>NW_022681454.1:134275946-135597613 GCF_009764315.1 Trachypithecus francoisi | reverse complement strand
AAGGTTGAGTGGAGGTCAGGTCTATAAAAATATCAGGGGAAAGCTTGGGAAGGTCTAAGAATCACTGTAAATTTTTACCAGCTTCCTCTCTGTCCTGCTGTCTTACAAAAATCACATTTCTCAAAACTAGCTCTAAATACAAATAAAAAATAAAACTATTTATTTTATTCTGAGTCACATTCTACATAATGTCTTTGTGTTTGATTGTACCAGTCTTACCCACTGATAAAAAGAATTACAGAATAGTTGTTTTTTTTTTTTTTTGAGTTATGTTTTCTCCAGTATTGTCATTTATAACAAAATCTCCCAATGTACAGGGCTCAGGAATATTAAAAAGGGAGAAAATCCCAAACAAACTCTTTCCCACTCTTTCACTGGGCTTTTCTCTATTTGCTGCCTTGTGTTCCACAGGCTACCTGGTGCTTTTGCTCAAGAAAGTCAGGAGGCTCAAAGGTTTGGCTGCTGTTTTCATTTCCCAGCTTTCTAGAACCAAAAACTTTGTGTCCACTTCAACATTTCTTACCTTCACCTTGTTGGTTCACCTTGTTCCCTAGGCCACAGTAAAGCAGCAACTTGATATCTCTTCCCCTTTGTTAATCATGGCTCATGGATTGCATTATCAGGACATGCTTTGCTAATGTTCGACTGCAAACATTTCAGTGTCTTAAAATTAGGGGGTTTATTTCTCTCATGCTGTGTCCCGTTGTTAGGTGGCTATGGGACTTTGTTTCACGTGCACTTTGCTCTTCCTTAGAGCTACATATCCATTAGGCACATTTTCTGCCTTCTGAGTTTTCGCAGGTGAACATTTTAGCACATATTGTATCACTGTGTAATAGGTATTGTCATCCTTGTAGCTTCTGATAGTGGTTTCCTTTCTGGCCACTGCCTGATCTCACATTTTAGTTTTCTTCTGATAGAGCAGAATTCAACACTTGTTGGTACCAATTTCTGAATCAGTAAGGAATGGCTAGGTTAAACCACAGAAGAAAACAAGTTCAAAATCTCAGTGGCTTAAATGACCCAGGGTTCTTCCCTTTTTTTTTTTTTTTTTTTTTGGAGGCAGAGTCTTGCTCTGATGCTCTCTTGCCCAGGTTGGAGTGCAGTGGCGTGATCTCAGCTCACTGCAACCTCCACCTCCCAGGTTCAATCAGCCTCCTGAGTAGCTGGGATTACAGGCACCTACCACCACACCAGGCTAATTATTTTGTATTTTTAGTAGAGATGGGTTTCATGATCTCCCCACCTTGGCCTCTCAAAGTGCTGGGATTACAGGCGTGAGCCACTGTGCCTGGCTAACGCAGGGTTATTTCTGACTCTTACTACACATTACACATTCATCATGGACTGAAGGACTCTGGTCTATGTCATCCTCACTCAGAAATCTAGGCTGCTGAAACTCCACAGATGCTTCTACAGTTCCCTGGGCTGGTATCTCAGTTACCTATTGTTATTATGTAACAAATGACTCTCAAATGTAGTGGCTTACAAAAACGATTTATTTGCATACTATTTTGCAACTTGGGTTGGTCTTTGCAGGGCAGTTCTGCCATTCTTGCCTGGAGCCTCTCAGGCAGCTACGGTCAGTTGGTGCATTGGCTGGGGACTCTCAAACCATCTGGTCTATCATCTTCAAGGAGACTAGCCTAGACTTGTGTACATGGTAGTGTAGATCCAAGAAAGAGTAAGAGGTGAAGTTTCAAGGCTTCTTGAGGAAAAAGCAAGTCAGAGTGCCAACTCGGAGGCAGAAGGAGGGGAAACAGAGTCCACTTCTTGACTCTGAAGTGATAGAGAATTTACAGCCAATTTTAATCCACCAGAGCAGGAAAATGGGCTTGTGGCAAATCATGTACTTGCTCTTAAAGATTTTGCCTGGACATGACAATTGTCGTTTCCACTCACACTTTATAAACCAGAGCGAGTCACACGGCTATGTCAAACTTCAAAGAGATGGGAGGAATAAACTGCCCTGTGCTAAGAAGGTAGACAGTGGAAAGTATTTGGTAAATGGAAATAATGATGTAAATAAAAAATTTTCAATGGTTGAGCATAAAGGCTTTTATTATTAGGGATTGATGGGTTTTCCAACTTGGTCTCCAATAGTGTGTTGCTCAAGTAGCAGAATTAATCATTCAGTTAGATTCTTCCATCATATTTAGGATGTTTGCCAGACATTGATGGTGTTAGTGTGTAGTGTACCAAGCCTTTCCTAATGTTTCTTTTTTCTTTTTCTTTTCTTTTCTTTTCTTTTTTTGAGACAGAGTCTCGCTCTGTCGCCCAGGCTGGAGTGCAGTGGCGCGATCTCGGTTCACTGCAAGCTCCGCCTCCCGGATTTACGCCATTCTCCTGCCTCAGCCTCCTGAGTAGCTGGGACTCCAGGCGCCCGCCGCCTCGCTCGGCTAGTTTTTTGTATTTTTTTTTAGTAGAGACGGGGTTTCACCGTGTTCGCCAGGATGGTCTCGATGTCCTGACCTCGTGATCCGCCCGTCTCGGCCTCCCAAAGTGCTGGGATTACAGGCTTGAGCCACCGCGCCCGGCCCCTAATGTTTAATCATTTTGTAAACTTGTATTGATTAGAATAATCTTTGCTACATCTGTCATCAGATTTTTTTTCAGTGTAGCATCAACACATCAGACTGTGAACACTGTTCTTAAAGGATTCTCATAATGTTTATCACTTATTGATAAGATGGGTCATCAATGTCTTTATTTGCTTAGTTCAAGGAAAAAAATCCAATTAATATGTGCATGAAGATGACTAAAAAGAAATCATACAAATAATTTGATTGTCATGTGTCACAAATGTACATTTAGTATAATAGTAATATTTTGATATGAGCTTTGAAGAGACAGTAATACTTTGGAATCCCTTTGGAGGTTGTACTGTTTCAGTCAGAGATGGTCCCTGTGTGTGAAGTCAAAGGCTGATGAGAGATGGAGGTAGGTCAATACAAGTTATACAGGGTCTTAACTATTTTCTAGATGAGATAAAAAATAAACCATGTCAAGAAAATAGTTGTATACAACAAGGTATATATAAAACTTGTTTTTTAAATTTCACAAGTACAACTTTAGATAGAGTGAGTTAGCCTTACAATCTGTTGAGAAGTCGGATGGCAGAGTGATGCAGGGAAATCTGAAAGGCTAATGCAGATATGAATAGTGTGGTGGGTACCAGGAAGGGCTTTGGAGCCTGGTGGATCTGGTTCAGGTGCTGGCTCTGCTATTTCCTAGCAGTGCAGCTTGAAGACTGCAAATATGAACACCTAGGATGACACGATTCCACATCTTCCTTGCAGTTTGGGTGTGGTCATGTGACTACACTCTGGCTGCTAAAATGAGCACAGGAACAGTGTATGCCATCATCAGGCCTGGGCCAGAAAAATACCTTTGCATGTGTGATCCTCACTCAGTCGGCTCAATGGAGAAGACTGAAGTGAACTTGGAAAAGGACCCAGAAGATAGAAGGAGCCTGGGTCCTTGAATGACTTCAGGTAGCACAGTTCACTCACCCTCCAACCCGTACTGTCCTGCATCAGGCTGAGACAGGAGCAAGAAAGTTTTACTTTGACAGGCCACTGAGATTTGGGGTTTGTTGTTATAGCAGCTAGTGTTACTCTATTACATGTGTGAGATTAGTCAAGATAGTAGTCCTTATCAGCTTCACTTTCCTCATCTATAAACTGGGGCAACTAACACCCACTTCATGGGATTTTTCTAAGGATTAAGAGAGAAAGTTTTTAAGTGCTTAACGTAATGCCTAGCATATAGTAAATACTCAATAAAGGTTATGTATCCTTATTATGAATAACAGGATTGCACATTGGAAGGTTAGAATTTTCATTTTGAAGGTGGAACAAACTATTTTTAAAAATCATTTGTCCTATTAGACCCTGAAGTTAATTATGGTAAATAGCTTGGAAAGACTGAGACACAATGAAGAGTTTATTATGTACTTGGTTGTATACCTTAGGCTACATGGAAAAATAATAAATAGAAGAAGTCTCTATTTCATTTATTTCTTTAAGGATGAGATGTGGGTCAAGTAGAACAGGCCGGATAAGGGATATGAAATGGGAAGCTGCTAATTCACCCTATTTATTAGTGGGCACCAGCTTGTGCCAGGGAAGACAGAGAGCTGATGCTTATCAAGGCCAGTGTACACCAGGCACTGTTGAGGTGCATCTCCTGTGTTAACTCCTTAATCCTCACAGGATTTGTAAGAAGTGGGTGCTACTGTTATCTCAGTTTTTTAGGTGAGGAGATTGAGGCACAGGATTTTTAATTACCCATTTGTCCAAGGCTAATCCAGCTGGCAAATGGCAGAATCAGGCAACCTGATTCCAGGGCTCACACTTTTGGCCACTGAACCACACACTCTCACATACATATGCAGAGTAGGTGCTCCATAAATACTTGTTCAATAGATGAAACATGCCACCAGACATGTTTCCAGAGGCCTATATCACCCATGTGGGAATTGGAACCTCCTTGATAGCAATCAGATCCCTGACCCTTTAAGATATTAAAATATGATGAAAGTGGTGAGGAAGAAGGGTTGAAGAGCCAAGCTGATGCTGTGTAAGGCTAAAATTAACCCAACATTCAAGCTGAGTTCCTGAGATGGGCACAGCTCGTTTGGCAACTGCTTTCTGGCCTATGGCTACTTGGCCTCCATGCATATCACAGGGAAGCCTAACAAGGGGTGAATTGGCAAATATGCATAAATGCAAAACTTCAGCTCTTGGAGAAGCTTCTGGCCTGGGCTGCTTGTGGTCTCCACAGGGGAACTGACTGCCACTGTGCCTTCTCCAGCACTGGTCTCTGGTTGTGAGGAAAAGAATGTCACTGAAAATGGAAGCACAATTTATACTTAATATTCTCCAAATCACTCTTTGAAGCTTATCTACTTTTCCAGCAAATTTGTGATAGATATCACTGCTTAGGTTGTGTTATGAGCTACCCACAACTGATGACTTTTCTTTTTTACAAGAGATCATAAGGTGAGTGACAGTATACCTACCACTATCTGTCTCCAAAGGTGATCGCACAGATATATCTATATATAGATCTATAGGAGGAGAGGAAATGGACCAAGTTGACCTACGATTCCTTTCTTCCTAAAATTTCCCTGTGTCTGTGTCATAGCTGTGATCTTAAATCTTATTTGGCAAGTCACAGAATGTGCTAGTTTATCAAAGAGATAAAAAATGGATGTTTTTTGCCTTCTGAATTTCAATGCAAGAAGAGTATCTGTCTTCACTATTGATCTATTCCACTGAATAGTTCTTGTGATGATTACCCCTTTTCTATATTTATAGAGAATCAGCACTTCATAAATGTCAAAAGCCACTTTGCTTTACATAAGTGTCTGTGTTACACATTTCACAAAGTCAGCAATTATCATGAGAACCACGTGTGGAAACTGGAAAATAAATAATTACTAAGGGAAGTAATTTTTTTCTTGATAAAATTGGGAAACGAGGAAGAGTTCTTTATCATCCATCTTATTATTTGAATTTCTTGTCCTTGACCATGGGATATGTGTCACATGCCACTGTGGCGTGTAAACTTAGTGATCTCATTTTTCCACTTGGTTCTCTGTATCAAACATCCTCTCTCATGGGGCTTGAATATCAAGTGGGTTATAAAAGCCTCTTGCAGTGTGGGACACTTGCACTGGGACAAAGAAAAATTACATTTTGATAATAGGAATCAGAAAGGGCAACCTTTTGGGGTCCTATGTAATTATCATATTAAGGTTGATAAAGAAACTTTTATATACTTTCATGACAATGTAAGTGAAGATTTCAGACAATTTTTAAAATTGGAGGCAGAGGGTTTCTAAATAATGTTTAAGAGCTATCTTGACCATTTACCCTCCACTGCATTGACCATCTCTTTCATGTCCTGTAGACATAATCTGTGCCTGTAGGGTTTTTTTACTCTGGTCCCTAGTAAGGCTACTTTGAAAAGTTGTCATAGCAACACTAGCAGCAGATAATATAACAGGGTGAGGAGGTGGCCTCCACTGGACTCCAGGCTTTGTTAGTTCATGCTGTTGTGGGCTGGAATGGCTTGTTCCAAGACAACATTTCATTGCAGCAAAAATACTCTGCTGGAGGCTCCTAAGAAAGCCATATCTTGTTCTCAAAACAGACTAGCCATGTAAACCTCTCCCAATGCCTTCTGTACCCCACCACCTCTACTATTTAGTGGAGCCTATGTTCAATCTCTTAGCACATAGATTGTCATTCTCCGCTGAATCATTCCGGATCACATGCTTATTGAATGATGCTAAGTTGGGGCTTACAGTCTCTTCTGAATAGCTTTAGATGGAAAGGCAGCTTTCAGCCATGTGTGGGAGCCTTGTACAGTTTTCTTTGTTGAGTCTGCTGGCAAAGTTTGAGATGTCCTGAGTATTTTTCAGCAGACTACTGTCACCTTCACATGGTTGCTATACATGTTATGGCTCTTGCATTTAATGACTGTGTTAAATGATGTTACTCCCATAGTTCAGAGGGATAGTTTGCAAAGCCCTGTATATTTCAGGATACTGCAATGGAATGATGAATTCCATCTGTCTTCCTGGCACAGGTTTTTGTTTCAAGTTTTCTGTGTTAAGGGTCCTAGTCTGTCACATTTTTGTTGATTGCCTTGTCATGTCTTCTCAATGGATGAAAAAATTTCTGCTTTCATTTTGTTGTAACTGTTTGATTTCTGTGGTTTGATTTCTGATATTTTCAAAAATCTTCAGGATTTTTTTCAGGGTTGCATTTCCTCTAGTCTATCTGCCCTTCTTACTTGCCTCTGTGTCTTTCATACGTTTTCTGGCCTCTTACTTTGACCTTATTGGAGCATGATGGGCATCCAATACATTTTGATTGTGTTGACATTTAGGAGGCACAGAGAGAAAGCATGATTTAAATCAATGCTATTTTAGTAGACCATCTTTATGCTGAAGTCTTTCAAAGGGTTATGGCCTAATGTCAGGAAGTGGAATGGAGCTGAACTTCTCCTGCTGATAACCGACCATTCCCTGTTTGAAATAAAGAGCAGATTTGTTGGCTGCAGGCAGAGTGTGTGGACTGACATAATTTTACAAGCCAATCTGATCATTGAGAATATTCATACATTGGGAAGATGTCTGTAACTGTCATGGGAAGCTAGCAAAAGAAGAAAGTAATTCCTGCTCCAGAATAAGCCTCTTCTATGTTTGGGTATTTCCATCTGATTTATTGCCATGATTATTTTAAATACTCTTACATAGAGTGAACAAAGAATGTATTTTGCCTTTCATCCCGATAACTCTGGTGATATGTGATCCCTGATTTTGACCAGCTGAGGTAGTGCCATGTGAGGAAGCACTGTGATAATAAATGAGAAGGCAGCAAAGATAAACGGCCCTGTCCTGCACACTCACCTCCATCCTTTAAACACAGATTGACCCCAGGACACGAATGGACTACCAAGTAGTTAACCTGCACAAGAACAGTAGTGCTGCAGCGGATAAACTGTCCTTTGATGAAAGCATCCCAGTGCCTCCTTAATTACATCCCTGAGAATTCACATATCTTAACAATGGCCACATTGAATGACCACATTGGTCGTGGCCACGTGGAAAAGGAGTTAGAAGAATCAGACAGCAGCAGATTAAATCACTCAGGAATGGTGGTTCTCAGGACTCTAACCCAAGTTGCGGTGGAAGTCTGATCACGCTAGGAAGTAAATCACAGAGCATCTTGATATTGTTTCAGATTCCCACTCTTTCTCCAAACCTGCAATGCCATACATAACTCAAGACTTAAATTTTCATAATTGAAAAGATTCTAGGATAAAATGTTCATATTTCCACTTTCCCAATGGGGGAAAAAGTAACATAGAAGGTAGACTTGTCTACAATACTGACTTGTGGCTCTAAATGGCAAAGTTAAAAAATATTAAATACCATTATATCTCATGTTATAGGGGTCCATGGTAAAATAACAAACAATGGGTTCTTGTTTTCTATTTTAAATATGTTGGAGGAAAATGAAATAGCCTGGATTATACTAGGAAATACAGTGTCACCTGGCACACAGTGCTCAATAGTTATTTGAACCAAAAATGATGTGAACATGCTACCTGGTCTCATAATTCAAGACAATTCAATTCAGTTCAATATATTTCAGTTTGATTCAGTAATCATTTACCACCAGTTCTATGCAAGGCACTGTGTTAGTGGCTGTAGAGAATAACAAGACACAATCTGTTGTTGTTGTTGGTGGTGGTAGAGATAATTGTCAACATCAGACCAATCAACAAATGTAGAATCTACAAAACAGGCAATATTAGCTTCACAAGAGAGCTACCTAAAAAGTACCCACAAAGGTCATGACACAGATGTATGAATTATTACTTCCAGTGTACAGATTATAGAAGCAACCAAGCTGTTGTCACTGGCAGCACTTATTCATTTAGGCATAACAAGTCATCTAACACTGAGTGCATATTTGTAGACCAGAATGAGTGCATGCTGGTTTTATTGAAACTTTCTCTTGTAAAGGATGTTGCATGGTCTAGTGGGGCGTGAGCTAGCAATTTTTAGCCTAATGGACCTGTGTTCAGATCCTGCTTGCACTAATTGTTAGCTTTGTGAAAACTGGTAAATCTCTCTGATTCTCAATTCTTTTATCTCTAAAATAGAAATAATATTTATATTAATACTAATTTCCAAGGTTGTTGTGAGGATTCAAAAAGGATTCACAATATCCTTAGTACAGCATCTGGCACATAGAAGACCCTTACCAAAGATTCCTTCCCTGTCCTTCTCTCTTCTCTCATGGAGCAAGCTTACACAAGTCAATCTATTCACCTGATATGTTTGCCTTCATGGTGCCACGGAGAAGGGTAGTAATTTTTTTCTGGGTTGTTTACTTTTTAGTAGCACTAAGGAAACAAGGGGAAAAAATTTAGGAATATGCAACCAATGCAATGAGCATTTCTCAAGATGAAGGGAACTCAATGTGTGAAGGGGTGTATTGTCTGTGTTTACAAAAACTAGCATTGATATTCAGAGGATTATTTCAAGCCTCCTTTACATACATGATCTAAAATTCATCTTGTTCACTGCTGAGTTATATTTGAAGAGTAGCCAGCTTCTTATTATGGATGTTTGACTAATAAATATTTTATTAATACTATAGTTCAGATCTACTTTCATTTCCTTCAATATTTGGATTTTCTTGTTGGTAAAATTGAATAACACTGTACTTATGACTGAAAGTCGTGGTGGATTACATTTCTGAGCATATTTTCCTCCCTAGAATTTGAGGTTCTTTTCAGGTGTCAAATTAATTATGTTGTATTGTTTCCCCCTCTTATCTAGTTTCTCTTTCTTTCTGGAAGGTTTTCTTGAAACACAGATTCCTCTTTATTTCCATATTATTCCTTTTTTCCTCCTAAGATTGTTATTGAAGATACCAGATTGTAAATTCCCTGAAGGGAGTCTTTATGTCTTAAATCTCTTTGCTCAATAAATATTTACTCATATGCCAAAAAAAGCCCAGAAAAGTCTCTATTCAATAAAATCCCTCATTTGTAACATTCAGATCTTTATTTTAGTGACTAAAGCATTACTCATCATGGAACATGTTTCTAATTTTCATGACGAGTCAGAAAGACACAAAACACTAACTCTGGAAAAGTCACAGCAAATGGATATTTTTATTTATTTCATACAGGGTGTATTAATTTGTAGAAAATCTTAAAAATCAGATAGATTACTCAATGATAATACTTAGGTATAACATTTTCCTATGTTAAGTATAAAACATTTATTTTTCTCTTTCCCTTGTAGCCTTCCTCCCTTTCTTCTGTTCCTTATTTCATTCTCACCTAGATCATTTCATAAGAAGGGGGCAATATACTGTCGCGGTGGCTGATTTTCCAAGGTTTACTGCACTGCTTGCTCCAAATATTTTCCCTCCAAATCACTCACTTCTTATAGCTATATCTCATATTTACATGGAATCACAAACAAGTACAAAATATATGGCAATTTATCTTATTTTTAAGCTATCCTGTCTTTTTAGAGGTATACTCTAAGTGTATATACTTCACTTCATTATATAACACATATTTAGTGAGCATTTATTACCAGGCACTATACTAGTTGCTAGAAACACAGGGGTGAATAAGAGAGACCTACGAACGACAGTCAGTAGCTATAAAACCAAAGTTTTCTATGCCCAGTGCAGGTCACATTCAGTCAGGATGTCTGACAAAGTACATTCAGCTTCTCAGTTAGAAGAGTACAGATTAGGAGTTCTGCTGGTTAAATAAATTCCAGGCACAGAGAGGACCTTCAATAATAAGTCAATATCAATCAATACAATATCAATATCAAGGAGAAATGTCAATAACTAAGAGAAAACCTTGTTTCTTGAAGTTCCAGCATGAACTAGGAAATTATTTTACTCATTTAAACTTAAAACGTTTTTAATTATTTGAACTCCTCTGTTTCAGACAAGCTTTCCTCATTTGTTAGAAAAACTGACCACGCTGACTGACAGTTACTCAATACAACCTGGAGAGGGGCATTAAGAACTATACTAGACTCTGTGCAGAGGCTGGGAAGGTGGTGGCAATAGTTCTCTAACAGACATTTTTAATAGATGATAAAAATAACCTTTTTGATACTTAAATCATTTGCTTCCAAGGGCATTTAATCAGGCCCATTGCCAAATGCTAATTAATGATACAAGCAGAGGATTTTATTTAAATTTGTTATACTAATATGTTGAAATATAAATAGAAACTGCCAATTGAGAGGAACTTGTAGGAGGGTGGAATGTGTGAGGTGAAGGAACAAACACCAAACTTTAAAACAACAGAAGTGCTGTGTTACAGAAGGTAATTGAAATAGAAACCTTGTAAAGAAGATAAGTTATTTGTAAAAATCTTTTCATGAGATTTAAAAACATTCAAGTTACTGAAAACTATATAAAAGAATGAGAATTATTTTAGGCTAACATTTATCAAATGGGATGAATTCAACTCAGGTGTCAGAGAAGTTAGCACTAGATGTGTGGTATAAAGCGTCTCTCTTTCATTGAGCATATTTGCTTATTCCAATGTTTATGTTTTCTCTTGGTGTTAGCCCTGAGTTTATTTCCCAACTCCAGCTGCTGGTGATGTCATACTTTAGGTTTTGATTTGCAAAGGAAGTTCATTGCAGGGATATGATACCACGTATGGCTAATGGCTAACAAGATGAATAACATGCTCAATGGAGCAATGATATACTGCTAAATCCAGATATGTCTGGGGTATTATGAAGCATGTTTTCCACTGGGAAGCCCAATGATTTGGCTCTTTGCCACTCATGCTTCTGACTGTCCCAGTGACTTTATTGTGGATTAAAACTATTGGGTTAGCTAAAGGCATAAGACACACGTAAAGCTAAGAGGGGAGTGGGAGGTCCCACACTCTTCTATTCTCACTGGATGTGAGCAAAAATGGGAAGGCCTATTTTGTTTTTCCATGTTAGTAAAAAGACTGGATCTACAGACCTCTAAACTGTGGTCCAGCAACTCACCACTGAATTTAATGAACTGAATAATTCTGGCCAAAGAAACAAGCACTTTGGGTCAAGGAGCTGTTTATAAGGATAAGTTTGATGGGATCTGCTTCATAAGGTCTAGAGCTACTGTGTAGGGACCTGCAGGTTGTTGACACATTAAGCAACAGTGTAAGATATCATCTGCTCTATTCTGATTGCTCTGAGATTTCTCAACTTAGTGCCTTTGTTTGTGCTAATTTTCCCTCCCTAGAGTAAACACCCTCCAGTTCATTTCTTCCTTTATATTCATCCATTATATGCCAATACAAATTCCATTTTCACTGGAAAAACCTTGGAGAACTACATCTAGAATTAATATCTTACTCTGCTGAAAAAGACATTGAATACATTTAAAATCCACTGGATTAATGGCATTTATTGCCTCAAGTCATGTGACACTTGTCATACAACATCTTGTTTCATAATTGCTTGGATACTTATCTCTTCAAATTAGATTTCACATTCAGAGAAGGCAGGGGTGATACCTTTGAATTTCCTAAGTCTTTGCACAGTCTCTGGCTTAGGAAAGTTGCACAGTAAATATTTGTTGATGAACAAATAAATGAACATAGCAGGTGGAACTCAAATGATCAATGTCATCAACAAGCTGGTGACAACAGTGTGTTGTTCACTCTGTCAAAACAAGCTGTCCTGTTCCTCTATTCTTCCCTGTGGCTCTAATGCCTGAAAGGGACCTCACTGCATCTCATTAAGTGAAACATTAAACATGATATAAACATCTGGGTATGCCCAAGATAGACACATTCAAGACTGTATTACCAGATGACTACAAAATGCCTGACAAGGCTTTTCAGTGTTTCTTTTTGCTTACAGAAGATCTCAGTCAACATTTGGATTCTTGTAAGTACTGGGTGATGTAACTCCCATGGCATCATAAGGGGATCATATTTTTAGTTGCTCTTCTCAAGACCTGACATCTTCTACCTGAAACCCTAGGAATGAAATAGACTTTACACACTTCTTCCCTTTACAGAGGAAGACGGAGAGAGACTTACAGAGTTTAGAGGACTTACTCAAGGTCACTCAGCTTGTTACTGGCAGAGCAACCCATATTTCTTTACTCTTGGTGCCATCTATCCGAATACAATATAATTCACAGATGGCTGCCCTATTTGACCATAAGATATAGACCAAACCCTTAATTTCTTGACTGTTTTGTATGATCTCTCTATATCATCTTGAGCTATTTTGATCTTCATATATCAAGCCTTGAAAGCCTCTGCCAACTAGGCTATTTCACAGATGAGGAGGATGTATCATATATAAGTTAAAATAGTTCGCTTGAGGTCAGAGACAACTAAGCCCATGTAGAAATGATAGTTACCACCATTCGAGTTTTTGTTGTGACATGTCATTCTGGCAAAGAAAAGACATTTTTTTGTTGTTGTTGTTCTTGCTTGGTTGGTTTCGCCTGGGACCAATAACAGGCATTTATAATGAAAATTGTTACTGTGAATACTCGCCCATCGGTGGATACAAACAAGGCATGGTGAAATCAAGAACCCAGTCCTTGCCCCTGTCCTTGATCTGCTCCTGCAGAGTATTGAGCTTTCCTGCAAAGACCTCTGCAGGTGTGGGGGTTCTCAGTGATGCCTGGTATGAGCTGACAACTCAATTTTCAGCTTTAAAAATTAAGTAGCGTTAAACTAATGTTCCTTACTTTCTGTGGTGACCTCCTTTTCCCTCAGCCCCCAAAGACATTTGAGTGTCTTTCCATTGCCATTTCTAATGGTGGCAGCATGAGGCCACTGGTATTTATTTGGAATTCCATCTTTTGATTCTTCCAATGATACCCATCTTTAGATTTCTCATTGACAATGGGTTCCACACAGAAACAGAGAGTGGCTCACTCATTTCTTTGCCTCACTTTCTTACTTGGGCCCTAAAACTACTACTTGGGTATACAGTCTCAAAAAGTCTCTTTAGAAAACAGATCCTGCAGATGCTGGCCCTAATTCCTCCCTGTTTTGGGATACAATATGAATTCAAATGACAGGGAAGAGATGGGTACCATTATATCCTCTTGTCTTAGTCATGTGGGGCTTGGTGTGGTTTGACTGTGTCCCCACCCAAAATCTCATCTTGAATTGTAATCCCCATAATCCCCACATGTCAAGGGAGAGACCAGGTGGAGGTAATTGAATCTTGGGGGCAGTTTCCCCCATGCTGTTCTCATGATAGGGAGTGAGTTGTCATGAGATTGGATGGTTTTCTAAGTGTTTGGTAGTCCCTCCTGTGTTCATTCTCCTTCCTGCTCCTTCCACCAGGATTGTAAGTTTCCTGAGGCCTCCCCAGCCATACCGAACTGTGAGTCGATTAAACCTCTTTCCTTTATAAATTACCCAGTCTCAGGCAGTTCTTTATATCAGTGTGAAAATGGACTAATCCAGGACTGCTATGACAAATTGTCACAGTTTGGGTGCCTTAAACAACAAACATTTTTTTCTCACAGTTCTGAAGGCTGGAAGTCCAAGATTGGTGTGGCAGCATGGCAGAGTTCTGGTGAGGGCCCTCTTCCAGGCTGTAGACAGCCGACTCATTATATGCTCACGTGAGAGTGTGCATTCTTCTCTGGCATCTTCTTATAAGGTGCCTTCCATTTGTGAGGGCTCCTCTCATGATATAATTACTTCCCAAAGGCCCCACCACCAGCCATTATATAGAGGGTCAGGATTTCAACGTAAGAATTTTGAGAGAACACAAACATTCAGTCCATAACACCTATTTTCTTCATTTTTCCCTCCTCTTTCTCAAATCTCTCTCATACTTTCCTAAAGCAAAAAAATGAATATTCCTTATTCTCCTTCAGCAAAAATCCGAAAGAGTCTTGCATATCAACTGATGTAAAGAGTTGGTGGAAGAAGTCACAGGCTGTGTTCCTTGGACAGTGGGCAAAACACAAACAGGAAGCCCCTCACTCCTATTGTTTTCACATCCCTACACTAAGTCACATATTTTGACATATATTATCACATTTAATTCTCATAACTTTTTTATGTTGTGTTTTTTTAATTTTATTTTTTAAGTTGGCAAATAATAATTGTACATATTCATGGGATATGTAATTATGTTTCAATACATACAATATACAGTGATCAGATTAGGGTGATTAGCATACCCATTATCTCAAACATTTATCATTTATTTCTGTTGGGAATATTCAATATCCTCCTTTGAGCTATTTGAAACTATATAATATATTTTCGTTAACTCAAGTCACTGATCAGTGATGTAGAGCACTGGAAATTATTCCTCCCATCTAGCTGTAATTTTGTATCCTTTAACAAATCTCTCCCTATGGCCTCCTCCCTTTTACCCTCCCCAGGTTTTAGTCTCCTCTATACTACTTTTTACTTCTATGAAATCAACTTTTTGAAGCTTCCACATGAGTGAGAACATGTGGTGTCTAACTTTCTGTGCGTGACTTATTTCACTTAACACGATGGCCTCTAGTTTCATCCATGTTGCTGCAAAAGACAGGATTTCATTCCTTTTTTGGCTAAATAGTATTTCATGGTGTTTATATACCACATTTTTAAAATCCATTCATCTGTTGTAGGACACTATATCTTGACTATTGTAAACAATGCTAAAATAAACATGAGGGTGCAGATGTCTCTCTGAAATACTGATTTTCTTTCCTTTGGATAAATGCCCAGTAGTAAGATTGCTGGATCATATGGTAGTTCTATTTGTAGTTTTTTGAGGGACCTCCATACTGTTCCCTATAGTGGCTGTACTAATTTGCATTCCTATCAACAGTGTGTAAGAGTTTCCTTTTCTCCATATCCTCATCTGTATTTGTTATTTTTTGTATTTTTCATAATAGTCATCCTGATTAGAGTGAAATGACATCTTATTGCAGTTTTGATTTGTAGTTCTCTGATGATTAGTGATGTTGAACATTTTTTTCATATATTTGTTGGCCATTTGTATGTCTTCTTTTTAAAAATGTCCATTCAGGCCTTGTGGGGGGCGGAGCAAGATGGCCGAATAGGAACAGCTCCAGTCTCCAACTCCCAGCGCGAGCGACACAGAAGACCGGTGATTTCTGCATTTTCAACTGAGGTACTGGGGTCATCTCTCTAGGGAGTGCTGGAAAATCCGTGCGGGTCAGCTGCTGCAGCCTGACCAGCGTGAGCTGAAGCAGGGCGAGGCATCGCCTCACCTGGAAGCGCAAGGGGGAAGGAAATCCCTTTTCCTAGCCAGGGGAACTGAGACACACAACACCTGGAAAATCGGGTAACTCCCACCCCAATACTGCGCTTTAAGGAAACAGGCACACCAGGAGAATATATCCCACACCTGGCCGGGAGGGTCCCACGCCCACGGAGCCTCCCTCACTGCTAACAGAGCCGTCTGCGGCGATCTATCCGCAAGGCAGCAGCGAGGCTGGGGGAGGGGCGCCCGCCATTGCTGAGGCTTAAGTAGGTAAACAAAGCCGCTGGGAAGCTCGAACTGGGTGGAGCTCACAGCAGCTCAAGGAAGCCTGCCTGTCTCTGTAGACTCTACCTCTGCGGACAGCGCACAGCTGCAGTCCATTAGGGAAAGAGCGGGGCCGCTGCAGACCCCAACGACTCTGTCTGACAGCTTTGGGGAGAGCCGTGGATCTCCTAACGCGGAGGTTGAGATCTGAGAACGGACAGACTGCCTGCTCAGGTGGGTCCCTGACCCCTGAGTAGCCTAGCTGGGAGACATCCCCCACTAGGGGCAGTCTGATACCCCACACCTCACAGGGTGGCATCACCCCTGAGAGGAAACTTCCAAAGAAAGAATCAGACAGGTACACTCGCTGTTCAGCAATATTCTATCTTCGGCAACCTCTGCTGCTGATACCCAGGCAAACAGGGTCTGGAGTGGACCTCAAGCAATCTCTAACAGACCAACAGACACTCCTTCTGACTGTCAGACGGAAAACTATCAAACAGGAAGGACACCTATACCAAAACCCCATCAGTACGTCACCATCATCAAAGTCCAGAGACAGATAAAACCACAAAGATGGGGAAGAAGCAGGGCAGAAAAGCTGGAAATTCAAAAAATAAGAGCGCATCTCCCCCTGCAAAGGAGCGCAGCCCATCGCCAGCAACGGATCAAAGCTGGTCAGAGAATGACTTTGACGAGATGAGAGAAGAAGGCTTCAGTCCATCAAACCTCTCAGAGCTAAAGGAGGAATTACGTACCCAGCGCAAAGAAACTAAAAATCTTGAAAAAAAAGTGGAAGAATTGACAGCTAGACTAATTAATGCAGAGAAGATCATAAACGAAATGACAGAGATGAAAACCATGACACGAGAAATACGTGACAAATGCACAAGCTTCGGTAACCGACTCGATCAACTGGAAGAAAGAGTATCAGCGATTGAGGATCAAATGAATGAAATGAAGCGAGAAGAGAAACCAAAAGAAAAAAGAAGAAAAAGAAATGAACAAAGCCTGCAAGAAGTATGGGATTATGTAAAAAGACCAAATCTACGTCTGATTGGGGTGCCTGAAAGTGAGGGGGAAAATGGAACCAAGTTGGAAAACACTCTTCAGGATATCATCCAGGAGAACTTCCCCAACCTAGTAGGGCAGGCCAACATTCAAATTCAGGAAATACAGAGAACGCCACGAAGATACTCCTCCAGAAGAGCAACTCCAAGACACATAATTGCCAGATTCACCAAAGTTGAAATGAAGAAAAAATCTTAAGAGCAGCCAGAGAGAAAGGTCGGGTTACCCACAAAGGGAAGCCCATCAGAATAACAGCAGACCTCTCGGCAGAAACTCTACAAGCCAGAAGAGAGTGGGGGCCAATATTCAACGTTCTTAAAGAAAAGAATTTTCAACCCAGAATTTCATATCCAGCCAAACTAAGCTTCATCAGTGAAGGAGAAATAAAATCCTTTACAGATAAGCAAATGCTTAGAGATTTTGTCACCACCAGGCCTGCCTTACAAGAGACCCTGAAGGAAGCCCTAAACATGGAAAGGAACAACCGGTACCAGCCATTGCAAAAACATGCCAAAATGTAAAGACCATCGAAGCTAGGAAGAAACTGCATCAACTAACGAGCAAAATAACCAGTTAATATCATAATGACAGGATCAAGTTCACACATAACAATATTAACCTTAAATGTCAATGGACTAAATGCTCCAATTAAAAGACACAGACTGGCAAACTGGATCAAGAGTCAAGACCCATCAGTCTGCTGTATTCAGGAGACCCATCTCACATGCAGAGACATACATAGGCTCAAAATAAAGGGATGGAGGAAGATCTACCAAGCAAATGGAGAACAAAAAAAAGCAGGGGTTGCAATCCTAGTCTCTGATAAAACAGACTTTAAACCATCAAAGATCAAAAGAGACAAAGAAGGCCATTACATAATGGTAAAGGGATCAATTCAACAGGAAGAGCTAACTCTCCTAAATATCTATGCACCCAATACAGGAGCACCCAGATTCATAAAGCAAGTCCTTAGAGACCTACAAAGAGACTTAGACTCCCATACAATAATAATGGGAGACTTCAACACTCCACTGTCAACATTAGACAGATCAACGAGACAGAAAGTTAACAAGGATATCCAGAATTGAACTCATCTCTGCACCAAGCGGACCTAATAGACATCTATAGAACTCTCCACCCCAAATCAACAGAATATACATTCTTCTCAGCACCACATCGCACTTATTCCAAAATTGACCACATAATTGGAAGTAAAGCACTCCTCAGCAAATGTACAAGAACTGAAATTATAACAAACTGTCTCTCAGACCACAGTGCAATCAAACTAGAACTCAGGACTAAGAAACTCAATCCAAACCGCTCAACTACATGGAAACTGAACAACCTGCTCCTGAATGACTACTGGGTACATAACGAAATGAAAGCAGAAATAAAGATGTTCTTTGAAACCAATGAGAACAAAGATACAACATACCAGAATCTCTGGGACACATTTAAAGCAGTGTGTAGAGGAAATTTATAGCACTAAATGCCCACAAGAGAAAGCAGGAGAGATCTAAAATTGACACTCTAACATCACAATTAAAAGAACTAGAGAGGCAAGAGCAAACACATTCAAAAGCTAGCAGAAGGCAAGAAATAACTAAGATCAGAGCAGAACTGAAGGAGATAGAGACACAAAAAACCCTCCAAAAAATCAATGAATCCAGGAGTTGGTTTTTTGAAAAGATCAACAAAATTGACAGACCGCTAGCTAGACTAATAAAGAAGAAAAGAGAGAAGAATCAAATAGACGCAATAAAAAATGATAAAGGGGATATCACCACCGACCCCACAGAAATACAAACAACCATCAGAGAATACTATAAATGCCTCTACGCAAATCAACTAGAAAATCTAGAAGAAATGGATAATTTCCTGGACACTTACACTCTCCCAAGACTAAACCAGGAAGAAGTTGAATCCCTGAATAGACCAATAGCAGGCTCTGAAATTGAGGCAACAATTAATAGCCTACCCACCAAAAAAAGTCCAGGACCAGATGGATTCACAGCTGAATTCTACCAGAGGTACAAGGAGGAGCTGGTACCATTCCTTCTGAAACTATTTCAATCAATAGAAAAAGAGGGAATCCTCCCTAACTCTTTTTATGAGGCCAACATCATCCTGATACCAAAGCCTGGCAGAGACACAACAAAAAAAGAGAATTTTAGACCAATATCCCTGATGAACATCGATGCAAAAATCCTCAATAAAATACTGGCAAACCGGATTCAGCAGCACATCAAAAAGCTTATCCACCATGATCAAGTGGGCTTCATCCCTGGGATGCAAGGCTGGTTCAACATTCGCAAATCAATAAACGTAATCCAGCATATAAACAGAACCAAAGACAAGAACCACATAATTATCTCAATAGATGCAGAAAAGGCTTTTGACAAAATTCAACAGCCCTTTATGCTAAAAACGCTCAATAAATTGGTATTGATGGAACGTACCTCAAAATAATAAGAGCTATTTATGACAAACCCACAGCTAATATCATACTGAATGGGCAAAAACTGGAAAAATTCCCTTTGAAAACTGGCACAAGACAGGGATGCCCTCTCTCACCACTCCTATTCAACATAGTGTTGGAAGTTCTGGCTAGGGCAATCAGGCAAGAGAAAGAAATCAAGGGTATCCAGTTAGGAAAAGAAGAGGTCAAATTGTCCCTGTTTGCAGATGACATGATTGTATATTTAGAAAACCCCATCATCTCAGCCCAAAATCTCCTTAAGCTGATAAGCAACTTCAGCAAAGTCTCAGGATACAAAATTAATGTGCAAAAATCACAAGCATTCTTATACACCAGTAACAGAGAAGCAGAGAGCCAAATCAGGAATGAACTTCCATTCACAATTGCTTCAAAGAGAATAAAATACCTAGGAATCCAGCTTACAAGGGATGTAAAGGACCTCTTCAAGGAGAACTACAAACCACTGCTCAGTGAAATCAAAGAGGACACAAACAAATGGAAGAACATACCATGCTCATGGATAGGAAGAATCAATATCGTGAAAATGGCCATACTGCCCAAGGTGATTTATAGATTCAATGCCATCCCCATCAAGCTACCAATGACTTTCTTCACAGAATTGGAAAAAACTGCTTTAAAGTTCATATGGAACCAAAAAAGAGCCCGCATTGCCAAGACAATCCTAAGTCAAAAGGACAAAGCTGGAGGCGTCACGCTACCTGACTTCAAACTATACTACAAGGCTACAGTAACCAAAACAGCATGGTACTGGTACCACAACAGAGATATAGACCAATGGAACAGAACAGAGTCCTCAGAAATAATACCACACATCTACAGCCATCTGATCTTTGACAAACCTGAGACAAACAAGAAATGGGGAAAGGATTCCCTATTTAATAAATGGTGCTGGGAAAATTGGCTAGCCATAAGTAGAAAGCTGAAACTGGATCCTTTCCTTACCCCTTATACGAAAATTAATTCAAGATGGATTAGAGACTTAAATGTTAGATCTAATACCATAAAAACCCTAGAAGAAAATCTAGGTAGTACCATTCAGGACATAGGCATGGGCAAGGACTTCATGTCTAAAACACCAAAAGCAACGGCAGCAAAAGCAAAAATTGACACATGGGATCTAATTAAACTAAAGAGCTTTTGCACAGCTAAAGAAACTACCATCAGAGTGAACAGGCAACCTACAGAATGGGAAAAAATTTTTGCAACCTACTCATCTGACAAAGGGCTAATATCCAGAATCTACAAAGAACTCAAACAAATATACAAGAAAAAAACAAACAACCCCATCAAAAAGTGGGCAAAGGATATGAACAGACATTTCTCAAAAGAAGACATCCATACAGCCAACAGACACATGAAAAAATGCTCATCATCACTCGCCATCAGAGAAATGCAAATCAAAACCACAATGAGATACCATCTCACACCAGTTAGAATGGCAATCATTAAGAAGTCAGGAAACAACAGGTGTTGGAGAGGATGTGGAGAAATAGGAACACTTTTACACTGTTGGTGGGATTGTAAACTAGTTCAACCATTATGGAAAACAGTATGGCGATTCCTCAAGGATCTAGAACTAGATGTACCATATGACCCAGCCATCCCACTACTGGGTATATACCCAAAGGATTATAAATTACTCTACTACAAAGACACATGCACACGTATGTTTATTGCGGCACTATTCACAATAGCAAAGACTTGGAATCAACCCAAATGTCCATCTGTGACAGACTGGATTAAGAAAATGTGGCACATATACACCATGGAATACTATGCAGCCATCAAAAAGGATGAGTTTGCATCCTTTGTAGGGACATGGATGCAGCTGGAAACCATCATTCTTAGCAAACTATCACAAGAAGAGAAACCAAACACCGCATGTTCTCACTCATAGGTGGGAACTGAACAATGAGATCACTTGGACTCGGGAAGGGGAACATCACACACTGGGGCCTATCATGGGGAGGGGGGAGGAGGGAGGGATGCATTGGGGAGTTATACATGATATAAACGTCATGCACATGTACCCTAGAACTTAAAGTATAATAAAAAAAAAAAGAAAAAAAAAAAAAAAAACTGCCTTGTTCCTGATTTAAATAAAAATGTGTTTTAACAAGGAAAAAAAAAAATAAAAATAAAAATAAAAATGTCCATTCAGATCATTTTCCCATTTTTAAATCAGATTGTTTTACTTTTTGCTGTTGAGATGTTTCAGTTCCTTGTATATTCTAGATATTAATTCCTTGTCAGATGAGTAGTTTGCAAATATTATCTTCAATTCTGTAGGTTGTCTTTTACATTGTGTTGATTGTTTTCTTTGCTGTGCAGAGGCTTTAGTTTGATATAATACCATTTGTTTATTTTTGCTTTTGTTGACTATGCTGTTGAGGTCTTAGTCATAAAATCTTTTCTCAGATCAATGTTCTGAAGCATTTCCCCTTTTACTTCTTCTGGTAGTTTTATCATTTCCGGTCTTACATTTAGGTCTTTGATCCATTTTGAGTTGATTTTTGTATAGGGTGAGAGACAGGGGTCTAGTTTCATTCATCTGCATATGGAGTTTTCTTAGCACCATTTATTGAAGAGAGACAGCTCTTTCCCAAATGAATGTTCTTGGCACCTTTGTCAAAAATCAATTGGCTATAGATATTTGGATTGATTTCTGGGTTCTCTAGTCTCCATCGGTTTATATGTCTGTTTTTATGCTAGTACCATGCTGTTTTGGTTACTAAAGCTTTGTTATACAGTTTGAGGTCTGGCGGTATGATACCTCCAGCTTTGTTCTTTTTGCTCAGGATTGCTTTGGTATTTGAGGTCTTTCATGGTTCCATACAAATTTTAGAATTTTAAAAAATATTTCTGTGAAGAATGTCATTGGTAATTTGATAGGGGTTGCATCGAATCTGTAGATTGCTTTGGGTAGTATTGTCATTTTAACAATGTTAATTCTTTCAACCTATGATCATGGGATGTTTTTCCATTTGGTTGTATCCTCTTCAGTTTCTTCTATCAGTGTTTTATAATTTTGCTTGTAGAAGTCTTTTACCTCTTTGGTTAAATTTATTCCTTGGTAATTTTTTCTGTATCTATTGTAAACATAATTGCCTTCTTGATTTCTTTTTGGCTATTTTATAGCCATGTGTAAAAATGTTACTGGTTTTTTAATATTAATTTTGTATCCTACAGCTTTACTGAATTCATTGATCAGTTCTAAGCATTTTTTATAGAGTTTTTCTATGTACAACATCATGTCATCTGTAAACAGGGATAATTTGACTTCCTTCTTTCCAGTTTGCATGCTCTATATTTCTTCCTTTTCCTAATTGCTCTAGCTAGGACTTCCAGTATTATGTTGAATAAGAATGTCACGTGAAAGTGGAAATTCTTGTCTTGTTCCAGTTCTTAGAGGAAAAGCTCTCAGCTCTCAACTACCATTCAGTAAGATGTTAGTTGTGGACATCTCACAATATCTTGAAGGGTAATACTATTCCAAATGTAAAGATGAGAGAAATAAAGCTCAGAGGGATTAAGAAACTTGCTCAAGGTTAAGGAACTTCGTCAAATCAGACAGTTATAGGTGAAAAATCTTGGATTCCAGCCCAGGTCTGGCTGACTTTCCAGCTGATGTTCTTTCACTGGGTATACCTGGTTTGGTGGTAGCTAACGGCTCATCAGACTGCTATTTCAATTATATCAATTATATTTGTCAGCTGGGCTGTGCCTACCTGTTCAAATCAATGTTACAGATAGGGAAGCAATATAATGCTATGAGAAATATACAAAGTCAGCACATATTAAATTATTTTCCCCCCTAGGTCAGTGCATAAAAGTCACCTGGGGTTCTTGTTAAAGAAACAAATCCCTGGGCCCTGTCCCAGTGATTATCATCACCCCAGGTGATTTAAACTTCAGTGCCCATGGAAACTCTGGTGTGAATGATGTCTGTCTGGCTGGGGAGCCAAGCAGGGTTTATTAATGTAAATAGAATGGGATCTTTACACCATACTTGACTTGCAGGACCATTTCTGCTCAGGCTATCTCATCTTGGGCAAAGGTTATAGAGATTGTTAACATCTGTGCTAAAGAGCACGCATGCATTTCCTGAGGTCCTTGAACCATCTGCTTAAGAATAAGGTATTTCTTAAAAAATGGAAGATACCTTAATACCTTCACAGATCTACTAATCTGTAGTCTTTGAGCCCAGGAAGCTGCATTTTTAACGTGCTCCTAGCTGAGTATTATGCACAATCAACACTAGATCCAAACACAAACACACAAACAAAAACAGGAATGAATTCAGAAATAGCTCTTTCCATCCTGCTTCCAAAATTAGTCTGTGTTTGGTAAATAAATGAAAAATATGACCAAAAGGCATCTCTAGGCATTGTTTCAATTATATGTGTCAGCAGGGCTGTGCCTACCTGTTCAAATCAATACAATAGAGAGGACAGCAATGATAATGATACAAGAAATATACAAAATTAGAGCATATTAGATTAATTCTTTTCTCCCCCTAGGTTAGTGAAGTGTATATTTCCTAGCTGCTTTTCCCCATAGACTTTCAAAAGAGATAGTGGGGACCAAGGTCCTGTGAGATTGCAAGTGATTGAAACCACAAGAACATTGGAGCATAAGGGCTAGAATTAATTAGCATCCTTAAAACAGCAGCACTAGGCCCTTGAATTTCTGGAACATATGAATGGTAACTGTTGATTTCTCAACCCAAAGCAGAACATCTGTTCTTTTGCCGAGAGTTAGCAAAGATTGAAATGCAGAGTCAGGTGGGGGTAGAGTTGTAAGGAAATGCAGTTCGTATCATAGCTGTCCATTTGGTTTATTATTAGATAGCACTGAGTGTAATTGCTTTCTCAAGAATTTTTAGATGTCTGACACATACACTGTACATCGTGTGGGATTTTATTGGACCTTAATCCTCTGTAAAGTTATTCCAATCAGAAGTGCATATGAGAAGTAGCTATAAAATGTAATAAACAATCTGTATTCAGAATCTATTTTAAATTAAACACAATTCATTAATTCCCGTTAAATCACAATCTTTGTCATCTTGTTTGCCTGAATCTTTGGGAGGTATAAATCTGTAAGTGAAGGAAGGAAAGGATGAAGATGAAGCAAGGGGAAGGAATGAATATGGGTTGAGATGTTTCTTAAAAAGTAAATGACTATATCTTAGGTAACCATAAGATAATGGCAAAGAGAAGTTAAAAAAAAAACCAGAATTATTAAAACTAGCAAGGATAAACCCTCATCTAATCTATAATTATCATAAAGTATCATAATTTTTATCATTTATTCGTTTTCAGTTTAACTCAAGGAGTCAGAGAGACATTGGATTCCATCCCAGCATTGCTACATACTTGTTCTGTGATCTTTGGGAAGTCATTTAAATTTTCTATGTAAAGAGAGTTTATGTAAAATAGAGATAATAATTCCATCCTTGTGAGGGTCTTGTAAGGATGAAAGTAAAAGAGTGCATGCCTACCAAAATGCCTGCCAAAGAAGGTATTCAGAGATGCTAGTTACTTCTTTTCTTCCTCCTCTTATTTCTACTAAGTGCTATGCAGCTGACATTTTCATGTTCTGACTTGATAGAATTGGATTATTCAGTTGCTGCTTCACTAAATTAATTGGAAAGTGAATGGCTGACTACATTAATTTTCTGTCTGTTGCTCTACAAACAAAAATGGTTTCCTGTTAAAAGTGGAAGTGGGTGGAGAGTGGTTCAGTTGGGAGTGAAGAGATAGGTGATGCTTGAAAAGAAGATTTGTTTTTATTTCTACAGAATTGGTTAGTTACGTCTTTTCTCCCACTGGGATAGAAACAAATCAAAATATTGTGGCACTCACTTTTGTTTCATTTTCCGCCATACTTCTGGACATCTGAAGCATCCTTGAAAGCCTGCGTACGAGGAGAGGGTTTGGGAATAGAAGGTGACCTGGGGGAGCAGGTGCTGAGACAGATGGAGGCTTCTGCTCCCTTTGTCTTGGGAATGACTCAGTTTTCCTTTCAAGGGCTGATATTTTGGTAGGCTTTAAAAACATTAATAATGCTGCTCCATTAGCATTTTCAAATTTTATAAACTATAGAGTTTATTATAAGGTACAAAGGGGCTTATTGAGTGGGAAATGAAAGGAGCGAGATCAACAGCCAGATTTAGATCATTAGCGTCATTAGGAACTTGGCTCTTTTCAATTTATACTTTAATGGTTTGATTTCTAGAGTTACATTTAGTTGGCTTGATGGTGAGTGATTAACTCTGTGTGGGTATAGCTAGGCATCTCTGACTTCTCTAATGAGCTCCCAAATTATGCCTTTTATTAATTAAATTAGTTCAGCTGGAAGATTTGATTTCTGTAGCCTCCTTAGTGGTGAGTACCATCTCTGATAAGGAAAACTTGTAAGAGTTCAGCTTTTACCTGGCAATCGTCAGCTGCATTGCCCTTCGCTGCCTTTGTCCTTATGGCTAGGGATCAGAATTCCTACGTATCAGGAAGAGAGAAGATGAAATCTAAAAGTAAGTTAGATAAAATTTTATGTTTTCAGCTTCCACAGATGATTCTCAAAACACTTTTCAAGCATTCCTCATGCCTTATTTAATCTAAGTAAAAGTAATCTAGGTAAGAGAGGGCAATTTTTCGTAAGACAAACAATACTCTAAGTTAGCCGTAGATTTTTAACAGTCACTTTTGGCCTTATTTTCCACGTATAAGGGTGAAATGTCCTTCTATAAGGACACTGTAAGCAATGGTACTTTGGAACTAAGTATTAGAAATGAAATTGACTCTAGGATTAGAAATTGACACTCTTGTTTCTTACTGAAAAATAGACTGTTTACCTCCATAAGGATATGGAAATGATCAAATCTGGGGTTTCCTACAGTGGTTTTTATTTAGTAATTTTTCAGAAAGCCAAGAGTTTGGTTAAGCCTATGCTGATTATTCGTGCTGTAACAAATACAGCACTAATATTGGACTTGGAAGAAATAGAAACATAACCTAAATTTTAAAAAGAGGCATACAGTGCCTGTACTGGCCCACATGACCTAGCGGTAAAAACAAATTCATTCTCTTGGTTTCTTTTCTTTTGCACCTTGCATGAGGTATATCATCCTTTTTTGGTAAATTTCTTTTTTTTTTTGGAGTCAGTGCCAGCAGGAAGACACACAGGTGTCACAAGTGTATTTTTTTCTGGAGCCTTAAAAGGAAATTTCAGGCAGATTTCGTTAGGAAATGGTATTCGTTGCTGAACTGCAAATTAGATTGCAAATGCTTTGGGCATTCTTAGTAAATTATATCGCTAAAACCTGAAACTATACTAAACCCTTTGAATTTAATTTGACTGCTGGCAGCCATCAATGGTTAAAAGATTTTAGAAATCCTGAACGCTAATGCTTGAATGTGCTGGTAGGGGATGTTGTAGAAAAGACAGGTGGTTCAGGGAGCGAAATAAAACACTGGCCTTTTACAGACTATTCAAAAACTAATACAATAAAAATGAATATACTGCTTAATATCGCAAGCAGTGCTAATGTAATCAAGGCACACACAGCCTTATGAGGTGCAAGTTCATTTCCTACCTTTTGAGTTATTATTCATACAATTTACCTCTCTACTCTGCAGTCTTCATTCTGGGAAGACTTGTCTTTCCCTGTATTGCCGGCCTGTGTCCTTTTGCATGCTAATGCAATATTCTGTTCTAACCTGACGATAATAGATTAGCAGGTATCTCTGACTCCCTCCCTCATCTAATGCAATTCCAGCTGAGAGGGGAACCCAACATTTGTCTTAAATAGTCCGAAACATTTTTCAGATGAAGTTCAATTAAGCTGTTTCCTAGTCTAAGTATCTATTCAGTTTCTTACCTTTCAGCAGGAATGACGTTTTTCTTCCTGTGAAAAAACAGTACTTAAAAGCAAGCCATTGAAAGAATGGGGAAGAGAGGGAGAGGTGTGGGCCGGAGGGGGTGAACCATGCTGTTTGGCACAGTCAGCTAATTGTTTCGGCCTTTGTTTTGCTGTTCCCTCTGAAGATGAGCTGTATTTTAATTACCGCATGAAAGATTTGTCTTGATTAGATGGCTAGCAGGTGTCAGTGCTTCTGAAAGAGAAGAAAATGCATAGAGAAGGGGAAAGAGGCAGGAAACATGGATTTATTTCAGAAATTGTTTAGGTTTCTACTGTCCTCCTTCTCCCCTTGCTACCTACTTCTGCTCAGACTCCGTTTCAGGTACCAAAGAAGCTTTGGGATATTTGATGACACAGTGTTTTGAAACAGAATCCTCTTTGCTTGGGATGAGGAATATATGGACGAAAACTTTGCTGAAGTGTGCCTTGAAAGAAAGTAGGCAAAAACCTCTGTTTTAATGCCATGAAGAAAAACTAGTAGGCAGTGCTGCCAGGGCTCTCTGCTTTACTTCCTGAAATTGAAAAAATGGTATCATTTGCCAGCCAAGTCTAGACACTGGGTAGGCAATGTGGGTAGAAAGATAAATAAGGTTAAAACTCTCCACACTTGCATTGCTCACAGTCAGGGAGGGAGACAAACAAGTGGGTATCTTGCTGCATAGTAAATTCCCTCACAGAACATGCAAAGGTGCTCCTGGAGCATGGAGGATGAGATGCCCAAGGTCACCCACCAGCTGGGACGTGGGTTGGTAAGGCTTCCTGGAAGAGGTCATCCTTGTGCATCTTGAGGGATGAGTGATAGGGAAAACGGTCTGCATATGGAAGCAGGATGA
This sequence comes from Trachypithecus francoisi, assembly GCF_009764315.1. Classification (NCBI taxonomy): domain Eukaryota; kingdom Metazoa; phylum Chordata; class Mammalia; order Primates; family Cercopithecidae; genus Trachypithecus; species Trachypithecus francoisi. Next base: position 135,569,237 of record NW_022681454.1, on the reverse strand, counting down.
GGACTGAAAGGTCTCACAAGGTTTAGCAATTAAGTGGCCCCTCGAAACATTAATGAGGGCAGTTGAAGGGAGTGGTAGGGGTGGAAGCCAGGTTGTCAAGACTGAAGATTGAAAGGGCAGCAAAGAAAATCCTTTGGATTTTTCTTTTGAGAAGATTACTTGTGGAGGAAAGGAGAAAGAAATTCTTACGGTGTTTCAGTCTAGGCTTGCATGTGAAGCAAAGCAAAATGTTGGTATCTAGATATCTCAGGCTTCAAAGTTTTGCTATTAAAGAAAAACCAGATTCTATTTGGTTTGCATTTTTCAAATGGTGATCACAAACGAAATCAGGAGACCATTCCCAGTTTCTCTTTGCCTCTATAAAGCAGCCTTTAAAGGAAATATTTCTCATAGAGAGTCTGTGAAATTACCTTCTCTTTACTCTGGACATTTTTTGAATTTTTAAAAATAGTAAATAAAGAACCTAGTTTAGTTTAATACTTTGGTTTAAAAAAAGCCTATGCAATATAAATGAGTTTAGCTTTACGTAACAGCTAGAGAAGCAGTAGATGTTTAACCTAAGGTAACATTTAGTTGCATAAATAGCTTTAAAAAAAAAACTCACAGAACACATTTGATACATTCATTTTTTAAAATAATAATTCTCAACTTCTTTATAAAAGTCAGTATGAGACCCACAAATACCAGATTTTCAGTTTGTTTCTTTTTCTTTTGAAACTGCATCACATTGTGGTACTCAAATTGTTAATGACTTTACAAATGTTGGTTGTGAGGCGAATAAACATAATTCTCCATCCCGGCCCCTTTCTCACATGATTGAGAAAGAGCAATCGGAAGTTAATTTTTGGAACAAGGTAAAGAAGGAACGTATGTGTGTGAAATGGAGAATCAATCCTTAGCCTAACACTAAGTTCAGGTTGATTCTGGCATAGGTATTAAACCTTTCACTGTCCAAGACTACTGCCAATAAGTTGAAATGAGGTAAAAGAGTAAGGAAAGTGTTAAAAAATAAAGTAAAAAAAGAACATTGCCAATTCTGGAAAAATTTGCGTCATAAAATGGCATCATATTTTTATCATAGAAGGCATAATTTTCCCTATCATTACCACTAGAATTTGTTTTACTTAAAGTAAGCGATTATTGAATGCCTGATGAATATGTGGTCTATATATAGCACCTTAGTTCATATTTAGGTGGATGCTATTTTTTTTCAGTCCTACTTCTTGAAATTTTTATTTTTGGAAAATAACAGGTCCTGAAAGATCAAGAAATGTTGAAACTGAATTTATGGGATATGGCAGTAAATGTAATTGGATTGTTTCTCAGTAGGAATTCTGCATTTTTTATAAATGTAATAAAATTGGGGGAAAAATTACCTTCAGATCTGGAAGAGAATGTTAGAAATCTTAGTGTAATGTTTTAGTGTATGGGTTCTTCTTTCTTGTGCCTTATAAGGCAAGGCACTGAAGACGTGAATATGGGGTTGGATTTGAAATGATCATATATACAGAAGAAAGCCACTATCCCTCCAGACTCTGGGGAAAATGCCCAGTTATTTAAAGCAAAAAAGTCTGGGTCAGAGAGCAAATATATGGGCCAAGAAAGATTTACGTTGGTAATTCCTTCCCCTGCTATGAATTTGAGAAGTTTCCTGAACTTAAAACAATAGAGTCGCTAAGAATGATAGCTCGGGTTTGTCTTTTAACTCGATGACAATGACTTGCAATATTCACAATAGAGTGTTATATTGTTGAAATTCAGGCAATCATGAATCAGCTTCTCTTCACAAAATAGCTAGTATTTTCGTAGGTTGTGGAAAATGGAAAGTTTTCTTGGAGGGAAACACAGATTGTATACAAAGTAGGTAAAGAAAGTCTTATCACTTTGTGAAAGGAAAGACTGAAAAGTTCTTGTTGAAAAGTCTAGAAGAGGCAATTTGAACCTCCTAGTAAAGGGACCTATTTAAATCTATTATCCAGTGCCATAGAAGATATTTAAAGCTATACCATGCATCTGATATTAGAGTCTGCTCTCTGAGCCTGCCTTATTACTGGCTGTTATTCAGTGAAGCATAAAAGAGTTTTAGTACAATTTATCTTATTCATATTTGTTGTGGGGGGAAAAAGTCATTTGAACCACTAACCTAAATTTATAGTTATTTCACAAAAGACAGAGACTTGAAAGAATCTTAAAAAGTTAACGCAGTTAACATCCCTCTCAGTCAATTTATGATACTTCATTGAAGAAAAGCAGTTTTAGAGAAATGGTATTTCTCATAAGGTCTGAAAAGGCCTGTCTTAACTTTCTTAATTTCAAATGTAAAATGAGATATGTGGACATATGGAGTGGTAAAAGCATCTGTCAAATTAGATCATGGGCATTGCTAGGGTTTATGTATGTGTGTAAATATGTAGGAATGTAGAGTTTCTGTAGATTTTACTGATGAAAGAAAGGTTACAGAAGGATGCATTTTCCTTCCAAGTTTCAGAAACATAATAATTTTAGGCTATTGAATTTTAGGTTAATTGCATATTGCCAAAATAGATTGATCTGGTGTATGGAATTATAATTTCCATAAATAACATATTTAGAAATTTAAATTTGGTAGCTCAGTAGGATAGTATGACAAAGAGAAATGGGTTCACCATTCATTCTGTGCATGAACAGTTCAGATTGGGCAGAAATGGGGTGTCACAGTCTTTGTGGTTCATAGGTAAAATAAACTCTGGTAAACATGTTGTTAAAGTAAATGCAATTTTTTAGACAATGAATATTTAAAGAATGTTTAGGCTGTTTACTGGGAGACAGTTGCATGTCTATGCTCCAACTCAGCCAAATCTTGATTAATCAGAAACCAATTCTCCTGACTAGGAATTACCCAGGGCTGCCTCTGCTGCTGGTCATTTCACTTATTAGCATAATCCTCAAGCATATGGAAGGGAGTTAGGAGATAAAACTCAAATCAGCTTTGTTCCTTGCTAACAACTCTGGCAAACTGTTGACACTTCTGGCTAAAATGAAGTTTGGGCATTCTCTATGGATTTTTATTATTTGTACTGTCCTTGTCTCCACAGATAATCAACAGTTCACTGCATAATATATAGCAGATGCAACCTGGCTCACTCTTTTGAATGCGTAATCAGAGGTAATGCAAATTAACACCTTCACCTTGGAAAGAAATAACTTTAGAATTCATCCAGTTTGGTAAACAGAAGCAGCAATCTTAATCATAGGGTTTTAATGATAAAGGATTCAGAGAAAAAGCAAAGCATCTCCCTTGTGTTTTTTCAGTAAAAAATATACATTCTAATTATCTTCGATATCTACCAAAAGGGAGCAATTTAAGTTAAGTTGATCCTATATTTAAATAAAATGGAATAAAAATAATATGCAAAAACAATTCATGTTAATTCTTTTCTCCCTTCTTTTTTTCCCAATAGCTCTGCTGATAATTAATACTGAGGAATATTTGGTTGCTTGAAATTTAAAAGTAGTAATTTAAAACTTTATTTTCTTATTTTAAACAGCACATATTAACTGTACAAACTTTAGAAGCCACATCAAAATGTTAACAGGGTGACAAAGATCTTAATTTTCATAATGTTGCTTGTTTATATTTTTATGATACCTTCCCCAAATGGAACATACTGTAACATACTGTTCATATTGTTTTATAATCTCTCTTTTTAGTTAACATACAATGTCATTAATTTTTTTTTGTTTTGAGAGAGAGTCGCCCAGCTCTGTCGCCCAGGCTGGAGTGCAGTGGCACCATCTCAGCTCACTGCAACCTCCACATCCCATGTTCAAACTATTCTCATACCTCAGCCTCTCAAGTAGCTGAAATTACAAGTGCGTGCCACCACACCCAGCTAATTTTTGTATTTTTTAGTAGAGATGGGGGTTTCGCCATGTTAGCCAGGCTGATCTTGGATTCCTGGCCTCAGGTGATCCACGTGTCTCAGTCTCACAAAGTGCTGGGATTTCAGGCGTGAGCCAGTGTCATTAAATATGCTTCTATAATACTAGTTTTCAATGGTGAATAACATTTCATACCAATATACAGGAATTTATTCAGTTCCCTGGTGCTGGAGATTTGGTTGTTTCTAGTTTTATTTACTATAAACAAATATAGATAGAACATCCTTATAGCTAAATCTTTACATAAATTCATGATTTTTAATTTTTAGGAGTAATTCCTAGTTAGGAAATTGCTGAGTCCAAGAATATATACACACACTTCAAAGGCTTGTGAAAGGTGTTACTAAATTGTCCTCCAGAAAGGAAATACTGATTGATGTTTATGTTTGTGGTAATTTAAAGACAGACCTAGGTCCCGGGGCAAGGTTTCCAGAATATGCTATATTGGCTACTGTTTGAACTTAACAAGTAAAACACAAAACTGTCTGTGTGTGTACACAACTCTGATGGTTGCAGTACTGAGTGACATTAGCCTCATCCCATAGAATCTTGCAGAACATTTTGACACCTTGAAAATATGGCTGGTTTTTTTTTTTTTTCTTTTTTCTTTTTTTTCTCTGGAGCTTTGAGGAATCTGGTCTTCAGGAAGTATCGTAGACTCCCTTTGAAAATGGGCTACTCTATGTCTGCAATCTGTTATTTATTTTCTCACCATAAGGTGAGGGGTTTGTTTTCATTTCTTTGAAATTATAAGATCATTGTGTGTGGGGAAGTGTGCAAGACTCTGTACCTGCTATGGTTTGAACGTATGTGTTCTCTCATAATTCCTGTGTTGGACCCTAAGACCCAATGTGATAGTGTTAAGAGGTGGACACTTTAGGAGAGCTCCAACTCATGAGTGAGATTAGTACCCTTATAAAAAGGCTTGAAGGAACTAGCTGAAGCCTTTTGCCCTTCCGTGTCTTTTGCAATGTAAGGATACAGCAAGAAGGCAACATCTTGGAGGCAGAGAGCAGCCCTCCACAGACGTGGGATCTGTCGGCGCCTTGATCCTAGACTTTCCAACCTCCAGAGCTGTGAGAAATAAATTCCTGTTCTTATAAATGACCCAGTCTCAGGTATTTTGAGATAGCAGCCAGAACAGACTAAGATTGTGGCGGGTCAGGTCTCGCTAACAACCGTTTTAGTACTAACTGAGCGGTTAAGTTAAATATCAAAAGCCAGTGCCCTTATACAAAGGCTGGGATGTAATGAAAGCCCATCAAGAGTTTTGCCTAGGCCTTTCCTGGGCCTTAAAGAATGACAAAATAGCGAAGGAATTCTTAACAGGACCCATTTAGGATTAAACAAATTTTACGGTGGTACAGAAGAAACTCCTCAGGCCTCCACAAACAGGTTTATTGGGGATCTGAAGGAACTCCTCAAACCTCCATGATTTAGCAGGAGACAAGATAAGGGTAATCACCCCAGCATCTGGACCCATTTAGATGAAGTAAATTTACTGAGGCTCCAGAGGAAGGTCTTCAGGACTCAGACCTTAGTTATAGATTAAAAAGAAGTTAATCACTTACATCTTTAGATGAGTGCACACTTACATATAGACATATAGCTTAGAAGATATATAAGCTCTGGAAGACTGTGTAATTTTGAATTGATTTGGTGATAATTTCCAAGCCTTCTCCTTGTAACCAGTTGCAGAAAATAAAACTCTCTTCCTCCCCAGTTCATCTGCATCTCGTTATTGGGCTGTGAGAAAAAGCAGCTCAACCCTCAGTTTGGTCCAGGAGCAAGATGGTGCCCAAACACTGACCCTGGAATTTTAGATGTCCGCCAGGGCTGTGGATGTGGGAGCCCTACTGCTGGGTTTACCCTTTCCTTAGAGAAAACTCGCCACCCCTGGGGGTAGCATTCCAAGAGAAACACGTTAAAGGTCGTGCAGGTATGGTTTTTTACCTACCGCAAAAGCCTGCTGAAGTGGTTCAGGAATCCCCTTTTGGCTGCCCAAAGACGGAGCCTTTTCCACATCATGGTTGCCCTTTGAGCGAGGAAAAATTGCTACTACATATAGGGGAGCCATAAGGTACAGAAAACATTTAAAAGAAAAATGTTAAGCATAAATTGTATTTTGGAGACATAAACGCATTGTGGTTTGATCAATAACATTAATAGATACCAGAAACTTCATCTCATATTCACAGAGACACGAGCAGAAAAGTTGTATTCAGAAATCTGTTTGTTTCTGTCTTCACAATCCCCATTAAATGTAATGGCTTCTAGGCCTCATTCTAAGGATAAAACAGACCATCGTCAAGACCACAAGACTCTAAAACTGCTATTTTAGGGGCTTTGTTCTTAGGGTCTCTCTATACTAATCTAGTCCTATTCCTCCCTGTCACCAGGTGAGAAAATATATACTCTAGACATTTCCTATAACTCCCAAAAGGGTTTACATTCAATACTCATTTTAGGCTGCATGTTCAAAGTCTGTTAGAGAGCTATGTTATGGACCAAAAATTGCTCCTCTAGACCACATACCATATTTGCAAAAACAGACAGTTGGTGGTTTGCCTACTTAGTAAGATGAAATATACATTCTGATATTTACCTCTTTTGCCCTATTCCTTCTAAATTTAATAACTCAGGATTTTACAACATTCTTTTATCAAACTTAGAAATAGATTGTTCTCTATGTGTCTCTATAGCTATAGAGACCAATGTCTTGGATTTTTCAGCCCTACTTTCAAAGATATTTTTCTCCTGGCCTCCATTTTATTGACTAGTAAAATGTTTGTCAGACCATAAATCACATTCTTTTGTTTGTTTCAGAAAATGTATTCACCATATTTATGGTTAAATACTGCTCATATGCCTTTTTTAGAATCCTTCTGTCTTCACTCTAAGAATATACTGACTACTTCCTGGCTTTCTGGAACATAGGCTTGAGTAAGCTCCCCAAAAGAACGATAAATACTTGGATTCATAGAGATGAACACTCTAACATAAAACTTATTATCAAGTTTCAAGTTTTGTTTTTCTGAGTTTTGGTGGCACATTATAAACCTAGGTGAACAATACGAAGAGAAGACAACACGTATGTGTCCCAAATGGGAGAATTCATCAATAAACGGGGTAAGTTGGTTTTCAACTTGTGCCCATCGGCCTCTGGACTCAGTGGGAAGTCATGTGTGAAGGATGCTCTCCAGCCCCATAGCTGCCCCTGGGAATCAGTGTGCCAGAAGGAATGTGTGAGCAAATGACAAACGGTACCTGACTCCAGGGGAAAATAGACTTGGGGAAGCTTTTAATGCCAAGCTTTATAATGTTTAGGATGAAATACTGCATCAGATTTCTCATGAGGATGGAAACGACCTCAGATCAGTTTAACAAAGCATTCTCCAGCAGAAGAGAACATGCTTGAATAGAAAAAGAAAATAACGTAGTACTTACAGCTTAAAGAGTGCTTCCTTTTCTACCTATTGCCTGGCTCTCCCCACTCTTTCATCCTGACTCCCATTCTATAACTCCCGGTCATGCTCACTTTAAAAAAATCCCTCTAAATGGATTTTCTGAGTTGGTCCTGAGGGCAAATATCCTGCCCCATTGAACTCAGAAGTACCTTCATGATTGTCAGGCCATGTATCCCACTTTTTTTTTTTTTTTTTTTTTTTGGTTCAGAAAACATGGGCATCATGTTTATATCTAGTCAGCCATCAATTCCTGCCTTTCCTTTATTTTAGGTATATCTCATCTCCACCCATCCTCTTTGTTCTCCTTGCCACCATCTTAGCCCAGCTCATTTTCAGACTCACTTAATGCCATGATTTTCTTACTATTTCTATCTAGATTGATAGAAATAGAAAGGGTGAGATGGACAAGAAGTATTTTCCAGGCAAGATTTAGATGATCTTGGAATATGATACAGAGATAAAGGCATCAGTGATCATTCTTAAGGGGGTGACCAGAACCTGAGTGACGGCATCAGGGTGACCACTTTTCTTTTTTTTTTTTTTTTTTTTTTTTTTTAGAAATGAAACACACTAGATTTTAATTCACAGCTGAAAGTACAAATACAACATCATAGGCAGAGACAATTATGGTTGAGATCCTTAGAAAAACAAACAACAGTTAAAAAACAGGGGTGACCACTTTTCATCAGGATGTAGAGAGGAATCCTACTTTTGATGACTAAAGGCACTATACTACCATTTTAGTCGCTTAATTTAATTTAATCCCTTAATTTAATCTAAGACTCTGATTCTAAGGTTCTCCCCACTATTATAGATTTCCTTGACATCCGTGTACAATGACCTCTTATGGCATTCCTCTTTATTTTGACATGAAAACCTACACAAAATGAAGTAGGACTAGTTGAATTTAAAGTAACTTCCAGTTCCTAAACTCTGTGAATTTTTGTCTTGAATTATTAGGAAATAATGATTCTCTAATCTATCTTTTTATACTTCCTCATTATTTGATTGATTTCAGAATTGAGATCTTTTCATGTCTTTTGGTATTTCTTATGTTTCATGAATTGGTATGATAAAGGGAACAGAGGAATACTCAATAAATATTATTGATCACACTTTTAATAATGAGGAAAGGCAGATGCTGCGTATTCATTATTTATTTTTAAAGTTATCTAGGTGAATGAGTGAACTTGATGTTACTTTTCCGTGTTTGTGATTTCCTGTTGCTATGTAGAGAAGAACCTGTTTCACATATTCAGTTAAAAAAATGTGCCTAGGGAAGGGAGAACAATCATGTCTTAAGGCTTCTTTAAGTGTATTCCAGAATCCATCTTCCCCTGGTTGTTTATGTGGCTGAGGTCGATGACCCTGAAATTAGAACAGATTAGGTTTCCTTAGCTTCAATCATCTTTTAAATGATGAGAATGTTTTCAAAATAGCTCAATCTGGAGAAAACATGACTGAGAAACCAGCTTATTTTAATGCCTCATTATACAGCCATGCACTTTAAAAAAAGTGAATCATTTTTCTATGAGTTTATTTTTTCCATTGTAGAAGTAATACACACGCATTACAAAAAATTCAGAAATATAAAATAGAAGGAGTGAAACAATTTTCCCATATTACAGCTACTCAAAGGTAACTAGGGTCAGCCTTTCAGTTGGTAACTATGTAGCCCCCTTTAATATATGATTTTGTGTACCTGCTTTTTAAAGCAACTTTTTAATGGCTTCATAATACTACATTTAATTGCTACAATGTAACCTCTCCAACATAAATTATTTATTGGGCATCCAGGTGATATTCAATTTTTTATTTTCTTAGATTATGCTATAATGAGCATCTTTGAGCTTTTCCAGTAATTAGGATTAATTTCTTAGAATAGATTATGCAGAGTGAATGTTTTTAAGGCTCATAATTTTGCCAAATTAATTTTAAAAACTTTTATCAGTATATGAGTGTCTTTTTCATCTCACATTTATCAGTGCAGAATCTCCTTAATTAAAAAGAGACGAATTTTATAGGCAAAAATTGTGTTTAATTTAGTTTTCTTTGATTTCTGGTGAGGTGAACAATTTTCTAGTGCTCATTACTGTTCTCTTGTTGAGTGCTCTCTTTGGTGAATTATTTGTGTGTGTCTTTGGCCACTTATCCATTGAAATCTCAGGCTTTTCTTTTCTTTACAGAATTAATTTGGTAGATTCTTTACATCTTGAACATTAATCTTCGTTACATTTATTTTGAATTTTTCCTCTTATTTCCCTTTTTATTGAGGCTATTTTTAATTAACTGCAATATTTTAAACTTTCATATAGCAAAATCTTAATTCCCCAACTTTCTTGGTAATTAAAAGAAAATTCTAGGTTCAGCTTAGAAATGTGCCTTTCTTCATAAACACTACCATCCATCCCTCTACCCCAATTAACTGGAGAGTTAAAAAAGAGTATGACTGGCCGGGCGCAGTGGCTCAAGCTTGTAATCCTAGCACTTTGGGAGGCTGAGATGGGCGGATCACGAGGTCAGGAGATTGAGACCATCCTGGCTAACCCGGTGAAACCCCATCTCTACTAAAAAATACAAAAAACTCCAGCTACTAGGGAGGCTGAGGCAGGAGAATGGCATAAACCCGGGAGGCAGAGCTTGCAGTGAGCCAAGATCCGGCCACTGCACTCCAGCCTGGGTGACAGAGTGAGACTCCGTTTCAAAAAAAAAAAAAAAAAAAAAAGAGTATGATTAACATTGGTACAGGAAATACAAACCTTGAGGAAACTTTTTGAAAAATATCTATCCATATTCTGTTGTATGATTAAAGTTAAATTATCTAGAAAAAAGATTTGTGATTTAACTTTTAATTTCTCTCACTGAGTCTTGGTTTCATAATGTTTTATATATAGATATAATGCTTAGAGCAGTGGTTTTTAATCTGGGACATTTGCCTCCAGTGGATGTGTGACAGTGTCTGAGAGATTTTTGATGGCTACAGTTGAATGGGCAGTGGTGGGGGGGATGCTACTGATATCTGGTAGGTAGAAAGCAGGATGCTGCTAAACATCCTACAGTGCATAGGAGCATCCACAAGTCATTATCCAGCCAAACATGTCAACAGTGCTGCTGTGGGGGAAGTCCTGCTATAGAATTAGTGCCAGCCAGAAGGATGATTTCTACTATGTAAGTGGAAGAGAAACTTAATGTCAAATAATTTAAAGTTCCTTTTTATTTCTCTCTCTTTTTTTCTGAGAGTCCATTATTTTCCACTTTATTTTCTCCAGGTAGTTTAATGATTTACTTTTGTTCCTCCTCAGGAAATTGTCCAGACTAGGAAAGTGTGTGTGTGCATGGTAACTATGGCTGACCCTCCCTCCTGTGTTAATATTCCTGCAGTGGGGACCCAACCATGCATCAGCTCAAGGGTATGCATGGTCTTTATAGTCCCATTTTCTATCCCACTCTTATTTGGAGTTGATAACCTGAATATCATGGTATTAAAAACTGTGAATATGATACAGCTGCATAAAACTTAAAGATAGAGTATTGCATTTAGGCAGGGTTAGTTCTTTCAGGCTGCCCTAAATCAGATAGATGAAAGGAAAGGGGTAAAAGAGGTTTGTCTTTGTCAGTTTCCTCAAGGGAGAACCTACAATCAAGTTTAGTGAGTCAGTGCCAATACAAAATCCAGAGACAGAAATGAAATAAACAGTAAACTGTAAATAGAAACAGAAATGAGGAGCTAAATGGAAGCAGAATACAGGAGTTGCCACGCAAACTAAATTGGAACATCTAGGCTAGTTCTTCACTCAGAAAACAGGGCAACAGGCTTTATTTAAGTACATTCATACTATACAGCATTCTCATTCATATTATGTAAAAATCAACCATCCAGACACCAAACAAGCAAGTTGACAAAACAAGTTCTCTTGCAGGCAATTAAATTTGGAGCACAAATTTAAGTGTGTGTCTGTGTGTGTGTATGTGTGTATATATATATATATATTTTTTGAGATAGAGTCTCGCTCTGTTGCCCAGGCTGGAGTGCAGTGGTGCGATTTCGGTTCACTGCAACCTCTGCCTCCCGGGTTCAAGTGATTCTCCTGCCTCAGCTTCCTGAGTAGCTGGGACTACAGGCGTGCACCACCACACCCATCCAATTTTTGTATTTTTTAGTAGAGACAAGGTTTCACAATATTGGCCAGGCTGGTCTCGAACTCCTGACTTAGTGATCCACCTGCCTTGGCCTCCCAAAGTGCTGGGATTATAGGCATGAGCCACTGCCCCTGGCCAAATTTAAGTACATTTAAACAAATATAAATAAAATTACATTTGATTTTTTGCTGTAGGACTTCCAGAGTCTTTACTGCGACCATTTCTACTGCCAATCAAAAAGAGGGGCTGGAAGAGCAGAACCGTCCAAACTTACTCTACTTGAGAGCCCTTGGTTTTTCACGGGGCATCTGCAGAGCGGCTGTTGCACCAGTGGCTGTCATTTATGGCTGCAGATTTGAATTAAAACGGTGGTGTGGTGGGCATTGGCTTGTGTAAGAAGCTTCCTAAGTGACTCCACTGTACAGCCAGGGTGAGAACCCCTAATTCATGAAATATGCTTTGGGAAGAGCCAACCAAGATAATGTAGGTCAGTGTTTTCAAACTTGTAAGATGATAAGTATCATCCAAGTGCTCATTAAAAATTTATTTCCTGATGGCTTGAGCCCAGGAGTTCAAGACCAGCCTGGGAAACATGGCAAAACCCTGTCTCTACAAAAATGACCAAACATTTGCTGGGCATGGTGGCATGTGCCTGCAGTCCCAGCTACCTGGAAGACTGAAGTGGGAGGATCACCTGGGCCCAGGAGGTTGAGGTTGCAGTGAGCTAAGATCATGCCACTGCATTCCAGTCTTTCCTCACTCTTGGAGATTCTGTTTCAAACAATGAGGTAGGTTCCAGAAATACACGTGTTCATCAAGTTCTTTGGGTGATGCTGATGCCAGTCTGAGGAATAATCTTATATTCTTCAGTCTTCAATGGCAGGGCCTTAAAGACAAAGGGAGCATGGCTGGTTGGTGAGAATACTATTATTGTTTACAAATGAGTCTCTCCATTCGTAAAGGCTTTCTTCTTTAGTTGCAAGCAAGTTTTGAAAATAAAATAGATGGCGGGTCTTGAATGTTGAAAGACAAATACTGGTGTGAGAGAGAGAGAGAGATCTCAAGTTATAATAAGTAGAGAAAATCTGGCTCGTACTAAAAAGGTCTAACTTAAGATAGAGCCTTTCATACCCACCCTAAGTCAGAAACTATGCTTGGTGCCCTGTGGACTCTGTGGCTTATGGATCTGCTGAGTCTAGAGGTGAACTCCAAATTGGGCAGGATCTTGAGGCAGTTATTATTACATTGATGTAAAATAATGCATTAATCCTGTTTATACTTTTTATCTGATTTCCTTCTAGACTTTTAAAGCCCAATTCAGCAATTATTTTAAGGAGAGGTCAAACAAGCAGGCTGAAGCTACAAAAGATTATTGCTGTTTTGGTTAAAGCAGCTAGGAGCTGTTATCAGCTAAGTGGTAGGTTTGACTCTAAGTGAAGTGAAAAGTCAGAAAACATGTATTATCTGGACAACTCCCTTTAAGAAAAAAACAGCTATCTTCTTGTTATGTGGGGATCAAGAACTTGCTTACCCTGCCTGGTCTGACTGTAAAAAAGATCTCCAAATGGGTCTTCTAGAATAGAGAGTTCTGATACATGTTGGTTCAGCCATTGCTCAGCGCATTTCCCTGTGCCTGACTTTTTGCTAGGCAATAGTACATAACAATAAAAGGCTTGGTTACTCGCTGGAGATTAAGTGTAGCAGTGTCTTTCAGTGTCTCAGAGGTTCCTATTATTTATGGCTGTACCCCAAATCTCTGCTAAGTGTGTATATTAGTCTGTTTTCACACTACTATAAAGAACTACCTGAGAATGGGTAATTTATAAAGAAAAGAGGTTTAATTGACTCAGTTCCGCATGGCTGGGGAGGCCTCAGAAAACTTACAATCATGGTGGAATGGGAAACAGGCACATCTTACATGGTGGCAGGTGGCAGGTGGCAGGTGGAGAGGGAGGGGAAGAGGGAAACCACCACTTATAAAACCATGAGATCTCCTGAGAACTCACTCACTATCACAAGAAACAAGAACAACATGGAGGAAACTGCCCCCATGATCCAATCACCTCCCACCAGGTCCCTCCCCTGACATGAGGGGATTCTAATTCAGATTACAATTTGAGATAAATTCAGGTGGGGACACAGCCAGACCATATCAGTGAGCACAGCTGTGTTCTGCATCACATTCCCACCTTTCTTGTGTAAATCTGATTAGACCTGAGTCAAGGCAGCCATCCTTAGGCTGGCCGAGAAACAACACACAAGTGGCGCAGCACCACGAGATGAGAGGCACCAAGCAAACTCATCATTCAGGAACTCGGAATCGGAAAGCTGAGATGTTGTACCTGTTAGCACCAGAGGCAGAAGATAAAAGGTGACCTCGAGAGCTGGGTAATGTAGTGGATGCTGGGATAGCCTTGTGGACTAAGCAGAAGTAGGGAAATCTGGCAGAGAGAGAGAGAAGGATGGAGTGATGTGCAGGCAGGCACAATGATGCTGTGACCTTAGGTCTCTGAGGGGGGAGATGGAAAGAAGAGCCTCAATTTCTGATGGTTTTTATGTTCCTGCTCCTAGGAAGCTCATTTTCTCAGGTGCCTGTGAGGCCCTCTGCATCCTGATAATAAATCTCTCTCTGCTTGGTCTGGCTTGCAGGCATCTCTACTTTTTGCAGAGAAAGCAGAATACCAAGCAGAAAACAGGCAGTTACTAAGTTGTGTTAAGTGCTGTGATGGGGAAGGTACCGGGTGCTACAGGAGGATGAAGGGGGACATCTAGTCAGGATTGGGGCGGCCAGAGAAGGACTCCTGGAGGAGATAAAATCTAAGAGGGTGAGTGAAGGACAGGGAAGAGTTAGCTAGCCTAAGGGAGCTTGAAAAGAATTAGGGAAGAGCATAGGCAAAGGTCTGGTGATGAGAGGAAGCAGGACACTCTCAAGGAAACCTGAGAAGTTCAGAATGCTGGCAGAGACAATGAGAGTTTCAACTGATGAGAATGGAGAGACAGACAATGAAGGACCTAGTGAATCTTGTTAAGGGAATTGGAAATTTATCTCAGGAGAGAGGGGGAAATATGGAAAGATACTAAAACAAGGACTTGAATGTGATTTGCTTTTAAGAAGGATCACCTTGGCTGCAGTAAAGAGAGACTAGATTGGAAGCAGGAAGACCAGATGCGAGGGCATTGCAGCTAGCTGGGTGAGAAGTGATGGAGTTCTGAATTAGGGAGTGGCATTGTGAGTGGAGAGAAGTGGATAGGCTACAGCTGTGTGGAACATAGAGCTGCCACAGCCTGATCATTCCTTAGAGATGAGGGTAAGGGTGACAACAGAGCTTCCAATTTGGGGTATTTTCATGAAGATAGGTTTAAAGTGTGCCCCAGGGATTAGAGAGATCAGGTGTATTGGAGTAATGGGGTAAAGGTGGTAGAATACAGAGAGTTGAGGAATGGAGAGGAGGAAGCGAGGACCTTGAAGGGAAGTTTGGCTGTGAAGGAAAAAGGGAAGATGCTGGGGTAGGGTGAAGGGATGGTGACACCTGAAGAGAGGAGCAGCAAAGAGTTGGTAAAAATTACAGGAGCACAGCCCTCAGGATGCTCACAGCTTTGGGACCGTGACACTCAGGGGCAAAGACATGAGTTCCATGGAAGCATGCAGGAAGAACTGGGGGAGCTCAAGCAGTTTCCAGGAGGGGGGGACATTGAGTTGGGGCTAAGAATTAGTGAAGCTGTTGGATGGAGAAAGAGCAGAAAAGGGGAAGATGCATCACAGAGAGAAAATGGAACATTAAAGGATTTTGAGGAGGGCAGGGTGTGGGCTCCGGGAATGGGAACTGGGTCTACCTGGAGTGTGGGGTGCAAGGAAACCAGGGTGGACAAGTCATTGTAAATACCTTTATTCACTACGTTCCATCTTCTAGGATCTTAGGAAATGTAATAACAGCCAACGTACTGACCGAAAAGGGCTTGCAATGATGCAGGCTTTTATGAACTACTCTGAGAGTAATTTTCCTTAATATTTGATCTGTTATGGGCCTTGAGGAAAGTGATGTGTATATAGAATGTATTTTCCCCCCTCTCACCCACTCTCACCCAGCCCCACTGCTTCCTCTGTGCTTAAGCCTGTGGGTGGAAACCCACTGCACAAGCTTGTATATCTCTTCTTGGGCTGATGCTACACTGATTTATTATTTAGGTTAGGTACCTAATGCTTTGCGTACATCCTTGCCCTCTCACCGTTGTCAGTGAGTCAATTCCTTTTTTTGAGGCTGCAGACAATTTACAGTAATTAATGTGCTAAGGACAGCAGCTGTAGCAGTCATTAATTCCTTAATCTTGGAGTAGAGAGAGAAATGGATTAGAGATAAATATAGCTTATGGCATTCTCTCCTGAGAACAAACCCTTTAAAAACAGCACATTCCTGCTGCAATGTGGGGGTGGTAGGAAGATGAGAGCCTTTTTCCTTTTCCTTGGGGAAGTATTCTTGCAAGAAGGAAGGAGCGGGGGTGAGGTGAAATGGAGGTTCAGTTAAAAATGAGAGAAAAAGGCTGACCCTGGACACTGGCAGAGGCTTCTGCCTTCACCCCCAGGACCTTGCGACCTCTGGGTGAAGATTCGCCATTTGAGCTTCTATGAGTGTTTCATGCACACATCAAATCTCTGCTTAGGGAGCCAAGCTGGGGGAGGAGGAAAAGAACGCACAGCAAACAAACCAGATTCTCTTCTGTTGAGTGAGTCATTTGTTTCAAAATGAGATGAGAGGTTGTTCAAAGATGTTAATGGAAATCTTTGCAAATACAGGCTTAAAGTTTCTTCAATCCAAAGAACCACTCAGCCATAAATATGTGTGGGTTATTTAGATGCTTCCAAAGGTTACTTGAAAATTGCCTATTTTTCCACGAAGAAGTGAGTGTTTATTGCTTCAAAAATGTGCCTCAGAGTGAATGCTTTTCTTATTTGAGAAGGGAAAAAATACTGAAATAGATGTAATGCTGGGAAAAAAGTTTGCCTGGAGAGCAGGGAGGTGTCTGGAGCTGGGAGTTTAGGATGGTTGCAGAAGGTATGCTTCCTCCAAGCCTTAGAATAGAAGAAAAAGCAGGCAATATTGTCTTTATGTGGGATGAGCAAGTGTTGGTTTCTTAGTGTATCAGATAAAAGGCTACAGTGACATGGGCTGGGGGACAGAGCTGGGGCTTTGGGGAGCTGGGTTTCTACAGGAGACGTTTGGAACCTGAAGAATAATGCCTCTTTGAGCACTTCCTAACTGCTACCTGACAGAAGGAGAGCTTTGCAAGGCTCTTGATAGAATCGCATTAATTCATGGCTGGCTCTATTGCATGATCATTAAATAATAGAGCCCAGTTTTTATTCTTTGGGAGCTTCTAGAATAGAGAATATTTTCTGGCCTCTTAGTTACTGCATCCCAATAACATAGAGGCTGATGTAATGCTGGGAAAAAGGTTTGACCAGAGATCAGGGAGTATAGTTCAGATACATCTTTTTGTGGACTACTCGTATGGCCTTAATAGGGATTGAATTTATGTCAGAATCAGGGTGGGGCCCAGGGCTTATTAAGTGCGATTGTAATTTTTGTAGTTGTAAAGGGGAGGGTGTGGAAAATCTTGTTTCCATGAGATCCTTTTCATGGATCTCATGGAAATTAAGGGGAGATTGGGAGATGACATTTGCTGAGGACCAACTATATTCAGTGCTGTGCTAGCCTTTTTTCCTATAGTATTTTGATTACACTTCAGAATAATCCTGAAAGGTATTTCCTCATTTTTACATATGGGTGAAGAGATTTGCCCAAGGTTAAAAAAAAAAGAGAGAGAGATTCAGACGCTCAGGAGTGTTGCCCCTCTTAACACTGCCCCACAGAGCAACACAGGTGAATGCAGCTAAACATCCCGGTTCCCTGCAATAGCCCCGAAATGTGGAAAGTCAACTGGAGTTATCTGGCTAAATGCTATCTGCTCCTTTGGTGATGCATCTAAGGATTGACAAATGTGCAGATCACCCTTCCTCTACCCTCTTCCAGGACTTCCCAGCAGGCTGTAGAAATCATAGTCCACACTGTTGATCAAGGTGATGGAATTTTCTTCTCTCCCAAAGCCCTGAGGACTGAGACCAAATGGAATCACATTGTGTTATTACTTGTACACTAACTGAAAAATTTATGACTCTTCATACAAATATAGACAAATACGTTGTCTGCTGAGAACTGAAGATAAGAAATAAACCAAGTTATTGGCAACATTTCCCACGGGTTCCACTTGAGCAAGAATGAATCATTCATTGGATGTTCATGGCAACCACCACCACCAACCTTGCTTCTTTTAGAAACTTTAAAAAGAAATTAGATTTTTGTGTCACTGCAGTGAGAGGAAATAATAAAACAAATTAATTTTGAATTCACACAGTGTCAAAGTCCTTGTTTAGTGTGGCTTAGATTCATGCATCTGTTTGAGGAGAGGCCTTTCTTACTTGTTTACTCTGATGTTTTGAACCTTTTGTAGTATACTCCTGCTTAGGCAGGCTGGTGTCAGGTCTTACATTTACTCAGTTTTTTTGCGCTAAAGACTGACTCGACTTGTAGGGCTTTTATACATAGAGGTTTGTTTGCAATGCATTTAATAAAGCTGGCACTAAATTTGGCCCATTTTTCCCAGGTCAACAGGCAGTATAGAATAGTACAATACTAATAGTACAAGGCTTTCATTGGAATTCAGTTTTGATCGTTAAAATGGACAGAAGATAAACTGCTTAGCAGCTCCTCACAATGACGTAAATTGGATGTCCAACAGTGCAAAACTCCAAAATGCATCTTTTAAACCTGCAAAAAGAAGCATTAGAAGCAGAACTTAGAATTTGTTTCAATTGAGTTGACAGTAATCCCAGATACAAGGGAGTGTCCTAGGTAGTATTCATTTCTTTGAAAATTGATATGGCTAAAACCAGCCAATAGTGCTGGAAAGAAAAGCTATCATATTCATGAACTGTCTTTGAGTTTTTGTGCTTTAATTTAAAATTGTTTGTTGAAGTCATGCTTGACTCCACCATGAGAGTGTTGACTAACTGGTTATCTAGTAAAACTGCAATAAAGTTAAATAAGTTATAAACAGTACTAATGCTAATTCATGCTACTGATATGTGTGGTTAAAAAGGAAACAATTGGTTTCTTACTTGATGTGTAAATATATTTTGTAAATTTTCTACTGCTGCTTCTTTGCTCAAGGTAGAAGTTTCCTTTGTGATAAGAGAAAAATTTCTAAGCTATGTCATGCTCCCAAATCCATAATAGCTAAATACACTTAAACTATAGGAATATACCCAAATTCCTGAGCTGGCATTCAAGGACCTACCTTGCCAACCTTATCAGCAGGATAATTTGAAGGCAATACTTCCTGTTGCTTGTGTGGACCCAAATTCTCCTAGCCTAGAATATTACTGCCTTTCATCTCTGATTTTTTTACCCATCTCTCTGATCTTCTCTGACACCAAATAGGTGCCATCTTTTCTGACACCAAGTGATTCTTCACTTCTCAGACACTAAGAATTCAGTTCAATTCTGATGTTAACTCCTGGAATGAGCACAGGCCCCACAGGTTTACGGCTCAGTCCCACAAGACTGCCCTTACTAACTCTTCTGTATCTTGGTTGCAGGAGTGAGGGGTGACTAACCCCCACGTGCAAATTCTTATGAAGCAGATGGTCTCTAGGAAGGTCCTGCCCTTTGCCAGATTTTCTTCTCTTGAGGGGAGGCCAGCAGGGATCAGTTTTATGACCTAACTTCTTTCACCTATCCTGGGGTTTACAGTTTACCTTCTGGGGCACTAACGAAGGTTCTGGCCAGCCTTATGCATACTTGCATCTTTCAAAGTCTTCTCCTTCCCCAGTCCATTACCTAGTGGTGAGGGCTAGTAGGGGTCACCCTAGTCATGTTCCCAGAACTTTCTTTGCCATGCCTGACTCAGTTTATGGGTCTTCTATGAATGTTCTCAAAATTTCCCACACAGTGGGACAGGGATTAGGAAATGTGTTTGCGTGTGCATGGGTATAGTCTCCTCACCCATGTACTTCAGCTAGATTTGTTCCATTGTCCCAGCCACCCATGTGCTCATATGAAAATAATCCCAGGGCATCAGTGTGGTCTTTGGAAACAAACCCACTTGAGAGAAAATTCTGATTCAATTACCTACCAGATATGTACTTCTGGTAAGTTCTTTAAGCTCTCCTCTCTTCGGTTCTTACTCTATAAAGTGGAGATTATGACGGTAGCCACCCAAAAAATTTGTTACGAAGATTAGATGAGATTGAGCAGATCGCAGCTTATGTCTATATTTTCTTTTTTCTTTTTTTTTTTGAGATGGAGTCTTGCACTGTCGCCCGGGCTGGAGTGCAGTGGCATGATCTCGGTTCACTGCAACCTCCACCTCCCGGATTCAAGTGATTCTCCTGCCTCAGCCTCCCGAGTAGCTGGGATTACAGGTGCCTGCTACCATGCTGTGATAATTTTTTGTATTTTTAGTAGAAATGGGGTTTTACCATGTTGGCCAGGCTGGTGTCAAACTCCTGATCTCATGATTTGCCCACCTTAGCATCCCAAAGAGCTGGGATTACATGTGTGAGCCACTGCACCCGACTATGTCTATAGTTTATTTAATCCAGGTGTGTGTATATCAATTACTGCTAATATCCATGACAGCTGAGGGCTGTCAATTACTGATATGAATTAGTCATTCAACAAAGATTCATCAAATGCTTACTATGTGCTCTCTGTTCTAGGCCCTGGAACAAAAGTGAACAAAATCAGAAATGATCTCTGTCCTCATGGAGCTTATAGTCTGGTGGGGGAGAGAGACATAAGTGATCACAAAAATATGTGTACAACTGAAAACTATGATGTGTAATAAGAAAAAACTATGATACGATGAGGGTATTTGATTTGTAAGATGGTTAAGGGTAAATTAAGTGAAGTCAGAGGGACTAGCATATACAAAGGTCCTGTTGTAGAGGTAACTGTGGTTTGTTTGAGGATTTATAAGAACATCAGTGGGGCTGGAACTGATGGAAAAGTAGGAGATAATTTTATGAAATAAGACTGACAGGGTAGGTACAGTAGGCGAAGAATGTACTCCTACACCCCTAAATTTCTACATGCTAATCCCTGAAAACTGTGATTATGTTACCCTACATGGCAAAAGGAACTTTGTAGAAGTGATTCAGTCTAAGAATCTTGAGATGGGGAGACAATCCTAGATTATCTGGGTGGGGCCCGATGTAATCACTAAGGTCCCTAGAGTGAAAGAGGGACACAGGGGTATCAAGAGAGAAAGAGAGAGAGAAATAGAAGATTTTTAAGATGTGGGCTTTCCCAGAAGTATTGGCTATAATTTTAGCGACAACCACTGTGGGAAGTATTTGACTTTTGGCTTAGAAGTTTCATGGTCCAGATGAATCAATAATATATGACACATCTTTTAAATTCCCCCCAATCATGTCTATAAAAGGCAGTCTTTAAAAAGGCCCACCCACATTCAGGCAGAATCAGATGGTCTATTAATTCAGATTTGAATTAAAAACTCTCACCTTTCTTGCTTTAGCTGTTCAGGATGCAGCCTGTGTCTAGTTATTAAAATGAACACTTACAGTGACCACAGCCCTGTATCTAATACTCCATATGGCACCAGAGTGAAGACTCTCGACATGTGCACTTTTGTCTTTGGTCATTTTAGACTGAAAATACAATTAGACTTGGCTGTCAGACAGATGAAATCTGTCATATTTCCCCTATAGGACCTGCACTCGATCCAGATCAATAAGTACAAAACCACTTGCACATAAATTGCAAACTAAGCTTGCAGCTTCAATACATGTGGGCTTAAATTCACTTGTATCTGGCATACACTGCTTCCTGGCCAAACAGTCTGTTTCTGTGATTAGTACAATTTCATAGCTGGACCAGAAAAACAAGGCTGAAAACCACTATAAAGCAGCAGATGGCTTTGCCACACCTTCCCTGTAAGGGCAGTTCCCCAGAAAATGGGGTTTTAGCTGCTTGCTGTATAGAATGGAGCTTCAAAATTGGGATGAGTTCAAGTCATTTCCTGAGCATAGCTCCATAAAGCTGTTGTTATTTTTTTCCTATTCCTTCTCGAGATTTCAGACTGAATTTGTAATAAGCTTTGCCTGGACACGACTTGTCACAGGGAAGAGATGTGATTTACACACAGAGATACAAGCCTCTCTGTAAATGCTTCACAGAGCCAACTTTTACTTGATGATACATACATGTTGGATTGGCTTCATGAAGGGGAGAGTGAGATGTGCTGGCACTTTTTCTCTAGAGGCTGCTAATCAAGGTAACATTTATTTGGGGGAGAGGTGAATGCTAACACCTACTTACTTCTCCCCCCGCCCCCCCCCGGCTCAGCCTAACTTAAAGACCCAATTTCACACAAAGGGTTTTTTTTTTTCTAGTGAAACATTGAGTTAGGCTGTAGAATTTGCTGCTGTAGGATATTAAGTGAGGCAATTAACCTAGACTATTCAGAGGTAGGAATTAGACATTTCCTGTATCTGAATAAGAAGAACATCTCTATTTTCAGGAGCTACTGTGGAATAGAAACCCCAGACTTCCAAATATGGTGCTTGTTAAGCAAAGTGATTACAAAATCAGGTCAAGAAAAAAAAAATCCCTTGTAACACACCATATAAAAAGACATGTCAAGTAGGTGGTGCAACTTCCTCGAAGGCCACTTCTCCTGGAGTTAGAATATATTAAGTGGATGGCTAAATCCAACTGGCTCCATGCCCCTTTCCTTGCTCAGTCTGGCCATTCCTTTTTTGGGAATTCAAGGAGGTTGAGTAACATTGCCTGATGCTGCCTACTTTGAGGTGCTCACCTTATAATAGAAGCTTTTCCTGAGTGGTAAATGGGTGCCTTTTCTTTGAGGGCTAATTTAAAATCAATTAATTCAAAATAGGTGGAACAAACAATACATATTGTGTTTTCAGGACATGTATTTTGGAGAGAATAATATGATTTGGGTAAATTAGTCCTAAATTCATGTGTTTAGATTTGGTTTTAATTATAGTAAATAAAATCTGACCAAGGTTTGGATTGGTATAGACCAAGGATCAATCTTTCAGATTTTGTGGGGAGGTAAAGGGAATGAATAGGCCAAGGGCCAAGAGTAAACCTCAGCTTTATAAAAACAAAATAAAACTGTTTTACCGACTAATGGTAAACAAACATTTACCACTGTTTATTCATTTTACCAACTAGAGATTAATTTACATGAACAAGCAAGTTTTAAAATACTCTTTCCCTCCAAAAAACCCAGCGATGCCTCTCTGTATCTATCAGGGTCTTAACAGAATACAAATGAATGCAAATTAGGATAATTCAAGAAAAATCTAAGGAAACTTATGTATAAAGGTGTGGGTGGATGGAAACTGGGAAAGACAGACAATTCAGGAAGCTGGAGTCAGAACAATTGAGCTCTTATCACTCCTGAGATGAAAGGGATAGGGAGCAAGAGGTTACTAAACCAGGTTATCAAACCCAGTTACCAAACTGTAAAAGGAGAGCCCTGTAGAGCATGATTCCTAAGAGAGGACGGTTACCTCTAATAAAGGAACAGGTCATCTCCAGGAAACCTCACAAGGAAGCAGCCAGGGAAATACATGCCCCAACCTTGTTTCCCTTTTCTCCTTCCTCTGATTTTCTGTCCGGCTTCCCATTGGCCAGAGGGTACAGGAGCTCTGAGTAAAGGGGAGTGCATGCAGAGGGGCAAATGGAGGGCATATTATGCACACTAGCCCAATTTACTGGGTGAGAATATAGTCAACTGAATAATCTGTTACTTCCCTTATAATGCTCAGCTGAGGCTGGCTACGCTGCAGGAATGAAGGTTTGAAGCAAACGGGCATTTCTAGAAGGATGAGCTTATGTGCAAGAATTAGGTACAGCCAGAGTGTAGTATAATGGGTCTGAAGGACTTGAGAGCTAGGGAAAAATATTTGCATGGATGGGTAAAGGATAAGCCTTCAAGTGGGAGAGCAGTAAGGATGCTTTGTACAACATTTTGTAGTTGGAAAAAGTATCACAGAGCCCACTCCCCTAATTGTACTATGATAGTGACTGAGGCCCAGGGAGGTGGTGGGATTAGCTGAGGGTTATACAGTTAGTTATTGGTTAGTCAATGAGGGTCAGAGCTCAAATCTTGCTCTCTTAACTTGCTGCCACTCAACTTTTCTCTGTTCCACACTGCTTCCTAAGGAAACAAAACAACATAAAATTTTACCAAGGTTCCTACTGACAGTGTCCACTCTGTGTGCTGTGTTTTGGATGTCATTTCCTGTGCTTCAGGTGGAAAAATAGGGCTGGGTTTGGTGGCTCATGTCTGTAGTCCCAGCACTTTGGGAGGCTGAGGTGCGAGGATCACTTGAGGCCAGGGGTTCAAGACCAGCCTGGGCAATGTAGTAAAACCCCATCTCTACAAAAATTTAAAAAAATATATACATATATATATATACACACACACACACATATACATATATACACACACACACATATATATGTACACATATACACATGGAAACTACTATTTATTATATATTCTATCTAGCTGTCTATGGGCCTACCTATCCATCTATCTATGTAGCATTGTGCTAGGTGTTAGGATAATTTTAAGGGAAATAACAGTCACAGAGTCTGCCCCTCAAATAGTTTACCAACTCACCTGTCCAACGCATGGCCACTGAGTGTCACCCTGTCTGTTTTCTGTGGAGTCTCCCTTGTTTTAGTGAGAGTCCATTCTTTATTATTCTCTTGGTCCTCCAGCATGTCTTCCTCACAGAAACATATCCTCTTTGTCTCTTTTTTTTTTTTTTTTTTTGGCTTCTGTGATGTCCTTTTCTTTGTGTCCTGTTTTGCTTTCACTCCTTCTCACTGCTCCTTCTCGTTCTCTTAGTGGGTTTGAATATTGGTGCTTCCTGAGTTCTGTGCCCAGGTCTTTGGTCTATGAGCTTATTGCCTGAGAGGAGTAATTTTCCTGAAAGAAACTGGACGTGAAGCCTCCAGTTTGCCGAATGAATGTTGATTGATTTGGAGGAACTCCGAATGAAGGAGACTGAGACATCTACAAGTGACGTGTGTGCTTCTGAGACGTAAACAGAAACCACAATAACATCAGAAGGCAAGGGCTATGTTGGGAATTCCCTTAATCTGATAATTACTCCATTGAAGGCATTACTGTTGAAACCATTCTTTGGAGCTGAAATGTCCTTCTGAAGAATCATTATGGCCACAAAACCTTGGAACTCATGAACATTTGTAAACAAAAAAGTAGAGATGTTGAAGAAATGATATGGGGCAGAAAAACTAGAACCTTAGAGGAAACCATACATGATGTATTACATTAAATTAAATGAAGGGGTGGCCTGCCCCTCCACACCTGTGGGCATTTCTCGTTAGGTGGAATGAGAGACTTGAGAGAAGAAAGAGACACAAAGTATAGAGAAAGAAAAGTGGGCCCAGGGGACTGGTGCTCAGCATACAGAGGAACCACCGGCACAGGTCTCTGAGTTCCCTCAGTATTCACTGATTATTATCTTTACCATCTCGGAGAGGGGGAAGTGGCAGGACAATAGGGTCATAGTAGCGAGGTCAGCAAGAAGATGTATGAATAAAGATCTTTGTGTCACGAATAAGTTTAAGGAAAAGTGCTGTGCTTTGATGTGCATATATGCAAACATCTCCATAAACATTTTCAGTGCATAAAGAGCACCATTGCTGTGCTAGCGGCACGTCCCACCTCCAGCCCTAGGCGGTCTTCTCCTATCTCAGTAAGTAGAACATACAATCAGGTTTCACACCGAGACATTCCATTGCCCAAGGACAGGCAGGAGACAGATGCCTTTTTCTATCTCAACTGCTAAGAGGCCTTCTTTCCTCTTTTACTAGTCCTCCTCAGCGCAGACCCTTTACAGGTGTCAGACGGGGGGACGATCAGGTTTTTCCCTTCCCACGAGGCCATATTTCAGACTATCACATGGGGAGAAACCTTAGACAATACCTAGCTTTCCTAGGCAGAGGTCCCTGTGGCTTTCCGCAGTGTTTGTGTCCCTGGGTACTTGAGATTAGAGAATGGTGATGACTTTTCACAAGCATACTGCCTTCAGCACTTGTTTAACAAAGCACACCCTGCACAGCCCCAAATCCATGACACCTTGAGTAGACACAGCACAGGTCTCTGCAAGGACAGGGTTGGGGGTAGGGTTACATATTAACAGTATCTCAAGGCAGAAGAATTTTTCTTAGTACAGCACAAAATG
Organism: Trachypithecus francoisi; assembly: GCF_009764315.1. Lineage (NCBI taxonomy): Eukaryota > Metazoa > Chordata > Mammalia > Primates > Cercopithecidae > Trachypithecus > Trachypithecus francoisi. Next base: position 135,543,377 of record NW_022681454.1, on the reverse strand, counting down.
GAATCTCTTATGTCTACTTCTTTCTACATAGACACAGTAACAGTGTGATCTCTCTTTTCCCCACAGTTAAATATAAGATGGAAGTTCCACCATATTCCACACTGAATTGTAAGCATAAACCAATATGTTCAGTAATCAATGAGGCACATAGTTTCTGGCATAGAGGTATAGATGCACTTCTTATAAGTTACTGAATGAATAAGTTAAGACAGAGATTAGGCCATAATCAGTTTGTTCCACCATTTTGCTTTTTATTTACATTGAAAAATTTTTACCATTTTTTCCATTTTAATGTTTCAGAGCACACAAATGATGTGAATTCCAAGGTATCTGACAGCAGAAAATTGGTGATCAGGTTTACGCAAAGAATAGAGCTTTGTGAAACTGAAATCTCACAACAGACCTTTATTGTCATTACAACATAAGCAGATCTTCAATCAGCATTCGCTACTGAAACATACAGTGATATGTACTGAGTGGGACCAGCACAGCAAACAATACCCCCTGGAGCCCTCACCTTATTCTTGTCTAGCTGGAACCTTGCTCTTTCAACACGCTTTTTGGAAACCACAATTTTCCTTGATTTTACTTCCAAGAAACGGGCTGTCTTTACCAAGCCATGAGAGTTTACGGAAGATTATGAACCTTAGCTGCTGTTTTAAAATTCAGACATTCGCTTTATGCTTTAGTACCTAGAGAGAGGGGGAAAAATGAGACAGACTTTTCATGTCCATAAAGTACAATAAGCATTAAAGCTAATGTGCAGAGGAGAGATTAGGGCTGTGTACTTGGCTGCTGCAGGACGGGAGCCACACCTTTCAGTTGTGCCTTTGCTAATGGAGAGGCAGGGACCAGGTAAATGCTCCCGTGGGAGGGGGCAGAGTTACCACCCACTGGCCTCATCTGGGGGTCAACATATAAAAGTGGGTGCTTAGTAGAGTCAGCAGGTCTGACTAATACCCTCTAGGCAGTACTTATAAGGCAGTTTGGGGCCCATCAAATGGCTAATAATAAAGTACAATGGTGCAATTTGTATTTTTACTGCAGGCCAATTAAGAAGGGGGAGAGAGAGTAGTAAGTAAAATGACATGTCCTTGCAAAGCAGAAACAACAGCCATAGCAGCAGGAGTGGGAGAGAGGGGTTAAGGAAAGGAAACAGCCAGCTACTTAACAGCAGTTAAAAGGGCCAGAGCTCTCATGTCTTATTGCCTACCTCCTGCTGGAAATTTCCCTTTTCCCGCTGGTTTGTATGGCAGTGGATATTTTCAAAGGGGAATAATCTGTGTGGTAACATATGTTCATCCAGACAGAGATGGGTGAGTTTAAAGTCAAATAGTATTTTTTTTTTAAGTGCTATTTGAAGAGAAAATGGTGTTTCATGACATTTTTTTTTTTTTTTTTTTTTTTTTTTTTGAGACGGAGTCTCGCTCTGTGGCCCAGGCTGGAGTGCAGTGACATTCTTATCAGAATTCTGTAAGGCTTGCATTCTTGGGTTTTGTGATTTAGCCTTCCTAACTTACATCTGTTTCTAGTCTGCTTTTTTAAAACCAGAAAAAAAAGATTTTGGAAAACTTTACCATTTGGTTATTATTTTTTCCAGTCTTCATTGAAGACAAGTTTTTATAAAACATGGGTTTATAAAAACGTGCCCTTTCATGTTAGGATGTACTAATCACTCTATGAAATTCTCTCAGGACATCTTCTCACCAGGCTGTTTCTTAAGTTACTATTGTCTTCTCTGGGTACCTGGATTGCTAGACAATAGGAATAAGAAGAGAGAGATGTAGAAAGGAGAAGAAAGCAACAGAGAGGGAAGTAGAAAAGAGGGTGTAGGGAAATAAATTAGGGACTACTTTATAAAGTGGAAGAGAGACAGGAAGGCGGAAAGGCAGCATCGGGAATCAATGTAAAATGACAGTAATTTGAACAACCAAAAATAACATCTTCCTACTTAAAACAAATGGTAGGAAATAAACTAAATACTGTTGACTGCCTTTGGGGAGAGGAAAAGAGAAATGGATAGCGTAAATATTTCAAAGTTTGTGCTTACTCAAACGTATTTATTCACTTATGACATGATGATGAACTCTGACAGAGTGAAAAAAAGGAGAAGCAATTTTCTAGGTAATTTAGGTCCCAAATCCTACTGTTGGTGGGGCAGGGGGTGGGGGGGAAGCACCGAAGGCAAGAATAGGGGTGAAATATCAATTTCCAGCTGGTAGTTTACATGGATGGAATTCCCTGAATATTTTCTCATGTATCTCTCCTCCCTCCTGTTCTATTTTTACTTTCCTTTTTGAAAGACAAATTTTAGCTTTATTTTTTTCCTGATTATAAAAATATAACCCAAATATCAGCCTTTTCCTTTCCTGTCTCAAGATCCTCATCCTCTGGAATACTTGGGGAAGATGGTGTTTATCTTACTTGTCTTACATCTGCTTCTGAGTCGTCCCCCTTGCAGCCTGAGTCATGCACAACCCTTGGTTCTGGGTGAAAAGGAATAGTCAGATGAAAAGAGAGAAGGGTTGAGTGTTATCTACTTCTCACGATCTTACTCCTGGGTTGTAATGAAAGTGGATCTCAGAACTAATTCTACCACGTAGGCAGATATTCAATAAAGAAACAACCATTAGCAAAACAATATATTAACCTGTTCCGTAAATTCATTGAAGTCCTGTAAGTTTTCCTCTTGGGGGCTGTAACCATAACTTCATTGAAAGATTCACTTGGGGCAAACCCTATAGCTCAAACAAGATTCGCTTACACTTAGAGCTGGGAATAGGCAACCAGAAGTCTTTAAACTGATGGCTGAATGCAGGACTCTTTTGGGATCAACTCTGAAAATGCAGGCCTCACGACTCTCTAAAGACTTTCTTTTCTTTTTTTTTTATGATGTTCATGCAAGAGGAGGAAGCGTCTCTGAAACATTTTAGCCACTTTACAGATCTTGAATTCCACAAATTTCACCAATGATTGCCCGTTTCTAATATCCATTATGTTCATTAACAACCATTAATTTCTCCTATGAAAACCCATTTCTGAAATTCAGTATGCTAATTAGCAAAACCTTTCTTGTTGATTAGAGATGTGGATTACAGAAGGGCTTTTAGTAATCGCCTCTGGAGTGTGGCTTTTTTGATAAAATGCTAGCTGACTGCTCCAGGGTGTGGAGTTCTGATTAGAACAATTGTCTCCTCCTAGGGTGTAGCCTAAACTATAAAGAAAAAGTAACAACAACCATGTAATCTATATCACACTATATTTGCTGAAGTATTTAGTAAATTACAGATACCACAGCACATGTGAATACAAATCTTTACACTGTTGGTTGAAATGGCCATATAATATTAATTGAGTATGTACTGTAATAACAAACTCCCATTTGTTGGAACTTCAGGTTGTTTCAAGCTTTTCTCTATAATAATTAATGACATGAGCATCCTTATTTTTACTCACCTGTTTAGTTCCTTTCTTAAAATGAATTCCTGGAAATGGAATTGCTGAGTCAAAGTTATGCATGTTTTAATTGTGATACATGTTGCTAACTGCTTTCCAGAACGGTTATTCTTCAGATGGAAAGCATATGAGAATGTGCATTTTCTTGTACAGTTATCAATATTTGGTATTTTCAATATTCTTTTACATATATATGTAAAAGATACATGTATAATATATATAATATATCTAATATATGTATCTAATATATATATATTAGAAGATGGGGTCTCTGTTGCTCAGGCTGGCCTCAAACTCCTTGGCTTAAGCAATCCTCCTGCCTCAGTTTCCCAAAGTGCTAGGATTACAGGTGTGAGCCACCACGCCTGGCCATCAATATTCTTAATGTTTGCCAGTCTCATGGTCATCTCATTCAGTCTCATGGCTTTAAATTCCACCTATATTCTCAGGATTTGTAAATGGACATCTCCAGCTAGCAGATAGAAAAGTGCTTTGGAAATCTGTCTTGTTGCTGTGGCTATCCGCCATCTCAACTTGCATTCCTAGTGAGTATCTTAAAGCCGATGTATCTAAAACAAGACCCCTCAACCTCTCCCCGATGTTCCCCTTCCCCCAGATCTACTTCACTTGCAGCCTTTCCTTCACAGTTAATGGCCACTCTGTCCTTCCAGTTGCCCAGGCTGAAGATCTTGATGCCATCCTTGATTCTTATCTTTCTTGCATGTGTCATTCACTTCCAATTCCCTGTTACCACAGAGCTATGTCACCTTCATCTCTCACCTGGATTATTGCACTAATCCCCTCATATTGACCTACTTCTTTTTTTTTTTTTTTTTTTTTTTTTTTTGAGATGGAGTCTCGCTCTGTCGCCCAGGCTGGAGTGCAGTGGCACGATCTCGGCTCACTGCAAGCTCCACCTCCTGGGTTCACGCCATTCTCCTGCCTCAGCCTCCTGATTAGCTGGGACTACAGGCACCCGCCACCACGTCCGGCTATTTTTTTTTGTATTTTTAGTAGAGACGGGATTTCACTGTGTTAGCCAGGATGGTCTCGATCTCCTGACCTCGTGATCCACCCACCTCGGCCTCCCAAAGTGCTGGGATTACAAGCGTGAGCCACCGCGCCCGGCCATATTGACCTACTTCTAGAATAATCTATTCTCAGCAGGGAAGCCAGACTGATTCTAATAATTTGTAAGATAATATCTGTAGTCAAGACCCTCCAGAGCTACCCCACGTCACTTGGAGTAAGAGCCTGAATCCCTACAATGGCCCACAGGCCATAGCTGATGGTCTAGGTGACTACTCCTCCACCTGTTATTACTTATGCTTACTGCTTACTACTCTAACCTATTTCCATGCTTACTTTTGTTTCCCACACCCCTCTGGCCACATGGGCCTCCTAACTGTTTCTGTAGCATACCAAACGGCTTGGTCCAGATCACTGCCTCCCAGATATCAGCATGGCTCACTCAACTAGACCTGTCCTGATCATGCTATTTAAATTGCTACCTGTCTCACCTTCCAGCATTCCTATTCCTTTCTAGCTTCATTTCACTTCATAGCACTTGTTCCTTAATACATTATGCGTTTACTTATTCATCTTATTGCTTATCTTGATCCAATAGAATGTAAATGTCACAAGGGCAGAGATTTTTTTTTCTGTTTTCTATAATCCTGTATTCCCAGCTCTTAGTACAATGCTTGTCACATAATGGACACTTGAAAAATGTTTTCTAAAGAAATGAATAAATGGGGTTGATAGGTAAAAAATTAAATCTCATTTTATTTGCATTTTTAATTACTAGTGGTGAGATTTAAATAATCTTGGTGTACAAAAGCCCTTTCTGAGCTTAATAAAAAATTCACAAAGCATGAAGAAAAAAATTGATAGTTTTGACTTTTTACAAATTAAAAATTCCTCCGTAGGAAAATAATGCTTATCACAAACAAGATTGACAAATAGGAGCTCCACTTGTAATGCATACTTCAGAAATAAAGGTTAATAGCCGGACTACACAAAGAGTGCTTACCAATCAATAAAAAAGATGAACACTATAATCGAAAAATGAATAAAGGAGAAGAACTGGTCATTCACAAAACAAGAACTCCATAGAGGTATCTGAAAAATGTTTACCATTACTTCACTTTTTCTTAAATGTGCTTTCTTTAAACCAGCGAGACTTTTCATTTCCTCTTGCTTTCAATTTCATCTTCCCTAAATTTAATTTCCAAGGAACTTTCTTATTTTCTATAATAACCACAGTGTATTTCCAGCTGTTTTTCCCTTAGCAAATGGAGCCCCATATCCTGTCTCCCTCGGTTTTACAATTGCTTCCCCCTCCTTCCTCTTTACCCTCCAAAATACTCTGTCATCATGGGCAAAACTCCCCAGAGCTGTACTGCTGGGTATGATCCTTTCCTTCACTCCTCAGAAAAAATTGTGATATGAGGACCACCGCCATGCTTATATATTTAGTAGCAGTTTTATTACAAATATTTTGAATCACACAAAATGTGCAGATTTGCTATTTCAACAACGATAAAGACCTGCTTGACTTGCATAGCATTTAATGAGCAAACGTGCCAGGAATGCTGATTGACAATATTTGGCTGTAGAGTTTTCCAAGCTTATTTTACACAAAGTTTGTAAACTTATGCTCTGAAATTATTTCTCTTTTGTGCATGCCAAATGCAGTGCACTTGTCTCATGTAGGAATGAGCATTGTGCCTTATCCAGAACTGTGTATCTGCAAAAACAAGGCAAGACGAAACAGGAGAGGACCATTAACCAGGAAAAGCAGGAGGGGAAATAAGTGGCAAGCAGAAAGAGCAGACTACTAAAGCCAAAAATGTTTTTGGGACTTTGATAATGAGTGACTCCTCTGGCAAATGTCTGCTATCTAACTGGATAGACATAAATTATCCGAAACTAGGTAATTTATAAAGGAAAGAGGTTTAATTGGCTCATGGTTCTGCAGTCTAGCTTCTGCTTTGCTTCTGGGGAGGCCTCAGGAAGCTTTTCCTCATGACCAAAGGTGAAGGGGAAGCAGGCACATCTTACATGGCTGGAGCAGGAGGAAGAGAGAGCAGCGGGGAGGTGCCACACGCTTTGACACAACAGATCTTGTGAGAACTCACTCACTATACAGTACCAAGGGGGAATGGGGATGGTGCTAAACCATTCGTGAGAACTCCGGCCCCATGATCTGCTCACCTCTCAGCAGGCCCCACTTCCAGCACTGGGGATTAAAATTTGACATGAGATTTGGGTGGGAACACAGATACAAACCATATCAAACCCCAGCATTCCTAGAAGAGGAGTGTGGTAAGCAGAGTAATGCCCCTTATCCCTAAAGGTGTCTATGTCTAACCCCCGGAGCCCATGAATATGATATCTTACACAGCAAAAGGGACTTTGCAGATGTGATTAGGCGGAAGATCTTTAGATGAGGCAGATGATTCTGGATTATCCTGGTAGGACAATCCAATGTAATCACAGGGGTCCTTAGAAGTGAAAGAGGGAGGGCCAGGTGCGGTGGCTCAAGCCGGTAATCCCAGCACTTTGGGAGGCCGAGACGGGCGGATCATGAGGTGAGGAGATCGAGACCATCCTGGCTAACACGGTGAAACCCTGTCTCTACTAAAAAATACAAAAAAAAACAAAAAAACAAAAAAACAAAAACAAACAAACAAATAAAAAAAACCAAAACTAGCCGAGCGAGGTGGCAGGCGCTTGTAGTCCCAGCTACTTGGGAGGCTGAGGCAGGAGAATGGCGTAAACCCGGGGGGAGGCGGAGCTTGCAGTGAGCCGAGATCGCGCCACTGCACTCCAGCCTGGGCTACAGAACAAGACTCCGTCTCAAAAAAAAAAAAAAAAGGAAGTGAAAGAGGGAGTTAGGAGAAGATAGAATCATGGGATGGCAGGCTGGGGGTCACAGGGCAGGTGGCTTCTGGAAGCTGAAGCTGGAAAAGGCAAGGAAACAGATTCTCCCGTGGAGCCTCCTAGAGCCCACACTTTGGTTTTAGCCCCCTGAGACTGATTCGGGACTTCTCATCTCCAGAACAATAAGACAATAGATTTGTGTTGTTATAAGCTACTAAATTTATGGTAATTTAATACAACAGAAAGAGGAAATGACTACAAAGAGGATGAGTCCTGTTTATTTCTCTTACCACTGTTGCTCATCTCTAATATGGACTTGGATCATCTGGAAGGTAGGAGGTGTAGGAAGCAGGGCCCCTCTCAGGGGTGCCTGAGTCTCCTGACCACACTCTGAAGTCCAGGTCTCAAGTCTGGGAGCACAGCAGAAGGCCCTGTGGAACTTTTAAAGAAAGTGCGGATGCTCAGCTCTATTCCACATCTACTGCATTTTATTTTCCAGCATTGGGGGCCTAGTCATGAGTATATTATTTTTAGGTTCTACAGGTGACAGTGAGACTCCAAGACTTCAGAGGTGAGAAGGGGACTAAGAAACAGGTCCATGTTAGATAGTTGAAGTTGCAGCTGCTGATGGACAAACTGCTTTACCTACAGATGGGCCTTCCCAAAGGAGCACATGTCCTCCAGGTGAATAGGAAATCCCTTGTCCTTGCCCTAATCACGATCACAGAACAGTCCATGTGAACCAGAGAAGGAATTCACACCAAAACTGCTCCCCAAACACACTCAGGGGTAAGGCATGTTGAGATAGTCTGGACTCTACTGCCCTCAGGAAAACTTGAGGATGAAGTTCTTTCCATCTCCAGTAACTGACTCTGCATCATGTGGTTAGTTTTTTCTTTCCCCCACTTCATTCCCTCCCCCCAATCTTTAAATTAGAGAAGAAAAGAGTGTAATGGTGTACATCTCATACCAGTTAGAATGGCGATCATTAAAAAGTCAGGAAACAACAGGTACTGGAGAGGATGTGGAGAAATAGGAATGCTTTTACACTGTTAGTGGGAGTGTAAACTAATTCAACCATTGTGGAAGACAGTGTGGTGATTCCTCAAGGATCTAGAACTAGAAATACCATTTGACCCAGCGATCTCATTACTGGGTATATGCCCAAAGGATTATAAATCATTCTACTATAAAGGCACATGCACATGTATGTTTATTGCAGCACTATCCACAATAGTGAAGACTTGGAACCAACCCAAATGTCCATCAATGATAGGCTGGATTAAGAAAATGTGGCACATATACACCGTGGAATACTATGCAGCCATGAAAAAGGATGAGTTCATGTCCTTTGCAGGTACATGGATGAAGCTGGAAACCATCATTCTGAGCAAACTATCCCAAGGACAGAAAACCAAACAGCACATGTTCACACTCATAGGTGGGAATTGAACAATGAGAACACTTGGACACAGGGTGGGGAACATCACACCCCGGGGCCTGTCATGGGGTCGGGGGATGGGGGAGGGATAGCATTAGGAGAAATACCTAATGTAACTGTCGAGTTAATGGGTGTGGCAAACCAACAGGGCACATGTATACATATGTAACAAAACTGCATGTTGTGCACATGTACCCTAGAACTTAAAGTATAATAAAATAAAAAGAGTGTAATGGTATAAATTAGAATTCTTTGAGGAAGAAACTCAACCAGTGCTATTATTTTTAAAAGAAGTGAGAGTTCTCTTGAGAGTTGTCACTAGTTAGGCTCAGGCCAGGACAAAGGACAGCCCACAGAATGAATGGTCTAAGATGTTGGCTACAGAGGTAATTGTATGGAGTCATTATGCTAAAACAATAAGCTGTAGGGAAGAAAAATAGAGCATTAGAGAGATTATTAAATGAAGTCCTATATAATCGACCCCTCACTATTTCAAAGATGCTGAAGTCAGATCTGCAAGTGGAGATTCCCAAGTGTTGGCAAGCTACTCTGTGGCTTCCAGTAGCCCTGGAGAGATGAGGAGCCTCTGTTTCCAGAGGGGAATCCAAGAAGGCAGACCCTGAGACAGCACTCAGTCCCTGCTGTGGAGACAGCCAGGAGAAGGGACCTCGGGATGAATTAAGTGTGCTAGGTTATTTGTATTTGACCAGGGGCCAACAGGGGTTATTAGATTTATGAAATCCACCCAATCAGCAGATAAGTTTAAAAGTGGCTTAGAAACCAGGCACTGGGAAATTTAATGTTAGCATTTTCTTTGGTTCAGGAAAAAGGCTAACTGAAATCCTTCTCCTAGATTTGTACCCCATTTCTTGGTCACTGAGCTTTTCTAGACTTCTTCTTGATCCATGTATTAGTTCATTCTCACACTGCTTCAAAGAAATACCCGAGACTAGGTAATTTATAAAGAAAAGAGATTTGGTTGGCTCATGGTTCTGCAGTCTAGCTTCTGCTTTGCTTCTGGGGAAGCCTCAGGAAGCTTTTCCTCATGGTGAAAGGTGAAGAGGAAGCAGGCATGTCTTACATGTCTGGAGGAGGAGGAAGAGAGAGCAGTGGGGAGGTGGCACATGCTTTGAAACAAAAGATCTTGTGAGAACTCACAAGTACAGTACCAAGCGGGGATGGGAATGGTGCTAAACCATTCGTGAGAACTCCACCCCTATGACCTGGTCACCTCTCACCAGGCCCCACCTCCAACACTGGGGATTACAATTTGACATGAGATTTGGGTGGGAACACAGACCCAAACCGTATCAATCCAGAACTTCAATTCTTGGATAAGTTGTTGGGGAATGAGAGAAAAGGGAAAAAAAGCATGTTACTTATCCAAGTGGATAAATGTGTCATTAACATTTTCTTCCTTGAAGAAAATATTTTTTATTTGCAGGAAAGAAGGACAGATTTGTTGGTTGATGATTCTGTTACCATGGAAACATAGAGATTAAGAAATAAAAAAGAAGTTCTTATATATTAACTTTTTAGATATCCTACCATAGCCTACCTTTACCCTTGAGGCAGAATGAGAAAATAGCCCTGACCCAGGTCATCATTCCAAGCAGTTCTGTCATGAGAGGCAAGCTCAAACTCTCCTTTCTGTCATTTCTGCCTTGCAGATTGGCTGAATATGCACTTTAAATTCATGCTTTCATTGTGAATAGGTCACTTTGGTGCACATAGAAAAACCTTTAGGTTCTGAGTAAGTTTTGCAAAGTAAAACATGTTGCTTATAGGACTTGGCTGAATAGACATGGGAAGACAAGTCATTTGGAATGGAATTGGCGACCAGACCACAGCAAATGTCTTAGTTCTTTCTGGCTGTTATAACACAACATCTTTGACTGGATAATTTATACACAACAGCCATTTATTGCTCATAGTTCTGAAGGCTGGTAAGTCCAAAATCAAAGCACCAGCAGATTCAGTGTCTGATAAGAGATGGCTCCTCATAGATGGTGCCTTTTATATGTGCTTACATGGTACAAGGGATATGATAGCTAATACTGAGGGTCAACTTGACTGAATTGAAGGATACAAAGTGTTGAGCCTGGGTGTATCTGTGAGGGTGTTGCCAAAGGAGATTAACCTTTGAGTCAGTGGGCTGGGAAAGGCAGACCCACCCTTAATCTGGGTGGGCACAATCTAATCACCTGCCAGTGCAGCTAGAATATAAGCAGGCAGAAAAATGTGAAAAGAGAGACTGGGCCTAGCTTCCCAGCCTACATCTTTCTCCTGTTCTGGATGCTTGCGGCCCTCAAACATCGGACTCCAAAGTCTTTAGTTTTGGGACTCAGACTGGCTCTCCTTATTCCTCAGCTTGCAGACAGCCTATGGTGGGACCTTGTGATCATGTGAGTTAAAAACAAAAAAAACAAAAAAACCCATACATATATATATATATATAATGCCCTATTAGTTCTGCCTGAATAATACAAGGGGCAAGCAAACTCCCTGTTTCCCTTTTATAAGGACATTAATCCCATTCATGAGGGTGGAGCCCTCATGACCTAATAACCCCTGAATGGCCCTGCCTCTTAATACTATCAAATTGGGGATTAAGTTTCAACACATGAATTTTGTGGGAACACAGACATTTAGACCATAAAAGTCAAGATTTCCAAGTGAGCGCTTTATTCAACCATATAGATGTAATTAATTTTGTCTGCCTTTTTTTGTATGTGTGACATGGCAGAAACTGGGATGGGGTAAGTTATTTAAAAGTTTGATTAAATACTACTTTTGTAGTGAATTATACAGACATTCCGATCAATTTATCTGATTTGAAAAATCTCTGGATAGGAGGAAAGTAGGTCACACAAGAACTATATGAAAGAGAACCCAATAATCTTAACCTTTTGGACAGTACTAATTCTAGCTAAGATGCCTAATATTAGAGCCTCATTCTTTTACTAAAATTTGCAGGCTTCGTAAAATCATCTTTTAGGGGAGTTTGCCTCTAGGTTTTTTCTTTTGTTTTAAATTATACTCCTGGACCTATTTTAAACCAGACCGCTTTCTTGTTTGTTTATACAGTGCCTTGCATGAGAAGGATATCAGATGGCTAAAAATGTTTAATCTTTCAACATATACATTCTGCTTTGTAAAAATTAAAGATTTAATAGAAAATTCATAAATAAGCTAAAATATGTGCTATGTAATTGTGGCTTTCTCTGTAAAATTACATCTCCAACTAGGAAAATATGTAAGTTAAATGGCATTGTTAATTCATTTTACTCCACCACCTGGTGGATTTTAGGAGTTATTCCAAGAGCAGTAAAACTATAAGCCTGATACTATCTGCAAAAAAAAAAAAAAAAAATACTACTTTTGTAACTATGACTTGTGTGCTCATATTTAAATATCCCGCTTAATTCACTTGTTTGGGGAGAATGTATCGTATAGAGAGGGAGCCCGCCATGGTGTTTAAGATGAGCACAGGCTGTGGAGTCAGAATCCACATGGTTTTCGATTCTTGTGCTACTTCTAACTAGTTTGGTAACCTAGGGCAGTGACTTAATCTCTGTAATCCTTGATTTCATCACCTGAAAATGGGGATAATCATTCACAGTGATTCTATAAACATTTAAGAAGATAATACTGTCGGGCCGGGCGCGGTGGCTCACGCCTGTAATCCCAGCGCTTTGGGAGGCTGAGGCGGGCGGATCACGAGGTCAGGAGATTGAGACCATCCTGGTTAACACGGTGAAACCCCGTCTCCACCAAAAATACAAAAAAATTAGCCAGGCATGGTGGTGGGCGCCTGTAGTCCCAGCTACTCTGGAGGCAGAGGCAGGAGAATGGTGTGAACCTGGGAGGCGGAGCTTGCAGTGAGCTGAGATTGCGCCACTGCACTCCAGCCTGGGTGACAGAACGAGACTCCGTCTCAAAAAAAAAAAAAAAAAAAAGATAATACTGTCTACATGATATACTTAGCTTGTTTCTCGACCCTAAGCTTTGGTAGCATTGCTGAATTATAATAATTGCTGACATATACCAAATGTATCGGTCACCTCCTAAAACTTCAAATGGAAGGGAGGACCCTTCTGCCACTGAAGCAAGGTTCATAAGGCTTCTATATTCCTACGGGGGCCCTCAAGATCCCCATATTTCTGTTTATAGTTCTATTTGAAGCCAATTTAAAACTACCATATTTCACTTTAATGCCAGTGCAAATTTGAAAATATTTCACCAAATTCTTTTAAATAAATGCACTTTTCTCTTTAATTTATTCAATAAATATGTATTGAATACCTATTATATGACAGGCCCTGTGCTAGATGCTGGGGATAAAACAATCAATAGGATAGAAATGGCTTCTGCTCTCATAGATGATGGAGTGTAGTATGGACAAAGCCATCAGTAAGCAGGCAATTATAAGGCTGTGCTTACTCAGTGCTGTGGCAAGAGTACAGTGAGATGTAAGCAACTTGCTGGAGCTCCTAACCCAGGTTTGGCTGGGAGGGTTGTCTCTGGAGGTGAAATTATTTTTAAAGCCATCTCAGAGCTGGGGGTCTATTCTGGGGCCCTCTAACTCTGCTAGAGCTGCCTTGGAGTGTTAGACTTCATTCATTCATTCACTCCTACATTTAATTAATTCATTCACTGAGTGAATGTGCCAAGCACTGGGAAAACTGGTGAGCAAAACAGACATGGCCCCTTTCTTTATAAAGCTTATAGGCCTGTGTGTGTGTCTGTCTGTCTGTGTAGAAATAGAGGGGAATTGGAGGAGAGAAGGGAGCTGAGAGATCAGATTCTGATTCACGAGGCCATCCCTATTGCAAAAGTAGATTAATTGACAAGCTGTCACCATGATATGCCATTAACCTGGCTCTAACTAAGAACATGTAATCTGATTTCATGTTCACAAACTCCACTTCTCATTATGGGTTGACTTCTCCCACAGGTCAGCCTAAGGGAAGAATAAGGTGGATAATGTTCCATTATGGTTCACGTGGCAAATCTAATTTTCATAGGAAATTAATACTTCGGGATTCTGGGCATATACATCATTGCTATTCCTATTCTACCTCTGAGATGGACCTGGGTCCCCTCTTGGTGTAATGAAGAAATGAGTTCTGTGGCTCGAAGGAGGTGTCTCCTTTGGAGACAGCGAGTTGATCGTTCTCTGAAAGCAACACACTAACATTCCTGTGCTCTGAATAAGCTGGTTTCTTTTAAAAGAATTTTGACTTTTATTTTAGATTCTGGGGGTACATGTGCAGGTTTATTACCTGGGTATATTGTGTGACTCTGAGGCTGGGGTATGAATGATCCTGTCACCTAGGTAGTGAGCAGAGTACCCAATACGTAGCTTTTCAGCCCTTGCCCGCTACCCGCCTCTCTCCTGCAGGAGTCCCCAGTGTCTGTTGTTCTCATCTTTATGTCCATATGTATCCAGTGTTTAGATCACACTTATAAATGAGTACACACAGTATTTGGTTTTCTGTTCCTGTGCTAATTCACTTGAAGAAGCGGTTTCTTCCTCCTATTAAAAGTCTGCACCTATGTGTCTTGCGGCTGTTTGGACTGACCCAACCTTTGCACTATAGGCTTGAAAATCACCTCCCTGGCTTTTATTAAATACATACATTAAATGTCTTTTGAGTATTGTTTACATTCAGAGGATGTGGCTGTCATAATTGAATGAGTCTTTTCTAATTTTATTTTATTTGTTTTTGCCCAAAAGCTGTTTAGAGCAAGCAGCCTATCAGAGTGGTGATGAGTGAGGTGTCAGGGGCCAGTCAAGCTGGGTGTCAGTTCCAGAGCTGCCGATGAGTAGCTGTGTGGCTACTCCCTGCTCTGTGCTTTAACCTCCTCCTCAGGCTGTTGGGAAGTGGTGTAAGTAGAGTGCTCAGAATCATGCCTGCCACATGGAAGCACCCAGCAGGTGAAAGCTTATTAGTTAAAAAGGTCTGATAATCACTGGCATTGTGGCCAATTCCACTGTGCTCCAGAAGCTTTGCATCAGGGGTCTTGTATGCTTTTTAAACATTAAAATAAATAAAACCTTGAAGCTCTTATTCCAAATAGATATTCAATTTCTCTTATTGCAAAAAGTGGTGAAATAGATGCCTTAATCCGTCCCTGTGTCTGGGAGTCAGGCCTGACCGAGGGGCTGGAACGTTAGCATGTGCAGGGCTCGTTTGCGCCAGCAGCTGGGAGAACTCTCCAGCAAATGTGCAAATGTGCAAACGTGGTAAGTTTGTGGCATGTCACATCGTTTTCCCTCTCCATCTCTTCCCAATTGCATTTTTAAAAGTAATGCAGTTAATTTTCATGAGCATTTTAAGCCCAAATTAGATCTCATATTGTAAACACTGCAGAAGCTGAAAAAGATCTCGTTAACAAAAGCAAATTACTAAACTCTCGCAAATCTGAATCAGACCCATGGAATTCAAACTTGGATGAAGGACATGCCTACAAAATTCATTCCGGCTCCATTTCTGCAGGATGAAAGTGAATGCAGGCATGCTAAGCTACCAGCAGATCTGTGACCGTGGCACCTAATTGCAGCTGCCTTTAAACCTTGGGCAGGTCAATGGAGGCATGATCATCTCAGGGATATAATTTATCTTTTATGTATTTCTATGGTGTGATATATAATTCCTTGCTGAAAAGGGTCCTTGTGGATGTCGGCTTCTGCTCCTGGCTGTAACAGAATAAAGAACTGGTAAATAGGTGACTATTCATCTCTCTTTTGTCCTACCCCTCTTAAGGCAGTGATGGGGGCAATCAACCCATAAATGATTCTGGATTTGCTTTATTCTGTGATTGGACTCAGTTGTATGCTTCTGAAATCTTGATACACTATTATGATAGTCTCAAATAGCCAGAGAGCTGTTTTCCACTTTGCATCTTAAGTCTTACTTTTTCTGCTCACTCTTCAGATAGCTGAGCACCTCAAATAGGGTGGGGTAACGAGATTTGAAGAAGCAATCATGCTATCTTGAGATGCAGAAGCCAGGGGGGTGAAGAACTCATTTTGTCTGTGTCTGGACACATTAGAAGCCCTCTGCTTAAGTGAGAGCAGTCAGGCAGTCAGCAGGGGTTTATGGGAAAACACACAGCAGGTTATAGGGCAAAACCTTGCTCTAAACGTTTCAAGTATGCATTAAACAATGAACAGGGTTTCTTGACCTTGCAGTCTGTTGCCTTTTCTGCCCCCTAACTATTTGTAGATTTGAAGTACTGAAGGACTGGGATGCTCCCAATAGGAAAATGGGGAAAACTGAGCCAGGTGCCATGGCTTAGGGTAGAATGGGGGAAAAAGCTATCCTTGAGCCAGGCATTTCTCTGCATTTTCCTGCTTGGTACTAGGGTTGCAACACGGTAGGGCCACTCATGGCAGCCCCATGCCAAACGCAGCAGAACTAAGCAGAACTATGGTCTGTGGTCTCGCGCATCTTGGTACCCTCCTCTCAATAGGCAGGACGCACTCCCTGGACTTCCCTGTTTTGTCTCCATCAGCTTTCTTGATGTGTCTTCAAGGCTGCATGGCACAAATACCTCCTCCTGTTCTGAAATCCATTTACCTCCATTTTCTCTTCCTGACCTCCCTCCCTCCCTCCAGGTTCCTTTCTTTTCTAATCATTACATAACTGAGGTAGACAAATAGCCTGCATGCAAGCTATTATGTAAGTAAATATGAGAGTCCAATGGAAAGGTCAGCAATTGCGAAGAAAATAACGGGCAAAACTTCAAGGAGGAGGTGGGCCTTGAGCTTCTGTGAATAAAATGGGAGGGATGTGGTTGGCCGGTGGAAGGAGGAACGATACACGTGGCCCAGGGATGAAGGCGTAAGCCCGAGAGTTTTAGGATTGCATCCTGCCTTCCACAGTTATTAAGCTCCGTAGCCTTGGAAAAGTCACTACACTTCTCTTGGACTCAGGCTTCTCATCAGTAAAGTAGGGATAATCACACCTGGTTTCCGCTGTTGTTAGAAGGATAATGGTTAATGAATTAGCAAATTAATTTGATAGATATTGATGGTTAGGTGCTGTGCACTATGGTAGGCATGCAAAGAATCAGACCCGTGAAGCTTCTAGGAGCTAACAGGAGAGAGAGACAAATAAGTTTATGAACCTGTAAGTAAAACTAGTATGTGCCATGAAGCTTGCAAACAGCATAACAGAGTCAGCAGTTTTCACAGGGTGGTCAGGGAAGGTTCCCTGAGAATGTGATAATGTCTGTGTGGCACTGTCACAGCTCCTGGCACAGGGTAAAATGAGCTCTTTGTGGTTCCTTTTATCCCAGGGACACTTGTCTGAGGACAGGAGAATTCGGGAAAGGCTATGTGAGAAAGGGGCATGTGGTAGCCACAGGGATTGCTGTACCATAGACTTCTCTGTTCTCTCTTTATGCCCTTTTTCTTTCTAAAGGGACAGGTTTACATACAAGCCTCAGGAAGAGGAGGAATTTGCTCTGCAATTTGCTGGTTTGTCATGTGGCCAAGGGGCCAGGACACCCTCTCCATCCCTTTAGTCTGCTGTCCACCATTGTGATGGGGTAAAGAGGATGCCTGTAAATCACCCCAAGCCTTAGCCAGAATGCAGGCATCGCAGTGGAAATATTAATAACATGGCTGCTGGGCTTTGAATTCACGGAATGTTTTCTCTGAAGTGCTCTGAAGAGAGGTGGTAATAGGGTTTGGCATTATTTTCTCTCAGGAGAGAAAGAGGAGCACAAAGTCATAGATGGCATTTGCTAGAAATTTCATGGGTAGAATCAGCCAGGCCTTCCACGTAGGCCCCTGTTGCCAGTTCCGTGCGGTAACCACCAGGTGGTTTGCTTTAGGGGACATCTGGATGGCACCCTCCTTCTCCTCTGGCTACATCCTCCCCGTGCCTTCCAGGCTCCATGAGTTTGTGTCCCGGGAATCCTGTCAGGCTTGTCACTTCCCCGGCAGAGGCAGACAGGGCTGTACCCTGCATGCTACAGTCAGAGGACTGGGGAGCAAAATGGATATTTTTTTTGTTTGGCAGTTACAAACTCCTTCATCATGAAATTCATTATACAAATCAGGTCAGACATCAAATGTTTTTAAAAACCTGTCTCTGATTTAGACCCGGCTATCACCAAAGGACAACAGGAAAAGTATTTTTTAGAATGTTTAGGGGACCAGGATAGGAAAGGGTGAACAGCCAGGATTTTCCACTGGATCTTCTGAGAGCTCTTGCAGGAGGTGGATGAATTCCTTGGTCAAAAGTGGGTGTGGCAAGTGTGGAAAGGCCATGGGAGGGCGCTTCGGGGCCTCAGGGGTATCGGGTGAAAGGTGGCAGGGCAGATCAAAAGCTTGCTCAGGGGGTTATTATTATTTTTGCATTCGGTTAAAAATTGACAAACTAATTGCTGAGCCCATTGTCAGAAAACTGGCAACCCATTAGAGATGATTGTAAGCAATTTCTCTCTATTATTCCTAATGAGACTGATGCAGCCTCATCTTCTGTACTTAGTGCTCAGAGAGAAATGAGGGTTTTATCTGTTTCTCTAACTCAGCCAGAGAGCATCTGCTGCACTAAACCTGCGTGGGGCTGCTGGGCAGGCCACAGGGCTTTTCGAGTATTCCTGACCTCAGCTGGGAAGATGGATGATTTGTTTGTCTGATTGCCTGAGTCTCTTGCCGCCTCTTCATTTTCCACCTTCTCTTCCTTCCAAACACCCTTCTTACTCCTGGCCAACTCTCAAGATACAGTTAATCTAAAAAGCAGGAAAACAAAATTGAATAGAAAAACAAAACCAAACTCTTTTAGAAGTGAAACTTTAAATATTGAAAGCTGAAGCTTCTTGGATTTGAGTATTTCAGTGGGGTTTAGAAAAGACCAAACTATTCCTTCAAAATCACTTAGAATATTTTCTACTTTTATATCACTTAGAATATTTTCTACTTTTAAATATTGGAGTAAATACTTATATATTACTAGACTATCCAGGTTCTTGAATAGAAAAGAGAAAGGTGTCTAATATCCCTTCAATCTGGGATATTGCATCTCAGCCCATTTTTCCTGAGCTAGCCCAGATAGAGTCAATATTTCTAAGTTCAGTTCAGAGGCAGGGTTTTCTATGGCACATCAGACACCCTTGTTTCCCCCCTTGGTGAAGGCCTGAACATTGTCTTCTTCTGTCAGTGGGAGGGAAGTTTGTGTTCTAGGACACCTTCCTCACACCCTCACCTTTCCCATGGTCTTCCGTGACTAGGATGCAATTTTCTCTTCCATTTTTTTTAGCAACAAAATGAGTTCTGGTTCATCTGTAGATATGCAGACAAGGAAGTCCATTATAGTGGATTTTCTGTCTCATTTTAAAACCAATTTCTGTGTCAATTGCCTACTATTTGCGAAATCTTGAGGATCATAAGAAATGATAAACAATTAAAGTGGTTGCCAAACCAGTTAACATGAACATATTTTATCATTCCAATGTACTCTGTGATGAATCCTTAATAATCTTTCCTTTAAAAAATAAGGTGTTCAATATCATCAGTTATTTCGTTAGGGGTTGGCACCTATGGCTATAAAGTATGTGTCAGATTCTAATTACACCCACTAATATCACTAACTTCGAGTGTTTGGCCACTGCTGTATTGTGAGTTTTTGAAAATGGAAAATGACAGTCATAATTTCTTTCAGAAAGGATTTGGAGACTGTATTAGTTTTCTCCTGCTGCTGTAACAAACAGAGTGGTTTAAAGCAACACAAATGTATTGTCTTATGGTTTTGGAGATCCAAAGTCCACAATGGAACTTAGCTTGCTAAAATTAAGCTGTCAACAGGGCTGTTCCTTCTGGGGCTCTAGAGGAGAATCTGTTTCTTTGCCATTTCCACCTTCTAGTGGCTGTTCAGGTCCCTTAGGGGAGACCGCTTATATCTTGAAAGCCAGCGATGGCACTGTTCCTACCTCTGCTCCTGTCATGGCCTCTCCTTTTCTGATTGAGTCTCCTGTCTTCATTTTAGAAGGACCCTTGTCATTACTATGAAACTCACATATATAATCCAGGATAATCTCCTCATCTCAAGGTCCTTACCTTCATCACACTTGCAAAGTCCTTACACCATGTAAGGCAACATATTCACAGGTTCCAGGGATTAGCATGCCGGCATGTTTAGGGAGGCTGTTAATTCTATCACAGGAACAAAAAGCAAAAGTAGACTAGAAGATCAGTTTTTATGAATAGGCAATACTAGTACACTTTTGGATGCTTTTTATTTTTTCTTTGAAACAGTTGTTTTCAGTTCCATATGGACTTGAAAATGGCAAAAACATTAATTGAATTCCTGTTCAACTGTATGGTTCATGATTTATTTCACATGTATGGAAGTATGTAGCTTTGTTAGGATGAAAAATTTACTTTCTAATCTTCTTTTAAAGGTCAAGTGGCAGAGAGGACTGGTTTTAAATGCGAGTTATCCACATGGAGCAATTAAGGAGAGATAGAAAGTGGTATAGATTTTAACATGTGACATGGGCCAGATACAAGCGGAGGAGAATTGACTAAGATATTAGCTGATTTAGGAAAATTTAAATCCTACCTTTGGGAACACACTTGGATTAATATATATTTATTGTAATTCATTAAAAAATCCTTCTCTTCCAAGCTATTTTATCATTACATTTGCAATTTGCTTCTCTTTGCAGCCAGACATAAACACCAAGAGCCAATCTCAGAGGTAAATTCTTGCCTCGGCCTCCTTTTTGCTGTCAGTGGGCGGTGTTGACTTAGAGCCCACTTTCAGAGATGTATTGAAATTCCATATTAAGTTAAAGGATGCTTTGTAATGTTCGATCTCTCTCCCAGAACAAACAGACCTGACACAGTCCAGGTATCCTTTGCTTTCTTCCTGATATCATTTGTGCTTTCAGAACTTCCTCTGCAGAAATTGCTCTTGGTCATCAGCTTAACCATTGGGGCATTTCTAGATTTCCACTGTAACCTGATTCCCCTTTGGTATAGGAGGGAGGGAGATTTCAAAGGTGTCTTGGGAGATCCCGGCCTGGTGGAGAGGAGGCGCTGCCCTCCCCTTGCGTAGGTTGTGAAACGTTCGGTATCTGCTTCTCTTTCTCTTTCTGCTGGTGGCTGAGGGATGCTGGGTGGATCAAGCAGAGCAGGCAGACCCTCTTTAAGCCACATGCCGGTTCCTTTAGGCAGAAACACAAGCCTTTCTCCATCCCGCGCTCTCTCCTCCTGTGGCGCTTTCAGGCGATAAAGGGGAACAATGAAATGCAACCTGTTGGTGCTGGCATCTGCTCAATGGCTGTAGCTTGTGTGGAGGCAGCTGACTGTGCTGGCACCTCTGCCTGGGCTTGGCAAGACCAGAGCACACACCATTCTCACCACGGCCTGGAACGGGACCCGATGACAAGTGGCTATAAAATTGTGACAGAGAGGCAGGAATCATGGCCCAGGAGAGGGAGGGGAGCAGGAGTCAGCACCAAGAACAGCCATGCAGTTTAGAAGAGGTGAAAAACAGGGAAATGTTAGTTGCTTGCATTGTTTTGTTGCTTTCTTTCTTTTCTTTATCTCTTTTGCTTATTTTAGTCAGGTTGTTCTTGTGAGGGCAGAAAGCTGTGTAGTAATCTTAAGGCCGTCTTATCCTCTGATTTAGTGGATGCTTCTGTTTAATGAATCACTTCATGCTACTTACTGATGGGGCTTTCAAAGGAATGGCTTTGGGGTAACAAGTACAAATAGAAATTATCATCAGCAATTACAAGTGATACTCTTGATTTTGGTTGGCTGTGATCATTGTTTATTGGTTGGGGAGGGCCTTTCCATTATCAGAAATATCCTTCTAATTTTGGAGAAAATCGAGGAAAAGCATTAACTGATATATTTTTTTTTTTTATAGCTTTATAATGTTTGCGAAGTTCTGAATAGGAAGTCTTCTCAATGGAAATTTAACATTTGGTTAAGTGTTACTCAATGGCTCTCAAAATTCAGTGTGCACGGCATTACCCGAGAAGCCTGGAAAATGCAGAATTCTGGGTCCTATCCCCAGAGTTTTGAATTCAATAGATTTGGGTGGAGTCTCCAAATTCGCATTTTTAACAAATTCCCAAGTTACCCTGATGCAGGTGGTAGGGATCATGGTTTGAGGAAAACTACATTATATGCCTGGACTTCTTAGCTAATTATTTTCTGATTAGCTCTCTGGCCAACCCCTCCCCACGTGTTTTCATTTGATGTAACTTTCTCTAAGCTAGTAGTTGTGTTTTCATGCAATTCAGGAAGGAGGCTGCTGACAGTGCGGTGCATCACCTGCATTGTTATTTTCAGAGCCTTTGGTCTTAGGTTTATTCCCAGTACAAGGATTGACGGATGATCTGAAATCAAATACATTTGTCTGGGAGTGGAATGTCTGTCAGACCCACACATTGATTTCCTTGAGCTTGAGTTCTCAGTAAATGTCTTTCCAGTGAGAATTCCAATCAGGATTCTAAAGGTTATATGAAATAGGCTTGATTTCTGGGCTTCCTCCAGGGAGCTTGCTTAATTTTTATAAGCAAAATTAACTCACCACCACGGCTTGTTTTGTAATCAGCACACAGTTCATATTTTAGGAATAAAATGTTATGTTCATTAGTGTGTGAAACAGGTGATCCAGAAAATATCTCTGTGCTGAGAATCTTTAAGGAAGAAATATTTACACTGCAGAGCATGAAAAGATAGCAAAACGAAATCTAGGCAGAACCAAAGGGAAGGAAGCTCCGCTAGGAGAGATGCCCGATTTCTACCAGTGCTCTCACACCATTTGACCACCAGGGGGCAGCATTGCACTTTGTTTGGAAAACGGCCTCTGTGGCAAGCAGCCCTTTAAAGGAAAATAACATCTAAGAGAGCAAAGCTAAAAACCAGAACATTAGCAAGAACCAGAAAACCAACAACACAGAACCCAAACTCTCTTTGTTATAATGTGCCGCCTTTGCTTTTCTTGGTGCACAGGTTTTAATATTGTAGTATTAAGACTCTCCAGGGCATACTTTATCGGTCCATTAATACATACTTAGGGGTGGTGGATGATTCAGTGAGATTATTTTTCATTTTTCTTACTTTTTGTTTGCCTCTCTCATCTCATCTCACTTGTCCTTGTCTTTGTGTCAAACAACTACTGTCCTATATCTACTTCTTTCAGGGCAGAGATAGGCCCAACAGCTGGCTGCACCTTGCTACTGGCTGGTCATTTTGTGGAGCCAGATGGATGTGTATAGAGCCTGGCTGGAAAGCTGTCTCCTTCTTGGTGTAAAACCAGGTTCACAATGTGCATGGTTCTGGGAAGTTCCTGGGGATTATAGTTATTTTTAATGCACCCTCACAAACACTTTTATAGGAGTCAAGCTGTCATATTACAGAAAGTGATGCAAAATAAATATATGCTAAAATTTTGTATTTTTAAAATGGACTCATATGATTAATGGATAAAGTGTGGTTGAATGAAAAACCTGAGCATGAGTGTTAGGAATGTAAATTCCACCAATACAGGGATCGTGTCTGTTTGTTCAGAGATGATACATCAAGCTCCCAGAACTGTGCCTGGCATGGCAGGCACTCAATTAATGTTTGTTGAGTGAATTAACGAATTTAAACACATGTTATGACCAGCTCCCCCTTCTCCTACCTTGGCTTTGCGTTTGAGCAATGATTAACTTGGGAACTGAGGCAAACCTGGGGAGATTTACTTGGCTTCCTTGCCTGTCTCAGTCACTGTCTCTCTTGTTTCGGGGCTTCGTGTAAGTGCAATGACTGAGAGTTTCTTGAAGGAAAGTCCTAAAATTTTTTTTTCTTTTTTTTGAGACGGAGTCTCACCCTGTCATCCAGGCTGGAATGCAGAGGCACGATCTCAGCTCACTGCAACCTCCGCCTCCCGGTTCAAGTGATTCTCCTGCCTCAGACTCCCAAGTAGCTGGGATAACAGGCGCCTGTCACGGCGCCTGTCACCATGCCTGATTAATTTTAGTAGACACGGGGTTTCGCCATATTAGCCAGGTTGGTCTTGAACTCCTGACCTTGTGATCCGCCCACCTTGGCTTCCCAAAGTGCTGGGATTACAGGCATGAGCCACTGTGCCCAGGCCATATCTAATCTTTAAGAACAACTGTAAACCCTAAATATTTTTGTTTCTTTGAAATTTGCATGTAACGTTGCATACAATTACAGCATTAATGCTGCCTTTTTGAGGGAGTTTCATTAAGACTAGACTTGAAGATTTCTTGGTACTAATGCCCTTCTATGAGGAAGCTCTCCTGTTTGTCTTCCTCCTCCCTTTTCTTCTCTTGCAAGAAACAGGTTGAGAAACTTGACTTTGAACAGGAACAGGGCAGGGAATAACAGGCACATGAAGATTAATTACCCTCGTTGGAATCCAGTTTGACGGGGCAAGGTGAGACAGTTCAATTATTTAATCATATTGGTGCTATTGGCTTCTAAATCCTTGAGTGCCAGGATAGCCCTTCCTTTTCATTTAATTTATATGAGGAATTGCTCCTCAACTTGCTGCTCTCAGCTGAACCGTCTGGCAGAGGGAGAGAAGCAGTCGATTCTGGAAGGAGATGATCCCATCTCTGTATCCTCTTGCGCTGCATTTGTGAAGAGTTCTCAGCACTTATTTTGGAAGCTCCCAGACTACCTGTGTCTCTTCTGTCCCCAGCAGGCTGCTCCGTTCTATGTGTAATGGAAGCTTTGTCCCGTGCACATGACTTTTTAAGGCTTTCTTTTGGGTCAAGAATGTCTATCCATTGAAGCTACAGGTCAGAGCATGTCACTAGAGCAGAACATGCTAGAGCAGCACAGTCCAATAGAACATTCTGTGATGATAGAGATGTTCTTTAACTGCCCTGTCCAGTGTGGCAGGCAGGGACCAAGTGTCACTCTAATTAGCATTAGAAATGTGGCCAGTGTGATGGAGGAAATGAAATTTTAATTCAAACTCATTTAAAGTTAAAATTACCTGTGGCCCAGTGGAAACTATACTGGGCAGTGAAAGACTAGATTGTACCTGTGAGGCCCAATAGAGATGGGTTTTTGTTGGTTTGTTTCTGGTGGGGCTTGACCGTTGCACTGTCACACAGCAGGGCTGTCTTACACCTTAGTCCCTCTGGTATTAACGTAGTTTTTTCTTTACATCCCACCAAGCCCTCTTGTTTCTCACCATGCTCCTCTGCTACTGCATCTTGGCTAAATCACTCCTCATTAGCATCTGAGAAGGGACAGGAGAATGGAATTTTACCTATTCAGCTGTGGTCGCACCCCCGCCCCCCAACCAGGTGGTGAGGGATCTTAATCCCAGTGAAAACTGCATTCTGTCAAAATAAAATGAGTTAGTTGGGTGTACCTTCACCAGATGTTTTAGTGTCATGACCCGTGGACTTCTGCCAGGGTGCTGCCCCCCACTTAGTGTCCCACAACCTGGAAGGCACATGCTCTGTTTAGCATAGATTTTTCAAAGTTGTTCAGTGATTTAATGCATATATAAAACAAATTGATAGTTTGTCTATGAAAATGAGCTTTTTTGTTTTTTTGAGACGGAGTCTCGCTCTGTCGCCCAGGCTGGAGTGCAGTGGTGCGATCTCGGCTCACTGCAAGCTCCGCCTCCCGGGTTCACGCCATTCTCTCGCCTCAGCCTCCCGAGTAGCTGGGACTACAGGCGCCCGCCACCTCGCCCGGCTAATTTTTTGTATTTTTTTTAGTAGAGACGGGGTTTCACGGTGTTAGCCAGGATGGTCTCAATCTCCTGACCTCCTGATCCGCCCGTCTTGGCCTCCCAAAGTGCTGGAATTACAGGCTTGAGCCACCGCGCCCGGCTGAAAATGAGCTTTTTAAAAAATGGCCTCATGAACCAAATATTGATGGTCAAGCTAGATACAAGAAAGGGATAGGAGCATAAAGTATCTCACACTAAGAATGAAGGACAAGGACTGAGTTTCCACAAATCTTAGTCATTCAGATCGCACTGTGGAGTCATAATCAATGACTTCCAATCTCCCTCATCCTCCAGCCTCACCGTGCCCCCAAGCTCATCAACTCATCATTCCCCTGCTGTTTCCACCACACTTACACTGAGCCCTGCACACTTCATGCCCTAGTTGCTAAAATTATACAAATAGAGAGGAGAAAAAAGTAAGTCTGTGAAATCATTCTCTTGGTTCCTGTGGTTTACACTTGCTAGTTAATTTGAGTCTTAATGTTGGTCTCTCAGAGTGACAGGAACAGCAGCCAATCTGCTGCTGTACAAGCAAGTGCATATAGCCTCATTGCTAACACCCTTGAAAAATGTCCCCAGAAATGCAGCTCAGGAAGAGAGTTCTTTAAATTAAGCTAGATTTGTAAAGAGCCCATTTACTGCCTGACTTAGAGCTAAATCCTGCAGCAGAATGGAATGCGAGGCTAGCTGCCAGGGAACAGAAAACAGCTTGGGTACCAAACCGTGAGCCTGTGAGTGGCAGAGAAGGAGTGATGTTAGAACAGAAGGCATCCTCAAGTCTGACAGGAAAGGAAAAAAAAAAAAAATCAAAACAGAAGGAAGTATCTCGAGACAGAGTACAGACAGGTTGTCCAGGAAAGTTGGGGTGCAGAGAATGAAGAATAAGAGAACAGGAATAAGGAGACTTCACTGGAGAAACGAAGGATCTAAAGGTAGAAGAAGAGAATGTACCTAGTTCATTCTTCTGCTTGATCTCCTTAAAGAGACATGACTGAAAATCAAGTCATTTCAGCAAACAACCAGACAGTAGCAGGCCACCAGACGAAACTCCTTCCCTGCCTGGATGTTACATCCTGGCGAACAAGCAAGCAAGTGAGCAAGTCAGGCCTTCCCTTGCATGCTGCTCTTTCTAGGTTAATCATTTACCTTCAATAGGAGGAATTTTTTTCAGACATTCCAATGTAGTTGATTTCAAATCCCTTGGAGAAGAATTTGAAGAGCAATGAGAAGGTGGGTTCTCCTATAACATCTCATCCAAATGCAGCCCCTCTCCATTTCCTCTGCAAATAAAGACCACATGACCGGCTGATATCCAACTGCAGAACTTTAATTTGCTTTCTGTTTTAGGGCTTCTGCCCTTGGTGGGCTTCAAAATCTCTAGGGGTACTTATTAAGAACATTGTTGCCTGGGCTGTAGACCCCAGAGATACAGATTCTTAAGGGAAAACAGCATCTCTGAAAGAAACCCAGGCTGGGAAATTTTGGGAAATGGGGCAAAACTGTAAAATGTGAGAATTTTCAGGCTTAGAGGATGTAGCAATTTGATGCTAGTTTAAAAAAATCCCCAAAAAGACAGTTGTATGGACTGATTTCTGTATACTTGGTTAGAAGTTAAGGATAAAAGATAAAGAGGTTTCATTTTCTCCCACATTAAGTTATTGAGTAGTAAAGTCCCCCTTTGTCTCCACTTAATTATGGAAGAAAGAACAAACTCCAATTTTAGGAGTTGCTCATCCGTTTTAGGGATGGCCCAGATGGGGAGCATATTTGTGTTCAGAAATCTCTTTACTATGGAATATGGTTTGTAGGTTCCATCTTTCCTCCAAGCTGAGGGGCCATTGCTGAGCCTCCAAAGGCCCTTGTGATTCCTGCCACATTCGGTGCCTCTGGAGGGCCAGCCTCCTGCTCAGGGCACCAGAGAAGGGGGAAGAGGGGTGGCATCATAGAGTGCCCCAGATAGAGGTCTCAGTCCTGCCCAGCCACTTACTGTGTGATGTTGAAACATTACTCTCCAAGCTTCTCTTTCTTCCATTTATGAAATGGCCATAAGTGTTATTCCTCACTGAGTTGTAATTACTAAATGAGTTAAGATAGAAAACGTGTTTGGCAGAGGAAGTGGTCGCTAAATGTGGCCATCCCTTGGAAGCTTCTCCCCCATTATCCAGCAGAGAATTATCTGTTTTCCATAATGCTCAAATTTTCTCTGCACTTTCAAATGTGTTCTTAGAAATAAGCTTCACCTGAAACCACGTCTCAGGTGAAATTGCTGTCCATGTTTATAGGCCTCCGTAGCCTTCAGTAACTCCCACGAGGCCTTGAGAAACCAGCAGGTGCTACATTTACGTGCTGAGGTTGGGTGGCTGCAGGTCAACCTGGTTGTCAGGACCTGCCAAGTTGTATATGTCTGCAAGACAGAAGAACCTTAGGAATTCTCTGGGTTGTTTTACTGTGAAGCACAATTACTTATTTGCAGAGAAGTATGTGTGCTGTAATTTCAAGGATTGACATGTAGAATTTCCAACTGAGCCTTGTCCTTGATCCCTCCTGGGCAATATACAAGATGGAGCGCCTAACACCCTTGTGGGAATTCAAACCTGTCATACTCACTGACAGGCAATCATGATTCTAATGAGGGCAGAATTATTTAATTCAATAAAAAACCTATTAGAATTGACAGTACAAATGTAAACAGGTCCCTGATGGATAATTTTGCAGGGCCTTCTCTGCTGCTGTGTTTGTTGACATATACCATAACCAAACGTGGAAGGCAGATGCTCACGTTTGTTCCGACAGGACAGAATGGATGTGTTCCTCTTTCTTTCACCTGTGGGTTTTAAACCACAGACCTGGTCATTGGGGTTAGTCTTATAAAAATGACAGTTTTGTCTCATTTTTGGGGGAGGAAGAATCTTGCGATGACTGGAGATAGATATTTCTGGGGATTATTTTTTGTCATTTTTCAAGAGATTCAGGTAGTAAAACGTGTCTTTAATTAGCTGCTTTGGTTTTATTTTTTCCCTCCTCCGAGACTCTTAGCATATCATGCAGAATAATTTTATGAATATCTGGAGTTTTTTCCATCTGTCTTAGCCACTAGATTGTACAGACTTTTCGTTGGACTAGTTTATGAGTTGCTGTCTGTTTTGGCAAATGTAAATTTTACCCAACAATTTAGAGTTCCATTTTTTTAAACAGATACAATCAACAAGAAAAATTACTCAGCATTATTGCTTGAGAGGCTCTGAGACATAGCTATGTCATCGTACCAATAGTTCATCATAAAAACAGTGGTTCTTTCTATCTAGAAACTTGTTCTGTCAAAAAAACAAAACAAAGCAAAAGAAAAGAAAACAAATAAACCAATAGTTCCTCTTCATTGTTTTCTCGGACTTCAGAGTAGAGATGGAATGTCTGTTCTCTTTAGGATCCATCTACACATTGGCCTTACAAAAAAAAGTTTGGTTTATTAATAACATTTGGAACAAATTTATTCTCAGTATGTGAATGTTCTCTCTGTTTTCCTATTTTTAAAGCTTTGCTTCAAAATTGACAAAATCATTATTCATCTTGAAGTTTCCTGATGGAGATTTTTACAAAAAGCAAGAGACTCATTCCCCTCAGGGGTTTTCCCTCCATGGGCTTTGTACCTTTGGGAGGGAGAGTGTCTACAATACTGTTTTAATGGATCTGGAAAGCTGTATCTGCTCGAAGTGTCCTTTATTGGTGGGATAAATAATATCTTACAGACAAATGTCATGGTAATTTTTCAAATATATGTAATTTTTCAAATATATGAGGTTATGTATAATACAAGTTCAGTCTTTTTGTGATTATGAACTTTCTCAATGAATAGACACTACAAGGCAGATCATACTATGTTGGGGAGAGGTGGTACAGTGACATTTTTGACACTGCAAAAGGGCTTAGTCTCATTTCTGAATATTGGGAATCCTGGCCCTAAACCAAAGTCAGATGACCAAGTGAGTGTTCTGAGTCTAAACCTTTACTTAAATCATGAACATGCTGGTTATTAAGATGTTGTCCTGGGTGGGGAAGGGACAGATGCTTCCTGCAGCAGTTCATCATTGTGGCAAGGGCCTCCTTAGTAGGCTCTTGATGCATTTGCATTTGCTCTGCCTGCTCTGAGAAAACAGAACTAAATGTTTACTACATTTTTTTAGTGATAGAGAATTTCCATTTCCCAGGATTGCTTTCCTTTTGCCTCATTTTTTAGTCATTAGTTCACTTCTGCCTTCTTGCTGATAACTGCTCTGCCTCCACAAATTGAAGTTCAGGACCTTAGAAAGAGAATCCAGTGTTGCTTATCCAAAGCCATTCTGAAGGAAGAAAGGAAGAATCTCATATCTCCTGAGTGACTGCTACATGCTAGGTTTAAACCTTTATCTCTCATAGAATATCATGGTCTCCATTATCACAGAGAGGAATCTGGAGTTTGAGGGGAGTGAACTTGCTGGTAGTTGCTGCAGAGTATGTAGGGAGTCCAGGAATCAAGCTTAGTCTGAAGATTTCTAAAACCCTTGCTTCTCCTTCCCATCTTTCCTTCCTCTCTCCCTCTCTCCTTCACATCTCCACCATGCTTGAAGACTATTCACCACTCTGGATTTTTGTATGAATTTATGTTTGCTGTGGATGCATGACCTTTATTTTCCACTCAAGATTTTGCCTATATTGTCAAACAGATGCCAGTCTGTTGTTTTTAAGAATTTTCTTTTTGTGTGTGTGTGTGTGTTTTGTTTTTTTTGTTTTTTTTTTGTTTTTTTTTGATGCCTAGGAAAATTCTGACTTGAGATCTGATATACTTTGGGTTTATATTTTTGGAAACTTACTGATAAACAGGTCTAAATATATTGGAAAATGAAGTTCTATGCTTTGTGTTGCGAGAGAAAAAGTGCTTATATGAACAACAGAAACAAATCCCAAACGTAGACTCTTTTAACCAACAATGAACCTTTTGCTAATACTGTTTACCTCTGTCTTAACATTATTGTGCCAAGTGGTTAAAGTATTTGGATGCATTGTGCTCTGATTCCTTTTTGCAGACCTTTGTGTTGAGAGTCGATGAACAATATATTTAAACATATTGTCAAATCATGCTTCTTTGTCATTTCCCTTTGATCTACCTCTGTTTCATCAAAATTAATTCTGTAATTTTCCCATGTCTTATCAAGACTTTGAGCCATGAACGGTAATGGACAGACAGCTCACAACCCTGACCTTTGCCGCCTCTCACATTCTTTTGCAGAAGTGCTTAAAATAGTAAACAGCAAGTTGAGAATTCCCCTGGGTGGAGGAGCTCTGTTGCTTGCTTCCATTCGCATGCCTGTGGGCCTGTTCCCTGGTAATTCAGTCATGTGTGCGTGTGCGTGTGCGTGTGCGTGTCCCTCACCAAGCCCCCTGGCACATTGCAGCAAAGTCAGGGGGCTTCTTTTTGTGCATGAAATGCACTTGGGCTTTTCTGTGTGTGTGGAGGATTTCCTGCGACCTTACCTCCTTAGCCACCGTGGAGAAGGGCAAAATTTTGTGCTTCGAAGGACAAAATCCAGTGCCTTCCAAAGAAAAGAAGTCCGCCCAAGAGGAGGGAAATCACGTGGGGGTCAAAGTTGGGAACACAAACGTCTCCTGGATCTCTTCGCAAGATCAGCAAAGCCTCTGAGGGCTGAGAGTTTCATTCTGAACAAACACTCAGAACCATAGAATGACTGACCCTGGGCTCCTGAAAACCTCTGGCCTGGAAACCCTTACAGCTCTGCTTTCCTCCTCCCTGACCCCGAAGAACGCACAACGTTTCCCTGCTGTGCCAGCGGTCTGTTGAGACTTTCTACAGAGTTGCTTTCTGTTTCGCCGTCCCAGTGGCTAGAAGAAATTAGACCTTCGGTTTCCCGGACTCAGTCTAGTGCTCCAGGAAAAGGAAAAACAGAAGCAAACTGGATGTTGTCCTTCAGGAACGACGATCTGCCTCTACTGGGGCTGGGGATGAGAGTGACGAGCATGTGGGAACCCAGGCAGGCTTGCAGATGTCTTGTACTAATTAGCCACTCATGATCTCCATTCTTACCAGGGTCATTACCCTGGATTTGGCACTACAGGGTCCTGTTGTCTTTGCTTTTGCCTTCTTTTCCAGCTCTTTAAAGACTTTGTAATAAGAAAGTAACAAGAGGAAAGAGAAACATGATGTGAATGTCAGAAAGAACAAATACTTGAGACCACCTTGAAGGGAAACTTCCAGTCCTTTATTCATTACTTGTTCATTCATTCACTTATCAAATATTTTTAGGGCATGTTCAATGTGCCTGGAACCATGCTAATTGCTAAAATTACAAATATGACTTAATTACATAAAAGGTTTTCAGCCTTCCAGGATAGCTCTCTACTTTGTTGGCCAAATAAAGGGGCACATGCCTCTGTTCTGTGGACTGTAGGAAATTCAGTCACTCTTCCTAAGGATTACGTGAAGGTGCACCTGCCTGCTGATGTCACCTCTTTCTCTGCTACTGCTCTGGCTGGGATTCCTGTCATCAATGCTTTTCTTCACTCTCTTCCGCTGCTCAGGCTCTGGTGCTCTAATTTACCCTGAAGCATAAACATATTTTCTTCCTTATTTGCCTAAGGCTGCTACTGTGGGGTGGGGGTGAACAGAGTACAGTGATATCTTGGAACTTATTGTGAGAAATTGATAACAGAAAAGCAAAGCTCAAGTGAGATATTGGCTATCACTGCTCCAAAGGCATCTCTCTTAGCCCTGACCATTGGCTATCTTGCTGGTGGGGTCCACTCCCACCCATCTGTGTTTTCCCCATCTCTTAGCCTCAGG
The DNA here is from genome assembly GCF_009764315.1 of Trachypithecus francoisi. NCBI lineage: Eukaryota > Metazoa > Chordata > Mammalia > Primates > Cercopithecidae > Trachypithecus > Trachypithecus francoisi. The sequence goes on along the minus strand of NW_022681454.1, from coordinate 135,511,018 downwards.
CTCCTCACTAGGGAAGAGCGGAGAAGACTTAGTAGCCAGATAATGTGTCCTTAGAGGTACACCAGGCCACCAAGGGCGTAATTTTAACATTGTTTGACTTCTCATTATTTTAGTATCCTTTTGGGCATTTTCTTTGATTAGAAAGCACACCACATTGTTTCTCCAAATTTAAACAAAAAACCAATTTTCCCCAAAGATAAATTCTGTTGCACAACCTAAAATGCAGGAATAGCCATGGGTAGCTTTGAGAGGAGTGTTCTCCTTCATAATTAAGATGACAAGGGCCCTGCCCACAAGGCAAGCATGGTAGGAGAGATGATAGGTGACCCAGCTTTGCAGCACAATGTGATAAGTGACATAGCAGAGGTGTGTGGGGGCTGCTATGGGACCACCCAGGAGGGAGCATTTAATTCTGCCCTCTAGTCCTCCTGCAGGCTTGGTAGACTTACTTGAGTTAGGAATTTTTCAGGAAGATAATGGGGAGAGGGCATTCGAAGCAGCCAGAACAGTAGGTGAGAATCACAGAGGCATGAAAGAGCCTGGCAGGTTGGAGGAACACCAAGGTTTGGTATGAGGAGAGCATAGGATGCCAAAGGTAGGCACGGACCCCATAGCAGGCTCAGGATTTGAGAAAGAGCCTTTCTATCAAGAGCCTTTCTATCAAGCTGGGCAATGGTCCCATCTGCGCATTAAATACTGTGCTGTGGCAGTGGGGAGGAGAGACTGCAGAGAAGGGAGGCGGAGGCTAGTGTGGAGGCTGTGGTGCAGTCAAGTCCAGCCGTAAAGCACAGAGAAAAGGGGATGGAGAGCAGATGTATGGCGAGCTGAGTGACGTCACCTACACAGCAAGAGAGGCAGGACTGTCAGTTACCTCGCGGTGCTCACCAGGGTGCCTAGAACAGTGTCTGCATTCAGCATAGAGAAATCAATGAATAAAATAAATGTTGGTTGAGAGAATGAATGTTGGAGTTGGACTCTGGTGTCCAAAAATCTTCATGGTAACTGTCTTTGCATCCATATGAGTGACTGAGGAGACTTCATTAGACTTGGATGCACAGTATGAATTTTTTAATGAAGGAAGCATCTCTTTTCTGCCATTTTTAAAGGATAATTTGAGGGTGGTTTAATAAAGAATCAAGTCACAAAGTTGTGGCTGGGGTGCAGGAAAACTTCAAATGAAGGTGAAGAGTCTGGGGGCAATTTGCCTCCCCAAGGCTTAGGAGATCAGGGGAAGGAGTGGCCCTGGGGCCTGGTTGGAGAAGGTTACAAAGGGTGGGCTGTCTTGACAGGGCCTGTAACCTTAGATGGAGGTTTGCAAGTGACTGGAAAAGGCTGGGAGGAAGAAATCTCTTGCCATCACTCTTCTGTCTGCCTTCAGTCTTCTACTAGGCCTCCCTGTGGGCCAAATTCTACCAGAATCCGATAGGCACGGGAGCCTGTGGCTGCTCCCAGGCAGAGACTGTGGTCAGCCTGCCACTTCTGGTGTGTATCTGCCTTTTTTTAAATTTAAGTTCAGTAGGCACGTGGAAGCAAACTGCAGTGCTCCTCCAAGCTCTCTAGCCTGCCTCAATCTTCTGCTTCAGCCATTAATCTCCCAGATGTCCAGGCTTCAAATCAGACTTGAAGCAATGAGGTTTCCCTTCTTTACAGAGTTGCAGCTCCCTTCTTGATCTCTACATCACTGACTGGTGACCACGTGCTGACAGCCCAGCCCAGTAGCCAAGACAGAGTGAAATCAGTGGGATGCTTTATTCATACAGCAGCAAAGCCAAAAGATCTCCTTATAGATTTGAAATTTGGGCTGAAAATGTGAAATCTCAGATATAATTAAGGACTTTAATTAATTTCTTTTGCTATAATTGGATACACACCCACACATGTGGTCACCTTGAATGAAAAGGGAAGTGATATTTGTCGGAGGTCTGTCATGATCAGGTACTACGTCAGGTGCTTTACAAGACTGTAGCTCTCAAGTGATTGAACTTGGAGGTCCACGTTAGTCACCACCAGTTAGTCATAGCTCTACTAAAAACAACCTTGATAAAACATCCCATCTCTGTGTATTACTTCTGTTACACTAAAGAATTTTTGCAAAGCTTTGAAAAATTAAAATAATGTAAAACCTCTGTGGGGAATTGTTGCCACAGCTGGGTGGAATACATCAACTATTAAATAACAACTCTTCACGAGGCAGCCAAGCATAGAGCAGTGTCCCATTGAAGCCGCAGAGAAATCTAAATGGACAGAATGCAGAAACTCGGTAGGAATTTGACTAGGCTAATAATATTTCATGGGTATATAAACCTGTAATTTAGCCTCAGGATTTCTGCCCTTTGTTACCCTTTCCTACTTCATTCTCTCATGTAGTTTTTGACAAGGAAAATAGAGTTGTCATAAACCTTCCACCTTGGTTAGTGGATTCATTGCAAGCAGCCTGGGATTTTGCTACAAACCACAATTAAGAGTCAACGAGGCTCAATGAAACGATAGGATTTTATTAGCTGAACTTGGCAGCTATTTGGTTTGTTGAAAGTCTCTTGATGCTCAAGTGCCCTCTCCTCTGGGAATTTTGTTTTTTTAAATGAAGCCAGCCAAAGAAGTTCTGTGATCACTCTTCTTCATTGAAGTGAAGTTGGTGGGATAAACCAAGGTGGATGAAATACGTATCTCTTTGCAGGATTTCCTAACACCCAGTTGCATTGCCTGAAAGAAGATGACAGTTTACAAGTGTTCAAAGAGACAGGCGTGTGCACTTTAACATGGGGTTACAAGAGGAAATGTACTGACCTGATGCTCACATTAAATTATAACCTTTCAGACTTAGCTAAAGCCAAATGGAAATTTATTGCATTCAATTGGGAGCTGTTTTTACAATCTCAGTTCTCTAGAAATCCTGTCTTTAATTGTGACTTGGGTAGCCCTAGTTATTCAGTTAGGCCCAAGAAACCATTATTTTTAAAGGCAATTTGCATTTTCTTAACTCTTGCTTTTACCTGCTATGAAATACTCTAGCTCCTTGCAAAATCACCCCCTCTACCCCCATTAATTTCTGAGTTTCTCTGTAACATGACTTATGCATGTCTGTGGACTAAGGCACTCACCTACTACCATGTGGTATCTGCTGACCACCACATGACCTGCTACTGCTTTTTCTAGGCATTCCTGCATTCACCAGACACGACTGCTTATGTCTTATCTAATTGATGTACCAGAGCCCTTGATGCTCAGAGCTTCCCTGAGTTCTCCAAGCTATTAGTGTACTTAGCTATACTATTTTAGGTGGGAGAATAAGAATTATGTTTTTCCCTACTGGCCAGGTACCAAAGCAGCATCACTTTATGCTACTAAAGCTAAAAACATTTTTAAAAATAAAAATAATTCCTCTGTTTTAATTTGAGGCCTATTTTTTCCCCAAGGAATAAAAATGTATAGGGGTTGGAAGAAATATCCAGGTGACAGAGACCATGCTCTTCCTTTCTGATCACTGGCTACTAGTCTGTCAGCCCTCTTTTGGGTACTCCTAGAGCTTCTTCAGTCTCTTGGGTAAAGTCTTAGTTCATTTTTGTATTGCTATAAAGAAATACCCTAGACTGGGTAATTTATAAAGAAAAGAGGTTTATTTGTCTCACGGTTCTTCAAGCTTGGCGCCAGCATCTGCTTAGCTTCTTCCAGTGAGGCCTCAGGAAGCTTACAATCACGGTGGGAGGTGAAGGGAGAGCAGGCGTCTCACATGGCGAGAGCAGGAGCAAGAGAGATGGGGCAGGAGTCGTGCTCTTTTAGACAGCTAGATCTTGTGTGAACTCACTGAGAGAGAAGTCACGTGTCATCAACGGGATGGTGCGAAGTCATTCATGAGGGATCTGCCTCTGTGACCCGAATACCTCCCACTGGGCCCCACCTCCAGCCCTGGGGATTGCATTTCAACATGAAATTTGGAGAGGACAAACATCCAAACAATGTCAGGTAAAGATGAGCTCTTGGCAGGCTTGCCTCACCAGACTGCAAGACAGGCTCCTATTTGAGGCCTAGCAGTGAACATTTTAGATGTAAACTGGGATCCTCTCATTATACGTGTGAGATTGACTTGAAAAATCACTGCTCTGACACTCTCAAAAGCTCAGACCTAAGTAGGGAGTGGGATGAAGAACACTGGCGGGAGGGCAGCTGTCATGAGCTGAATGGTATCATTCCAAATTCACATGCTGGAGTCCCAACCCCCAGGAACTCGGAATGTGACTGTATTTCGAGACAGGATCTTCACTGAGGTAAGTTAACTAAAGCTAGATTATTATAGTGGGCTCTAATTCAGTGTGTTCACATAAGAAGTGGAAATGTGGATACACATGCAGAGAGGGAAGATGACGTGACATAGGGATCAGACAGCCATCTAGAAGCCAAGGCCAGAGGCCTGCAGCAGATTCTCCCTCACATCCCTCAGAAGGAACCAACCCTGCCAACATCTTTTTTTTTTTTTTTTTTGAGACGGAGTCTGGCTCTGTCGCCTAGGCTGGAGTGCAGTGGCACGATCACGGCTGGCTGCAAGCTCCGCCTCCCGGGTTCACGCCATTCTCCTGCCTCAGCCTCCCAAGTAGCTGGGACTACAGGCGCCCACCACTATGCCCAGCTAATTTTTTGTATTTTTAGTAGAGACGGGGTTTTACCGTGTCAGCCAGGGTGGTCTCTATCTCCTGACCTCATGATCCGCCCGCCTTGGCCTCCCAAAGTGCTGGGATTACAGGCGTGAGCCACCATGCCCAGCCCTTGCCAACACCAAACCTTGATCTCAGATTTCTAGCCTCTAGGACTGTGAGACAATAAATTTCTCTTGTTTAAGCAACCAGTCTGTGGTAATTTGTTTTGGTAGTCCTGAAAAAAAGATAAAGCGATGTCTCAGGAAGAGGCCACACCCTTGTGGCAAGGTAGGCCCTGAGAGGCTGACCCTGCTTCCGCGAATGGGAGCAGCCTGCCCTGCACGTTATGTGTGGTGTCTGAAAAGTGTGGTGGCTGCTGGAGAAGTGCCAGTGTCAGGGTGGGCAAGCAAGAGGCGACAGGTGGTGCTTCTGCAGGGAGGGGGAGTGTGGTGGCGGGGGGTCTGGCAAAAGGCAAGACGCTCAGACTCAGGAAGCCATGCATCATTGTCAGGGAGTCTGCCAGACTGAAACACGAGACAAACCACAGGACTCTGGTTTTGAAGAAATGAGGATAAGGCTGTTTGTTGCGATGGGGAGCAAGGTTGGAACGTAGTGGTTGTAACCTGGGGAGAAATGTAGGCATCTGGTCAAGGGAGGAAGGTCATGTTCAGTTACTAGAATCCGATCATAAAGTCAGACTGGAACTACCAAGGTCATATTCCATCCCAAACACTTGTATTTCTGACTTGTATGTCCCTAAATTACCCCTGACTAGGGATATATGGGGTCCTGGTGTCTAAAGCAAGCCTCAACCTATAAGAAAGAATGTCAAATGGCTTCAGCAGTCAGTAGTAGTGGTCCAGAGAGACAGGTAGCTCATTACACTGACAATACAATTCTGCTGAATGAACAAGAGGGTACAGCTTCCACAGGAGCCATTTGCTTGGTATGCTTATTAATTTCCAATGTGCCATTCTGGGATCTTTCCCAGAAATGTCATCCATGACTCCTGGGAGGAATTTTTCCAAGCAGGTGTCACTGCTTTGCTGCGAATAGACGGAGCTTCTGAAAGCAACAGGAGTTACCTTTCATGTACCAGGTATCCCAGGCAGAAGCAAAAGTGCCCAGCATATGAGAGGTTGTAGAAAATGTAACTAGGGTTTCAGTTTAGTTTCGCCTATAAATGGAAGATGATTTAAGTGGTTGTTTCATTGTTTTGTGAAAGTAATCCGAGCTACTAGCAGGGGGCACAGAGTCACATTTACTGGGCCTAATACTTTAGAACAGTACCTTTTGTACATTTTGCTGCTATAGGATCTTTTGTTCCAATGGATTTTTAAGGGGAACTCATGACATGAAAACAGATGGAAGAGGAGCAGCTTTAGCTGGAGTGGAGTGGGAGGCCCACATCCTACTCAGGTTCATCTCTCACCCAGAGAGATTTTTTGGTGTGGTTTTAAACACCATACACAGCTTGTAATTCACTCAAAAAGAGTAGCTAATTTATCAACTGGCCAAGCTGAAATATTCTGAATATTTAAAAATTTGGGAAATTTTTTAGATGTTTAAAATGTGGGACTTATCTGAAAGGACAAAAAGGAAGTCAGCTAAGTAGCTGTCCCAGTTATTAAATGCTTTGAAATGAGTGATTCCGAGACTTAATGGCTTGAAATAACAACACTCATTTGATTTGCTCATGAATTGCATAGGTAGGGTTTTGGAGGTATGGCTTGTCTGCGCTCATGGTGTCAGGCTAGAGTGGTCCATCTGGGGCTGGGGGAGCCACTTCCAATAGGGCTGACACATATGATTGGCAAATTGTTGCTGGCTGTTAACTGGAGGTACAGTTGGGGCTGTTGGATTTGACTCTTGATTCATTTCCACATAGGCTTCTCCTTGGGCTACTTGAGCATCCACAGTGTAGCAACTGGGTTCCAAGAATGAGTGTTCCAAGAGGCCGGCAGTGGAAGCTGCCAGTGTCATAACATCTTGACTTGGAAACTGGCATGGTGTTACTTCCACCTTACTTTGTTGGTCAAGGGAGTTCCAGAGCCCACTCACTTTCAAGAAAAGGGCACTGAGAGCCCACCTCTTCATGGGAGGACTATCAACATTTTGTGGCCATCTTTAAACCACCACAGGGGTCACCTCTCTCTTTTTCCCTTTTTCATATCATCATCGTCTTCCTCTTCCTCCCCCATAATTGCAAAAATATGAGTTATTGCTACATACCAGTTACTCTGTCCAGCGTCTCAGCAGCACACAAGAGAGAAGAGACAATCACATATTCACAAGAGAAGCTTCATTACCTCTACGATCTATCACTGAAGAAACGTCATTATTTATGATCACTTATATTTAACACGTTTCAATATTGCCTATTACATAAGCTAGACACTAGATGGAAAACCAGGATCATTGAGACCCAGCACTTAACCTGTTGTGAGTTTATAGTCAACAGCTTTGACATAAGACAGAATGTGACCAATTTTATTGTAGATCTGTAAGCAATGTGTTAGGAGAGCACAAACAAAGGGGAGACAGAGTTTGTCTTGAGATGAGAGAGGCAAAATTCATTTGGGAGGCAGCAGTTGAAAAAGCTTCAAATGAGGGCTGAGAGTGAAGAACAGTCTAAGAGAGAGGACTTGGAGAGCAGAAGCTCAGAGGTTGGAAAGTGCCGGATTTGTTGAGGGAATGATGCTCCAGTGTTTTTTTAGGAATCTGCCATGCATGAAGGCGCGCTGTGGATGGTAATGTTGGAAAGATGGGCTGAGACCTTGTCAAAAGGTCTCACAATTACATTTTTAAAGCTGTGATCTGGAATACTTTAAGTTCCTCTTATTTTATTTGAGAATAAAAAATTTGTTCTGTGCTCACGATGATGTGAGGTTCCACAATGCCATCCACAGCTGCTGTGAAAGGAAATCTTGCTTCACAGTGGAGTATGGCTGGAGGTGTGGGGGTGGTTCTTCCTGCTGTCTTTGTCAGACCACAGTGTGGCTGCATGGTTTTGGAGACATTTTGTTTCCTGCTGAAAACTGTGAGTGAGGATTTTCGCCTTTTCCGATGCTTTCCTTTTACAGTCTCAAAGGCTTGCCTGCTGGTATGGAAAAGGTTTCCAAAATAGCTATTGCTCACTTTGGGGAAGATGCCTATGGTCAGCTGGAGGAAAACTGAGCAGGATACAGAACTGACGGTGTGAATAGCCTGCTGCTGTTCCTGGATCTGCTGCCAATTGACAGCCACATCTTGGAGAAGAAAAAAGAGAAGCAGATATACATAATGTGGGATGAGGATGAAGTAGGAAAGTATTTTTGAAGTTAGGGGTCAGGATACTGGGGTATCATTTGCAGTTTAGGGGTTGAGGGTAAAGGAAGTGTTGGAGTGGTTATTCCAATTAGAATATAATGTCATATCAGAGGAATTACAATAAAGAATATAGGAAATCCCTTCAGAGGGAAATAAGAGTCTGAAATAAGTCATCAGTGGGTGATAGCAAGGCTTGCAAATGTTTTGAGAAAAAAGATGAAATACTTTGAGAGCTATAAAGACATAGAAAACTTAACAAAAGGAAACAACCCTGCAAAAACTTTATTTTGATATTCTTAAAATCTGATAGAAAAATTGGGGAAGGTCTTTAGGAAAGAGGATGGAATCATGGAAAGAGGATAAATAATGCATTTTTCATCCTTATTACTTTCTTAGCTTATATACTTGTGGATGAACAAAAATATAATTAAAATGAAAACAACGTATTAAACCCTACTTTTTGGCATTTCAGATATGAAGACACAGGTCTCTTCACTGCCAGGTCACTTTTCACTCACTGGGTTATGTGATCACAAGCAGGACATTCCTCTGCCCATTCAAAAGGAACCCACATGAAGTCACTTTTTGAGGAGGGCAGTTTCCCAGGTCGATTGCAGGTTGACAGGGAATTTATTATGTGCGTGTTGGTGTTTCCCCCTCCCCAAAGTTTTGACCTATTTGGGACTTGTATCAGAACTGTACATAAAGTTCTCACCACAATGTGTGGTTATCTGTTTTTTTGTTTTGTTTTGTTTTGTTTTCTACTCTCTATTTCTCTCTTGTCTTCCCCTCAAATCAAGATACAAGTTTCACAAGAGCAGGGACCTTGCCTGTGCTGTTCACTGCTGAATTCAAGTGCATAATAGCATAGCGGTGGGCTCACAGTACCCACTCCATAAAAAGTGGTTTAATGAATGAATGGCACTGCCCTCACTTAGAGCTGATCTTTCCATAACTTTTGGAAGAAAAGCTTTCCTCCTTACAATGTAACTGTCCAGAAATTGCCTCCATTTAGAAATGTACCAATGAGCAGAGAATGAAAAGGAAGAGAAGTATGGTTATAGACGGCAGTGGTACCTCTAGCACTGAGAAGCAAAAGGCAGTTGGGCACCAAGGTGAGATGTATTGTCTTTGTAAGGGTGACAAGGCCGAGTGGATAAAAGGATTATAAATACCACACATTGCATGATGCCACATACCTTTCATAGGAATGTTTCTTGCATTTTGCTCATCTAAAGTCCTCAAGGGCAAAGCGGGAAGACTGAGTAGGTATCAGCTCCAGAGTACATAGGAAAAATATTCACTGAAGAGTCAGGAGAGCAGGCTGCTAGTGGAGCTCACATCAGAATCCAGGTCTTCTCATGCTATTGAGGTCAGGGCTCTTCTCACCAATTGTAGGGGATGCAAGAGGCTGACATTCTTTCCTAGGACACAACAACCTCATGTCTGCAAGATGAACAGGGAGAATTTGAAAGAATAACTTGGTGGAAGATGGGAAGATATTTTGGCTGTCTGTGTGAGGGGATAATCAGGAGTCACCAATGTGAATAACTAAAGGTTTTAAGGCAATGCCCGGCTTTCAGGTTTCTGGGCTCAATTCAGACAAATGAGTTGAGGCCCTGAAGAAAGTCTAAACCAGTTCTGTTTGCTTTTTTGCATTTTTTTTAACTTTAAAAACCATGTCCAAGTGTCAGAGGTATTCAAAGCAGAGCAACTCCATCTTGAGTGAGGACTAGGAAAATGAGGCTGGGACTTTCTAGGCTGCATTCCCAGAAGATTAGGTATGGCTAGCCTCTAGATGTTTACAGTTAAGGGAACAGACTGATAACATTTACTAAACAGACTCAGATTTAGGAGCGTACTGATATCCCGATATCTTGAACATAAGCATTCCTAATTTTGCTTTAAGAATAATAATATCGATTCTTGCAAAACATAATAATGAAGAAAATAAATCATTTATCACAAACCCTTGTAGCAGAGCACATCTCCCCATGATCTTTTCTTTATCCTATATATAAACAAGTATTGTACCTAGGGTGGACGCATTCCTCCTCTTACTTTCGGGAATGCCCTACTCTGTCTACAGAATAGCTGTCTTTCAACACTTTATTTTCTTAATAAGCTTGCTTTTGCTTTGCATTGTGGACTTGCCCTGAATTCTTTCTTGTGTGAGATCCAAGAACCCTCTCTTGGGGTCTGGTAACAGGAGGAGCTGAACTCCTGAGAGGCATGGGGCCATTTGGTTGGTTGTTATTTGAGGCCATTTCCTTTATAAACCTGAAATACAAAGGCAAGTAATACATCTCTCATATTTCTCATCTGAAGGCTGTCAAAGTTTCCCTGGGACTGAGACCCCAGGGTTTATGCTGCATCACCTGTACAGGGTAGAAGAGTCCTCTCTTCAGGCTCCACAGTGTGACTGTGCCTGGGGCAAGCAGCAGAGCGGCTCTCTGTGTCTCTGGTAGGCCGTGCAAAGGCCACACCCCTTGCAAGAGCCCACTCACAGAAGACGTTGTAAATATAAACTGATACACAGTGATGCCTATCTAATTTACATGAGGAAACTTACTATAGTGGCGGTACACTAACACTTTGAACTTTCATTTTTTAAAAAGGTGTTTTAACTTGTTACCAAAACATTCCAGTTGAGATAAGGTCTTTTGAATTTCTGTTGATTTGCATGGTTCCTTTTTTGCCATATCCTCATATGAAACATGGTAGGGTATTTTCTGCTTCACATTTTAATTATTCTTTCAACTCTATTTATCTGTTAGAAAGCAGAGATTCTCAATTGCTTTAAAGAGAAGACAAAATGAAAACCCAGAGTAGGTCAGAAGAATCCTGGATAAGTGAGTGTTTCACTTTAAAATGGGATTGTTTGGAATTTTAAAGTCCTCTAACTTCTCATCCTTAAATACTTTTTGAAGATGCATAACGGGCATGCCAGAGGAGAGTACTAGGTCAGTTCCCAACCATCTATGGATCACTGACATCCACAACAATAACAGCATCTTTTCTCCATCCAGCAATTTTCTTCTTTCCACCCACCCAGTCCTTACCTAATATTTGTTGGAACTCTTAACAGGAAGCAAAATGACAATTTGTTCATGTTTCCCCATTTAGATATGTTTTCTGATACAAAGCAAAATGGACAAAAAGGCAAGTGACGGAAAGGAGAAGAGGAAAGAGGGACCGTGGGATATTAAGTGGCTGGTTGGACCATGTTCACTGCCCAGTCACAACAGCGTCAGTCCTATTGGAGCTACCCAGACCCCGGGGCTTTTCCTGCACGACCCACAGCTCTTGCCAGCCAAGAGGAGCTGTCTGCTTGTCCCAGCAAGAGCAACCCTCTAGTGCTTCAAGTTGGCTGCTCATTTGTCAAATGGATTCAAATGCAAATGTTCTTTGGTATTCTGGAAGCTCTCAGCTACGGTTTTTTTGGGCCCTTTGTGGAATCTGATGAATCAATCTACCTTCTCCTTGATGCCTGCTGAGTCACCCTCTCTGCTGCTCCTTTCTGTGGTCGGAAAGGTAACCGAAAATCCTATTATTCAGCCCATGCTATTGTGATGGCAGTTTCCTTTGAGCCTCTTGGCAAAACCCTGCTTGCTTTAGAACTGTACATCATATTGGATCCATTGAGAGCCATTATTTATCTGACAGGATATTTATAAAAGCCATCATTAGCTGCAGCTCCTAGTCAATATGTTTCTCTCTTGTTGACACATATCACACCAACAGGCTTGAAATATTTAAATACAATAGTCCCTTCAAGAAATCATTAATTTTTTTTATCACTGCTAGAAGTGATAATTTGATGGAAATGGATTTAGTTGAAATAGCTGAGCTGACTGGAGTGGATACTTTAAAGTGCCCGGACTTCAGAGAAGTCAGCCTAGGACACAGTGAAGGTCTGCTGAGGACCAGAACCCAGAGCCCCGGGGGCAGCAGTACCGCCACAGCCTGCTCACCCCCAGTGCCACCCCACCCACTTCAGTGGGGAAGACGCACGCTCCGAAGGAAAACGTTTAACTATCAAGGAGAAGAAATGAAACAGGGACGAACCACCTCATTACTGGCCGCGTCCCTCTCTCTTTCTGTCCCCGCCTGTCTCCCTCCTGTTTCTCTTCTCCCTCACACTCCTTTGCCCTCCTCTCTCTTTTATCCCCCTCTCTATTTTTCTCGGCTTCTTCCCTGGTTCATCTCCTGCGCTTTGATCTTCCTCCTCCCTTATTCACATTCCCTGCTGTGTGTGGCTGCAGTGAAATTGAGGACAGTCTTAAGTGTCTCCCTCAGGGTCTCTGCTCCTGCTAGGGAAGGGGTCTGGGATAGTGTTTCTGCATCTGGCTATTGGCTCAATCCCTCTCCAGGGTTCCTCATACATAATTAATGCAGAAAGTTTCTGTGACCCTTCACAATACAGGACAGGGAATCAAGCTGTGAGAGTTTCTGGATGGTTAAAGGACTTGGACCTTGTCTGGAATGTACTGTATCTTCTGTTCTTCAGTATATTTCCCAGCCGGAGGAAAGAGGTCTGCAATTGTGTGATCTCCAAACTAGCATTATGTTCCTTCATAAAAGCAGCATCGGAGCATTTTCTGCACTAGAAATGGTTCATCTGCTTTGAAGATGGGGCAAGAAGTAAGAGAGAAAATATGTTGTCTTGTGTATTTCTTAATGACAATTCTTGGTGAGACAGGAAAAAAAAAAGAAAAAGAAAATTCTATGTAGAGTTAAATTGTCATGTTGGGTTATGCCTTGGCATTTTCCTCTCAGTCAGATTCGTTGTTAAGGAAATCGGAAGCTTAGAGGAGCCACAGGCAGGATGATGAGGAGGTTCCCCCAGCTGCCTGCTGCAGTGCTGTCCACCCATTGAGTCCAACTAGCTACCAGGACACCCGCCTCATTCCTCTCCTCCTGCTCTGTTATCAGAAAACCCAAAGGCTCCTGACGCATTTCGTCTGTTTCTCTTCTGACTTATTATTGTCAATTCGTAATTGTTGTTGACTCCAAGCTCCGGGGGCATTATAGAGCTATAGAAAGGGCAAGAGAGAGAAAGAGAGAAAGAAATGCTTTCTGAGCTCAAAAATCTACATATTTAGATTTAGCTGGGGAGAGAGAAAGTCATTAATAACTACAAGGAATTTATGGTTAAAAGAATAAAATGTAAGCAAAGAGGTGGGAAATCAGTCTAAGCTGGAGTGGAAAATGTTTCCAGTAGGAGGCGGGCTCCTGAGTTTCTTACACTGCTATGCAGTCTTGAAGATTTTTGAGTTATCCTCGAGATATTTTACATTTTGAGTTTTCATTTGAATAATAACAAAAAAATCAGGTTATAGTCTAAATGACCACCCTGTCGCCAGATCCTGCTCTTTCAGTGCCTGAGGGTGTTGAGGATGAAATTGGCAGTAAGTATTATGACTTTAGCTATACTGGCTGGTGAATAAAGAGAGGAGGTCTTCCTATGCAAAAGACACATTTGGATCACTTGAAGGTCAGATGGTATTACTAAGCCACGTGTAAATGAAGACTTAAATAAATTTGAATATAAATGTAATCCCCCCACCCCTCCCCCGCTAATATCCTAAGGAAAAATTTGGAGATAACTTTGCCTTCCTTATATCGATAGGATTAGTCAGCTGGGTGAGGTAGAAGGAGATGCTAAAATACAGGGTTTACATTGGAGAGGGCTGATTGGTCCAGATGAGAAAAGAGAGAGGGCAGAAGGAGCAGGGAGAAAACAAGTAAATATTTGGGGCCTCTCAGAGAGTGTGGGTTGGAAATTGAGGATGAGAAGAAAGAAAAGATTTAGGCCAATTTTGGTCTGAAAAATCCAGAAGAAAAAAAAATAAAGGAAATAGGAGTTTTAAAAAAATTGCTCAAAGTTATAAACGGGATCTTGTATACTTCTTCTGGGACCTCAGAAGAATTAAAACTCTCAGCTGGAAGCTCAGGTCCACTCGGAATTGAGGAGCGATTAAAGAAAGCTTTGAGTAGGTTGACATATTTTCCTCATACTATTCATATAAAATTTTTTAAAAGTCTAAATGTTTAAAACCTCTGAGTGTTCCTGGACCAAATGGAGGGTTGGGCTGCTTGTTCTTATGGTCCAATAATGAGATGCAGACGAACTGGGAAAGAAGAAGAGTTTATTTCTGTAACCAGGTGTAGGGAGAAGGCCAGGGATAATTCACCAGACCAACTTAAAGTTACAAATTTTTCCAGTGCTTATATACCTTCTAAGTGATGAATCTATGTTAATAAAAGAAAAACTTCAGCCAAATTAAATTTAAAGGAGTGTACTTGAGCAATGAACGATTCATGAATCAGGCAACTCCCAGAATCACAGCAGATTCGCAGAGACTCCAGCACAGCCACGAGGTGGAAGAAGATTTATAGATAAAAAAAGGGAAATGATGTACAGAAATTGGCAGTGAGGTACAGAACAGCTGGATTGGTTACAGCTTGGCGGTTGCCTTATTTGAACACAGTTTGAACACTCAGTAGTGTATGGGTGGTTGAAGTATGGCCACTGGGATTGGCCAAGACTCAGCTATTGTTATAGAGACATACTCCTAAGTTCGGTTTTCAATCTTGTCTACCTATTAAGCTAGGTTGCAGTTTGTCCACAAGGACTCAAATATAGAAGTATGGTGTCCTTTTCGGGCCATATTTACTTTGCTTTAACAACATGCAAGTGTGTATTCATCTAAAGACATAAGTGATTGATTCAATCTAATCTATAACTAAGGTCTGGGTCCCAGCAATCATTTTCTGGAGCCTCAGTAAAGTTACTTAATTTAAATGGGTCCTGGTACCAAAGGTGATCACCCTTATCTTGTCTCCAGCTGAGGTAAGGAAGTCAGGGGAGTTTCTTTAGATCCCCAGTAAAACTTGTTTAATCGTAGATGTGTCCTGGTATGAGGAGTGTAAGAATTCCTTCATTATCTCAACATGCTTCAAGGCCCAGGAGAGTCCTGAGCAAGACTCTTGGTGGCCTTCTGTTACATTCCAGCCTTTGTGTAAGGCTCTTGCAGTCTTTAATATTTAACTTAACCATTCCGTCAGTGCCGAAACAGTTTTCATGGAGGCCTGCCTGTTCAGCTGTTAGTGAGATCTGGCCTGCTGCTTTGGTAATTTCCTTACATGGCATAAAAATTAGGAGGTGGGATGAGGAAGCATGAGGTGGATGCAGGTGGACACCAGTGAAGTGCATGGTAGGGCGTAACTCAAGAATATTTGTTCAAGGAAAGATGAAGATGTAGCTCAAACAGAAAGAAAAGTCTGATTGGCTTGGGGAGATTTGAACATGAGTTAGGGCTTATTAAGTAGATGACCCTTAGATGGAAAAATCTGCCATTTCAGGTTCATCTGGAAGCCTGGTACTTGTCATGTTCCCACTGCTGGTGGCTAGTACTTCATATAATGACATTTTTCATTTTTGAGGGTTTTGAATAGCAAAGCAGAGTGTTCAAAAACCATAAAAGCTGCTCCAGGAAGCTGTAGAGCATTCAAAGATTCACTTTCTTTGAAATCAAGGATTAAAGGGAAGCCCTTCTTCCAGATTTAAAAACTTGGAGCCGCTATGCTTTGCACTTTTGGAGACTCCATAACTATCCATTGTTATATGATTGTTTAGTAATCCAGGCAGGATTACAGGGTTAGTTTGATTCCACAAGGTATCTTGGTCACAGTGATAAAATGCTTGGCACAGACACCTGTACCAGTCTGTTTACCATGGAGTGGAAAGATGCTTTAAAACTGGGCAAGAACTCAGCAACAACACAATGCCATATTTTTTGGACCGCATGATGGAAGCTCATCAAATTTCTCAGCCAGTTCTGAAGTGAGTTTAAAGTTGGTGATCTTTTTTTTTTTTTATTATTACTATGGTTGATAGTTCCAGTGAGTGCTTTTTTCAGCAACCATGAGACTATATTAAAAAGCTGCAGAAGAAACTAGCTTTTGCTAGACACAATAATGTACATATGCCCAGTTTTTCTTTTCTTTCTATTTTAAAGATGGTTTTTTATGCTTTTGGAACAGCAACCTACACATTTGTTAATGAAATGCCTAAATTAGAGGGCCAGTTCTGCTCTAAATGCATGGCTCTTCTGACTACCTAGATTCCAAACACTGGAAGCAATAAGAAAACTGTTCCAAATACCTCTTTGTCATTGTCTGGAAGTGCATATTTTCAGGAGACTGGCCAAAAGCAAAGTCTTGCCTAATTATTTTGAGACTACTTTATCTACTTTTTCCAACAATATAGCATGCCATGATGTCGTTTGATCTTAACTTTATCCAAGCACATCATTTATATATTGTCGACTTCCTTTTTTTTTCTTTTCTCATTTGTCCATGAAAATTAAAGTCATGGTCTTTGGCATCAGTTATATCATAAATATAGATTTAAGCAGGGACAATGAAATAACAAAGCATTTCTGACTTGAATGACTGTAAGATGGCTATCTTGCTCCATATTTAAATTATTTAGATAAGTTATCATGTCCTTCTTGTCAGGAACCTGGATATGATGCCTGGAGATGCAGTAGCCATCTTGCAACCACGAGGTAACAAACGTAACAAAGACTTGCATGCTAAGATGGTGGAGTGTAAAGATATAGGAGCTTAGTCCTTGATGAAATCATTGAGCTACTTGATCAGCCTTGGATTGTTCACTCCTGGACTTGAGTTGTTGAGACATCTATCAGTTAGAAGTTGCTATAGCAGGGTTTTCTGCTAATTGTGTAAGAATACAATCCTAAGTGCTATTCCTAGATTGTTCATATCTATTTGATGGTGTTCTTCCTTCAGTAAGGTGAGGAAGTAATTGATTAGCAGCTTCTGTATATGATCTTTCTATATAGTTGTATACTGTTATGAGATACCCTCAGCTTCATTTCTCTGAGTTAACTAAGCCCAGTATCCTTCTGATTTTCCACTGTATGGCCCAGCACCATCTGAAGTCTTTATACTACACAGAACAAGAGTTAGGGCTCAGGTTGGGAGCTATCTATAGCTGAGCATAATGGATGGTTGTAGTTTTCAACATGTGAATGGACGTGTTGAAATGTCCTAATTAGACACTTGGAGTCATTGTTATTTCATGAAAAGAAGGATTTTGTGGCTGATTGGATGTAGTCAGCTAAATTTTTCTTGTGGCATATCCAAATGTCATGCTTCATTTGATTTGCATATCATATTTTTTTCACCTTCAGTACATACATTATTTACACATTTAATATTTTATTAATGTGTCCTCAGAATAACCTGGATGGGCATAACTACTGATAGGAGTTAAATAATCAAGATTTAATCATAGTGATTTAACACCATAATTGTTCCTTTTGGAATTAACTATTATGTTGCTTTGGTTGTGATTATTATTAGGCATATTAAGCACCCTTGTAGTTATTGCATGTTAATTATCTTTTCTGTTTTGAATAAAAAAATTGAGATAAACTCATTGGAAATACATGCCTTGAAAATACAACTGCCGTATTTCATTTGAACATGAAATTTTGTTATTGAGTTAAAAAAAACTCACAAAACTTTGAAGTCAATTCTGACTATAGACATTTCCTTTTTGGGGCATATTAATGACTGTTGGGGTTGTAAGGCAGGGTGAGGTTCCAGCAGAATGGTCATTTTGTTAGCAGACCACATAGAGGAAGAGAACCTGGGACTGAGGCGGGGAGCAGAAACTAGAGAAAGTGGATTTGCTCTTCATAATGAAGTAAGGATAATTATCCTTCCACTGCCACGGGGGAAGTAAAACGGGAAAAAATGAGGATTGAACAAATTAGTGTATGTCTAGAATGTAGCCTTTGGAAATGTCTGAAAATATTTTAATAACAGCTTTATTGAGATATAGCTCACATACCATAAAATTCACCCTTTAAAAACATACAATTCAGTGTTTTTAGTATATTTACAGTTTGGTGCAACCATCACTGCTGTTTAATTTTAGAACATTTTCATTACTCTCAAAGGAAGCCATGTACCCATTACCAGTCAATTCCCCAGTCTCCATACAATCCATACAATGGAATATTGTTCCCTCTGTCCCTGGCAATCACTAATTTAGCTTCTGTCCTAGTGGGTTTGCCTGTTCTGCATATTTCATATAAATGGATTCATAAAATATGTGGTCTTTTATGACTGGCTTCTTTTGCTTAGCATATTGTTTACAAGGTTCACTCATTTTGTAGGATGGACAAAAACATTTTATTGTGGAACAATTTTCCATTGTATGGATAAATCTCATTTTGTTTGTCTATTTATCAGTTAATAGACATTTGGGTTGTTTCTACTTTTTGGCTATTATGAATAATGCTGCTATGAACATTCATGTACAAGTTTTTGTGTGGACTGACCAAGATTCTCTCTTTGACCAAAGCTTAGTCGGGATCCTTGAGCCCTCTTCTCAACTAGGTCTTGACCATGGCCCCATCCTTGCCAGGTTTGAATACCTCAGTTTTAGCTGGAATCCTGGTGAATCAGTTTAGCAAGAATCCTCCTGCCTTTCATATCTGATCATCCTTGATATTTGATAAAGTTCCTCATCTCTTCCCTTTGATGTATGAGTCCTTGATTTGCTGCATCAGTCTCTTACCACGCTGCTATAAAGAAATACCTGAGACTGGGTAATTTATAAAGAAGAGAGGTTTGATTGGCTCACGGTTCCACAGGCTATACAGGAAGCATGGTGCTGGCATCTGGTCACCTTTTGGGGTGGCCTCAGGAAAATTACAATCCTGGTGGAAGGCAAAGGGGAAGCTAGCACTTCACATTGCTGGAGCAGGAGGAGGGGGAGGTACAGGTAGGTACTACCCACTTTTAAACAACCAGATCCCATGAGAACTCACTCACTATTCAGTACCAAGGAGGGATGGGGCTAAACCATTCATGAGAGCTCCGCCCTATGATTCAATCACTTCTCACTAGGCCCCACCTCCAGCATTGGGGATTACATTTCAACATGAGATTTGGGTGGGGACAAAGATTTAAACTATGTCACCTGCCTTTAGCAAGAATCTCATTAAGTTGGTTTAGCTAGAACCCCCTACATTTGATATCTCCTCTTAGTAATTTTCTATCCATTGACCCCCCCACCTTTGTTGGCTATAGATTCTTGGTTGTCTTTGCTGTGTTTGTATTTGAGTCCTATCTCTGTCTTGATGCCTATTGTAATAATCCTGAATAAAATCTTCCTTACGTATTGCAATAATCCTGAATAAAATCTTCCTTACCATTTTAACAATTGTCAGAATAATTTTTTCTTTAACTGGACATATGTTTTCATTTCTCTTGGGTATATTCCTAGGAGTGGAATTGTGGAATTATATGTTAACTCTATATTTAACATTTTGGGGAACTGCTAAGCTGTTTTCCAAAGTGGCTGCACAATTTTACATTCCCACCATCTGTGGATGGAAGTTTTATCTCCTCAATAATCTCACCAACATTTGTTATTGTTTGCTGATAAAATGTTTTAATAACAGAAAAGCCTAATGTTAATTTTTGAGTTTTGTTGCTGTTCTGTAGTTTGATTTCCTTTGGTAGAGTCTTCTGTGTCGTAAGTGGTGTGTGCAGTGAGCTTCGGGAAAGGAGTAAGTGATTGACACCACTTCTGCTGAGGTCTGGCCCTGGGAGAAGAAAATGGGAGTGACAGTGAGGCTTGGGTGAGGCTTACATCAGGATTAGGCACTCCAAAACAGAACCCCACAGGAAGAGTGCACAGAAACCAAGGGAGTAAGAATGTGGGATGGACTGTTTCAGTTGGTATCTGGATGATATTTTAAAGACATGTGGAATATGCTTAGAAGAATTGCTGGTACATCCTAACTGCCTAGTTGTTTTTTTTCTCTTGACTTTCTCTCACAAAAACTCTCAGAATATTCTACTTATTAAAAAAACTACATTCGCAACTATCCTTGAATCAAAGACCTGCTTCCTGACAAAGGCAAATAACATCTGTGATATTGTAAAATATATATTTGGTCCCACTCCCTGTCACACAGCTCCTAAAACTCAGGATCTCCAGTTGGATAAGAGTGTCTTTTGTATGGTAACGAGATGACTGGTGTCTGGGGACCCCTAGATGGCTTCAGGATGGGGTCTGATTGCCAGAAATGCTGAAGCATGATTAAAGGTTTTGGACTTTCATCCCTATCCCCTACCTTCTGGGGGAGCTGAGCGATTACCAGTGGCCAATGATGTAATCAACCACAGAGTTGCGAGTGCTTTCAGATGGCTGAACATGGGGAGGTTCCTGGAGGGTGGCATGCTGAGAAGCTCTGCTCCCCTTCCTACATACTGTGCCCTTTGCGTCTCTTCCATCTGGCTGTTCATCATCTGTATTTTTCTTAATATCCTCCGAATAGCACATGTTTTAAATAAAATAATTTAAATTTTGCTTTGATAAAATTTGGCATATTTTGTTATATTGTTGACATAGTTAAACTTATTTTAGAAGGTAGCAAAACCAAGATTAAGAATGACTGTTTTACACAGAATTTAGACACAATCTGCCTTCAACTCTGTTCACCATATACTCTCCAGTTGCCAGTTCTGTTCTCAAAGGACAAGGAAGGAAATAAGAGAAAAGAACAAACACCCGGACGAGTAGGACCCCTTCCACACATATTAGTGCTTTTCTAAATGTGCTCCTGTGTGTGTGCACGTATGAGCAGACACGGGAACTTTTTCTTTAAGCACTGTGAGTGCAAGGTTACGAGTACTCTTTTCTCATATCTATAACCCCACTATGTGCTCTGCCACTGTGGGGATGGGCACACAGCAAACACGTTTGATTGATTCTCTCAACTTTCTGCTCACTCGGTTGTTAAAGGTCGCAATAACGAAACAGCTTTCTCTCTGTAACACGTATTTTTTCATAGGTCAGATATGGCATTTTTATTTTCTTTTGAAATAGGTTATTTTACAGGCAAAATGTTGTAGATCAATTACTTCATTTAAAAATGTTTCTTTCCAGAAGTTGAAGAAGAACAACAAAAGAACCCGTAATCTTATTGATTGGGATGTGCTGAAAATTTTAACTGAAGTATATTTTTTATAGCACTGAAATTCAATGCCTTTGAAATAGGAAGTAGATGGTTTTCCATGAAGACAGAAAGCTTTTAATTAATATTCATAAGAATTGATATGTATAATTTTGGTCACTGGAGGACTGCTATAGTTTTCCATTGATGCAATAGAAATATATTGAGGACAACAAAAAAGTAATTAACAACTGAATATGAGGGTCTTAAAGTTAAATTATTCCCTAGTTCGTAGTACACTCTTCAAGCATACAGAATTATTTTCTGAAAGTAAGATAATACTGAATGTCATGTTTTTCTTCATCTCTAACTTGTGTATTTAATGTTTTTCTTGAACAAAGACTACTTTGGGTGCAATAAAGATAATTAAATGCTGACTAGACAAACTTGAATGTTGTGAGGAATTTAGGAATAATGGTAAGAGATAATAGACAAAACATAAATTCCACTCTATTTAAATTTCTTATTTCTGAAATGTGTAAAGTGTTATTTAAACTTAGATATCTAGAGCATTATCGTGATTGAAATTGTCACGTGGAAATCTGTGTTCTGATCCTGTCTGAACAGGTGAAAATCGATAAGCTATTTTTGTGTTCATAGTCCAGCAAATAAATACGTATTTAATTCAGTTTAGTTCAGTGCAAAATAGTTATAGAGTGCTTTTTTTTTTTTTTTAAGGTAACTCATAGTACTGAAAGATTCAGTTCCTTTCCTCAAGAAGCTTAAGAAGAAACACATATATGTGATTGCAGAAAGCTATGGTATACAGTGCCGATAAGCATTCGACATCTTTTCTCCCTTTGTTTGTTTTGCATTATTTAAATATGCATTCCAGAATAGTTCTCTGGGTACCAATAAAGCTGATAGGTAAAATATAACTTGTGCCATATGACAATGCTTATTTGGAACTATGTTCCCTTTTTAGATGCAGTCTAAAACTTTCCTGTCTTTATGATTTGCTAATTACACAATAAAAAATGAGAAAAGGTATGGTTTTCTTAGGCACCAGATGCCACATCAGAGGCTGATTATACAGAGATGTTGTTACACAGATCCCAGTGTGTTTAAGTCACATTGTAGCTATTGAAGCATAATATTTAAGATAACTTACAAGTGTGGGAATTTGCATACTGTGATGTGATTTTCTGTGGTCCTAACTTTTCCCTCTAAGAGATGATCTTCCATGTTTACTCAACTCTATGTTCACTGCCAAGGTGAGCAGTGACATGAACTTTGAGTGGGAAGGGGAAGAGGAGGTATGTTATGGAAAAACATTTAAATATTTTATCCTGGAACCTCATTTGTGCTTGTTGGGGGATGGGGTGGGCTGCAAGGAGGGAGGTTGTGAGATGAAGCAGAAGGGGAAAAAGCACTCAAAAGACTAAATTCCTAATTTTTACCCTACCGGCTGCATGTTCTATTACTTAGAGTGTCATTTCAGTTATCCAGCTTCTCTAATATACTGTTTCTTCTCTGAGGGCTAAAGCCAGTTGTATTAGTCTGTTTTCACACTGCTATAAAGAAATACCCGAGACTGGGTAATTTATAAAGGAAAGAGGTTTAATTGACTCGCAGTTCTGCATGGCTGGGAAGGCCTCAGGAAACTTACAATCATGGTGGAAGGTGAAGGGGAAGCAAGGATCTTCTTCGCATGGCAGCAGGAGAGAGAAGAGTGAGTGAAGGAGGAACTTGTCAAAATCTTATAAAACCATTAGGCCTCGTGAGAACTCACTCACTATCACAAGAGCATGGGGAAAACTGATCCCATGATCTAGTCACTTTCCACCAGGTTCCCCTGTCAACACCTAGGGATTACAATTCAAGATGAAATTTGGGTGGGGACATAAAGCCTAACCATATCACCAGTTATTCCAATATTCAAATCATCAAGGCAAGGGGTTAAGAGACATGTGGAACATGAGTTTGGGTAATGGCGGCGAGGTGAAAGGGGTGATCTGGGTGTGGAAGTGGATGGTGAGCTTTGGACATGGAAGGAAGAAGAGGGTGTTGGGTTGAATGCCCTGTGGTCAGACAGTAGTAGGTGTTCTAGGCTGAATTGTGTCCTCCTACAATTTGCATGCTGACACACAAACCCCAGTACCTCAGAAAGTGACTGTTTTTGGAGATAGGGTCTTTAAAGAGGTAGTTAAGGTAAAACGGGATCATTGGGGTGGGCCCTAATCTAATATGGCTGGTGTGCTAGTAAGGAGAAAAGATTAAGAGGCAGATAACACAAGGACTGAGGGACAGCCATGTGAGGACAGAGGGAGAAGATGGACACTTACGAGCCAAGGAGAGAAGCCTTAGAAGAAAGAACCCTGCTGAAATCTTGATATTGAATTTCCAACACCCAGAATTGTGAGAAAATAAATGTTGTTTAAGTCACTCAGTCTGTGGCACTTTCTTACAGCAACCCAAACAAACTAATGTAGTAGTGTACCAAGGAAGTAAGACTGATTCCTAAGGAAGAGGGAGGAGGCAGTTCTCCCCTAGCAGGTGGTATGTGGCTGAACACCACTGGGAGGTGGTTGAGGTCTGAATACAGAGTCTGAATGCAGAGAGTGTCAGACTCATTTGCAAGGCTGTGGAAGCTTGTTTCTGACCCCACAGGCCAGGCTACTCCAGCTGTGCTCTCCAGGAGAGCTGCATTTTTTCCAGGTCCTAAGCCTGCTCTGCATTTTTTGGAAGGAAGTAAGGAGTTATAATACAATAGAGGAAGGGGAAAGGCGATCATTCCTGTGGCCTTCCAGGGAGCAGGCAGTGAGGAGATGCATTGCCTACAGAGATTTTAAAACCAGTTATAAAACTGCCTATAAGTTGGTGTGCTTCTTATTGTCACCCTGCTCCAGCAATTTCAAACAATTTCAGAGGTAAAATACTGCAAAGGAAATATTTTGTTGGTCTAAGAGATAAATAATTGCTATGGTTACTCTTGAATTTTATGAATGTATATCAATGCTTCCAATTGAATGTGTTTTTATTACCTTGTTCTTTAATAAAAATTTCAATCTGCATGGAAGTTAATTTGGAGAATACAGGAGACCCTGCTGTAGGCCAAATCAGCTACAAGCATTGGTTTTGAGAGTAATTCATTAGGGCTCAGGATTGGGTGAGCTACTAGGAGTGCAGTTTTTGTCTCCCCGCCCTGTGGTACTTCATGTTACTGCTTTTAAACAATAGATTACAAATTAACAGTGACAGCACATGATCATAAAGATGAAGAAAGGTAACAAGTTACTTCAATTCTGTGATCTTCTGTGACCAGTCGGAGTTTTTGCTTTTGTCTAATACTTTAAAAAGTCAAAACAAATGTGAACTGTGAGGTGTAATATTTTTGTTTAGTAATTGCACATATTAGTCCAAACATGAAATATTTTGCTAAATTTGAATACTATCATGAAAATTAAAATTAATATTAAAAATTCCTTTAAATTAGTACTTTTTAAAAACTAAGGATGCCTCAAGAGAATAATGGTTCTTACAGAATAAGAACCATTTGTAGGCTGGAGGAAAGAGGTGTTAAAAAATAGTCTTTTCTGAGTGTTTAATACATCAGCTTCATCACTGGTTACCCCTTGCTTCTGTTCCTCTCTATTATATTTAAAGAGGGTAGAGCATTGATCTGATTTCTATTTTTGAGATGACGTTTAGACCTCATGCGCTGTGAACTTAGACATTAACCAACTAGGGGAATGCAAATTATATTTTCTCACATTAGCGTTATAGATATTCAAACATAAGGTGTACCAAGGCCCAGATTAATATTAGATTAATTCGCTCTTTACTGATTCATTCAATAAACTCTGCTTGAGGGCTGACTGTGTGTCTGACACTTTGCTAGATACTAATTCCTGGTTTTGAGAAAACATAGTCTGATTGGAGTGACAGATATTCAAGCAAATAACTGTGACACAGAGTAGGAACATGAAAAGCATGAAGTAAAGAGCAAGTAATTCGTCCTGTTGGTTTGAGAATAGATGATGATTTTTCAGCTGGTTTAAAAGAAGTGGTTCTTTGCCAGGAAAAGCTAGGGCAAAGCATGACAGGGAATGCTTTGGGAAGGGCATATGAAACTATGGAAGCATGGAAGTGAATGGAGAGACTGGGAGGAGCAATGGGTAGCTGGTTCTCTGCGGGGCACAGTGGGAGTCTCCCTAGATGAGGCTGGTGGATGGCAGGGACTGGGCTTTATTCCAAAGTCTGTGGGGCCAGTGAAGGATTTATTGAAGAAGGATGACTTGAATAGAACGAATTTTGGAAATAGTGCTCAGTTAGCACTGAATTGGAATGGGGAGGTCAAAGGAAGGGAGAAACATCAGTAGGCAAGTTTTCTGTTACCTGCCCACAAATGAGGCAGGCCCGGCAGCTGGTACCAGTGCCTCCAAAGAAGCTCTGTATCAGCAGATGTGTCCCAGATTACCAGGGCCCTGCTTCTCACCTTTTCCACAGGGATTAACTATCACATTCACTTTGGGAGGCCAAGGTGGGCGGATCACTTGAGACCAGGAGTTCAAGACCAGCCTAGCCAACATGGCGAAACCCCACTTCTACTAAAAATACAAAAAGTAGCCGGGTGTGGTGGCGCATGCCTGTAATCTGAGGCTACATGGGTTACTGAAGCATGAGAATCACTTGAACCCTGGAGGCAGAGGTTGCAGTGAGCTGAGATTGCTGCATTGTACTCCAGCCTGGGTGACAGAGCAAGACCTTCCTAAAAAAAAAAAAAAAAACTATCACATAAATTGCTATCAAACACAAGTTGGTTCTGCCCCGACTGGGCTGACTTAGCCTAAAAAACTTTCTAAGTGGCATGTGTCATTTTAGGTAGATTTTATTATTTTCCCCATCTGTTGAATTTAATCTGGTTTAACCAATAAAATCAAAAGATGGGAATAAATCAACTTCTTCTATTAGTCTATATGCTGGTTTCTTTGAAGGATAAATCTTTAAAAAATGTTTAATTTTTTCAGAGTAATACACTTAAGTAGTTTATCAGTATTTCAAGGGTTTTACTGTTAAGTATTGGAGCTGCCAGCCCTGTGGGGTATTTACTTTTAATGTTTTTAGCTATTCTCCTGGTATTTATCTCTGTATTTCTAAATCATTAATGAGTACATAGGGAGGCCTTGTCTCCTGGTTGTCTTCAGGTGGTCAGGACATTTTGGAGAGCAGCAGCAGAAGAAAGCATCTCATTGTTGCATATTTGACCTTTACTTAACTCTGCTGATGTCTGTCCAGCACCTTTTCCTTTCTCTACAACCTGCCTGTTACCCTGAGTTGGGAACTTCTCTGTACATCCAGGAAGGGCACTTCAGGAGGTAGAATTGCTCCTGCTTCTCAGACTTTCAACTCATGCCCTTAGTCAAGCCCCTGCCTCACTCATTCCTCCCAAGATAACTGCTGGCTATAGTTCTGGAGTTTGAATTGACTTGTGTCTCTAGGCACTTGACACTCAGCTTTCTCAAGAGTCTAGCTCCTCGGTCAGCTTTTCATCTTCCAAATATGTGTTGATATTGCTCATTCTCTGCTGTTTCTTTGTGTTTGTGCTTTGTGGATTTGTATCTGTTAAGCATTGATTATTCTTATTGATTATTTGTATCTGTTACGTGATTCATCAAATCACTTAGTAGTGTGATTTGAGGAGTAAAGAAACGTGCATGTGTAGATTTCACTGTGGTGAACTGGAAATCACTGAAAAGCAAATTGTGTAATAATAACAACCACCATGGCAAAGAGTTATTGTTTTAAACTATTGAATGCATTTTCACATAGTTAATTTCATGTGATATTTAGAAATTCCTGATGATGACAGCAGGAGGGGGCTAGTATGCTTATTTTACAGACAAAGAAACAGGTACAAAAGGGTAAAGTAACTGGTTCAATTTCATAAGGATGAGTTAATGAAAGAATTAGAATATACACAGTTTTCTGATTCCTAGCCAAGGCTCCTTTCTGGGAGGTTTTCTAGTGGTTAGTATTTTGAATAAAACCCTTTTATCTCCTTTTAACATAAACTGCAGATAATTTTAACAAGAAATAGGTCAGTTCTTCTCCTCCATGACTATTATAACTTTACATCATTGCATATTTCTAAAGATAAGCATCTTTTTAAGCATTTGCAATATACTACTTGCTGAATAGATCCTAAAAGCACAAATTTTCCCTGTGGGCTTATGATCTAATGAGACATATAAGCCCATAAAGGCAGAAAATGAATAAGGAGAAGTTGGGTAATTCTCCTCGGATACACATATCTGGCATCTGGCTGCATGTGCAGAGGCATTTTTCTTTCTTGAATCTTTGGGTCCTCCCCCACAGCCACTTAGTTATGAGAGATACATTTAAAGGGAAGGAAGAAAGGACTTCTGAGGAGAAATTTAAAACAGAGAAAAAAGGAATTGCTTTAGGTTTGGATGTAGAGTTCTTAGGCTATGTGAAATAGAACACAAATACTCCTTGGCTTATACAAAACAAATAACCCACCTAGAAATGAAAACTCGATTAATACAGGGCAAATATAAATGTTTGCTCCCAAACATGTCTTCCTTCTCTCTTTGTGATCTCGAGTGTTATTCTGAAGAAAGCTCCTATATAGGACAGAAACATTTTCAAAGAAAGTTGAAAAAAATATATGAAGCTGGTTGCCACTTTGAGAGACTCATGTAATAATGACACTAATTGTCACTAACTAATCTATGTTTTTCCAGTCCTTAATTTGATGTATACTTTAATGTAAGGAAAAAACTGATGAAAATGAATAGAGGCTCCATTGCCAATTTTAAGGGAGTTTTCATGGTTTATCAAAGGCGGAAGGGTGATGGTTGCAGCTTAAACAAGGAAGCAATCCATAGAAAGGGCCCAATTTCTTCCTGCCACCTACCCCAAACCACGAGTTCACATATTGCAAGCATTTTCTTGAACTACCAAATACCTGGTGGCCTAACTGCTGTCCTGAAATTCTCCTCCTGCCTTACTCTATGTTTCTAATCAATATGTATATTTTCCTTGGGACTTCCTGAGGCATCCCCTGTATCATCTGCCTGCTCCAGTCTACTTCTCTTCTCACGGTCCTTGCTTAGTCTTCATCATCCTCTTTCTAATTCGGTTAATGACGACACAGTGGGACAAAGTTGAGAGAACATTGGTTGTAGTATCAGATAAATTTGCCTGTGATGCCTGGCATTTCCACATGTCTGTATAACTTAGAGCTAATTACTTCTGTGAGATTCAGTTTCTTTATATGGAAAATGGGGATAAAATAGTACTTACTGCAGAGATTTTTTTTTCAAGAAGATTACATGATATAATGAATGCATGATGCTAAATCAGTGCTTGGCATATAGTAGATATTCAATAAAAGGCAACTATCATTAATATTAAATATATAGTTTCAAAGAGTCAAATTGATGAACAGAATTCTGTTCTGCCCCATTTCCCCCCAAATTTAAAAACACACACAGGCTTTTTAGCTGTAGTACTTTTGTGTAAAGTTTGAAAACTAAAGCAATAAAAATAGAACATAATACTAAGTTAATATCATAAACTGCTGGGTGTGGTGGCTCATGCCTGCAATCCCAGCACTTTGGGAGGCAGATAACCTGAGGTCACCAGTTCAAGACTAGCCTGACCAACACCGAGAAACCCTGTCTCTACTAAAAATACAAAATTAGCCAGGTGTGGTGGCACATGCCTGTAATCCCAGCTACTCAGGAGGCTGAGGAAGGAGAATCATTTGAACCCGAGAGGCAGAGGTTGCAGCGAGCAGAGTTTGTGGTGAGCCAAGATCCGGCCATTGCATTCCAGTTTGGGTAACAGGAGTGAAACTCTGTCTCAAAAAAAAAAAAAAAAAAAAAAAAATCAGATACTAATTTCAATGCTGATATGAGTAATTCTATAACTCTCATTAGAATACATATTTACTCAACAACTAGTATATGCCACGTATTACATATATGGAAATAATATAAACATTCATAAAGATAGCTTATGCCTTCCGAGGCTCATAACCTTGAGGAATGTAAAACTCTGTATGAAATTGTGACAAAAGGAAAGAATGGCTAATTCTAATGAGTGGCCTGAGTGAAGCTTCACAAGGTGGTGGGAGTGATTTGGATGAGTAAGGTTTGGATTTAGTTGGACATGGAGGGGGGAGGGAATTCCAGGTCTAGGAAGAAGCACTAACAAACAATGAAGGGCAGAAGCTCATGTTCAAAGAAGAAGTCTGGTATGGCTACAATGAATTTTTGAGGAGAAAGATGAATGGAGATGAAAAGACTAGAAAAGGATATTGGGGTCATATTCTTAAGGCTTTTCATGCCATGTAAGACGCTCCTACTTTAGTTGGTAGATAATGGGAAGCCACTGAAGGTGTTTGAGGCTGACAATGGCATGATCCAATTAAAGTTTTAGAAGAGATGGCTTTGTGGAAGGAGAATTGTAAAGTGCTGAAACAGAGCCAAGAAGTTCAATCAAGATCCTGTGACTGATCTGTTAATATCTGAAGAAGTACTGAACATGGGCAGGAGTGAGGAAAAGGTTACAGCTGAAGGGAAAGGTTAGATTTGAGCATCATTTCAGAAGTAGAATCCATAGCATTGGATGAGTAATTGGATATAGTGAAAAGTTATTAGCATTCAAAAACATCCAATGTTTTTCTTAAAAAAGTAATATATCCTGGATGTAAGAACACACATATCATCAAGTCTAAAATGAGGGTGATTAAAATTCCTCAGAGACAACATCTGAGTCTTTAGGACTATTTGCAGGGAGAAGTCCTGGAGAAAATTTGGATTATGGGCCTATGTATTGTGTGAAGGTTGCTCTAAGATGCATTTCCAGGAATTGAACTGTTGGGCTAAGGGTTACTTCCATTTTGTAAAGAAATAGGGCAATAACAAGCAAAAGAAGAGGCTCCCACAGAAACAGAATATGGTATGGAAAAGAATAATGGGCTGAGTGATGGTGCATTATCCTGGGTGAATCTGGAGGGGCTAGGATAGTGATATGCAATTCAGGGTTTGCTGGAGGAGAAGGATCACCATTTCTTTTCAAAGGAGAAGAAAAAAAATGAGGGATGAAGGAATAGGGACATCTTGAAAAGAAGGGGCTGGAAGGTGAGAAAATCTGATAATTATTTCCATGAATTAGGGACAATGTTCTTGGCTTAAAATCAGGAGGGTGCCTGGTGTGGTGGCTCATGCCTGTAATCCCAGCACTTTGGGAGGCTGAGGTTAGTGGATTGCTTGAGCCCAGGAGTTCAAGACCAGCCTGGGCAGCATGGTAAAAGCCCATCTCTACAAAAGATACAAAAATTAGCCAGGTGTGTTGATGCATGCTTGTAGTTCCAGCTACTTGAGAGGCTGAGGTGGGAGGATCGCTTGAGCCCTGGAGGCTGAGGCTGCAGTGATCCTTGATTGTGCCACTGCACTCCAGCCTAGGTGATGGAGTGAGACTGTTTAAAAAAATAAAATAAAACAAAATAAAATCAGGAGGGTTAGAATGTGGAAAAAAAAAGGGGGGGAAATACTTGGAAAACTCATTCTGAAAGATAGAAAAACAGTCAATTTGGGAATAAAGAAAGTATTTTTAAGCCCCAGCTAGTTGGGGCCCAACTTATAAAGCATGAATTTCTAGAACACCTAATATACACATAAAATCTGAATAAATATAGAGGGAAGAGATAGCATCATGTACTATTTCTACCACAAAAGTTGAGTATTTCGCTCAGTGGAAGCTCAGTTCCTAAGACAGCACTATCAGATGAAACATCCTAAGTGTTGTAGGATAATAGTCATTTGTCTTGTGCATTATTTGCATATTTGTAGAAAACCTAGCTTGAGAATCTTTTTAGCTGCTGAGCAGTTTCCTAGTGCCTGGGGTAAACAAGGGTAGGAGCAGTTTATTATTCACTGTTGCAAATTTTAGCATGTAGTACAGGACTCTGTAGAGAGTATGCATTCAATAAGTGTTTGTTGAATTAATGAACAAGTACCTATCTCTTTAAGTCAGTTAGCTTTATATGTGGAAGAGCTGTTTTCTGGCCCCTGGCTACTCCTCTCATTCCAGCCAGCCATTTTAGAAATGTGGCCCATTATTTACAAGGGAAGTTGAGTTAGATTGTCATAAAAACCTACTGTCCACTGCCTGCCATGTGAGAAAAAAACTCCAAATCACGGATGATAAGTCTACAGCAGTGTCTTTCTATAGAAGACAGCATATTTTTAGAAGAGGAATTTGAAATAATATAAAACTAGGATTTCTTTTCCGTAGATGACACCATTTACTTTTTTAATCTTTAGGAGAAACAGAGTTTGAGAAATGAAATGTCTAAAGAAAATTAGTGATGAATTGAGATATAGGACCTGAGAATCTTGTTTTTCAGTAGCTATCCAGGTCTCTTTCCATGGTAAGTGGAACAGAATGAGTCACTTATCCACAGGCTTGATTCAAATAGAAGGATAAATTGTGGTACAGATAATAGCTAATGTAATGCCAGACCTCTCTCAGGAACTGTAGAGATTTCAGATCAATATGTAGTCAAAGAGTACATAGTGATGACTTTCTGAAAACTTGATCAATAAGTATACATCACCAAGATCAGAATTTATTTAAAATTATGAACAGCCTGGAAGGCTGCCAATGACTGAGTAATAACTCCAGACAATCCAAATTTATGCCAGCTTCCTCCATTTATATAAATTGCTGGAATCTCTCTTGCCTGACCTCTCTAATGTGTCAGCTTTGTTATGTCAGTTTAGATATAGGTAAATTTCCTTTGGGCATTTATTAGCTTTATTAAAAAAGAGGCAATTGTCCAAAGGCCTCTGGGCATGTACGCCCAAAACATAAAATAAAAGAATGAAATTAAATACTCAGTCTGCCAAACACCTCATAAAAAAGCCAGGCCAGTTCAGCCTACTGAGTCATGCCAGATTGGCAAGCTAGATCTTGTGGCATTTTTTCCCCTGAAGGTTCACAAAACCATTCTACTCTCTGGTTGAATACAGAAATGGATTGCAAAGGCAAACAGCCTTAGTGACCTCATTTTTGGGATTCATACCTAGAATCCTTTTTTAGAGGTAGTATCGTTGATCTTAATATATTTGAATAAACCAGTGGACGGGGGAAACCCCCAAAGGAAATCCCTTCCTTTATTAAAATGTATCTACCTAACATTCTCTGACTTCATGTATTATTTTGCTCTGATTGATGGCTTTCACTCATGGAATGCTTCACATTGTCACTTCTATGAAGCCCAACACTATTCCCTATCCGCCTTCTAACTGAAACATTACCTCAGATACCAGATTGCTTTAAATTAGTTATTTTCAAACCAGAGTGATTCTGCTCCCCTGGGGAGCGTTTGGAAAAGCCTGGAGACATTTTTTGTGTCACAACATGGGGAGAAAGGTGCTTTTGGCATCTAGTGGGTAGAGGCCAAGGATGCCGATAAACATACTTATAACTGTACTTTAATTCACAGGGCATCCTCTGCAACATTTATCTAGCCCCTGTGGCAGGAGTGGGGAGATGGTGAAATCTTACTCCCAATCTCTAGGCATTGTGGTGCTTCCCACACTTCCATTATTCATCTTCTACTTTCATTATTTTTGCTAGATCCATATGCTTCCTGTATTGTTTTTCACTTAACAGTTTTTTTCCCTAGAATTGTACCTACTTCTCCCCCAAATTTAATATATTTAAGAGGAAACATTATATTGCTGTCATATATAGAAAAACAGTGGTAGATTTCATAAATGAAAGGTCATTGTGAAAGTTCATACAGTGAAGACAAAGCGATATTATTTAATTTGATACTTGGTGGCTGCTATCTTTCTGAAAAATGAGAGATTAGCAAATTTTAGGGACTTATATTAAAGAGAAACACCAAACAGATTTTTTTTTTTTTGGTCATATAAGGTAGGTTGATAGACTAAACAGAGAATAACTTTCTCATACAGTGATTCATTGGTATTAAAGTTTATGTCTTACATCTATTTTATACCCAAAACCGTCTCCTGCACCAGTTAAGGTTATCATGAATATAGGCCCCACATTCGTGTGCCTCGTGTATCTATATATACTCTTCTGCCTGGATTCATGTTCTTGTGCTAGGTTGCCACAGATTTGAGTGACTGCTTCAGAGCTATCTTTAGGATGTGTTTTTTACAAGGATGCATCGAGATAATGGCCACCTGTAACCAGGGCTATTTCTCTGCATCTAGGAAAGTCAGAGAAATCTCAGGTTGTAAAATAAAAACCTAGAGTCTATCATTGCCCACCATTGGCAAATGCGCTCTTGGAGATTTTATTGACCACTTCCACCCCATTAAAAAGGCCATCTAAAGTGTACTTGTGATCCTTTGTGTAGAACTAAAGTGACTCTGCCTCAGTATGCTTATCAGAGTAATTATTCTGGGTCATGATATTTTAAAGAGAAAGACTAAATTCTTTGATATTAATTGAATTGTACCTTAAATGTACCAAAACATACTGATGAGTCAGTATCATCATTCACAATATCTACTTTTGGTTCTATGTTATTGTGAATCAATTTACAGTAACATTATTTTTATAAAATGCAGTATATACTGAAGGTTCTGACATTTTGACCATCTATCTGCTCTCTGGAGAACCCAAAATAAGGTACACCACAGCCTAGCTGCCTTGGCAAAAGGATGGGAAGTTGCAACAGACCGTTGAGCCTTCTTGAAGTTCCCACTTGCTGCTTGGTGCCCTGGGCCTGAGGCTCAGTCCAGGAGACTGACATTGCAAGAATTTTGCCCCCTCAGGGAAAATCAATTAATATTTCACATTAAAAGGGAGCTATGCTGTATTATGAAAACAGTCTGGGCTTGGCTGAATTTTTTTTCTCTCTGGAATTGGTTTCTATACCTATAATTATCTTCAAGTACCACCATAAAAGCCCTCCAATCTTTACCTCATGTTGTTCTTCCTTTGGGGCACTGATTCTGGACCCATTCAACTTTTCTACCAAGCCATAATTAGTAGAATTATATTTAATAATCCCCCCTCCTACTGAAGGGAGCAGAGGCGGCATCGAGCGAGTACAGCAGCAGATAATGAGGGCTGCAAAGATTCTCCCTGAATTGTATCATCACATCCAGCAAGCAATATGCTGCCACTGTCAGCCAGCATCAGCCTCAGCGGTGCAGTGACCTCTGCCTCGGTGACAGTTAGAAACAAGGGAGACACATACTACCTGTGCTTTTTCTCTCCCCTTAACTAAAAAAGTCATATCCTTAAAAGAATATGCACAGTGCTGCTCTGTTCTGCAGCTGCAAGGTTTTTCTAGGTGTGGAACAAGATATTTCCAAATTTCCTTCAATGCAGGACCAGGTGTTACATTATTGATTTATTTTACCAGTGGGATTCAGGCCCAATAAAAGATACGAGGTTTTAGCTTCAGCTGTACTAACCAAGGTCTCACTCAGTTGGGATTTCATTATTTCACTCTTAATGTTAACCGTCATGTGTTACTCTGAGTGCTTATTAGAATCTATTTTGTAATGAAATGAATCATATTAAGTAGTTTCCAACAGTAAAAATGATCGATTTAAGGGCACAAAGACTCCCTTTCTCCATTCTTACGGCAAAGAAAAAAAAGTAACAAAAACCAAAAAACCAAAAAAAAAGTTATATTCCAGCGACTTTTTTTGTTTCTGTTCTGTTTGTTCTAAAAGGATCCTAAATAAAATGGTTTTGCTTTTAGATTTAGAGGATGCCCCACCTGACATAAGCTCAGATAAAAGAAAAGCATTTATGTGTAATCTCTGGCAGGTAGTGAAACTGGTTCTTATATAGAGTCATAAATTTTACTGCTGGAAAGGACCTTCAGGAACATTTAGTTCAGCCCCTTGTGGGTAGTAAATGGAGGTAACTGCGTGGTACCTTAAAGATTGAAGTGAAAGTTACTTTCTGAGAAGGAAGTTTGGAAAAATCCCACAAAAACAAAAAAACAAGCAGAACATGTAATGAATACGATCAGTCATTTATAGAAGCAGTTGAACTGAAAGAGATAATCTGTAAATGGGCAGCTGAAGACCCGTCCGAAATTCCAGTTCTGAAGGATCAGCATTATATTCTATATTGTAATGTTAAAAATGGACAAATTGTATTGTGCCTGTGTTACAGAGTGGGATATGCATGGGATATAGGCGGTTTTTAATGGAGATAAAGAAGAGTAGCTGTGTGTATGCATCCCAGTTATAGTTGAAGCAAATTGGTCGGCCTCGTAAGAAGACATAATCTCCCACTACGAGGCACTAAGTAAGGGATCTAGAGGCAGGGCAGGACCCAGGAACAGTACCTCAGGCTCCAGATTGCTTTCTGTCTTCTCAGATAGCTTCATCCTGGGGCTGGAAGCAAGAAGGTGGCAGCTGTCCCAAAGAGCTATCTTATGGGGATATTTTTTGTTTTCAGTGAAAACAGAAAAAATTAACCATGTTGGTGAGGTGATGACCACCTCAGCAGTAAATTGAATGCGACAAAATTAAAAACTTGGAGCCAAAGGTTGCTATTAAATGTACACGCCCTGAGAATCTGCAGCTATCTTAGGGAGTGCGCTGGAATTTCCTATGGAGAAGTTATAAAGGCTTGAGCCTAGTTTATTCTTTTTTGTGCTTGTCCAAGGGGCTACGTGGCCCTAAATGACATCTGGGATACAAGGGAAAATCTGTACATTGGCTTTCTTTGGGGGATTAAGAAAACTCCTTTTACTATACTGTGAACATCAGTATAAACTTGTACTTTTCTGTCTCAAGATCAGATGTACACAATGCTTTGTAACAGTGAAGATAACAGGGAGTTTATAGAATATGAAGTACAGTTCAGGGTCAAGGAGGGACTCTAAGTTTAGATGAAGGAAATGACCTAGAACAAGTTGTTTAGAATATGATTTTCTCCAGATTCCCAGGTCAGGCACCTACCTAAGCAGGGTGAGAAATTCTGCCGTGCTTACGTCAGAGCAGATTTTCAGCATGTGCTAATACTTGCAGGAAGTGAATTTTGTAGTAGCTGGGAAAACTGGTAGAGGAAGGTGCTTGATACATGTTTGTTAATATACCATTTTAGGTTTAACAAAACGTGTGCATAAAATCTGCTGGAGTCTTAGAAATATAGACTGACAGAATTGGAAGGGAATATAAGGTGGATCCTTTTTTTTTTCCCAAAGGGACAGGACAAAAGATGAAAGGAGGGTTAATTAATTAACCAAGGACCTAAAGGAAAAGAATGCTGAGAATCTGCAAATGTAGTGTTAGGCAAGCTGAAGTTCAGAAGGACATAGAACATTTCTAAGTTTATAGAACAAGTCCAAATGAGAAAGCTGCTGTAGCTGGGTCCAAAATGTTTAGTTAATCTAGATGCACCTGCTAACAGACTTCTGCTTTGCCTGGTGCGAGGACAATGTATGTTGTCAGGTCAGTCAAGCTTTTTCTATCAGGGTAATTAGTTTTGAAACAGAGAAGGGTAGGAGAATACCGGTAAAGATGAAACTGAAGAGTCAGAGAACCTCTGTTTGTGTTAATGAGTTTTAAGGTTTCTGGCCTGGAGGAATGACATCCCACAATACTGTGATTTCTTGAAGAAGGGATTGTAAAACACACTTGACGATCTAGCAGGACAGATGCCAAGAGATGGAAAATGTGCTAGTTTTTAGAAAGTGGAAAGATGTGGGTCCTGAATGTATCAACATGTGAACTTGATGTTTGTTGATAAATAGTTTTAAAGATGAAGCAGGGTAATGAACACGTGGAAGCAAAAACAAGTCATGTTAAACTAACCTCAAATGCCATTTGATAGCATTAATAGACTCAGATAAAAGTTAAATGATACAGGAAATCATGTTGTACAGTTTTTCAGGATACCTTATCAAGAATACTGAGAGTAGGCTGTAACCTCTAATTAAATAATTTTACCACAAGAATGAGGATTAGTAAATTAGTTAATCTAGAGGCAATGATTTAATGGCAGGCTTCAAGTTTCTGTTCCAAGTTTTTTATTCTTTTCTTCGCAACTTGGGGAGGGAGATATAGATCACTTACCTAATAAGCAAATGTCTTAAACCGAGATTAGTAATAACATACTGAATGACAGATTCAGAATTCAAAATGGTATTGTAAACATAGAACTATGGAATTAAAATAATAAGATTTATTCATGAAGTAAAATGAATGTATTGAACTTAGAAAAAAGCCAAATGAATAGAACAAACCAAAAAACCCCCCGAACCAAGTCAAAGAAAACCTGGCATAAAGCTAAATGTACATCAACCTTTTTGGCTTCTAAATATTGACCCACAAAGGGTCAGCTAATGCCACTGGTTGGACTATCTTTAAAATACTATGGTTGGTTCTCAGCACATTTTTATACAAAGATTACATGCATTCCAGTGGGCTACAAGCAAGGGAAAGCAAGATTCTGCAAGCCACGTCCATGAAGAGGGGTGTGTTTATTCATTCATTATCCCAGCAAGCATTTATGGAGTGCTGGTAAGTACTAGTGACTGTGCTAGGCATTAATTAATAATGCATTTTGTCTGTTGGCTAACAAAGGAGCCTGTTCAGGGAGGCTGACAAGCAGGCCAATGATAAAGTACACAGGTCCACTGGGATAGCACAGCATGGGGAAGAGTTTAATCTTTGGGTACATTCTTGACAGCCTGTAGGAATGAACCAGGTGGAGAGAGGAGAGAAATGGTTTCCATGTGGAGGGAAAAATATACGGGAAAGCACAGTGGCACAAAAGATCCAGCTGGCACAATTGGGAGTAGGAAGTAGTTCGGTATTGCTGGGGTGTGGGTTGCATGTGAGAATGGCATGAGCTAAGGCCAGGAGTAGACTGTGGTCACTACTGGACAAACTAAGGAGTGTGACTTCATCCTAAGAGCTTGGAGAGGCAATAAAGGGTTTTCAGCAGTTGATATGATGAATAATGTAATTTAGACCAATCATTCTGGCTTCTATTTGGGTGACAGATTGGAAATGATGAATCAAGGTGACCAGGAAATGACTGGAGCATTTGTCCAGATGAAGTTATAAAGGCCTGATCTCAGGGGTGGCAGTAAAGATGGAAAGGTAGATACCTATTTTAGAGTTATGAAGGAATTAGCATCCACCGAACTTTGGGGTGCAGAGAAGAAGAAGGAGTCTAGTCTGATTTCCAGAATTTTAACCAGTGTGACTTGGTGGATAACAATGTGAAGAGACAGGAAATTTAAGAGAAGGAGCAGGTTTGAGGAACATGTTTACTTTGAGGTTTTTCAAGAAGATCTCCAGTGATGGCCAACTGGCAATTGGATATATAAGTCTGGAGCTTCAGGAGAGGCCTGCGATGCAGCTCCAAGTTTGGAGGCAGTTTTGTGTAGGTCAGCCTGGGATGGTATCTGGAAATCAGAGAAGGAGGGGTATGGATAGAGGTATTAGAAACACCAACACTGACATGATACACACAGAGTAGCAATAGGAGTCTCTGCAAAGATGACTAAGGAGTAGCCAAAGGAAAGGGAAGCAGATTTCAAGATGGAATGCACTAGAAACACAAGAAATACAAGGATAGAAATATGCCATAGAATTTCACAACCCAGAGGTCATTGGGGGCTGCACTGAGAACAGATTGATTGGTGTGCTCTGGGCATAAGTCTCCTTAGAGAGTTGAGAGTGCATGAGAGCTGAAGAGATGGTGGCACTGGAGGTAAACTTCCCTGAAGCTAAACTTTGGTGCAGAGCAAGGATGCTGAGATTAGCGGGAGCTTTGCCCATACTGTTTCTTCACTAGAAATCCTGCCCCTCATCTGGTCTTTTCTGCCTGCTCAACTCCTGTTAAAACTTCAAAGCTCAGCTAACAATAAATAAGAAAATATAGGCTACAGAGTTGTCCATTTCAAGGGACTCTTGCCCACCATATTGGAATGTTGCATTTGCTCTGGGTGTCACATCCTGAGGAGGTCACTGGCAAACTCAGTGATGTAAGTGATCCTGAATTCCATGCCTTCCACTGAGCTATCTCAGTACTGTGTGCTGCCTTGGCTATCACCCACCTCGTATTGCATCCTCATCATGTTTCCCTATCTTTCTTCTTGAGGCCATTGTGAATGTCTTGGGAATAAGGACCATGCTTTTTTCTTTCTTTTTCTCCTTCCTTCCTACCCTCAATAGACTTACTATCCAAGATCTGTCAACAATGCTCAGACAATAACGTCAAATGAGACAAAGGCTGTGAGCCAAGCCGTGACCTAGCAGCTTGGTAAAAACGTGATGCCCTCATATAATTTTTCTGTACATATCTCACCACTTATTTCACCTCATAATCTAAAAAAGTATTACTTTGGGAGAATGTGTTCATGGCATAAAACTGCATGTGTTTGGATCATCCAGAATAACTATTTGTTTTTTTCTATAATTCTTCACATCATGTGGGTTTAAGATACATTCTTGCATTTGACAAATATTGGGGTTGAGTACGAAGTGCTCAAAATGAGAAAAAGAAGGAAGGAAAAAGGAAGGAGGGAGGGAATTTGGATCAATTTCAGGAGAGGTAGCACAGTGGTTAACACACAGGTTTTGATATAGTACAGAGCTGGAATCAATGATTTAACTGGGAGCCTCAGTTTCTTTATCATTAAATGGGTTGATAACTATACCTATCTCTAGCTATGAAGATTAACTTATATAATACATTTACTATATCACAGCTGTAACCACTTAAGTAACAGCTGCTATTGTTATTCTGAAGGAATGTTGAGGAACCTGCCTTAGTTTGCAGAACTACATTAGGCTGAGAGAAGGATCCGACATATCTCAGCCACAAGTGGTGGGAGTCAGATCTGCAAAGACGATTTCTGATGAATGCATTTCCAAGCTCTGTTGCCTCCATCCATGTCTGTCTTACATCCCTTCTGCCCTTGCCTTGTCATATGTGTGCTGATAGTCTACCTAGGCCCTCCTAACTTCCTGCTCTTGGAGAGATTTTTGTAACGTCACTTCCTTTCAGTCACTTTTCACTGCCAGAGGACTCTTATGCAAACACAGATCCTGTGTTAGCACTCCTTCATTAAAAACCTCCAGTGGCTTTCCTTTATTCAGCTAATCTCCATAAATATCACTTGAGGCCTTCAGGACTCCTTCCTCTGTGGCTTATTGAAACAAACTTGGGCTATTACAGAGGCCCTTGTTTAAATATGACGATGGCACAAGTATTTGACTTTGGTCCTTATTTAAATTACCTGAGCCTCTGTTTTTCATTTATAAAATGAGGATTATGATATTTGCCTTGTGGGTTGATGTAAGGCTTAGAGATGATGGAAATAAAGTTGTTAATGTATGCTCAAAAAACCATAGCTAGTATCCTACTAAACTGTTTTCTGTTTACTGTACTTTCTTACCCTGGTGTCTCGTCTCATATCTAAACTATGGAACATCCAACTTTTAGCTTCCGACTCCTGCCTTTTAAGCACCCCAATCTGATGAATTGAGTATGATTATCCTTGAAGATTTCTACCCAGACTGGTATCAAATGTAAACATTGCATAATCAGAAAATCATATTCTTAGTTTTAATGAAACCAACAGTAAGATTCAAAATTTTTTTTCATTCACCTTGACTTTAATGTATATGTTTCCTCTATCAGAGTTCCATAATAGATACGAAAATTGAGAAGCATGAAATATGGAATTTAGGAAAAGCAAACTTAGGATTCCTACTGTGGTAATTGTCAAGAGGAAAATGGAGGATTAATATTTTATGTCTCTTTGGCTTGACTTTTCAGCCTTCTGGGTGTTCCTTCAACTTAGTAAACATTAATATTTACCAATTCCATGGCACATTTGATCTCTCTCTTGATCATGTGCAGAATACACCTTAAGTGAATACATTGTTGGCAGGAATGATGGATTTTACAGAATACCTGAGCTGTAACAAATATGTCTTGGGAAGAAAACAGTCTTAATTTTAAAAGTTTCAAATGGTTTGTTTTGATAACTAGAGAAGGCATGAATTTAATTTGGAGTCAAATGTCCTGAACCCTCTTATACATTCTTTTCAATTCTTGAGGAGTTGAATGGTGTTTATTGAAGAAGGTGGAGGAATGTTTAAGTTTAAGCAGATTTCTTTCCAACAGGCCCTTACAAGACCAATGTATTAACAGCTAGGTAGACAGTATTTCCATATATTTGTGGAAAGGGGACACTAATTTGAATCTTTCAGAATCATAGTAAGAAATTAGAATCAAATACAATTAAAAAAATTGAGAATTCCAGAGAACAGATAATTAGTTTCATTTGGCAACTGGATGGGCTTTCTCCCTTACTCACCTGTGATCATCCACAGGCAATGCTTGAGCCATGATGTTTCAATAATTCTTTTTTTTTGAGACGGAGTCTCGCTCTGTGGCCCAGGCTGGAGTGCAGTGGCTGGATCTCAGCTCACTGCAAGCTCTGCCTCCCGGGTTTATGCCATTCTCCTCCCTCAGCCTCCCAAGTAGCTGGGACTACAGGAGCCTGCCACCACGCCCAGCTAGTTTTTTGTATTTTTTAGTAGAGACGGGGTTTCACCGTGTTAGCCAGGATGATCTTGATCTCCTGACCTCGTGATCTGCCCGTCTCGGCCTCCCAAAGTGCTGGGATTACAGGCTTGAGACACCACGCCCGGCCTGATGTTTCAATAATTCTTAACTTCCTTTAGCTCTAATGCTGGGTCGAGACCTGTCACATGCCAGATGATACAGCTTTGAAGATCAAAATGAAGACATGAGAGTTAGTTCTGTTTTTATTCAAAGCTGACATTTTGTTTGTGGAAGAATACAGATCTTCTCAGATTCATATGATACACTGGCTTCCTATCATCTAGGCTTCCTCTGTATTTTCAACCTGAGAATAAGAATAATATGGCAATCTCGTATTCAGTGGAATTTCAAACAATGAAAAATTTCTACTCATCATGAACACTCCTCCCCAACTCACACACAGATCAGTTCTGAAATGCTGCAAAATGTTAGTCTTACATGTTCAGATAATTCAATGATGTTTTGCTCTGCTAATACAGGGCCCATGTGTTGACTGTTGTTTAATTATTTTGAGAATTGACAAGTTGCCTTTGAATAGCAAATATGAGTTAGCTGTACTGGATAATGTTAGTAATGCATCTGGAGAGTTTTCAAAGGAGATTTTATAAAAAGTTTATTTAACTTTTTTTTTTTTTTTTTTTTAATGTATGCTTGTTATTAGTATTCCTTCTCTTAATCTACTGGTCTGAATGCTCACAAAGGAGAGCTGCCTGTGCAGTATTCTCAGCTTGTGAGTCAAATAGGTAAATCGCTGGGTCAAATCCAGTTGGTTCTAGAAAGAAACTAAACCTTTTTAGCCTATGCTGGGTGCCAGAGAGATTATGCTTTTGATGTTCTTGGGGCTAATTTGGGAGCTGCAGTTCAGTGGTCTAATCTTTTCAAATGTATTCACCTCTTGCACTTTACCTCCAAATCCTTCCCTCAAATTTAACATCCTCTGTTGTCTGGTTGCACTAGCCAGAACTAATAGTAATATGAATTCATGTGATGGACAAATCATTCTCTGTTTGCCATTTTTTATTGCTTGCATCTGAAGTTAAGATTCTAGAATTCATTCCCTTGTCCTACCTCCACTTCTCTTCAAACAAATTCAGATACTTAGGGATCTCATACCTCCACTCCAGCTTTGCTCTAACCCAGAACACATCTAGTTTCTTCTGCTGTTTCATTTCTTACCCTTACCCTTACTCCCTACTTATCCAATTTTAGAAAAAATGATAAATCTTAGATCATAAAATAGGAAGAAAATAAACGGTAGTTAAATGAAACATACGTCCTGCTTTTGAATATGTACCCATTTAGCTTTTTTTAGTGACACTTCACCCATGCACAGAACCAACTTTCCTCAAAAGATAATTTGACAAAAATATTTGAGTAAACTAAGCAATATTCAACAATCTAGCAGAATGAAACAATCTAATTGCGTTAGCTATTATTTCCTTATGAGAGAAATGGAGCAGAAAAGAAAACAGAATGAACTTAAAACATTATTTTCTCTTAAATTTACCTTTGTAGGCATTGGTCTTCATACATAACAGCCATTTATTTGGAGGAAAGCTGGGAGTCACTGAAGCAAACATTGCTTTATATAAACTATGATACAAGATCAATAATGTGGCTGGTGCACCAAGCAAAAAGAACTCAAGATTATGTTGCTGTTTTCTTTTACTGTTTGGTCAACAGAAAAAAGAGCAGAAATAAAAAAAAAAAATACAAAGAAAGACATTTTCATCCCCCAGTTTCAGCTTCCATTCTCTAACCCCCCCAGGGAAATAGTGTGCAAGACAGTGTAATTACCATCTTAAAAGGTCGTTCTAGAACTTAAAAAAAGAAGCATCTAGGATATCAGGCTTTCATACATACAAATAGCAAAGGTTTCTTTGATGAAGTTTCAGTTGGCCTATTAATGATATTTGTCTAGTATAGCTTTGTACATATTTTTCAATTATTTTAACCTACGTGTGTTCTTATTTTTAAAGTGGGTTTCTTATAACAATCATATAATTGGGTTTTGCATTTTTAAAAATACAGTCTGACCATTTTCTGCCTTTTAATTGGGGTGTTTAAACCCCAATATGATTATTGATATGGTTTACTTAAAATTGTAATTTTATAAATTAAATAATTTATAAATTAATTTAAATAAATTATTAAAAATAAATTAATTTATAAAATTTATAATTTTACAAATTAAGTAAAAAAATAAAGTAAAGTGTAATTAAGCCCAGTGGGTTATTCTTGCCTGTGCCTAGACAGATTTATCAAGACAGAGGAATTGTAATAGAGAAAGAGTTTAATTCATGCAAAGCTGACTATACAGGAGACGAGTTTTATTATTACTCAAATTAGACTTCGGGAAAACACAGGGATCAGGGTTTTTAAGGATAATTTGGTAGGTAAGGGGTCAGAAAGTGGGAAGTGCTGATTAGTTGGGTCAGAGGTGAAATCATAGGGAGTCAAAGCTGCCCTCTTACACTGAGTCAGTTCCTGGGTAAGGGCCAAAAGACCAAATGAGCCAGTTTATTGATCTGGGTGGTGCCAGCTAATTCATCGAGTACAGGGTCTGGAAAATATCTCAGGCACCAATTTTAGGTTTCACAATAGCGATATTGAGAGATGGTACTAGCTGGATTTCCTAGGCCAACTAAGAATCCCTAAGCCTAGCTGGGAGGGTGACCACATCCACCTTTAAACACAGAGCTTGCAACTTAGCTCACACCTGACCAATCAGGTAGTAAAGAGAGCTCACTAAATGCTAATTAGGCAAAAAAAAAGGAGATAAAGAAATAGCTAATCATCTGTCGCCTGAGAGCACAGGGGCAGGGACAATGATCAGGATATAAACCCAGGCATTCAAGTCAGCAATGGCTACCCCCTTTGGGTCCCCTCCCTTTGTATGGGAGCTCTGTTTTCACTCTATTACATTTTGCGACTGCACACTCTTCCGGTCTGTGTTTGTGATGGCTTGAGCTAAGCTTTTGCTCGCCATGCACCACTGCTGTTTGCTGCCGTTGCCGACCCGCCACTGACTTCCACCCCTGTGGATCTGGCAGGGGTCCACTGTGCTCTTGATCCAGCGAGGCACCCATTGCTGCT
This sequence comes from Trachypithecus francoisi, assembly GCF_009764315.1. NCBI lineage: Eukaryota > Metazoa > Chordata > Mammalia > Primates > Cercopithecidae > Trachypithecus > Trachypithecus francoisi. Next base: position 135,466,332 of record NW_022681454.1, on the reverse strand, counting down.
TCTGATCAGGATAAAGGCTTACCGTTGTTCCTGCATGGCTAAGTGCCTGGGTTCATCCTAATCGAGCTGAACACTAGTCGCTGGGTTCCATGGTTCTCTTCCGTGACCCATAGCTTCCAATAGAGCTATAACACTCACCGAATGGCCCAAGATTCCATTTCTTGAAATCCATGAGGCCAAGAACCCCAGGTCAGAGAATAAGAGGCTTGCTGCTATCTTGGAAACAGTCTGCCACCATCTTGGGAGCTCTGGGAGCAAGGACCCCCCGGTAACATTTTGGTGACCATGAAGGTTCCTCCAAAGTGGTGAGTAATATTGGACCACTTTTGGTTACTATTCTCTCCTATCCTTCCTTAGAATTGGAGGAAAATACTGGGCACCTGTTGGCCAGTTAAAAATGATTAACGTGGCCACTGGACTTAAGACTCAGGTGTGAGTCTGTCTGGGGAAGGGCTTTCTAACAGCCCTCAACCCTTCTGGGTTGGGAGCGTTGGTCTGCCTGGAACCAGCTTCCACTTTCATTTATCCTGGGGAAGCCAAGGGCTGACTAGAGGCAGAAAGCTGTCATCCTGAACTCCTGGCATTAGTTGGGTGAGATCATGACACAGCCAAAAGTCTCTATTCAACAGTTGCCCATGCATGTGCCCCTACCTTTTCTTCTGACCCATACCTCCTGGGTCTCGACCATGACCTTTCTTGAAAGTGGAGCCCCAAAATTCTCCTTACTTCTGAATCTACTTCCTCTGATCCCTGTCTTGTAGGTACTAATGGTTCAGACTTTCATTTCCTCTAGCAAGTTGTATCTCCAAAGGCATCTAAGGAAGCTCTATGCTGTGTCCTTAGGCCCCTAGGCTGTGAACCCCAAGAGTCTTGTCCCTGGTGTCCCTCCCAATTTAGATATATAGCTCTCAATATGGGCAGTTATGTGGGACCCATTCCCCACTACCCTTGCCAGGGCCCCAAGTTTGTAAAGGGCTAGGAGAAAAGAGAGAGAAAGAGAGAGAGACAGAGGGGGTAGAGACAGAGGGACAAAGAGAGAGTCAAAGAGAGAAAGAAAGAGAAAGAAAAAAGAAAGAGAAAGAGAAAAAAATAGTAAAGAAAACAAAAACAAAAACAAAAACAGTGTGCCCTATTCTTTTAAAGGCCAGGGTAAATTTAAAACCTATAATTGATAATTGAAGGTCTTCTCCGTGACCCTATAACACTCCAATACTACTTTTTGTCAGTGTAAACAAGGGCGTAGCCTGAAAACACTGAGACCACTGACAACCCGTAGCCTTCCTATAAAAAATCCTTAACCCAGTAACCTGTGGATGGCCCAAATGCATTCAATCTGTAGAGGCAACTGCTTTGCTAACAGAAGAAAGAAGAAAAATAACTTTTAGAGGAAATCTCATTGTGAGGACACCTCAGCAGTTCAGAATTATCCTAAGTCAAAAAAGCAAAAAGGTAGCTTACTAACTTAAATCTTAAAGTATGGGGTTATTCTGTTAGAAAAAGGTGATTTAACATTAACCACTGAAAATTCCCTTAACCCAGCAGATTTCCTAACAGGGGATTTAAATCTTAATTACCATACAAAGGTCTGACCAGACCTAGGAGGAACTCTCTTCAGGACAGGATGATAGACGATTCCTTCCAGGTTATTGAGAAAAAAACCACAATGGGTATTCAGTAACTGATAGGGAGACTCTTGTGGAAGCAGAGTTAGGAGAATTATCTAATAATTCGTCTGCTCAAAAGTTCGAGCTGTTTGCACTCAGCCAAGACTTAAAGTACTTACAGAATCAAAAAACTCTATCTCAATCCTGACTCAAAAAGTTACCTACACCCTCTCTGAAATGAATTTGAGTAAGAACTGTTGTGTATGGGAATACATCTTGATGGGGCAACTGGGTTGTTATGAAATACTCTGGAACCCAGCCCAGCTCTAGGACTTAACCCTGAGCACAAAGGCAATGTTGGACACACTGGTAAAGGACCACTAGAATCCAGGAGCCTGGACCCCTTTCTTTGTGGTCAACAAAGGCAGGAAAAGGGGTGCAGAACTGCTACTTTGGTGAGCATAACTAATCTGATAAGCAGATGTCCGTGGGTGGTTAGGCACTCTGGAAAAGAATAAACATTAGGACCAGCATTAGAACTATAGAGGACGCTCTATGACTAATGCTCACTGGAAAATGACTAGGGGTGCTGTCATCCCTATGTTCTTTTCTCAGATGGGAAACATTTTCCCCATGGCAAAAACACCACCAAGATGTATTCTGGAGAATTGGGACCAATTTGACCTTCAGACACTAAGAAAGAAATGACTTATATTCTTCTGCAGTGCCTGCCTGGCCACGATATCCTCTTGAAAGGGGAGAAACTTGGCCTCCTGAAGGAAGTATAAATTATAACACCATCTTACAGCTAGACCTCTTTTGTAGAAAAGGAGGCAAATGGAGTGAAGTGCCATATGTACAAACTTTCTTTTCATTAAGAGACAACTCACAATTATGTAAAAAGTGTGATTTATGCCCTACAGGAAGCCCTCAGAGTCTACCTCCCAACCCCGGCGTCCCTCTGACTCCTTCCCCAACTAATAAGGATCCCCCTTCAACACAAACGGCCCAAAAAGAAATAGATAAAGGGGTAAACAATGAACCAAAGAGTGCCAGTATTCCCTGGTTCCCCTCCAAGTGGTGGGAGAAGAATTCAGCTCAGCCAGAGTTCATGTAACATTTTCTCTCTCAGACTTGAAGCAAATTAAAACAGACCTAGGTAAATTCTCAGATAACCCTGATGGCTATATTGATGTTTTACAAGGGTTAGGACAATCCTCTGATCTGACATGGCGGGATATAATGTTACTGCTAAATCAGGCACTAACCCCAAATGAGAGAAGTGCCGCCATAACTGCAGCCCGAGAGTTTGGTGATCTCTGGTATCTCAGTGAGGTCAATGATAGGATGACAACAGAGGAAAGAGAACGATTCCCCACAGGTCAGCAGGGAGTTCCCAGTGTAGACCCTCAATGGGACACAGAATCAGAACATGGAGATTGGTGCCTCTGACATTTGCTAATTTGCATGCTAGAAGTACTAAGGAAAACTAGGAAGAAGCCTATTCATTATTCAATGATATCTACTATAACATAGGGAAAGGAACAAAATCCTACTGCCTTTCTGGAGAGACTAAGGGAGGCATTGAGGAAGCATACCTCTCTGTTACCTGACTCTATTGAAGGCCAACTAATCTTAAAGGAAAAGTTTATCACTCAGTCAGCTGCAAACACTAGAAAAAAAACTTCAAAAGTCCACCTTAGGCCCAGAGCAAAACTTAGAAACCCTACTGAACTTGGCAACCTCGGTTTTTTATCATAGAGATCAGGAGGAGCAGGCAGAATGGGACAAATGGGATTAAAGAAAAGGCCACCAGTTTAGTCATGGCCCTCAGGAAAGCAGACTTTGGAGGCTCTGGAACATGGGAAGGCTGGGCAAATCAAATGCCTAATAGGGCTTGCTTCCTGTGCGGTCTACAAGGACACTTTAAAAAAGATTGTCCAAATAGAAATAAGCCACGCTCTTGTCCATGCCCCTTATGTCAAGAGAATCACTGGAAGGCCCACTGCCCCAGGGGATGAAGGTCCTCTGAGTCAGAAGCCACTAACCAGATGATCCAGCAGAAGGACTGAGGGTGCTCGGGGCAAGCGCCAGCTCATGCCGTCACCCTCACAGAGCCCCGGCTATGCTTGACCATTGAGGGCCAGGAGAGTAACTGTCTCCTGGACACTGGTGTGACCTTCTCAATCCTACTCTCCTGTCCTGGACAACTGTCCTCCAGATCTATCACTATCCAAGGGGTCCTAGGACAGCCAGTCACTAGATACTTCTCCCAGCCACTAAGTTGTGACTGGGGAACTTTACTCTTTTCACATGGTTTTCTAATTATGCCTGAAAGCCCCACTCTCTTGTTAGGGAGAGACATTCCAGCAAAAGCAGGGACCATTATACACCTGAACATAGGATAAGGAACACCCATTTGTTGTCCCCTGCTTGAGGAAGAAATTAATCCTGAAGTCTGGGCAATAGGAGGACAATATGGATGAGCAAAGAATGCCTGTCCTGTTCAAGTTAAACTAAAGTATTCCGCCTCCTTTCCCTACCAAAGGCAGTACCCCCTTAGACCTGAGGCCCAACAAGGGTTCCAAAAAACTATAAAGGACCTAAAAGCCCAAGGCCTAGTAAAACCATGCAATAGCCCCTGCAATACTCCAATTTTAGGAGGACAGAAACCCAACAGACAGTGGAGGTTAGTGCAAGATCTCAGCATTAGCAATGAGGCTGTTATTCCTCTATACCCAGCTGTACCTAACCCTTATACTCTGCTTTCCCAAATACCAGAGGAAGCAGAGTGGTTTACAGTCCTGGACCTTAAGGATGCCTTTTTCTGCATCCCTGTACATGCTGACTCTCAATTCTTGTTTGCCTTCGAAGATCCTTCTAACCCAATGTCTCAACTCACCTGGGCTATCTTACCTCAAGGGTTCAGGGATAACCCCCATCTATTTGGCCAGGCATTAGCCCAAGACTTGAGCCAATTCTCATACCTGGACACTCTTGTCCTTCAGTACGTGGATGATTGACTTTTACCCGCCTGTTCAGAAACCTTTTGCCATCAAGCCACCCAAGCGCTCTTAAATTTCCTCGCCACCTGTGGCTACAAGGTTTCCAAACCAAAGGCTTAGCTCTGCTGACAGCCAGTTAAATACTTAGGACTAAAATTGTCCAAAGGCACCAGGGCCCTCAGTGAGGATTGTATCCAGCCTATAATGGCTTATCCTTATCCCAAAACCCTAAAGCAATTAAAAGGGTTCCTTGGCATAACAGGCTTCTGCCAAATACGGATTCCCAGGTATGGTGAAATAGCCAGACCATTATATACACTAATTAAAGAAGCTCAGAAAGCCAATACCCATTTAGTAAGATGGACAACCTGAAGCAGAAACGGCTTTCCAGGCCCTCAAGAAGGCCCTAACCCAAGCCCCAGTGTTAAGCTTGCCAACGGGGCAAGACTTTTCTTTATAGGTCACAGAAAAAACAGGAATAGACCTAGGAGTCCTTACACAGGTTCGAGGGACCAGCTTGCAACCTGTGGCTTCCCTGAGTAAGGAAATTGATGTAGTGGCAAAGGGTTGGCCTCATTGTTTATGGGTAGTGGCGGCAGTAGCGGTCTTAGTATCTGAAACAGTTAAATACAGGGAAGAGATCTTACTGTGTGGACATCTCATGATGTGAATGGCATACTCACTGCTAAAGGAAACTTGTGGCTGTCAGACAACTGTTTGCTTAAATATCAGGCTCTATTATTTGAAAGGCTAGTGCTGTGACTGTGCACTTGTGCAACTCTTAACCCAACCACATTTCTTCCACACAATGAAGAAAAGATAGAACATAATGGTCAACAAGTAATTGCTCAAACCTATGCCACTTGAGGGGACCTTCCAGAGGTTCCCTTGACTGATCCCCACCTCAACTTGTATACTGATGGAAGTTCCTTTGTAGAAAAAGGATTTCAAAAAGCAGGGTATGGGCCGGGCGCGGTGGCTCAAGCCTGTAATCCCAGCACTTTGGGAGGCCGAGACGGGCGGATCACAAGGTCAGGAGATCGAGACCATCCTGGCTAACACGGTGAAACCCCATCTCTACTAAAAATACAAAAAACTAGCCGGGCGACTTGGCGGCGCTGTAGTCCCAGCTACTCGGGAGGCTGAGGCAGGAGAATGGCGTGAACCCGGGAGGCGGAGCTTGCAGTGAGCTGAGATCTGGCCACTGCACTCCAGCCTGGGTGACAGAGTGAGACTCCGTCTCAAAAAAAAAAAAAAAAAAAAAAAAAAAAAAAAAAAAAAAACAAAAAGCAGGGTATGCAGTGGTCAGTGATAATGGAATACTTGAAAGTAATCCCCTCACTCCAGGAACTAGCGCTCAACTGGCAGAACTCATAGCCCTCACTTGGGCACTAAAATTAAGAGAAGGAAAAAGGGTAAATATATATATAGACTCTAAGTATGCTTACCTAGTCCTCCATGCCCAGGCAGCAATATGGAGAGAAAGAGAATTCCTAACTTCTGAGGGAACACCTATCAAACATCAGGAAGCCATTAGGAGATTATTATTGGCTGTACAGAAACCTAAAGAGGTGGCAGTTTTATACTGCTGGGGTCATCAGAAAGGAAAAAGGGAAATAGAGGGGAATGACCAAGTGGGTAATGAAGCCAAAAGAGCTACAAGGCAGGACCCTCCGTTAGAAATCCTTATAGAAGGACCCCTAGTGTGGGGTAATCCCCTCAGGAAAACCAAGCCCCAGTACTCAGCAGAAGAAATAGAATGGGGAACCTCAAGAGGACAGAGTTTCCTCCCTCAGGATGGCTAGCCACTGAAGAAGGAAAAATACTTGTGCCTGCAGCTAACCAATGGAAATTACTTAAAACCCTTCACCAAATCTTTCACTTAGGCATTGATAGCACCCATCAGATGGCCAAATCATTATTTACTGAACCAGGCCTTTTCAAAACTATGAAGCAGATCGTCAGGGCCTGTGAAGTGTGCCAAAGAAATAATCACCTGCCTTGATCAACGAGACAGAAAGTTAACAAGGATATCCAGGAATTGAACTCATCTCTGCACCAAGCGGACCTAATAGACATCTATAGAACTCTCCACCCCAAATCAACAGAATATACATTCTTCTCAGCACCACATCGCACTTATTCCAAAATTGACCACATAATTGGAAGTAAAGCACTCCTCAGCAAATGTACAAGAACAGAAATTATAACAAACTGTCTCTCAGACCACAGTGCAATCAAACTAGAACTCAGGACTAAGAAACTCAATCAAAACCGCTCAACTACATGGAAACTGAACAACCTGCTCCTGAATGACTACTGGGTACATAACGAAATAAAAGCAGAAATAAAGATGTTCTTTGAAACCAATGAGAACAAAGATACAACATACCAGAATCTCTGGGACACATTGAAAGCAGTGTGTAGAGGGAAATTTATAGCACTAAATGCCCACAAGAGAAAGCAGGAAAGATCTAAAATTGACACTTTAACATCACAATTAAAAGAACTAGAGAGGCAAGAGCAAACACATTCAAAAGCTAGCAGAAGGCAAGAAATAACTAAGATCAGAGCAGAACTGAAGAGATAGAATCACAAAAAACCCTCCAAAAAATCAATGAATCCAGGAGTTGGTTTTTTTGAAAAGATCAACAAAATTGACAGACCGCTAGCAAGACTAATAAAGAAGAAAAGAGAGAGGAATCAAATAGACGCAATAAAAAATGATAAAGGGGATATCACCACCGACCCCACAGAAATACAAACAACCATCAGAGAATACTATAAATGCCTCTACGCAAATCAACTAGAAAATCTAGAAGAAATGGATAATTTCCTGGACACTTACACTCTCCCAAGACTGAACCAGGAAGAAGTTGAATCCCTGAATAGACCAATAACAGGCTCTGAAATTGAGGCAACAATTAATAGCCTACCCACCAAAAAAAGTCCAGGACCAGATGGATTCACAGCTGAATTCTACCAGAGGTACAAGGAGGAGCTGGTACCATTCCTTCTGAAACTATTTCAATCAATAGAAAAAGAGGGAATCCTCCCTAACTCTTTTTATGAGGCCAACATCATCCTGATACCAAAGCCTGGCAGAGACACAACAAAAAAAGAGAATTTTAGACCAATATCCCTGATGAACATCGATGCAAAAATTCTCAATAAAATACTGGCAAACCGGATTCAGCAGCACATCAAAAGGCTTATCCACCATGATCAAGTGGGCTTCATCCCTGGATGCAAGGCTGGTTCAACATTCGCAAATCAATAAACGTAATCCAGCATATAAACAGAACCAAAGACAAGAACCACATGATTATCTCAATAGATGCAGAAAAGGCTTTTGACAAAATTCAACAGCCCTTTATGCTAAAAACACTCAATAAATTCGGTATTGATGGAACGTACCTCAAAATAATAAGAGCTATTTACGACAAACCCACAGCTAATATCATACTGAATGGGCAAAAACTGGAAAAATTCCCTTTGAAAACTGGCACAAGACAGGGATGCCCTCTCTCACCACTCCTATTCAACATAGTGTTGGAAGTTCTGGCTAGGGCAATCAGGCAAGAGAAAGAAATCAAGGGTATCCAGTTAGGAAAAGAAGAAGTCAAATTGTCCCTGTTTGCAGATGACATGATTGTATATTTAGAAAACCCCATCGTCTCAGCCCAAAATCTCCTTAAGCTGATAAGCAACTTCAGCAAAGTCTCAGGATACAAAATTAATGTGCAAAAATCCCAAGCATTCTTATACACCAGTAACAGACAAGCAGAGAGCCAAATCAGGAATGAACTTCCATTCACAACTGCTTCAAAGAGAATAAAATACCTAGGAATCCAGCTTACAAGGGATGTAAAGGACCTCTTCAAGGAGAACTACAAACCACTGCTCAGTGAAATAAAAGAGGACACAAACAAATGGAAGAACATACCATGCTCATGGATAGGAAGAATCAATATCGTGAAAATGGCCATACTGCCCAAGGTTATTTATAGATTCAATGCCATCCCCATCAAGCTACCAATGACTTTCTTCACAGAATTGGAAAAAACGGCTTTAAAGTTCATATGGAACCAAAAAAGAGCCCGCATTGCCAAGACAATCCTAGGTCAAAAGGACAAAGCTGGAGGCGTCACGCTACCTGACTTCAAACTATACTACAAGGCTACAGTAACCAAAACAGCATGGTACTGGTACCACAACAGAGATATAGACCAATGGAACAGAACAGAGTCCTCAGAAATAATACCACACATCTACAGCCATCTGATCTTTGACAAACCTGAGAGAAACAAGAAATGGGGAAAGGATTCCCTATTTAATAAATGGTGCTGGGAAAATTGCTAGCCATAAGTAGAAAGCTGAAACTGGATCCTTTCCTTACCCCTTATACGAAAATTAATTCAAGATGGATTAGAGACTTAAATGTTAGACCTAATACCATAAAAACCCTAGAAGAAAATCTAGGTAGTACCATTCAGGACATAGGCATGGGCAAGGACTTCATGTCTAAAACACCAAAAGCAACGGCAGCAAAAGCCAAAATTGACAAATGGGATCTAATTAAACTAAAGAGCTTTTGCACAGCAAAAGAAACTACCATCAGAGTGAACAGGCAACCTACAGAATGGGAGAAAATTTTTGCAACCTACTCATCTGACAAAGGGCTAATATCCAGAATCTACAAAGAACTCAAACAATATACAAGAAAAAAACAAACAACCCCATCAAAAAGTGGCAAAGGATATGAACAGACATTTCTCAAAAGAAGACATCCATACAGCCAACAGACACATGAAAAAATGCTCGTCATCACTGCCATCAGAGAAATGCAAATCAAAACCACAATGAGATACCATCTCACACCAGTTAGAATGGCAATCATTAAGAAGTCAGGAAACAATAGATGTTGGAGAGGATGTGGAGAAATAGGAACACTTTTACACTGTTGTGGGATTGTAAACTAGTTCAACCATTATGGAAAACAGTATGGCGATTCCTCAAGGATCTAGAACTAGATGTACCATATGACCCAGCCATCCCACTACTGGGTATATACCCAAAGATTATAAATTACTCTACTACAAAAACACATGCACACGTATGTTTATTGCGGCACTATTCACAATAGCAAAGACTTGGAATCAACCCAAATGTCCATCTGTGACAGACTGGATTAAGAAAATGTGGCACATATACACCATGGAATACTATGCAGCCATAAAAAAGGATGAGTTTGTGTCCTTTGTAGGGACATGGATGCAGCTGGAAACCATCATTCTTAGCAAACTATCACAAGAAGAGAAAACCAAACACCGCATGTTCTCACTCATAGGTGGGAACTGAACAATGAGATCACTTGGACTCGGGAAGGGGAACATCACACACTGGGGCCTATCAGGGGGAGGGGGGAGGAGGGAGGGATTGCATTGGGGAGGTATACATGATATAAACGTCATGCACATGTACCCTAGAACTTAAAGTATAATAAAAAAATAAAAAAATAAAAAAAATAAAAAAAAAAAAGAAATAATCACCTGCCTTATCACCAAGCTCCTTCAGGACAACAAAGAACAGGCCATTACCCAGGAGAAGACTGGCAGCTGGATTTTACCCACATGCCCAAATCTCAGGGATTTCAGTGTCTACTAGTTTGGGTAGATATTTTTACTGGTTGGGGAGAGGCCTTCCCCTGTAGGACAGAAAAGTCCCCAGAGGTAATAAAGGTACTAGTTCATGAAATAAATCCCAGATTCGGACTTCCCTGAGGCTTACAGTGTGACAATGGCCCTGTTTTCAAGGCTATAGTAACCCAAGGAGTATCCCAGGCATTAGGCATACAATATCACTTACACTGTGCCTGGAGGCCACAATCCTTAGGGAAAGTTGAGAAAATGAACCAAAAACACTCAAATGACATCTAAAAAAGCTAATCCAGGAAACCCACCTTGCATGGCCTGCTCTGTTGCCTATAACCTTACTAAGAATCTGAATCTCTCCCCAAAAAACAGGACTTAGCCCATACAAAATGCTGTATGGATGACCCTTCCTAACCAATGACCTTGTGCTTGACTGACAGGCAGCCAACTTAGTTGCAGACATCACCTTCTTAGCCAAATATCAACAAGTTCTTAAAACATTACAAGGAGCCTGTCCCTGAAAGGAGGGAAAGGAATTATTCCACCCTGGTGACATGATATTAGTCAAGTCCCTTCCCTCTAATTCCCCATTCCTAGATACATCCTGGAAAGGACCCTACCCTGTCATTTTATCTACCTCAACCACGGTTCAAGTGGCTGGAGTGGAGTCTTGGATACATCACACTCAAGTCAAACCCTGGATACTGCCAAAGGAACCCAAAAAACCAGGAGACAATGCTAGCTATTCCTGTGAACCTCTAGAGGATCTGCGCCTGCTCTTCAAGCAACAACTGTGAGGACAGTAACTAAAATTGTAAATCCCCATGGCCCTTCCTTATCGTATTTTTCTCTTTACTGTTCTCTTACCCCCTTTCACTGAACCTGCCCCATGCCACTGTACGTCCAGTAACTCCCCTTACCAAGAGCTTCTATGGAGAATGTGGCTTCCCAGAAATATTAATGCCCCATCGTGTAAGAGTTTTTCTAAGGGAAACACCATCTTCACCACCCACACCCATACGTTCCGCAACTGCTAGAACTCTGCCACTCTTTGCATGCATGCAAATAAATACTCATTATTGCACAGGGAAAATGGTTAATCCTAGTTGTCCTGGAGGACTTGGAGCCACTGTCTGTTGGACTTACTTCACCCATACTGGTATGTCTGATGAGGGTGGAGTTCAAGATCAGGCAAGAAAAAAACACATAAAGGAAGTAATCTCCCAACTGACCTGGGTACATAGCACCCCTAGCCTCTACAAAGGACTAGATCTCTCAAAACTACATGAAACCCTCTGTACCCATACTCGCCTGGTAAGCCTATTTGATATCACCCTCACTGGGCTCCTTGAGGTCTTGGCCCAAAACCCTACTAACTGTTGGATGTGCCTCCCCCTGCACTTCAGGCCATACATTTCAATCCCTGTACCTGAACAATGGGACAACTTCAGCACAGAAATAAACACCACTTCTGTTTTAGTAGAGCCTCTTATTTCCAATCTGGGGATAACTCATACCTCAAACCTCAGCTGTATAAAATTTAGCAACACTATAGACACAACCACTCCCAATGCATCAGGTGGATAACTCCTCTCACACGAATAGTCTGCCTACCCTCAGGAATGTTTTTTGTCTGTGGTACCTCAGCCTATCGTTGCTTGAATGGCTCTTCAGAATCTATGTGCTTCCCCTCATTCTTAGTGCCCCCATGACCATCTACACTGAACAAGATTTATACATTTATGTCATACCTAAGCCCCACAATAAAAGAGTACCCATTCTTCCTTATGTTATTGGAGAAGGAGTGCTAGACAGACTATGTACTGGCGTTGGCAGTATCACAACCTCTACTCATTTCTACTATAAACTATCTCAAGAACTAAATGGTGACATGGAACGGGTTGCTGACTCACTGGTCACCTTGCAAGATTAACTTAACTCCCTAGCAGCAGTATTCCTTCAAAATCGAAGAGCTTTAGACTTGCTAATCGCTGAAAGAGGGGGAACTTGTTCATTTTTAGGGGAAGAATGTTGTTATTATGTTAATCAATCCGAAACCTTCACTGAGAAAGTTAAAGAAATTTGAGATCGAATACAATGTAGAGCAGAGGAGCTTCAAAACACCAGACATTGGGGCCTCCTCAGCCAATGGATGTCCTGGATTCTCCTTTTCTTAGGACCTCTAGCAGCTATAATATTGTTACTCCTCTTTGGACCCTGTATCTTTCGCCTCTGTTAAGTTTGTCTCTTCCAGAATCAAAACTGTAAAGCTACAAAGAGTTCTTCAAATGGAGCCCCAGATGCAGTCCATGACTAAGATCTACCATGGACCCCTGGACTGGCCTTCTAGTCCATGCTCCGATGTTAATGACATTGAAGTCACTCCTCCTGAGGAAATCTCAACTGCCCAACCCCTACTATGCCCCAATTCAGCAGGAAGCAGTTAGAGCAGTCATCGACCAACCTCCCCAACAGCACTTGGGTTTTCCTGTTGAAATGGGGAACCGAGAGACAGGACTAGCTGGATTTCCTAGGCTGACTAAGAATCCCTAAGCCTAGCTGGGAAGGTGATCCCATCCACCTTTAAACACAGGGCTTGCAACTTAACTCACACCTGACCAATCAGGTAGTAAAGAGAACTCACTAAAATGCTAATTAGGCAAAAAAGGGAGGTAAAGAAATAGCCAACTGTAAACTAAGTTCCTCCCAAAGTTTGACCTAGGCCCAGGAATGAACAAGGACAGCTTGATGGTTAGAAGCAAGATGGAGTTAGATCTTTTTCACTATCATGAGTTTCTCAGTTATAATTTTTGCAAAGGTGGTTTTTAATTAATAAAAAATTAATACATATTTTTGAGCTTTCTTTTGGAATGTAATTAAAAAATTTAAAAATAGTTTGATCCATCTAGGCTTGCTTTTGAGCTTTGTTAGGCAGGACCCCAACTGCATTTAGTTTGCAGCTATTTTTTGGCCCACTGTTGGGGTAATACCTTCTGATATTCTAAAGTATCTCATGGATTAAGTAAGTTTCCACTCTATCTGAGGAACAGAGACTATTTCTGGGTTGTGTGATCTCCAAAGACTGTTCCTTTGGTTTCTTTTGGGTTTTGCTTTTTTCTGTCGCTTCAAGTAGTTTTCTTACACTTACAGACTGACTAATACTACTCTGAAAATCCAAATGGGATCCTCTGCAGATTTCTGTAGTTGTCTGTGAAGTTGTCTCTTTTCTGGTATTCTGCTCCACAAACGTTCAATGTCTTAAAATTTTTGTTTTATGTATTTTGTCTGTTTTTTTTTTTTTTATTGTTTCAGGTAGGAAGGTAAGTCAGTTCTCTAATACTGTATCACAGCTGATAGCCAAAATCTCTGTTAATCATGTTTTATTTAAAGTTTGTCAGCCTACCAAAGTACATTTCTAGAACTGAAAAAGTTTTGCCTGTCTTAGCAAGAAGTATGTTGAATCTGATTAAAATTTCCCATTATCTGGGCTCCCATCTGTTAATCCATCATCTGTTAACAAGAATATGGCAGCAAGTTCTCCACCAATTTATTACTCAATTTTTCTGTAAGGAAAATTGGTACAATAACATTAGCCTTCAATTTTTATAAAAGTGTTCTAAATATACATAAACAACATTAAGAAATGGTTTAAAATATTTGTAAATACAATACTCAATTCAAGCTATATTAGTATACTTTTTAATGGCTAAAAAACAAAGTAAAGCTAGATCCTTCCATTTCTAGAATTCTAAAATTTAGTTTTTATGATGTTGTCATGGTGGGACAATCCAATTTAGAGCTATTTAAAAAAATATTTGTTAAGAACTATTTAAAAGAAGCCTACTATGATAGCATAAATGGAATATCAAAAGTTTTTGCTAAAATGAAAGATTTAGAGTTATAAGTATTTAGTGAGTAAATAGTTTGGGAATAAAGGGCCAAGAACAGTAATAAAAAGTGAATTTCTTAATTGTGTTTTTCTCAAACACAATGTTATTTTCTGAAAGTTCTTTCTCTTTCTCTATCTGCGTGTATGTTTATGTGTGTATGCATCTATGCTTATATGTGCATAGTTGTGTATGTAGTTATATTAAGACTGGAAGAACTATACAGATATCATCTACTACTACTGTAATTGTGTTGGAGAAATCTCTATTTTATGTAATGTCATGAAGCAAATTCCTCGTATATTACGACTAGAATACACATAACTACAAGTCTGTTAAACTTTCCTATTTGCTTGTTTCTGTATTTTTTCTTCTGTTTAAAGTGGAGACATAGTTGAAAACGTGTGAAAAGATTTTTTGTTATTCCACATCACAACCCATTCTATGTACTTGAAACATGTTTCTTCTTTTAAAAGAGCTATGTGATGTCATTTGACCATAGGATCTAGTTAACTAGTGCATGGGTTCATGTCATGCAATCAGTGTTGAAACAAAACCATTTTATCTTAGATATTAATATTGGCAAGATATTTGCTAATCCATCAACTTAACAATAGTTATTAAAATTAAACATAACAGTTTCTCATAGCTTTTGGAACTTACCAGAATAATTTATCCAAATGGATACATCATGTATCTAGCATTCCATCCATCTTTCTGCACCTCCTATCCCCAACAAAATACAATAGCTTATTAAGTTGTCACAAACTACATTTACCCGCTTATCATTCTTTAGCATTCAGGTCAATGGTCTTAATGCAGTGCATTTTCTTTTCTATTAAAAAAAAATCTTGCATTGCATGTAGTACAGTTTTATGGAATAGTGTCTTTGTTAGATTAAAAACAGCCACAAATTATTTGCAAATCCGCCTGTGAAGAGGTAGTTTATTTTCCCACTGTTGGCTGACTTTGTAGCTTCCTTTGATCAACATAATACAGTGGAAGTGACACTATGTGAGATCTGAGCTGAGGCCTTAAGAGACTTTGAGGGTTTTGTTTTAGTCCTCTTGGAGCCCTGTCTATTGGGGAATGAGAGACCATGTGGAGAGAGACCCAGACAGCTCAGTCATCTCAATCATTCAAATTGTTTCAGCTGAGGCCTCAGACAGATGAGTGAGCCCAGTTGACACCACATAGAGCATAGATGAAACTGTTCCAGATGAATGCAGCCCAAAATACTGACCCACAGAAGCATAAGTAAATTGTTACTTTAAGCCACTAAATTTTGCGTTAGTTTCTTACACAGCAATAAGCAACTGGTCACAGTCTGGATTAATAGTCCCTCATCTACCCTTGCCTCTGGACAAAGTCTTTTTAAAAACTCTCAGTTTATTTAATTATCCTAGAACTTTTTAAATGAATGGCAATGATATTCCATTTTAAGATGGTGAAGCAATGCTTTGCATTATTGTAATATCTTTCTTTAGAGAGACTCAGTTTGCTTTGTAGACATGATCTCACCATTCCTCTAATTGTGCAATCAGATAGATAAAATATGATGAGTAAACAATATCTTCATGAAATTTCTGGCTCTGCTTAGACCTTGCTAGTGTTCTTCTCTTTTGCTGAATTACTAAATATGCTATAATAGGCAGTCAGTGTAGAATTAGTCACTAATGCATAACAGAATGCTTTACTTTGTTTACACAGTACTAAGGTATCAACAAAATTAGAGATTTTGGGGTTTATTTCAGGAATATAAGAAATCAAGTACAAAAACTCATCCCGTTTCTATCCCATTCTTAACATTTTCCCTCTTAAATTCTTGTACTTTTGGATTTAAAATGATTGGCTCTGGCTACTTCCGTGAATCATAGGAAATAATTAGCTGCTAAACTTTACTTTACATCAGAAAGTTTGGAAGCGGCATGTTTGTTAACAAATGGCTTTTATGTTTCTTAGAACTGGAAGATCTGCCTCATGTTTCATGAAGCTTCCATGATACTACATTTAGTTGTAGCCACACTGTGTGACAGAACATACTGCCTTCATATTCCTAAACTCAAATAAGAATATGTCTTTAAATTTGTGACTTATGAACACATTAGGATAGAAATCTCTAGTCTAAGGTCTGTGAACCTATTGAAATGGTGTAAAATTTGTGTGAATGTGCCTTATTTTTTCCTTGGAAAGAGGCACATAGCTTTTATCCATTCTTCAATGAACTTGTTGACTCCCCAATTTTGTGGCAGTTTTCTTTTCCTGCTTCAGTTTTGTCAAGAATTATGGCTCCACAGCATCATTTAGATAATCTAAATAGGTAATTTCCTCAAAAGAGCAGTCCATTGAAAGGAACATAGGAATCAACAGTCAATTTTAGGAAATTACCAATGAAATTAAAATGGGAGAGTTCCCTGACCCCGTTGTGGGACTTGCAGCAGGGGTGTGGCTCATTTGCTGGGCCGCTGCATACTCAAACCCTTTATGGGAGTAGGAGCATGCAGATGGGCAGGTGCAGGAGCTGAGGTGAGCACTTTTGGGCTCCAGACTTACTGTAGCATCTAGGGATATATTAAACTTAATGCTCTTTTAGCAGTTGCTATTCATGGATGGCTATTCCAGCTCAGTGGAGACTCAAGGTGACAGCCTTTTACACCCTGCCATCTTGGTACCCAGGTCCTTGTCCAGGATCCAGAGAATCAGGTCACACGAACTTGAAGGATGGTGAATGTGGGGATTTTATTGAGTGATGGGGGTGGCTCTCAGTGGGATGGATGGGGACCTGGAAAGGGGATGGAGTGGGAAGATGATCTTCCCCTGGAGTTCAGTCGTCCTGCAGCTGATCTCCTCTCCGACTGTCCCCAGCCAAAATCTTCCCGATGTTCAGACACTCCTTCTCTTCTCTCCTTTTCTGTCATGCCATTCTGCCACTTTGCCAGTGGAGCTTGGGGTTTATATGGACACAGGATAGGGGCATGGCAGGCCAGAGTGGTCTTGGAAAAGGCAACATTTGGATGCAAAAACAGAAATGCCTGTTCCCATTTAGGGCCATGGGTTTCCCGGCTTCAGAGTGGGGCCTTTGCTGGGGAACTGCCCCCTTCTACCCAGTATTTCCCTGCCTCCTATTCATATCAAAATTAAGTCAGGGAGGAAATTCTTACATATAGTATTAAGTCACATTATATTTCATTAGAATTAATGTGAATATTTTCATGAGAACTAACATGAATAATTAGAATCAGAGTGTAGTGTTTCTAAAACCATAGCTTAAGTAAACCAGAATTACCTGTTCCTTATACCAGAAAAAGTAAATAGGAATTTTGAGGAAGAGTGCCAAGGAATCTGTATTTAGTTAAATTTCTTTGGCAATTGTGGCATACACTGAAGTTTGAGAACCACCAATAGACAGTATGTTGGAAAACTACAATATTTTTTCCTTTAATGACAAATGAAATGAAACACACTTTTTGAAAATACAGCAAGAGTTATAACCAGCCAGCCAATGTGGTCAACTAAATGTAATTAATTTTATGATGGATTTGGTAATGGTCATTTTTTTCCTGAAAAGCGATTTTGTGCATGCACATAAAGGAAAAACTGACATCCTTTTGTTGAAACTGTTTATGAAATGCTATCTTTTGAGATAACATTTAGATGGCACTGTGTCTGGTGGGAGAGGGTTTTCAGCTCTTGTCTGTTGATCTTGAGGTTTTGTTGCACTAGGGAATAAAACACTGTGTGTTTATATCCACAGAAGCAGAAAGTGCTTTCTTTCCCCCAGTCCCTTCTTCCTAAGATGTCATATCTTGAAGGAAAACAAAACAGAAAAGGAACAAATTTATTCTCAGAGAGCTTGGAGGAGCATGAATTATTTATTCTTAGAAATCTTCTACTATCTTTGCATGAAAGAGAGCCCTATTATTAAAAGTGAATGTTTCTTTTTCTGCTTGTCAATAACTGGGAGATCAGAATGGACTGGCTGTTAGATAGCTTCCTCCTTGGAGACTGAGCTCCCTAAGGCAGCCTCTACAGCAGCTAAGTTATTTTTAAGACAATAAAATCATTGGAACTGATATATTAACACCCACAATTGATGTGACAGGGGTCTGCCACTGAGGCAGTCTAAGAGGAAGAAAAGGCCATTAAAGTGATCCCAATTACCTTTTAATTATGAATTAACACATTTGCATAAATCACAGCACAGAGAATTTCTGGATGCATGTGCATGTATGTGCTTAAATTGCCTGGGTTTATTAGGCTCCTTATTTTCTTCCAGCTAGGTTGTGCAGTAAATTCTCAACTACCTTTCTCCTGGAGCAGAGAAAGTCAATTCTTCTTGCCTGGGGAAAAATTTAAATTTTCCCTTGATGCCAGTAATCTCATTTTCCTTCCAAGCAGTTGTGCAAATGAGAACAATCGTTTTTTGTCTTTTCCAGTTCATAGTGGGCTTCTCTAGACCTGAAAGAACATGGTGCTTCCTTGATAAAATACATTTTGGTTAGGAAGAAGCAGCTAGGCATTTCAATCCTAGAGGGATGGAAAATAAGGGGGAATTGCAAATTGGGCTTGTCATTCTGCTGGGCAGTGACTTTGGGAGTCACAGCCTCCTGTGGCTCACTGAGTAAGTGGTTGGTTCTCTTTGCTTTAGGGTAAGTGGTAAGCTAGAAACTGTTAGCATTTCATTCCTGAAAATAAAATACTAGCTGTTTGGAATCAGCTCTTCTTGTTTTTATCACAGTTGAGGAAGACCACTATTTGAATCATTGTTAAATGAATTCCTGTATGTCCAATATATGCATACTCTCCAGCCTCTTTGGAGAAAAGGCAGTGTGTGTTGACTTCCTTTTGTTAAAGTAGGTAACCTTAAAAAAAGTCAAATGTCAAGGCTGGTAGAGGGTGAAATTTAAAGGAAAAATAATTGGTCTTTGGTGTCACAGCTACCCACCCTAATCTTGGGCATTCCCTACTCCCACACGTGCTCAGGCCTTTGTGCCACTGACAACCCATTCTCACTCCCAAATTCCATCTCTCTTTCTCCTCTCCCTTCCTTTCTTTTTCTTATTATTATCTAGGAGCTCAATATATTTCTGTGGAGCAAAAGATTACAAACAACCCAAATGCCCATCAATAGGGAGGGCTGGTTAAATAAAGTGTGGCACATCCATTTAGTGAAATACAATGGAGCTTTAATAAAGAATGGAGGAGCTCCATGTATTGATAAGAAGAGATCTCCAAGATTCATTGTTAAGTGAAAAATAAAAGGCACAGAACAGTGTGTATGTTGTATCTTTCATGCTATCTTTTGTGAAAAAAGTGCTGAGGGAATAAGAATCTGTATTCTTATTTCCTTGTATATCCTTTAAAAAAGTCTGGAATGATAAATAAAAATACCTAATAACAGTGACTAATGCTGAGGTGGGAAATCATTAGCCGGGGGGAGATATTTCTCTAGATACCTTTAGATGTTTTGTTTATTTATATATTTATTTAAAAATGAGCTTTTCATTGAAGTACAGCATGTATTCAGAAAATTGCAAAGAACCTTAGTCTACAGCTCAAAGTGTTCATCTGTGTAATCAGCATCCATATCTAGGAATAGAGCATTACCTGCACCTCAGCAGTCTGCTCAGGTGTGCTCTGGTCACTACTTGCTCCCCAGTGACTGATAACCACATGCATGACTGCCCACTTCTGTTAAAAATTAACCACTAAAACAGTCAAAATCAAAATTCTCATACAAATATAAAATGCACATGTGTCAAAGATTTTAACTCGTCAATTAATGAGGATACTGGTGAGATATTGTGATGGTTAAATTTTATGTGTCAATTTCACTGGCCCAGATTAAAGATCATTTCTGGGTATGTCCGTGAGGATGTTTCTGGATGTGATTAGCATTTGAATCAGTAGATTGAGAAAGTAGATTGCCATCCGCAACTGCCTGGGCATCTTCCAATCTGTTGAGAGCCTGCATAGAAGAAAAAGCAGAGGAAGAAGGAGTTTGTTCCTTTTTTCCTACCTAAACTGCTTGAGCTGGGACATCTCATCTCATCTCATCTCATCTCATCTCATCTCATCTCATCATGTCATCATCTCATCATCTCACTTTCTCTGGCCCTCTAATTGGGATTTGCATCATTGGCTCACTTGGTTCTCAGGCCTTCAGAATGAATTCTGAATTACACTGCCAGCTTTCCTGGTTTTGCAGCTTGCAGACATCAGATTATGGGACTTCTTGATGTCCAGGATATATATATATATATGTATGTGCGTGTGTGTGTGTGTGTGTGTGTGTATATATATATATCTCCTATTGGTTCTGATTCTCTGGAGAACCATGACTAATACAAATATATACTTAAGAAATCACTTCAAACAGAATCCAAGAACAGACACATATATAGGCAATTAGGAATGCTGAAATAAATTAGCTAATAGATGCAAAATTAACCAATATCCACAGGGCAATAATCAATTATATCTTCAGCTGACAAAATTCATTTATGTATCTATGGATAAGAGTAATTTGCATTACTATTCATTGTCTACAACTTTGAAAGCTGTAAAGTAGCACAGAGATAATGAAAGGCACAGGCTGCCAGCAGAATCAGACAACAGAGAGGACTGTGTTGCAGGAAAGCAGCTATAGTCCATACCTAATGAAAGGATTTGGCAGTGTTCCAAACTTTATTTACAAAAGCAGACTGGATTTGAACCACAGACATAGTTTGCTGACCTCTGCCCTAAACATTCTACAAATGTACTGTTTATTTTAATGTAAATATTTCAGAAAACCTTTGACCAGGTAGATACAAGTTGCAGACAACTTTATTGTTAAGACTCTTATAAAAATCCCATTTAAACAAATATCAGGCTGTTCCACTTTTAAATAGATAGCACCCCAGGATGGTGTACTTTCCAAGAATCTTGGAAAGCTTCACCTCAAAATACTTGCCTCCTTAGGTCCATCAATCCTAAACTTTTATATCTTTATATTTTTATTTTTTATTTTTTTGAGACGGAGTCTCGCTCTGTCCTCCAGGCTGGAGTGCAGTGGCGCGATCTCAGCTTACTGCAAGCTCCGCCTCCCGGGTTCCCGCCATTCTCCTGCCTCAGGCTCCCAAGTAGCTGGGACTACAGGCGCCCGCCACCTCGCCCAGCTAGTTTTTTGTATTTTTTAGTAGAGACGGGGTTTCACCGTGTTAGCCAGGATGGTCTCGATCTCCTGACCTAGCGATCCGCCCATCTCGGCCTCCCAAAGTGCTGGGATTACAGGCTTGAGCCACCGCGCCCGGCCACTTTTATATCTTTATGTTATTAAACCCTAATCACGCATTCTACATTGAGCTGAGACTTCTCATTTCCTCTCATCTTTGGTCCTCAGGTTGGGATTTACATAATTGGCTCACTTGTTCTTAGGCCTTTAGAATGAATGCTGAATTCTACCATCAAGCATCCTACAATTTACAAACAATAAATTTGTAGGTTTGGGTCGGAGGTCAACAAGCCAAACCCAAATCTTCATAATTTTCCTCCCCCACCCTGAGATGCTACTAAAACTCTGGAAGATAATGCTCTCCTTTGCTGTGGTAAGCAGTAAACTCAGCTTTATCTTCTGAACAGATAATTTGGTGATATATTCCAGAAGCCAGCATTTGGCAGAGCTATTATGAAAATAGTACTGTGATGGACAATCTCATACATGTCTTTTGGTAATGTAGGTATACATTCCTGTTGGGTGTGTATCTATAAGAGGAATTTCTGGGTCACAGGACATGCAGATGTACTGCTTAGTTTTCTAAAACAGTTGCTTTCGGACTTTTTGATATTTGAATGTATCATCTATTAAAAAAATGCAAAAAGTAAAAATAAAAGAGCAAAGTCAATATAGCCAAAATATGCAATTATCTAACAATCAATAAAGAAAAAACTGTGATTCATGGACAAAAATATCCTGTTTTTTACAAAGATATGTGTTATGCTAAAGAGCATCTAATTTTTTAAGGTCCGTTGCAGTTAGGACCAAATATACCTCAAGACTGTTCAATTCTTTCTGCTCTAATTCCTTGTTTGTTAAGCACATCTCTTATTATAAATTGAGTTTCTGGAGATACCTTGTGTACCAGATACCCCTTTTACTTTACCTTACATACTCCTGGACTTCTGATTTGAGCTATAGATAGAGGAACTAGCTGGATTTGGGCAGTCTTTGACTCACATTGTACTGACAGTAACATGCCTCAAGCATGCATTGTGTGACTTTTGCTTTTGGCTCTAGGGCTTTCAAATGACACAACATAGGACACAGAGGGAGCCCAGAAGTGAGGGTTTTGGGGTGGTAATGTTCCCTGATGCAATGTGTAACCACTGGCAAATGATGGATAAATTCATCTCCAAAGTTATATACCACCTCCTGAATTAATTCCAGCCTTTGAACCAATTCCAGGAGGCTTTGTGTTAAATAACACAAAAGTTGGATTCTTTTAATCATTTAACCATAGCACAAATATTATGTGTGTGATTCACACTGAGTTGAATACAGTTAAATTCTGTTACAATGTTGTAAATTCTTCGTGAAGTTTGAAGCCAGGGGGCTGGTCTAACGAGGAGAATTGGCTCCATTGTCATCTGATGATTTCATCTGTGAATAGTGACTGCAAGTCCTGTCTAGAATTTGGAGGGTCCTATGTGAAGTGTTCCAGTTCCAAGTCCACATATTATCTCTGAACACTAACCCCAGCCAGTAGTCATGAACAATGCCCAAACTGTGCACTAGCACATGACTCAGATGTTCCACTTTCTATTTTCAGCCTAACCAGGCTATATTGACCTCCTTGAGACTACATCTTTTTTTGTTTTCTTTTTTCTGAGACAGGGTCTCGCTCTGTAGCCCAGGATGGAGTGCAGTGGCGTGATCTGTGCTCATTGCATTCTCCACCTCCCAGGCTCAAGCCATCCTCCCACCTCAGCCTCCTAAGTATCTGGGACCACAGGTGTGCACACCACGCCTGGCTAATTTTTTTTTTTTTGTGTGTGTGTGTATTTGGTAGAGACGGGGTTTTGCCATGTTACCCAGGCTGGTTTTGAACTTCTGAGCTCAAGCAATCCACTCAAAGTGCTGGGATTACAGGTTTGAGCCACTGCATCTGGCCAAGACTAAATCTTATACCAGCTATTTCTTAAACCTTCACACAAAACAAGTCCCTCACACAATTACACACAGCGTTCCATGCTGTTTGTGAACATTCCATCACACTAGCAGACCTGACCTTAAGATTTCCACTGTATAGAGAGGATCTGGTGCCCAGTGTGTGAACAAAGGCAGGGACAGCTGTAAAGCTATGCCTTTGAGGCA
This sequence comes from Trachypithecus francoisi, assembly GCF_009764315.1. Classification (NCBI taxonomy): domain Eukaryota; kingdom Metazoa; phylum Chordata; class Mammalia; order Primates; family Cercopithecidae; genus Trachypithecus; species Trachypithecus francoisi. The sequence goes on along the minus strand of NW_022681454.1, from coordinate 135,442,827 downwards.
CCACACCTAAGGAAAAGGGACCCAGGTAGAAAACAGGGTTTGGGTCTTCTTATGCCACATCCATAGTCTTTGAACCGAAAGCTAGGTAAGTTCCTAGACCCTTCTTAAGTATTCCAGTCATAAACAGCCCTTCCAGTCATAAACATAGCCCTTCTCTTGCTCCCTCTTCCAAGTGTGTATTAACCTCTCTGGATCCTGCCTTGTGCCTCATATTCAGCATGACCTGCTTAAGGGTTACAAAGGATGCAGGATCTGGGGGACCAGAGGTCTGTGCAGCAGTAGACAACACCTTGAAGCCCATGCTTCGCCTTAAAGCATACAACTGCTATATAGAAGCCTTTTGGCCGCCAAACCCAGAGAACTCCCGGCCCTGTCCTAGTGGAAAGCCCAAATTCTGTGCTGTGTTTTTTGCATCTCTTTTTCTTTGTAGTTCTGTGTGTTTTTATCTCGCTCTATAAAATATCTCCTTTTCTATTTCCCTCTTATTTTTCTCCTTTAGTTGGCAATTACTATTGGAATCTTCTAATTGAATAGAGTTCTATGTTTGAAGTGCTTAATTTAAATATAAAGGCAGCAGCTTTGATACCAATATAACTTATAACTTCTGCTATAAACAAGTGTGTGCATCTGGTTACGAAGCTCTGTGATCCCTGGTAAAACTACGTCTGTTCTGGATCTGGGAACAATCTCATTCAGTGGTCAGCTTCTGATCCCAGCCCTGCTACTCCTACCACTGTAATGCTGTTTCTTGTAGTGTGACAGGTGTGAACTGTTCCATCACATTGGGGTTGTATCCGTCAAGGTCCCAGCAGGAAACAGATGGTGTGTTTGAAACAGGCTAATCCAATGAGGGTTTCTTCATCCATTTGAAAATCTCTGTTTAGTGAAGGTGTGGTATAGGGGAACTGCAGGCCATGGTGTCATAACCTGAGGCTAGCAGCAGAGTTGTTACCACCCTCAGGCATGCAGAACTTACAGAGACTGAGGTAGCTTTAGCCACCTTGGGAAAAGCAGTAATCTTTGGACGGTGGGACATCTCAGCTTGAGATGATTTTGCAGGGAGAGAACCCCTACTCTTCTTCACAGAATCACCTGAGGTTCCCCATTAACCAAACTCAACTGGAACTCAGAGGACTTGGGAGCTTTCTGATGTCATCCATAAATAAGCTGCCTTGGAGCAGTGACCAAAAAGGAGAAAAGAGGAGAGTGGCTCTGGAGGGGCAAATGGAAGATATTGGCACAGGGATAGGCTAGCTCTTTTTTCATCGAAGGCACAATTAAAGATCCCTTAAGCCTCACTACTGTGGGTGGGAAGCCCAGTGCTAGTTGGTTTTCATAGCTCTTTATTTTGGGTTACATAAAGCAACTTCTGAGGTCATGCAGGATGTCTTCTGGCCGTCATTCCTAGCTCCACGTGATGCCTTGTGCAAGGCTGGTCCTCTATCATCTCTCTGGAATTGTTGCTCAGGGTAGGCTGCTGCAAAGTCTGCTGGCAATGTCCCTTCCCACAGTTCACAGGTCTGTCTCTTTGGAAACCGTGAACTCTCTCCTATATCCTATTCTTCAGGGTGACTCCTTCACCTACACTTAAAACAGAAGGTCTCCTTCACTTTCCCCTTTAGACAATCTGGTTACGTCTCTTAGTGGATTTAGATCAGCATCATAACCTATTCATAACCTACAGGGACCAGACAGGAATACAATGAATGTGTGTTAGAGTAAATATAGGGTAGAGCTCCAGGTCCAAGAAATAATTCACATTCCTCTTACTCTACAGTCAGGTAAATCACAGGGTTAGCATGATGCTACATGACAGCTGAAGCTTAAATTCAAGAAATAGTGGACCACTGGCTTTTGATATCTAGCTGTTTGCTGCCATTTGGAAATGTAGGCTATTTTAAGACATATCGGCCATCCAGATTTTCATGTGGAACCTCTCGGTTTTTAAATGCAGGTAATGAGGAGGCATGACAAGGTAAATGAAGATAAATACCACAATGTTTCATGAAGGGGATTAAGAAATAAACTTTTTCATGGGGTGGGTAGTTTATAGAGTAGAAGTTTACAAAAAATAGGCATAAAGTTTCCTGTTCTTTCATCACCCCCAGAGAACAGGCTGGAGCCAGGTGAGGCTTCTGGATACGTAGGAGTTACGTTTCTGGGGATGAACTATGCACACATGCTACCTTACCTTCTCATAATGCAAGTATGAGGAATGATCTGGGTGCAGGGAATAAAGAATTGAGGTTGGGTACCAAGCAGCCTGGAGTAAAAGAGCAACTACGCAGGAAGTTGTTCGGGAATGGTAGCTGCTACCCAGCAAAGTCATGAGATGTTGAATTTGCCCTCCTGAGGAAGGAACCCCTGGTTCCATGGGAAGTTGGGCTCACCGGATGCTGGTCAACTCCTTGACAAGAACTTGAGCTCTTGTTTCCTATGCCTTTGGTGTCATATCGAAAATAACATTGCCAAGACCAATGTTAAGAAAGGAACTTCTTCCTTATGTTTTCTTCTAGGAATTTTATGGTTTCAGGTTTTATGTTTAAGTCTTTAAATCCATTTTGTGTTGATTTTGTGTGTGGTATGAGACAAGGGTACAACTTCTTTTACATGTGGCTATCCAGTTTTTCCAACACCGTTTATGGAAGAGTGTTCTGTGGTGAGCTGACATATGCAAACCTGCCCCTAACGGTTGAGAGAGCTGAGAGGCCAAAAAAAGAGGCTAACACATCTAGTTTCTCAGAAAGGAATATTTAATAGAGACTTACACACAGAAAATATCCTTTATATAGTAGGCTCTTTTGACAAAACATGTACAGTTGATCACATCTCAGACTTTCTTGTGAAATTTGTGACCACTGAGGAGGTTGGATAAGCATCTTTATGAGTGTTTATCTATGCTGCAGTTTAAAGATCGTGCCGCAGAGCACCTTGGTATGCAGAAGTCAAACACTGATTATAATAGTGGTTTTGCTTCAAGATGGCATCACTCTGCCATTCAACAGACTGTTTTCCTACAAAGAGACTACCCTTTCCTCATTGTGTATTCTTGGCACCCTTGTTGAAAATTAGTTGATCATCTATGCCTGAGTTCATTTCTGGGCTCTGTTTCTGTTTGGCCAATTTGTCTGTTTTTATTCCAGTACTATAACGTTTTAAATATTATAACTTTGTAATATAACTTGAAATCAGGAAGTATGATGCCTCATATTTTGTTCTCCTTTCTTAAGATTGCTTTGGCTATTTGGGGTCATTTGTGGTTCCATGCAAATTTTATATGATTGCTTTTATTCTGTTTCTGTGAAGAATGCTACTGGAATTGTAATAAGAATTGCACTGAATGTAAAGGTCACTTTGGGTTGTATAGATATTTAAACAATATTAAGTATTCTAATCCATAAACACAAGATACGTCTCCATCCATTGGTTTCTTCAGTTTTTTTCCGTCAATATTGTATAGTTTTTAGCATTGAGTTATTGCATTTCCTTGGTTATTTTATTCCTAATTATTTTATTCTTTTTGATGCTATCATAACAGAGATTGTTTTCTTGATTCCCTTTTTGGATAATTTGCTGTTGGTTTAAAGAAATGCTACTGACTTTTGTATGTTGATTTTTGTATCCTGCAACTTTACTAAATATATTAGTTCTAATAGTTTTTAATGGAATCTTTAGGGTTTTCTATTATTGGAATGAACAGAAGCAGGTAACAAAAGTGAAAATAAACAAGTGGGACTACATTAAAGTAAAAAGCTCTGTAGAGCCAAGGAAATAATCAACAAAATGAAAAGGCACCCTATAGGTTGGGAGAAAAATATTTGCAAACCATTTATCTGATAAGGGGTTAGTATCTAAAATATATAAGGAACTCATACAACTCAGCAGCAAAAAAACAAATAAGCTTGCTAAAAAGATGGGCAAAGGACTTGAATAGACATTTTTCTAAAGAAGACACACAGATGGCGAATTGGTATATAAAAAGGTACTTAACATCATAAATCATCAGGGAAGTGCACATTAAAAGCCCACAGACACAAGTCTGCATGATCTCACTTACATGTGAAATATAAAGAAGTTGAATTCTTAGAAGCAGAGAGAAGGGTGGTTACCAGGGAAAGGGGGAAATGGGAGATGTGGGTCAAATGCTGGTTTCATTCATGTAGGGTGAATAAGTTCTAGAGATTTAATGTACAGCATGAGGACTGTAGTTACTAATAATGTATTGTATATGTTAATTAGCTTGACTGTAATATTCAGTTCACTATATATGTATATAAAAACCAAACCTCATGTCGTACACCTTAAATATATACAATTTTTATTACAAAAAAGAATTTGACTTCCATTTCTCTCATTGGACAATCCTATTGTTTTATCTCCATTGTAGCTAATTTACAACTTTTAGAACACTGAACACATGTCAAACAAACAAAACAAAATATGTCTTTGGGTTACCAGTTAGAGAATTTTTGAGCAACTATTGGAAACCAAAATGCCTACTTAAGGATTGTCTACAAAAGTGAGCCCATTCCTGATATCTCCCTTTCAATACTCACAGTGAAATGGGATCTTCCTGGATGGGATGTCCAGGAAAACCCAGATACTGGGAGGATAAATTAAATGTTGGACTATTCTTCTGAGGAGGGGAGGGACACATTTCATTTAGTTTTGATGAATTTGCAGCAGATAAAAGAAAACAGTGGTATTTTTTCAATACACTGATGTAGTAAATACTTAATGAATGACTTTCCTATATTAGTAAAGAAATTAGAATCTTTAAAATTGACCATAGAACAGAATGTTTTGGTGGAAGAAATAACTGGACTATAGGATTCTCACCTTTTCTCCATGAATTCATCTATTTTTGGGAGTATGTTGCTCCTGACTGCTGTGCTGGTCACTGTAGGTGGCTTCAGGGCTGTAGTGTGGGAGGCAGATACTGTTGCTCCTAGACCAATGGTCTAGACCATGATCTAGACCAAAATTGAGTTCAAATTCTTTTTCTTTGTCTCCATGGCACAACTAGACAAGGTTATACTGCTTAAATAAGATTTGAGTGATGACATGGGAAAAAATTCTTTCACTCATCATTTAACAAACATTTATGGGGTGCTTCTTTATGCCAGGCATTGAGTTAGGATTAGAGGTTTATTGGTGAGCGAAATAGACACAGCTTTTGCCTTTGTGGTACTACTCCAGTGCTCATCAATGTGGGATGATACAGATTAAATAATCTTAATTACAACATATGACTTGACCACTGTCCTATGTTCTATAATACATATCATTCTTAGCTCCTGGCCTTCTTCCAGATGGTGGAAGCTACCCTAACTATCCATGACTAGAGGGACATCTGCTCCCTTCAAATTCCAAGACTGGCTGGGCACAGTGGCTCAGACCTGTAATCCCAGCAGTGTGGGAGGCTGAGGTGGGTGGATCATTTGAGGTCAGGAGTTCAAGACCAGCCTGAACAACATGGTGAAACCCCATCTGTACTAAAAATACAAAAATTAGCTGGGCATGGTGGCAGGCACCTGTAATCCCAGCTACTTGGGAGGCTGAGGCAGAAGAATTGCTTGAACCCAGGAGGTGGAAGTTGCAGTGAGCCAAGATCATGTCACTGCACTCCAGCCTGGGTGGCAAGAGCAAAACTCCATCTCAACAAAACAACAAAACAACAACAATGACAACAACAACAAACAATAAATACATAAAATTCCAGGACCAAGAGTGGAGGCGCCAGGATTGGTTTTTCCCCAGTCTCCATGAGTCAGCCTCACCAGCCCTTATTTCCCTTTGAAGGCATTTTTTCTTACCTAGGGAGACTCCTAACCACAGGTATCTGGCATCCTTTTAGTCCCTTTTCAAAGGATAAACATAGTAGAATGCAACATGTCTGTGTCATGTCCTAGATGCATGACACAGAGATGGGGTTGTGGTGGAGTGTCACTTAGCAATTAATTATATTCAGGCATACCTTGAAGACAGTGTGGGTTTGGTTACAGACCAAACACAATATAGTGATTATTGCCATAAAGCAAGGCACAGAAATTTTTTTGTTTCCCAATGCATATAAAACTTATGTTTACACTATTCTGTACTCTATTAAGTGTTCAATAGCATTATACCTAAAAAAATACATAGCTTAATTTAAAAATATTTTGTTGCTAAAAAATGCTAACAGTCCTTTGAGCCTCCAAGGAGTCATAATCTTTCGCCTGGTGGAGGGTTTGGCCTTGATGTTGATGGCTGCTTCCTGCTCAGGGTGTGTGTTGTTGAGGACTAGGGTGGCTGTGGCAATTTCTTAAAATAAGACAACAATAAAGTTTGCAGCATCAATGAACTTTTCCTTTTATGAAAGATTTCTCTGTAGCATGCAGTGATGTCTGATAGCATGATACAGCGTTACTTCTTTCAAAATTGGAATCAGTCCTCTCAAACCCTGCCACTGCTTTATCAACTAAGTTTATGTAATATTCTAAATCCTTTGTTGTTATTTCAATAATGTTCAAAGCATCTTCATCGGGAAGAGATTCCACCTCAAGAAACTACTTTCTTTGCTCGTTCATAAGAAGAAATTCTTCCTTCATTAAAGTTTTATCATAAGGTTGCAGCAATCCAGTCACATCTTTAGACTTCACTTGTCATTCTAGTTATTTTGCTATTACCACCACATCTACAGTTATTTCCTTCACTGAAGTTTGAAATCCTCAAATTATCCACTAGAGTTGGAATCAACTTCTTTTAAACTCTTATTAATGTTGATAATTTGACCTCCTCATATGAATCTGAATATTCCTAATGACATCTAGAATGGTGAATACTTTCCAGAAGGTTTTCAATTTGCTTTGCTCAGATCCATCAGAAGAATCACTACCCATGGCAGCTATAGTCTTACAAAATGTACTTCTTAAATAGTAAGACTTGAAAGTTGAAATTACTCCCTGATCCATAGACTGCAGAATACATGATGTGTTAACAGGCATGACAATAACATTAACCTCCTTCTACAGCTACATCAGAGCTCTTGGGTGACAAGGTGCACTGTCAGTGAGTAGAAATGTTTTGAAAGCAATCTTTTTTTTTTTTTTCCCTGAGCAGTAGTTCTCAACAGTAGGCTTAAAATATTTAGTAAGCTATGTGGTAAACAGATATGCTGTAATCAAGACTTTGTTGTTTACTTTATAGAGCTGAGGCAGAGTCAATTTTGCATAATTCTTAAGAGCCCTAAGATTTTCAAAATGGTAAATGAACATTGGCTTCAACTTCAAATCAGCAGCTTCATTAGTTCCTAACAAGACAGTCAGCCTGTTGTCTGAGGCCAGGCATTGACATCTTGCTAGCTATGAAAGTCCTAGATGATATCTTCTTCCAGTAGAAGGCTGTTTTGTCTACATCAAAAACATGTTGTTTAGTGTAGCCACCTTCATCAATTATCTTAGCTAAATTTTCAGGATAGCTTGTTACAGCTTCTACATCAGCACTTGCTGCTTTATCTTGCAATTTCACATTATAAAGATAGCTTCTTCCTTAAGCCTTATGAGGCAGCCTCTATTGGATTCACATTTTCCTTCTGCACCTTCTTTTTTTTTTTGAGACAGAGTCTCACTTTGTTGCCCAGGCTGGAATGCAGTGGCGTCATCTCAGCTCACTGCAATCTCTGCCTCGTGGGTTCAAGAGATTCTCCCACCTCAGCCTCCCAAGTAGTTAGGATTACAGGCTCCCGTTGCCACGCTCAGCTAATTTTGTATTTTTAGTAGAGTTGGGGTTTCACCATATTGGCCAGTCTGGTCTTGAACACCTGACCTCAGATGATCCACCTGCCTCGGCCTCCCAAAATTCTGGGATTACAGGCTTGAGCCACCATGCCCAGCCATCCTTGTGCATCTTCCTCACCTCTATCAGCCTTCATAGAACTGAGGAGAGTTAGGGTCTTGCTTTAAACTAGACTTTGGCTTACGAGAATGTTGTGGCTTCTATCCAGATCACTTAAACATTCTCCCTATCAACAATAAAAACTATTTTGTTTTTTTATTCATGTGTTCACTGGAGTAGCACTTTCAATTTTCTTTAAGAACTCTTCTTTTGTATTCGCAACTTGGCTTATCGTTTGGTGCTAGAGGCCTAGCTTTCAGCCTATCATGGCTTTCAACATATCTTCCTCTTAAGTTTAGTCATTTCTAGCTTTTGATTTAAAATGAGAGACACAGGACTCTTCCTTCCACTTGACCTCTTAGTTACCATTGCAGGGTTACTAATAGGACTAATTTCAATATTGTTGTGTCTCAGGAAATAAGGAAGCCCAAAGACAGGAAGAGAAATGGACGAATGCTGGTTTAGTCTGTGGAGCAGTCAGCACACACACAACATTTATCAAATAAGTTTGCTGTCTAATATGGGCATGGTTTGTGTCACCCCAAAATAATTACAATAGCAGCATCAAATATCACTGATCACAGATCACCAAAACAGTTATAAGAGTAATGAAAAAGTTTGAAATATTGCAGAATTACTAAAATATGACACAGAGACACGACGTGAGTACATGCTGTTGGAAAAATGGCGCTGACAGATTTGCTTGATGCAGAGTTGCTACATTCCTTTAATTTATGAAAAATGCATTATCTGTGAAGTGCAATAAAGTGATGTATAATGCAATGAGGTATGCCTATACTTGAAATTTCCCAATTTTAGGGAGAAAAGAGCTGACATGATATTGCAGAAAAACACTATAGTTGAGCAGGTCTGGAATCTATTATCTCTGAATATTACTTTTAATAAGCCCACTGTATATAATAATAAATCTAAATTTGAATTGTACTTTTAAGAACTCTTTCATGTTGGCATAATTTCCCAGAATAACTGAGCATTAACTTCCATTGGGTAGAAGAATATTTTTCAGTAATCTAAAAATTAGCTTGCCATTCATTTTGCATTCAATAAATACTACATATACATTTTATATCAGATACTGTGCTAGGTATTGAGGATATAGAAAATGACTTAGGGAGGCCGGGCGCGGTGGCTCAAGCCTGTAATCCCAGCACTTTGGGAGGCCGAGGCGGGCAGATCACGAGGTCAGGAGATCGAGACCATCCTGGCTAACATAGTGAAACCCCGTCTCTACTAAAAATACAAAAAACTAGCCGGGCAAGGTGGCGGGCGCCTGTAGTCCCAGCTACTCGGGAGGCTGAGGCAGGAGAAGGGCGTGAACCCGGGAGGTGGAGCTTGCAGTGAGCTGAGATCCAGCCACTGCACTCCAGCCCGGGCCACAGAGCGAGACTCTGTCTCAGAAAAAAAAAAAAAAAAAAAAAGAAAATGACTTAGGGAACTATTTGTAAGAACCATGTAATATATAAGGAATTTAGTAAAGAATTATATAACATATATGTGGATAAATGCATGAGTACATGTAGGTATGTGTGTAATGTGTAATATGTACAATTGTATCAGTCAAAATTCATTTGGAAATGCAGAGCCACTATGCATATTGTGGAATAAGTAAATTATAAAAATTAGTCCTTTCACAGCTGTGAGAGGGACTGGGGAAGTGAAGTGAAGATCTCAAAGTGAAAGTCAGAAAATCAGGGAAGCATCCTTAGTCTGTCTGAGACCCTGGCATGGGTGGACAAATCAGAGCTTCCATGTCCAGCTCTCACAACAGGGGAGCGCAAAGAGAGGCCTCTGTGGGTCCATGGCTTAGCATCTTGTTGTGGGCCTGGGGCACTGTGAACTAGCTTTGCCATTAGTCAGGAAGGAGAGCTAGATACAGGACAGAAGGGAGTGGGGGCCAGTTGGGACCCTCCAGGGCACCTTTACCTCCATCAATAAACAAATTTAACCATGTCTACAGTTTTACTTCTGCATTCCAATTTTTTTGTACAAGTTCCTTTGTTTTTTTGGCTAACTCTAACACCTAACCTGGAGTCACACAGAGATGATATTTTGGATTGTATAGTTTCTGTCTTTAATTAACTTGACATTCACAATACAGCAAAAAAATTATATAAGGAAACACACACACACACACACACACACACACACACACAATTAGCCTGTTATTATCTATTATAAAACTTTTCTGAAATGGCTTCATAAATAGGTTTACATATATACTATGATTTCCAAGTTGTTATTTCTCTTTTCAGTAATAACTTATTTTAAAGTAATGCTAAATAGGATTTTTTAGAGCAACCACAAACTTTAATAGTTTTTGTCTCCCTTGGGTGCATCCTATTCGGCAGAAAATCTTCCTCATCACAAGTGCATAAAACAGCATATGAAACCCTGTGACAGACACCATACAATTTCCTCCAGTTCAGAGCCTGTGTGGATGTCAACAGACATTCCATCAGTTAGAAACTCTTATACATCACAAGTTCTTGTTGTCTTGTTAGATGTTCAGTGATTGTTGAGGAAAATCCATTTAGAGAACATACTCATACAACTCTTTTTAACTTTAATGCCCTGCAGAGAACTGGGAACAAATGTTGGTGTTCTCAGATGACAAAAGTTTCATTCTGCAAGGACTAGAGAATCTGAGGCAAAAGAAATCATCTAGGATTTTCCTTAATGATTGCTGTAGATTCATGACTACAAAATCCTCAAAATTCTTGGGTAAAGAATTCTGAAATTAACACATAATTATAACAATAGAAATTTCAGATTTCCTTATTCAAAATTTCTTTTCTTGTATTGAAAGCAAAAGGTCACCTCATATCCTCAAAAGCTTATTCCAATGCTCCTTTTGGAATGTTTGATGAGAAAAATCTCTAAGTGATGCAGGGGTACAAACCTGGGGGAAGAGAGACCTGACTTTCTATTCACAGCTTTTCTTATTTGTAGACTTGGTCTGTTAACCATTGTAGACTTGTTTTCTTTTCTTTCTCATTTCTTTTCTTTACTTTCTTTCTTTCTTTCTTTTCTTTGCCAGATGGGCACCTTAAAGGATTTTCATGAGGACTAAATAAGTACTTCAAGTACTGAACTAATTGTAAGTACTCAATAAATGTTAATTTCTTTATGCTATTCACCACAAAGTTATTTTATCATGATCATAATGGACTTTTCTCTCCTAAAACTAGCACTAAGGACCGCTTGTGGGCATTGATTTTCTTCGTAAATAAAGATAGACTCTTCCTGTTGAGGTAATAATGGATCTGCCACAGGCTGATCACTGGCCTTCCCTTCTACTTTTTGTATCAGATTGAGAGGGGACCATGGCTCAATAGAATCTTTTTGTCCAATTATGTTTTGGAAGATGTTTGACATTTTAGTGGGATGATTGAAGTATTATTTTGCTCGACAGCAGGAAGAAAGAGAATAATCAATAACTGATTGACTTGGTTTCTCACCTGGCATGTTTATGCTGTTTTGTTTGCTCTAGATAACAACATCTTGATGTTCTTCTCTTAGTCTCAAAACCCACGAAGATGTTTCTTGCCTGAAAATCTCATATTCCTGTTAAAAACAAGGGAACCTAGGAAAAAATACTTGAGTCCTATAGTACCTCAAATAAAATATTTTCCTTATGTTTATGCAGATGAATAAAAGTCTCTAGCTAGGATATTTCATTGCCAGATTATTCCTCACAATTCCAGGGAGAGATCAGATGTGAGCCAAGCTTTAGATTTAAGTTGTTTCTCTAGAAATTATTTAAACAAGACATAACATAATGTACCACCGAGGCCATCATTTACTTCATTGTTATGTACTTGTTGTAAAAGAGTTAAACAGCTTCTTGGTATAGCTGATGAGTTAGGAGAAGTTGTCTCTAGATAATCATTAAATTTTATATGAATTGATATATAAAATTACATTGTAAGCACAAATCACACACATTAGCATGTCGAATGTGTCTATTTTAACTTTTACTAGGATTAGAATTTTCTAGGAGTTCCTTAATTGAGAAGACAATCTATATTAAAATGATTTGAACAGTGGTTTGAATAAAAGACCTTTGGACAGGAGTCAGAAGACCTGGGCGTGCCACGTCACCTTTCTGGGCCACCGTAGCCTTTTCTGTAAAATGCGAGGGGCTCTTCTGATGACCTGTCAGGTCTTTTATGGTTTTGTAGTCATAGCCATCTCCCTTGGTACGCACAAGTGACTAGAAGATCTTCTTGTTGATTAGGTTTCATCAAATTAGAAATGCAATTATTCCTTCCTTTAAAAAGTGTACTTTCTCCCTTCATATTATTTAATCTTACTTTACAAAATCTATATAAAATTTTTGTCTGGGCTTTTTTCTCCTTCATAATAATGGTTCACTTATTAGCCCTTGTGATAGGTACTGGGGCAAAAATAAAATCTCACAAAATAAATGGAGTTGGAAGGGACCGTGACAGATCATCTGGCCCAGCCATCTGCAATTGCAGCATGTTTTAGTGTTCCCTTGCTCTATAAATAACCAGGAGTAGCCAGCCAAGTCCATATTACTTTACCATGGCCAAAAGTGCTGGTCAAACTTATGAACTTTTCCCTTTATTTATCCTTGGAACTCTTTTGCTTTACTTGGCTGGGGTTTCTGGAAAACCATCTGATTCCAGCCTGGAGTCTGAAACAAATAGCTGTAGGAAATTGAGTTCTATAGGCAAGGTAACATCCAGATCATTTTCAGATAGGCCTTCTCCATTTCTACTTCTACCTCTATCTTGAGGGTAGGTCTATCCTTCTCTCTGACCTCTTGTTTCATCTTCATTTCTGTGGGGCATAAAGAAATAACGTGTACAAAGAGCTTAGCACAGTGCTAGGCATGGAGCAGGACACAGGAAGGACAACCCAAAACTTCTGGGCTGTGAATTCCCTGTGTCTTGCTTACTGCTATTTTCTATATAATCTGAATAGTGCCTGGCACACAGTAGGTGTTTAGTAAATACTTAGTGAACTTACTCACTCATGTATTCTCCTTTTCTGTCTCTCTGTCCTTCCCTCCCCCATCTCTCGCTATCCTTCTCTCTGCGTCTTTCTTCCACCGGAAGAAACCCAAACTAGAAGGGAATAAGGAGGATGATGCAGGGGCCCTTCAGTCACTGCTCCTTGACCAGAAAAAGGAAAGATTTTAGTGGGTGTGGTGACTGGACAGGATGAAGAAGCTTTTGGGATAAATATTTCTCTAGCCATCTATATATTTATTTGTGAACAAGAGTTCCTAGAGAAATATGGCTTACAATTAGGAGATATACCTAATGTAAATGATGAGTTAATGGGTGCAGCACACCAACATGGCACATGTATACATATGTAACAAACCTGCACTTTGTGCACATGTACCCTAGATCTTAAAGTATAATAATAAAAATAAAAAAAGAAAAAAGAAACATATCCAAAGATGTATAGTTCCAAAAAAAAAAAGAAAGAAAGAAAAAAAGAAATACAGCTTACATAAGCTACGTTACCTGAACTACAAATTCCACCTTGAAATGTTTCAGAGAAGAATGGCTGAGGGGCTCTGGTGAGAAGCAGCTGGGGTTTAGCAGTTAACTCTTATTTTTAAGCTCCCCCAAAGGGACCCAGTCCCCTGGGGTGCATGTGGTTCCCTGCAGAAGAGGCCCATGTACACCTTTGATACATGACACCACTAATCCTTGCAACCTGTTCTCCTGCTCAGTCCATGTCCCCAGAGCAGTTTCTAATGCTCAGTGAGGCACAGGGGTGGTCAGGTAGCGTTGTTTTCTTGGGCATTTCTCCTTCAGATTGCAGGAGAATAAACCATAAAACCTTTTATATTATAGATGCTTCTTACCTCTCCAGCTTTCTTTCTCTCCACTCTTGCAACCAACACCCAAGCCATATTAAACTCTCTACTCTCCCCAAATTTCCCAACCCTCTCTCACATTTCTGAGCCTTTGTGCACACCTCTTTTACTTCCTAGAATGCCCCTCCTCATCCCTTCCTGGGTAGGTGGAAAAGTGACCCCCCAAAATAGCCGTGTCCTAATTCCTGAACAAGCGATGTTACATTCTACGGAAAAAAAGTTAAGAATCTTTTGACATAGGATTAAGTTAAGCATCTTGATATGGAGAGATTATCCTGTATTTTCTGGGGATGCTAAGTGTAATCCTAAGTGTCCTTTAATGAGGGAGGCAGAGGGAGACTTGACCTACACAGAGGAGAGGGCAATGTGAAGGTGGAGGCAAAGACTGGAGTGACATGACCAAGGAATGCCAGCAGCCCCCAGAAGCTGGAAGAGGCAAGGAACAGACATCCTGAAAACCGCCAGAGGGAACACAACCCTGACATCGTGGGGCCTGATGATGCTGATTTCAGACTTTGCCCTTCACAACCTGGAGAATTCTCTCCAGAATTCTCTCTAGTTCCTGTTGCTTTAATTGATCAAGCCTGTGGTAATTTGTTGCAGCAACCTAAGAAATGACCCTCCTTTTATATTAGGCCAGCACCTGCTTAATCATGGTATCTCAGATCAGATGTCACTTCCTCCGGGAAGTTCTCCCGTGTCCCCCTTGGGTCCCAGTTTCATGGACTCCTTATACGTTCCCACAGTAGCCTATACTCACTTTTATTGGGGAGCGTGTTACATTTCCCTATAAAAGTCTCTTGTTTATTTAACTTCTAGGTCTTGGCAACAGGAGGACATGGCCTGTGGCTTCCAATTCTTCCTCCATGCTGCCTTAGGGACCAGCATGCAGCAGGTTCTTCATAAACGTGCAGTTACACATGGCTTACAGTGTTTTGTTAGCCACCAGCAATCCCAATCGGAAAACAATGTTACCATATTGTATTTTCCTTTCAACTTCTGATTGGGGAAATAAATCACACACGTTGTTTTCAAGACATCTGGGCAAGTTTGCACTGCATCCTGCTGGAGGGTAGAGACTGCTGAAGCTAAGGCAGCTATGGTCTCATATGCTTGCTTGGTGGTCTCCAGCACAGGTCTTTTCCGTATGCCTTCACAGTCCTCATTGATAAGAACTCTTGTTCCCAATCTCCTTCTTGCTGATCTCTCAGGATTGAGATGTGTGAAGTCTATTCCTAGTCGCTACTTTCATTCAAAGGTCTCAGCCCAGGTTATTGGTTAATTCTATGTTTTCCTGCCTCTTGTCACTAGCATCATCATTGATGATCCAAGATGTGGAATTTTATGCCTTTGCATATGATTTGTGTGGCCGGAAAGTCCTATGATGAAGTCAATGTTTTGTGAAGATTAACATCATGGTGTTGTTAAGTCCATATGTCAGGGAGAGTAATTCGGTTTCTGAATTCTAGGTTGTTGCAGGAATCTGGCCATCAGGCAGTGAGGAGCTAGCTGGACCAGAGTGATGGTGCTGGGATGCAGTGGGAAGGGATGAATTAAAAAGACATTGTATTAGCAAGTGCATTTTCAGCTCATATCAGTCTGAATTTTCTACTTAAGCATAAATGATAATTGATGTTGGGTTTGCAACTGCTTGGAATTTTAGAATGTTAGGCCCTCACCCTGCCTGCCCACCTCACCTTTTTGTTCTTCCTGAGAGCCCTGTCTTATGTCTGTTTGGTGATATATTTCTCATCAGCCCTTCTGCTCCAGGCTCCTTGTCAAGCAGCCCCAGCAAAGCCTCTGTCTATTACCTTCTGAAGCTCCAGTCAACTCTTACAGCCTGGAACAAAGGTTTCATTGTTCTGGCCTGCTTTGTCTTTCATTCCATCATTCCTAATTAGGTTAGGAAGTTCACTTAACTCCCATACAGAGTTGAGACCAAACCATGTATTTTATTAGGACTTTATTGAAAGTTCAGGGAAAATAGGGGAAAACACCATGGAACTTAATTTACAACCAGCTATGAGATTTGACTATTCTTTCACATCTCACATTCCCAATTTGACCTCTGGCCTGAACTCCCCAGCTTGACATCCCCCCAGTCTGCAAGTTGCTTTGGAGCCTAAGCCCAATTACCATGAGCTCAGAGAGAGGGAGGAATTTCTTAGACTATTTTCTGGTTCAAGATGCTGGCAATGGGAATATCCTCTCCCTTCAGAGAAAACCACACAAGGTCTTGTAGGATAGTGCCCAGCAGGCCCACATCTGTGCATTCTGGCTTAATTGCCTTTTGGAAAATCACAGCATGAGAACCTGTGGAGGAGAGCCACATCTTTCCTCCAATGTGAATTGAAATTTTTTCTGGCAATTTTTTCAATGTCAGATCTCCACTTACTATAATAAAAGGCAGTGCAACAAAACAAAGTGCAAACAAATAACCCCAAAACTCCTATACAATAACAAGGAATAATTTGAAATACAGTGCATTGCCTCAATCAGACAGAACCTGACCTAATGTCCTGTCTCTCACACACCTCCCTTTCTTCTCTCCTCTCCAAACAAGGCTGGCTGATAGGCAGAGTGCTACCGCATTTCTGAACAGCATGCTCAATTGTCTAAAACACCTTTTCTAAAGCATGAAGGAGGCTGACGGTGATGTCAACATTTTCCACAAGATCAAGGAATCAATCCTTTACATTGTGTAATTAAAGGATTCATTCTGTTGATTTCCCCCAAACAAATTATGTGTTCCACAGATGAATTTCTGTTTCAGCCTCTCGGGAGGCTTAATAAAAGGCCTTGAGGCTTTGAAATGACAGTGTTTCTGGCTTCTACTCATTAAGGCTTCAAAAACCTTGGTTTCCAGTCCTCAGTGATAAAATAAACCCCTTCCTTTACATAATTCTGGTAGAACATGTGGCTGCCTGATGTCACAGTGAAAGAGGAAGAAATGTTAATGTTTTCAAATATGGGTGATAGAATAGTGTGTATTATTGATAGGTATGCAGTGCTAAGAATTCTGGGAGATTGACTTTAGGCAGTGAGATAAAAACTTCATTAATCAATAACTTTTTTATTGTTGTTTGTTTGGTTAACTCCAATTCCCAGATGTATAACTTGGATGGATCTTTGGCTTTGATTGTATCCAAATCTTGCAGCCAACATGAATAGCCATCCAATGTTTTTCTGTCATCAGAAAACAATAAAGCAGGGTTTTCATTTTAGGATATGGAGGTGAGACATTTGTTCAATTTTGGTGGTTCAGGGTTCCCCCAAACATAGGAGTCATTCTCTAACACTGGGTTTTCAAAAACAGACTTCTTATTTGAAATAGCTTTCAGAACATACAGTTTTCAGAGTAGTTCAGATTAGACAAGTTAGCTGATGATTTTAGTATAACTTTAAAAACTATGCTAACATTTCCATTAATGCAAGGGAAAGATATCTGTTACAAATCATTATCTTTGTTGCCCATTGTTTTTCTAGAATTAGATAATATGAAGCAAGGTCTAACCAATAACACCCTATTCCATCTTCAACATTATGCTTAATTATATTACTGTTTTATCTGCAAATACACAGAATCTAATCCATTAATTATAATTTTATTTTAATTACTAAAGTGTTGCATTTTTGAAACTACCCTAGAGGATTATTTTGTTTTTTCAGGTAATAAGCAAATATCCATTTTCCCACCATTATTAAAAAGATTTGCTTTTTCTTATCAGTTTTTAAAAAATAGTGATAGTGATAATTATTCTTGATGTTTAATTAGTATATTGCACAAGGTTTGGTTTTTGTTTGCTAATAAAATGCTTTTCTTTCCCTTCGTTTTTTTTTTTTTTAATTCTAGACATTTCTTTCATTTAGAGGTAAATACTTAGCACATTATTAGTACCATTTAATGTTTCTGAAATGCATTCCTTAATGTCTTTCTTAATCTTTAAATAAGCTTCTCTTTCAATTTCAATACACTGGAAATAAGTCCTATTAGCTTATAAATGACTTATTTATTGACACCTATTTTCTTGTAGGATTAAAAAAATAATTATATTGGCATATGCTTGATAAACTTCTTAGTAAATCACTTCAATGTTCTTATCCCCTTGTCTTCAATTTAAGGTAATGAGAATAAATCAGTCTGGTGTAGGTACACTAAAATGTAACTTTTCCCCATGGGTCTCAATGACCTTCACGCATCTGCTACCTAAAATGTAATACTAATTTCTCATTGTTTCAGAAAAACTGGGGAAATGACTGTTATTTATAGTCTTTTAAGGTATTCCTTATTTTTCAACATTTTCTTTCAAACTCATTTGAATTTGTGAATTTGTGAGATCTTCAGCAGTTCTTTAAGACACTATTTTATGGATTAACAATAAGAATACTAGAAGAAAATGTTTGCAAGACCACATATCCAATAAAGGACTTGTATCTAGATTAGAATATATGAAAAACGAAGACTCAAGAGTAAAGAAACAAACAATCTACTTAGAAAATGAGTAAAAGACATGAAGACACATTTCACCAAAAAGGACCTATGAAAGGCAAATAAACATGAAAAGTTGTTCAACATCATTAGCCATTAGGAAAATGCAAATTAAAATCACAATGAGATATTACCACTCACCTACATTACCACTATAAAAATAGTGACAATGTCAAATGTTGTGGAGAATGGCAGAGTGGAGAAACTCGATCAGGCTTCCATTACTGGTGGGAATGTATATTAGTACAGCCACTCTGAAAATTGTCTAGCAATTTCTTATAAAACTAAATATGCATTTTGTGTATGCCCCAAAGACTGTACTTTTGGCATTTATCCCAGAGAAATAAAAACTTACGCTCATGCAAAAATCTGCATGTGAATGTTCACAGCAGCATTATTTGTAATAGTCAAAAATTGGAAACAACCCAAATGCTCCTCAGTGGGTAAGTGGTTAAACAAACTCTGGTGCATTCATCCAGTGGAATGGTACTCAACAATGGAAAGGAGCAAACGACTGAGACCTGCATAAACTTGGATAGACTTGAAGAACATCATGCTTTGTGAAAAAAGGGCCAGTATCAAAAAATTACACCCTGTATAATTGCATTTACATAACATTCTTGAAATTATAAAACTATAGAGATGGGGAACAGTGGCTACTAGGGAATAGGGATGGGGTTGGGTGAAAATAAAGTAGTATAAGTATTTTTTGGTGATGGAGCAGTTCTGTTTCCTGATGGTGGTTGTCATGAAGTTTTACATGGGAACAAACTGCATAGAACTACCTACCTACACACAAGGGTGCACACACACACATACACGCACATGCATGAAAATGCTAATGAAAACTGAGTAAGGTTCATTGAATATATACAGTCAATTATTGTCGCAAACTTTCTTTCTACTACCAATGAATTTTTTTTCCATATAAATGGAAATTCTCATTGATAGAATAATATGTATCGGAGGTTTTAAAAATATATAATCTAATCTTAGAGCATTACCTATATCCTTTTATAGTAAGTAGTCACCAGGCTACCGTCTCCTGATGCCCCTTACCCACTACGAGTGTATCTGATAGAAATTTAGTTAGAAAGGACTTAAAGTTCCTCTAGACCAAACTCTCCACTTAATGTTTAGTGATTTGTCTGATATCTGAGAGGTCAACCAGAACCTATGTCTATTGTGTCTAAGTCCAGCATCACTTCCATTACCCACACAGTCTTGCAAACAGCGCAATGCAGGTGGATGAGTACACAAAGCCCAATAATTCTACGTTCTCCTCTGAAAGTTAGGTGATGTAGACAGCTGACAGTGGGGAAAGAGTTAGGCTGGTGTAAGCCTAAAGGTTTTCCATCATCCTTGGAGTCTTCTCTGAACCTCTACTGGTCCTGGCAATTCAGGGAAACCTCTGGGGGGAGAAGGAGTTCTAAGGCATTTTGTGGCCTGTGAAAGGAACCGAGAAGAGACTGGCTGATGCCCCTCTGCTCTTTCTGTTGGCACTCTTTGGATTATTGCTGTCCTAAAAGTGAGTGAGGAGTAGAGAAAGGAAATTAACGATGCACCTAAGGATATCCAGTCAGTAGGCAGAGAAAGAACATGCAGTACTGGCAGAAATGCCCCACAGATTGGCTCCTCCCTCTATTTAGTGAAGGCAGTGTGAGCTGCTAAATGTTTAACAACTGGCTTCTTGAAAAAAAAATACACTCGCATGTACATTTATTATATGTATTATAGTGTATAAATGTATAAAATGTATTATATACATTTTACTGATAGCCAGTTGATTCTTACAGAATGCTTTCATTGATTGTTGACGGAACTTGTGTGTTTGTAGCTGAACTATGATTGCAACTGATGAACAAGCATAGTTCTAGCAGGAATGTTGGTTGCCATTTTTATGTACTTTAATGACTAAGATCAAAGTGAAACAATGCAGATGTGTGTTGGAACTTTACTCATTTGTCAATGATACAATGATTTTGCTAAATCAGATGAAGGTTTTGAATACTGGAATATTTCCTCAACCCTGTGTATTCACGGTGTATTATAACAGACAGAGCTATATATCTTTAAATTTAGTCTATAACATTAACATTTTTTCTTTCACTTTCTTAAGTCTCGACAAGCAACCAAACAAGAAATCAAGCTCTTATTTTTAACATTTTTCCAATTTCTGTGGTGTAAATACTCTAATCATGGCTGATTTCAAAATACTAGTTTTATGTAACTGAATGCACAGTTGGGAAGAGATGCATAGTAGTGTGCTGTTATACAGTATTTACACCACACAGAAATAATAGGTATAAATAACCTCAAGAACATCAATATGGTAAAATGCAATAAACTAATCAGTATTGAGTATTTACTATTTTTGTTTTTAATATAAATTAATTGAAAACGTGTGTAATTTAATTTTTAATAATGGCTATGTTTAACAACTGGCTCAAAGAATTCTTGGAAATTTAATGTTTGGCTTTGAGCCAGTATAAGTCAGCTCCAGTACTCCACTGGCATATGGCAACTCTATTTTTCCCATTGTTCACAACAAAAAATTTGGAGTCATCCTTCACTCCTTTTCTTGTGTGCATATTCCACACGCAGTCTACCAGCAAATCCTGTTGACTTAGTGCCTTGCTTCCTGCTTTATAGAGAAAGTAAAATAAGTTAGAAGAAAACTTCTACACATTTCCACCACCACATTAATTCACTACCAGTATCTATGCCACATACTCTGCTGTCCTACCTGTTACAACAGAATCATAGATGAACAATTTATGTGTCTATCTAAAGTCAATTCCTTCACTTGGGGAATACATTGCATCCCCTCTCAATTACTCAAGGGCATTGCTCCAGCAATTCTTCCCAATTCTTACATCATCAATTTTTTATTTCCCGATGAATTATTCCACCCAACACACAAACATGCTGCTGTTTCTACCATTGTAAACACTCATTCTTTTGATCTCACTCCCTTACCAGCTTCTACCCCATTTCTTTCCTCCACTTTGGAGAAATACTTCTTGAAAGAGTTGTCTACATTCACTGTTTTCAATTCCATTCCTCCCATTATTTTGTGACTCTACTTTCTACTTCACTGCTTGCTGTATCTCAGTCTCCTTTGATGGTTGGTCTTCTTCCCAGTTCTTTAATGTTAGAGTGCCCCAGGGCTCAGTGCTTGGCCGATTCTTCTGTGGACACTCAGTCCCTTGATCTTCTCAGTCTCAGCACTTTAAATACCATCTATATTCCCATGATTTCATATTTATATTTCCAGCACAGACCTCTACTCTGATCTCTAGATGAAACACTACCCCACATCCTCTTGGATGTCTAATAGACAATTCCCATGTCCAAAACTGAACTCTCATCTTCCTCTCTGGACTTACTTATTCATTTTCATCCTTCCAGCTTCTCATCAACTTCATTCTTTCAGTTTCTCAGGCTGAGACTTTAGGGCCATTCTCAACTCCTCTATGTCACCTCCACATTCAGTCCTGTAGGAAATTCTGTTGGTTCTACCTGCAATATATGTCAAAAGTCTGACCACTTTTTATCACCTCTTCTGCTATCAACTTGATCAGAACTACCATCACTTTTCATCTGGATTATTGCATAGTTTTCAAACTGATTGGATGCTTGCCCTCCTAGAGTTGATTCTCTATACACCCATAATCCTTTTAAACATAATCAGATGGGACTCCTCTGCTCAAATCTCTTCAATAGTTCCTTATTTCATTTAGTAAATGTCAAAGTGCTTCAATGGCTACAAGACCTTATGGTATCTGCCTATCCTCCTTTGTTCCTCTTCATCTCCTACTTTCTCCCTTGCTTATGCTACTCTTGGAACATAGTGAGGATACTCCTACAATAGAGTCTTTTGTTTGCTGTTCTTAGGGAGTCTCATTTCCCAGGTATTCACTTCATCAGCTCTGTCATCTTAATTAAGTGTCTTCAGACAACTCACCTTCTCAAGGAGGCCTATCCTGACTACTCCATTTAATCATATAAGTTGAGGTCTACACCTTTCTTCAAGTCTCTTTACCCGATTCTACTTTTCTTCATAGCACTAATCACCTTGGAATATACTAATTAATTGGCTTATTATTATGTTTATTGTCCATTATCTGCTTCACAGTGTAAATCCCATGAGAATATAATTTTTCTGTTTTGTTCCTTGATGGACTGTCAGATCCTATTTCCAGTAGTGAATGACCAGCAAATATTTGCTGCATACAGGACTGCATAATGTGCTACATAATTTGTGGGTCCAGTGCAAAGTGAAAATTCAGGTCTCCTTGTTCAAAACTTTTCAAGAATTTCAAGATGACCACAGCAGAGCATTTATTCACACATGGGGCCCCTCTAAGCACGGGAACCTGGGCTCCTGCACAGGTTGCATGCCCATGAAGCCAGCCCTGGATGGATGGCCAGGTGACTTTACTTTCAAAACACAAGCAGAATCTGACCACTCTTCATCATGTCTACTACTACAAATTTGGTACCAGCTGTTATCATTTCTTACCTAGATATTGCAGTAGCTTCCTAACTGGCCTCTTTGTGTCCATACTTGCTTATACTGGAGGGCTTCTCATTCACATAGACTCTAATACAAACATTTCCCCTAGAGTTGTACAGTGTGGCAGCCCTGAGACTGGCTTACAGGATCTGACCCTTTTTATGCTTTCAAAGCATATTTCCTACTCCTACCTGCTTCTCCCACTCTGCTTTTAATTACATTTGACCTTAGTTTCCCTTACCTAGAGCACTCATCTCCCAAGACTTTCACCTTCAACAAGTCTTTGCTCTACTTTACTTTCTTAGTGAAGGCTTCCTTGACTATGTGTATAAAATAGCAACCTATCCTACCCTTAATCATTTATTCTACTTCCTTGCTTTATTTCCTCTGTGTCATTTATCACTCTGATACACGATGTATTTTATTTATCAATTTCATTTCTCCATCAGGGAAGAGCCCTTTTTCTGTCTTTTCTACTGCTCTATCCTGAGCATCCATAAAAGTGTCTAACACATAGTGGGCACACAACACATGCTAGTTGAAAAGGTGAATAAATTAAAAAATGAACACACAGAACAGAAATCTCCTAATGGAGCACAATTGCTGAAGGAGATAGATGACGGCATGAACTAAAAATTATTAGAGCATGAGAAAAATTTAGTTACTGAGTAAAGAGATGCATTTGATCAAAGGAAAACAAACCAACTGTGATTTCTCAGTCTAAAATTTGGTAGGTAATTTGAAAGGGAAATTGCTGAGGCCAGAATTTGTGGCCTGGAAGAACTAATCTTAACAGCAGAGTAAAACCAAAAGGAATTGGTGAGGGAAAATATAATGGATTTGGTTGTCACATTTGTGTTTTCCAATAAGCAATTTATAGGGCCCCGGAAGGAGGAAAACCCAAAAAACAACAGATAGAAGAGAGACAAATAATAGATTAACATGTCTCTCATCTGAAAAAAGATGGAATCTACAGATTAAAGGAGCTCACAAAGTTAAATGTGAAACTGATACTCCATATCCTGGTAACATTCCTGAACTCCAAGAATAAAGATAATATTTTATAATCTTACAGGCTAAAAGAACAGGTTACCTCTAAGATAAGAAAGAATCACACTGTCATCAGACTTCTCATCTACAAACTAGAAGTGAAAAAGTATGAGACTCCTGAGGAAAGGGCTGGAATTCATCTTCCAGGCTGAAAGACATCTATTTATATATGTGGAAGGATTTAAAAAATGTGTTATTCACTTGTCCTGCTTGACAAAAGGACTAGAGGAAGAACACTATGCAGACAACAAATAAATCAGAAAAAAACTTTAATATAGGGGAAAATGAAGAGGCAAATGAAGAGGTAGTCAATGAAATTTGCTGCATATATAGTTAAATTTAATATGATAGAATAGTTGAAAATGTGATAGAAATACAAACCAAAATTATTGAAATGGAAAAGTCATGTTGCAATGGAAACAGTGGTAGTCTAGAATTACACTACTAAATTGTCTAAGCAAAGCCTAGGAATTTGTAGGGTATGGTGAGAGGTGTGAAATAATCATTCTAAAGATTTCATCTGGTTGGAGGAGCACAGAAATCAAAGTATTTAAAAGGATTAATTTAATTGGGTTAGGGTGGCAAGCAATTGGGATATAGAATGTCTCATTGGTGAAGATAATTGGCATATTATGAATTTCAGGAAGGAAAGTTTCCATTGGCAGAAGTGAAGAGCACAGTAGAACATCCAAATAAAAAGAAAAAAATAAATAAATGCCAACCTCTTAAACCAACCTAAAATCAGAGAAAGAAGAAAGGAAACAATAAAATTGATAATTATCAAACATGGAAAATATAAAACCTAGTAAATTAAATGTGAAAAGGCTGAATTCTTTCAAAACACAAAGATAGTTGTATTAGGTTAAAAAACAAAATTCAGCGATATATTGGTTATAAGAAACACTTAAAGCAGAGTAATAGAAAAAATGTGTAAAAATATGTTAGATACAAGGAAATACAAACATAATGCAATAGTGGCAATATTAATATAAGGCCATAATTAATCCAATTAAAGTTAAAAACACTAAACAAGATCAAAATATTAGCAGGATAAATAACGATATGATGCAGTTACGGGAGGCAAAATTTATGAGTACATTAAAAACCTGTATGCACTAGACATCAGGACATTTAAATAAATAAAGCAAAAGCTTTCAGAAATACAAGGAAGACCTGATAAATGTGCAATTATAATAGGACATTTCCATATACATTATCTAAATGTATCCATTTAGATAATGGGTACATTCATGACAAAATCTGCAGTTAAAGCTATAGTCAGAGGAAAACATATAACACTGAATACCATCATTATTAAAAACATAAAAGAACTCGATATACAAATTTAGAAATTAGAAAAAAGATAAATAAAATTAGTCAGAAGATGTTGAAAAGAAACATAAAGGTAGAAACTGAGATTAATGAAGGAGAAACAACAACAAACAAAATGAAAAACAATAGATCCAAATGCTTATCCTCTGGAAAGACTAATAAAATAGACAAAATTCTCCATGAGCCTGATGAAGAGTAAAAGAAAAAATCCATCCTGACTAACACGGTGAAACCCTGTCTCTACTAAAAAATGCAAAAAATTAGCCGGGCGTGGCGACGGGCGTCTGTAATGCCAGCTACTTGGGAGGCTGAGGCAGGAGAATGGCGTGAACCCGGGAGGCGGAGCTTGCCTCCGAGAGCGCCAAGAGAGAGTGAGCCAAGAGAGTGCCACTGCACTTCAGCCTGGGCGACTGAGCGAGACTGTCTCAAAAAAAAAACAAAAAACAAAAAACAAAACATAAAATGGATATAAACAGATGTGAAAGAGCCTTAAAATTATAAAATAATACATAGTGATGCTTTTTGATAATAAATTTGAAAATCTAGACAGGATGCATGATTTTGATCAAAGGTATGCTATGCCAATGAATAGAAACTTTGAATAGATGCATTACCATAGAAGGGATTGGAAGGGCAATTAAAGATCTGCCATTAAAATAGGTACCCAAGTCCAGATGGTTTCGCAGCTGAGTTTTATCCAACCTTTAAAGATGATTCCAATGTTATTTAAACTATTGCAGACCTCAGAAAGAGACAGAAAGTTCTCCAATTAATTTTATGTAAACAACTTAACCTTAATAGCAAAACTTGATCAATATAATACAAAAATACAACCCCTAAAGTGATAACACTTACGAATATGGATGGTAAAATTCTAGATTAAATAGGCAAACTCAGTTTAGCACTATATCAAAGTAATATACCGTCTTACTAATTAGGCTGTATGCCATAATAAAAATACAGTTGAATATCAGGAAATCTATGAACACAATCACATTGTAGACTACAAACTCTACTAGATGTTTAGTTACATGAAAGTAAGAATTTTGCATGCCTTTTTCTTCACTGTTGTATCCCCAGTGCACAGCACTTGTCATGATAGTGTCTGTTCAGTAGGTACTTTTTGAATGAATGGGTCATGTTAATTAAATCAGTGAGAAAAACTATATGATTATATCCAGTGGCTGCTGTAAATGGCTATAAATGTTTAAGATCAGCCCTCAAAAAAATAAAATCCCTGATTTATTGCATTTGCTGATATTCATGGTGTAAATATTTCCACCATGACCATTTAAAAACAGTTCAACCATTTGGCCAATGTGATGACTCTGAATGGGTTGGGAACAGGGTGAGCTGGCTCCAGCACACCACTGACATACAGACAGATGCTGAAATGGCATTTGATGAATTAGCAACTGTATTAATTAAGGTTCTCTAGAGGGACAGAACTAATAGGATAGATATCTATATAAAGGGGAGTTTATTAAATATTAACTCACACAATCACAAGGTCCCACAATAGACCACCTGCAAGCTGAGGAGCAAGGAGAGCCAGTCTATGCCCCAAAACTGAAGAACTTGGAGTCCAATGTATGAGGGCAAGAAGTATCCAGCACGAGAGAAAGATGTAGGCTGGGAGGTTAGGCCAGTCTAGTAGCCTTTTCATGTTTTCCTGCCTGCTTTTATATCCTGGCCACACTGGCAACTGATTAGATGGTGCCCACCCAGATTAAGGGTGGGTCTGCCTTTTCAAGCCCACTGACTCAAATGTTAATCTCCTTTTCCAATACCCTCACAGACACACCCAGGATCAATACTTGCATTCTTCAATCCAATCAAGTTGACACTCAGTATTAACCATCCAAGCACCCGTTCCTAAATAACTAATGGAGGGTTATTACTCAAATATGATAAATTATATTTGCTAAAACCCAGTTAAATAAACACAACTTTAAACATGGACCCATTGAAACCATTTCAGTTAAATCAAAAACTAAATAGGGGTTGTTGCTATCAGCAATATTCAACAGTGCTTTATAGAGGCACAAAACAACTAGAGATGAAAATGGCAAAAGTAGTCCATATTTTACTGGAAACCCTAGCCAGAGCAATTGGACAAGAGAAAGAAATAAAGACATCCCAATTAAAAAAAATCAATCAATCAAATTATTATTGTTCACAGAAGATATAATATCATATTTAGAAAAATCTGGAAGACCCTACTACTGAAAAGCTGTTACAATTGATAAACCAATTCAGTAAAGTTTTAGGATACAAAATCAATATACAGTAGCAATTATATATGCCAACAGCAAACAATCCTTAAAAGAAAAATAAGGCAATCTATTTACAATAGTTACAAAAAATCTAAGATACCTAAGAAAAAATTTAACCTAGGAGGTAAAAGACCTCTACAAGGAAAGCTAAAACACTCTGATAAAAGAAATTGAAAGGATGCACACCAAAAATGGAAAGATATCCCAAACGTCTGGATTGGAAAAATTAATATTGTTAAAATGTCAAAACCGTTCAAAGCAATCTTTATAGTCCATGCAATTCCTATCAAAATATAAATTACATTCCTCACTGAACTAAAAAAAAAATCCTAAAATTTGTATGGAGCACAAAAGAACCCAAATAGCCAAAGCAACTCTAAACAAAATGAGCAAAGCTAAAGGCATCATACTACCCAACTTCAAAATATACTACAAAGCCATAGTAACCAAAACAGCATGGTACTGGCATAAAAACAGACATATAGACTAATAGAACAGAATAGTGATCCCAAAAATAAATTCATGTATTTACAGGCAACGATTTTTGACAACTATGTCAAGAACATACATTAGGGAAAGGACAGTGTCTTCAATAAATGGTGCTGGGAAAACTAGATAACCATATGCAAAAGAATGAAGCCAGGTCCTTATCTCTCACCATATACAAAAATAAAATCAAAATGGATTAAAGACTTAAACCTTAGACATGAAACTAGGCAACTAATGGAATAAAACATTGGGGGATGGGCACAGTGGCTCATGCCTGTAATCCCAACACTTAGGGAGGCTGAGGTGGGCAGATCACTTAAGGCTGGTTTGAGACCAGCCTGGCCAACATGGTGAAACCCCGTCTCTACTAAAAATACAAAAATTAGCCAGGTGTGGTGCACACACCTGTAATCCCAGCTACTTGGAAGGCTGAGGCATGAGAATCACTTGAACCTGGGAGGTGGAGGTTGCAGTGAGCTGAGATTTCACCACTGCAGTCCAGCCTGGGTGACAGAAGGAGACCCTGTCTCAAAAAAACAAAAACCAAAAAAAAAAAAAAAAAAGAAAAGAAAAGAAAAGAAAAGGATAAAACATTGGGGAGGTGCTTCAGAACTTAGTCTGGGGTAAGATATTTTGGGTAAGATCTCAAGAACACAAGCAACAACAACAAAAAAATAGACAAATGCGATCACAACAAGCTAAAATCCTTTTGCCCTGCAAAGAAAATAATCAACAAAGTGAAGAGACAACATGCAGAATGGAAGAAATTATTTGCAAACTACCCGTTTGATAAGAGATTAATAACCAGAATACATAAGGAACTCAACTCAGCAAAATAAAAATAAAAAAATAAAAATAATTCAATTTAAAAATAGATAAAGGACCTGAATAGACATCATGCAAAAGAAGAAATACAAATGGCCAACAGGTATAATAGATGGAAAAAAAAAAAGCTCAGCATCACTAATTAACAGGGAAATGTAAATCAAAACCACAATGAGATATCATCTCACCCCAGTTAGAATGGCTTTCATAAAAAAGAGAAAATAACATGCTGATGAAGATACAGAGAAAAGGGAATCCTCATACACTGTTAGTGGCAATGTAAATTAATATAGCCACTAAAGAAAATAGTAAGACGTTCCTCAAAAAACTAAAAATAGAACTACCACATGATTCAGCAATCCTGCTACTGGGTATATATCTGAAAGGAAATTAGAATCGCCTCTCACCCTTTTGGCTAGGATCTAGTGTAAGAAAGGAAATGAGCATATCAAAGAATTGTCTGCACTCCCATTTTTATTGCAGCACTATTCACAGTAACTAATATATGGAATCAACCTAAGTATTCACCAACAGATCAATGGATAAAGAAAATATGGTACATATACACAAGAGAATATTATCCCACCATAAAAAAGAATAAAATCCTGTCATTTTCAGCAGTGTGGATGGAACTGGAGGTAATTTTGTTAAGTTAAACAAGCCAGGCACAGAAAGACAAATGTTGCAGATTCTCACTCATGGATGGTACATAAAAATGTGGATCTTACCAAGGTAGAGAGTTGATTTGACGTACAGAGGGAAGAGTAGAAGGAGGAGAAGAAAGAAGAGAGGCTGGTTAATGGGTACAAAAATATTTAGATAGAATGATAATATCTAGTATCTGACAGCACAGTAGGGTGACTATAGTTAACAATATTTGTTATATAGTTCAAAGTTGCTGAAGAAGAAAAATTTGTTCCCAACACAAAGAGTGAATGTTTGGGGTGATGGATGTCCCACTTGCCCTAGTTTGATCATTACACATCGTGTGCATGTGTAAAAATACCATGTATACCCCCAAATATGTACAACCATTATGTATCAATTTTTGAGAATAAGAATATGTCTTTGTAAATGTAAATATGATATTACATCATCTGTGAACAGTAATAATTTGATTTTTTTTTCAATTGCCATGCCTTTATTTCTTTCTCTTGCCCAATTGCTCTGGCTAGGGCTTCCGGTAAAATACTGAATAAAAATGGTAAAAGTGAGCATTCTTGTGTTGTTTCAGATCCCAGAGGAAAGGTTTTTAATTTTTCCCTATTCAGTATGTTAGCTGTGAATTTTTAAATCTATGTCCTTAATTGTTTTGAGGGATGTTCCTTTTATACTCAGTTTATTAGGAGTTTTTTTTTTCATAAACAGGAGTTTAATTTTGTTGACTGCTTTTTCACCACCTATTGAAACAATTATATGATTTTTGTCTTTGATTCTGTTAGTGTGATATATCATTTTTATTGATTGTGTAAGCATGCTTGCATGGCTGGAATTAATCTCACTTGATCATGATTACTGCTTTTTAAAATGTATTGCTGTATCCCATTTGCTGATATTTTGTTGAAGATTTTTAAATCTATGTTCATAATGGATATTGGCCTGTAGCTTTTCTTGCATGTGTATTCTTGTCTGGTTTTGGTGTCAGGGTAATGCTGCCCTCATAGAATGAGTTTGGAAGTATTCCTTCCATATTAGTCTGTTCTCATGCTGCTGATAGAGACATACTGGAGACTGGGGTAATTTAAAAAGGAAAGAGGTATAATCGATTCACAGTTCTGTATGGTTGGGGAGGCCTCAGGAAACTTACAATCACAGCAGAAGGGGAGGCAAACACAGCAGAAGGGGAAGATAGCGCTTTCTGCTCTCTTCACACAAAAGCAGGAAGGAGAAGTGCTGAGCAAAAGGGGGAAAAACCCTTATGAAATAATCAGATCTTATTAGAACTTACTCACTATCACAAGAACAGCAGCATGGGATAACTTCTCCCATGATTCAATTATTTCCCACCTGGGTGCCCCCTAAGACATGTGTGGATTATGGGAACTACAATTCAAGATGAAATTTGGGTGGGGATACAGCCAAACCGTATCACCTTCCTCTTCAAATTTTTGGGGTAGTTTGAGTAGAACTGGTATTAGTTCTTTAGATGTTTAGTAAAATTCAGCAATGAAGTTCTTGGGTCCTAAGCTTTTCTTAGATGGGACGCTTTTTTTATTACTGCCTACATCTTGTTATTTCTTACTGGTCTGTTCAGATTTTCTATTTCTTCATGATTCAATCTTGGTAGCTTATATGTGTCCAGAAATTTATCCGTTTCTTCCAGGTTTTCCAATTTTTTTGACATTTTTTTTTATAATAGTCTCTAATGATCTTTTGTATTTCTTTGGTATCAGCTGTTATGTCTTTTTCATTTCTGATTTTATTTGGTTTTCTCTTGTTTTCTCAGTTTAGTTAAAGGGTTGTCAATTTTGTTTATCTTTTCAAAAATTCAAGTGTGTGTTTTTTGATTTTTTGTGTTGTTTTGTTTTAGTCCCAATTTCAATTATTTCTGCTCTGATCTTTATTATTTGTTTTCTTCTACTAATTTTTGTTTTATTTTTGTTTTTCTAGTTTCTTGAGGTACATCATTAGGTTGTTTAACTGAAATCTTTCTACTTTTTGATGTAGGCATTTATTGCCATAAACTTTCCCCTAGAGTATTGGTTTTGTTGGACCCATATATTTTGGGATGTTGTGTTTTAATTTTCATTTATTTCAAAGAATTTTAAAAATTTATTTTTAAAATTTCTTTATTGAACCACTAATTGTTCAGAAACATATTGCTTAATTTCTGTGTATTTGTATAGTTTCAAATATTCCTGTTGTTATAGATTTCTAGTTTTATCATTTTATGATCGAAAGATACTTGATATGAGCTGAGTTTTTTGACTTTGTGGAGAATTGTTTTGTGGCTTAACATATGGGCTATCCTAGAGAATGTTCCATGTACTGATGAGAAGAATGTGTTTTCAGCAGTTTGATTAAATGTCCTATAACTTGATGTTTCTTTGTTGATTTTCTGGCTGAATGATCTGTCCATTATGAAGAGTGAGTATTGAAGTCCCCTACTATTATTGTATTGCAGTCTATCTCCCCCTTAGATCTATGAGTGTTTGCTTTGTATATTTGGGTACTCTGGTGTTGAGTGCATACATGTTAACAACTGTTATATCTTTTGGTGAATTTACCTCTTTATTATTATATAGTATTGCATTTGCTAATGCTCATGGTGTAAACATTTCTATTATATAGTAACCTTTGTCTCTTTTTACAGCCTTTGAGTTGAAGTCCATTTTATTTTATGTAATATAGCTACCCTTGTTCTTCTTTGGTTTTAATTTCATGGAATATCTTTTTCCATCCCTCACTTTCAGTCTATGTGTATCTTTTTAGGTGAAGTGAGTTTCTTGTAGGCAGCATATTATTGGGTATTATTATTATTATTTTAATTCGTTCAGTCACTCTATGTCTTTTAATTGGAGAATTTAGTCTATTTATATTCAATGTTATTATTCATACATTAGGACTTATTATTGCCATTTTGTTACTTGTTTTTTGATTGATTTGTAACTCTTCTCTTCCTTCCTTTGTTATTATCTTTCTTTGTGGTTAAGCGATTTTTTCTGGGAGTATGTTTTAATTCATCATCTTTTACTTTTAGTTTATTTATTATAGGTTTTTGCTTTGTGGTTAAAAGGCTTAAAAAACATTTTATAGATACAACAAGTTATTTTAAACAGATGATAACTTTGACCACACACACACACAAATAAGACCAACAAACGAAGGAAAAACTAAAAAAACTCTACAATTTAATTCCTTTCTCTCCACATTTTGACTTTTTATTGTCTTAATTATCTGTTTATATTGTCTATCTCTTAACAAGTTGCCGTGTTGTTATTATTTTTGGTAGATTTGTCTTTTAGTTTTCGTACTAGAGATATGAGTGGATTACACCCAACAATTACTGCATTAGATTATTCTTAATTTGACTGTAGACTGACTTTTACTAGTGAACTCTACATTTTCAAATGTTTTCTTTTTGCACATTAGCATTCTCTTTTTTTTGGGTTGAAGAATTCTCTTTAACATTTCTTGTAAGATGAATCTACTGGTGAGGAATTCTCTCAAATTTAATTTGGGAAAGAGTTTATCTCATCTTCATTTTGAAGAAAAGCTTTTTTTCTGGGTACAGTATTTTCTGTTGGCAGTTTTTTTTTCTTCAGCACTTTGAATATGCCATTCTACTTTTTCCAGGTCTACATAAGAAGTCTGTTGCCAGATAAATCAGAGCTCCTTTTTATGTTATTTGCTTCTTTTTTCTTGCTGCTTTTAGTATTCTCTCTTTGTCCTTGACCTTTGAGAGTTTGATTATTATATTCCTTGGGGTGGTCTTATTTTGACTGAATCTGTATGGTAATATACAGTTTGGATAACTCAGAAGAAGACAGAAAAATGGGGGAAGTTTGGAACTCCTTAGAGATTTGTTGAATGGCTTTGACCAAAATGCTGATAATGATATGGACAATGAAATCCAGGGTGAAGTAGTCTCAGATGGAGATGAGGAATTTGTTGGAACTGGAGCAAAGGTAACTCTTGTTATGTTTCAGCAAAGATACTGGTGGCATTTCACTCCTACCCTAGAGATGTGTGGAGCTTTGAACTTGAGAGAGATGATTTAGGGTATCTGGTGGAAGAAATTTCTAAGCAGCAAAGCATTCAAGAAGTGACTTGGGTGCTGTTAAAGGCATTCAGTTTTAAATGGGAAACACAGCATAAAAGTTTGGAAAATTTGCAGCCTGACAATGCCATAGAAAAGAAAATCTCATTTTCTGAGGAGAAATTCAAGGTCTCTTGAAGACTCTCTTTGAGCTTACTGATTCCTTCTTCTGCTTCATCTAGTCTGCTTTTGAGAGCCTCTAATTCATTTTTCAGTTCAGCAAATATATTTTTTAGTTCCAGGATTTCTGTTTGATTTTTAAAAAATTATTTTAATCTATTTGTTAATTTTTTCTGATAAATTTCTGAATTGATTTTTCAGTGTTATCTTGGAGGGATCTTAGACCTTCTATTTTGAATTCTTGAGTTGAGGCCTCATGTATCACCATTTCATTAGGACTGATCACTGACTCCTTAGTTTTTCCGCTTAGGGATGTTATGGTTCCCTGTTTGCTATTGTTTCTTGTGGATGTATGTCTATGGCTTTGCATTGAAGGATTGGTTATTTATTCCAGGTTTTACTCAGAGCCAAAATATTGTGGGGGAGGAGGAATACCTTAGTATTTGTATTGCTGGATTTCCGCCTTTTTTCCCCTCACATCCATAGTCTATAATACCTTGAATGAACAAGTTATATATTTCCAGTGATTCCAGACTTCCTAGTGAACCCATAATATAGGTATTTGTTATATATAAAAAGTCCTATATGTCATAGATTTCAGGCAACAAAGTTTAGAAAACAAAGTCTTTATCCAGGGAGCCATAAAAGAATAGAGGTTTGGCATAGGGTGGTTGGTAAAGGAAAACTATCCTAAAGCACTTGTTTCTATACTTGGCTATGCTTTTGTAGAAATATAGTTAGAATTAAAATAAAGTTTGGGCACTTAAAGGAATAAGCTTTAGTAATTTGGAAGATTTCTTTACATAGGATCACTTATGCATTGCGTATTTACATACTGAAATATAAAACATTGGTTCTCAAAGCTAGTGTTCTAGTATACTATCAGTAAGGGTCAGTGGGAGGTAAAGAGGTGATTTCATAGCTTATGTGCGCAGATTACAAATCACAGGCAAATAATCTTAGTAGTCCCAAATGTGAATGTCATCAAGTGTATCTTCATGAAGAAAATATTTGGAAATGTTGAGATATAAGATTTTACCAATACACCTTTAGTCAGTTGTACACAAAAATGAACATATGGCTCTGAGATTACGTTTGGCTCCTGACTGTATCTTAGACTGATCCATTTTTTTAATGACTTTAAAATTAGATATTTGGGTTAGTTTTGCTTGACATTGACTTAAGAGAGCCTTTTATAAATTAAAAATCCTAAGAACATAACTACAGGCAAAGATTATAATGAAAACAATATAGAGACTGTGTCTGTGCTGATTGGAGTGTAGCCTAATACTGTATTCTGGTGAGTAATCTGGTAGTAGTTAGATTAAAACATGTGAATACTATGTGAATACTTGCTTTGGTGTAGATCCCAAAGGATGTCACGTAAGCCATATGAACTAGTCTACCTGGACAGGTTAAGTAATAGTACCACTAATCTCTCTCAGAAGTATTCTGGATTGGACAGTCTGTCATCTAACCTCTAAGTATACATGTATGAAGGTACTCATTGCAGTTATAGAGAGGGTCCTTAATGGGAAGAGGGAATAGGGAAAACATGGTGGAAATATACACAGACTAAGTTCTATGCAGTAGTTAGAATCAAATAATTAGATGTTCTTTAAGTGAGTTAATCTTAAAAACCTATTGCTTATTCAAAAATGAAATAGCAGACTAAAATATATACTATTTTATAAGATAATACATGCAAAATGAGTAATATACATGTTACAAGAATTCATGAAAACCGAAAGACATCAAATACATTACAGTAGCTGTCTAAGAGGAAAGAGAAAAATGTGAGTGGGTTATAGAATTAAAAGAAAGTGATTTCACTGCTGGGTGCAGTGGCTCATTTTGGAAGGCTGAGGTGGGCAGATCGTTTGAGTCCTGGAGTTCAAGACCAGGCTGTGTAACATGGCAAACCCTGTCTCTACAAGAAATACAAAAAAATTAGCAGGGCACAGAGGAGCACACCTGTAGTCCCTGTTACCTGGGAGGATCACTTGAGCCCAGGTGGTCAAGGTTGCAGTGAGCCAGTGAGCCATGATTGTGCCACTGCATTCCAAACTGAGTGACAGAGTGAGACTCGTCTAAAAACAAAACAAAAATAAGACAAAAAGAAAACAAAAACCAGAGTCAAATAAAACAAGATAGTGCCTTGTGTAGACCAGTGATAATTAGCTGTGAACTGAATAGTATGATTAAGAGAACATTCTGTACCTGAAATCCAAAAAAAAAACCCTGTAGACTGTAATTATATTATACATGATACAAGTATAAAGAATGTATCTTTTAAAATATTTTTTACAAGCTGGAATTAAAACATTAAAAACATTATGTATAACCACCCCAGGTATGAGAAACTGGACATAAAATGAATATTAATGAATCTTTGCCAAAATAGAAGCTTCTGTTTTAAGAGTCCCTAATTTGAGAATTTATAAAGCTATGAGAATGAAAGAATTAAAGTAGCCTCTGGGTAGGAAAAAACCTATCCTAGTTTTTCATCCACACTCCTGGCCATTCTCTGAACGACAGCAATTTTCCACAACTTATGTAATTATAAATACAGCCTTTCATCCTCAGTACTCAGGCACTTCCCACCTAAACTCTTTTAAGAAAATAAATACCACCAGTTTGAATATCCTCTCTGGAACTTTAATGATATATTTGGAGGTTTTCATAAAGAAAAACTGCACTGATGTTTCCTATGGACTTTCCTGGATTCCCTGAAGGGAGGCTTTGGCTGACAATTCTAGCTAGCTTTGGGGGTGACTCAGGCATGCTTGACAATTGTTACCCGTAAATGTTGATGCAGCTCAATAGCTGAGTATCCGCTCCTTTTTCCTGTGTGTGTCTCTCCTGATTCTGAATGTGGCTTTCTTGAAAAAGAAGGACTGGCTTTCACTATAGAGAATAGATGTCCTTGAACCTGCTGGAAACTTGGAACAAATTCTCAATTCTAGTTGGCTTAAGCATGCACAGTTACTAGAAAAATGATCCCCCTTATGCTGTTGATAACTGTGTCACAAGAGGAAGTTTGAGATGTCACTGAGTGCTGCAGGAGACTTTTAAGAAAGGCAGTTCTCTCTGCAACCTGTTTTTCACATCATGGGGAAATCTATTTAGTAACTTTTTCAGAATACTACAGTTCATTATCCTACTGGCCCTACAAAACAATCATGATAGTAAAAATTGTAATGCCAGGCACTGTTTTAAGCTTTTTGTATGGCATACCTTATTCAATCCCCTCAATGACCCTCTGAGATAGATGATATATAATCTTGGGTTGATGGCTGAGGAAACAGGCACAGTGACATAACGTAACTCTCCCTAGGGTACTCAGCTAGTGCTTGGCAGAAGGGGGATGAGAACTTGGGTATCCTGGTGGCAGAGGTGCATCTTTGGGTTACTGACCATCACTACCTTGCAGAAGCCACCAAGACTCATTCTTGGGTGCACTGTTTGTCTGGCTGGAAGCATTAAGGTAGGAAGGAAAGAGCATGTACTTTAAAGTCAGACAGACTTAGAATTCTATTGATTTCACCGCTTTCTGTTTGTGTGATTCTAGGACAAGTGATTTGATCTGAACTTCAATACAGTTATGTACTGCATAAAGTTATTTCTGTCTATGATAGACTACATAAATAAGGCTGGTCCCATAAGATTATAATGCGGGTGAAAAATTTGTATTGCCTAGTGACATCATAGCCATTGTAATATGGTACAATGCGTGACTCATGTGTTTGCGGTGATGCTGGTGTAAACAAACCTGTGTTGCCAGACATATGAAAGTATATTTCATACAATTATATACAGTATATACTTGATAATATACTCTAAAATAACAAAGTATAGTATAAACCAATAACATAGTAAGATATGTTAACATATATCAGAGACCTTTGTGGCAGCTCCCTCTGATCACAGATGTTAACATATGTTACTAGTTTGTATCATTACTATACCATTAATTGTTACTTAGAGCTTACTTCTTCCACTTATAAAAAAGATTAACTGTAAAACAGCCTTAGGGAGATCCTTTAGGAGGTATTCCAGGAGACAGCATTGTTGTCATAGGAGATGCCAGCTCCATGCGTGTTATTTCCCCTGAAGACCTTTCAGTGGGGTAAGATGTAGAGGTGGAAGACAGTGATATTGACGATCCTTACCCTGTGTAGGTCTAGGTTAATGTGTCTTAGTTTTTAACTAAAAAGCTTAAAAAGTAAGATAAAAGAATTAAATATTTTAAAAATAAAAAAAGGCTTATAGAAGAAGGATGTGAAGAAAGAAAATATTTTTGTACAGCTGTATAACGTGTGTTTTAACCTAAGTGTTTTTACAGAAGAACAAAACATTTAAAAAAATTTAAAAAATTTATAAAGTAAAACTGTTATGGTAAGCTAAGTTAATTTATTGTTGAAGGAAGAAAATATGTTCTAAAATAAATTTAGTGTAGCTTAAGCGTACTGTATTTATAAAGTCTACAGTACAGTAATGTCCTAGGCGTTCACATTCACTCACTCATTGACTCACCCAGCGAATTCCAGCCCTGCAAGCTCCATTCATAAGTGCCCTACACAGGTGTACCTTTTTTTTTTTTTTTTTTACCCTTTATACCTTACCTTTTCTATGTTTAGAGATGTTTAGATACACAAACACTTAACATTGTTTTACAATCGCATGTAGTATTCAGTGCAGAAACATGCTGTACAGTTTCGTAGTCTGGGAGTAATAAACTATACCACATAGCCTAGGTGTATAGTAAGCTACACCATGTAGGTTTGGGTGAGTACACGCTGATGTTAGCTTGATGATGAAATCAACTAACAATGCATTTCACAGAACATATTCCCACCATTAAATGATGCATGACTGCAGTCTCATTCACAAAATGTGAATAATTATACTGGTTCTGATCTTAGAAAAGAAAGAGTATTAAAATAACTAATACTAAATCCTAGTGTGCTAATAATTATTGGCCCTCAAGTGTTGCTTTTATAGATTGCAATGTCACAAAAATTATTTGATTTAAGAACCCTTCCTTAGTGTGATTACGTATCATGATGTTCATTTTATGAAAGAGTAAACAGGCACAGAGAAGTCACTAACGAGTCCAAGGTCATATAGCTAGTAAACTGAGTCAGGATTTAAACTTTTATCTCTCCAAATCCAACCTCTATGCTCTTGATTCTTATGGAGACTGCCTCTAAATGCCATATAGCTGTAAGAATGATTTTTAAGGGGGTAAATCGGCCAGTAAAAAACCTAAAAATCGAAAGAAAAAATCTGTTTTACTGAATTTCATAAGGAAATATTTTTGTAAATTAAGAGAAGTAATTATTTGTTTGGATATGTATCATGTGATATCTGACTTGTGAATTTAACATTATTCAGCCCTTTTAGAACTGAGTGGTATGTTTGCATGCAGATTATTTTCGAAAAACACGCCCAGGGTTAAAATGGTATTAGAAATTGATACTAAAGAGAACTGTGAACTAAACCAAATAGCTTGTGTTTTTCAAGAGCATGGAGAATTGAAACAATGAAATGATTATTTTGTTTTTCATTTAAAATATTATTTTCATATTTAAATGATGAATGAAATAAAATTTATGTCTAAACTAATAGTGAATTACCCCCTCCCCTTTGGTTCTCCCCTAAATTTTATTTGATTTTTGATTGTAACTATAGTAAAATCAATGATATTCCTAGTATTCTAAAATGTACTACAAATAATTTATTAATTATTGTTTAAATATTTAATTTAGCAAAATGCTTTACTTTCTAAGTAAATTAGATCATATTTTGGGTTATCTCTATGAATTCATGTGACTTGAATTCTGATATGCTTTTTCTGAGTGGGAGAGAAATGAGTGGAGTTATA
This sequence comes from Trachypithecus francoisi, assembly GCF_009764315.1. NCBI lineage: Eukaryota > Metazoa > Chordata > Mammalia > Primates > Cercopithecidae > Trachypithecus > Trachypithecus francoisi. Next base: position 135,403,325 of record NW_022681454.1, on the reverse strand, counting down.
AATAATCATCCAGAACTGAGCATAACCCTGGGATACTTCTTCAAGTGTCCTGCCTATGTGTTAAGGGGTAAAAAATGTTACCAGCATTCCTATAAAAGACTAGTATTTTTCACACTGCTGTGTGTGGGGCATGTGTGTGTAGTGTGTGTGTGTGGTATGTGTGTGTGTATGTGCATGTGTGGGTTCTTGGGGATTTGAAGTATACAGAAGATATTTTAAATTTAGTGTTTCATTTGGATTACAATCTATAAATTGGTATAAATATTCTGGTTGAACTAAATTTCATATAGTTTTGGTGCTTCTGTGTATATTTTTTTCATAACATGTGAAGGCTAAATAGTGTGTTAGCACACTACACACATAGGGAATTTCCACAGTTGTTCAAATACAGAAAAACAGTGAACTAATGATTGTAATATGGAATGCTTCAACACAGGTATGCTAAATTCAAAAGCAGCTGAGTCATAGAACTTCATGATATATTATGATTTAGTGTGAATGTATCGTGAGGATCCCACCTTTGTTCACACCATTCTGCAACAATTTATTAGCAATTAAGTATATATATACTTAATTTTATATAAGAAATATATAATATATAAATATGTATAAAGGAAATTTTCTTTTCCAAGTTCCTTCTAAAATTGATCAGATACCATTTTTTAATTAAGGTTTTAGTAATGCCACAAGTGTAACAATATATTCAAGGAAACAAGACAGTTGTAGAGAATTATCAAGAGAAACCTTTTTTCTTATTTGCTGATTTACGTAAATGCAAGATCTGATTATCCTGAAATACAGCACAAAGATTTTATGGTATTACCTTTTCTGAAAAACACATTTATGTAAAAGTCATCTTTTGCATTATTGTCATTAAAGCTAATCTGTAGATACAATGAATAGGAAACTAGACCTGAAATACATCTTTTTCATTAAACGTAAAAAGTGCTATTTGGTTTCAACAAAACATCATTTGTCATTTGAAATTAACATGATCGGCCGGGCTTAGTGGCTCACACCTGTAATACCAGCACTTTGGGAGGCTGAGGCAGGTGGATCATGAGGTCAGGAGATCAAGACCATCCTGGCCAACATGGTGAAACCCCGTCTCTACTAAAAATACAAAAATTAGCTGGGCGTGGTGATGTGTGCCTGTAATCCCAGCTACTCGGAAGGGTGAGGCAGGAGAATCTCTTGAACCTTTGAACCTGGGAGGCAGAGGTTGCAGTGAGCCAAGATTGTGCCACTGCACTCCAGCCTGGTGACAGAGCAAGACTACATCTCAACAACAACAACAAAAAAAAAAAAAAAAAGAAAAATTAATGTGATTTTATAAAGAATAGTAAACATATGTTTATACCTAATTTTATTTATTATTTAATTTTCAGTGCACATATTGAAATAAAATAAATTTAAATCCATATTGTGAGTCCATGAGAATCTTTTTCATTAAATGACTTATTGAAACATTCATTAACCAAAAACCACATCCATTAAAAGACTTTGCTATCACCCAGATAATAAACATGTAAGCATTGGTAGCTGAACAATTTAGTTTTTTAATCATATAAGTCCTTCAAATTTAGTTCTGTAAAATATTACCATGGGATAATATTCTCAAAAATATATTTTTAGCATCTTTAGAAAACATCTGTCTCCTGTATTTACAGATATATTAGTGTTTACACATGCATGGAGAGCTAAGAAATTTGTGCATTTTTGAAAATGTTGTTCAGTGAAAACCTGAAAGCAATTATAGTGTAAAATCAGTAGATAATATCTTCAAGTTTCCATAGGATTGTGGTTGTTTTTTTACCCAAATTTTATGTTATCCAATGAGGGCTACTTTATGATCTGCTGTTTCCTAAAAAGGAACTCCTGGAACCCATGTCCAGTCATGCTGTGATTTTTTTCATTTTAAATCTAGGCTGCCTTTTGACTGTCTTACACAAAGGCATGAGAGAAGAATGATTAACATAGGGATTCTATGGTGATTATACATATTTCTTTGCTTAATCTGCTTCACAACTTTAAACTATTCTGCTGTTCGAGGTATTGTCTCCTATTTCATAGGTATATATCTAATCTAAGGATAAAAATTGAGAAATAAATGAGGTAAAAATAAAGCATTGTTCAAAGTAGTCTTTTTACTGCCTTAGAATTTGGGAATGATTGCTCGCTACATTGGCATTTGAGAGAAAAATTTGGCTATTATGGTTTTTCTTGTTATTTTTATTAAGTGAATGAAAAAGGATGGTAGCAGTTCAGCCACTGGGGTGTTGAAACAGCAAATTGAGGGGCCCCTAAGGACCTTGATACCCATTTTTGAAGTTCAATTCCATCCCTAAGATTAGAGCAGCCCTTCCAAAATGAGGGTCACAAATGCATTTGTGATTTAGACTATTTGTCTGGATGCTGTCAGGGAAACAATTGGCTATTATTGAACAGAACTGCTGATTTTCTCTTTGTACCATTTTTTCCCTTTTGTTTTGGTCATTTCTGAATGGTAAAGTCTGACAGCCAGTAAAAAAAAAAAAAAATAGTGGTTACATGGAAGAGAAAGGAACATGGAGACAGAAAGGGAACAAATAAAAAGAGGGAGAAAAAAAGAGACAGATTTTCAATTTCATGTGACATTGATTTAGTCTTGAGTAATTTAGTTTAATTGAAAATATATTTATCGAGCACATACTATGTAAAAAACATTGTTAATTGATGTGGGGGTAAAATTTGACAAGATAAAAATCCATGTCACGAAGAGCTCACTCTCTAGTATGGGAGATGAGATTGAATAGAGGAAATGTGACATTTTCTCACGGAGCCTGCTTCATCCACAGCCTCTCCAGTGATTACCACTCATGCTGCCTCTGGTCCCTGATCATAGCTGGTTGGTTGGGAATAGACACAGAACTCAGAGGAAGCCAATCATTGACTAAGCAGTGACTCAAGATGTATTAGGCCTACTCTTGAATGAGTGAGAGCTTATTATGTCAGAATCTCTTCAATCCAACAGCACTGTTCTTCATTTTCTCTCAAAAATACATCTTGCCTCTCTACTCATTTCTTTTACTCTCCTATCACTACTGATGTATTGCCATTGCTTCCTACTTGGTTTCTTCATTTGTAGCATGTTGTCTGTTAAGCCCATTCTCCAGTTGGAGTAATTTTTAAAAAAATACTATCAGATCATGTCATTCCTCTACTTAAAAAATTTCAGTGGTTTCTCATTGCACTTAATGTATAATCTGAACTCCACAACATGGGCCTCCATGACCACTCAGCTCCTTTTTCCCTCATCACTCTTCTCCCTTGCTTGCTCTCTCTCCTCAGATCCCCTGTCCTCAGCGGCTCCAGCATTGCTGCATTCCTCCAATATGCCTAGACAATATTACTGCACATGATTACTCTGCCTTTTGTTCCTCACATGTTGGCTCCTTTAAACACTTTAAAAGTGTCACCCTAAATTTTATCTTCTGGCAGATGCCTTTCTGTGACACTCTTGTTAAGGGAGATTTCACTTGTCACCCTGTTACTGTGCCCTGTGATATTTTTCACAATACTCTTTACAATTTTAAACACACACACACACATTCTCTTACTTAGGGTAGGTACTTGTCCCGACCTGCAGGACAGTCGAACGGGCCCTGGAAGGGGGAGTGGGAATGGAGGAGACAAGAAAACACAAGAAATGGAGACAAGACAAGTAGCCTGATCAAGTCTCGTTTATTGAATGCAGGGTCATGCCTTATATAGGCTGGCAGGGGAAGAGGTTGGGCCAGGGCGGTGACGGGGGGGGGGGGGCCGGGTCTTCTCAAATTACAATCGCGCATGCGCCGTGGGTTTGTACTGTTCCCGGGCGCGGGATCGCGCCTGCGCCCTAGGCTGCATATCTTCCTGGGCGGGAAAATGTTTGCGCGCGCGCGGGAAAGGTTGGCGCGCGCGGGAACAGTTTAGGCGCGCCCGGGAAAAACTTAGGCGCGCGCAGGAAAAGCTTTGGGCGCGCGCGGGAAGGGTTTATAATAAAGAACCCGGGAATGTGCCGTCTTGTCTCCGCTTTGCGGAGATCAAGCAACAGAGGTTGGCTAATTCCGGGCCTCATGGCTCCGGACAGGTACTGTCTGATTATCTCACTAGATTGCAGCAGCATTGCTCCCTACTGTAGACCTCCATGCCTTATGCAGTGCTTAGACTCATATTAGAAGCATGATAAGTTCAGCAAATAAATGAATTTAAATTAAGCCATAGAGAAATTGTTGCCTGTCAGTGGTGAATCCTAGAGTTAGCAGACAAGGTTGTGGGTGATCATTTTGGGCTCATGAATAGTTTTATCAGTACAGTATCATGTAGAGGTTGACCACATAGGTCTCAGAGTCAAAGAGATCTGGGTTCATGCTCAAGCTCCACTACTTACTAGCAATATTATCTCAAGAACATTATTTAACCTCCATGAACTGTTTCCCAATATGTAACATAGAGGTAATATTTTTTTACAAAATTGTTGCAAGGATATATGATAATGTGTGCAAGGTAATTTGTAAGAATAACAATGAATAACATTTATTTATTACTTTTCTGTGCCAGGTCCTAGGCAGAGAGCTTTACAGTGCTATGTCATCAGATCTCTTCATCAATCCTGCTAGATACAAACCATTATCCTTACTTTACAAGCAAGGAACTTCAAAAAGAGGCGAAGTTGGCTGGGCGCGGTGGCTCACTCCTGTAATCCCAGCACTTTGGGAGGCCGAGGTGGGCAGATCACGCGGTCAGGAGTTTGAGACCAGCCTGACTAACACGGTGAGACCCCGTCTCTACTAAAAATACAAAAAATTATCCAGGCATGATGACAGGCACCTTAATCCCAGCTACCTAGGAGGCAGAGGCAGGAGAATCGTTTTAACCTGGGAGGCGGAGGTTGCAGTGAGCTGAGATCGGGCCATTGCACTGAAGCCTGGGGGACAAGAGCGAGACTTCTCTCAAAGAAAAAAAAAAAAAAAGAGGGAAAGTTGAAGATCATACAGCCAGTAAGTGGCAGAATCAAGGCAAATTCAGAAATTTTAATTACAGAATCTAATGTTACAACACTGAGCTATACTGGCTTCCATATGGCATATGGAAGAATACGTTCAAATGGAAGTAAGGACAAAGTTGTTATTTTTAAGTAGATAAAGGTAATCTGAAGGGAGCAGAGAATTAAAGAAATGTACACTAGGAAGCCACATCAAGATGGCACATGGCCCCTGAAAGAGACAACTTTTCAAAGAACAGTTGCCTTTGTTTTGGTAGTTTTTGGTTTCCAAGACTAGTCCGATGATGTCCAATCGAACTCTATATTCTTTCCTTTTATCAAATTGTTATACTACCTCCAGTTTTTGGTGAACTACTTTCTCAATTGTTGCATCTTCCCTGGCTCATGGATTACTTTTACCTAGGGTTTGTAATATTTTATTGGAAAAATCATCTTCTGTGGTTTTTTTTTTTTGGAAAACGTCCATGAGCATTGAATTGTAGACATGTCCTCACTGAATAGCTTCCTATTTGCTTCTGCCTGGGCTCTGTGGATTTCACAGCCTAGATGAATGTTTATTTTGGGGTTTCTTTACAACACAGGCAATGCAAATTTAGAACAAAACTCATTCTGGCATGGGCCTGAGGTTTTGATTTCTAATTGGAACCTTTCCTCTCCCACTGGCCTGATCAAATGGCGGCCTGATCAAATGGCAGGCTTTCGTACAGCTTCCTCTGGGCTAATGGTTAGAATTTTTGTGGTCTCATTTCCACAGATAGACCAGACCTTAGAGGATGTTGAAGTCATTCAGTGTTTTAGGTCCATTTTCCTTTCACATGGGCCAAAGCTACATATTTTCTCTATATGTGGTGGGTAGATGCTCAGCCCTTACCCTCTACAGCCCTTATCTGGGGCTGAAACCCTTTTATATGGCTGGGAAGCATCTTCTGCCTACTATACAGGCTTTACCATTCCTTATTGTTTCCCCAACCCAGCTCTTATTGTTCTTTCTTTTGAGATGAGATATATATTTGGATCTTTTAATCAGCATTTACATATTCCCTGTGAGATGTGAGCCTATTTATATTAATATGGCTTCAGTCCCTCATGTTACCAAAAGTCCTAAAGCACTGAAGCACCAAGTGATTGATTTCTTGTGTGTTGAGGGAATGTGTTTTGCAAAGGGGTAGGAAGCTGTGCAAAGAGCTGGGCTTTATTCTGTAGATCACAGGGAGCCATAGAAGACTTTTGATTAAGTATATAGATAATCAAATCTAATTTTAAAGAAGCTAACTCAGAAGCATCATAAAGAATGGATGGAAACTGGAGAGACCAATGACATGGAAGCACATTAGAATGCTACTCAAAGTGTCGAAATCAAAGATAGTTGAGAGACTAACCCAAGCAGTAGAAACAGAAGAGACAGGTTAGATCTGTGAGAAAAGGAAAAGTCACACTTACAAAACCTTAAGACTTATTACATAAGAGGGAAGAGAAGTCCCAGACTTCTGACCTCAGCAATGAGGAGGATATTTGGTTGGATTGATAATATAGATGCTCCTCGACTTACCATGGGGTTACATCTCAATCAGCCCATCGTAAGTTGAAAATACTGTTAAGTCAAAATGCATTTAATATACCTAACCTACCGAATATCTTAGTTTAGCTTAGCCTACCTTAAATGTGTTTGCATTAGTTTACAGTTGGGCAAATCATCTAACACAAAGCCCATTTCCTAATAAAATGTTGAATAACTCATGTGACTTGTTGACTACATCACTAAAAGTGTAAAACAAAGTGATTATAGGTACTGACTACTGATGTACACAGCAGAAAGTGTCATCATAAAGTCAAAATATCCCAAGTTAAACCATTGCAAGTCAAACCATGGTAGGTCGAGGACCGCCTGTACTTTCTTGGAAATACAGGTTATCACTGACTATTGGCATGGCATTGCCCCATTCCTCTGCTACAAATATCCCAACTTATGATGGTTTTGGGGAAAATCCAAGATTGTGGTGTAACTGAGTGAGTAGGTAGTGGAATTAGCTGGTGGACTCACTTCTGGCTCAAATATAATGCTTAACAATCCTATTTAGTGTGTTACCTTAAGTGTATCCAAGTTAGTAGAAATATTTTGCTGTTGTGAATTCCACACTTATTCAACTGTCAGGAAGTGGGGCTTGATTTCTTTAACTCCACTCATGTTAACTGCATTCTCTGGTCTCCAGATTCTTATGTGATGAGAGGATAGTGGGTTTCCTAGGTGAGTAGCTTTTCCTTTTCTTTGCTTGGGAATAAAATATGTGGTCTATAGGTGGAAAAAAGTGAAATTAAATGATACTGTACAGAAAAAATCGACAGAAAAAAATACTACTGTATGTTAGCAGTTTGTGAACATTTTGTGCTGACAAAGCTCAGCAAGTCTGGACAGAAATACTTGCACAAATCTGATTATAAGGCTTCTCTCACTGAAGCAGGAACTGGCTCAGCAGAGGGAATCAAAAGAATAAACTGATGTAATTTATCCTTTCCCTGTTTCTCATGAGAAGAGATGCTTGCTAGGAAATACACAGATATTTCACCATAAGATTCCAGTGCAAATGCATAGTTTCCTTGATAGAATTGCTTCTGCATTCTAGAGAGAGGGGAAGAGTAATGCTTCAGTCATGCTAGTTGAGTCTTCATCAGAGATTATCTTCATCAACATAGGCTCTTTACTTGCTTGCCCCACTTCTTTCTTCCAACTGCTTTTATTTCCTTTAGGGATGAAATCCATTAACTAGCAAATATTAAAAGGCTTGATGTTTTGACTTGAAAAACATAGTTAAAAACCAGTTTATATATTTTCCAAGATGAGGTCTCCAACTTAGCTCTGTGCTCTGAGGATAGTCACAATCGCATTGCAGAGCTCTCTAGGAAGCTTTGGGGTCGAACTCAACAACATTTTAAGTTGAGAAAACTATAAAGAGCAATATATATACATTTTTAAAAGCAATCCTACTGCAGGGCATCCCTTTATGAATTGTGATCAAAGAAACGTGGGCTGGGAGTTAGGAGACCTAGATTCTGATCTGTCTGTCATTACCTATCAATGTGGCCTTAAGCAAGTTCCATAACCTCCTGGTGTCTCAGTTTCTTCATTTGTAAAATGAGGGAGACAGATTAGTGGCTCCCAAATGCTGGTCAGTAGATGAGATGCATTCAGACTCCTGAGAAACTTTGAAAACTTTCTAGTCAGAATTCTCAGAGATTCTGATTTGTGAATGTGGGGTGTATGCCAGGAATCTTTAGTTTATACAAAGCACCCCTGGGAATTCAGAGATGCCACTAAGATTGGGAAGCATGATTGAGGTAATTTTCAGTTTGCTTTGCTATTTTATTGTTGAAATTTTTATTTTGAAAAAAATTTCAATCCTAAAGGAGTTCCAAAAGAGCAAAAGGAATCTGTACATATTCTTCATCTAGGCTCGTTAATTGTTCACACTGGCAAATTTGTGCTCTCATTCTCCCTTTCACTCTCCCTTTCTCTCTCCACGCACACACATGTTATGTATGTGAGTGTGTATGCTTTACTATTATAAATATTCTTTTCTGAAACATTTGAGATTGAACTGTATACATCATAACACTTCACCTCAAAACATGTCGGTATGCATCTCCTTAGAACAAAGAGATTCTCTTTTACAATTGCAGTACAAAGGTCAAATTCAGGAAACTTAACATAGATACAATGTTAATGTTTAGTATACTGTTTCCCACAAAGACTGTCCTACATAAACATAGCATAAGCATCAAATAGAGAAAATTAATATTGATACATTGTCACTGTTTAATCTTCTGACTCCATTCAAGTTTTGTCAATTGCCTCAATAATATCCTTCATAGAGAAGCATCCAGTTCAGAATTACGTGTTTTATCTGGTTGTCATATCTCTTTAGTCTCTCTCGGTCTAGAAGAGTTTCTCAGACTTTCCTTGACTTTCATGACCTCGATAGTTTTGAAGATTGCAGGCCATTTATTTTATAGAATGTCCTTCAGTCTCAGTTTGTTTGATATTTTCTCATGATATAGGTTAGACATGTTTCTCAGGTACATTGCCCCAGTCCTATATTCAGACAGGTCTCCAAATGGTTCCAGTTTTTTGTGTTTTTTTTTTTTTTTTTTTTGGTAAAGAATGGTATTCAGGGACCTAGATCTGGGCAACAGGCATACTGTTGCTGTTGGCATATACCTCCCAGCCTTACGGAATGTGGTGTGTGTGTATATATATGTATAGTATATAATGTATATTCACAGATACCATCTCATTGACCCCCTCCCACATATTCAAATGCATATTTACATTATATTTATTTCTTTTTTCTCTACATATATTGAAAAACATGGGTTCACATGGATACCACCAGTTCTCACTCAACATTACAAAGATAATTCTAGTTTTCTTCTTTTCCATATTTGAAACCCACTTCTCCAATAATGAGAAACCTGGAACCCATCGTCCTTATCTAGTTATTTACATATTTGATCATCCTTTGTATGTAACCAGTTTTCCATCTCCACTGCCATTTCCTTCACCTTCACCCTGGTTAGGCTCCGACATCTCAATACCACTTCCTCTTTCCTCCATCAGCTGAAAACCCTTATTATCCTACTCATACCCTCCTGATACCTTGTACCAGGCCACCCCTGTGGATGCCCTCCTGCCCTTGTGAGGACTCCAACACTGCATATTACATACTTATCAGGCTCTGACTCCACATTGAGGGCTGCTCCTCCCACTGCTATAGCTCTGATGTTCCATACAGGCTGCCCCCTCATGGGAACAATCTTTCACCCTGCTTGTGCTGTGACACCCTTGGGCCCTGGGAGCTATTCCTACTGTGGCGTGGGTGCCTACTTGTTCTGCCAGAAAGGAAGGAGTGTACCCACTCTATTCTCTGAAGTTTAATATTAGAGAAGGTAAACTAGGAAGTACAGACTTTCTTTTTCATTCATCCCACATCCAGGATTGTGGGGGGGAGCATTACGGGCTGTTTAATTAAAAAGGAATCATAGAATATCAAATAATCTGGTGAAAGAAATGCTTGATGGACAACATTTCATTATATTTGAGCACTTAGTTTATTCTTACTCAGAAAAGGCCTCTGATTTAGGAGTTTTAGAGAACATATTGCCAAACAGTAGTCTGGGGAACTTATTTGGGGCAGGAGGTATGGCACAATATCAGATTTCTTTAACAAGGACTTAACATTTGCAAGTGTGAACTACTTTGTACTAACAAGAACTGTCTTTATCTTCCTTAAAGATTTACCTTCAGAAAGTGCCTTTAGTGGTAAAAGAATGGATTTTATTATACAACAGGAAGAAATTGTGACCTTAAGAGGAGTGACATTCAGATGAGTAACTACAGAAGGTGAAGATCTTCTGTGGAGGCTTTTGAAAAGAGAGAGAACTCAGAGGGATAAACTGGAGGCTGGATGAATCCTCTGGTGTTTTGTACCACTTACACCCATACCAGGTTGATGCTTATAAACAAAAAAGCTGGTTTGTTTTAAACACTGGAAGCCTTATACAGGTTCTCCTTTAGATTATTTACTGTATAGATAAATAATGCACTTTCATAAAGATAGTAATTATAAAACCATGGTTACTGTAGTTTCAGGTTATTTATTTGCTTATTTATTTGTTTGTTTTTAAGGTATGGTATTTTATTAGTCAGTACACTATCAAATAACCTCAATGCATGTTTTTATTTATAAAGAATCCGTGTGATCCTGCCTTAGCTCCAATTACTAGTACCAGGGTTGTCATTTATGGCCTCACAAATAGTGCCTGCGTAACTCCAGGAGGCACTGTTCACACTGACTGTGATATGAATAGCACCCCTTGGAGTTGTGCAATGAAGCAGCTCTGAAAGTAATACATAATCTGCCATCACTGGGCTGCTTCTTGCATGCTTGAGTGGCAGAGGAAAAGGGCTTGGACCCAGAAAAGGAAGATAAATTATTGCCATTGGCTGTAGATGGTGTATATTGACTGGTTCCTTCTCAAGCCCAAATCTAGAGCTCTTTGAATAGATGCAGATGCACTGCCACTGAATATGTATGTATGTGAGCACCCTGGTGTTTAAGCAATTTAAATTGCAAGAACTTTGTATATCAACAAGAGGCACAAAAAATAACCAGCTTTTTGCAGTGTAATTACATTTTACTGAATTAGCAAAGTAGCATGACCTTCGAGTTAGTCTTTGGGATACCAGGAAAATTGCGTCTTTGCCAGCCAGCCCGCCTGCCCTGCTGATGCGGCATCTGTAGAACTCCGGGGAGTCCATTTTGAGCATGTTAAGGAGGAACTCTGCAAGATTAAATCCCTCTTTCCATGAACAAAAATGGGAACACTTTCTGTAAAGCCTGTCTTAGCCAGCAGAGGGGATTTGAAACATTTGGCAAGATCATTTCTGGAAAATAGACTTGAGTTTGAGTCTTGCCCTGTGGAGGCCATCGCTGGCCACTGGTGATGGCTACCCTGGATTTCACAGGGACACTGCTTTAGTTGGTCTATTTTAAAAGGCATGATTGGTTCATTTTGAGGCTTGCATTTTGTACACAGGTTAAGAGAATTAAGTAACTAATGTGTTTCTCTGTGTAGCGACAACTAGATATTGATAGTAAGACAGAAATGATAGCACTTGTTGAGTGCTTGTCATGTGGCATGCACTGCTATCGGCTCTTTCATGCATGATCTTATTTACTCCTCGCATCTACCCTCTGGGAGAGTTCTTCACACCTAAGAGTCTTCAATTGTAAGATGCACTGTTATTTTATACAATATAAAGAAAGAAACATCATTTAAGATAGGAGAACTTTCTATAAATCCAGGACAACAAAGGGCTATCTCTACCTTCAGGATAAGGGTAAATGAAAATAAATCCATCACTTAGAAGGGTAAAGCAAGAGCACTTGCATGGCTCAATCTTTGCACTGGATTCAGGAAGGGTAGAAAATTCTGGGCAGGAGCATGATAAAATCCTCTTGGGCAAAACCCAACTACAGGTTAGCCTGATCGCAATTGTAAGGAACATCCTGATTTCAGAAATGTTAAAATGTGAAAACTTTTGTCTTGAAATTTTTGAAATACGTATTTTTATAAGCTCTATTTTACATAAAAGAAAAAGTGAAGCCTAGAGAGGTGAAGCCACTTACCTAAATTTACTAAGTGAGAGAGCAGGGATATAGAGCCTATATATTTCAGCCCTATACATTTCCACTTCTAGAAGATGACAGTAGCCTAGTGTATAAATAACATGTGTTATGAGGAAACAGTTGTATATACTAGTTACATGTGCCATAAAATAAAGGAGAGAACTTCATACATAAGGATAGAGAATTTGACTGGGTTTCTTAGGTGTCATATAAGAGAAATGAGAATGGCCAGAAACTTGGCATCCTATGTTTGATCCCTCTCATCATGCTTTTGCCAGAGACAATTTCAAATTTTCCAGAATCATATTTTTCCCCTAAAAAAGAGTGTTTTTCTTTGATGCTATTGTGGCTGTTAATTAGAAAGTAAACCACATAAATGGGAATAAATTTTTCCTCCACTTTTCTTTATTCCTGTTTGGCAAAGGACATTCTACCTATTTCTTAGGCTGAAAATATTCACTCTGTCATGCACCGTGACTTTGTGAAGAAGATCCTCAGTACTCAAAACTCATAGTTAGATAACACAGCACATGTTTTTCTCATAGGAAGCGTTGGAAAATAATTAGGAGAATGGTTATTTTTAAAGGTGACATTTGTCTCCTCAAGGTATTTTTCTTTCTTTCTTTTAAGATTTTTTAAATGATTTATTTATTTTAAGTTCTGGGATACATGTGCAGAACCTGCAGATTTTTTACATAGATATACATGTGCCATGGTGGTTTGCTGCACCTATTGACTCATTGTCTAAGTTCCCTCCCCTTCCCCCCACCCCTCAATGGCCTCTCGTGTGTATTGTTCCCCTCTCTGTTTCCATGTGTTCTCACTGTTCAACTCCCACTTAGGAGTGAGAACATGTGGTGTTTTCTGTTCCTGTGTTAGTTTGTTGAGGATGATGATTTTTCCAGCTTCATCCATGTCCCTGCAAAGGACACGGTTTCATTCCTTTTTATGGCTGCATAGTATTCCATGGTGTATATGTACCACATTTTCTTTATCCAGTCAATCATTGATGGGCATTTGGGGTGATTCCTTGACTTTACTATTGTAAATAGTGCTGCAATAAACATATGTGTGCATGTGTCTTTATAGTAGAATTATTTATATTCCTTTGAGTATATACGCAGTAATGGGATTGCTGGGTCAAATGGTATTTCTGGTTCTTGATCCTTGAGGAACCACCAGACTGTCTTCCACAATGGTTGAACTAATTTACACTCTCACCAATGTGTAAAAGTGTTCCTATTTCTCCACAGCCTCTCCAGCATCTATTGTTTCTTGACTTTTTAATAATCACCATTTTAACTGACGTGAAGTGGTATCTCATTTTGGTTTTGTTTTGCATTTCTCTTATGATCAGTGATGTTGAGCTTTTCTCATATGTTTGTTGGCCATGTAAATGTCTTCTTTTGAGAAGTGTCTGTTCATATCCTTTACCAACTTTTTGATGCATTTGTTTGTTTTTTTCTTGTAAATTTGTTTAAGTTCCTTGTAAATTCTGGATATTAGACCTTTGTCAGAAGGGCAGATTGCAAATATTTTCTCCCATTCTGTAGGTTGCCTGTTCACTCTGATGATAATTTTTTTCTTTTCTTTTTTTTTTTTTTGCTGTGTGAAAGCTCTTTAGTTTAATTAGATGTCATTTGTAAACTTTGGATTTTGTTGCAATTGCTTTTGGTGTTTCTGTTATGAAACCTTTGCCCACACCTATGTACTGAATGGTATTGCCTAGTGTTTCTTCTAGGGTGTTTGGGGTTTTGTGTTTTGTGTTTAAGTCTTTAATCCATCTGGAGTTAATTTTTGTATAAAGTGTAAGGCAAGGTTCCACTTTCAATTTTCTGCATATGACTAGCCAGTTTTCCCAGCATGATTTATGTAACAGGAGAGCCTTTCCCCATTGTTTGTTTTTGTCAGGGTTGTTGAAGATCAGATGGTTGTAGATGTGTGGTGTTATTTCTGAGGTCTGTGTTCTGTTCCCTTGTTCTATATGTCTATTTTGGTACAGTACCATGTTCTATATGTCTGTTTTGGTACAGTACCATGTTCTATATGTCTGTTTTGGTACAGTACCGTGTTCTATATGTCTGTTTTGGTTACTGTAGCCTTGTAGTATAAAGTCAGGTAGTGTGATGCCTCCAGCTTTGTTCTTTTTGCTTAGGATTGTCTTGGCTATGTGGGGTCTTCTTTGATTCCATATGAAATTTAAAGTAGTTTTTTCTAATTCTGTGAAGAATGTCAATGGTAGTTTGATGTCAATAGCATTGAATGTATAATTTACTTTGGACGGTGTGGCCATTCTTATGGTATTGATTCTTCGTATCCATGAGGATGGAATATTTTTTTTTTTTTTTTTTTTTTTTTTTGAGACGGAGTCTTGCTCTGTCGCCCGGGCTGGAGTGCAGTGGCCGGATCTCAGCTCACTGCAAGCTCCGCCTCCCGGGTTCCCGCCATTCTCCTGCCTCAGCCTCCGGAGTAGCTGGGACTACAGGCGCCCGCCACCTCGCCCGGCTAGTTTTTTGTATTTTTAGTAGAGACGGGGTTTCACCGTGTTAGCCAGGATGGTCTCGAACTCCTGACCTGGTGATCCACCCGCCTCGGCCTCCCAAAGTGCTGGGATTACAGGCTTGAGCCACCGCGCCCAGCCGAGGATGGAATATTTTTCTATTTGTATCCTCTCTTATTTCCTTGAGCTGTAGTTTGTAGTTCTCCTTGAAGAGGTCCTTCACATCCCTTGTAAGTTGTATTCCTAAGTATTTTATTCTCTTTGTAGCAATTGTGAATGGGAGTTTATTCATGATTTGGCTCTCTGCTTGTCTATTGCTGGGGTAAAGAAATGTTTGTAATTTTTGCCTGGGTGCAGTGGCTCATGCCTGTAATCCCAGCATTTTGGGAGGCTGAGGTGGGCAGATCATGAGGTTAGAAGTTTGAGACCAGCCTGGCCAGTATGGTGAAACCTGTCTCTATTAAAAAAAAAAAAAAAAACTTAGCCAGGCGTGGTGGCATGCACCTGTACTCCCAGCTACTCAGGAGGCTGAGGCAGAAGAATGACTTGAACCCAGGAGGCGGAACTTGCAGTGAGCTGAGATCATGCCACTGCACTCCAGCCTGGGTGACAGAGTAAGACTCCGTCTCAAAAAAAAAAAAAAAAAAAAAAAAAAAAAAAAAAAAGAAAGAAAGAAATGTTTGTGATTTTTGCACATTGATTTTGTATCCTGAGACTTTGCTGAAGTTGCTTATCAGCTTAAGGAGTTTTTGGGCTGAGATGATAAGGTTTTCTAACTTTAGAATCATATCGTCTGCAAATAGAGACAATTTGACTTCCTCTCTTCCTATTTGAATACGCTTTTTTTCTTTCTCTGGCCTGACTGCCCTGGCCAGAACTTCCAATACTATGTTTAATAGGAGTAGTGAGAGAGGTCATCCTTGTCTTGTACTGGTTTTAAAAGGGAATGCTTCCAGCTTTTGCCCATTCAGTATGCTTTTAGCTATGGGTTTGTCATAAATAGCTCTTATTATTTTGAGATATAGTCCATCAATACCTAGTTTACTGAGAATTTTTAACATGAAGGGATGTTGAATTTGATTACAGGCCTTTTCTGCATCCATTGAGATAATCATGTGGTTTTTGTCTTTGGTTCTGTTTATGTGATGGATTACATTTATTGATTTGCATACATTGAACCAGCATTGCATCCCAGGGATGAAGCCAGCTTGATCATGGTGGATGTTTTTTAGTGTGGTGCTGGATTCAGTTTGCCAGTGTTTTATTGAGGATTTTTGCATCAATGTTCATCAGGGATATTGGCCTGAAGTTTTTTGTTGTTGTTGTTTCTCTGCCAGGTTCTGATATCAGGATGATGCTGACTACATGAAATGAGTTAGAGAAGAGGCTCTCCTTTTCAACTGTTTGGAATAGTTTCAGAAGGAATGGTACCATTCCTGTTTGTACCTCTGGTAGAATTCGGCTGTGAATCTGTCTGGTCCTAGGTATTTTTTTTTTTTTTTGATTGGTAGGCTATTCATTACTGCCTCAATTTCAGAACTCGTTATTGTTCTATTTAGAGATTCAACTTCTTCCAGGTTTAGTGTTGGGAGGGTGTGTATGTCCAGGAATTTATATTTTTCTTCTCAATTTTCTAGTTTATTTGTGTAGAGGTGTTTATAGTATTTTCCAATGGTAGTTTGTATTTCTGTGGTGTCAGTGGTGGTATCCCTTTTTATCATTTTTTATTGTGTCTATTTTATTTTACTCTCTTTTTTTATTACTCTAGCTGGTGGCCTATTTTGTTAATTTTTTCAAAAACCGAGCTCCTGCATTCATTGATTTTTTTTTTTTTTTTGGAGGCTTTATCGTGTCTCTATCTCCTTCAGTTCTGCTCTGATCTTAGTTATTTCTTGTCTTCTGCTAGCTTTTGGATTAGTTTGCTCTTGCTTCTCTAAGTCCTTTAATTATGATGTTAGGGTGTCAATTTGTGATCTTTCTGGCGTTCTGATGTCGGCATTTGGTGCTATAAATTTTCCTCTTAACACTGCTTTAGCTGTGTCTCAGAGATACTGGTACATTGTCTCTTTGTTCTCATTGATTTCAAAGAACTTGATTTCTGCCTTAATGTCATTATTTACCTAGGAGTCATTCAGGAGCAGGTTGTTCAATTTTCATGTAATTGTGTGGTTTTGGGTGAGTTTCTTAATCTTGAGTTCTAATTTGATTGCACTGTGGTCTGTGAAACTATTATGATTTCAGTTCTTTTGCTTTTGCTGAGCAGTGTTTTACTTCCAATTATGTGGTCAATTTTAGAACAAGTGACATGTGGCACTGAGAAGAATGTATATTCTGTTGATTTGTGGTGCAGAGACATCTATTAGGTTCACTTGATCCAGAGCTGAGTTCAAGTCCTGAACATCCTTGTTAATTTTCTGTTTTGTTGATCTGTCTAATATTGACAGTGGGATGTTAAAGTCTCCCACTATGATTGTGTGGGAGTCTAAATCTCTTTGTAGGTCTCTAAGAACTTGTTTTATGAATCTGGGTGCTCCTGTATTGGGTACATATATATTTCGAATAGTTAGCTCTTCTTGTTGCATTGATCCCTTTACCATTATGTAATGCCCTTCTTTGTCTTTTTTGCTGTTTGTTGGTTTAAAGTCTGTTTTATCAAAGATTAGGATTGCAATCCCTGCTGTTTTTTTCTTTTTTTGTTTTCTATTTGCTTGGTAAATTTTCCTCCATCCCTTTATTTTGAGCCTATGTGTGTCTTTGTGTGTGAGATGGGTCTCCTGAATACAGCACATCAGTAGGTCTTGACTCTTTATCCAATTTGCCAGCCTATGTCTTTTAATTGGGGCATATAGCCCATTTACATTTAAGGTTAATATTGTTGTGTATAAATTTGATCCTGTCATCATGATGCTCTCTGGTTATTTTGCACTCCAGTTGATGCAGTTTCTTCATAATATCATTAATCTTTATATTTTGGTGTGGCTTTTGCAGTGGTTGCTGCTGTTTTTTTCTTTCCATATTTAGTGCTTCCTTCAGGAGCTCTTTCGATGTAGGCATGGTGGTGATGAATTCCCTCAGTATTTGCTTGTCTGTAAAGGATTTTATTTCTCCTTTGTTTATGAAGCTTAGTTTGGCTGGATATGAAATTCTGGGTTGAAAATTCTTTTCTTTAGGAATGTTGAATATTGGCCCTCTTTTCTGTTGTACAGGGTTTCTGCTGAGAGGTCTACTGTTAGTCTGATGGGCTTCCCTTGTAGGTGACCTGGCTTTTCTCTCTGGCTGCTTTTAACATTTTTCCTTCATTTCAACCTTTGAGAATCTGATAATTATGTGTCTTGGGGTTGACCTTCTCGTGGAGTATCTTAGTGGTGTTCCCTATATTTCCTGAATTTGCATGTTGTCTTGTCTTGCTTGGTTGGGGAAATGCTCCTAGATAACATCCTGAAGTGTGTTTTCCAACTTGTTTCCATTATCCTTGTCTCCTTCATGTACTGCAATCAATTGTAAGTTTGGGCTTTTTATGTAGTCCCATATTTCTTGGAGGCTTTGTTCATTCTGTTTCATTATTTTTTCTCTAATCTTGTTTGCATGTCTTATTTCAGCAAGGTGATCTTTAAACTCTGATATCCTTTCTTTCACTTGGTCGATTTGGCTACTGATACTTGTGTATGCTTCATGAAGTTCTTGTGCTGTGTTTTTCAGCTCCATCAGGTCATTTATGTTCCTCTCTAAACTGGTTATTCTAGTTAGCAGCTCTTCTAATCTTTTATCAAGGTTCTTAGCTTCTTTGCATTGGGTTACAACATTTTCCTTTAGCTAAGTGGAGTTTTTTTTTTTCCCATCACCTGCAGCCTACTTCTGTCAATTTGTCCATCTCATCCTCTGTCCAGCTCTGCACCCTTGCTGGAGAGACATTGCTATCATTTGGAGGAGAAGAGACACTCTGGCCTTGTGGGTTTTCAGCATATTTTCATTGATTCTTTCTCATCTTCATGAGTTTGTCTAGGTTTGATCTTTGAGGCTGCTCACCCTTGGATGGGGTTTTTGTGGGACTTTTTTGTTGTTGATGCTGTTGTTATTGCTTTCTGTTTGTTTTTCTTTCAATGATCAGGTCCCTCTTCTGTAGGGCTGCTGCAGTTTGACTGGGGTTCAATTCAGGCTCTATTCTTCTGGTTTGCTCCCGTGCCTGGAGATGTCACTCAAAGAGGTTGGAGAATAACAAAGATGGGTGTCTTCTTCTTCTAGGATCTCTAACCTGCAGGGGGACAAACCTGATGCCAGTAGGATCACTTCTGTATAGGGTGTCTGAAAACCCTTGTTGAAGGGTCTCACCTATTTGGGTACCATGGGGAACAGGACCCGTTTAACAAAGCACTTTGACTGTGCCTTGATGGAGGTGGTGTGCTTCACTGGGGGGATACCTACTCATCTGGGCTGCCTTGATTCCTCAGAACTACCAGGAGGAAAGGATAAGTCTGCTGGTCCACAGAGACTGTGGTCACCCTTCCCCCTAGGGGCTCAGGCCCAGGGAGCTCAGGGTTCTGTCCCTGAGCCTCTGGCTAGAGTTGTTGGCCTTCCTGCAGGGAGGCCCTGCCCAATGAGGAAGGATGAGTCAGGGTCAGGCCTAAAGAGGTGCTCTGGCTGCAGTCTGCCACAGCTGGTATGTTGGGCTGTGGGGCACTCCTCTTGGAACCAAGCTGTCTCCAGCAGGGGGAAAGCATGGATTGGATCTATAGAGATGGATGCTGTCCTTCCCCCACCCAGGCAGCTTAGCATGTTAGGCAGTTATGAGTTGCAGTGCTGGCTGCTGCACCTCCCAGAAGGAACTTAAAAGGCTTAGATATCAGGCAGCCACAGCTGTGGTGCTGATCTCCCCTCCCCCAGAAAACTCAGCTGGCTTAAGCAGATTCTAGCTGAGAGGCCATTGAGAATCTGCATGCCTCCAAGTTTGGGACCCTAGGCCTCAGTTGCATGAATTCACTAGTGGGATCTTCCGATCTATGGGTTGCATGGTTTCATGGAAAAAGCATGGTTTCCCTGGCTGGGTAGCATGCTTATTCACCACCTCCCTTGGCTAAGGGGTGGAGGCTCTCCTGCTCCATGTGGCTCTCAGGTGGGCCACTGCATCACACTGCTCTTCCTTCCTCTACGTGGATCATGCCAGCTGCCTAGTCAGTTCTGATGAGAGAACCTAGATACCTCAGTTGCGGTACAGGATTCACAGCTATTATGGTTCTTTTCTATGGGATCCTCTGATCGTCACTGCTTCTAGTCAGCCATCTTGGTCCTCGCCCACTGAAGGTATTTTTCTAGACCCTAATTTTCTTTTCTTTCTTTCTTTCTTTCTTTCTTTCTTTCTTTTTGTTTTGTTAGAGACAGAGTCTCGCTCTATTGCCCAAGCTGGAGGGCAGTGGCATAATCTCAGCTCACTGCAACCTCTGCCTCCCGGGTTTAAGCGATTCTCCTGCCTCAGCCTCCTGAGTAGCTGGGACTACAGGCACATGCCACCATGCCCAGCTAATTTTTGTATTTTTAGTAAAGATGGGGTTTTGTCATGTCAGCCAGGATGGTCTTGATCTCGTGACCTCATGATCCGCCCGCCTCAGCCTCCTAAAGTGCTGGGATTACAGGTGTGAGCCACTGCGCCCAGCCTCTAATTTTATTTCTTAAAAAAAATTTTTTTACTGCATCGCTAACTTGAAAGTATAATAAAATTATATCATTTTTGGTTTGCTTTGGGATGCTCTCATATTAGTATTTAAGCAACATTTTCAGAAAAATAATATGATTATGGGACTATAGGATGAAATTGGCCTATGTAAAGACTGAGAAGCCTCTCAGTCATTCAAATTAATAGGATTATTGCTTCTAGTTTAGAGAAACAGAATTCATTTACTCCTGCCAAGTAGCAGCAATTTCTGTAGTTTTATTTTTAAATTTCTCAAAGGCGAGTGACCTAATGGTTTCATATGTTTGTGTTATTACGCTTTTATTACAGGAAACATTTTTACACTTATGTTATTAGTTGAATGTTTTCTAATTATGAAGGCATGTTAGTGGGTCTTAAATGTTTCCTAAAATGTCTCTAATTTTAGGTATAACCTAGTGATTATTTTTTGTTTTCTTGTTTATTTAGTGTCAAGTACTTACTTAAATGGGCACTGGATATGTAGTGCTAACTAACTAAATACTTCTAGGATTCCATTTGCATCTTATTTGTGAACACCTGTTACATGCCAGTCACTGCTTTCTGGCAGTAGAGATATAATGGTAGAGAAGATGTAGTTGTTTCTTATTAGGATGTTACTGTCTATGTGGCTTGCCCTGGACGGAGTGACAGAGTGCTAAATGGCACCCTACTACTCTTCTCACTAGAATGTAAAAATATCCTGCATTCTAGGGTAGGGACATATGTAAATGATTATAATAAATGTGAAATGCACTAAACTAGGGTTTATGTAAATTTATACATTGCTTGCAGGATAGAAAATGACCTGTGGTTTAAGTAGCGTTGATAGAAGTTATTTGAGCAAGGCTGTCACAGAAGAGTAGACATTTACCCAGTAGAGTGGAAGACCCAAGTGTGAGCAGTTATAGTGTGTCTTTGTAAGGATGCATAGCCGGCAGGGGATGCAGTGCATGGGCTGGGATATGGGGACTGCTGGTGGTGAGTGTGCAAGGCAAGGATCAGATTAGCAGGAACTTCATATCCTATACAAAATATGATGGTAATTATAATTTCAGTAAACCTTTCTAGCCTTTTTAGAATTGTTTTCATTTCTATATACCTTATCTCAGTTTTGTGAGCTTTTGATTTTTTGCTAATGTTCTTGCTTTGTGATAGAAAACCCCCACAGAGAGGAATTTTCTAGTGAAGGGTTTAAATGCCCTGGGGCAAGCTGAGGTGGGCAAAGCTCATTGAGCTTATGGTTTTCAAAGCACACACATGATTTAATAGTTAGGAAATGTGCCCAGGAATGGGAAACACTAAAATACTGAGGGATGGATGCTGAAGTTTCTGCCTGTACTTGCAGGACATTTGCTATCTTGGGAAGTGGGAGAAAGTACTAATGAAGGATGCCGATGGACTTCTCTGTTTCAGACTGTCATCCTGAGGAGTGTAATGAAGCATACAATCAAGTTGTTACAGTTTGAAAAGGTTAAAGCAGCTTCAGGGATCACGATTTGTGCTTCTTGGGTACTGGAACATCATGCCAGTAATAAACGATGTGAAAGCCAAAGACAAAGAAGCAATTAGTTCTCTGCATTGGTGAAAGGCTGCCCAGCTACAGAGTGGATGGTAAAGGCCGTGAATTCTTTTCCTTTGAGGTTGAACTGAGTCACGAAGACTCAAGCCAGTGGTGAGTAAATCTTGTCAGCCTGTCAGCAGCATTTATTGGGTTTCTACCATTTGATTATCATATAATTAGGTCTAAACAAGTCCTCAAAAGTTTAGAATACATGTTTTATGATGTCAGTAAGCAGCTTGGAGTCAGTAACCTAACCAAAGTGTACTATGCTTTTGTTGAAACTTAGGTTCGGAGTAGACTATATATCTTACAAAACCATACTTTTGACTTGATCAGTAACAACGAAACTACGAGGGTAGGTAATTTCATGTTGACCATACTTCTCTTTCAAGTTGTTGAAATGTTTATATATTTCACCAATGATTTTGGTGCTTCTAGGATTCCAATTGCATTTTATTTGCGAACAACTATTATATGCCAGTCACTGCTTTCTAGCAGTAGAGATAGAATGGTAAAGAACAGTTAGTTGGTTCTCTTCAGAATGTTACTGTCTATGGGACTTGCCCTGGACAGAGTGACAGAGTGCTAAATGATATCCTGCTACTCTTCCCACTAGAGAAAACACAGGAGAAATATCTCTGGCAGATCCACCACCAAATCTGTAGAGAACAATCTCTTAAGGCGTGGCAGACACAGAATCCTAGGAGGAGTTGGGCTAGATGGGGGCTCCTCCCCACAGTCCTTGACCTTGTAAAACCTTCTACTTCTCTGAATTTAAAGTATATGTAAATCACTGTGGGATCTTGTGAA
This sequence comes from Trachypithecus francoisi, assembly GCF_009764315.1. Classification (NCBI taxonomy): domain Eukaryota; kingdom Metazoa; phylum Chordata; class Mammalia; order Primates; family Cercopithecidae; genus Trachypithecus; species Trachypithecus francoisi. The sequence continues at coordinate 135,380,558 of NW_022681454.1, read as the reverse complement.
AATGAAGATTCTTATTCTGCAGATCTGGGATGAATCCTGAGATTGTGCATTTCTTCTAGGTGATACTGATGGTTCTGCTCTGTAGACCAAATTCAAAAACCTCCCATTGCATGGAAATATCCCTAGACAAACACTTGACTACACTATAAACAACTTAAAATCAGTTTTTTTAAAAAAAAAATATATGAGACATAATGTGGTAAAGTAATAAGGAAAAAAATATCCTGGCAGGGTAGAAAGATGTAGTCTCAGAAATACAGTAGTGTGGAAGTGACCTTTCTGAGAAAACATATCTCGGGGAGGAAACTACAAAGAAAGATGCAAGCAATATTTTCAATCAGCATTAAAATATGAATGCAGATGAGGCATGTAGTCTGAAGATGACAGTAGATAAATAGCATTTTTTACTCTGGAATTATAAATTATCTTTCATGCCAACAAACGTTTATGTTTTCCTGGGTTTCTTGGTTAATATAGCTTACCGAAAGAGAAGCGTAGAACTTATAAGCCTTTAAAAGGTAGCAGAAATCATGAGAGCTGCAAAGTCTTCACTAATATTTGTGCTACTCAGCAAATTTATTATTTGATTCACCTATCCCAAGTTGACACCCTTCAGGGAGGGGAAAGTAGAATTTTTGCAGAGGTAAGTTTCCTAAAGACTTTAAAAAAATGGCTTTACCTTTGGGACTGTTAGGCCTAATTGTAAATAAATTCTTGCTGCATTCACATCAGCAGTCCTGGATTAGTTAAGAACTTTACTCGTGTGTGCCAAAAAACATTTTTCAAAAATGGCTGAAACTATATAATCAGCAACTTTGAGTTTGATAGAAAATTACACAGAAATCAGGACCCGTTTCTCCTTGTCCTAGCACCCTGCACTCAACTAAATGGAAGTGTTTAGAAGATATAATGACTCTTCCTCCTAAGGAAATAGTCATTATATCTTCTAAACACTTACAGATTATTACTATGCTTGCATTTGGCACACTGAACATATTTTGCTCCTTTTCTCTTGTATTCCTTTTTTGTTTTTTGCATTTTAAATCAGATATCAATACTTCTGTATTCCAGTGATTTTTTTCCTCTTCGAAGTTACAGCAGCTACTGTTTTTGAAGAAAAAGTATAAGAAACATTTTTTCCCTTTTGAATGAAGTCTGGAACTTGCTGAAAATAATGTCCTTGTACAATGATTTCAACTTGGCTGACTACAACACTGGTGTCCACTGAGGGTTGATGCTTTTAGAACTGGATATGAACTGAACTCCCTAAACACATCTGAGAAAGGTCTAAAACCAAGTCTTACTTTAAAATATAGATCGTATCTGTGTGTAGTTGTGTTTCTGTACATTTTAAAAACATTTCCTTTAGGAGTACACATCAGTAAACACCAGTGAATAGAACAACAAAGAAGTTAAAATGTTCTTCAGACCCCTAGGGCAAACACATGTCTTTGAAAAAAATCACAATACAGAGAATGCGGGCCTAAAAAATATACTATTATCCTATTTTTTCCAACTTTAATAAGGGCAAGAGCTTCTTGTCAATACAGGAAGTTTATGTTATTAGTTCACTGTACAGTGATGTTTCTCAAAGTGTGGTACGCTAACTTGGAATATTTGTTAAAACTGCTGATTCTTGGGCCTAACCCCAGACCTTTGGAATGAAAGTCATTGGATTACATATTTTCTGTAATCATTCCTAAGTAAATCGTGTGTAACTGAAGTTTGAAAACTATTAGAAAACTAGGTAAGAAAGAAAAGTCTACTTGAAGCTTTCCCTGGGAATAGCAAGGAAGCTCTTTAAAGAAGTCTAGGTATTAATTAGCTAAAAGCGCCATGTATCTACTCACCTCACCCTAAATTTTTTTCCTTTTATTTTTAGTTGACATGTAATACTTTTGTATATTTATGGCACACAGTGCATACAATGTGTAAGGATCAAATCAGGGAAATTATCATATTCATCACTTAGAATATTGATCATTTGTTTGAGTTGTGAACATTCATTATTCTCTCTTCTAGCTTTTTGAAAATATACACTAAATTATTGTTAACCATGTTCACTTTAGAGTGTTAAATAACACTAGAACTTATTCCTCCCATGTAGTTGTAACTTTGCATATGTTAACTAGTCTCTTCCTATCTTCCTCTTCTGCCACCCTTTTCATCCCCTAATGATAACAGAGGATAATACTATAATAATAAATATAACTCATAATACTTCTATGAGCTATATTTTTTAGCTCCCATACATGAGTGAGAACACATGGTATTTATCTTTTTGTGCCTTTCTTATTTCATTTAATATAATGTCCTCCAGGCTTATCTTTGTTGCCACAAATGACAGGATTTCATTATTTTAATGGTTGAATAGTCTTCCATTGTGAATATATACCACATTTTCTTTATTCATTCATCCCCTGATGGACATTTAAATTGATTCCATATCTTTGCTATTGTAAATAGTGCTGCAATAAACATGGAGGTACAGGTATCCCTTTGACACATTGATTTCCTTTTCTTTGATAAATACCCAGTAGTGAGATTGCTTTATCAAATGGTATTTTTAGTTTTTGGAGAAACCTACATACCATTGTCCATAATGACTGTAGTAGTTTAATTGGTGCTAATAGTGTTCAAGAGTTCTCGTTTCTCTGCATCCTTACCAGGAATTCTTATTTTTTGCCTTTTTGATAATAGCTTGTCTACCTGGGGTAATATGATATTATTTATATATATGTTTTTATATATAAATAGATTCGTAAATATTAGTAAGTGTTTCCCTGAGTTTTGTGAGCTACTCTAGCAAATTAATCAAACCCAAAAAGGGGATCATGGGAACCCCAACTTAAAACCAGTTCAAGAGAAGTTCTGGTTTTTGGCTTATAACTCCCATATCCCTTGTTACCAATTTTTTTTGTTGTAATGAAGCAGAATCTTAGGACTGTATTTAATTGTGGATGATAAGACCCTCATTTAAGACAGGGTCCTGCCCCAAACTTGGGAGTAAGAAATGCTGCACAGAGAGGCCAAGAAGAATCTGTAAAGACAGGACTTGCTGCGTTTAGATCATAACTTTTATGTCCAGTCACATTTCTACATGGTTGTCAGTCATGCCTATCCTATGAAGTCACCATAAAAGGTGCAAGAAGACAGGATTTGGGGGAGCTTTCTGATAACTGAACACATGAAGATTACCACAGGGTGGTGCATCCAGGAAGGGCATGGGATCTCCATGCTTCTTTCCACATATTTTGCCTTATAATATCTGTATTAGTCTGTTCTTGCACTGCTATAAAGACATACCTGAGACTGGGTAATTTATAAAGGAAAGAGGTTTAATTGACCCATGGTTCTGTGGGCTCCTACAGGCTTCTGCTTCCGAGGAGGCCTCAGAAAACTTACAATCATGGCGGGAGGTAAAGGGGAAGTAGACACATCTTCACATGGCCAGCAAGAGAGAGAGAGAACAAAGGGGGAAGTGCTATACGCTTTCAAACAAAAAGATCTCATGAGAACTCTATTATGAGAACAGCAAGGGGGGAGTCCGTCCCCATGATTCAATCACCTCCCAACAGGCCTTTCTTCAAACACTGGGAATTACAATTTGACATGAGATTTGGGTGGGGACACAGAGCCAAACCATATCAATATCCTTTATGATAAACTCTTAAATGTAAGTGAGTGTTTCCCTGAATTTTGTGAGCTACTCTAGCAAATTAATCAAACCCAAAGAAGGGGTCATGGGAACCCCAACCTAAACCCCATTCATCAGAAGTTCTGGAGGCCTGGAGTTGCAACTGGTTTCTGAAGGGGGCAGGACAGTTTTTGGGACTGAGCCCACCACCTGTGGGATCTGACATTATCTCCAGGTAGATAGTGTTGGAATTGAATTGCAGGACACCCATCTGATATCTGCACAGAACTGATTGTGCACTTGGTGAATTGCTCCCTTTCCAACTCCCCACACATTTTGTCACAGAAGTCTTCATCTGTTTTAGATTATTGTGGTGTGAAAGCAGAGGAAAAATGTGTTTTTTTTTTTTTTTCCAAAGAGATGAGATGGTATCTCACTGTGGTTTTGACTTGCATTTCCCTGATGATTAGTAATGTTGAGCTTTTAAAGATATATTCTGGATATTAGTTCCTTGTTACATAAATAGTTTGCAGATATTTTCTCTCATTCTACAGATTGTGTCTTCACTTTTTGTTTTCTTTTGCTGTGCAGAAGCTTTTTAGTTTGTTATAGTCCCATTTGTTTATTTCTGATTTTGTTGCCTGTGCTTTTGAGGTCTTAGCCATAAAATCTTTGCCTAGACCAATGTCCTGAAGTGTTTATATATGCTTTTTTCTACTAGTTTTATAGTTTTTGGTCTTATATTTAAGTCTTTAATCCATTTTAATGGTGAGGAATAGGGATCTAGTTTTCTTCTTCTGCATATGGATATTCTATTGTCCCAACACCATTTACTGAAGAGACTATCCCAATGTATGCTCCTGGCATCTTTGTAAAAAATTAGCTGACTGTAAACGCATAAATTTATGTCTGGGGGTAACTATTCTGTTTCATTGTTCTATATGTCTGCTTTTACATGTTTTATCATGCTTTTTTGGTTGATATGACTTTGTAAGGTAGTTTCACACTTTGTCAGGTAGTGCAACGTCTTCAGTTTTGTTATTTTTGTTTAGCATTCCTTTGTCTATTCATGGTTTTTTTCTTGTGGTTCTATACAAACATTAGGATTGCATTTTCTATTTCTGACACTGATGTTTTATTAGGAATTGCACTAAATTTGTAGATTGCTTTGGGTAGTGTAATCATTTTAACAATATTAATTATTTCAATTCATGAGTATGGAATGTCATTACATTGTGTGTCCTCTTTAATTTCTTAAATCAGTGTAGTTTTCATTGTAGATACCTTTTACCTCTTTGGTTACATTTATTCCTAGGTATATTAATTTTTATAGCTATTATAAATGGAATCACTTTCTTGATTTCCGTTTCAGCTAGTTCATTATTGGTGTATAAAATTGCTGCTGACTTTTGTATGTTGTTTTTGTATTCTACAACTTCACTGAATTTGCTTATTAGTTTTAAGAATTTTTTCATGAAGTCTTTAGGTTTTTCTATATATAAGATCATGTTATGTGCAAAGAACAATTTAACTCCCTTTTTATCAATTTGGATTCCTTTAATTTTATTCTCTTGACTAATTTCTTTGGTTAAAACTTCCAGTATTCTGTCGAATAAAAGTGGTGAAAGTGGACATCCCTTGTTTTGTTCCAGTTCTTAGAGAACAGCCTTTCAGCTTTTTCCCCATTCAGTGTGATGTTATTTCTGGATTTGTCATATAAAGTCTTCATGTGTTGAGGTATATTTCTTGTACGCTTAATTTGTTGAGAGTTTTTATCATGAAAGTGTGTTGAATTTTATCAAATGCTTTCTCTTCATTTATTGAGATGATTATATGGTTTATTTCCATTACATTGATGTAATGTATCACCTTTACTGATTTGCATATTTTGAACTATCTTTGCATTCCTGCAATAAATCTCGCTTGATTTGGTGTATTATGTTTTTGATGTGCTGTTGGGTTTGGCTTGCTAGTATCTATTGAAGAGTTTTGAAACTATATTCATGAGGGATATTGTTCTGTTTTCTTTTTTTATTGTATTTTTGTCTGATTTTTGTATCAGGGTAATGCTGGCCTTGTAGGATGAGTTAGTAAGAATTCCTTTATCTTCAATTTTTTGGAATAGTTTGAGGAGAATTGGTATTAGTTCATCATTAAAAATTTGTTAGAATTTTGTAAGTAATGCCATTTGATCATGGGCTTTCTTTTGCTGGAGGATTTATTATAACTAATTCAATCTCATTACTCATTATTGGTCCATTCAGGTTTTGTATTTCTTCCTGGTTCAATCTTGGTAGGTTATGTGTGTCAAGGAATTTATCCATTTTTTTAAGGTTTTCTACTTGGTTGGTGTATAGTTGTTCATAATAGTCTCAGTGATCTTTTGTTTCTCTACTATCAGTTATAAAGTTTCCTTTTTGTTTCTGATTTTATTTATTTGGGTCTTCTTTCTTTTTTTTTCTGAGTTTCGTTAATGATTTGTTGATTGTGTTTATCTTTTCAAGACACCAACTTTTCATTTCATTGACCTTTTGTGCTGTTTTTAAAGTCTCTGTTCTGCTTAGTTTTGTGCTGGCCTTTATTATTTATTTCCCTCTACTAATTTGGGGTTTGAGTTCTTATTGTTCCAGTTTTTTGAGGTAGAGTGCATCATTAGGTTGCTTATTTGAAATCTTTCTACTTTTTTGATGTGGGCATTTATTACTATAAACTTCCCTCTTAGTAATGTTTTTAATTCCATAGATTTTGGTATGATGTGTTTCCATTTTTGTCTGTTTCAAGACTTTTTTTTCTTCATTGATCCAAAGATTATTCAGGAGCATATTGTTTAATTTTTATGTATTTGTATGGTTTCCAGTGTTCCTTTTGTTATTGATTTCTAGTTTTTTTTCCACTGTGGTCTGAGAAGATACTTGATGTGATTTCAAATTTTGTATTTGTTGAAATTTGTTTTGTGGCCTAACATATCCTGGAGAATGTTCCATGTACTGATGAGAATATGTATATTCTGCAGCTGTTGGATGAAATTTTTGTAAATGGCTGTTAGGTCCATTTGGCCTATAGCACAGTTTGAGTCCAATGTTTCTTTGTTGTTTTTTTCTCTAGGTGATCTGTTCAATGCTGAAACTGAGATATTGAAGGCTCCAGCTATTATTGTATTGGAGTCTATCTCATTCTTAAGCTCTAATAATATTTGATATTTGGGTAGTATTGGGTGCATATATATTTCCTATTGTTTTATCCTCTTGCTGAATAGATCTCTTTATCATAGAATGACTTTCTTTGTTTCTTTTTATGTTTTTGACTTAAAGTCTATTTTATGTGATATATGCTTACTTTTCTTCATACTTTTGGGTTTTTTTTTCACATGGAATATCATTTTCCATCCTTTCCCTTTCAGCTTGTTTATCTACAGATCAAGTGAGTTTCTTGTAGGTAGTAGATAGATGGATCTTGTTTTTTTTTTTTCTTTTCTTTTCTTAAAATTCATTCAGTCAGTCTATATCTTTTAATTGGAGAATTCAAATCATTTACCTTCAAGGTTGTCATTTTGTGTGTGGAATTAGTCCTGATATTTTGTTAGATGGTTTCTGATTGTCTTGCATTTAATTTATTCCTTTCTTTCTCACTTATTATCTTTGCAGTTTGGTGTTTTTCTGTGCTGATAATGTTTGATTCTTTTTTATTTCTTATTTGTGCATGTGCCCTATTAGTAAGTTTTATACTTTTGTGTGTTTTAGTGATGGTAGATGGTTGATTGTCCTTTTGCTTCCAGATGTAGAACTCCTTTAAGTATTTCCTGTAGTACTAGTCTAGTTGTGATGAATTCTCTCAGTTTTTGCCTATCTAGGAAATACTTTATTTATCCTTCATTTCTGTGGGACAGCTCTGCTGGATATAGTATTTTTGGCTCACAATTATTTTTTCAGTACTTTGAATATATTATCTCCTTCTCTCCTGGTATGTAAAGTTTCTAATAAGAAATGTGCTGTTAGTCTAATGGAGATTCCCTCATATGTGACTTGGCAGTATTTCTTTTGCTGGTTTTAGAATTCTTTCTTTGTCTTTGACTTTTGACAGTTTTCTTATAGTGTGCTTCAGAGAGGACCTTTTTGGGTGGAATCTATTTGAAGACCTTTGAGTTTTCTGTATCTAAATGTCTGTATGTCTTACAAGACTTGGGAAGTTTTCAGCTGTTATTTTACTAAATAGGTTTTCCATGTCTTTTCCCATCTCTTCTTCTGGATTCCCCAAATTCAAATATTTGTTTTCCTGATGGTGACCCATATATCACACTGACTTTTTCATCCTTTAAGTTCTTTTTTCTTTGTCTGACTGAGTTATTTCAAAAAACCTCTTCAAGTTCAGAAATTATTTGTTCTGCTTGATCTATTACATCGTTGAAACTTGCAATTATATTTTTATGTCATTCATTGATTCCTTCAGTTCCAGAATTTGTGTTTGGTTCTTTTTTATGATATTTATCCTGTTGGTAAATTTCTCATTCAGATCATGATTTGTTTTTTCTAATTTCTTCATATTGTCTATCTGTGTTATCTTGTATCTTGCTGAGATTTCTTAAGATTATTATTTTGAGTTATTTTTAGGCATTGCATAGATTTCCTATTATTTAGGATCTTTTACTGAAGAATTATTGTGTTCCATTGGGGTGTCGTGTTTCCTTTTTCATGTTTCTTGTTTTTTTCATGTCAATGTATACACATCTGGTGTAACAAGTCACTGATTACATTTTTTTTTTTTTTAATTATACTTTAAGTTCTGGGGTACATACATGTACAGAACGTTCAGGTTTGTTACATAGGTATACATGTGCCATGGTGGATTGCTGCACCCATCAACCTGTCACCTACATTAGGTATTTCTCCTAGTGTTATCCTTCTGCTTGGCCCCTACCCCTTGACAGGCCCTGGTGTGTGATGTTTCCCTCCCCGTGTCCATATGTTTTCATTGTTCAGCTCCCACTTATGAGTGAGAAGATGTAGTGTTTGGTTTTCTGTTCTTGGGTTAGTTTCATGAGAATGATGGCTTCCAGCTTCATCCATGTCCCTGCAAAGGATGTGAACTCATCCTTTTTTATGGCTGTATAGTATTCCATGGTGTATATGTGCCACATTTTCTTTATCCAGTCTATCATTGATGGGCATTTGGGTTGGTTCCAAGTCTTTGCTGTTGTGAACAGTGCCACAATAAACATACGTGTGCAGTGTCTTTTTAGTAGAATGTTTTATAATCCTTGGGTATATACCCAGTAATGGGATTGCTGGGTCAAATGGCATTTCTAGTTCTAGATCCTTGAGGAATTATCACACTCTTTTTTTTCTTTCTTTTTTTTTTCTTTTTTTTTTTTTTTTTTTTTTTTTTTTACTTTAAGTTCTAGGTTACATGTGCACAACGTGCAGGTTCTTACGTATGTATACTTGTGCCATGTTGGTGTGCTGCACCCATCAACTCGTCAGCACCCATCAACTCATCATTTACATCAGGTATAACTCCCAATGCCATCACTCCCCCTCCCCCTCCCCATGATAGGCCCCGGTGTGTGATGTTCCCCTACCAGAGTCCAAGTGATCTCATTGTTCAATTCCCACATATGAGTGAGAACATGAGGTCTTTGGTTTTCTGTTCTTGCGATAGTTTGCTAAGAATGATGGTTTCCAGCTGCATCCATGTCCCTACAAAGGACAGAAACTCATCCCTTTTTTTCTGGCTGCATAGTATTCCATGGTGTATATGTGCCACATTTTCTTAATCCAGTCTGTCACTGATGGACATTTGGGTTGATTCCAAGTCTTTGCTATTGTAAATAGTGCCACAATAAACATACGTGTGCATGTGTCTTTATAGCAGCATGATTTATAATCCTTTGGGTATATACCCAGTAATGGGATGGCTGGATCATATGGTATTTCTAGTTCTAGATCCTTGAGGAATCGCCATACTGTTTTCCACAATGGTTGAACCAGTTTACAATCCCACCAACAGTGTAAAAGTGTTCCTATTTCTCCTCATCCTCTCCAGCACCTGTTGTTTCCTGACTTTTTAATGATTGCCATTCTAACTGGTGTGAGATGGTATCTCATTGTGGTTTTGATTTGCATTTCTCTGATGGCCAGTGATGACCAGCAGTTTTTCATGTATCTGTTGGCTATATGCATGTCTTCTTTTGAGAAATGTCTATTCATATCTTTTGCCCACTTTTTGATGGGGTTGTTTTTTTCTCATAAATTTGTTTGAGTTCTTTGTAGGTTCCGGATATTAGCCCTTTGTCAGATGAGTAGATTGCAACAATTTTCTCCCATTCTGTAGGTTGCCTGTTCACTCTGATGGTAGTTTCTTTTGCTGTGCAGAAGTTCTTTAGTTTAATTAGATCCCATTTGTCAATTTTGGCTTTTGTTGCCATTGCTTTTAGTGTTTTTGACATGAAGTCCTTGCCCATGCCTACGTCCTGAATGATATTACCTAGGTTTTCTTCTAGGGTTTTTATGGTTTTAGGTCTAACATTTAAGTCTCTAATCCATCTTGAATTAATTTTCGTATAAGGAGTAAGGAAAGGATCCAGTTTCAGCTTTCTACTTATGGCTAACCAATTTTCCCAGCACCATTTATTAAATAGGGAATCCTTTCCCCATTTCTTGCTTTTGTCAGGTTTGTCAAAGATCAGATGGCTGTAGATGTGTGGTATTATTTCTGAGGGCTCTGTTCTGTTCCATTGGTCTGTATCTCTGTTTTGGTACCAGTACCATGCTGTTTTGGTTACTGTAGCCTTGTAGTATAGTTTGAAGTCAGGTAGCGTGATGCCTCCAGCTTTGTTCTTTTGACTTAGGATTGTCTTGGCAATGCGGGCTCTTTTTTGGTTCCATATGAACTTTAAAGCAGTTTTTTCCAATTCTATGAAGAAAGTCATTGGTAGCTTGATGGGGATGGCATTGAATCTATAAATAACCTTGGGCAGTATGGCCATTTTCATGATATTGATTCTTCCTATCCATGAGCATGGTATGTTCTTCCATTTGTTTGTGTCCTCTTTTATCTAACTGAGCAGTGGTTTGTAGTTCTCTTTGAAGAGGTCCTTTACATCCCTTGTAAGTTGGATTCCTAGGTATTTGATTCTCTTTGAAGCAATTGTGAATGGAAGTTCATTCATGATTTGTCTCTCTGTTTGTCTGTTACTGGTGTATAAGAATGCGTGTGATTTTTGTACATTAATTTTGTATCCTGAGACTTTGCTGAAGTTGCTTATCAGCTTAAGGAGATTTTGGGCTGAGATGATGGGGTTTTCTAAATATACAATCATGTCATCTGCAAACGGGGACAGTTTGACTTCTTCTTTTCCTAACTGAATACCCTTGATTTCTTTCTCTTGCCTGATTGCCCTAGCCAGAACTTCCAACACTATGTTAAATAGGAATGGTGAGAGAAGGCATCCCTGTCTTGTGCCAGTTTTCAAAGGGAAGGCTTCCAGTTTTTGCCCATTCAGTATGATATTGGCTGTGGGTTTGTCATAAATAGCTCTTATTATTTTGAGATACATTCAATCAGTACTAAATTTATTGAGCGTTTTTAGCATGAAGGGCTGTTGAATTTTGTCAGAGGCCTTTTCTGCATCTATTGAGATAATTATGTCGTTCTTGTCTTTGGTTCTGTTTATATGCTGGATTACGTTTATTGATTTGCATATGTTGAACCAGCTTTGCATCCCAGGGATGAAGCCCACTTGATCATGGTGGATAAGCTTCTTGATGTGCTGCTGGATTTGGTTTGCCAGTATTTTGTTGAGGATTTTTGCATTGATGTTCATCAGGGATGAAATCTCTATTGGTCTAAAATTCTCTTTTTTTGTTGTGTCTCTGCCAGGCTTTGGTATCAGGATGATGTTGGCTTCATAAAATGAGTTAGGGAGGATTCCCTCTTTTTCTATTGATTGGAATAGTTTCAGAAGGAATGGTACCAGCTCCTCTTTGTACCTCCGGTAGAATTCGGCTGTGAATCTGTCTGGTCCTGGACTTTTTTTGGTTGGTTAGCTTTTAATTATTGCTTCAATTTCAGAGCCTGCTATGTGTCTATTCAGGGATTCAACTTCTTCCTGGTTTAGTCTTGGGAAAGTGTAAGTGTCCTGAAAATTTTCCATTTCTTCTAGGTTTTCTAGTTTATTTGTGTAGAGGTGTTTATAGTATTCTCTGTTGGTAGTTTGTATTTCTGTGGGGTCAGTGGTGATATCCCCTTTATCATTTTTTATTGCATCTATTTGATTCTTCTCTCTTTTCTTCTTTATTAGTCTTGCTAGCAGTCTATCAATTTTGTTGATCTTTTAAAAAACCAGCTCCTGGATTCATTGATGTTTTGGAGGGTTTTTTGTGTCTCTATCTCCTTCAGTTCTGCTCTGATCTTAGTCATTTCTTGCCTTCTGCTGGCTTTTGAATGTGTTTGCTCTTGCTTCTCTAGTTCTTTTAATTGTGATATTAGGGTGTCAATTTTAGATCTTTCCAACTTTCTCTTGTGGGCATTTAGTGCTATAAATTTCCCTCTACACACTGCTTTAAATGTGTCCCAGAGATTCTGGTATGTTGTATCTTTGTTCTCATTGGTTTCAAAGAACATCTTTATTTCTGCCTTCATTTCGTTATGTACCCAGTAGTCATTCAGGAGCAGGTTGTTCAGTTTCCATGTAGTTGAGCGGTTTTGATTGAGTTTCTTAGTCCTGAGTTCTAGTTTGATTGCACTGTGGTCTGAGAGACAGTTTGTTATAATTTCTGTTCTTGTACATTTGCTGAGTAGTGCTTTACTTCCAACTATGTGGTCAATTTTGGAATAGGTGCGATGTGGTGCTGAGAAGAATTTATATTGTGTTGATTTGAGGTGGAGAGTTCTGTAGATGTCTATTAGGTCTGCTTGGTGCAGAGTTGAGTTCAATTCCTGGATATCCTTGTTAACTTTCTGTCTCGTTGATCTGTCTAATGTTGACAGTGGGGTGTTGAAGTCTCCCATTATTATTGTATGGGAGTCTAAGTCTCTTTGTAAGTCTCTAAGGACTTGCTTTATGAATCTGGGTGCTCCGTATTGGGTGCATATATATTTAGGGTAGTTAGCTCTTCCTGTTGAATTGATCCCTTTACCATTATGTAATGGCCTTCTTTGTCTCTTTTGATCTTTGATGGTTTAAAGTCTGTTTTTATCAAAGACTAGGATTGCAACCCCTGCTTTTTTTTGTTCTCCATTTGCTTGATACATCTTCCTCCATCCCTTTATTTTGAGCCTATGTGTGTCTCTGCATGTGAGATGGGTCTCCTGAATACAGCAAACTGATGAGTCTTGACTCTTTATGCAATTTTCCAGTCTGTGTCTTTTAATTGGAGCATTTAGTCCATTTACCTTTAAGGTTAATATTGTTATGTGTGAACTTGATCCTGTCATTGTGATATTAGCTGGTTATTTTGCTCGTTAGTTGATGCAGTTTCTTCCTAGCATCGATGGTCTTTACATTTTGGCATGTTTTTGCAATGGCTGGTACTGGTTGTTCCTTTCCATGTTTAGTGCTTCCTTCAGGATCTCTTGTAGGGCGGGCTTGGTGTTGACAAAATCTCTAAGCATTTGCTTGTCTGTAAAGGATTTTATTTCTCCCTCACTTATGAAACTTAGTTTGGCTGGATATGAAATTCTGGGTTTAAAATTCTTTTCTTTAAGAATATTGAATATAGGCCCCCACTCTCTTCTGGCTTGTAGAGTTTCTGCTGAGATATCTGCTGCTGGTCTGATGGGCTTCCCTTTGTGGGTAACCCAACCTTTCTCTCTGGCTGCCCTTAACATATTTTCCTTCATTTCAACTTTGGTGAATCTGACAATTATGTGTCTTGGAGTTGCTCTTCTCGAGGAGTATCTTTGTGGAGTTCTTTGTATTTCCTGAATTTGAATGTTGGCCTGCCTTACTAGGTTGGGGAAATTCTCCTGGATGATATCCTGCAGAGTCTTTTCCAACTTGGTTCCATTTTCCCCCTCACTTTGAGGCACACCAATCAGATATAGATTTTGTCTTTTCACATAATCCCATATTTCTTGGAGGCTTTGTTCATTTCTTTTTCCTTTTCTTTCTCTAGACTTCTCTTCTTGCTTCATTTCATTCATTTGATCTTCAATCATTGATACTCTTTCTTCCAGTTGATCGAGTCGGTTACAGAAGCTTGTGCATTTGTCATTTATTTCTCGTGTCATGGTTTTTATCCCTGTCAGTTCATTTATGGCCTTCTCTGCATTGATTATCCTAGTTATCCATTCTTCCATTCTTTTTTCAAGATTTTTAGTTTCTTCGTGCTGGGCACGTAGTTCCTCCTTTAGATCTGAGAAGTTTGATCAACTGAAGCCTTCTCCTCTCAACTCGTCAAAGTCATTCTCCATCCAGGTTTGATCCGTTGCTGGCAATGAGCTGCATTCCTTTGGAGGGGAAGATGCACTTTGATTTTTTAATTTCCAGCTTTTCTGCCCTGCTTTTTCCCCATCTTTGTGGTTTTATCTGCCTTTGGTCTTTGATGCTGGTGACGTACTGATGGGGTTTTGGTGTGGGTGTCCTTTCGGTTTGTTAGTTTTCCTTCTAACAGTCAGGACCCTCAGCTGTAGGTCTGTTCGAGATTGCTTGAGGTCCACTCCAGATCCTCTTTGCCTGGGTATCAGCAGCAGACGCTGCAGAAGATAGAATATTGCTGAACAGTGAGTGCTGCTGATTCTTGCTCTGGAAGCTTCGTCTCAGGGGTGTACCCTGCCGTGTGAGGTGTGAGGTGTCAATCTGCACCTAGTGGGGGATGTCTCCCAGTTAGGCTACTCAGGCATCAGGGACCCACTTGAGCAGGCAGTCTGTCCATTCTCAGATCTCAACCTCCATACCACACTCTTTTCCACAATGGTTGAACTAATTTACACTCCCACCAACAGTGTAAAAGTGTTCCTATTTCTCCACATCCTCTCCAGCATCTGTTATTTCCTGACTTTTTAATGATTACCTGATTTCATTTTTATAGAGTAGCTTTTATAGGGAAACACATTTTCCAGTAGATGTATCTATAGTATCAGTTGGGTAGGGTATTTTGGCTTTGGTTCGGTATGGGTCCTGCAGTGTAGTCTCTGTTACTTTTTTTCTTTTTTTCTACTGTAATCAATGTCATTAGTTCCTGGTAGTTCCTCAGTGACTTAGGCTGCAGTTGTTTGTGGAGGCTGTGGTGAGGCTTTGCTGGGGAATCGATCACTGGGTGGGCCAGACCTTAGGCCCCTGGGTGGCATGGGTGGGTACTGGCTGTGGTGTGGTTGTCCCTATATGAGATCCCTAAACCACTGCTTGTTGTATATAGGCATGTGCAGTGGTGGCAGACGCCCCAAATGCACAGTCTTCAGGTTCCCAGGAAATGCATGCAGTCATTGGTGGTAACAGCAGCAGGCCTTGGGCAGATGGGTCCTAGGGGCTTCAGGTGGGCCATATGGGTGTAGTGGTGGCAGTGGGTCGTGTGGGCCCCCTTTTGGGCTCTTGGGTGATATGGACAGGTGCCAATGACAATGGGCTAAGTGCACTGGTCCATGGGACTCTGGGTGGTATATGTGGGTGCCTATGGTGATGTCAATGCCATGGATGGGCTGGATTTTATACACTTGAGTGGCATGCATGGGTGTGTGGTGGCCTTGTTGGTGGAGGGGGCAGGGTCAATTTCAGTGGCAGTGGCCCCAGTCAGGTTATGTTCAGGTTCTGGGGATTTCATGCTTCCGTATTCCCTGGGGGTAGCCTCCCTGGGGTACTGGACCATTTGCTCCCTGGGGTGTAGGGAGCTGTGTGGGTTCAGGTGCTAGGGATGCAGTCACACTGCTGGGTTTAGTACATATCATAACACTGAAGCCCTCTGAACTGATGTGGGGGACGATGTCAGCATGGCCCACCAGGGATGTGGGGGAATGCAGGAGTTCTTGGACCCCAGAGCATAAAGTAGTCTGCTGTTGGCTCAGACCTCAAAATGGTGTCATTATACAACTGCTTGGGTCTCAGGATATGTGCGTGAGACATAGAATGAATTCTCTCTCTGAGAGAATGCAGTTGCATAGACTTCAAGAAGCTCCCTGTACCAGCTCAGGGCAAATGAGGGCTGAGGTGCTCTCCTGTAGCAAATATTGCAGGCATTGGTGGTGGAAATGTGAACTGTTGGGGATCTCTTGCTTATCTTTTCCTTGCACTAGAGGGTCACTCGTGGCTCTGAGCCAATCCTTGCCCTTGCTTTTCTTTCCTCTTTATACTGTCATTTTGAGTTTTTATGCCTCAGAGGGTTCCTGTCACTTTCCTGCTGAATTCTAGCATTCTCCTTTGGCACTCTATTCAATGTATTGCTCTCGCTGTTTTGGTCCTTCTTTGTGGGGGAGGCAAATCTTGGGCGCCTTTAGTCAGCCATCTTGATGACATCTCTCCCACCCTAAATTTTCAGAAACTTTCCCCATATTCAGGTACCCCATGAAAGTTTGTTTCTAAATTCATCAGTTGTTTAAATTGATGTTTCTAAATTCATCAATCGTTAAAAAGCACTGAAACTTCTTTTCAAGTACATTTCTATCTTGAATCTTGACTTACATTTTGAAAAACATAGTAGAATTTAGTTGAATACTACTACTATTATAATAAACACATATTTTATAATAAATGTTTACTGAACTAACTATTCTCAAACAAAACCTCACATGGAAATTAAATATGTAAAAGAGATAAATATAGATTTTCCTTGGTTGAAGTGTGTGTGTGTGTGTGTGTGTGTGTGTGTGTGGTGTATTGGGGATGATGAGGTCCAGAGCCTATTCACTCAGTTACCATTTCATAGTTCTAGAGAATGTTGGCAAACAATTGGTAGTGGACCAAGCCCTAGCACTTCCTGTTTTTATAAACAAAGTTTTATTGAACACAACCATGGCCATTTATCTGTGTATAGCTGCTTTCATGCTAAAACATTGAAGTTGAATAGTTGAGACAGAGAGCTATTTAGAACAAACTGAAATAAAATATTAACTATCTGTTCCTTTACAAAAAATGTTTGCCGATCACTTCTCTAGAGAGAATAGTTTTGAAATGTACACTTCATTGGCCTTGGGGTTTCTTGAACCCTTGCAGGTCGTTTGTGTGCACAGTAAGTATTTACTACTCTTTCCAGATTTATTATTTTCTATGTGTTCCATACCTTGGAAATATAAGAAAGCCCTTCATTAGGAGAATGATTCAGCTACTGTAGAGCTGGCCTTGCATCACCTAGTATATTAAGTGATAATAAACGATATAATGCCTTATGGGATACTTAGGGATTTTTCTTTCCAATATTTTTCAGTTTGGTTTGGTTTTATCTGTTGATTTTATATTTTCTCAAATAAAGATTTTGATTTGGTTGATTTTTCCCCAATGAAGATTTTTCTGACTATATTTTATACTAAAATAACATCAATTCTTTCCCTTTTTTTCTGGTCTTTAGCTACTTGGAGGTGGATTCTCTCCTTCCATCCCCAACCAATGACTAGAGTAATCTGACATTTTGAGATAAAGGTGATAGAAAACTCCTCTTTCATATTTATTTTCCTATGTTAAGAACAGGCAGATGAAAATACATCAGTAATGGGTCCTAGTGACAAGAAACTAAAACTTAGTCATTTATATCTCAGAAGGTTTGTTTAAACCAATCCACATTATATTACTCTCTTTTTAAAAATTTCAGCTTTTACTTTTGATATAAGGGGTACATGTGCAGGATTGTTACATGGGTATATTGCACCTAGGTACTAAGTATAGTACCCAGCAGGTAGTTTTTCAACCCATCTCCTTTTAATAGTCCATAGATCTATTGTTCCCATGTTTACCCATGTGTGCTCAATGTGTAGGTCCTACTTGTAAGTGAGAAGATAAAGTATTTGGTTTTCTGTTCCTGCATGAATTCACTTAGGATTATGGCTCCCTCTTCATTGCTGCAAAAGACATGATTTCATTCTTTTTTTATGGCTGTGTGTTATTCTAAGGCATATCTGTATCATGGTTTTTAAAATTCAGTCCACCATTGATAGGCACCTAGGTTAAGTCTATGTCTTTCCTATTGTGAATAGTGTGCAATGAACATATGAGTACGTGTGTCTTTTTGATATAATGTTCTATTTTCCTTTGGGTATACACTCACTAATGGGATTACTAGGTCCCATGGTAGTTCTGTTTTAAGTTCTTCACGAAATCTACAAACAGCTTTCCATAGTGACTGAACCAGTTTTCATATCCCCCAGTCGTGTATAAGCATTTCCCTTTCTCTGCAGTCTCACCAATATCTGTTGGTTTCGGCTTTTAAATAGTAGCCATTCTGACTGGTATAAGATGATATCTCATTGTGGTTTTGACTTGTATCTTTCTAATGATTAGTGACAATGAATTTTTTTTATATGTTTGTTGGCTGCTTGTGTATGTTATCTTTTGACAAGTGTCTGTTCATGTCCTTTACCCGTTTTTAAAATGGGGTTATTTGCTTTTTGCTTGTTGATTTATTGAAATTCCTTATAGATTCTGAATACTAGACCTCTGTCGGATGCATATTTTCAAATATTTTCTTCCATCATGTAAGTTGTCTGTTTACTCTGTTGATGGTTTCTTTTGCTGTGCAGAAGCTCTTTAGTTTAATTAGGCCCCACTCGTCAATTTTTGTTTTCGCTATCGTTGTTTTTAGGGACTTAGCCAAAAATTCTTTGTCAAAGCCAATGTCAAGAAGGGTATTTCCTAGGTTTTCTTTTAGAATTTTTATAGTTTGAGGTTTTATATTTAAATATTTAAACTTTCTTGGTTAATTTTTGTATATAGTGAAAAGTAAGGATCTGGTTACATTCTTCTGCATATGCCTAATAAATTATCCCAGCACCATTTGTTGAATAGGGAGTCCTTTCCCCATTCCCTTTTTGTTGTTGGTCTTATAGAAGATCAGATGGTTATAGGTGTGCGGTTGTATTTCTGAGTTTTCTACTTTGTTCCATAAGTCTGTTTATGTACCAGTACTATCTTGTTTTGATTACTGTAGCCTTATAATATACTTTGAATTCAGGTAGTTTGATGCCTCTGGCATTGTTCTTTTTGCTTAGAATTTCTTTGGCTATTTAGGCTTTTTTTGGTTCCAAAATAATTTTAAATAATTTTAGAATATATATTTTTTTAACTCTGTGAAGAATGATGTTGGTGATTTAATAGGAATACTACTGAGTCTATAAATTGCTTTGGGCAGTATAATCATTTTTACAATATCAATTCTTCCAATTTTCCAGTTATTTGTATCATCTCTAATTTATTTCAGCAATGTTTTGTAGTTTCCCTGG
Organism: Trachypithecus francoisi; assembly: GCF_009764315.1. Lineage (NCBI taxonomy): Eukaryota > Metazoa > Chordata > Mammalia > Primates > Cercopithecidae > Trachypithecus > Trachypithecus francoisi. The sequence goes on along the minus strand of NW_022681454.1, from coordinate 135,361,564 downwards.
CAGAGATCTTTCACCTCCTTATTTAGCTATATCCCTAGGTATTTCATTTCCTTTGTGGCCATTGTGAATGGGATTGGGTTCTTGATTTGATTCTCAGCCTTAATGTTATCAGTGTACAGAAATGCAACTGATTTTTGTAAATGGATTTTGTATTGTGAAACCTCAGTAAAGTCATTTATCAGTTTTAGTCACTTTTAGGTGGGGTCTTTAGTGTTTTCAAGGTAGGTAATCATATCATCTATGAAGAGACATAGTTTGACTTCTTCTTTTCCTATTTGGATGCCTTTATTTCTTTCTCTTGCCTGATTGCTCTGCCCAGCACCCCCAATACTATATTGAAGAGGAATAGTGAGAATGGGCATCTTTGTCTTGTTCCGTTTCTCAGGAGGAATGCTTCCAGCTTTTGTCCTTTCGGTTTGATACTGGCTATGGGTTTGTCATACATTGCTGTTATTATTTGGAGGTATATTCCTTCAATGCCTAATAAGTTCAGGGTTTTTATCCTAAAATGATGTCGGATTTCATCAAAAGCTTTTTCTGCATCTCTTAAGATGATCATATGGTTTTTGTTTTTAATTCTGTTTATGTGGTGAATCACATTTATTGATTTCTATGTGTTGAACCAACCTTGCATGCCAGGAATACAGCTTACTTGATTGTGGTGAATTAATATTTTGATGTGGTACTAGATTTGGCTTGCTAGTATTTTGTTGAGATTTTTGTGTCTATGTTAATCAGAGATATTAGCCTGATGTTTTCTTTCTTTGTCACGTCCCTTTCAGATTTGGTATTAGGCTGATGCTGGCTTCATAGAATGAATTAGAAAGGAATTCCTCCTCCTCAACTTTTTGGAATAGTTTTAGTAGGACTGGTAATAGTTTTTCTTTGTGCATTTGGTAGAATTTGGCTGTGAATCCATCTGGTCCAGGCTTTTATTTTTAGTTGGTAGGCATTTTACTACTGATTCAGTTACAGAGTTCAATATTGGTCTATTCAGAGTTTCAGTCTCTTCCTGATTCAATCTTGAGATATTGTGGGTTTCCCAGATTTACCCATCTCCTCTATATTTTCTAATTTGTGTGCATAGAATTGTTCACAGTATTCTCTGAAGATCTTTTGTATATTTTGTATTTCTGTAGGATTAGTGGTAATATCATCTTTGTAATTTCTGGGAGTACTTATTTGAATCTTCTCTTTTTTATCTGTTAATCTAGCTAGCAGTTTATTGATCATGTTTATTTTTTCAAGAAACCAACTCTTGGTTTCATTGATCTTTCATATGGATTTTTGCATCTTAATTTCATTAAGCTCCTCTCTTATTTTAGTTGTTTGTTTTCTTTTGCTAGCTTTGGTGTTTGTTTGTTCTTTTTTTTTCCTAGTTACTTTAGGAAAAAATGTCGATAGTTAATTTGAAATCTTTCTAACTTACTTCTTGATAAAAGTGTTTAGGGCTATAAACTTTCCTGTTAACACTGCTTTATCTGGATCCAGTGTGCAGATGAGAAGAATGAATCTTCTGTGGTTGTTGGATGGAGTGTTCTGTAGATGTCTCTTAGGTCCAGTTCAAGTGTCAAGTTTAAGTCCAGGGGTTTTTGGTCAGTTTTCTGGCTTGATGATCTGTGTAATGTTGTCAATGAGGTGTTGAAGTATCCCACTATAATTGTGTGCTTGTCTAAGTCTTTTCATAGGTAAAAAGAAATTATTTTATGAAATTATTTTATGGTGCCCCAGTGTTGGGTGTGTATATATTTAGAATAGTTACATTTCTTGTTGGATTATACCCTTTATCATTATGTAATGTCCTTCATTGCTTTTCTTAATTTTTATTGGTGTAATGACTGTTTTATCTGATATAAGAATAGCGACTCCTGCTCTTTTTTTTTTTTTTTTTTTTTTTTGCATGGTAGCTCTTTCTCCATCCTTTTACTTTGAGCATGTGGGTGTCACTGTTTGTGAGATGGGTGTCTTAAAGACAACAGATTGTTGAGTTTTGTCTTTTTATCCAGTTTGCCACTCTGTGACTTTTAAGGGGGTTGTATAGTCCATTTACATTCATAGTTAGTATTGATATGTGTGATTTTGATCATGTCATTGCATTGTTAGCTGGTTGTTATATAGACTTGATTGTATAGGTGCTTTATAGTGCCTGTGAGCTATGTGCTAAAAGTGTGTTTTTGTGGTAACAAGTGTCATTCTTTTGATTCCATATTTAGCAATCCCTTAAGGACCTTTTGGTAAGGCTGGTCTAGTTAAAATATATTCCCTCCGGATTTGCTCATTTGAGAAGGATTTTACTTCTCCTTCACTTATGAAGTTTAGGAGAAATTCTTGGTTGGAATTTCTTTTCTTTAAAGATACCGAAAATAGGCCCCCAGTTTCTTCTGACTTATATGATTTCTGCTTACATGTCTGCTGCTAGCCTGATGAGATTATCTCTTTATGTGGCTTGACCCCTCTGTCTAGGTACCTTTAAGCTTTTTTCTTTTGTATCGTCCTTGGTGAATCTTATGAATATGTGACTTAGGACTGGCCATCTTGTATAGTATCTAGCTGGGGTTCTCTGCATTTCTTGGATTTGTCTGTCAATGTGCCTAGTGAGATTAGGGAAATTTTCATGGACTATATCCTCAAATATAGTTTCCAAGTTGCTTATCCTTTCTTCTCTCTCAGGAATCCCAATGAATTGTAGATTTGTTCTCTTTACATAATCCCATATTTCTTGGAGGTTTTATTCATTTTTTAAAAATTATTTTTTCTTTATTTTTATCTGACTCAGTTGATTTAAAGAACCAATCTTCAAGCTCTGGGATTCTTACCTCAGCTTGGTTTATTCTGCTGGTAATACTTCCAATTGTATTATGAAATTCTTGCAGTGAGGTTTTCAGTCTAGAAGTTTACTTTGGTTCATTCTGAAAACAGCTATTTCTTTTTCATTCAGCTCTTGGATCATTTTACTGGATTCCTTGGATTGGGTTTTAACTTTCTCCTGAATCTTGATGGGCTTCCTTGTCATTGATCTGAACTTTATGTCAATCATTTTAGTCATTTCAGACTGGTTAAGAACTATTGCTGGGGAGCTGGTGTACTCATTTGGAAGTAAGGGGACATTGTGGCTTTTTGAATTGCCAGAACTCTGGTGGTGGTGGGGCAGGGGGCGGGGGTTGGTGTTCTTTTTTAATTGCGGTGAAAGTTGAGTATAGTCAGTTGGCTTCATTTATGAATGCTTTCAGAGGGCCAGAGCTCTGTGTGGTATCTCTAGGTGTGGGTGAATTCTTGAACTTGGTTTCACAGGTGTATATATTAGCAGGATAATTTTTGTTGTTGTAGTTTGGGTTGTGATCCAATAGATGGTGGTTAAGTGTAATGGCTGGTAGCTAGGTTAATACCCAGCCATGGGGCTCTTTTGTATTTCCTTGTATTTGCAAGGATGCTCTGTTGTGGTTGTGGGGGAGGGAGAGATGATCCTCTCACCAGATCCGCTCCTGGGCCTTGGTGGATCTCCCTCTGAAGACTTGCACTGTATATGCACTTCTTTTGTTAGGTCTCCTGGGCTGTGGGGCCCTGCCAGGTAGAAGCTGCTGCAGGGAGATATGCCATAACCTTTCTAAACTGGCCCTATGGAGGAGGTACACCCTACTCTGCCCTGGCCAGAAAACCTGCACATCTCACCTTTCTCAGTGGTTTGAGGGTGCAGGCTCCTCCACAGCTCTAGTGCTGGCCACAGATCTTGGCTTCATACTCCCAAGCTGTGTGCCGCAGTCCTGGGGCAGCAGGATGCCTTGTGGCTCGCAGTCAGATTCTAGCTGCACTGGGGGATCCAATGTGCTCCTGGGTCACTGGGAAAGTACTCAGGTGCAACATTGCACTCAGGCTGGGCTTTGGGGGCTGTGCTGTTCACGCACTCCTGCAGGGCAGCTAGGTATGGGCCCTGGGAGGAGCTGCCAGGCAGAAGACGTCACCGAGCAGACATGTCCCAGTCCCCCAGCAAAGCAGGCTCCACTCTCTCCTGGCTTGGAGAACAGTTAGGGCATGTGCCTCCTGGAGGGGGATGAGGAGCCCTGGTGGGTGTCTATGGCCACTCTCTGCTGGAGCTGCCCAATGCCCAAAAGCTCCCAGGCTCCACACTGTCTGAAGACCTATCTCTGCCTGTACCCCAGGGAGATTCCCCCTGCCAGCTTACACATCCATGGGGGATACAGGGTCCCCTTATAGCTTGGATCCCAGAGGTCCATGGTAAGAGTGAGCCGTCCCTCAGTTCCCTCACTCCCCCTTTCCCAGGAGCCATTCAGGGCCAGAAACTTGCCCTGGAGTTCAGGTACCCCATGCAGGGTTCCCAGCTTCCTCCCACTTCAGCCTCAGCTTCAACATTGCCTCTCCATCCACTTTTGGCATTTTCTCTCCAAAGATCTACTAAAATGTGGTGGTTTATTGGATAATTTGGTTTCTTTTGGTTGGAGCAACACTTCCTGGCTGTGTCTAGTCAGCTAACTTGTCTGTCCACCTCAACCCAATAGCACTTTTTCTTTTTTTTAGAGACAGGGTCTCACTCTGTCATCCAGGCGGGAGTGCAGTGGCACAATTTTAGCTCACTGCAACCTCAGATTTTTGGGCATAAGTAATACTTTGCCTCAGCCTCTTAAGTAGCTGGAATTACAGAAATTGCTATCATATAATATGTTTCTTTTAGTCTCCATGATATACATTTGTTTAATCAATGATATTACATGACTTAGTTATGATTCTCCACTATGTCTTGTATATGAGGACAGCAAACCTGCCTTTGAAAACTTATTCCTCAGAGGTAACAATTTTGATCACTCTTGTAGTAGATGGAAGGCAAAGTCTATATATTTTCTAATTGAATGTATCATTTCTCCATAACAAAGTCACCCAGATCATGGTCATATGATAGAAAATACACTAAATTGTAGGTTTTTAAAAAAAATATTTTATTAATTTATTTTTCAGTAGACATGGGGTTTTACCATGTTGCCCAGGCTGGTCTCGAACTCTTGGGCTCAAGCGATATGCCTACCTTGGCTTCCCAAAACGTTGGAATTATAGCCATGAGCCATGGCATCCAGCCAAGTTTCAGATTCTTAAAGAAGATCTATTTAGTTCCATTCCATTTTATTTAACAAGTACTTTTTAATTAACAACTATAAAACACTATGCTTGTTTATATAAGTAAAATAAAGTCATATATGACTGTTATCCATGGTCCAAAATAACATTATGGCATAAGATTAGGTGGTTTCTGGCTGGTAGTACATTAGGCTTAGTCGAAATCTTTTTAGTATAAGCTACAAGAGACACTGTGGAAGTCTTTATGTGCAATACTTTTTTTTTTTTTTTTTTTAGACGGAGTCTCGCTCTGTCGCCCAGGCTAGAGTGCTGTGGCCGGATCTCAGCTCACTGCAAGCTCCGCCTCCCGGGTTCACGCCATTCTCCTGCCTCAGCCTCCCGAGTAGCTGGGACTACAGGCGCCCGCCACCTCGCCCGGCTAATTTTTTATATTTTTTAGTAGAGACGGGGTTTCACCGTGTTAGCCAGGATGGTCTCGATCTCCTGACCTCGTGATCCGCCCGTCTCGGCCTCCCAAAGTGCTGGGATTACAGGCTTGAGCCACCGCGCCCGGCCATGTGCAATACTTTTAACAAACCCAATTCAAGTCTGAATTCTAAGTGCTGTGCCCTAGTACTGATGTCCTGAATGACATAGCCTGTTGCTGTTCATAATTGCTTTTGATGGAGCTTAAGACACCATGACCTTTTCCTCCCTGGGTCTTATCACCACAGTTTTACCATTAAATTTTGTTCTGGATTCATAAGAAGACCCACGTTAGTAGCAGAACTAGCTAACAATAGTGCCTCAACTCTCAGGAGAGAATATGGAATTAATTACTCCTGATAGTACTTATAGTTTTAAAACAGAGACTCATTTACTTATTGGACATATGAAGGACCAAGATTAGAGGTGCCAATCACTTATTCCCTTAATATTCACCTCTAGACTTAAGGTAAAATAAGTTTGCTGTCCCGGTATCCTTCTTTAATGAAACTGGCTACCAATAGGTGCCATACCCGTCAAGCCTTTTGGACTGCAGCTTATCTGCTGCTGGGCTTCTATTCAGAAACCAAAGAGTTGACTTAGTTTTCAAAGCATCATCCAAAGGAGAGAAGTGTGCTAGTCAGAGGCCGGTTTCTGGTTCTCCCAATGATTTCTCAGTCCCTTTGTACCAGAGGAGAGAGGGTGATCCTCACTGATCCTCTTCCTCAAACTGGCCACATCACAAAAAAACTACCTCCTAATCAGATTGTTTCTGCTGCTTGAGAATGTTCTAGAAACAGAGATACTTCTATTGAATGCTTTGCCTTTTTTAGCAGAGAAAAATATAGTAAATCTCAAAAATAGAAAAGATCTGTTGCTACTCATTTTCTTCTCTCAAATAAATATAAACCTAAATCTTTTCAAAAATTTTCAGGTACTTATTTCCTTTTTCCTAAGGCATGTCAAAACAGTATATTTAAAGAAACCCCGTTGTTCTTTAGCAGTTTATAGTCTGTTACGGGAGATAATACTGCAATAATAAATGCTAGATGAATGGTACTGTCAGGAAATGACAAGTATTCCACCAGGTGGCAGCTTCTCTTATGGGGAGAATAGGATGTTTCCTCTTCCACAGAGATGCACAATCTCTGGCAAGAGGAGATATTTGGGGTCTCTCAGTGAACACAAGATACTAGGAAGGGTTGACACATACCAAATAGTTATTAATTTCTACATTTCATTAAAATGGAATTTCACTGGGAAATAATAAAGATGAATGAAAACTATAATTGTAGATTTTTATCAAAATAGAAAAGTGAAAATTTTTTCAGTCAATCAGAAACCTCCCAGCTCACCTTCTACTTTTCACAATACACCCTGTCCTTCACTGATAAATTTGTTTCCCTTAGCCACTGTTACTTGTGTAGCAATTTACAAATAAAGCCTTTCATAGTGAAACAGATTTTTTTTTTTTTTTTTAAATTCGCTGGGCGCAATGGCTCACACCTGTAATCCCAGCACTTTGGGAGGCCCAGATAGGCGGATCACGAGGTCAGGAGATCCAGACCATCCTGGCTAACACGGTGAAACCCCATTTCTAGTAAAAATACAAAAAGTTAGCCAGGCAGGGTGGTAGGTGCCTGTAGTCCCAGCTACTCGGGAGGCTAAGGCGGGAGAATGGCGTGAACCCGGGAGGCGGAGCTTGCAGTGAGCTGAGATCGTGCCACTGCACTCCAACCTGGGCAACAAACTGAGACTCCATCTCCAAAAAAAAAAAAAAAAAAAAAATCCTACAGCATTGAAGTAGGAGCATCTTTCCCTTCTTCTCCTTCAAACCTTTCTCCATTCTTGATGATAATTTTCTAATTGCACCCATTCTTTATATGTCCCTCTGTGCCTTCTTAGCAGTTCCCCAGGTGGTTAGAAATGTTATTTGAAAGACACAGATACAGATGCATGTTTGCAATTAATAGGCCTTCACTAAGTGGAACCAATAGACCATTAAAACGAATTTGTGCTGTCCACGCTATCTATCTTCATCTTTCTCTCTCCAACAATAACCTGACCGAATGGCTAAAGAGATATGAAAACCTGTCTCTTTATCCCACTCTATCTTAAGTGCCAAAGAAGAACAGGGCACAGATAATGAATTTGTACTTTCAACAACAAATCTGCAAATTCTTCCATTCCAAGTACGCCTCTTGTCTAGGCTGCTGAATCAGGGGTTGCACCATTTACAATAGGAAATGGAATAATTTCCCTACTTCAACCCAGGGAGCAGCCGTATCCTGCAATAAATGGTCTGGCCATATAAATAATAAAGTAAAAATGGGCCTAAAGCTGCCGGGATTTTTGTTTGCAGGAAATAAGATAACTCTAAGCAATTTATGGTACTGCTTCCCAGCTAGAGTCCAAGGGCTTTTTAGTTAGTAATGGCAATAACAGGAATGGCTTCATGTCAAGATAGAGCCGCAAGTACTAGGCAGAAAGAGAGCAACAAATATTAAAAGATGTCAACTGCCAGCACGAGTTGATTGCAACTTGTAGCACTGGGGAAAATGGAGCATGCCAGGAGCATTAGCAGTCAGAGAACCAGCCATCGAAAAACCTTTGAGGCCAATAACAACTCAAATCCCTTGAACCCTGACTTGCTGAGGAAAGAGACAAAGAATAATTTATGAGCACTGGAGGCCTGATCTGTTAACACATTATTATCTTTGTCAGTCAGAGTAATTACTGACCTGAAAATACTGTGGATAAGCATTAAGAACAACATTCCTGGAGTGATTGCATGAAGTACAAATGCAGCAACAAATCCTCAATGTTCCCTAATATCAGATTCCATTCTCAATATTATTAGTAGCTTCCATTTACTGAGCACTTACTATGTGTGGGTGTTGCAAAAGATTTGTATGTTTTATCTCATTCAGTGCTCACCATGACCTTATGAGGTAGGCACTGTTATTAGCTGCATTTTACAGATGAGTAAGTAAAATAAGCACAAGAGACTATGCCACTTAGCCAAGGAAACAAACAAAATTGGTAAATGTAGATTCAGGAGTCAGACCCAATTCTGTCTGACTTCAGAGCTTGATCCTGAATATCTCATATTGCCTCGTATAATAAAACAAACAAACAAATAATTACAGCATCCTCAGCTCACATGTTTTGCATGCTTAGTATACACTAAACATTGGGCTAAATGTGTGTTTGTTTTTTGTTTTTGAGATGGAATCTTGCTCTGTCACCCAGGTTGGAGTGCAGTGGCATGATCTTGGCTCACTGTAACCTCTGCCTCCTGGATTCAAGTGATTCTCCTGGCTCAGCCTCCTGAGTAGCTGGGATTATAGGCGCCTGCCACAACACCTGGCTAATTTTTGTATTTTAGGTAGAGATGGGGTTTCACCATGTTGGCCAGTCTAGTTTCAAACTCCTGACTTCAAATCATCCGCCTGCCTCGGCCTCCCAAATTTCCAGGAGTACAGGGGTGAGCCACCGTGCCTTGCTTGGGCTAAATGTTTGAATAAACTGGGATAGGATAAACCCTGTAACAAACAACCCCAAATCCTTTGTGTCTTTTAATATAACACAAGTTTTTTTTCTTTTTTCTTTGTTTTGCTGCCACATGTCACAGACCAATGAGGTAAGCAGAAGGTAGGTATGGATGGTGCAAAGGTGCTCTGCTCTATGCAGTCATTCAGAGAACCAGGCTTCTTCCTAGTGAATATTCAACATGTGTACTCCAAAGTGACCATAAAAAAAAAGAGTGAGAGATCATGAGAAAGGCACACCTAATCTTAACTGCCTTAGCCCAAAACTGACCCAACCCTTGGGCTCATATCTTATTGTTGATAACTAGTTACTTGGCTCATCTAGATGTATGGTTGCTGCAAAACAGAGTTTGTGTCCAAGAGGACACATTTGGTGAGTGTCTAGCTAGTTCCTGGCAAAGTATTTTACCTGCATTAGTTCATACTTCACACAACTTTATGAAGTTATTCTTTTCGTGATAAAAATGAGGAAACCAAGATACAGGGAGGTTTCATTTTCTCAAGATCAAACAAGTAGTTGTTAGAGGTGGGATTATGGTGGAGGGGGAATGACAAAGAGATTCTCACAAATGACAAAAATAAAAATTTGTAAGCATTCTTTATCCTGTATCTGTTGATAATTTCATGGAATTATCACCAACATTTTCCTCTGTAGTCATTTCCTATATCCAATAACTAGTTCTCTAGCTCTACTTACTTATTGCAATTCCCTGAACTAACTTTTTCTTTGTTATCTCAGGGCTTTTGTATAACCTGCTGTTCTATTGTTTTTTTGACTTTAGCCACTTTGATGCATCCTTTAGGTCAGAGCTTAGATAGCACTTCTTCAGAAAGTCCCTTTGATTTCAAAGCCTGAGTTAGGGATTTTGCTATGAGCTCCCTTAGCATCCTGGGTTTCCCTGGTCATCATACTTGTCACACTGTACTTTAACTTTTGGTTAATGGATCTGTCTTTCTTGCTATAGGCTAAGTTATTTCATAGCAGAGTTTGGTCTAGCTCATATATCTCTGCATCCTAGCATCCAAGGTGTCTGGTACACAGTAAGAGTCAAATGAATATTTGTTAAATAAGTGAATGAATGAATGAATTCCTGTATATTTTCCCACAATACTCTGAAGCCATACTCACCCTTCCATGGCTTTAATCTCAATAATTCACTTTTCCTTCTCTTAGCTTCTAAATCTAAATCATTCAAGTACTCAGGTTAGCCTAAGTACTTAAATAGGCTAGATATTGTAGTTAGCCCTGGGAAGATTCAAAGGAGAAAAATTACTCCTCTTGTGCTCTCAAGGAGCTCACAATCTAGGGAAAGATAGAAACTCTATCCTATCAGGGTTCAGGATGTAACCCTGAATTATGATGCAATCTGGTAAGGACCACTACAGAGGAATGTGGAAACCAGACGTTGTGAGGGCCCAGAGAAAGTAGTAATTGGGGAGGTGGGGAAAAGCCTCCAACGAGGAGAGCTATGAGCCAGACTTTAAAAAATATGTCAGATAGAGATAGAGTGGATGGTCATCAAACACACAGGGAATCACATAAAACACATGAGGAATATGTAAATATTTCATTTTTGAAGGATATAAGAAGACAACCCAATAAAAATAAGCAAATTATTTGAAAGGATATTTTATGAAACAAGATAAAAGAATGACCAACGATACGTGAAAAGTTGTTCAACATCATTAGACATGAGAAAAACTCAAGTTAAAACTATAGTGAGATGCCTCTGTATACCCACTTGAATGGCTAAAATTAAAGAGACCTAAATATCAAGTACTGACTGACAAGAAAGTAGAGCAACTGGAACCCTCAAACAATGCTGGTGGGAATATAAAATGGTATAGCCATTTTGGAAGACTGGCAGTTTCTTATAGGGTTAATTATATACTTTCCTGAAGACCAAGCCATTCCACTCCTAGATATTTACCCAAGAGAAATGAAAATACATCCACACAAATATCTGTACATACGTTTTCCTAGAAACTTTATTCATAATAGACAAAAACTGCAAATAACTCAAGTGTTCCTCAGTAGGAAAATGGATAAACAAATCGTAGTATATCCATAAAATGGAATATTCCTCACGAATAAAAGGAAACAAATGTTATACCCAACAGCATGGATGAATCTCAGAAACATTAGGCTGAGTGAAAGACACCAGACACAAGAGTACATGCTGTATGTTCCCATTTATATAAAATTCAAGAATGGACAAAATCAATGAACAGAAAGGTGATCTGTGGTGACCTAGGGCTAGAAGCTGGAGAGTGAATGACTGCAAATGGACATGAGTAAGCATTTTGGGGTGATGGAAATATTCTATATCTGGATTGTGACTGCCTGTGTTTGTTAAAACTTACCGTGTTGTATACTTAAAATGGGTACATTTTATTGTGTATAATTTTTTTCTCAATAAAATGCATTTTAAAAGTAAACAAAATGAAACAAAACAAGGAGATGTAGAAATGTACCTTTGAGACATGGCAAGGGGTCCAATGCAGTCATTGTGCAGACTTTGCTTGGAATCACTATCTTGAAAGGCATGCTGAGGTGAAGAGAGATGCTGAGGTGATTGGACTCTACTCCATAGGCCAATGGATTTCAATTTGTTTACCGTGACCACAGTAAGACATTTTATATTGTGACCCAGTCTCTCTCATTCACACACACCCATGCAATTTCATGTGCGTGCACACGCCAACCTGAAAAAAAATGTTCTGTCAAACTATTCTAGTCAACCACATGTGCCATACTCTGATATCATTTCTCTTCAAGTAGACTATATGGCAGATAGACAAAGTAAATTAATTCCAAAATTTGCCAATGTATTCTGTCTGTGTAGCTTGAAGAAACAAATGTATTGTGTCTGTGTAGCTTGAAGAACCACCAACATTTTAAGTTCAGATAAGTGAGATATTTACAGAACTCTGGAAATCATTTAGAGGATAAAAAATAATGAGGGTTTGGAGGAAGAGAGATTAATTAGAAGATTATCAGAATAAGAATAATAGTACTTATGGTTGCTTACTCTGTGTCATGTGCTCTTCTAAGCTTTTTACATATAATTTTACATAATCCTAATTGCAACACTGTCAGGTAGAAATTATTACTATCCCCATTTTATAGAAAAGCAAACTGAGGTTAGAGATATTAAGGAACTTGTTAAAGATCCTGGAATTAATAAGGACCAAAGTAGGAATATCTGACAGCAGAGATTAAATTCTTAATCTCCAGACTCAGAGGCCTCTGGGGGGACATGAAGGCAGGAGTGTAGGGATGGAGAGGGAGAATGGAAAGTTATTACTAAGATGGACTCCTCAGGGGTTGGCGATCCAGACTAATGTAGAATTTACAGAGCAGAAGGAATTGTGGCTCTCAACTTTTTAATTTGGATAACTGGTTGTATGGTAACACCATTGGTGAATGTAGATAACACAAAATAATTTGTTTTGGTGGATGGGTAAGAGAATTATAGTGGGGAGATAATGAGTTTGCTTTGGGACACACTGAGTTTGAAATGCCCTTGAAGCATCCATGCCAGACACACCTATCTACAGTTACAGAAGAAGGAGCTGACCTCTCTCTTGCCATCTCTTGGTCTACTTTATTGTTGGTCCCATTATCATTACAAAATGATTGCCAGCAGATTGGGGAGTCATAAACTTCCTGGTTCATTAGCAGAAGATGAGCAATTGTCTTGTCTATTGGCTCTAATAATGCTGATTGGGCAGATTAGGCTGCCTATCCACTTCTCCATCAGTCATTGCAATTAAGTGTACTATGAAAATCTCATTTCTCTCTTTGGAGCAAAATAGGGTCACTCAGATCCTATGGACCACTGAAGGAAGAAGGATGGTGAGACAAATATGGCTGTTCCTAGAAGTTAAATAAATGAATCCTGGATAGCGGTAACAACAGAAGTCCATTACATGAGGCTCTTCTTGACTCAAGCACAGTGGACTACTTGTTGACCCCAAAACATCATGTACTTTCTTGCATTGGGATCTTTGATAAAGTTGTGTCCATTGCCAGGAATGCCCAGCCCTTTGCTGGATGAAGTGCTACCAACCTTACATTGCATTCGATGATGCCAATCTATTTAATTAAATGATCTTGAATTGTCCTGCCTCTGAACCTTGTAACAATGTTTATCTTTCTTTCAGGTCTTTATCTTATTCTGCCTTTGCGTTACAGTTATTTCTGCCCCTTGTCTTGTTTTCCAGTGATCTATAAGCTGCCTGAGGGCATGTGCTGTGTACCTCCAAGAGCACATTGTCCAACAATGCACGTTAGAGTGAGTGTTCATTACAGATTTGCTGACATGAATTAATTTCAAGGAATTGTTTTATAGGTCTGACCTGAGAGATATATGAAATAACTTGTTTTCACAGGGAGACACATTTGAAAGAGACCCTATATTTTTCACTGTTGTTATTACCAGCTGTTCACAATGGAATGAGAAGGATTTGCTCTTTGATTAGATTTTAAAATTGAAACAGCTGCATGTGAGTTGAGCTCAGAAGAATATATGACAGTTTTATAGAGACATTTGGCAGTTGGGTCATGAAATGAAAGTGTTGCCACTGTAAAACTATTATTTGTCCTGGGGAAGTTCTAAAACAAAGGAAAAATAATTTTGCTTTTGTAAAACATAAAGGCTGATAGATGGTAATTATTTTCTGCTTGGCTGCAATTATGACTTCCTAATATAATATAGTATATTAATGACTGTGCTGTGTTAATTAGAGAAACAGGTATATTACAAATATGAGACTTTAACAGTGGCAACGTATTTGAGTGCTTAACTTTATGGAAAATAGTGTGAAACATTATTTTTCACTGTTGTGGCTTTGGACTCTCAAAGCCAAAAAATTTGAGGAATGAATTTATAGCCTTATCAACACAGAGGATCAACTAATTGACATATTTTTGCACAATTTGATCCAAGAAATGCTAAATCTGAGATGGGAAAGATGCAAATTCTATAACCTATGGTTATAGAGGGGAAAAAAACATCTAATCCTATCGTGCTCTTCAAGTGACCCCTGGCCATTATTCTTTTGGTTGTAAGGTTGTTTGTTTCTCTGTGTACTAATTAGATATAGATGCAGACCTAAATTTTGGAGTGTATGGTTTAAGTCTGGTTAAAACAAGACTTCTGCAGGGATTATCAGGCCTTTGTGCTGTTCTCAGGATCTTGTGTCTTTCTCAGGTGTGTTTAGAGACAGTATCACATTATACCCCTTGGGAGCAGATAAGAGTAACTGGAGAGCACAGTTAATAATAGCTCTCCTACCTACTCTCTTTCATAGATTATGCTTACTTTTCCCCACTGGTAAACTGGCAAGGGTTCTGAGGGACTAGTCATGATGAAAATAGCCAACATTTATTGAGTCCCAATGACATGCTAAACACTTTACATACAATCCTATTAGTTAGGTATGATTATCATCCCTGTTTTATAGGTGAGCAAATTGAGACTTGGGTTAAGTAAATTTGCCCAAGGTTATATAATTAGAAAATGTTGGGATTTGAACCATAAATATTTGCTTATTTTTTGGTCACTTTTACAAATATACTGTTTCATTGCTGTGATCTTCATTTCTAAAATGAGATGAGAAGAAGCTGAATGTCTTATCACAAATTATCAAATTAATCAAATTTATAAATCACAAATATTTATAAACATGCACCCTGATCTGAATAGCTGTGTGCTCAGGGTGGGCATAGTGAATCCAAGTATGACCAAAGTGGCAACAGTGGCACTGCTCTTTTTTTCTGTCTTGAAATTAAGTTTGAGGCTGCATAAATATACAAATATAATCAATATATTTGCCCTTTTAGTCTTTGAGGTTGAAAACCTAGTTTTAACAAAAACCTGTCAATGCATAGTTAATAGATTCAATGTATATGCATCCATCTCCAGAATACATATAAGGTTATGATTTTACATATTTGTCCTAAATGGCTGCAGCATCCATATATTATTAGACTGAGCTTTTCTAATAGGGATAAATGTGCTGCACTGTGGACTTTCAAGACGGCAAGATACACAACTCATGCTCAGCGAAGCTGGGGAAAATATATTATCCCTCTGCTATGCTGTGACATGCATATATTCCATTCAAGCTTCATGAGGGCATTAAATCCAGAGAGAGATTAAAAAAAAAAATACAGTGACAGCCTTCCATGCTGGCTTTTATGAAAGTTTCTGTTGGCTCAATATTATTTGTGTAGTGTGCAAAAAGAGAAATTTTGTTAAAATACTGTTTTATACGTTTTTTCTCTTGCAAGTTACATTTCTCTAAATTGCTTGAAAATCCAGGGAGACTTTTAATAAACGATAGGGAAAGGGTTCTAGTCCAGTTTAATAATAATGCAATGTGGAAAATATTTTTACACAGTTACTTAAAATCATCAATATAATGTAAGTTCAATATTTTATTTCCTAAAGACCATAGCTTTTGTCAACTTGTTTTGAATAATTGTTTTCATCTGGCATGTTTCCTTTTGTACTTTTTGTGTTAGCATTTTAGAACTAAAAATAAAGGCATCCTTCCTTAGTTAATAAACTTTATGAGCAGATACTGATCATTTTATTCAGAATGGCAAAAGAAAGGATGATTTTGGTAGCAAATTTTCACAAGAGGTATTATTTTCAATTTTTGTTTTCCACATAGGACAATACACGAGTCAAAACTAGTGAAACTGTTGGGCAGAGGGTGTTCCAGTAGCTCATAGAAAATACCCCACAGGCCGGGCGCGGTGGCTCAAGCCTGTAATCCCAGCACTTTGGGAGGCCGAGACGGGTGGATCGCGAGGTCAGGAGATCAAGACCATCCTGGCTAACACAGCGAAACCCCGTCTCTACTAAAAAATACAAAAAACTAGCCGGGCGAGGTGGCGGGCGCCTGTAGTCCCAGCTACTCGGGAGGCTGAGGCAGGAGAATGGCATAAACCCGGGAGGCGGAGCTTGCAGTGAGCTGAGATCCGGCCACTGCACTCCAGCCTGGGCGACAGAGCGAGACTCCGTCTCAAAAAAAAAAAAAAAAAAGAAAATACCCCACAATGCCTCTTTGCACTAAATGTCAAACCAAGTCTGGAGTCAGAACTGTGTTGCTGAACCTCAGAGATCAAACATTATGATCATTAACTCTGTGGAAATATACACATGGAGAGAGGACTTAAAATTCTGGGTATCACCTTCCTTGGCAGCACTAAGTAGATTTCAGGAGGGCATTAAAGATAGGATTGAAGCCAGAAATTTTGGATGCTAGCTACTGTAGATTCCACTTTGATCTCTGAAACAGAAATGGCATTGTAAATGAGAATTTTACATTCACACAGAAAACTTGACGATAGCTTTAGTTTAAGGAAGAGGAAACTAAGACTTGAGACTAAGCATATCAATCATGATTCAGTTCAGTTGGCTTGATAGAGATAGCACTCTCTCTCACATTGTTGAAGGTTGAAGGTTTGTATTCCAGGGTTGATGTCGCTTCTAGAAAACAGTTAGTGACTCATAATCCTCCGGCTAACTGCTTTACAATTTTTAGGATGGTCCAGGATGATGACTAGAACTCTAGCCATACTGTGGAGGAAGAGATTAAAAGGAAGATAAGGAGAACATGTCACGTTCTTAAAGGAAGTTTTCTAGAAGCTGTGTCATACCACTTTTCTCTATGTCTCATTGGTCCAAATTTGGTTCCATGGATGCACCTAGCTGCAAAAGAAGTTGGGAAATGTAGTCTTGATTCTTGGAGCCATCTGCTCAGCTAAGGAGTTGAGAGTTTTTTCTAAGAGAAAGGCAAACAAGACATAGAGGTGCTAACCTACTATCTCTGCTGCAGGGGTATTAAATAATTGCTTAGGATCTTACAGTTGTCTAGTGGCAGAGATTAGAAGTATATCCCTTGATGATACAGTACTCTTTAAATCAAAGAAAATGACCCTCTAGTCTTATATGGAGCAAAGTTGTGTATAGAGGGAAATGAGAATAAAGATCATTATTATTTTAAAGTTAGGTTAGAAAGTGTGGTTTTAAGCATCCTTCCATTTATGCATAGTTGCCTATTATAACATCGTTTCTATTCTATTTTTATCTCCCCCCCCGTTTAAAATATACTTAAAAAATCTTCTTAGAATATAAAGATTATATCCAAATTTCCCATCCATTAACATTGCTGAAACAATGAAAGTCAGAGGATCATCTAGCTTCTGACCATAAATCTCAAGTGGGCAGTTTGCCCTGCCTGGACAGCTGTTAGTGTTCCCTGGTCAGCTCAGTCCAGCACCCTCTGGGACACTGCTTCACACCTTCTCTTGCTCCTCCAGCATCTGACACCCTTTCCCTTCACATTTAGTTGATGGTCTTGTCTCATTTCACTGAGAGAATAAAGATAAACACAAGGTAATTTCTTCCATTTCTTACCACTACAGTATGAGTCCACCTGTGCCTGTATCCATACACTTGGCCTTTTCTTTTGTTATAATGCATGAAAAATCCTGTTTCTTTTGAAGCCCAACTCCACATTTATATGCTGGATCTCATCCTTCTTGCCTGCTCAAGGACTTTGCTCCTGCAATTATGTTCTCTTTCTCTGACATTATTTTCTCCTTCCCTATACAATCATTTCTACCAACATCCAAAGACATTCTAAAATTTTCCTTGACAAAATCCTTTACTGCAGACCAGATGTCACATCCCCTTTCAGGTGGGATTTCTTTGAAAGAATGTTTTACTATTCATTCATTGGCCCATTCCACTAAGGCTTTCATCCTTAACACACTACTGGAATCCTTCTTATCAAAGTTACCAATGATTCTCCTCTTGCCAAATCTTGTGGACATTTCTCAGTCTTAATCTTCCTTAACATGTCAGTAGCACTGAACCCTGTTGTCCAATTCCACCCTCTGGAAGCATATTCTTTTACTGGCTTGGGTAATTCTATTGGCCCCTTGTTTTATTTCTACAGCGATCGTACTTTTCCATTCTTCTTTGCTGGCTCCTCTTCTCCCTGACCTAAAGATTTTGGAGTGCTTTCTCTTCTTTTTTCTATGCTTTCTTCCTAGGGAAGTTTATTCAGTACCATAGCTTTAAATATCATCTATTTTTTGATGGTTCTGAAATTTATAACTTCCACCATTTCTTTTAATCTGGACTCCAGACTTTTATGTCAGACTCCCTACTCAACATCTCCACTTGGTGTCTAAAGAGGACGTTTAAATTTAACACGTTCAGTTTAGAGCTCTGGATTCCCTTTTCCTAACCATTTCTTCCTTCCATTTTAGAGAAAGGCACCACCATTTGCCAAGTGATATGGGTAAAAAAACCAAGTGTTAATCCTTGATGCCTCTCTATCCTGCAAACCTTCCATTTAATGTATTAGAAAATCTTCACTTCAACCTCAAAATGTATTCAGAATTTGATCAGTTTCACCATTTTCATCATTCCTTTCCTAGTAAAAGACCCCATTTAGATTCCAGACTGGTTTCTCTGCTTCTGATGGTACCCACAAGACTTTTACTCCAAGTTGAGAGTTACAGAGTTAGCTGAGTAAAATGTAAACCAGATTATATGTCAGTTTTCTATTCAAAATCCTGCAGCAGCTCACTCAGAACAAAAACACAGCTTCTTACTATGGCTTTTCAGGATCCGTTAGATCTGACCTCTTTCTGTTCACGCGATTTCATTTCCTACTACTTTCGCTTTAGGCTCCACCATTCTGGCTCTTCATGTTTCTCAAAAATACTACATTTCCATTTCCATCAGGATATTTGGACATGTTATTTCCTCTGTAAGGACTGCTTCTCTGACTCATATAGGTCTTTATTCTAGATTACCTTCTCAGATGAACCTATTGTGGGTGTGCACAGTCCCTTCATCTCGATCCCTTTACCCAGGCTTATTTTTCCACAATACTTATGACTACACAAGACTGAACGACAGGTACACAGACAATTTTGGTTTCTTTGTTGTCTATCTCCTCTACAGTGTAAGTTCCATGAAGTCGTAGGCTTTGTCTTGCTTAATCTTTTATTCCCTAGATATGACTAGAAAAGTTCAAAGTGATATATATGCATGTGATGTTAATATATGAGTGAATGATTCTGCAGCCTTAGAGAGACTGCAGTTAGTTACCTAAAGAAAAATAGAATTTAAAAAATGTTCTCATTTAATATCTGCTGGATTGTTTAGCCGTCATGCCTTTGCTTTTTCTCGAGGAACATATCAGTATGAAGCAAGATCAAGAGTAGCATGGAGGCAAAGTTCAGTCTGAGGCAAACTCTGCAAGGTTTGTATTCCAAAGATGGCACTGTGGCCAGAAACAGATCCATTGGCTGCTTGAGTGAATGTTTTACTTCAAACATGGAAAAACATGGAGAATATTCTCCTGAATCAAGCAATACCCTAGAAAATACTGGTTGCCAGAATGCCTGTGCTCCTCCAAAGGATCACATCTCCTCGCCAGCAAGGGAACAAAACTGGATGGAGAAGGAGTTTGATGAATTGACAGAAGTAGGCTTCAGAAGATGGGTAAAAACAAACTCCTCTGAGCTAAAGGAGCATGTTTTAATGCAATGCAAAGAAGCTAAGCACATTGATAAAAGGTTACAAGAACTGCTAACTAGAATAACCAGTTTAGAGACGAACATAAATGACCTGAGGAGCTGAAAAACACAGTATAAGAACTTCATGAAACACACACAAGTATCAAGAGCCAAATCAATCAAGTGGAAGAAAGGATATCAGAGATTGAAGATCAACTTAATGAAATAAAGTGTGAAGACAAGATTAGAGAAAAAAAATGAAAAGGAATGAACAAAGCATCCAAGAAATATGGGACTATGTGAAAAGACCAAACCTATGTTTGATTGGTGTATGTGAAAGTGACACGGAGAAAGGAACCAAGTTAGAAAACACACTTCAGGATATTATTCAGGAGAACTTCCCCAACCTAGCAAGGCAGGCCAATATTCAAATTCAGGAAATACAGAGAACACCACAAAGATATTCCTTGAGAAGAGCAACCCCAAGACCCATAGTTGTCAGATTCACCAAAGTTGAAGTGAACGAAAAAATGTAAAGGGCAG
The DNA here is from genome assembly GCF_009764315.1 of Trachypithecus francoisi. Taxonomy (NCBI): domain Eukaryota; kingdom Metazoa; phylum Chordata; class Mammalia; order Primates; family Cercopithecidae; genus Trachypithecus; species Trachypithecus francoisi. The sequence continues at coordinate 135,341,365 of NW_022681454.1, read as the reverse complement.
CCAGAAGAAAGGTCGGGTTACCCAAAAAGGGAAGCCCATGAGACTAACAGTGGATCTCTCGGCAGACACCCTACAAGCCAGAATAGAGTAGAGGCCAATATTCAACATTCTTAAAGAAAATAATTTCAACCCAGAATTTTATATCCAGCCAAACAAAGCTTCATAAGTGAACAAGAAATAAAATCCTTTACAGACAATAATGCTGGGGATTTTGTCACCACCAGGCCTTCCTTACAAGGGCTCCTGAAGGAAGCACTAAATATGGAGAAGAAAAACTTGTACCAGCCACTGCATTACATACCAAAATGTAAAGACCATCGACACTATAAAGAAACTACATCAACTAATGGGCAAAATAACCAGCTAGCATCATAATGACAGGATCAAATTCACATATAACAATATTAAACTTAAATATAAATGGGCTAAATGCTCCAATTAAAAGACACAGACTGGCAAATTGGATAAAGAGTCAAGACCTATCAGTGTGCTGTATTCAGGAGACCCATCTCATGTGCAAAGACACAAATAAGCTCAAAATAAAGGGATGGAGGAAGATTTACCAAGCAGATGAAAAGTAAAAAAAAAAAAAAAAAAAAAAGCTGGGGTTGCAATCCTAGTCTCTGATAAAACACACTTTAAACCAACAAAGATCAAAAAAGACAAAGAAGGGCATTACATAATGGTAAAGGGATCAATGTAACAAGAAGAGCTAACTATCTTAAATACAGGAGCACACAGATTAATAAAACAAGTTCTTAGAGACCTACAAAGAGACTTAGACTCCTGTACAATAATAGTGGGAGACTTTAACACCCCATAGTCATTATTAGATAGACAATGAGACAGAAAATTAACAAGGATATTCAGGACTTGAATGCAGCTCTGGACCAAGTGGACCTAAAGGCATCTACAGAACTCTCCACCCCAAATAAACAGAATATACATTCTTCTCAGCACCACATAGCTGACCATGCGGTGGTTATTTTAAAACTGACCACATAATGGAAGTAAAACACTCCTCAGCAAATGCAAAGGAATGGAAATCATAACAGTCTCTCAGATCACAGTGCAATCAAATTAGAACTCAGGATTAAGAAACTCACTCAAAACTGCACAACTACATGGAAACTGAACAACCTGCTCCTGAAGGACTCCTGAGTAAATAAAGATATTAAGGCAGAAATAAATAAGTTCTTTGAAAACAATGAGAACAAAGACACAATGTACCAGAATCTCTGAGACACAGCTAACGTGGTGTTTAGAGGGAAATTTATAGCACTAAATACCCACAGGAGAAAGCAGGAAAGATCTAAAAATTGACACCCTAACATCACAATTAAAAGACCTAGAGAAGCAGGAGTAAACAAATTCAAAAGTTAGCAGAAGACAAGAAGTAACTAAGATCAGAGCAGAACTGAAAGAGGTAGAGACACAAAAAAACTCTTCAAAATATCAACGAATCCAGCGGTTTTTTTTTTTTTTGAAAAGATTAACAAAATAAATAGACCAGTAGCCAGATTAATAAAAAAGAAAAGAGAGAAGAATCAAACAGACACAATAAAAAATGATAAAGGGGGATATTACCACTGATCCCACAGAAATATAAACAACCATCAGAGAATACTATAAACACCTCTATGCAAGTAAACTAGACAATCGAGAAAAAATGGATAAATTCCTGGACACATACACCCTTCTAAGACTAAACCAGGAAGAAGTTGAATCCCTGAACAGACCAATCACAAGTTCTGAAATTGAGGCAGTAATTAACAGTGTACCAACCAATAAAAGCCCCAGGACCAGACGGATTCACAGCTGAATTCTACCAGAGGTACAAAGAGGAGCTGGTACTATTCCTTCTAAAACTATTCCAAACAACAGAAAAAGGGGGACTCCTCCCTAACTCATTTTATGATGTCAGCAACATCCTGATACCAAAACCTGGCAGAGAGACACAGCAAAAAGAGAAAATTCTAGGCCAATATCCCTGATGAACATCAATGCAAAAATTCTCAATAAAATACTGGCAAACTGATTCCAGTGGCACACTAAAAAGCTTATTTACCATGAACAAGTTGGTTTCATCCCTCTGATGCAAGGCTGGTTTAACATATGCAAATTAATAAACATAATCCATCACATAAACGGAACCAATGACAAAAACCACATGATTATCTCAATAGATGCAGAAAAGGCCTTTGATAAAATTTAACACCACTTCATGCAAAAACCTCTCAATAAATTAGGTACTGATGGAACGTATCTCAAAATAGTAAGAACTATTTCTGAGAGACCCACAGCCGATATCCTGAAAGGGCAAAAGCTGGAAGCATTCCCTTTGAAAACTGGCACAAGACAAGGATGCCCTTTCTCACCACTCCTATTCAACATAGTATTGGAAGTTCTGGCCAGGGCAATCAAGCAAGAGAAAGAAATAAAGCGTATTCAGATAGGAAGGGAGGAAGCCAAATGGTCTCTGTTAGCAGATGACATGATTCTATTTTTAGAAAATCCCATCTTCTCAGCCCAAAATCTCCTTAAACTGATAAGCAACTTCAGCAAAGTCTCAGGATACAAAATCAATGTGCAAAAATCACAAGCATTTCTATACACCAATAATAAACAAACAGAGAGCCAAATCATGAGTGAACTCCCATTCACAATTGCTTCAAAGAGAATAAAATACCTAGGGATCCAGCTTACAAGGGATGTGAAGGACCTCTTCAAGGAGAACTACAAACCACTGCTCAAGGAAATAAAAGAGGACACAAACAAATGGAAGAACATTCCATGCTCATGGATAGGAAGAATCAATATCATGAAAATGGCCATACTGGCCAAAGTAATTTATAGATTCAATGCTATCCCCATCAAACTACCATTAACTTTCTTCACAGAATTAGAAAAAACAAGTTTAAATTTCACATGGAACCCAAAAAGAGCCCGCATAGCCAAGACAATCCTAAGCAAAAAGAACAAAACTGGAGGCATCATGTTACCTAACTTCAAACTACAAGGCTACAGTAATCAAAACAGCATGCTACTGCTATCAAAACAGATTTATAGCCCAATGGATCAGAACACAGGCCTCAGAAACAATGCCATACATCTACAACCATCTAATCTTTGACAAATCTGACAAAAACAAGCAATGGGGAAAGGATTCCCTATTTAATAAATGGTGTTGGGAAAACTGGCTAGCCATGTGCGGAAAACTGAAACTGGGCCACTTCCTTACACCTTATACAAAAATTAACTCAAGATGGGTTAAAGACTTAAATGTAAGACCTAAAACCATAAAAGCCCCAGAAGAAAACCTAGGTAATAGTATGCAGGACATAGGCAAGGGCAAAGACTTCATAACTAAAACACCAAACGCAATGGCAACAAAACCAAAATTGACAAATGGGATCTAATTAAACTAAAGAGCTTCTGTACAGCAAAGCAAACTATCATCAGAGTAAACAGGCAACCTGCAGAATGGGAGAAAATTTTTGCAATCTATCCATCTGACAAAGGGCTACTATCCAGAATCCACAAGGAACTTAAACACATTTACAAGAATAGAGCAATTTCATCAAAAAGTGAGCAAAGGATATGAACAGACACTTTTCAAAAGAAGACATTTATGAGGCCAAGAAACATATGAAACAAAGCTCATCATCACTGGTCATTAGAGAAATGAAAATCATCTCACACCAGTTAGAATGGCGATCATTAAAAAGTCAGGAAATAACAGATGCTGGAGATGATGTGGAGAAATAGAAACAGTTTTACAGTGTTGGTGGGAGTGTAAATTAGTTCAACCATTGTGGAAGACAGTGATTCCTCAAGGATCTGGAACTAGAAATAGTATTTGACCCAGCAATCCCATTACTGGGTATATACCCAAAGGATTATAAAACATTATACTATAAAACACATGCACACATATGTTTATTGCAGCACTATTCATAATAGCAAAGACTTGGAACCAACCCAAATGCTCATCAATGATAGACTGGATAAAGAAAATGAGGCACATACACACCATGGAATACTATGCAGCCATAAAAAAGAATGAGTTCACATCCTTTGCAGGGCCATGGATGAAGCTGGAAACCTTCATTCTCAGGAAACTAACACAAGAACAGGAAACCAAACACTGCATGTTCTTACTCACAAGTGGGAGATGAACAATGAGAACACATGGACACAGGGAGGGGAACATTACACACTGGGGCCTGTTGGGGGGTGGAAGGCAAGGGGAGGGATAGCATTAGGAGAAATACCAAATGTAGGTGACGGGTTGATGGGTGCTGCAAACCACTGTGGCACATGTATACCTATGTAACAACCTACACGTTCTGCATATGTATCCTAGAATTTAAAGTATAATAAAAAAATTAAGAGCTATAAAAAAAGAGATGAAATAAAAAAGAAAGTAAAATCAAAGAAAAGAAAGTTAAACTCCTATCTTCCCATAGAGACAGGGAGGCATGGACCCTATTTTTCTTGATCATTACATTACAAAGGGATGGCTTCTAGGTTGTTGAGAAAGACCATCCTGGGTTGTAGAAGATAGATCTTAAAAGAAGAAAGAATGTATAATAGTAAGTTTTCTAAAGTACTTGCTGTCAGGAAAGGGACTCAGGGCCTGTAGTCAGGTTTTGGCCTGAACAAACAGTAAATTCTTTTGGCAGCATTGAACTGTCTTAGGAAGGCATTTTAAGGGAGGGGCTGGGATTGCCATCCTAGGGAAATGGCCTTTTGGCAGCGTTGAACTATCTCAGGAAGGCATTTTAAGGGGGCTAGGATTGTTATACTAGGGAAATGGCCTTGAGTTGATAGAAACTGTGCTAATGTTTGTTCAGGCCTCTTAGTGTGTATGTGTGTGTGTGTTGGGTGGGGGGTGGTGGGTGGACAAATTGTGCTGAAAGTTGCAGTTGTTACAGGCCAAAGTTGAGGCCTAGTTGAGAAGTGGGCTCAGAGAAGCCTGACTAAAGTTTGGTCATGAAGAGGGTCTTTGTTGCTTTTTCCTATACCATCTTTTTGTCAAGGGGCAACTTTTGATGATTAAAGACAAAGTTGGAGCTCCAAAAGGAAATAAAAAAAGAAAACCCTAGTTGCAAAGAAACATGCAAATTTCATCTTTTCTTTTAAGCTCATCTCTCTGTTTCACAGAGGTGTTTATTCCATAATCGTAGAAATGTATTAGGTTTGAAAATCATTATCAGGATGTTCAGAGTCACCTCAAGGACACCTGAGGGGGGAACAATGTAGTTAAGTAGAAAAAGGAGATGCAGAGGACCAGGAGAATTTGTCTCTGGCATCTGTTCAAAGTCTTTTGGGTGTGACAGCATTACCTGTGGCACCTATTCCCTTACACTTTTAATATCCATTTCTATAAAAAGCAACATGTGTACTTTTCTGCCTCAAGTTACTCCTGACAGAGTTTGACTAGATCACTTGAACAGGGGTGAGTCAAAGCCATTTGTTATGTGAAGATGGAAGCAGCTGTTTACTACCAGAAATGTTATCCTGCCAGAGGAAGAAAACATGTCTCCTAAGTGAATATAAATAATCCAGGTTATGAAGAGCTTTATTTCCTGTCTATTTGGAATACCTAAACTACAGTGGACAAAATCCAGTAAGGTTGTTTTACTCAAATTTTGTTAAACAATTAATCTCAGTTATTGTATTTCTAATGTAAAAGAGCCACTATATGTGTTCCACAAGATTTAGCTTGAGGTGTGGGGCACGAGCTGTGGCCTGTTGCTCACGTTCTGTGATTGCTGTGATTGACATTGTAGGCAAAAATTTAAAGAATATTGCCTTTGGTAAAGGTCTGATTCTGTATTCAAGAACCAGATACCTGAGTACTCTTATAATCACCCCCAGATGGCTTGCTAATCAGCCCTGCATTGACTCTGGACACTTCTTTTGCTCCTCCCCTTACTCTTTTCATAAAAAAAATATTTATTAGAGTAAGGATTACGATGGTGGATAGACGGTTGGACTAGCTTGCAGCTCCCACTCAGATGGACAGAGCAGCATGTGGAAACTCACATCGTGAACTTTTGCTCCAAGAACTACTGCAGGAACACATTAGGAAAGCCGAGAGAATCTACAGACGCTTTGAGGGAACTGGATCACCACTGTGGGCTCCTTGAGATGCTGAAAACCTGTGTGTCAGCTTGCTTTCTTAGTGGAGAGGCTCGTGGTCTGAGGCAAGTTCTCAGCCCTGGCCACCAGGCACGTGGAAATAGATTCAGTGGTGTTGTAGGGGGGAATGGTGGGAGTGAGCCCCGGCTTTAGAACTGCAGGATGTATGGGAGCTGGGTGAGACCTGTGACTGCTGGCTTTCCCCAACTTCCCTGGCAACCTGCATGACTCAGCAGAGGCAGCCATAACCCCCCTGGGAATATAACTCCATTGGAATGAGAACCACACCTTCATCCTCCACAGCAGCCACAGCAAACCCTGCCCAAGGAGAAGCTGAGCTCAGACACACCCATGCCTGCCCCCACCTGGTAGTCTTTCTCTACTTGCCCTGGTAGCCAAAGAAAAAGGTCTCTTGGGAGCTCCATGACACTGCCCACTGCCTGAGAAACCTGAATACTTAATCAGGTTTCCCTAGGGCAAGTTTCTATCCTACCTATAGTACCACAGCTGATGTGCTCTTGAAAGCACCACTTCCTGGTTGGAGGCCAACTGACACAAAACCAGTGCATAAACAAAAACACAACCAAGAACCCTCACAGAGTCCACTTCACTCCCCTGCTACCTCCACCAGAGCATGTGCTGATATCCATGGCTACAAGATGTGAAGATGGATCACATCACAGGACTCTTTGCAGAAACTTCTCAGCCTGGAGCCTGGTAGCTCCACTGGATGGCTAGACCCAGAAGAGTGAAAATAATCACTGCAGTTTGGTTCTTAGGAAGCCTCATTCCTAGGGGAAGGGGGAGAACACCACATCAAGGGAGCACCTCATGGGATAAAAGAATCTGAACAGTAGCCCTTGAGCCTCAGATCTTCCCTCTGACATAGTCTACCCAAATGAGAAGAAACTAGAAAAACAATCCTGGTAACATGACAAAACAAGGTTCTTTAACACCCTGAAAAGATCATGCCAGCTAACCAGCAATTGATCCACACCAAGATAAAATCTCCAAATTGCCAGAAAAAGAATTTAGGTTGATTATTAAGCTAATCAAGGAGGCACCAGAGAAAGGTAAAGTCCAACTTAAAGAAATGAAAAACATGATACAGGATAGGAATGAAAAATTCTTCAGTGAAAAAGATAGCATAAATAAAAAAAAAAATCACAACTTCCAGAAATAAAGGACACACTTAGAGAAATACAAAGTGCACTAGAAAGTCTCAGCAATAGAACTGAACAAGCAGAAGAAAGAACTTCAGAGCTTGAAGACAAAGCTTTTGAATTAACTCAATCCATGAATGACAAAGAAAAAAAGAATTAAAAAAATGAACAAAGCCTTCAAGAAATTTGGGACTATGTTAAACATGCAAACCTAAGAATAATTGGTGTTCCTGAGGAAGAAGAGAAATCTAAAGTCATAGGTTATCTAAAGTAAAAACAAAGAAAAGAATCTTAAGAGCTGTGAGGTAAAAGCATCAGGTAACCTTTAAAGGAAAACCTATCAGACTAAGAGCAGATTTCTCAGCAAAAATCCTACAAGCTAGAAAGGATTTGGGTCCATTTTTGACCTCCTTAAACAAAACAATTTCAGCCAAGAATTTTGTATCCAGTGAAACTAAGCATCATAAATGAAAGAAAGATACAATCTTTACCAGACAAACAAATGCTGAGAGAATTCACCACTATGAAGCCAGCACTACAAGAACTGCTAAAAGGAGCTCTAAATCTGGAAACAAATCCTCCAAATACAACAAAATAGAACCTTCTTAAGGCATAAATCTCACAGGGCCTATATAACAGTAACACAATGAAAAAAAAAAAAAAGCCAAGGTATTCAGACAACAAATTGCCTGATGAATAGAATAGTACCTCATATCTCAATATTAACATTGAATATAAATGGCCTAAATGCTCCACTTAAAAGATACAGAATGACAACATGGATAAGAATTCACCAACCAAGTTTCTGCTGTCTTCAAGAGATTCACCTAACAAATAAGGACTCATATAAACTTACAGTAAAGAGGTGGAAAAAGATATTCCATGCAAATGGACACCAAAAGCAAGCAGGAGTAGCTTGTGGAAATGACCATACTGCCTAAAGCAATCTACAAATTCAATGCAATTCCCATCAAAATACCACTCTCATTCTTCATAGAACTAGAAAAAAAATTCTAAAATTCATATGGAGCCAAAAAAGAGCTTGCATAGCCAAAGCAAGACTTAGCAAAAAGAACCAATCTGGGGGCATCACACTACCTGAGTTCAAACTGTACTATAAGGCCATAGTCACCAAAACAGCATGGTACTGGCAGAAAAATAGGCACACGGACCAATGGAACAGAATAGAGAATCCAGAAATAAAGCCAACTATATATAGCCAACTGATCTTCAACAAAGCAAACAAAAACATAAAGCAAGGAAAGGACACCCTTCCTATTCAACAAATGGTGCTGGAATAATTGGCAAGCCACATGTGGAAGAATGAAACTGGATGCTCATCTCTCAACTTATACAAAAATCAACTCAAGATGGATCAGGGGCTTAAATCTAAGCCTGAAACCATAAAGATTCTAGAAGATAAATGCAAATCAAAACTACAATGTGATACCACCTCACTCCTGCAAGAATAGTCATAATAAAAATTAATAGATGTTGATGAGGATGCAGTGAAAAGGAAACAATATTACAATGTTGGTGGGAATGTAAACTAATACAACCACTATGAAAAACAGTGTGGCAGTTCCTAAAGAACTAAAAGTAGACCTACTGTTGATCTAGCAAATCCCACTGCTAGGTATCTACCCAAAGGAAAAGAAGTCATTATAGAGAAAAGATACTTGCACACGCATGTTTATAACAGCACAATTTGCAATTGCAGAAATATGGAACAAGCCCAAATGCCCATCAATCAATGAGTGGATAAAGAAAATGTGATACATAATACCATGGAATACTACTCAGACATAAAGTGGAATGAAACAATGGTATTCACAACAACCTGGAGGGAATTGGAGACTATTATTCTCAATGAAGTAATTCAGGAATGATAAATAAGACATTGCATGTTCTCACTCCTATGTGGGAGCTAAGCTATTAGGACTCAAAGGCATAAGAATGATACATCGGACTTTGGGGAGTTGGGGGAATGGGTGGGGGGTAGTGAGGGATAAAAGACTACACATTGGGTACAGTGTACACTGCTGGGGTGATGGGTGCACCAGAATCTTGGAAGTCTCCACTAAAGAACTTATTTATGTAACTAAACACCACTTGTTCCCCCAAAAACCTATTAAAAATGTATCTATGGCTAGATAATGCAAAGAGGCTCTAATAACAAACCAATGAAATATATTAAGGATATAAGAGAATTTATTGTATTACTTCTCCCATGGATATATTAATAGGAATAGGGTGTCTAATTTGAAATTTTAGGCAAAAGATGCTTTTGGACTGGGATAGAGGAAGATTCCCTATAACTCTTTTATTTCATGTAGGTGGCTACCTACTCAGCCCACCAGTTAGATTGTCCCTGCTTTGGATGTAATATTCTAAATCAGGCCAGATTCTGTTTGGCTGGTCTCCTTCTAATCAAGCTCCAAATCAAATCTCTACCACTGTAGATCTGGTGCTATCATATTTGGCTTTTAAACAATTGTGTCTAATTTCTTTTCCATTTTTACTTATACTCGATATATATCTTTGGCAAGTCAGTGAAAAATGTTTCTTTGTAAATTTTGCCAAAGTCTCTGCCTCAGCTAAAGGGAATTGTTAGTTTAAAAAGACTTCTTGTTTTTTTGATGGTGATTCCTTTTGGACAGAGCAGGTAACTCACCTGGAAGAATTTCAGAAAGATCAATGGAGCATATGCTAAAGGAACAAATCTATTGAAGCATAAATCTACCATTTTTTTTTTTTTTTAGTTTTGGATTTGAAATCTCTCTTTTTCTAACTCTTTTTCCCATGATCTCTGTTAAAACAGCCAGCTCTTCAAATCATTAGGAAACTTCATATTGGACTTTTATCTCAATGCTCAAGGCTAGAAGCTGCTGAAGCCTAGAAGACAGTGTGTTTTATTTTAAGTTTCTCCACATGGCCAATAGCAGGATGCTTTCTAACTGAACTAAATCCCTTTTGTCATTTATTGTTGTGGTAATAGTAAGATCTGTGAACATTATGGAGTCTTCGGGATAAAAGAAAATATCATTTTTAACTTTCACTACAGTTGCCACTCAGGACCATGTGTTGTTCATTTTCTCTTAAGAAATCACCCACATAGATTAACTGCTCCATATGGCTTTGGAGAAATGGAAAATACTGATGGAAAAGGTGCTGGTGACCACAACAATACACTTGCAATTGCCATTTAGATTATCCCTTTGTAATCCTCTGTTCCACCTCACTGAGGCTGGTAATGTGGAAACCAAACCAAGTGCCCCCAGCGCGCAGCAGACGGATTGCTGAACTCCTTGCACCAACCCCATTGCCTCGCTCAACTCTTCTCATGTTGATGTGATCTTTTTTATGGGCACAGAGTGCCACTGGGAGGCTCCTCATCCCTTCTTTATTTTCTGAGGCAGTGCAGATGTGGCATCAGCATTTGCTCTTGTCTTTCTTGTTGGAAAGAGCTCAGACATTTGCGGTTGTAGGAGATTGTGCTTAGTTCCTGCTAGTAAGTGGCCTAAATACTTGCCACTCAAAGCGAGGTCTCTACATGAGCAGAATCAGTATCACCTGGAGGCTAGTCAGAAATGCAGAATACCAGACTCTATCCCAGACCCAGTGAATCAGAATCTGTATTTTAATAAGATCCCTGGTAATTCGTACTCACATTAAAGTTTAAGTTAGAGAAGCACAGCCTTATGTTGCTTCGTTTATATGGCTTTGGTTGCCAGAGAAGACTCATAGGAAGTGCCACAGACATTACATTTCTGATTTGTTCCCTGGCCCTTGTGTCCTCAGGTAGGTAAGTGTGGTGGTCTACGTTCTGTCCTAGTTTGACAAGGTAAACCCTTCGATTTTGTATTTAGGTGTTCTTTCATGCTTAATAGTTGATCTTTGGGAAACAAAATCAATATTTGCCCACAAGTCATTCATTTTTGGGCCTGTTTCAAAAGAAGAAAAGGGTTGATGAATATTCTTAGCATCTGCCACAGCTTTTATAAAACTGCAAATCTTTTAGGTCAGCACAGACTCTGTGATGACTACTAAAGTGTACAAATACTGTTTGAAAAGGCACTGCAAAAATTTTTTACCTAAGGCATGCTGCTTTATTCCTTCAGTGAAGCAGCCAACACAAAGACCACTGGGGCAAGTCTTCAAAAGGGGAGCGTCTCTGCAGAAAGTGGCTAGTGGGATTTACAACAAAGGACTTCTCAAGATCAACAGCACTTTGCTGACATTGGAGAGGGTTGGAGGATTGAAAATATGATTAAAACAAAATTAAGACACAATAGCAATAGTGGAGAGATCCCGTGGGGCCTGTAATGGGGTCCTGTGGAAGGAGAGGAATACTCGAGCAGTTTTCCTGAGATTGGAATAGGAAGCTGTTGAAGTTGATGAACTGAAGTAGTGTCTCTTGCATGCTTGAAAATAATTATGATTTCCTCCCATAGATACCAGTACATATAATGTCTGTAATGTGACATATTTCTAAGAAGTTTTAAAATAATTGAATTGATTAGCTGTTATTGTATGCTTGAGTAAATATAGTTCCTTAAATTCAACTGTTTTTGCAGCTCTCCAGTTCAGTTAATATAATTTACATATGTAAACCCAGACACTGACTCTTTAAGCAAACGAAATGACAACCTGAGATGTGCTCATTTAAGACTGGTTTTTACAATGCTTATCATATCAGTATGACAACATTCTCTACTTCCAATTTGGAGAATAACTTAAGGTATTAAAATTTTGAAGCTATTTGGGAAACAAAAATCAAAATAAGACTGCATATTAAGACACAGCATCAGGATAGAAATACAAGTGATGGCAGATATCCCATAAAAACATTAGGGCCTCAGCATATGGTCACACATATTGTACATTGCACAACTTCAGGGGGTGACATTTACGTGGTCTCCATGGATGCCATTCCAGAGTTATAAATGTGGCATCTGTGAATATTATCATGATCCCAGTATGCTCTTCATAAATTTTCAGTCTTACTCATTTTTAGTAAAATTTTAAGTTCTCTAATTAGTTTAGAGTCACATAAAGTTTATAAAATAGCTCCAAAACACTCTTTACATATTTTTCCCTTTAATGTATGAAATCTAATGAAGTGAAAAACCAGTGTTTTTTTTTTTTCGAAAATGGAGGAATGTGCTGGAATGCTGTTTTGGAACCTCTTTCTCAGAATTACAATTGTTCACTGGCATTTATACAAATACACAAGCTCAAATGGCATTATATAACAAAATATTTTATCAGTGCTACTCACTGTTGTGTGTCGATTGAGAGTATGGGGTGTGGAGTCCATGCCTGAAATGGAATCTACCCTCTTTCACTAATGAGTTCTGTGTTCTTCTTGACCTTCTTTACTTGTAACATGAGGATGGTGATAGTATCTACCTACTTCATATAAGTTGCTATGAAGATTATATGTGATGATCCACATAAGGCACTATGAATAGCATCTGGGGTAGACTGTAAATAAACATTAGGAACTATCCATTTTAATCTAATAGCCTCAAGTTTGCACTAACTTATTCCTAATTTTGCTGGGAAGGTCTCAATCCAGCCAAATTCACATTTAGCTTTATCATGGAAACAAAAGAGGACGAAAAGATGATTTAAACCCTGCATTTACAGGTAGAATGTACTATGAGGGAAATGGTAACTTTTACTCCATTCATCCTCTTCTTCCTGGTATGCGTTATAAAAAAATAGGATGAATGTCATTGAAAAGAGTTTGGGTATTTTCCGGGCCAATTTTTTTTTTTTTTTTTTTTTTTTTTTTTGAGACGGAGTCTCGCTCTGTCGCCCAGGCTGGAGTGCAATGGCCGGATCTCAGCTCACTGCAAGCTCCGCCTCCCGGGTTTACGCCATTCTCCTGCCTCAGCCTCCCGAGTAGCTGGGACTACAGGCGCCCGCCATCTCGCCCGGCTAATTTTTTGTATTTTTTTAGTAGAGGCGGGGTTTCACCGTGCTAGCCAGGATGGTCTCGATCTCCTGACCTCGTGATCCGCCCGTCTCGGCCTCCCAAAGTGCTGGGATTACAGGCTTGAGCCACCGCGCCCGGCCCAGGGCCAATTTTTAAAACTTCTGCTTTCTTACTTCTTTCCTTTATCACAAGGTGAGTGGGAGCTGCCACCAAATATATCTGGTTATCCCCAGTTCACGGAGGAATTGTACTTCCCTGCCCACATGAACTTGGGTGATGCCATGTGGCTTGCTTTGGCCAATGAAGTGTGAGAACAAGTGATGTTTATGACTTTTAGGAAGAATTTTACTGCTTGATTAATTAAGCTTTCTCCCCACTTCTTCAGTGATTGTTTAAACACAAGCAAGTTGGATCCCTGAGAGGCTGTGAGGAGCAGAGGTCTATGATGGACACATAGCATGAGGCAGATATAAAACTCTGTGGTTTCAAACTGCTGAGATTTTGAGGATTGCTTCTTATTGCAGCATAACTTGCCCAATGTGACTCCTTAGGGAAACTTGTGAGGGCAGTACACAGTGCTGGTTCTGAGGGATGCTGTGAATGAAAGTGGCAGATTATGTTCTGGAGATGGTCAGTGTGTGGCATTCCTTGTATATATTAATCTTCCGAGTTTTTTAACATTAGAAAATTTAGGTATTATGTTAATAAATTAATTTATATAGTAAGCCTTTAGTAATTAATATTACATATTAAAACATAATTCCATGTCTTAAAATTAAACATGGGGCCTCTAGTAAATTAATCTTGCCTAGTTAAGTCTAACTTTTTTTTTCTTGAGTTAAGAACAGAATAGTCTAACAGACTCTAGTTAGATTGAATATTGAATACATTTTAATATGTTTGAGGTTAAATATGTTTCTGTATATGACCCTCAATCTCTTTCATTTCTGAAGAACTCCAAGTAAAACTGATTGAGGATAAAAAACAGCAAAAGCTACTAATTTTCTCAAGAGAACATAGAAGAATATTAGAATACACACAAAGGAATTCTTTTTTATAACGTGACATTGAGCCAGCAATCAGATATAAATCATGATTGATTCTTATACATTATGTATGGTGTTGTGAGAAGGTGATGTACATGCAATGCAGCAATGATTGCTATATTCTGAACTGTTTTAAATCCACTCTAAAGAAAATAGAAAAGTGTCTCACAAAAAATCCTTTGAAAAGTAGGGAATTAAAAACATTACTAAAAGCCTAACAGGATTAGAAAAATATTAAAGAGTTTAGAAAGCAATTAAAGTATTGTGCATTTATTTCTAGGATAGAAAATTTGTATTTTATACACTTAAAATGTTATTCTATAGCTGATTGAAAGACATAAATAGACAAAACCATTGATTCGTAAGCAGTAATTTCTCTGATAAACAAATTTCATTACAAACATAGACATAAATAATATGAAAAACTGAAGTTTTCAAAAGCTTAACTAAATATATGAAAAGAAAGACAGACAATTGATTTATCTGAAATAAAATTCTGTATTTCATAGGACATTTTAAAGTTTTGTATTCACCGATCATATCCATTTTGCTGTATTTTAAATAAAATTGTCTTAAGTTCCAATGTTGGTTTAAAAATTATTCTTAGCTGGGCATGGTGACTCATGCCAGTCATCCCAGCACTTTGGGAGGCTGAGGTGGGCAGATCACTTGAGGTCAGGAGTTCAAGACCAGTTTGGCCACTGTCTCTGCTGAAAACAAAACAAAACAAAACTACAAAAATTAACCAGGAGCAGTGGAAGGTGCCTGTAATCCCAGCTACTCAGGAGGCTGAGGCAGGAGAATTGCTTGAACCCAGGCGGCACAGGTTGTAGTGAGCTGAGATCATGCCACTGCACTCCAGCCTGGGTGACAGAGTGAGACTCTGTCTCAAAAAAATATAATAATAATAAAATAAAGATAAATAAAAATTATTCTTGATTATTCTGTTATCTTAGCAATAGGTGATAGATGTATCTAGGGTTAGATGAATTTTTACTCTCACCAGTATATGCAGCTTTAGCTACCTATTAAGAATGGTACTAGCTTGTTTATTCAGTAACTCACATTGAGGATTTTCTGCGTCCCTGCTTAATAGTATGTTATTTATTTATTTTTGAGACAGAGTCTCAATCTGTCACCCAGGCTAGAGTATAGTGGCACAATCTCGGCTCACTGCAACCTCCGCCTCCAGGGTTCAAGTGATTCTCCTGCCTCAGCCTCCTGAGTAGCTGGGATTACAGGTATGCACCACCACGCCTAGCTAATTTTTGTATTTTGAGTAGAGATGGAGTTTTACCATGTTAGTCAGGCTGGTCTCGAACCCCTGACCTCAGGTGATCTGCCCGCTGTGGCCTCCCAAAGTGCTGAGATTACAGGTGTGAGCCACTGCACCCGGCCAATAGTATGTTACTTTTACAAAGGTTATTTCATGTAATTATCCTTCCTCATTATAGAGGTGAGAATCTCAGAGAGAGTAAAGGAGGCATTGAAGGGCATTGGTACAGAAAAGCTTCTGTGGGCCATCTTCAAAAATGTGCAGCCTATTTCAGATCTTACTAGCCCACATATGTGATTTCACTGGATTAAGTGTGGATATATAAAAAAAAGAGAGACAGAGAGAGAAATGGCACCCATCACCTGATTCCCTGTTCTCTATCCTTTGACTCTGAGTAGAAGATTAATGTGTCTGGTCTTCCATACTCTTTGGGTGGAACTGTATTATGGCAGACATTATGTTAATGGCTTCTTTGGACTTCAGTCAGGACTCAGACCCCTGTCTTTCCCAGCCCAGAGACAAGAGATGGAATACTGGGTCCCAGGATAGACTTCCAATAGAAGGCTCCAATGTCAATTATGGCAGTCCAGCATCTGTGCCTCACTTGGTATAGAGACTTTTAAAAATTCAATTTCCATACAATCCACCTTTTTATTATGTTATACTCTCACCCTTCTTAATTGCCTTTCATTATTAAATTTGGACTCTCATGTCAGCTGACAAAAATTCAAGCTGTTGCATAGTGGAGCTGTGGGCTAGGTAACAATTCATTTTCAGCAGTATTGCCTTTTGTATGGTTGTTTGTCCAGTGATTTGAATATTTGATTGCATTTTGTTTCATTATTATAAAAAAAGGAAAATGGAAGCCTAAAAGTGTTTAGCATAATTATAATGAAACAGAGATAGAAATTCTTTTAGCTGCTGAAAGTGGAAATGTTAAATACTTATTGGCACTAAGATGATTTCTGTGTAACAACCCATATATTTGAAAAAATTAAAAAATGTACACTTCGTAAATATAATCATACTCCACTTAAAGAAGCCATGTGTGAAAAGGTGCCATGACCCATATAGGTTTCTACCTCTCTTCCTCGTGATAGCTGGTATGAATATAGAGGAAATTCCAGTGGAATTGTCTATACAAAATAAGTTTGAAAAAATATTAAGCAAAGTGGCTGATCTTGATCATTTACAATTATTGAATGTAGCTTCATAAATATATTTATTTTGCATTTCTTCCTAATGAGAAAATAAATTCTGTAGGAGTAGAGGTGTTGTGTTGTTCGTAGTTATAACTACAGCACATAGAACAGATACTAGCCCAGAGCAGGTACTCAGTAGACACTTGTGGAACTCGTGAGTGAGGAATTACTGTTTTACATAGTCATACTCATTATATGTGTCTTCGTATACACCCATACGGCCACCTCTCTTACATTTTTTTATAAAAATATTATCCTCTAGCCTTAAAATAATTCTTTGCTTATTTTGCCATTTTTTCTTTTTTTTTTTTTTTACTCTGTGTTTTTAGGCACAATTACAGTAACTAGGAATTTATTGAACTTAAAAGTGCACTAGATGTTTGATGGCTGTGGTATACTGCCTTGCAATCTACTTTTTCCTACAGCCTTTCGTATACTTTATAAAATTCACCCTGACGTGTGTGATAGGTTTTTTTTTTTTTTTTTTTAAATTCCCTAGGTTTTGCTTCTGAATCTTTTTCTGAGTATTGTTATATCTGATGAGTCTGACTAAGCATTTCCTAGGTGAGTTCAGAGAGCATCCTGTCAGTTGGCTTTTGATTTTCAATAAAATTCAAGTTCTCACAGTTAGTTTTCTTCCTGTCCAAGGACTGGTGGGCCAGTATAATTTCCATGGCCATTAACCACTGTGGGGCTTCAGCAGCGCAGTGTCATTGAGCGACAGTGCAAAAATGAGGTTTTATCACCTGTTCTAAGTTCTTTACCGCTCTAGTTTCTCAGGAGCATTCCATTTCACGGACAAGCAGCAAATTAAAAAAGCACACCAAAATAGGCCTCTCTGTATCTGTGCAGATGGGGAAAAGTTATACATATCACATAAAAAAGAACAATACAGCCCACACATTGAAATCTCATTGGCTTTCTATTAATTTGCCATGGAACTGTGGAGCAGATAAAGAAAAATATGAAAATAATGTTCTCAAATTTGAACCAGGTAGTTTAGATGCTCCAAAGTTGCTTTTTTGGTCCCATGAATCATTTTCAGAATTATATAGCATTGAACTGGCTACCTGAAATTGTTGGAATTAGATGAGGAAATATTATAGGTCACGATATCATGGATTCTGAAGTTCAGCCTGACTTTTTCTTATTTCTCTTATTTGAATTCCTTTTATGAAACAGATCTTTTTTTTTTTTTTCATGTAAAACTACAGAAATCTTAACTGTACCCTTCCTGGACAATCTGTCTGCCTCTTTTCCCTGTGTCTCATTTTATCTTTGTTTCTCCTTTTTTCTTCCCTTTTCCATTCAAGGCAGCCCATGTATGGCTGCTATTTTGCTGGGAAGATCATTGCATTGTCTATTTTCTTTTAACATTCAAATGCTCAACTTGAATTCCTGTCTGTTTAGACATCATGTAAGAATGGTACTCATCGGAGTTTCAAGACATGATTTCTTTTCTCTTTTCTCCACTCCTTTTCTCCGGCAGCCCTGCAAAATAGCTCATTGCTTTGCATTTCTAAGCATTCAAGTGTTTATAGACTCTAACGACCCTGATCTCTCACTTCCTTCTTATAAGCAGAAAATGATAGCTGAGCATGGCACAGTTCCCAGTGAACCTGCTTGGAAAGCAGCGGACAAGCAATGCCAGGGTGTGGAAAATAGCCGTAGGTATGCGCTTTGAAAGGAGCTGTCCCGTCAACTCAATTGCCACGTTTAATGGTATGAGGACTGTTCAACTTTATTTTCAAGGAGAAAAGAAATTTGAAAGATGTATTTGAAAATTTTCCTGGTCAGTCTCTTTTTGAAATTCAGCCTAACAGCTCATAGAGGAAAAAAAAAAAAGTAATACCTAATGAATTAAACAGCTGGGGCCAAAGGGGAAGGGAGGGTTACTGTAGTAGGATGATTGTTCATAGAAACACAGAGCTAAATATCCATAGTAATTAGTATCTTATTTTTCTGTACACATTAACCCACAGGAACAGGCTCTTAAGAAGTACTGCTGTGGTAAGAAGAATGGATTAAAATCTACAAGATACCAATTAGCATTAGACTTGTATTTCATTAGGGTTCAGGCTCACATTAGCTATATCATCCTTGGGATTCCTAGATGGGAAAATGTCAATGACTATGGCTATATTTGAAAAGTGTCCAAACTTGGAATCACTGTGGTGCAGTGGCTAGACAGACACATGGATTAGATTCAGAATTGAAGATCGTGAAATCCAAATAAACACAGGAAGTGTGGAATTTGGGTCACTGTTGGGAGAGGAAAATCAGGCATAGATATTAACAAAAGTATACACAATCAGGGCAGTATTTACATGCCAGGCTGGATTTTAAGCACTAGGCATGAGTTGCCTCAATCCTCACAACTTTTAGATGTGATGATTATCCCCAGTTTACAGGTGAAGGAACATACTTGGAGAGTTTAGGTAACTTGCCAAGATCACACAGAAAATAAGTGGCAGGGCCAGGGTTTGAGCCTATCCTCTTAACTCCTACAGTGTCCTTTAAGTAGGTAAATACTTTGGCAATCCTTGTCTAGAGTTTACAGAGTGACTGCCTCAGAGATTCATAGTGGAGGTGTATGAGTGAGGTCAGTTAGGAAACATTTGGAGGCCAATAATGGCTTACAATTTAAACTTGTTTACTGCTTCAGTAACTGCAAGTTCAGTGCTATTGTGGGCATCATGGCTGAGTCCATGACGGCTACAGGTTCAATTCCCTGTGATCGTTTTGGCTCTGCCCTTCTCTGAATGATGGCTGGTGGGAACGTGCTGCAGCAGTTCTGGATCTTATATCAGCAAAGAAGACTGGCCAGATGAAAAGTAAGGGTTGTTCCCTGGTGCTGTTCCAGAGGAGCAAGGCAGACGTTTTTTATGCTTAGAGCAGACCTCTACCACAATTCAGGACTCTGAATCCAATCACATTGCTAATGGCAAATAGCAATTAGTCCCATTGCTAATCCAGTTACTGACAAAGGGCATGGGATTATACGTGGACTATGAGGGGCTGGAGTGGGGCTAATCTTACCTGAGCCATATGAAGTTGGAGAAGTGGGCAGAAAACTTAGATAAATTTGCAGATCCCTAAGGGAGAGGAAGGAGGAATAGGAGTTGGGTGGCCACTCATTGGCTACTCTAGAGAGGCCAGATGTGGAACTATTGAGTATCACACAAACCCAGGGGCCCAGTTCTTAGAACTGGTCGATCTGGGTAGAGCTTGATTGAAAGTTCAGGTACTTGATTTGATACATAGCTCTAGAATGGAATAGAGTTTCTTCTCTCTCTTCTGCCTGGGGAAAACTGGTTTGAGGTAGTGCCTTCCTATGACTACTAGAGCCAAGTTGATTATTACAAAAAGAGGCTGAATATTTAGCATGTCAAGTTGGCAGGACTGGTATACTTTGGATACCACATATAATCTCTCTTTTATTTACTATATTTCTCAAAATTTATTTTTAACGTTGGCTTCTTAGGCTTTATACAGGGAGTGAAATTTTATCGATCAACTGATTTTTAGGGTTTTTCCTAAACTTAACTGTGAAGTTGGGAAAATGTTCCTTTGGTCTCCTATGTTGTGTTGTAGCAAATAATGACAAATACAGTGTCCTGTATGGCCACTGCTGCCTTTTACTTCTGTGGCAGATGTCAATCATTTATCATGGTCCTGTTTCCTGCTAAGCATGGTTGTAGCTAGAAATTATTCTCCCTTCAGTGATCAAGGGAGGCACTGCAGGGCTGGGAAGAGAAGTGAAAACTATTTTCCATAATTGTTTGAGGATCTCTGTCTCTGGGAGGCGGCATAGGAAAGTAAGAAGAACATGATATTTGGCATCAAACGGGCTTGGGTTTGAATCCAGGGTTTGCCACTAACTAAGTTGGCAAATTAACTTACTTTTCTAAGCCTGTTTTCTTCTCTGTAAAGTGAGATTAATAACACCAATTTTGTAGGCTGTTTGTGATATTAAATGAGATGGAATATGTGCTATTCTTAACAGATTTCATGGATCTTAAATGTTAGTTCATGTTGCCTTTCTACTAAAACTTAGACCAAGGAGAAATTATGATGAATGTATTCTCAGCACCATGCACCATATTAGTGTTTAAAGGAGCATCCCTTTAATGAAAGGAATAAGTTGTCATAGTGTTTTATATATTACATTTAGAGGTTGAATATTTTGATCAGGGGCTTCACTCACTGAAACCACTCAGACTACCACTGGTTCTGCCTAAGGACATGGCTTGATTTCAGTTTTCAAAATGCCAAACTTGGCAGAGACTCATGTTTTAGGGAATTACAAAGGGAAGAGAATCCATAATCTTTACCCTTGAGGAAGTCAAAACCAAGGTACACAATGACAAATAAACATACTGTAGAATGCAAATAACTGAAGCCTGGAAATAGACCCACATAGGCTAAATTATAGATACATAAATGCATTCATTTCTAAAATATCTGTATAGGCAGGCAGATCAATGGAACAGAATAGAATCTTAAGTAGGCCCAAACACTTCAGGGAATCCAGTATATGATAAAGGTAGCATTTTAAATCAGTGAAGAAAGATGGATTATTTAATAGATGGCATTGAGACGTTTTCAGCCATTTAGAAAAACAATAGTTCTGTGTCTCCCTCCTTGCATTAAAGTACATTCTAGATTTGTTATTTTGAATTTCTACCAAAGCTTTAAAGATAAAATGCAAAACTAAAAAATTTTATAAGGCATCATGAAAAAAATTTAAAGTAATCTTGGAGTGAGTAATATTTTCCTAAGAAAAAAAATCTAAGCAGATATTAGGAATAGAGGTAAAGGAATAAATTTTACTATAAAATATTACATTTCTTTCATGGAAAACTACAGTAATTAAAGGCAAAAGGCAAGATTAAAAAAAAAAACCTAGGCCGGATGCAGTGGCTCATGCCTGTAATCCCAGCACTTTGCGAGGCTGAGGCAGGTGGATCATGAGGTCAGGAGTTCAAGACCAGCCTGGCCAACATGGTGAAACCCCGTCTCTACCAAAAATACAAAAAAATTAGCTGGTGTGGTGGCATGCACCTGTATTCCCAGCTACTTGGGAGGCTGAGGCAGGAGAATCCCTTGAACCTGGGATGCAGAGGTTGCAGTGGGCCAAGATCATACCATTACATTCTAGCCTGGGCAACAGGGCGAGACTCAGTCTCAAAAAACAAAACAAAACAAAACAAAAGAACCCTGAACTTTGTACACATGCGTCTTTATCTCCAACGGCATTCCAGAGAGGTTGTACGAATTTTTATCACATCTGCACTCTATATGTACTATATCCTCTCTAGATATGTATAAAACATTAGTATAGGCCAACAAGAAAAATATAAATGGCCTCACAAAATAGGCAAAAGTTATGTATGAAAGAGGAGTTCAGAAAGAAAAATAAATTTTTATGCATATTAAAAAAATCTCAATCTCATTCATAATTAAGAAATACAAATTCAGACCATGAAACAATGTTTTGCCTACCATAGTGGCAATAGTTATAAAACATGGAAATTCACAGTGGCTAAGGATGTAAGGATACAGGTACATATGCAATGTAGGTGCTGTAAAAATTAGTACACCCTCTTTGAAATGCAATTGGACAATATTATTAAAATTTAAAACAGGCCGATCTTGCAAGGCCTGCTAGCAAACGTAGCAATTTGTTCTCTGATTTTATTTTCACCTCTACACAGAGAGATCTGAAAAACAAAAACCAGGAAACAGCCATATGTCCATCAACAGGAGACTGACTAAACAAATTTTGATGTGGTCATATAATAAATTGTTATATCATCATTAGAAATAATTTAGTGTATCTACATGCGCTGATATGGACAGATCTTCAAGATATATGATTAAGTTAAAAGGAAGGTATTAATAATGTCTATAGACATATATTTACATGGAACATTTCTGGAAGAGTGTATAAGAAATGGTCGATGGTGTTTATCTACAGGGAGTGGGATTCAGGAACTGGGCTGAGAAGAAGACTTACTTTACTTTGGATACCCTTTGGTGCTATTTTGAATTTCCAACCAAAATTCAAATTATGTGTTATTTTCATGATAAGTTGATGAACTGATAGAGACAGAGTGATGAGCAAATCAATCGCTTAGGAATCTTTCTAAGCTAATTTCTTTTGTTCATGTTGCAATTAGTGTCTCCTTCATATCATCAAATCAAAAACGAATGAATTATTATCACAGGATGGGAAATACTGAAGCATTTCTGAAAAACAGGAAAGAGAGAGATTCAAAGTGATACACCATGAGAGAAAGGTCTCCTGGGCAAGTAGAGCTAGTTGCCAGTCCTCTCTCTCACAGTTAACAGAGAGCAGGAGGGAAGAGGCCTTGGGGCAATCACCAGGTACTATCTACTAGGTGGCACAGCTGGGGTGCTTGCCTCTTTCTGGACCCTTGCTTTTTCTGAGAATGGGTCAATGACGATATGTGCCCACATTATGAGGTCACTGTGCGCACTGGATGTACAAATAAAGTCACTGTGTGTCCTGGCTATGCAGCGGTAGAGCGGTGTCCTTGGTAATTACCAAGATCAGGAAAATGAGGAATTCACCTTCACAGAAGAGACTCTACCAATACATCTCACTAGGTACCATGTCTCACCATCCTTCCACAATAACCTTGGGCAGGATAGAGTAGCAAAGCCATAGAACTGTCATTCTCAAAAACAAAGGTGTTTGACTGGGCACAGTGGCTCACGCCTATAATCCCAGCACTTTGGGAGGACGAGGCAGGCGGATCATTTGAGGTCAGGAATTCGAAACCAGCCTGGTCAACATGGAGAAACCCCGTCTATACTAAAAATACAAAAATTAGTGGAGCATGGTGGCACACGCCTGTAATCCCTACTTCTCGGGAGGCAGAGGCAGGAGAATCAACTGACCCTGGGAGATGGAGGCTTCAGTGAGCCGAGATGACGCCACTGCACTCTAGCTTATATGATAGAGTGAGACTCTGTATCAAAAAAAAAAAAAAAATAAAAGGCGTTCAAACAGCACTGACTCATTGAACACGTGAAAACAAACATCTCCTTTCCCCACCACCAAAGAGCGCCTTGCTCTTTGGCTCCCTGAGTTAGTCTGGTTGTTTGCAATCCCCTAGGCTGTGGCTGTGAACTGAGGGGATCACACCAGGTCTGGGTTTCTAGCTCATCTGTAGGTGTGGCCCTGATGGTGCAGCAGGCTCTGGACTCCTAAAGCTCTGGAGCGAATTTAAGATTTTATTCTTGAGCGTGGCATAGAAGATGAATTCTTCCACCTTCACCATGAGTGGAAGAGTCTGATGCTCTATCGGTAGTTAACTAGTTATGGGATGTAGCCGCAGACCCATTAAACACAAGAGCCATCGTCCAGGATCAGGGATGTCTGCCTGGCCTTATTTTATTTATGGACCACCCCAGCCCTCCAGTCATTCATTCGGCTTTGCTTGCTCTTCCATACTTGGGAGAATGCCGTGCAGACAGAGAAAAGATGAAAGGAGAACTGGATATGATGTTGAGCATACAAAATGTCATACAGAAAACTGTAACTCTAGGAGGAACAAAACTTCTGGCCTCTGAAATCTATGACATACTTCAGTCTTCCAATAAGGCAGATGGTGATAGTTTCAATGAAATGAATTCATGTCGAAGGAAAGCTCAGTTGTTTTCTGGGAACTACAAACAAATGTGCCAAAACAGTGGTTTTGCATACAGATGGCCTTGATGATACGTCTTGGAGAAATCTATGTAAGAGGCTTTGTTAAAAATTAAAGGTGTTATTAGCTTTACTTTTCAAATGACTGTCAAAGGTGTGGTGCGAATCCATTCAGATTTGAAAGCTGAGGCTTTGGCATCTGCGAAAGCATCAACCAAGTTTACGAAAGATCAGTAAGTTGTGACAAGTGAAAGTGGAGAAGAGATGCTGGTCCCATTCTACCACCTTCCTGTGGTAGAACAGAACACAGAGCTACCTGACTACCTGTCTGAAGATGAGAGTCCCACAAAGGAACAGGACAAAGTAGTGTCCTGGGTCAGCTCACACCCAGTGGGTGGAACTAGCTGGCTGAGCACAGCTGCAAACTTTTTATCAAGATCGTTTTATTGGTAACTTCAATTTGGTGCTCAAGGACTATGTGAACCAACCAGGGGTCAGTTTTCCATTGTTGTGGTGAACTGTCAAGTGCAATTTGCAATAAGTTATCATGAAAAGCTTTTAGATTACATGATCGCATATGCTGCATTTTACATTTTATTGGACATTTTACCCCACTGAGTGGTAAAAAGAAAAGAGGCTATGGAGGGAGTTGCTTTGTTAATGAAAGTATTTTGTTTTTTTTTTTTCTTTCATTTAATTGCCTCATATTTTATAAGCCATTGGTCCACCTTTAAAACCAAACATGGGAGGAGGTTCCAAGATGGACGAATAGGAACAGCTCCAGTCTACAGCTCCCAGTGTGAGTGACGCAGAAGACGAGTGATTTCTGCACTTCCAACTGAGCAACTGAGGTACCAGGTTCATCTCACTGGGGCTTGTCGGACAGTGGGTGCAGCCCATGGAGTGTAAGCCGAAGCAGGGGGGCGCATCACCTCACCTGGGAAGCACAAGGGGTTGGGGAATTCCCTTTCCTAGCCAAGGGAAGCCATGACAAATGGTACCTGGAAAATCGGGACACTCCCACCCTAATACTGTGCTTTTCCAATGGTTTTAGCAAATGGCACACCAGGAGATTATATCTCTGATGAACATCGATGCAAAAATCCTCAATAAAATACTGGAAAACCAAATCCAGCAGCACATGAAAAAGCTTATCCACCAAGATCAAGTTGGCTTTATCCCTGGGATGCAAGACTGGTTCAACATATGCAAATCAATAAACGTAGTCCATCATGTAAACAGAACCAAAGACAAAACCACATGATGATCTCAATAGATGCAGAAAAGGCCTTCGACAAAGTTCAACAGCCCTTCATGCTAAAAACTCTCAGTAAACTAGGTATTGATGGGACATACCTCAAAATAATAAGAGCTATTTATGACAGACCCACAGCCAATATCACACTGAATGGGCAAAAATTGGAAGCATTCCCTTTGAAAACTGGCACAAGACAGGGATGCCCTCTCTCACCACTCCTATTCAACATAGTGTTGGAAGTTCTGGCCAGGGCAATCAGGCAGGAGAAAGAAATAAAGGGTATTCAATTAGGAAAAGAGGAAGTCAAATTGTCCCTGTTTGCAGATGACATGACTGTATATTTAGAAAACTCCATCGTCTCAGCCCAAAATCTCCTTAAGCTAATAAGCAACTTCAGCAAGGTCTCAGGACACAAAATCAATATGCAAAAATCACAAACATTCCTATATACCAATAACAGACAAACAGAGAACCAAATCATGAGTGAACTCCCACTCACAATTGCTTCAAAGAGAATCAAATACCTAGGAATCCAACTTACAAGGGATGTGAAGGACCTCTTCAAGGAGAACTACAAATCACTGCTCAACAAAATAAAAGAGGACACAAACAAATGGAAGAACGTTCCATGCTCATGGATAGGAAGAATCAATGTCGTGAAAATGGCCATACTGGCCAAAGTAATCTATAAAGAACTTAAACAAATTTACAAGAAAAAAATCAAACAACCCCATCAAAAAGTGGGCAAAGGATATGAACAGACACTTCTCAAAAGAAGACATTTATGCAGCCAACAGACACATGAAAAAATGCTCATCATCACTGGCCATCAGAGAAATGCAAATCAAAACCACAGTGAAATAGCATCTCACACCAGTTAGAATGGCAATCATTAAAAAGTCAGGAAACAACAGGTGCTGGAGAGGATGTGGAGAAATAGAAACACTTTTACACTGTTGGTGAGACTGTAAACTAGTTCAACCATTGTGGAAGACAGTGTGGCGATTCCTCAAGGATCTAGAACCAGAAATACCATTTGACCCAGCCATCCCATTACTGAGTATATACCCAAAGGATTATAAACCATGCTGCTATAAAGACACATGCACACATAAGTTTACTGTGGCACTATTCACAATAGCAAAGACTTGGAATCAACTCAAATGTCCACCAATGATAGAGTGGATTAAGAAAATGTGGCACATATACATCATGGAATACTATGCAGCCATAAAAAAGGATGAATTCATGTCCTTTGCAGGTACATGGATGAAACTAGAAACCATCATTCTGAGCAAACTATTGCAAGGACAGAAAACCAAACACCGCATGTTCTCACTCATAGTGGGGAACTGAACAATGAGAACACTTGGACACAGGGTGGGGAACATCACACACTGGGGCCTGTCATGGGGTGGGAGGAGGGGAGAGGGGGGAGGGATAGCATTAGGAGATATACCTAATGTAAATGACAAGTTAATGGGTGCAGCACAACAACATAGCACATGTATACGTATAAACAAACCTGCATGTTGTGCACATGTGCCCTAAAACTTGAAGTATAATAATAATTAAAAAAAATATGTACAGCTTTACATTTTATTTTACATGAAGCATGTCATTAGGAACACTCATTTTCTCCTCAAACCTCAGGACCTACCTGAAGAGAAGTTTTCTTGTAGCTCAAGTTGTGCATGAATTACCAAATATTTTACTCTATGAAATATACATGCTTTACTATGAAAGATACATGCTTTGGTATTCTTCACTGAAAGCTGAAAACATTTCTTGTTACCCTCTTTTGTGCCTTCTTATTTTGCCAACCATGTTTATAGAAAGGACATTACTAATGACATTTTGCAAATTAAAAATATTCACTTGAACATAGTCCTCTAGAAAAAACTCCACAAAAATTTTGCAGCCTTATTCATTATAATTTTAATAAAATTAACAAAATCAGTCAAGAAGAAGGAAACACGTATGTTAGCAAAGTGTTTTTGGAGACTATTTGAATGTGACGACATAAATGTGGTTCTAGTTGACTTCTTTTCACTTTGGTTTATATCAGCTCTTGAGAGTTAAGTCTGACCATGATATTGCAAACAACTGTAAATGGTCTCTAGGCCTTACATTGTGATTATATGTTATCTCCTGCTAGAAAAAAATAATGGTAGTAAAGAACTGACAAACTGAAAACAACAAAAATCAAATGCCTATAATACCATAATGCCATTTTGGTGTAGAGCCTAACTTTAAACCATGAATTGCTTGACAGAAGCCTATTCAGTAGATGTTTCTTTGTATTGCCTTTTGTGAATTTATTATGAAAATGCTGCAGTTGTATTGAATGAAAAAGACCCAAATTATTGCTTATGAAGAAATAAAGCCAGCATTGATCACTTAATCTGGTTTCACATGTCTAGCCAGAAAAAAAGAACTTCAGTGAAGGTAAGATAAATAAATACATTTACATAGAATACTTTTTGGCAGATAAGTGCTAATTACATATATGTAATGCTTTATTAAATTTATGAAATATTGTAACTAAAATTTTCTTTTTGGAAATTAATTAAATCCAGATACATGTTAATATGATATGACTAAAAACAAATAGGAAGAAATTGAAATTCCTTTTCATCCACATGTAGAGCTGCTATTTTACTATTTGGAGAATGTGATGTGAAAATTGGACCCCAAAGGATTTTCTTATGTTTTCATTGTAAAATACCATCACCAGTGAGAGTCTTGAGTTCACTAACATTGTGACCTTCTGGAGGGAGAGTTGTTGGGGGTTATTGAGGATGGTATTTTTTTCATGTGTCTTGTTTCTGATTCAAGTGACATGCACAAACTGAAAAAAAAAAAAGAAACTTTCAGGGCACCTATTGCTCTAAATACATAATATAACTTGCTGCCAGAACCAGATATGCTGAAAAAAAGAAAATAAAACCACCTTCTTTCTATCGCCACTAAAGCAAAGTTTACTCTTCTAACAAATTTGTATTTTATTTTGCATTGCCACATATGTGCTTATTTAAAAACTACATCCCTTTGGTAGTAATTGTTCAGGATAAGTAGGTATTACAGCTTGATGTTTGTGTGTTCTAATTCTAAGTGTTCTTTTATTCCAGATCATATAGAGCAGTTAAGGCAACTGTAACAGCATTTTTTGGAATACATTATAAAATAATAAAAGGTAACATAATTAAAGTTGAATGGATTTTAAAAAGAAGAAAACAAGCATCAGTATATGTGAGACACTAAACACACTAGAAGAACTAGTATCTAAGAAAAAGAGTTAATATAGCAAACAGAAATATTAGAGTAAATATAATTAATACCTTCAGGGCTATGCAATGGAATTTCAAGGATATTGCAACCATGAGCCATAAAGTACATTAAATTGAAATATATTTGTTGAAATAAAATCATATGGTAAATTTTTCTTAGTTTTATGAGTAATTAATTTTTTCATTAATTCAACAAATATGTTGACTATACTCCTTGTTAGGCACAGCAATATCTTGTTATGTGTAATAATAGTATACTTTTCTATACAGTTTGCAAAGGATTTTTCTCATTAGCTCCTGATAACATCCCTATAAAGTGAATAGGGCAGGGCAGGGCAGCTTTTATAGTTCATTTTACACATCAGGGCATGTGGGTTGGAACAGAGTTAAATGTCTTGCTTACAGTGAAACAATCAGTGACAAAGCTGAAATTCACATCCAGGATTTAAAATTTCAAATACATAGCTCTTCTAAATTACATGGCTACTGCAGGAAATGTAATGCTTATTCTACCTTATAGAGTGAAACAGCCACTATGACATTTTCTGAGGTCAGGGTACAATGGCGCTGAGAAGATGTGCATGTGAAGAATTATTAGATTTTTGTTTTCTACTCGTATTTTTTAAACATCACCAAGCACAAGATTTCTAGAGGCAGCTTCTATGTGTACATAACAACTTGGATTTATGGTCTCAGGAAATAACATAGTAGAAAACTTAGGGACATGACTTTTTAAAAAGTTTTGTAGGTTGTCTATTTCAGCCTGAAAGAAGTAGGTCATGAGGGTGACCACAGATTTATCAAGGTATTTAAGTTTTTTTTTTATTTCAGCTGAAACTGCTTATCCTCAGATTTTGACAGTGATGGCATGAACTAGGGCTAAGGAAAAGCTCCTGATCCACCCGTGTTTGTGTTTTAGGACTTATTCAATGCCTGAAGCTCCAGTTTGCAAGCTTACTGGGGTAGCAGTTCAACCTGATCGCAAATGTTCTTATCCCCATGGACATCTTCCAGGAATAAAATAGTTTCCTCCAATTCTATCTGGATTCTGAGAGCTTGTAAATAGACCAGCCTCTGCAGGTGATGCAGCACAATGGATGAGCTTGGTGCCATTGAACTGTAAAGTACCATGAAGAGTGTCTGAAAGTTGAAATTAACTTTTTATTAGCATGACACAGCTGTGGGCTCTTTCATCTTGTCAGCAGCAAATTTCTGGTTCTCTCACTTGCCTTTTCATAGACCTCACATTGGTTCACCTCCAGCTATTCCTGCCGTTTCTAACAGGCACTGTCCTGCTCCTTGTCCGCTTTTTCTAGTCCTACCGCTTCTTTTTGTGCCTTTTTGATGTTTCAAAAGAAGCGTGGAATGTGATAGACCTTTCATTTTCAAATGTGCTTTTACTGGCTTTGATGCTGCATCAGAGCAACAGCCTGGAAAGACTGGGTGAAGGAGAAATGGGGGACCAGCTCTCCGAAGGGCTGAATGAATAACCTCAGATATGCTATATTTTCCTATCTATGTCAAGAATGTGGGTTAAACAATATGTCTTCGCTTCCCTACGTTTTGCAAGCCACCTGTCAGGTTTGTTGTCTGGATACCTGACAAAATATAGACCTCCAGTGATCAGACTTGACCAGATTTGAAGTGGAATAATCCTTGATTTAGCAGCATAGCAATGCACACTTTCTTCTTTGTTTCTCTATTCTGAATAATTAGGGTTAGGGAGGCAGTTCATGCTTTGTTTTCTATGTATCTTGTCTTTCTCCATTTGGCCACTCTAATAGGCATCTTGCTTTTGCCTGTGAGCATTTAAAGTCATAACCTTTTGAAAGAAATAACCCGAAACAGCTGAGAATGTATGCATATTTGCTCTGTTATGCACTTTTGATTTCTGGAACATCATGTTTCAAATTGCAGTGGAAACAAAAGGCCTCTTTATGACATCCAGTAATCGTACATTTTGTTCTCAAAAGATTTGTTAAACTTAAGTATAGAAAGTCATTTAAAGATTAAGGTAGAACAACAAAACAATGAAAAATTCATCCTACATTATCAATATTTTTGGTTTAAAATATCCAGTTATTTGTATTTTCTGTGATTTTAGCTATGCGGAAAAGAGAAGTATTGCACTCTGCCTTGTGGAGCTGGGTTAATGAGAGTGAAAAAGTTCTTCTCTAAAGGATATAAAGACATCTGCATTAATACCATTTGAATTCCATTATTCAAACAACTGTAATCTCACACAGTACATTCATGAAAAAGTAGAATTCACAATTAAAACTAGAGGCAAAACTCATGGGCCAAAATTACTGTAAGCATAGGAGAGCTTAGATTGTCTTGTATTTAGACTTCAACCATCACTTCATTAGGTTGTCCCAAGTTCATTGAGTATTCTTGTCACCTTAAAAACAATGGCTCATTTATTTCATAGGAATCTAGGAAGAATATACATCAGGCAAGTTAAATGAAAACACAATCTAATTACCTAAGGAAAATATATTCAATTTATTTAAATTACTGTTTTGTTCTCCAGGCATTCTAAATGAGGATATGACATAGAATTGAGATGGGAGTCTTTTAGTTCCTTTATTCCTTGTTGAAAGTATCCTAGAACAGTTAATTTGGTGAATATGTGATATTAAAAATATGTATTTAATAGACATAACAGAAATATGTTCTAGAACCTGCTGTAAATTAGATAGAATAGGTTTGCTTGTGAGAAATGCAGCTCTTCAGAATATACCAGCACTGGAGTCCTTGATATCTTTATTTTTTTATGTCACCTCACAAGGCGGAGATGATAAGGATTTGTAGATCCGAGTTTCTCAGGGTATGGACCCCTCCATCACCTAATGGCTTTTCCCTTACTAATTAAGGCTATTCAATTAAAAAAATCCCCTGAATAGTTGTATTGTTGACTATAAGGCAGAGAGATCTGGTTATATATAGTGTTTTTGTTGAATATTTTTGTTAGCTTTAAATTCTGTTTAATATTTTAAGGGCTGAGTTTCACATTTATGGCACATTATATAGCAGATATAATGGACAGTAAGGAGTTAGGTACAGACATTTTTATTTTTATTTTTATTTTTTGAGACGGAGTCTTGCTCTGCCGCCCAGGCTGGAGTGCAGTGGCCAGCTCTCAGCTCACTGCAAGCTCCGCCTCCCGGGTTCACGCCATTCTCCTGTCTC
Organism: Trachypithecus francoisi; assembly: GCF_009764315.1. Classification (NCBI taxonomy): domain Eukaryota; kingdom Metazoa; phylum Chordata; class Mammalia; order Primates; family Cercopithecidae; genus Trachypithecus; species Trachypithecus francoisi. Next base: position 135,309,169 of record NW_022681454.1, on the reverse strand, counting down.
AGCCTCCCAAGTAGCTGGGACTACAGGCGCCCGCCTCGTCGCCTGGCTAGTTTTTTGTATTTTTTAGTAGAGACGGGGTTTCACCGTATTAGCCAGGATGGTCTCGATCTCCTGACCTCGTGATCCGCCCGTCTCGGCCTCCCAAAGTGCTGGGATTACAGGCTTGAGCCACCGCGCCCGGCCTAGGTACAGACATTTTATAACTGGAAGCCTGGTGTTCACCTTGTGGAGTTAGAGATACAGAATATGAAATAAAATACCATTACTATGGAGAGGAATATCAATTGCAAACGATGTTCTGCTCCAAAAAATATGGAGACAATTATGCATTTGGGCTTTTGGTTCAGATTATTCCATGTTTAACAAGTGAGCTAGCTTGTTTTCCCTAAGTGCTTCTAGGAATTCTCCTTAAAGAAAAGCACAAAATTAGGAATATATGAGGGTGTAAGGACCTAGAGGTCAAATATTTAAAACTGAAAATTAGTTAACTTAAAAATGGTTCAATAAATTCCATTTAGAAGGCTGCCCTTGAGATGTGGCTTATTCCATTTACTTTTAATATTTCAGATTATACGGTAAGAAGTGACATTGACTTTAAGTTCTAAAGGTAAATGCGTAATTTAGTTATGCTTGATTTCGAAGAATGTGCCTCATAACTTGAGAGCTTCTCATATGTGTTTTTAGTTCTTTTAAAAAAAATTACAATGAAGTCATACCTTGGAGATATTGCTGGTTTGGTACCAGACCGCCACCATAAAGCAAATATTGCAATAAAGTGAGTCACCTGAATATGTTGGTTTCCCAGTACATATAAATGTGTGTGTAAATTATATATTCACACTATATTGTAGTCTATTAAGTGTGCAATAGCATTATATCTAAAAAAGTACATATCTCAATTAAAAGTACTTTATTACTAAAAATTGCTAATGTTCATCTGAGCTATCAGTGAGCTGTAATAATTTTGCTGGTGGAAGGTGCTCCCTTGATGCCGATGGTTGCTGAAGGTTGGGGTGGCTGTGGCAATTTCTTAAAATAAGACAACAATGAAGATTGCTGAATTGATTGACTTTTCCTTTTATGAAAGGTTTCTCTGTTCCATGTGATGCTGTGTGATAGCATTTTACTCACAGAAGAACTTTCAAAATTAGTCATTGTTCTCAAACCCTGCCACTGCTTTATCAATTAAGTTTATATACTATTCAAAATACTTTGTTGTCGTTTCAAGAATGTTCACAGTAACATCATCAGGAGTAGGTTTCATCTCAAGAAATCATTTTCTTTGCTCATTCATTACAAACAACTCCTTCTCCATTATTTTATCATGAGATTGCAGCAATTCAGTCACATCTTCAGGTTTCACTTCTAATTCTAGTTCTCTTGCAATTTCTACCACATCTGCAATAACTTATTCCACTGATGTTTCAAACCCTTCAAAGTCATCTATGTGAGTTGGAGTAAACTTCTTCCAAATTCCTGTCAATGTTGACATTTTGACCACCTCCTATGAATTACCAGTGTTCTTAATGGCATCCAGAATAATGAATCCTTTCCAGAAGGTTTTCAATTTACTCTTTCCAGATCCATCAGAGGAATCACTATCTGTGACAGCTATAACTTGATAAATGTATTTCTTAAATAATTGAATCCCTGAATAGACCAATAATGAGTTCTGAAATTGAGGCAGTAATAAATAGCCTACCAACCAAAAAAATAAAAAAAGCCCTAGGACCAGACAGATTCACAGCAGAATTTCCATCACAGGCACAAAGAAGAGCTGGTACCATTTCTGGTGAAATGATTTCAAAACATTGAAAAGGAGGGACTCCTCCCTAACTATTTCTATAAGGCCAGTATCATCCTGATACCAAGACCTGGTAGAGACACAACAACAACAAAAAAGAAAACTTCAGGCCAATATCCTTGATGAACATCAATGCAAAAATCCTCAATAAAATACTGGCAAACCAAATTCAGCAACACATCAAGAAACTTATCCACCACAATCAAGTTGGCTTCATCACCAGGATGCAAGATTGGTTTAACATACACAAATCTATAAAAGTGATTCATCACATAAACAGAACTAACAACAAAATCCACATGATTATCTCAATAAATGCAGAAAAAGCCTTACATAAAATTCAACATCCCTTCATGTTAAAAACTCTCAATAAACTAAGTATTGAAGGAAAATACCTCAAAATAATAAGAGCTATATATGACAAACCCACAACCAACATCATACTGAATGGGCAAAAGCTGGAAGTATTCCCCTTGAAAACCAGTGCAAGACAAGGATGTCCTCTTTCATCACTCCTATTCGACATAGTATTGGAAGTTCTGGCCAAGGCAATCAGGCCAGAGAAAGAAATAAAGTGTACCCAAATAGGAAGAGAGAAAGTCAAATTATCTTTGTTTGAACATGACATGATCTTATATCTAGAAAACACTATTGTCTCAGCCAAAAAGCTTCTTAAACTGACAAGCAACTTTAGCAAAGTCTCAGGATATAAAATCAATGTGCAAAAATTGCTAGCATTCCTATACACCAACAACAGGCAAGTAGAGGGACAAATCATGAAAGAACTCCCATTCATAAATGCTACCACAATAAGATACCTAGGAACACAAGTGAAGGACATCTTCAAGGAGAACTACAAAACACTGCTCAAAGAAATCAGAGAGGACACAAACAAATGGAGAAACATTCCATGCTCATGGATAGGAAGAATTAATATCGTGAAAATGGCCATACTGCCCAAAGTAATTTATAGATTGAATGCTATTGCCATTATACTACTATTGATATTCTTCAGAAAATTAGGAAAAACTGTTTTAAAATTCATATGGAACTAAAAAAGAGTCCAAATAGCCAAGACAATTCTAAGCACAAAGAACAAAGCTGGGGGCATCATGCTACCTGACTTCAAATGATACTATAAGGCAATAGTAACCAAAACAGCATGGTACTAGTACAAAAACAGAAACATAGACCAATAGAACAAAATAGAGACCTCAGAAATAAGACCACACACCTACAACCATCTGATCTTTGATAAACCAGACAAAAACAAGCAATGGGGAAAGGATTCCCTATTTAATAAATGGTGCTGGGAGAGCTGGTTAGCCAAATGCAGAAGATTGAAACTGGACCCCTTCCTTATGCCATACACAAAAATTAACTCAAGATGGATTAAAGACTTAAGCTCAAAACCTTAAACTGTAAAAACCCTAGAAGAAAATCTAGGCATAACATTCAGGATATAGGCACAGGCAAAGATTTCAAGTGTAACAAAAGCAAAAATTGACAAATGAGATCTATTTAAACTACAGAGGTTCTGCACAGCAAAAGAAACAATCATCAGAGTGAACAGATTACTTACAGAATGGGAGAAAATTTTTGCAATCTATCCATCAGACAAAGGTCTAATATTCAGAGTCTATAAGGAACTTAAACAAATTTATGAGAAAGAAACAACCCCATTACAAAGTGGGCAGAGGACATGAACAGACACTTCTCAAAAAAAGACATACATGTGGCCAACAAACATGAAAAAAAGCTCAACATTACTGATCATTAGAGAAGTGCAAATCAAAACTATAATGAGATACCATCTCACACCAGTCAGGATGGCTATTATTAAAAAGTCAAAAAACAACAGATGCTGGCAAGTTTACAGAGAGACAAGAATGCTTTTACACTGTTGGTGGGAGTGTGAATTAGTGCAACCATTGTGGAGAACAGTGTGACAATTCCTCAAAAACCTAGAGGCAGAAATACCATTTGATCCAACAATGTTATTACTGGGTATATACCCAAAGGAATATAAATCATTCTATTATAAAGATACATGCATGGTGGTATGTTTATTACAGCACTATTCACAATAGCAAAGACATGGGATCAATATATATGCCCATCGGTGATAGACTGGATAAAGAAAATGGGGTACAAATACACCGTGGAATACTATTCAGCCACAAAAAGGAAGGAGATCATGTCCTTTGTAGGGACATGAATGGAGTTGGAAGCCATTATTCTCAACAAACTAATGCAGGAACAGAAAACCAAGCACTGCATGTTCTCACTTATAAGTGGGAGCTGAATGATGAGAACACATGGACACATGAGCAGGAATAACACACACTGGGACCTGTTGGTGGGGTGGGGGTGGGAGAGCATCAGGAAGAATAGCTAATGGGTGCTGGGCTTAATACTTAGGTAATAAAATGATCTGTGCAGCAAACCACCATGGCATATGTTTACTTATGTAACAGACCTGCACATCCCGCACATGTACCCCTGAACTTAAAAATAAAAGATGAAGAAAAAAAAAGTTAAAATAACTCCTTGATCCATGGGCTGCAGAATGCATGTTGTATTAGCAGGTGTGAAAAAATTCTCCTTGTATATCTCCTTTAGATTTTTTTATGACCAGGTGCATTGCCAATGAATAGTCATATTTTGAATAACATTTCTTTAAGTAGTTGGTCTCAACAGTATGTTTAAAGTATTCAGTAAATATTAAAATATTAAGCCATGCATAAACAGGTGTGTTATCAAACAGGCATTGTTGTTAGGTTTACAGAGCACAAGCAGAATAGATTTACCATAATTCTTAAGGGCCCTAGATTTTCAAAATGGTAAATGAACATTGTCTTCAACTGTAAGTCACCAGGTGCATTAACTCCTAAGAAGAGAGTTACCCTGACCTTTGAAGCTTTGAAGCCAAGCATTGACTTCTAGCTGTGAAAGTCCTAGATGGCATCTTCTTCCAATAGAAGGCTATTTTGTCTACATTGAAAATCTTTTTTTTTTTTTTGAGATGGAGTTTCATTCTGTCACCCAGGCTAGAGTACAGTGGCGTGATTTTGGCTCACTGAAACCTCTGCCTCCCGGGTTCAAGTAGTTCTCCTGCCTCAGCCTCCCAAGCAGCTGGGATCACAGGCACCCATGACCATGACTGGATAATTTTTGTATTTATTTAGTCGAGACAGGGTTTCATCATGTTGACCAGGGTAGTCTTGAACTCCTGACCTTAAGTTATCCACCCACCTCAGCCTCCCAAAGTGCTGGTATTACATTCATCAAAAATCTTTTGTTTAGCATAGCCACCTTCATCAATTATCTTAGATAAAAATTCTGGATAATTTGCTGCAGCTTCTGCGTTAGCACTGCTGCGTCACCTTGCACCTTTATATCATGAATCAACCTCTCTGCTAGTTGTAAACTTTTCTTCTGTAGTCTCTTCACCTCTTAGTCTTCACAGAATTGAAGAGTGTTAGGGCCTTGCTCTGGATTAGGCTTTGGTTTAAGGAGATGTTGTAGCTGTTTTAATCTTCTATCCAGACCACTAAAATGTTTTCCTTATCAGCAATAAGATTGTTTCTCTTTCTTATCATTTGTATGTTCACTGGAGTAGCACATTTAATTTCCTTTAGGAAATTTTCCTTCGCATTCACAACTTGGCTGTTTGGCGCAAGAGGTCTAGTGTTCAGCTTATCTCAGCTTTTGACATGCCTCAATCATTAGGCTTAATCATTTCTAGCTTTTGACATGTCATTCTTCCTTTTACTTGAATACCTGGAGGCAATTGTGTGGTTATTAATTGGCCTATTTTCAATATTGTTGTATCTTAGGGAATAGAGAGGCCTGAATAGAGGGAGAGAGATAAGGGAAGAGCCAGATAGCAGAGTAGTCAGAACACACACATTTATTAAGTTCACTGTCTTATATGGGTGCAACTTGTGGTGACCCAGAATAATTATAATAGTAACCTCAAAAATCACTGATCACAGATTACCATAACAGATATAACAATAATGAAAAAGTTGAAAATATTTCAAGAATTACCAAAATGTAACACAGAGACAAGAAGTAAGCAAACGCTGTTGGAAAAGCGGTGCTGATAGACTTGCTTGACATGAGTTGCCACAAATCTTTAATTTGTAAAAAAAAAAAAAAAAAAAAAAAAAAGAAGGCTGTATCTGTGAAGTACAATAAAGCAACGTGAAATAAATCACGGTGTGCCTGTATACGTGTTCTCATTGTAGATGATATATACAATGAAGAGTATGCAAAACAAAATGCTAAGCTTCTCTTCTGCTTTCCACCCTTCTATTCTATATTCTTTCCTAACTATAACTCCTATAACTAGCATTACAGATTCTTGCATCTTCTTTTCTATTTATGATTATGGATTCATGCACATTATGTTATATGAAAACTTATGCATACACATATATGTCTATTAGAGTTCTCCAGAAAAACAGAACCAATAAAAATATACACACACACACACACACGTCTGTTTATATATGTACATATATGTGTGTATATGCATATATATGTGTGTATGTGTGTGTGTGTATTTAAAAAACAGTCACGATGTTTTGTTCAACAATGGACCACATATACAACAGTGGTACCATAAGATTATAATGAAGCTGAAATTTCCTGTCACATAAATACTTATCATTATGTTACTATTTCCTTACACTATTCAGCACAGTAACATTTGTACAGATTTGGAGCCTAGGAGCAATAGCCCATCGCATGTAGCCTATGCTATTGCTCCTAGGCTCCAGATCTGTACAAATGTTACTGTCCTGAATAGTATGTAGTAGACTATATCATCTAGGTTTATATAAGTACACTCTATGATGTTCATATAATGGCAAAACCACCTAATGATGCACTTCTGAGAATGTATCCCTCTCAGCTGATGCACGTGTGTGTGTGTGTGTGTATACACTAAAGCAATTTATAAGGTATTGGCTAATGTAATTATGGAGGTTGAGGACTCCCATGATCTGCTGTCTGCAAGCTGAAGACCTGGAAGGCCAGTGGTGTAGTTTGAAGATTTGAGACCTAGAGAGCCAATAGTGTAGATTTCAGTTAATGTCCGAAGACGTGAGAGCCAGGAGTATCAAGGGCAAGAGGAGATCGATGTTCCAGTTCAAGCATTTAGGGAGAGAGGGAGGGCCAATCATCCCTTCCTCTACCATTTTTTTCTATCCAGAGCCTCAGTGCATTGGATTGTGCCCATCCACATTGGGCAGGGTAATCCTCTTTACTCAGTCTACAGATTTAAATGCTAATCTCTTTTGAAAACACTCTCATAGACACACCCAGCAATTATGTTTAACCAGATACCTGGGCATCTTGTAATTCAGTCACATTGATGGTAAAATTAACTATCATGACATAAAAATTTTAAAAAACATGGGATTAAATATGTAAATTTTGGTCTGTGATTTGCAACTTGCTGTTTTTTTTTTTTTTTTTTTTTTTTCTTAGTATCATGCTGTATTTTTCTGTATTGACCTATTTAGGGTCATCTCTTTTTTTTTTCAGTGATTGTATAGTGTTCCATGGCATGAGTGTGTCGTAATTTATTTAACCACTCCCTTTTTTTAGTGATCATTAGGATGTTTCTATATTCTTTTCTTTTTTAGCATTTCAAAACAATGACAAAATTAACATAAATGTGTGTGCATCTTTTATGTATTTAAAAGAGAATTTCCTTTGGATAGATTCCTAGAAATGGAATTGCCCAGTCAAAGAGCACACACGATTTAAGACTGGATAAATTCTGCTGGAGTTGATATTCAGCTGGTGTATACTGGGGACAGTATGTTGGTAGGACCTTAACAACTGGTGGTAGCTGACACCTGCTCAGAGGAGCTAATGCCTGTGCCAAACTGGATATTAAATTCTTGAATTTTATTCCTGACATTGCCTTTCAAAAATATTTCATTAATTTATACTCATTTCAAAAGTGTACAAGAATGTCTGTTTCTTGCATTTCTCACACATAGTTACGTTTTTTTTAACTGTTGCCAATCTGAGAGATAAAAAATGATAAAAAAGGGTGTTGCTGTTCAATAGGTAAGTTTCAGTTATGCGAGATGAATAGCTTCCAGAGATCTGCTGTACAACATTGTGCCTGTAGTCAGCAACACTATATTGTGCACATATAAATTTGTTAAGAGGGTAGATGCCATCCTAAGTGTTCTTACCACAATAATACCCACCCGCTGATATTTTATTTTAAAACTTTATATTTCCCTAATAATAGGTGAGGTGGTTTCATCTCATAAGTTTGTTGGTCATTGTTGGTTCTTCTGGGAATTGCCTATTCATTTGTTATGTTATTTTCTACTGGGCTGTTTGGGTTTCTTTAATAAAAGGTCAAGTAATTTTTATATAGTATAGATATTAAGCTTTTGTAGAATATGCTACAGATGTTTTTTTCTCTGTCAGTCACTTGTCCCGGGCTCAGTTTTTAGTCTTTTGTTATAAACAGGCTTTTAATTTTTATGAGCTAAAAACTCTCAGTTTATCCTTTAGGACATTTCTGCTTTATGGCTTGCTTAGGGAGGCCTTTTACATTCTAAAATTATAGAAACATCCTTCTGAATTTCCCCTTAACAAATGAACACAAAAATTTAGTTCTTTAATCTATCTGTAGTTTGTAAATGCTGTATGCAATGTTACAGCCCTAGTTGTGGAACTGGAATCTAAATTTATTTTTTCCTTACAAACAGTTGATTGTCTTATGCCATTTATTGAATAGTCCATTTCTTCCCTTAATTTGAAATATCAACTTTATTATAAATTTTATAACTAAAATTCCCATGTATGTGTGGGTATGCTTCTGGTCTCTACTCTATTGAGTTGTTTTTTGATTTCTGCATGATACCAAATTGTCTCAATTAGGAATATGTTAGTATGGTTTGCTGTCTGGAGAGCAATATCTGCGGATGCTCTGTATAAACTTGGACTTTTTCTTGATTTAATTGTGTCTTCAAACCTCAATTCTCAAAAACAGTGTTTTTGTTTTTTCCACTATTTTTCAGTTTTCTAGATTTCAGCAGCTGAATTCTGATTGTACTCGTTGTCCCCAATGCTTCAAATTTTTCATTGTTTTCCTACTTAAGTTGGTATTTCTGGGCACAAGTGACTGCCTCTCCTCTGGCTAAGTCTTTTATTGGTGGAGATATTAATGAATTAAGTTATAAATAAGAATATTTTTTATAAAATATTATGAAATATTATAATTGTGTATAATATTTTACAATGTTACAAGATATTATTAGTTTGAATTTTTAGGTTCATGTGATTCTTTTTGCCAGCCATGTAGTATTACATGGTATGAATGAGTCATAACTTATTCATCCACTCTATTTTTAGTGATTGTTATATTTGCCTCCATTTTTCAAAATTTTCTTTTCCAAATAATGATGAAAAAAACATCAATGTACATACATCTTTGTGCACTTAAAATGAGAATTTCTTTGGGATAGGTTCCTAGAAATGGAACTGTTGGGTCAATGAAATAAATGTCTGCGTTATTCAAGAGCAATTCAAGAGCAATGCTAATTACATTTAAGATGGCTAAGTCTTTTCTTCCTCGCCCTCTCTTTCTGAGAAACTAGCTCCCAAGTAACAATGAGGCTGAAGACAAAAATGCAGAAATTTACTTATGAAACTCTAGGATGGAAGTAGAATCTGAAATCTCCCTAAGTGAGGATAAACAGGTGATGGAAGGGTGGAGGCTGAAATGGTAGAGCCAGGGAAGACAATGTGGGCAGGGAGAATGGTGGCAAGAGAAAAGCTGAGTCCTCGAGGCTTTGAGAGGCACAAGGAGAACTGAGCCAGAGCAGCTCCAGGCTTGCAGCTCAGGCAAATGGAAGGTGGAGGAGATCCTGACTGAGCACAAGGGGACTAAGTAACTGGTGAGGCCCCCACCACCTCCCAAGCGGGCTCCCAGAATGCCTGCAGTTTGCTGCCGGCAGAGGAGATTGTGGTGTCCTCAGAGAGAGCTGTCCTAGGAGAAAAGACCTGACAAAATAAGCATCTGAAGTCTTGCATGCACTGACACCTCCACCAAATTCCAGACACGTGTTTATCTCCACCAGATGTTCCTTACATATCTCAAAATCCAAATCTGTACTCTATTTTGCCTCTTAAATCTGCTTTTTATACCCATTTTGATAGTAATACTGTCATCGGGCTAGTCTCTCAAGCCGGAAAACCCAGTCATCATTGATTTCCTCTTTGTACTTCTCAATAATGGAGTCTGCTAATTTTCAGTCCCTAAGAATCCTCCACATCTGTCCTGAGGACAACTTCCACTTTAGTACATGGCACAGAATCTCTATGCAAGCTAATTTAACTAGTCTCCATCTTTCAGTCTGGTCTCATTAAACCTGTACTCTGTAGCCTGCAAGCTGCTGTACCTAAAATGAAAATCTGATCATCATCCCCAGCCCTGCTCAGAACCCTTGGGCTGCTGTTCTTACCGCCTGTGGTGCTCCCTCCCTCAAGCCCTGTGAAGGGTTCTAAAATTGTATATGCTCCAGTGTAACCTGAATAGTGATCTTGAAATGCACATTCCTGGGCCCATTTTAATTCAGTAAATGACCCTAGATGATTCTTCACAAATGTTCTTGGCTTATAATAAGAAACTGGGGGCTACAGCATCCTGTCTAAATTCCTTAGCATGACATACATGGCTTTTAATACCCTGCTTTTGCCCACCATTTGTCTTCTTACTTCCCATTTGTGTTTCAGGGTTATCAAGCTGTTATTTCTCCTCCAGTCATACCATTTTGTTTCACATCCTTGTACATGGGACCCTGTCTTCCTTGCTTCAGACCTTCAGTGTCTAACTCAATCGCAAGTACATGAAACAGGGGTTCTTAACCCTGAGTAAATGGCTCTGAGAATCTGTGATGTTCCTGAAATTAACATGCAATATTTTGTGCATTTGAGTGTGTGAATATATGTAAATGCATCAATGGAAATATCTAATTTATCTACAAAGACATTCTTTCAATTGTCATCAGATTCTGAAAGTGGACCATAGGCACCCCAAAAAAGAGTAAAAGTTCCTGATGGGAGGATATAAATAACAATTTCTTGAATTCAGTTGAAAAAAATCCATTTGGATAATTAATTTTTACTCAAGCTGACACAGTTGATGACTAATGTGTGTGTGTGTGTGTGTGTATGTGTGTGTCAGAGAGGATAAAACCAATAGAGTTCATTTAGATGAGAGTAAGATCTGTTCACTGGTAGCTTTAATAGCATCTACTTATTCTGGTTTCAGTGGGGAACTAATGTGTATTTTAGAATAAATCAGGCCAAAAATACTTGCACATGTCCGATATCCATTAGAGAATAAAAGTTTTATTTTGTTTTTTTAACATAAAGTCCCTAAATAATTGATTTTGCTCTTTTCCTTAGTGTGCGGACTAACAGGATCATTTCTTTTGATCGACTTAACTCTGTTCCAGATCAATAGAACAATACAATTGGCGTTTCCACCACTGCACTGACTGAATTCACTGGCTATTTTGGTGCTGGAGAGAAAGCCCCAGTGTCTTTAATCCAAGTCTTTCCTGTTGGAGTATAGTCTATGCTGGAGGTTCAGTTCAAGAACATTGAGCTTCATGTCAATAAAGTTTTTAGTTTTGTGGCCTTGGGACACATCTCCCAAAATTATCTAGTCGATCTTGGCTTTTTAAAAGTGTGCTGGCTCTGGGTGCCATTCAGCCCTACCAATGTACAGCATTGGGAAAATAATGGTTTGGGGGAAAAGTGATGTGATAATTCAATCAGTAGATTAAGAAAATAGGTTCAGTAAGGCATTCCCATGCATCCCCTCTTCATTAACATTACATATTTAAATGTAATTCATCAGTCATTTCAGTGAAAATGGAAAGCTAATTGGTCTTATCTTGATGAATTTGAATACATGCTAACACTTAAGATGCTTGATAGAGTTCAAAAGATGTAGTGAGTTGTTAACCAAATGCCAAATGGAGTAGATAAGTCATGTTTCTATTCTTTTCAGATTCCCTGTTTCTTACTACAGTCAGTGTCAACCCAGATATGATGTCATCCTGGCACTTCCTGTCTGTTTGTTTGGTAGGGAAAAAGCAAGGGATAAATAGATGAGCAGTAATTTTCTCTACCTGAACTCAGGCATCAAGAAGGTGTTGGAGGGAATGTCCCAATGTCATTTATCTTGATAATATCACAAACTAATAAAACACTGTGTTGGCCTCTTCCTCTCCTGTTTTCTCTCTGTTGGTATTCTCTGGGTGATGTTGGCTTTGACATGTGTGGGCTTTACATCATACCCAAGAGGAGATGGAAGCAGTTTGGTACTCTTTTGAAAAGTCTGTCAAAAACAGAATTTTAAAGTTATATCTGGATATTTGAAAAGGTGTATAAATACACGTATTCTGTTATTAGGTTTTAACTTTAAGCTTTGTTGATTTATATTTTATGTTTAATTATACTGGTTGCTGCTAATGAGGTTTTGGCTTGAATAATTCTGAGACAGTGACTTTTGCTTTGAAATCTGCTCTAGTGAGCCACCAAGCTCCAGTATGAGTGCAGAAGTCTTAACAAATATGAAGACTCTCAATTTGAGAACATCTTTCAATTAAAAATAAAATTCCTGTTTGATTGTGAGTCCCGTAAAGTTAGGGACTTCTGTCATGCCCATGTATCTCTGCACTTGGTTTAAAGCCTGGTGTATATTTGGAGCTCAGTAAATATTTAAACTCATAGAAGAATAACAGAAAGAATGAAAGAATTCCCTCAAACAGAGAGAGTGGGTATCCTAGAATCACTTTCAATGACTGATGTAAATAATTACCTTGTGCCAAGCACAGAGGTTGCCATATAACATGATGTAGAAAGAGAACCTGAAACTTGACAGGTTTACATAACTTGATGCTACAGGGCACAGGCAAGATTTAGACCCAATGCATTTCCCAACTTACTACAGAGTTACTATACATGCGTTAATAGATATTCAACTTTGTAACTTTTGATGAGAAGAGGAAGAAATTATCACTAAAATAGAATAATCTTAACATATTTGAATAAAACATGAAGCTGACAGCAACATATGAGTTTATTCTAGTCCAATAATCTAAATACCAATTGCTGACCCTCCCTCCCCTATCTTACTTCCCTCCACACAGCATTTATGACATTTCTCTGTTAATACAGGCACACCTTGTTTTGTTGTGCTTTACTGTGTTGCACTTCCCAGATTCTGTGTTTTTTACCAATTGAAGGCTTGTGGCAAATCTGTGTTGAGCAAATCTCTCAGTGTCATTTTTCCGATAGCATATGCTCACTTTGTATCTCTGTGTCAATTTTGCTCAGTCTTGCAATATTTTCAACTTTTAAATTATTCTTATATTTGTTATAGTGATCTATGATCCATCTTCTTTGATGTTATTATTGTACTGTTACAGTATGCCACAAACCACACCCATCCATATAACATGGTGAACTTAATTAATCAGTGTGTTCTTGCCTCTCTTCCTATTCTCAGGCCTCCCTAATCCATGAGGCAAAATAATATTGATAAAAGGCCAATTTACAACCCTACAATGTCATTTAAGTGTTCGAGTGAATGGAAGAGTTGTATCACTTTAAATCGAAAGCTAGAAAATGATTACTGTTAGTGAGGAAAGCATGTCAAAAGCTGAGATAGGCAAAAAGCTAGACCTCTTGTACCAAATGCTTAACCAAGTTGTGAACATACAGAAAAAGAAAGTTCTTGAAGGAAATTAAAAGTGCTACCTCAGTGAACACACAAATGATAAGAAAAAGAAGCAACCTTATTGCTGATAGGGAGAACATTTTATTGGTGTGGATAGAAGATCAAACCAGCTACAGCATTTTCTTAAGCCATAGCCTAATCTGGAGCAGGTCCCTAATTCTCTTCGATTCTATGAAGGCTGAGAGAGGTGAAGAAGCTGCAGGAAGAAAAGTTTGAAGCTAGAGTTTGCTTCATAAGATTTAAGAAAAGAAGCCATTTCCATGACATAACATTGCAAGATGAAGCAGCAAGTAGAAGCTGCAGCAAACTATGCAGAAAATCTAGCTAAGATCATTGATGAAGGTGGCTACACAAAACAACAAGGTTTTTCATGTAGACAAAACAGGCTCATATTGAAAGAAGATGCCATATAGGGCTTTCATAGTTAGAGAGGATAAGTTAATGCCTGGCTTCAAAGCTTCAAAGGACAGGGTAACTCTCTTCTTAGGGGCTAACGCAGCAGTGGCTTTAGGTGAAGTCAGTGCTCATTTACCATTCTGAAAATCCTAGGCTCCTTATGAATTATGCTAAATCTACTCTGCTTGTGCTCTATAAATGGAAAAACAAAGCCTGGATGACAGCATATATGTTTATAACATGGTTTACTGAATATTTTAAGTACACACTTGAGATCTACTGCTCAGAAAAAAAGATTCTCTTCTAAATATGACTGCTCATTGACAATGCACCTGGTCATCCAAGAGCTGTGATGGAGATGTACAAGGAGATTAATGTTGTTGTTATGCCCTCTAACACAACATCTATTCTGCAGCCCATGAATCAGAGTAATTTTGACTTTCAAGTCTTATCACTGACGAAAGACATTTTATTAAGGTATAGCTGCTATAGATAGTGATTCCTGTGATATGTATGGGCAAAGGAGGATAAAAACCTTCTGGAAGGGATTCATCATCTTAGTTGTCATTAAAAATATTCATGATTCATGGGCGGAGGTCATAACGTTAACATTGACAGGAGCTTGGAAGAAGTTTATTCTAATCCTTATAGATGACTTTGAAAAGTTCAGTGGAGGAAGTAACTGCAGATATGGTCGAAATTGCAAGAGAATTAGAATTAGAAGTCAAATCTGAAGATGCGACTGAATTGCTGCAATCTCATGTTGAAACTTCAACGGAGGAGGAGTTGCTTCTTACGGATGAGTCAAGACAGTGGTTTCTTTAGATGGAATCTTTATGGGGAAGATGCTGTGAACATTTTTGAAATAGCAAGCAAGAATTTAGAATATGACATAAACTTAGTTGATAATGCAGCAACAGAGTTTGAGAGGATGGACTCTAATTTTGAAAGAAGTTCTGGGGGTAAAATGCTACCAAACAGCATTGCATGCTACACAGAAACCTTTCATGAAAGGAAGGGTCAACTGATGAGGCAAATTTCACTGTCGTCTTGTTTTAAGAAATTTCCACAGCCACTCCAATCTTCAGCAACCACCACGTTGATTAGTCAGCAGCCATTGACATGGAGGCAAAACCCTCCAGCAGCAATGAGATTATGACTTGCTAAATGATCAGATGGTAGCATTTTTTTTTTAGCAATAAAGAATTTTTAACTTAGTTATATACATTGTTATTTTATACATAATGCAATTGTACACTTAATACACTACAGTATAGTGCAAACGTATTTTTCATAGGTACTAGGAAATGATAACATTTTTGTGACTTGTTTTACTGTAATATTCACTTTTATGTGGTGTTCTGGAATCAAACCGGCAATATCTCAGAGTTATGCCTGTGCACCACATATGTTAACTGAATATTCCACTAATTTCCAGTAACTTGACTTACATTACTCCTTATGAGAAAGAGACAGCACAATTTCTAGTAAACTAACAGCTATCAGAATAGACCCTAGGAGCAATAGGATGAAAAACTAAGAGGTAAGTAGTGGGAGGGAGATATAAATGATCTTTGAAAGCAAAAGTGAATTATAGTATTCATTAACTCCTGATTACTAAGAAATTAGAAACTGGATATTTCATTTCTATTTCTGTACATCCTATGCACAAGGAATTTAAAATTCACTATTGTTGTTCTTCAATTTCAGAAAACCATTGTTCTATCATTTATATTCACGGAATTGATTTTCTTTGTTATTTTCTCCTCATACTTAAAGGATTTTTACATTCAACCTTAAAAGCTTTTCATTTGGGATTTGTCTCATAGAGAAATTTGAGCAGGAAGAATAACCCATAGTTAATCTCTTAAGGTAAGAATTGTTTCATGAGAAGAAATAATGATTATGGAAATTATGTTGATGCTAACACTGTTTTCTATAGAAGCAACCTTTCCTGTAGCTAGAGTTTCATGATTCAGCATTTTTAGATATAAATATTTTTTTTCCTGACCAGGGCATAAATAAGTTTAGAATAGCACAAAGGCATATCTGGCTTTAAAATAAGTGACCTCTCGTTTAAAGGGCTGCCTGGAAGATGCAGCAAAAGAGGGCGTCGGAGTGTCGGAGTGTGAGAAAGTGGTAGTGTTTATTATTTGTCAGACTTCTCTCATATCCCCACTGGGGTATACAAGCCTGACTGTCCCTGCACTTGCCACATTAATCACTTTCTCTTTAAATTCAGGAGCATCATGCTTGGTGTACAGGGTCAAAGACAAGGTAAAACAATGAGACAGTCAATTATGGTAAATAAGCCTCTGATAGTAAGTTAGAGGTAGTTCCAGGATGATTTTGGCATCAGCCACTAAAAACAGCCTGCTTGCAATTTAAATCATTATAAATAACTGTATTTATAACCTCTATTAGTGAAAATCTATGCCCATTAAGGTGATAAAGTACCACTCTTGGTTCACTCCGAATTATTTGAAATGTAAATATGCAGAATCCCTGGAGGTATTAGATACTGTGTTTCTACATGAGTAATTTTTGTTTCAAGAATGCAGATACTTGCCTGAAGGTGATACCTCATTTCTGTGCTTGTCTCATCAATGACACTTAGGTTTGTCTGTTGTATACAGAATGGGGTCCTTTCAGGAAAGATACATAGTAGGTCTGTGTGTGTTTTCCTCTTTGTAAAGTTTTGTTTATTCTCAATATAGATGAAAGAATAGGAACTCAATTTTGTACAAAGAAATCTAAAATCAGAAAGTAAGAGCAGGCAGTAGTTTCTAATATTTTCAGAGATAAGGACTTTTAACATCAACATATGTCACCATCCCTCTCCTCATGACAGAAAGCTGCTAGACATTTAGTAACATGTTCAATGCATGTCTGCATCATTTTCAAGATTTACACGCATTTGGACAATTGTGGCCGTGTGTGAAACAGATTCAGTCTGTGAGTAGTGCGACTGTTGCACTTGAAATCCCTCTGTGTTCTCATTATTCAGCTCCCGCTTATAAGTAAGAACATGGGGTGTTTGGTTTTCTGTTCCTGTGTTAGTTTGGCGACAATAATGACTTCCATCTCCATCCATGTCCCTGCAAAGGACATGACCTCATTCCTTTTTATGGCTGCATAGTATTCCATGGTATATATGTACCACATTTTCTTTATCCAGTCTACATTGATAGGCATTTGGGTTAATTCCATGTCTTTTCTATTGTGACTAGTGCTGCAATGAAGACACACATGCATGAATCACAGGGAGGGGGACAACACACACTGGGGCCTGTCGGGGGAGGGGGGCAGGGCCTGAGCATCAGGAAGAATAGCTAACGCACGCAGGGCTTAATACCAGGTGATGGGTTGATAGGTGAAGCAAGCCATCATGGCACACGTTTACCTATGTGACAAACCTTCACTTCCTACGCATGTACACCAGAATTATATTTTTTTAAAGCACTTTTATAAAAAAAATAAAACAACCAAATCCTCTGGCTTCATGTCATTCCCAGGATTTCCTTTTCTTCCCTGCTGCTTCTGTGTCCTCTCACAGCATTCTCCCCATGTTACCACCCCCAGCACCATAGCTGCATCCCTTCTGGAACATGCCCAGCTCACTTCTGCTCGGGGCCTCTGCACCTGCTGTTTCTCTCCTGGGAATTTTTTTCCCCCAAAATGTTCACAAGATTGGCCCCTTCTTGTTATTCTGATTTCAGTTCAAATATTTCCTGCACAAAGAACCCTTCTGTGGTCACTCATTCCAAAGCAGCACTCTCCTCCGCCTACCCCCCCCACCGCCAATCACTCTGTTATGTTAAGTGCCTTATTTTTTCCACAGCACTTGTTACGATCTGGCATTATATTATTTATTAGTTATGTTCCTCTGCTAAGTTATTCTCCATGAGAGCAGAGACCTTGCCTTTCTTGTTGCCTATAGTATCCATAGGTGCTCCTGAAAGGAGTTCACTAAGTGTTTGTTGACCGAATAAAAGAGAATACAAATCAGTTTGCAGAACTCTTAATAAAGTCCCAATTTTTCAGCTGACAGACTGGGAAACACCAGCTTAGATTCTTCTCTCCCCATGTAGTCCCAATCAACCCCAATGGGTCATATAAATGAGCATTTAATGAGTGTTATCCTGTCATCTAAGAATTTCTAATGGCCACAAAGTTGAGAACAAAATGTTCTATAGTGCGGTTTTAGACAGATCCTCAAAACATGTATTAAAAGGTAGCCAAAATATCAACCCTGCTTTCCCAGCTTCCACTCACATAAGTAAAGGTATATGGAATGGGAGCAGAAAGAGCAGTGGATGAGAGAGGGGAGAGGGAGATACTTTTCCCACAAGGCAAGTGGGACCCCTGGGAAAGCTGTGTGCCAGCAGGCAGTCCTGTGTCTTACTTCCTGCCTGGAGGCTTGCTGAGCTACCTGTTGTGTATTTCTGACACTGCCATTTGTACTACTACCAAAGCAGAGAACTAGAGAACTCTTTATAGATCCAGATGTGAGCTCCCTGAGGTGTGGTAGGCACAGCGACTAGTGACTGCCTTTGTCTGGGAGAAGTGTGAAAGCTAGAGGTGGCTGGAGCTGCCTTCGCTGCTGGGCAGAATAAGACAGTAGAAATTCTCCTGGATCACTGGAGCCAGTATAGGTAGCCAAACTAAAGCCATCTCTAAATAATTCCACCCAAGGGCATTCCATGGGAATTGAGGGTCCCCAGCAGAAAGATGCTGTGTGTGGTTAATTGCTAGAGGGAAATTGGAGAGTGTTCTAGCCATATCACATAGATATTCAAAGTAGGAATCCATGAACAGCCACCCAGGCCCAGGACTGCAAGGAGACCTGCCTTTGATGCTTTACATAACAGGGGGAATTCAACAGCCGGGGGGGAATTACATAACACCAGCTAAGTAAAAAGACTTTGCCCCTCCATTGCTTACCCCCACCAGCAAAGTAAATGAGGGAGGGAAGAGGGAAGGAACAGATCTCACACCCCACCATTGGTCTAGTGCCGTGTTTCATCACCTTGTTTCATTCCGCTCTCCCAGAGGGCTATTTTTTGACCTTTCTTCTCACTGCCTTCCCCTTCCTCTGTGGATTGTATGCCACAGGCACACTGTATGCTGGGTAGTGTGGTCTTTTGGGGTCCACAAATCATTGGAACACATTTTTTTTGCCCCCCCCCCCCCCGGAGCCAATTACAATCCCCATGGGGACAATATCATCCTTATTAAGAATGGATAGTCTAGAGCAGTAATTCTTCACTGGGGATAAGTTCGCCTTCCAGGGGACATTTGGCAATATCTGGAGACATTTTTGGTTCTCACAACTAGTGGGTGATACTGGAATCAGTTGGGTAGGGACCAGTTTTATGTTGAACATACTACAATGCACAGGCCAGCTTCCTCCAACAAAGATTTATCTGATATTAAATATCAATGGTGCCGAGGTTCAGAAATTCTCAAGTAGAGTCTAGAACATCTAGACTGAATATCCAGACTAAGGCTTATGCTGAAAAGAGGAGAGAAGCTTTGAATTAGCACAGAGACTAATGCTTTGGGATTGATTGGAGTTTTGAAAGCCTTGAAAGTGATCTGAAAACTGTGGAGTCTGAACCCCGTGCTGCCAAGCAACAGAAGAGGGAGACTGGATGCATGAGCCAAAAGTCAGCTAGGCAGAATAGAGCCATTTCTTGATTTCACCCTCCTGAGTTCACTTTTAAATTAATTGACCACTAACAGGTGTAGCAAACCAACACGGCACCTGTATACACACGTAACATACCTGCACGTTGTGCACATGTACCCTAGAACTTAGAGTAGAATAAAAAATAAAATAAAATAAATTAATTGGCTACAGGTATTACAAAATCAGCTTGTAAGTTAGTGGTTTGGGACTTATAATTAATACAGCATATGTGAGTTAGGTCTCAGACCAGCTCACCAAAGCCCACCATGCAGTGCACCTAAATGGTTGTATTGTTAGAATGTGTGATACGGCCATCCAGATGCTGGGGCTCTTGGAATAGGAACATGTCTTTCTAGTATTCTAGCTCCAATGATGGACAAATTTCTTATGACCTATGGCAGGCAGGTGGAAGGAAAAGAGGAGAGTGTCAGAGATATAGACAGAGGGAAGGTGTCAGAGGTATAGAATGGAGAGAACGGGATCTTCCATTGAGGAGGGAGTTGTTGTCTTTCCAGAGTGACTCCTTTCTTAAAAACACTTTGAGGTTTTCAAGACATTTACTTGCAGCATAATACATTGCATATTCAAGGAGACGAAACAAGAAAAAAAAATTTCCTTAAGCTAGAGTCCTGCAAGGGATTGATTTTTATACCAGAATCCTGACTTTGGTAGACACGGAGGATGCCTCAGTTTTCTACCCCAAAACCTAGTGGCTTGTAAATAATTTAATTGCGGCCGGGCGCGGTGGCTCAAGCCTGTAATCCCAGCACTTTGGGAGGCCGAGACGGGCGGATCACAAGGTCAGGAGATCGAGACCATCCTGGCTAACACGGTGAAACCCCGTCTCTACTAAAAAATATAAAAAACTAGCCGGGCGAGGTGGTGGGTGCCTGTAGTCCCAGCTACTCGGGAGGCTGAGGCAGGAGAATGGCGTGAACCCGGGAGGTGGAGCTTGCAGTGAGCTGAGATCCGGCCACTGCACTCTAGCCTGGGCGACAGAGCGAGACTCCGTCTCAAAAAAAAAAAAAAAAAAAAAATAATTTAATTGCTCGCATTTCTGAAATGTTTACTAGGATCAACAGGGTGTCCCTTCTGAATGTCTCATCAGTGACATTGATGAGGCTGCTGTCAATTGCTATGTTGACTGGGAGTTCGCTGGTTCCAGATAGTCTCGGTAACATGACTGGGGCCTCAGGACACGGGGCCAGACTTTTTCACAAGGTCTCTCTCATGGCCCATCTCCAGGAGGCTAGTCTGGGCTTTTTTATGTGTCAGTCTCAGGGCAGCAAAAGGGCAAGAGAGGAAGCTGCAAGGCTTTTTGAAGTTGAGGCTCTGAAGTTACACAATATCACTTCTGCTGCAACTATTAGTTATAGGAAGTCACAGGACAGGGTTAGCCTATATCAAGAGGAGGGAAAATAGTTCCATCTGGAGAAGAGTAGCAAAGTCACCTTCCAGAGACATAGGCTTCTAGGAACTGGAGAAATTGATGCACCCATCTTTGCAAACAATCTGTCAGAAATGATTTCCCATAATCTATCAATATGTCTACAGGTAACAATACTTAGAATTTATTTATGATTTTAAGAACAGGTCCTGCTAAGAATGACTGAACAGGCTATAAGAAAAACAACATTTACTGCATGTATATGGTATTTATATTTTATAGTATAATGCAATATATAAGATATACAGTTTCTGTTGTCTGTCTCCCATTCCTTTCTTTTAAGAAATGGGATCACTGGTTTTAGGGAATATGGATAGTCCAATCTGGATTCAATTCTTTTCTCATGTACCACATTTTTCTTGTCCTACACAGTTAAGCTGTTGGCAGAGCCATTTCAGAACCCTGTTTCTATAATATGATCTTTACTTAAGCACTTATTTAAATTCCATCTTTGAGTACCCAAAGTAATACCATAATGCAGTGGCACTGTAGTGTTAAAATCTAACCTGAAAGTTTTGTGTGGATGTTCTCTGTTGGGATCAGATTATTGTGCTCTGGCACAGCTTTCTTTTTTCATATTATAAAAAACAGGAGTGATTTTAAAAGATCCTGTGATGTGAAGAATCTCTTCCTGTTTGGAATCTGAGCTGCAAATAAATCCTGCCTCTGCCCAGAGCTGTGCCAATTCCATTGTGTATCTGATATAATGCTTTGGGCTGCAAGTAACAGAGTACCTGGTTCAGATGGGCTTAGACAATAAGGACATTTATCATCTCCTGTAGCCTCAGGTTTGATTCATTTAAGAACTGAATGGTGGGCTAAGTTTCTGTCTCTCAAAGTGTTCGCTCTAATCTCTTGTTTTTATCTAGCAGGAGAGAGAGAGAGAGAGAGAGAGAAAACTTCTCCCCTAGCCATGGTCTTCTTTCATTCGGTCATCTTAGGTCATGCATCCACTCCTAAAGTATCAACATGTCCCTGGGAATGCCCCAAGCTGATTGAATACTGCTGGAGCTGGGAATGTTAAGTTGCCCACCATCGTGAATAGGCAGGGGATCTCTGAATAAAATGTGGGTTCTGGTAGGAAGGCAGAATAAGGAAAGGAGGCTGAGGAGGTAACAAAAAGTGTCTTACATAGTAGGTAATTCTAGTAAACATCCTCTGGAGAAAAGTAGCTCCGAATGATGTGGCAACTGTAGAAACTAAAATCAGAATGGGGATAATAATAATTATTAAAGGGCAAATCACCACATTTTAAAAGATACTTCAAAAGATGAAAAAACCCTGATATTCCCAGATTCCACTTTTTTATTATGTAAAAATTTCCAACACATGTGTCCTCTGTCTTCTTTTTCTGTCTCTCTTTCTTTATGCTCAATATTACATATGCAGCCACAAATGCACACAGATGATGTGGTGGGTGATTAGATCCCTTTGAAGTGGTATGTGACTCCTCAACATTTCAGAGGAAAGCCCTGACTTATTCTAAAGTGTTTTCCTTCTGAAAGAAGGCTATTGTTGGCGCCTACTGAAGCCCACCAATGAGGGTGGTTGGGGATGGAGAGATGCAGTCAAGGGAGAATCTGAAGGTGGATTAACCTTTCTTGATCTCACCTCTTCCTCTCCCTTAACCTTTATAGGTACTTGAAGTTAACCTCCCAGAGAGCAGTGTCTGTTTGGTTTACTGTTGTATCATTAACAGCTAGAATAGCACCTGGCACAAAGTAGACACTCAGTAAACCATTGCTGAATGAATTGTTGCAAACCCTCCCAGGAATAGCAGTGAAATGAGGCCAGAATTAGGAACAGAAATCTTTCAATGTGTACAAGCAGCAAGGGGACAGAATGGGAAGGAAACACTACCTGCTCAGTTGTTTGTTTGCAAAGTCAGGACTGCTTGGACTGCTTCCCCTCAGATTGCTAAGTTCTTTTTTATACTATTAAGTAATAAAACTAAGCAGTTACTCCTTCAGAGAGTAAAACATCCCTAGTTAATGTCTAATGATGGTGTTTTAAGGTGAAATTTAATTAGGGTTCATGGATTTTGTCATGTTTCATGTAGCCTTTAGCCTTTCCTCTGGAAAACATATTAGACATGAAGTGAGTGTAAAGCACCCCTGTGTGCTTTGTTAGTTGATGATGGCGTGAATGGCTGCCCTTTGATGTTAGTACTGTGAAATTTGGATATAAACATTTTGTTAACGGCTAAATTCCCAGCATCTTCACAACCCTTTGATGCTTCAACATTAAGTGATGGGCTCCCTTGGTACAGGGCAGAGACGGCAGATAGGATGGCTGCTTCACTTTGTCGGAATAACTCCATTGGATGCCAGAGCCATTTCTTTTTTGGAGGAGGCCAAGGGAAAGTCCACTGATTATTGTTGCTTGTATTAAGCCAACACCCCCAATTCCCGGGCTGCCTTAAAGGAGGTGTAGTTTCTTGGGATTGTTAATGGTGACAACCCAGAGCCTCTGTATATGCGTCTGTCGGAGCAGGAAAGGCATTCCTTATGAGAATTATCACAGCTCTCCTTAAGCGAGCAAGGGCAATTAGTGACAGGTCTCTGCTGGGCTCATCATATACCTTTCTGGGTAATTTTTATAAAAATGCTACAAAGTAGGTGTTTATTTTACTTCCATCCTTGCCCTCCTGTAGTCTATTATTATTATTATTATTTTTTGAGGTGGAGTCTCGCTCTGTTGCCTAGGCTGGAGTGCAGTGGTGTGAACTCGGCTCACTGCGAGCTCCACCTCCTGGGTTCACGTCATTCCCCTGCCTCAGCTGCCCGAGTAGCTGGGACTACAGGTGCCCACCACCACGCCAGTTAATTTTTGCATTTTAGTAGAGACGGGGTTTCACTGTGTTAGTCAGGATGGTGTCGATCTCCTGACCTCGTGATCCGCCCACCTCGGCCTCCCAAAGTGCTAGGATTACAGGCGTGAACCACCATGCCCAGCCTCCTGAAGTCTATTATTAACAGCAGCCATAGTGTTCATGCTCAAACGTAAGTCACATTATGTCACTCCTCTGCCCAGAACCTTCCAGTAGCTTCTTGTCTATCAGAATAAAAGCCAAAGTCCTTGCTTTAGCCAACAAGTCATATCATTTTCCTCTTCCCTTTTTCATTTTTGGTGGGGACCAATGACATCTCTGATTTCATCCTCCTTCCCTCCATTCATTGCTTGGTGAATCACACTGGCCCTGTGCAGTTTTCTCATCACTCCTGCCTCAGGGTTTTTGTTCTTTCTGTCCCATCTGTTTGAAATGGTCTCTTCCAAGATGGCAACAGAGGGAGCAGCCCACTTTCTTCAGGTATTTACTTGAAAGCCACCTTCTTGCTAAGGACTTTCTTAGTAATCCTAACTAAAATTTCACCATCTCCTCCAACACTCAACATTTCATATCCTCCTTTCCAGTTTTGATTTTTTTGGTATCAAATTTGCCCATTTGCTTTGTTAATTGTCTTTTCCATTAGAGTATAAGCTCCACAAAGGAAGGGATTTTTCTCTGTTTTGCCCCATCCCCACTCAGCAACTAGAAGAGTTTCTGGACCAGATGAGGCTTACAATAAATCTTTATTGAATGTGGAATGATTTCATTCTTTCAGTCATCAAATATTTATTCTGCATTTACCAAGATATGGGTATTATTCTAGACACATGGAACACTAAAATGAACCAGAAAGGTAAGGACTGTAACCTGGTAGAACTTAAAATTAAGAGAGAAAATAATTAAGCAAGTGCCTGTTTAATACATGTAAACTGTAAACTTCATAGAAATTAACTAAATTCCTTAACATTCACTGTTCTGAAGTGTCACTGCAGAAATAAACACCCAGAAATTTTAAATTACAATGTTAACCCTCTTTTCTTTATGCTTTGCTAGAATTGACTTAAATACTTTTCTATGTAAATTACTAATTCACCTCTTTGTGCTTACTCACAATGCCCTTCATTGAGCCAGAATGTTGCTGCTGTTTGGATCTATTGAGATTGTTCTCTAAGGTATTAAGGATTATCATTAGATGAAGCTCATCAATCATTAGTATAGTAGATAAGCTTCATTTGATCTGCCCTTCAAGAACATCAAAATAAGAATAACAACTATTTCATCTCACTTGTTCTAAACGAAAAAAATACTTTAGCTTATTATTTGCATAGGACAATGTGAAAATAAAATCTGCTAAGTGACTTATTTCATGGTTCACACTATAAGTTCTTTTTGAAAAGGTTAGGTTGCCTATTAAATTTTAAAATTTTAATAAATAGCTTTAAAAGAGTAATTATATATTTTTAAGTTTGATTTTTAAAATCAGAACGGATACTTAGCCGAGTGCAGTGGCTCATGCCTATAATACCAACATTTTGGGAGGCTGAGGCGAGTGGATCGCTTGGGCCCAGGGGTACAAGACAAGCCTGGGCAACATAGTGAGTCCCATCCCTTAAAAAAAAAAAAAAAAAAAACTAAAAAAAATTAAAAAATATAAAAAGAATGGATACTTGAAATAGGGATCTATTCAATTTTTAATGTTAACTCTTTTTTTTTTAGATTGGAGATTTTCACAGAGAAAGTAAAGCTTTTTAAAAACTTATTTTTATGTATGTTTTAAGAAAAAAAAATACATCTCCCAAACAACAGCATCTAAATTTTAGACAGACGTTGATTGGTGTCTCAGGAGATAATTATATATGTTATTATGTATATGTTGTTCTGCAAGTATGGCGGAAATCTCTACATTTGGAAATACATTATATCACAAAGGAAGATTTGTCATCTCTATGGCTATTTGATGGTGTAGACTTGAGGTCACGGCTTGCTCACTGTCATGAGAAATAACAGATGCTATTGATAAAAGTTCTGCCAGGTGCATGCTATGCCTTATTGAATGCAAAAAGGCCTGGCTCTTATCTGATCATTGTCCTTTTCGTACTTTGTGGTTTTTGATGAACATGCCTATGAATAGAAAATGATTATCTATCTCTTCATTTCTTTACTTATTTAATCGTTTCTATTTCAGTCTTGGTGAGGAGGGATCTTTTAGTGTATAAATGCTGTGAGCATTAGTAGGAGATAAGCTTTTTTTTTTTTCTTTTGGTAAATGTTGGTCTCTGAAGAAGAAAGACCTGTTGTTCTTTTCTCAGGTTGAAACTAGGAAGGGTCAAAAGGCTAGATTCAAGATGTTAAAAGAAAAACTTCAATCAAATTAAATTTAAATACATTTAATTGAGCAATGAATGATTCATGAATTGGGCAGCCCCCAGAATCATAGCAAATTCAGAGAGACTCCAGGGACACCTCATAGTTAGAAAAAATTCAAAGACAAAGAAAGAAAACTGGTGTACAGAAATCAGCAGTGAGGTAGAGAAACAGCTGGATTGGTTACAGGTTGGCGTTTGCCTTAATTTGAACACAGTTTGAACACTTTGCAGTCTGTGAATGATCAAAGTATGGCCACTGGAATTGGCCAAGACTCAGCTATTGTTATAGGCACAAGCTCCTAAGTTAGGTTTTCAATCTTGTCTGATTATTAAGCGAGGTTACAATTTGTCCACGAGGACCCAAATATAGAAATATAAAGTCTTTCTCAGGCCATATTTAGTTTGCTTTAGCAAGGAGAAAGCCAGGACCCTGGAGGAGGGACAAGGCAGTGGGAAAAGAGGAAACCAATGGAACAAGACTTCCAATCGGCCCTCCTAGATTCTGTCCATACATGCAGAGCCTATGTCAAAGACATTACATGGTGGTATACTTGTTACTACCCTGTCCTTAGGGTCCCAGTAAAGACATGGTAATCACATAACATGAAACTTAAGGGCCAGGGACTTTAGGAGGCTGAAGCAGGAGGATTGCTTGAGCCCAGGAGTTCAAGATCAGCCTGGGCAACATAGTGGGACATGACCTCTACAGATTTTTTTTTTTTTTAAAATATCAAGACACAGTGGCATGTGCCTGTAGTTCCAGCTACTTGGGAGGCTGATGCGGAAGGATCACTTGACCCCCCTGAGGTCAAGGCTACAGTGAGTTGTGATTGTTCCACTACACTCCAGCCTGGGTGACAGAGTGAGACTTTATCTCAAAAAAAAAAAAAAAAGTTATGTATACTTCTTAAAAACCTGAAAGACAAATGCAAATGCATTGGCCTAATCAGGGTAATAGCAAGTTTAAAATGATGACACAAATAAATGATAATTTTATATGATTTTTTCCCAAATCATAGTAGTTCCATGGAAAGTAGTAGGAAAATTGTAAATGTTTAGGGATGGGTGAAATATTCATCCCATGTTTCTTCATTGTCATTAGCACTAGCATCAAAAACATAAATGCCCAGATAAGTTCTATGGAGTGCTAGGTGAATACAGAGTGAGATATACAGCCCTGGCCTTCATGGTGCTATACAGATATGAGACTGCTGAGATCATCCCTTCTCTAGGTGAGAAAAAGCACAGTAGCATATTTTAATTTTTTAAAATTAGTCAGTTTGTAAGTATGTTGCTCTTGGAATGAAGGTCTCCAAAGTCTTCTGAATGAAACAGAATGTCTCATTAATGCAATCATTAATGCAATCTTACACATTCAAAGAAAATGCAACACCAAATTTAAAACAATATTTTTTAAAAGATAAGACATTCTGACTGGGCACATTGGCACATGCCTGTAATCCCAGCACTTTGGGAGGCTTAGGCAGGCCGACTGCTTGAGCTCAGGAGTTCAAGACCATCCTGGGCAATATGGCAAGGGTCCTGTCTCTATTAAAAGTACAAAAAAAAAAAAAAAAAGACCGGAGTGGTGGTGAGCACCTTACCTACTCCAGAGGCTGAGGTGAGAGGATTGCTTAACCCTGGGGAGCCGAGGTTTCAGTAAGCCATGATTATGCCACTGCATTCCAGCCTGGGTGACTGACCGAGACCCTGTCTCAAAAAAAAAAAAAGATGACATTCTAAATTGAATTCTAAATCATTTCAAATGATCAACTCTGAATACAGAGAATGGAAAATCTGAATTATTACAAATGTTTAAAAATAAGAATAAATGCTCTCTGAGAGGAGGATCTATTTTGTCACATCTACTTTAGTTCCCCTGAAATTGGTCTTTTCTGCCTAATTTTGGTTTTGTTAGGTATTATTTCTGGTTGAATAAGACAAAGGCATAGCTGAATTCTGCATAGGTAAATTGTTTCTGTGCTTCTTCATGTTAATTAAATTCATCTATATATTTTTTCATTATTTTATTGGAAATAAATTTAACCCATTATGTAACATTAAGCTGTCTAAATGGTATACACAGGATTCTCAACAAAATTTGAGATTATAATACTTGGAGAATCTCAGGAGATCAGTCCTGCTAAAAGGTTTTCCAAGCACATGTTTTCTAGAGTAGCCTATGTCCAACATTTTCATCACTGTGTATGCATCTATGTATTTTTAATAACTTATAAATCTGAAGTCTGTAGTCATCCCGGTCCTGAAACAATTATTGATGTCCACGAAACTATCAATTACTACCTGAATAGCAGAATCACAGCATGCTGCTTACATTTATCTCTCTCTTATTGGCCTTGAAGACAGATGTTAATAGTTGTGCGTGTGTGTGTGTGTGTGTGTGTGTGTGTATTTCCATAACCAAACAGGAAGGGGACAGAAACCATTTTATACACCAAAGCTTTGTTTGGCAGTCTTAATTGAGACATTGCTGGCAAGAATGCTTTCAACTTCTTCCCCATAATACCTAGATAGAGCCAAACTTAGAAACCCTTCAACTCTCTGATGAGTAAGGTCGTTAAACAGATGAAAAATAAGAAAGCATCTGGAAATGATATCATCCCTGCCAAATGTTCACACTAGAGAAAGAGTAATTCATGTAACATCTCTGTATTTTCCTCTTGAGATACAAGAATGAAAGAGAAAACTCTATATGGCTCTAGGGATGTAGAGATCATAAGAATTTTACATAATGATATACACCCAATGGCAACATAGATGAGCATTCCTGAATCAGCTGCAGACCATATGTTTTTAATAAAGAGCATTTTCATAAATGAGTATCCTTGAGAAAACTTTAATTTCTATTTTGGAAAGACAACGAATTCATGTCTTGGAGGTGGGTGTTTTGAAGTGGAGATTTCACCCTTCCTCTCTAAGGAACTTCTATTTCATCTAGTCTCTAAGGGTTTTCTTAGAAAACACTGCATAAATGTCTTTCACCCCATTGCTGGATGTTTTCATTGAGAAACCAAGCTTATCCATCAATGGTTTAGTGATTTGAAATGAACCTGGAGGCACGTGCTTTAGAACACATCCTTATTTAATTTCTGAGTGACACACAACTTTCCCCAAAGTGTAGAGATTTCTTTCTATACTTTCTATTCATTAGAATATTTGAGGCCTGATGCAGTGGCTCAAGCCTGTAATCCCAATACTTTGGGAGGCCAAAGCAGGAGGATTGCTTGAGGCCAGGCGTTTGATACCAGCCTGGGCAATATAGTGAGATGATGTCTTTATTTATTTATTTTTAAAGAACATTTGAAAAGAGCTTTACTTACTGGAGGTGCACAGGATTTGGAACTAGAAAAACCTAAGCAGAAATGCTGTTTTTACCACTTCCAGTTAATTATTGAGCCTCTGTTTTATGATCTCCAAAACAGATGTAATAAGAAAACTTACTAAAAAGGGCTTTGTTACTGTAACACATTATCACCGTGTTGCTGTGTCCCACCCCTTCCTCCTAAGATCTAGTTTTTACAGATGTTTTTCCTTTCTTTGTTAGTGCTCTGAAATTGTAATGCATGTTTTCTTTTGGAAAAGTATTTCATAGTTAAGGTTACCTTAATAAGTGTGTTGGGTAGGTAAGTGTATTAGTCAAATATTGCCATAATAATGCTGTGTAACAAACCACCATAAAAATCTCAGTGGCACAGATGAAATCCTATTGTTCTCGCCCATGAGATCAGCTGGCTAAAGCTGATTTATGATAGGCTCAGTTGGACTTGGATTAAGGTTAATGGTTGAGTCCTGGCTTGTGCGTATTCCTTCTTGTTTTTGGGCCAGCAGATTCCAGAGGTATGTTCTTCTCATGGACAAAGGCAGAGTACGAGAATGCAAGATCACTTGCATCACTGTACATTTGCTATCATCCTCTTCGCCACAGTAAGTCACATGGTCAACCCCAAACCAAGGGACAGTGACATATATCTTACCTGCTATGTTGTAGGTAAGATGTGTACTGTTTATTTCAGGGAATGAAGGAATTGAGAACAGTAATTCAATTTTTTGATTAAGGTCTTTAGGTTACTTGCTTCCTCTTAAAAAGAAAGATAATGCAGTTAGGAATAGCCTTTTTTTTTTTTTTTTAATTTACAGTAGATCTAGGTATAAATTTGCATTGCAAGTTTAACATTTATTTTTCCTGTAAGCTGTAGGCATCACTTCTCCTCCAACATTAGGCTGGAGTTTACAAATGAAACTTGAAATCTTGACAATATACGGATCGACTGATCATTATTTTGATGCCATTTCCCTTGGTGTTTTATCTTTAAACTTGTAGATCAACAAGAGTAGAGAATATGAATATTTGAATAATAGTAAATATTCAGCATTAGCAATTTCTATTAGATTTTGAGAGTCTCATTCCCATATGCTCTGTGGTAAACCTAATCAGTTGTAAACCAGTCTAGATCTCTGAAACATATCCTTCGGTAATTTCTCACATTCCTGAAAGCACAGAATCACAGAATGTCAGAGTGGAAGGAAATTTACAGAGTGCCCAGGACGGTACCTTAGATTTTGTGAATGGCATGGTGCGTCCAGATGTCCGAAGGGCCTTGGAAGGTGATGCAGCTGTTGTGGCTCAGTGAGTCCTTAGAGTGAATGTCTGCAGCATACACATTGCTGCAATAGCAACAGGAGTGAGGTGGATAGAGTTCACGGTCTTTAAAATTCTGTTAATATTAAATATATTTTTTTTCAAGTTTCAGGTTTGGCCTTGAAGACTTTTAATTCCAGAAAAGTAGAAACAGACAGCTGCTGGAATCCTAATCTGTACAGCAGTCACATCTTTGTGTGATATTCCTTGCCAGGAAGAAGTGGGACAAAGTATATACAAAGAATGAGAGGCAGCTTGAGAGAAGAAAAATCAAGTACTTGCTAGGTTTCCCTTCTCTCTCTCTCTCTTTTTTAATTTTTGTTTTTTGAGATGGAGTCTTGCTCTGTCACCCAGGCTGGAGTGCAATGGCACGATCTCGGCTCACTGCAAGCTCCGCTTCCCGGGTTCACGCCATTCTCCTGAGTAGCTGGGACTACAGGTGACCGCCACCACACCTGGCTAATTTTTTTTGTATTTTTAGTAGAGATGGGGTTTCACCGTGTTAGCCAGGATGGTCTCGATCTCCTGACCTTGTGATCCACCTGCCTCGGCCTCCCAAAGTGCTGGGATTACAGGCATGAGCCACCGCTCCCGGCCTAGCTTTCCTTTCTCTTATGCAGGTCAATGATTATTGATTGAATTGATTATGGGAAGATATATCTCAGGAACATAGAGATGAATAAGTGAAACACTAGTTTTGAGTCGGAAGTCTTGAATTTGAGGCCTACCTCTAAACGTTATTGCATATGTAATCTTAGGCGGTTCTTGAAATACCCCTACACTTTGAGCTGTACTTTCTCTAGATTTATTTATTTTTACCTTTATTTCTAATATTTGTTGTCTCTGCCTCTCTGTGTTTTCTTTCTGTACCCTTGATCATTTTTGTCTAGAGGTTACAACTTTTGTCCTTATTGATCCTCTTCCATTTTATTTTCAGATTTTCAAAATATTTATTGTTTCTACACTTATTTTTATCTCTTTCCTTATACTTTCTTGGTTTTATTTTTCTAATCCTTAAAGTTAGAAACTTTAGTTATTAATTTTTCCAACTTAGTTGTCTCTCTTTTTAAGTTAGTTATCTAGGTTATTAATTTTTCCAACTTAGTTGTCTCTCTTTTTAAGTTAGTTATCTAGGTTATTAATTTTTCCAACTTAGTTGTCTCTCTTTTTAAGTTAGTTATCTAGGTTATTAATTTTTCCAACTTAGTTGTCTCTCTTTTTAAGTTAGTTATCTAGGTTATTAATTTTTCCAACTTAGTTGTCTCTCTTTTTAAGTTAGTTATCTAGGTTATTAATTTTTGACCTTCTGTCTATTCTAAATATGTCCTTTAGGCTTTAAATTTACATCTAGATATTACTTTCATTAATTCCACAAATTCTATGTAGTCTTTTTATTTTAAAATTTTTATTATTTTAGTTTTGAATAGCTAATATATGCACATAACCTAAAAATCAAAACTATAGAATAACTGTAGACTGAGGAATCTTGTGCCTGACTTTCCTTACCCACCCTATTCCCTGACATTCTATGGGTGATGACTTTTATTAATGTTTCATGCATTCTTCCACTGTTTCTTTATGTAAATACAAGAAAATATGAACACCTATTCTTGATTTTTCTCTTTCCTACACAAAAGGGAAAATATACTGTAAACTTCTTGCCCTTGTTCTAGACGGAGTACCTTATCTATAGAAAATTTCATACAAAATTCCTAATCCTTATTATGGCTGCATAATATTCCATTGTGAGGAAGAGTGAAAACTTGTTTTACAAGTTTTCTATTGAGAGACATGTGCTACTTTCTATCTTTTGCTACAGTAACTAGTACTGTAATGAGTAATCTTGTACATAAGTCATTTTGTACATGAGCACATGCATAAGAAAAATTCCTAGAAATGGAATTATTGGGTCAGGTGGTAGATTTATATCTATTTTTATTAGTATCACCAAAATTGCCTCCATATGGGAATTGCTTTGTTTTAACATCATCAGAGTATGAGAGAGTCAGTTTCCCAACAGTTTCATCAACAAGGTGAATTTTTGGAATTTTTGAAAATTGAAATATACTTTTAACATTTGTTAAGATTTCTTATTTGTTCCTAAAGTATTTAGAAGTGTTTGGTTTCCCAATATACGTGGATATTTTTCTTGTTCACATGCTTATTGGTTATTGATTTCTAACTTAATTGCCCTTTGGTCAGTAAACATGGTCCATATTGTACCTTTTTACAAAAATTGTTGAGACTTGCTTGTTACAGAATATACATTTTTTCAAGCACAAAAAACATTGGCAAATATTAATCACAGTATGTTAAAAATGTATGTTCTGTAATTGTTGGGTTGGGAGTTATATCTCTGCCCAATTAGATCAAGCTTGTTACTTCTGTTATTAAAATCCTTTATATATGTATTGACTTTTTTGTCTGCTTGATTTCTCATTATTGTGAGATGATTATTGAAATCTATCATAATAGTCGATTTATCAATTTCTTTGAGTAGTTCTATCATTTTTATATTTTGAGGCTATTTTATTAGATACATCTTTCTAGTTTTCAGTAGTTTCACATGAAAATTATAAACACACATAGCTAAGAAAGTAAAAACTACAGGAAACGCAAAGAATAAACATTACCTTTCAATCATTCTGCTACTCCAAGGTAATCACTATTAATTTAACATGATGGCATGTTTCTCTTTCTTCATCTTTGTAATGATACACACTTATATTGAAAGACCCATAAAAAAAGAGAATATTTTCGCTCTACCATTCCAGATAGAGATGTTACAGGCCAGATGTTTAGTTCAACCCCTTAGTACAGTTGTGGAAGCTCTTTCTTATGACTCCATAGGATATCCAAGAGCTCTTTTGGTTTCATATTGATCCTACAGGATGGCGAAAAGAGATATCATTATGGAGTAGAACTGATAGGAGTTGAAGGATGGTGGAGTGGATGGGGGAATGTGAGAAACAGGAATCTGAGAAAATATCTAGATTTTTGCCAAGACCAGTACAAGGAAGCCAGAAGAACATGTATGTTGGGGGGTGTAAATTAAGAAATCTGTTTGAGATTTATTAACCTTGAGATTGCTGTTGGATATGCAAGTGGAGATATCAAGCAGGCAGCTGGATGTGTGAATATTGGTTTCAAGAAAGAGATATGTATGGAGACATAATTTGGGGAATCATTAGTATGGAGATAATATTAAATCCATGGCACTAGATAAGATCTCCAGAAATAATGAATACTCAGTACATGGCAATTCAAAGTCAGATAAAGATTAAGGAACTAGCAAATAAGACTGACAAGAAGTCAATTAAGTAAGAAGTACATTAAAGTGATAGATACTAGAGAAGATCTCTCAATGAGAAGAAGTATAAATTGTGGTATAAATTTCTTGAACAAGGGGAGTGGGAATTAGGGTCTGGAACAAGGGAAGCAGGATTGGCTCTAGCCAGGAGGAAAGGTAGAACTCTAATTGCCAGAAGAGAAGAAGAATCAGTAAAAGTATGATGGAGTTGTAGATTTGTTGGCAAGAAAATATGCCTTATAATTTCTGTTTTCTCTGTGAAATAGAAGTCAAAGTCAGATACTAATTTTAACTTAGAGGAAGGGAAGTTTGGAAGAGTGGTTGCCAGAGTTTTGATGACAGTGGAGAAGGATTATGCCAGTCCTTCTCCATTATGCCAGCCAGAAGAATTATGCCAATTAATACTCCAATTAGCAATACAAGAATGTCTATGACACCCACCCTTGTTAACATTGCATATTGTCATTTAAAAATATAAACTTTCTGTTTGAATGAGAAAAAAACACTGCATTTTAAAAATACCATATTTCTTTGATTACTAGTAAGAGAAAATATTTTTATGAGTATATTAATGAAATAAATATGCTAATCTTTTTCAATTGTCTTTCAAGCCCTTTACCCATTATTCTATGGAGTGTTGAAATTTTTCTTATTGATTTACATGTGCTATTTAAAATGTATATTAAATATATAAACTGTTATCTATGTTTCAAATATTTTCACCCTTTGTTTTTTTGTTTTAACTTTGTTCAAGGTACGTTTGGGGGCATACAAATGTCTTAAATTTCTGTATATTTTAAGATCATGTATCATTTCCTTTCAGGGAGTTCTCTCCAATTGTATGCTTAGACAAGGCACCTTCTTACTGACTACAGAAATATATTCATCTGTATTTTCCCAAAATTCTTTTGTGGCTTTGTTTTTTATGAATAAATATTAAAACTTCCCTAGATTCATTTGAAGATAAAATGTGAGGTATTGTTTGACTTTGTTTTTTTGGGTCATAAATTGTCAAACAGCTATCTCAATATGATTCATTGAATAATCCATTTCCCCCCACTGACTTAAAGTAATAAAAGCTAATATTTACTGAGTAATTATTGTGTGGCAGGCTTTGTGCAAGTGTGGTACAGACATTGTCTCACCTATCTTCAGAAAAACCCATGAGATTGTATTGTTATTATTACCCCTGTTATAGATATGAAGACAGGCTGCAGCTCAGGGCACTCCAAGATAACCTTCATGTTGAATGATATGCTAGAAGAGCCTACAAGTCTTTTAAAAGCTGTTATCCAAATGTTGATAGTTTATTCCAGCAAAAAGGTAGAGATTAAAATTGGCCAAGGAAAGGGACACATAGGGCAGGATCCAGAAGGTACCAGGTTTAAGCAAGCTCCGCCTCCCGGGTTTACACCATTCTCCTGCCTCAGCCTCCCGAGTAGCTGGGACTACAGGCACCCGCCACCTCGCCCGGCTAGTTTTTTGTATTTTTTAGTAGAGACGGGGTTTCACCGTGTTAGCCAGGATGGTCTCGATCTCCTGACCTCGTGATCCACCCGTCTCGACCTCCCAAAGTGCTGGGATTACAGGCTTGAGCCACCGCGCCGGGCCGGCATCCCCCGTTTTTATTGGAGGTTGGTCATATAGATATAGCTGACTGCCGACATGGGTGACCTTAGTTCTAGCCCCCTCAGAGGTCAAGCTGATAGCACATAGCCCAAGTTCCCCACCATAAATAATCCTGAGACATGGACCAAGACCTCTGGGTAAGCAAAGATACTCTTAACAGGAAGAAAAATCTTAGACATTAACTCCTAGGAGCTGGGCAAGGAGTACACTTTTCTTTGGGCAACCTTAATTCTTTAATCCATGGAGATCTAGAAAAGGGAAGGATGTTCCTCAGTGTTATGCAGCCAACATACAGAGGCAGCATTTAAACTTCAGCCTTTTCTAGGTCCAGAGCCTGAGGTCTTAGCCACTGGGATTTAGCCACTGGGAGGAAAGAGGTGAGAATCATTTTACCTTTGGTAGGTGAAATAAATAATTAGGCATAGAATTAGATGTTTGAGGGTTTGACTGTCTTTTGAAAAATCGTGTTGCTACTTCATCATCATATGCCTGTATACCAGTGTTTTATCATTTGCTAAATTTTTGTAAATAATTCCCTATCTCTCTAGATTTAATATTATGCTTATTGTTATTGGTGTCTATTCTTGTGCCATTTCATACTTCTGTAATGATTGTAACTTTATTGTATGCTGTAAAATCTGATAGATTGAGTTGACAGCTAGACTTCTTTTTTTTCCCCTAAGTTTTCTCACCTACTGTCATTTACTTGTTTTCTAGCACTTCAGAATCATTTTTGTTAAATTCCAAATAACTTCTTTGGAATTTTATTCTAATCGCATACCACTAGTTGGTTGAACTCTGGGGAACAATTTAGATATTTACATTACTAAATCTTCCAGTCCAGGAACATACTCTTTATTTTCATTTATTTAAGACATTTAAACATTTTCCACAAGGTTTTATAGTTCCTAGTGCATTTTTAACTAACTTCATTCCTTCATAATTCCTTTTTTGTGGATACTTTGAACTGTATTGGGAGCATGACTTTTAGCTGATGTCTAGAAGGCATTCTCCCCTTCTTCCTTAACAGAACTCTTGATTTTTTTAAATAGCTGTACACATGGCTATTTTGGATAAAGACATTTCTTACCCTCCTTTGACATTCAGTGTGGCCATGTGACTAAATTTTGGCCAATAGGATATGAACAGAATGCCATATGTCACTTTTGGACAGTGATTCTTAAGCTTTGCTGTCTGGAATGCAGTGATTGTGAGATCCAGGAGCCAACCTGACCAGGCTCCCTAGGAATGGTAGAGTAGAAACCTGGAAGAAGCTAGCTCCCTAAGGATTTTGTGGCCTTGTCATCTACCTCCACACTCTTTATTTGAGAGTATAATCTTTGCATGTGTAAGCCACTGCCTATTACAGTTGCCTTATCATTTGCAGCCATATGCAAACCTAACAGCTACAGTGTTTTTTCTTTTTTCTGTTCAGGTCTTTAAGGTAATTTTACTGAATTATATATATTGAGAAATAATGCTGCGCACAAAGAAATAATTTTTCTCTTTTCCTTTGCAGTGTTTATACTTCATTAGCTAGAAATTTCAGAACGGTGCTATATAAGGATGACAAAATCAACATTTTTCTCTTATTCTTGACTGTAATGGGAATGCTGCTACAGTTTTACTATTAAGTATGGTGTTGCCTGTGGTGATTTTTCAAATTTAAAATTGGGATAATGACGTCTGTTTTACTTTGTAAGATTGTTATAAGGATCAAATGCACTCATAAATATCAAAATGCCAAGTAATTGTAAAAAGCTATACCACATTTGTCTGGCATATAGCATGCACTCCACAAACTTTTTCAGTATTATTATTGTTGTTAATAATTAATAATCTCCTATGTTTAATGGCATAAGAAACAGAACTATGTGTTCTATAAAATATCTCATTGGTGCCACTATACAGAAATAAGTGGGTCTAATGGACCATTGAATAAATTTTTATTTCTTAGTATTTAGGTCAAAAGTTAGAAAAGTGACATGCTTTTCATTACAAAGAGAAGTGACATATAGATTGAAATGTTGGGAAGAAATGATCATTTGAAAGTAGAGAGAGTTCCCATGAAATGAGACATGCAGAAACATACATATAATTTAGTCATCAGGAAGCCTTCCTTCCACATGCTTCTCCTCTTTCTCCTCTGACAACTGCGTTAAAAACGTGTCCCTTGTGGATATATATGAGTCATTTCATTTGTCCACATTTCCAGTCTGTTCTTGGAGCAATACCTTATATGTGTCTACTGTTTTCTGTGGAAGCCAGACATAAATTTATATCAAAAAATATTTTGCTGTAATTTAAAAAGTGCTCTTTTTTTCTAGATGTTCCATAGTAGAGTTGCTTATTCTAAAATTAGTCCATTTCACTCCTTGTAATCAGTTCCAGAAGGGGACTGTGGAGAAATAAATTGAATCTGTTAACTTTAATACATTTTTGATGTTATCCATTGATCTGTCACCTCTGAAATAGATGAAATGTATGATCTATAGCTTGACATATAATATATGGAATATTATTTATATTTAGTAACTTTACATATTATTTTGCTTTTCTTTTATTTTTTGTTACATAGGTATACATGTGCCACAGTGGTTTGCTACACCTATTAACCCATCATCTAGGTTTTAAGCCCTGCGTGCATTAGGTATTTGTCCTAATGCTCTCCCTCCCCTTGCCCCCCAGCCCCTGACATGCCCTGGTGTGTGTTGTTGCCCTCTCTGTGTCCATGTGTTCTCATTATTCAACTTCCACTTATGAGTGAGAACATGCAATGTTTGGTTTTCTGTTGCTATGTTAATTTGCTGAGAATGATGACTTCCAGCTTCATCCATGTCCCTGCAAAGGACATGAACTTATTCTTTTTTATGGCTGCATAGTATTCCATGGTGTACATGTACCACATTTTCTTTATCCAGTCTATCATTGATGGACATTTGGGTTGATTACATGTCTTTGCTATTGTAAACAGTGCTGCAATAAACACATGTACATGTGTCTTTATAGTAGAATGATTTATATTCCTTTGGGTATATACCCAGTAATGAGATTGTGGGGTCAAATGGTATTTCTGGTTCTAGATCCTTGAGGAATCGCCACACTGTCTTTCACAGTGATTGAACTAATTTACATTCCCACCAATGGTGTAAAAGTGTTCCTATTTCTCCAAAGCCTCACCAGCCTCAATTGTTTCTTGACTTTTTAATGATCGCCATTCTGACTGGTGTGAGATGGTATCTCATTGTGGTTTTGATTTGCCTTTCTCTAATGACCAGTGATGATGAGCTTTTTTTCATGTTTGTTGGCCACATAAATGTCTTCTTTTGAGAAGTGTCTGTTCATATCCTTTGCCCACTTTTTGATGGGGTGTGTTTTTTTCTTGTAAATTTGTTTAAGTTCCTTATAGATTCTGGATATTAGACCTTTGTCAGATGGATAGATCGCAAAAATTTTCCCCTATTCTATAGGTCATCTGTTCACTCTGATGATAGTTTCTTTTGCTGTGCAGAAGCTCTTTAGTTTAATTAGATTCCATTTGTCACTTGTGGCTTTTGTTGCAATTGTTTTTGGTGTTTTCATCACGAAGTCTTTGCCCATGCCTATGTCCTAAGTGATATTGCCTGGTTTTATTCTAGGGTTTTATGGTTTTGGGTTTTACATTTATGTATTTAATACATCTTGAGTTAATTTTTGCATAAGACGTAAGGAAGGGTTCAAGTTTCAGTTTTCTGCATATGGCTAACCAGTTTTCCCAGCACCATTTATTAAATAGGGAATCCTTTCCTCATTGCTTTTTTTTGTCAGGTTTGTTGAAGATCAGATGGTTGTAGATGTGTGCTGCTATTTTCGGAGTGTCTGTTCTGTTCCATTGTTCTATATGTCTGTTTTGGTACCAGTACCATGCTGTTTTGGTTACCATAGCCTTGCAGTATAGTTTGAAATCAGGTAGCGTGATACCTCTAGTTTTGTTCTTTTTGCTTAGGATTGTCTTGGCTATATGGGCTCTTTTTAGGTTCCATATGAAATTTAAAGTAGTTTTTTCTAATTCTGTGAAGAAAGTCTATGGTAGCTTGATAGGAATAGTTTGTATTTCTGTGGGGTCAGTGGTCATATCTCCTTTATCATTTTTTATTGTGCCTATTTGATTCTTCTCCCTTTTCTTCTTTGTTTACCTAGCAGTCTATTTTATTAATTTTTTCAAAAAACCAGCTCCTGGATTCATTGATTTTTTGAAGGGTTTTGTGTGTCTCTATCTTCTTCAGTTCTGCTATGATCTTAGTTATTTCTTGTCTTCTTCTGGCTTTTGGATTTTTTTTTTTTTTGCTCTTGCATCTCTAATTCTTTTAATTGTGATGTTAGGGTGTCAATCTGAGATCTTTCTAACTTTCATATGTGAGCATTTAGTGCTAAAAATTTCCCTCTTAACACTACTTTAGCTGTGTCCCTGAGATTCTGGTACATGGTCTCTTTGTTCTTACTGGTTTCAAAGAACTTCTTGATTTCTGCATTAATTTCATTATTTACCCAGGAGTCATTCAGGGGAAGGTTGTTCAGTTTCCATGTAGTTGTGTGGTTTTGAGTGAGTTTCTTAATTCTGAGTTCTAATTTGATTGCACAGTGGTCTGAGAGACTGTTTGTTATGATTTCTGTTCTTTTGCCATTACTGCGGAGTGTTTGACTTCCAAACATGTGGTTGATTTTAGAGTAAGAGACATGTGGCACTGTGAAGAATGTATATTCTGTTGATTTGTGGTGCAGAGTTCTGTAGATGTCTATTAAGTCCACTTGATCCAGAGTTGATTTCAAGTCCTGAATATCCTTGTTAATTTTCTGCTTTGTTCATCTGTCTAATATTGACAGTGGGGTGTTAAAGTCTCTCACTATTATTGTGTGGGAGTCTAAGTCTCTTTGTAGATCTCTAAGAAGTTGTTTTATGAATCTGGGTGCTCCTGTATTGGGTGCATATATATTTAGGATAGTTAGCTCTTCTTGTTGTGTTGATCTCTTTACCATTATGTAATGCCCTTCTTTGTCTTTTTTGATCTTTGTTGGTTTAAAGTCTGTTTTATCAGACACTAGGATTGCAACCCCTGCTTTTTTTGTTTGTTTGTTTTCCATTTGCTTGGTAAATGTTCCTCCATTCCTTTATTTTGAGACTATGTGTGTCTTTGCATGTGAGATGGGTTTCCTGAATACAGCACATTGATATGTCTTGACTCTTTATCCAATTTGCCACTCTGTGTCTTTTAATTGGTGCATTTAGCCTATTTACATTTGAGGTTTTATTGTTATGTGTGAATTTGATACTGTCATCATGATGCTAGCTGGTTATTTTGCATACCAGTTGATGCAGCTTTTTCATAGTGTCATTGGTCTTTATATTTTGGTATGTTTTTGCAGTGGCTGGTACTGGTTTTCCTTTTCCATAATTAGTGCTTACTGCAGAAGCTCTTGCAGGGCAGGCCTGGTGGCAATGAAATCCCTTGTCATTTCTCGTCCAGAAAGGATTTTATTTCTCCCTCACTTATGAAGCTTAGTTTGGCTGGCTATAAAATTCTTGGTTGAAAATTCTTTTCTTTAAGAATGTTGAATATTGCCCCCACCATCTTCTGGCTTGTAGGGTTTCTGCTGAAAGATATGCTGTTAGTCTGATGGGCTTCCCTTTGTAGGTGATCCAAACTTTCTGGCTGCTCTTAACACATTTTCCTTCATTTCGACCTTGGAGAATCTGATGATTATGTGTCTTGGGGTTGATCTTCTTGTGGGGTATCTTAGTGGAGTTCCCTGTATTTCCTGAAATTGCATGTTCGCCTGTCTTGGTAGGTTGGGGAAGTTCTCCTGGATAATATCCTGAAGTATGTTTTCCAACTTGGTTCCATTCTCCCGGTCACTTTCGGGTACTCCAATCTATCATAGATTTGATCTTTTGACATAGTTTTACATTTCTTAGAGGCTTTGTTCATTCCTTTTCATTCTTTTTTCTCTACTCTTGTCTGCAGGCCTTATTTCAGCAAGGTGGGCTTCAAATTCTGATATCCTTTTTTCTCCTTGGTCAATTCAGGTATTGATAGTTGTTTATGCTTCACAAAGTTCTTGTGCTGTGTTTTTCAGCTCTATCAGGTCATTTATATTCCTATCTAAACTGATTATTCTTGTTATCAGCTCCTGTAACCTTTTATCAAGGTTCCTAGCTTCTTCGCATTGGTTTAGAACATGCTCCTTTAGCTCAGCAGAGTTTGTCATTACTAATCTTCTGAAGCCTCCTTCTGTCAACTTGTCCATCTCATGCTCCTTCCAGTTCTGCACCCTTGCTGGAGTGGCATTGAGATCATTTGGAAGAGA
This sequence comes from Trachypithecus francoisi, assembly GCF_009764315.1. Taxonomy (NCBI): domain Eukaryota; kingdom Metazoa; phylum Chordata; class Mammalia; order Primates; family Cercopithecidae; genus Trachypithecus; species Trachypithecus francoisi. The sequence goes on along the minus strand of NW_022681454.1, from coordinate 135,266,893 downwards.
AGAGGCATTCTGGCTTTTGGAATTCTCAGTGTTTTTGTGCTGGTTTTTCCTCATCTTCATGGATTTATCTACCTTTGATTTTGAGGCTGATGACCTTTGGATAGGGTTTTTGTGGGGGATCTTTTTTGTTGATGTTGTTGTTTTCTGTTTGTTAGTTTTTCTTCTAACGGTCAGGCCCCTCTTCTGCAGTTCTGCTGCAGTTTGCCAGAGGTCCACTCCAAACCCTGTTTGCCTGGGTATCACCAGTGAAGACTGCAGAACAGCAAAGATTGCTGCCTGCTCTTTTGGAAGCTTTATCCCACAGAGGCACCAGCGTGATGCCAGCCAGAGCTCTCCTCTCTAAGGTGTCTGTTGGTTCCTGTTGGGAGGTCTGGTCAGAAGGCACGGGGTCAGGGACCCACTTGAGGAGGCAGCCTGTCCCTTAGCAGAGCTGGTACGCTGTGCTAGGAGAAACTCCTTTGTCAGGATAAGCCACTCTCTTCAGAGCCAGCAGGCAGGAACAATTAAATCCACTGAAGCTGTGACTGCAGCCACCTCTCCTGACAGGTGCTCTGTCCCAGGGAGATGAGAGTCTTGTCTGTAAGCCCCTGACTGGAGCTGCTAGATTTCCTACAGATTCCCTGCCCATTGAAGAGTAATGTAGAGGAGCAATTCTGTCCAGTCCAAACTTCCCAGTCTCCTTAGCACTGTCAGGGGAAAACCACCTACTAAAGTCACAGTAATGGTGGTTGCCCCTGCCCCCACCAAACTCATTGACCCAGACTGACTCCAGACTGCTGTGCTGACAGTAAGAATTTCAAGCCAGTGGTTCTTAGCTTGCTGGGCTCTGTGGGAGTGGGACCTGCTGAGTGAGACTGCTTGGCTCCCTGGCTTCAGCCCCCTTTCCAGGGGAGCGGATGGTACTCCTTTCTCACTGGAGTTCCAGGTGCAACTGGAGTATGAAAAAACTCCTGCAGCTCAGTGCCTGCCCAAACAGCCACCCAGGTTTGTGCTTGAAACCCAGGGCTCTTGTGGTGTACACTCACGAGAGAATCTCCTGATCTGCGGATTGCAAAAATCCATGCAAAAAGCATAGTGCCCCAGGCAGGTAGCATAGTCCCTCATGCTTCCCTTGGGCAGAGAAGGGAGGTTCCCCAGCTCTGTGCACCTCCCAGATGTAGCAATGCCCCACCCTGCTTCTGCTTGCTGTCCGTGGCTTGCACTCACTGTCTAACCAGTTCCAATGAGATGAACTGGGTACCTCAGTTGCAAATGCAGAAAACACCCACCTTCTGCATTGGTCTCCCTGGGAGCCACAGATCAGGGCTGTTTCTATTCAGCCATGTTGGCCCCTCTCCTGTTTTGCTTTTCTTAATGAGAAAAATACCTTAACTTTGTGTATTTTATATACAAGCACTTAATATATGCAAAAATTGAAATTAGAGATAATCTGGAAAATTCAAACAAATCAATCAATAAGCTAAAACCCCATAAGCATTGCTTTATGTTAGCTATGTGAAGTCTTCTCTTTTCTATTTTTTAAACAATTACCTCAAAAAAGTTTCTCAAATAATTACCTGGAAACAATTAGTTAGTCATGAGATTCATCTAACTTCAACATTTATTGAAAAGCTATTAAGCACCATGTACTGTGAGGTGATGATCATCATCATAATAAAATAACCTGTATAGTCTTTTATAAAAATCCTTATTTTATATAATTCAATCATCATAACAATCATTTGATATAAGAAATATTGTCACATCCAAGGAAACTGAGGCACAAAGAACAAAAGTAAGGCATCACACATGAAGTAAATCTTACAACTCGGACTTGAACCCAGAATTTCTGACTGGAAATTTTGAATGGTTCCCCCAATCGTCACTGCTCTTTGTCATTTGATTTTAAGCCTACTCTTTGAAAAATATGTAGTAACTAACACTTAGTAAATGCTAATTGTGTGTTGGATACTGTTCTAAGTGCAGTAGCTGTATTAGTTTATTTAATCCTTATTACCTCCTTTGATGGTAAGTGCTGACATCAGTCTCACTTGAGTGAACTGAGGTCCAGCGAGGTTGAATAATTTGCCCAGGGTTAATATAGCTTAATATCTAGTGGAGCTAAGATTGAACCCAAGCATGTAACTAGAAAACTGCTTCTTTTAAACCATTAGGTACTGTGCCTCTTTTTTTAGCAATGCACTCATTCCCTCCTTGTTAATGTTAATTTTGCCTGGTTGACCCACTTCTTGTAGCAGGAAAAACGTTCATTAGAAACAAAAATCTATCTGAGTTTACCTGTCTTATATCTAGAGAAACCTGGAAAGTGGCCCATCTCCTCTAGGTTTTAAATTCTGAAAAAAGACTACATACTGACTTTTTGGAGAGGTAATAAGTTTTCACGCACAAATGTAGACGTTTGCAAAACTGTTTGATTCTTCAAGTCGATCTGTTCTTTGCTACTGTGTTAATGGAAATAAATGGTTGGGACTGAATTTTACAGTCTACTTGCACACAGAAGCAATGTGTAGATTCAGCCCATATCCAACTATTCTTGGGCTTACTTTTATTGCTTTCTTTGGAAATGCCTCCAGTGTTTTCCAATTATTACACACCTTGATATCCAGCATTGACCAGAGCTTTGTAGGTGAAATTCTGCTCAGTCTCAGGAATCCTCTGAGCTTACAGCAAAATTACATTAGTTTTTTCTTCTTTCATCCTTCTGTTTCTGTATTGTAGTGCAAGCCCATATATCATCTGTTATCCTTTCTTTTCTCCAGGTCTTTTTTGTCATTACTGCCTTCTAGGTGTTTTGGATTATTTTACCTAAGATACATTGTTTGCTTTGTCTGAAGCAGAACATTATTTTCTTATTTCCTTCCTCGTTTCTCATGACCACTCCCAAATTTATAATTACTTTTAAGTATATGTTGTCATTGCCTTTTTCCACATCATAAAGAAATGTAACTTAAAACATTAACTATAACTGACTTATTGGGATAGCTACTTAATTTGGTTTTGGTCAGAATTCAGTATTTTCTTTCTGTTTTTGTTTGTTTGTTTGTCTTTTGCTTTAAACAATTTGAATCATTCACTGACTATCTTTTGTTAACTAGAAACCTATTATGTACATGGCATGGTACCATGAGAAACAAACATGAATGACGGTCTCTCTTACTACGTATATGACTGATCCTCAGCTTCCTCAAAAGGGCTGAGTAAAATGAGTATAGCAATACTTTAGGGAGATTAACCATGGCAAAGTGTATGAATTAAAAACAGGGAGAGACGGGAGACAAGGAACTTTGTTGGGATGCCATTTCAAGCAGTACAATTCATAGGTAAGTAGTGACCTGGATTGGGGTACTGGCATTGAAAATAAAGGAGGAATGGGAAGTAAAATATAAATATGTCATGTCGGGAGAGTTCACTGAATTTTACAAAGGTCTATAGGAAGAAAAAGAAGTCAGAAAAGTATGGTAACTGCTTGGGTATGCGGTTCCATTATAGTTTCCGTTAGGAATGAAGTGGGAGCATTTGGTTTTAGACATGTCGACTTTGGAAACATGGGGAGTTTTATGTAAATATAGATGTGCAGCATTCCTTTGGGACTATAGAACCAGAACTTATGAGAGACATCAGGTTTAGTGGTGAGTACTCCAGCTGTGAGACTGGATGAGGTTTCATAAATTACAGAAAAGAAAAGGGAGAAGCAAGCCACATTTTATAATAATACTTACAGTTATAAAAAGTAGTAGTTCAAAAAGATACTTGGTGACTGTGTACTATGTATCTCATATTGTGTGAGATACTTTTACATATATTATCTTAAACTTCAAAGGAACCCTGAGAAACAGTCAGCATTATTCGAGATAAAGAACGGGAGGAGAAATGTTACATTATCTGCCAAATAAATCATTTATTCATAAAAAAAATACATATTGAGTGCTTCCTGGGCTCCAGACACTGTGCTAGATACTGGGAATACAGTGGTGGATAAACAGGCCTGGTTTTTGCTCTCTTGGAACTTTGCATCTATAATTAATCTGGCTATAATTTTTATGTAAACTGCTGAAATCAACAAACATGTTAGAAATATAAGAAAGAATAAAATACGAGTCTTTCAAGAGCTGCAGTTGAGAGAGGAACAGCAATGAGACTCTCAGAAAATTTTAGCAGTCGATGCTTAAATAAACTAGTAACAATCATTTTGATACTTCATAAAATTACTGCGTGTATTTACTGTAGTTTTATCTTTAATACCAGACCACTTCAACCTAATTATTTAGTCCATGAGGATATCTAGGAAAACATGGTATGATTTGCCACATTTAAAGGAAGCTATTATTGATTTAGTTAAAATCTTAAAAGACTGTGGCAATACTATGCCCCTAAGAATTTGGATCTACTCATATATTGTTGGTGCCAGTGTAAAATGTTACTATCACTTTGGAAAATTTTCTGGCAGCTCTTTTTTTTTTTTTTTAATTAAACTTATATTTACTTATGACCCAGCAATTTTATTCCTGGAAACTCACCCAGAAGAAACCAAAGCAAATATCCAAAAAAAGACATATTAGAGTGTGAAAAGAATAGTTTTGGGCTATCCCTAATAGCCCTAAACTAGCCATGGAAAGGAGACTGGATAAACAAAAGTGTTATATAAATACAATGATACAGTGGAATACTACTAAGCAATGTAACTGAATTGAAGATTTTGACTATTATTAAGTGTACAATCCAGTAGTGTTAAGTCTGTTCGTATTATTGTGCGACTGATCCATATCATTGATTTTAATTATAAAATAAAAGTGAGAAAATATTGATTTTAGAATTTATGTTACAAAATAATTGTTATATGAAAGACAACCAAGGCTATTTGTATTGTTATAGGAAAATCTTAACAACTCGTAAGTGTAAGTATGAGGTAGTTCCTCCCATGTGACCCTGTGCCTAACACAGATGCCTGGGCTCTTTGAAACTGTACCGGGTCTCTTGTAATGGAGGGTACAATGATCGGTTCTAAGGACTTCGCCATGCTGTCCTTAAACCATCAGAACTTCTTGTCTAGGAATCCCGCCAATATAGAAGATGCTTCTTTTGCTGTTTAGCTCTGAGAGTCCCTTGGCATTTGTTTCTTGATTTTTTAGGCTCTCCTTTGACTTGCAAGCAAAATAAAGATCTCATTTTATTTTCAAAGTTGATCTTTAGTTTGTCCTTCAAGAGCTTTTAAAATCTGTAACTTATTTTAATAGCTTTACACATTCAAAATACATACTCATTTTTGTAGCTAATTGTTTTCATAATTTTGTGCTCTTTCTAAGCCCATTTCCCTCTGCATGAAGTCCAGGAGATTTTGATCTTCCCAGTCTTTGGAGTCATGACTGTTTTATGCTTGTTTGTTAAGGGTCTGCCATGACTCTGCACTGTGTTTGGAGGTAGCTTTTTATTTTCAGGTTTTGATATAAGAAGGAACTGTTTACTCCTAGTGACATAAAAAAGGTGTTGGGTTCTTCCATCCTCACTTTTTCTTTTGTTTCTTTCTTTCCCACTTCCTTATTTTGTCAGGTAAATAAACTATAAGTGACTTTTCAAGGTCACATATAATTAATTTCAGAGTTAGGCGTAGCACTTAGTTTGCTGTCTCTTATGCTAATATTAGTTTCAGCATTTCTATCTATTCCTTCACTAAAATATTACAAACATACACAAGTTTCTTTCTATAGAGCTTAGTACTTACCCCAAGCTCACTATTAAGACTATATTAAAACCCTCAGCCTCTTTACATAAAATATACATTATTATAGAGAAACTCACTTTCAGTTTTAATAATCTCCTTACAATTAGATTCTAAAAAGGGCATGTAAGGCAAAAATCACATGAAGTTAAATTTACCAAATTACTCTTGAAAGTCCCTTAAATAGTCCATAACAAGTGAGATGCTCAAGGGACAGAGGAAAACTGAGCCAAGGTGGGGGTGAGAGCAGATTCACATTTCTCATCCCACTCTCACTCTGGGGCAAATGCTCCCTGACAACGGGAACGACGCCTATGGCACTCTTCAAATAGATACCCGGCTATGATAGGTTTATATTCAAATTAACAATACTTCTTTTTCTCCACTTAGTCTCTCCTGAATCAGACCATATTAAGGATAAAATTGGCATATGGTCCCAATTGAATCCTTAGGATTTTATGTAGCATCTAATTTGACTAGAATAGAAGTCTGTGTGGAAGAATAACTTGGCCAGGTTAACAAAGTTGAATTGCAATTATTTCTCCCAAATCCAAACAAAATCTCACTTTTTTTTCTTCTCAATCATTTGGATAACTGTGATCTTAGAAACTGGTCTATGATTATTGGCATACCTGAATGTCAACTCTAGCTGTTTGCCATCTGAGCCTAGGCATATGTCCATTAATTCTAAACTCACAATTATCAATATGTGTTAAAGAGGCATTTGGGGGTATGTGTCAGCTATGAAAATTACTTTTGTGCTGAGATAGAAGTAATCATTGTACAATAACAAAATGAATACTTAAATGCTTATTTAAAATTTTTGTGTAATGTGGAAAGATTTCAACATTTGCCATTTTTTTCTACAATGGTTGATTTGCTGCATTTATTCTTTATTTGTCTTGCCTGTGAACACATTTATTGCCAGTGTTTTTAGTTGTATTGTTAGCTTCATTGCATAATTAGTGGTATTCAGCTGCTGCTTTTTAGCCTGGAAGAACTGTAATTAGTTTTCATTCACTGGTGACATTTATGCAGTATCAGGGTCATTGTCAAAAGGTATAAAGACTGTAATTCTATTGCTAGGTTTTAAATCCCTAAAAATGTACAAATCTGTTTTATTCATCTCATGTAATAAAAGAAGGTATGAGCTACAACTGATAGAATTTCATTCTGCTTGGAAGAAATGGATATTATAGGATTTGAATGAGTTATGTATTGGGGTACAAAGTATTAAGTTGTTTTCTGTCCCAAAGCAGGAAATTCTATTCCCACTATTTAGTGGGTTAATTTGGAACAACTCAAGTCAAGTTTAAGAGATTTGTTGTTTTAAGCCAGGGATGGTGGTTCATGCCTATAATTCCAGCACTTTGGGAGGCTGAGGCGGGAGGATGCTTGAGCCCAGGAGTTCAAGACCATCCTGGGCAATACAAAAATTAGCTGGGCCATGGTGACACGCACACCTGTAGTCAAAGCTACTTGGGAGGTTGAGGCAGGAGTAGAAATGTGGGCTTGTACAATCTAAGTCAGCCTGAGTTCAAAACTCACTTCATTCACCAAATAGTCCTCAAAAGGTTAATTGTGAAGATTAAATTCAATAATGTTTGTAAAGCATTTAAGATAGCATTCATTACCAGCAAGTCTTTCACAAGTTTTTTATGGATGGTCAAAAGACTCTGTCCAGGAGGCTGGAGGTCAGCAGGCCTTATTATAGGGTCAGAGAGTTCTGGAATTCTAAAGAGGGAAAACACAGATTGAAGTCAGTATCAAATGAAAGAATGTATCTTGAAGAGTGTTTAATACTGGCTGAAGTAATATAGATCTAAATCGTAGAGATATTCTTAAAATTTTGCCACAAGGTTTGTGTTCCAATTTCAGCCTTTTCCCTTCTTATTGCTACAAAAACTTTTGGAAGTGTGTGTATGTGGCAGTGGTGTTGTGTGTATGTGTGTGTGTTGCCTGGTGTATGACATGTGTATGTATGTGTGCATGTGTGTTTTCTGGTGTGTGTTGTGTGGTATGGGGTACAGTATGAATGTATGACTGTGTGCTTAGGGTAAGGATTTCTGAAATCATTGGGGACATCTTAGGAATCACCTTATCTTCAGTGGAGCAATGCTCTGCACATGTGTCCAACGAATCCAGTCATTCCCATAAATGAGGTTTCTTTCATTTAAATCATCATCCAATTTTGGGACAATTACATATTGGCTATATGAACCCAGTATAGTCACTCTTCAATGTAAGTTCGTGTACCTGTGATGAATTCAGAGTTTGAAAACAAAAGTTCTGGCTGTGAAGCAACCTTGAAGAGAACAAGAATTAGGAAAGAAGAATTAAAAATGTCAAATGCCAACAATCTGATAATACGAGTCCTACCTACACTTAGGGAGGTAGCCCTTGTTCAGTGTGCCAGGCAGTTAACAAGACTTTTATATACATGACTTCATTTAATCTTCACAACAACTTTGTGTGGCAAAAAATTTTATTATCCCTATGTCGTAGACGAGGAAACTAAGGCAACATAGAGAAGCATTGGAACTAGGTACATGATTTCTACTCTTCATTGATATTCCACACTAATGTATGTAGTGCTTGTGGGAAATTTTTTGCTTCCTTTCTGCTATGTTTGGATGGCCAGGGATGTTGATTTTTTAGCTTACCACTAGCCAATAAATGAGAATTAATCTGTAAGTCTTCTTCATTACATATAATTTTTTTAAAATTAAAATATGATTTGTATTTTATTACCTAGATATCTCTTGAGTTAATTACATTATTGAGATATTATTATGGATGGCTTTTATACAGAAATAAAGAGAAATATGCAGTTTAAACAATTATTTGGATTATTAAAGCAAAATAATATAATCTGTTGTTGAGGAAAATGTGTTGAGATTTTGGATTGATTTATGAAAATCAAAATTGCTGAACAATTAATGTAATTCTGTGTTAGCAGATCTTGAAGTCAAGGTACTTTGCTCTGAAAGCATTTCTTATATTTTTTTCTTTAATTTTAATGCTTTAATTATATACGTTTAAAATATGTTGCCAGGAATGTAAAGGTTCTTGTTTTTCCTTCTAGCTGTGGGGGCCAGAGCTGTCAGAGTTGGGAATTTTTTTAATTAGGGAAGAGGAGTTGGAAACAAGGGGGCAAAGTAACAGAGAAAAACAGACTAGAGCATAATTTTAGCTGCTACTCTTCAACTAATTGATAATTGACTAAAAGCTAGTGAATTAATTGTTTATTAAAATGACTTATCTTTAGTAAGATGAAATGTCTGTAATTAAACATTGAAGGTCTTGCCAAAGCCCTTGAAGGAATTATCATGGGCTGAATACAGGTAGTCAGTGGGCCTACACACAACATGAGTTGCCTTTCGTTCCTCTTTGTGTGTGTCTTTTTTTTTTTTTTGAGACGGAGTCTCGCTCTGTCACCCAAGCTGGAGTGCACTGGCCAGATCTCAGCTCACTGCAAGCTCCGCCTCCCGGGTTCATGCCATTCTCCTGCCTCAGCCTCCGGAGTAGCTGGGACTACAGGCGCCCGCCACCTCGCCCGGCTAGTTTTTTGTATTTTTTAGTAGAGACGGGGTTTCACCATGTTAGCCAGGATGGTCTTGATCTCCTGACCTTGTGATCCGCCCGTCTCGGCCTCCCAAAGTGCTGGGATTACAGGCGTGAGCCACCACGCCCGGCCTTTTTTGCTTTTTTTTTAGATGGAGTTTCGCTCTTGTTGCCCAGGCTGGAGTGCAATGGCACGATCTCGGCTCACCACAATCTCTGCCTCCCGGGGTCAAGCAATTCTCCTGCCTCAGCTCCCCGAGTAGTTAGGATTACAGGCACACGCCACCACGCCTGGCTAATTTTGTAATTTTGTATTTTTCGCAGAGACAGGGGTTCATCATGTTGGTCAGACTGGTCTTGAACTCCCGACCTCAGGTGATCTGCCCACTTGAGTCTCCCAAAGTGCTGGGATTACAGGCGTGAGCCACCACGCCCGGCCTTTTTGCTTTTTTTTTAGATGGAGTTTCGCTCTTGTTGCCCAGGCTGGAGTGCAATGGCACGATCTCGGCTCACCACAATCTCTGCCTCCCGGGGTCAAGCAATTCTCCTGCCTCAGCTCCCCGAGTAGTTAGGATTACAGGCACACGCCACCACGCCTGGCTAATTTTGTAATTTTGTATTTTTCGCAGAGACAGGGGTTCATCATGTTGGTCAGACTGGTCTTGAACTCCCGACCTCAGGTGATCTGCCCACTTGAGTCTCCCAAAGTGCTGGGATTACAGGCATGAGCCACCATGTCCGGCCCCTCTTTGCATTTTCTTTGGATAATATCAAACTACAGTTTTGTGTACAGACAAGGAGTGATTAAAGTCAGACATTGGGTTCCAAGCCTGGAAGGCGGTGTGGTACAGCAGGAAGTGCACTAGACTTGATATAAGAATGCCTGAATCCTTATTCTTGCCGTATCACTTAGTATTTGTGCTCCCTTGGGCAAATCAAGGCTTTCAAATGGGATAATACATGTGCTGCCAACTCTACAGAACGGTTATAAAGGAAGAGAAAATAAAGTAAACTGCTATTTCAGAAGCACTTAGAAAAACTGTTAGAAACAGAAGAAATAGAGGGCATTGGGGTGGAGCAGGAATCGGGAGGGGAATGCCAATGGTAAAATGCAACAGAGACTGTCGCGCCAATGAGATAAGAAGTTACTCTAGGCCAGCAGTTTAGTCCTGACTGCACATCCCTGGGGGAGCATTTAAAATACATGAATACCTGCTCCCACATCTAGGGTTTCTGATTTCAATATTCTGGGGCAGGCCCAGCCATATATAAATTGTTTTCTCTCCAAATTCCCTAGGCGATTCTAAACAGCAGTCAAGGATAATATCCCTGCTGTCAGGTTTCTGAAACAAATTTTACAATTTGGATAAAATGAACACTTTCACATTTTTAGTTTGAAAAATTAAATCTATCTTGTTACAAATAGGTTTTCTTTTTTCTTTTTTTTTTTTTTTTTTTTTTTTTTTTTTTTTGAGACGGAGTCTCGCTCTGTCGACCAGGCTGGAGTACAGTGGCCGGATCTCAGCTCACTGCAAGCTCCGCCTCCCGGGTTCACGCCGTTCTCCTGCCTCAGCCTCCCGAGTAGCTGGGACTACAGGCGCCCGCCACCTCGCCCGGCTAGTTTTTTGTATTTTTTAGTAGAGACGGGGTTTCACCGTGTTAGCCAGGATGGTCTCGATCTCCTGACCTCGTGATCTGCCCGTCTCGGCCTCCCAAAGTGCTGGGATTACAGGCTTGAGCCACCGCGCCCGGCCACAAATAGGTTTAATGTAAATGAACTTTGTGAAGATACAATGTTGGCAAAAAAGATACTTTAATCAGAAATATTGTCAAAGATATAGAAAATATCTTTCATAGGTGGTAGTTCTAAGACAAAGTAAAACCACATTTACCTAACTTTTAAGATAATTTTTCACATTAATGAGCCTTAGAAGCCAGTTTCATGGAGCTCCAATTACTGAAAGGGCTTTGAAAGTGTAGTATCATACATCATGAGAAAATGCAATAACTCTGTTAAAAAGAGGTTTGAGGTAATAAAATTATTATAAACAACTTGATTCAGTTATGCTATGGAACATCTAGTGATTAAAAACTTCTACCCTCTAGCTTCACAGTTTAAATTCAATTCACTTATATTTTTGCACTTTTGCTAATTGTATTATTTGAAAATTCAATGATATGTAAAATATAAAGGCAGCAATTTAAAACTAAATGTATATCTGCTCTAGGATGTCTCAATTTGCTACTTAATTTGAATAAATTTGGGGACTGTTAGAAAGTTGCTAAGAAGAATTAGTTTAACACATTTGGGACTATTTTCCCTCAAACATAATGATGCTTAAAATAGAAAAGTGCTGGAAATTATGAAATTTTATGTTCTGGCCTCCCATGGACTCCAAAATGAAACTTCTCTGTAAATGACCGTGACCTTGTTAACTGAGCAGGGAAATTCTTTGGATGGGACCACAGATTATCTTGCCCAGTTTGCAGCAGAAGAAACCAAGGCCAGGAAACACTAAGTGACATTCCCAAAGCCACACAGCTCATTAGTGGCAGAAGTTGGACAGATCTCTTAGCTCTCAGCCTTGTCTGTCTCATTCTAGAGAAGCTTGATAAATATTGATTGGATATCATCTGGGATGGATGTTGCACTTGGCAATGTATGGCTGGTTTTAATCTCATAAATGTACCAGAATCCTAGGAGAATCCTGATGTGTCTATACTTCTGGCAGTTGATGAGTTGAAATTTACTTAGCTATTATTTGGGGTCTTTTGAGTAGTCTTAAAGTATCTATACAATTTATACTTTAAATATTGGGGTGTGTTTAAGATTCCAGCAGCATTCTCTGAAGAAATGACTTTAGCTATCAATAACCTAATCAGCCTGAAGCCAGTAAAGGTTATGGTGAATGACAGTACAAATGAAAGTTTGAAGCATCATGTCATTAGAAAGGTTGTTCATATCAAATTTGACTCACTGCACATTTGATATCACTGATGATCTGATAATTGTAATACCAATGTCAACCAGAATAAAAGTTATGTCACTATCTTTATACTTTCAGATGTATTATCCTGTTGGTTCATATTTCACCTCTATTTGGCTTCCCAAACTCCCTACTCCCAATGGAGGCTGCATGGGACTAGCCCTGCCGTAGCTATTATGATGCCCAATTTACTAAATTGAGAGAATAGATTACGCTGGTGGACAAAGATAGAAAATTAATAATCAAGCATGAAATATGTGCTTTCCAATTCCGTGTGTACCTGTTTTATAATTACTAGTGGCTACATGGGACATTTTATGTCACCCAAAATGTGGCAAGAGAAATGTGAAAAGTATGAAAAAACTAGGACTACAGTATTTTAAATCTGAGTATTTGAAGATACATTGTTATTCTTTAAGAAATTGGACACATCTTATCAGCAAGTAGTGAATTTGTAGTGCCTTGATTCACAGATATCTAGGGAAAATTAATGCAATGGGTAAAAGGTGAGCCTAAGTGAAATACAAAGTCTATTCCAAATGACGTTTATCATTTGAGCCATCAAAGGTAATCCATTTTTATTTTCTAACATGGTTCCAATTCTTTTATTTTCAGAGATTGGCACCATAAGCACTACAGGTTTCAGTAGAGTGAGTTTCATACTCCTCTCAAAGCCTCAGGTACAGAAGAGCTGACAGTGGACTTTCAGGCTCTGCCTCAGGCTTGCATCTTGACAGAAGAGCTAGGTACACCAGGCTTTAAGGTTGCCATCTCCTGTGTATTTTTTTTGCCGTGACAGAACTGTGTCAATTTTAAAAAAATTATTTGGAATTAGGGTTTTCCTCTGACAGAGATTGGGATGTAGGATGGCAGCATGGCTATGAAAGATCGTTAGTAATTTTAGATAACCTTTGTTAATCACTCTGTCTTCTGGCCCAGTCTCCAAAGACTTTTCTCTGAATCCCAGGGAAAGGAGGCTAATGAAGAAGGTGAGCCAGAGAAGGCATGTACATGTGCAACCAGGATCCATGGTCTGGTGGTGGTGTTGCCTAGTAACTGAGCTCAACTACGGGAACTCAGATGAATTACAGAACCACTATGTCCTCAACACAGAACATATCTCTGCAGGCCAGAGTTCCTGGTTTCAGTCAGACTAACAGGCCCACCAAGAGAAGCAACAGCTGTCACGGGAATATAATCACATGTGCAGAGAGCTACTTGAGGGAACAACAGAGGAAATCGAGGATACAAATCAGGGAAGATGGTGGCCACAATCATGTGGTAAAATCAAGCAAAGAACCTGGAAAGCCCCTTGATCTAGTTGCAGAAGGCTTTATTATGAATTTCCAGCTACTTTCACACTGTGCTGAGCCAGGGAGTCATTTTTACTGGGTCAGTTATGCTGTCCTGCTTGATGTGGCATTGGTAAATACAAGTTACAGGTTTATTTGTTTTTATTTTTCATTTCTTTGAGACAGAGTCTCACCCTGTCATCCAGGCTGGAGTGCAGTGGCATGATCTCAGCTCACTGCAACCTCTGCCTCCTAGGTTCAAACGATTCTCATGCCTCAGCCTCCTGAGTAGCTGGGATTACAGGCATGCACCACCACACCTGACTAATGTTTATGTTCGTAGTAGACATGGGATTTTGCCATGTTGGTCAGGCTGGTCTCAAACTCCTGGCCTCAAGTTATCCGCCTGCCTCAGCCTTCCAAAGTGCTGGGATTACAGGCATGATCCACCACACCAGGCCTATTTGTATACTAAAGGTAGTTTATTGTAGTTAGTTATAGAGTTATTAACAGGTAAAAGTTTTTGGATTTACAATTACTATCATCATTATTATTTGTCATCTCTTGACTGTAATACTTTCTTGTGGTAATGATCTGATAGTAAAAAATAAAGTCGAATGATAGAAATCCATAAATAAAGCTGGACAATGGAAATCAATGAAACTCTCTTTTCAAATAGTCTGGGTAAATATTTTCCAGTAGGCTCTACTTTGAAGTTCAGCAAGGATGTTCTTAAGTAAACCATTCTGGAATACTTTGCAGAGAGTTTGCTTTTAGATATTGTTTGATACCAAAGCATATTCTTATCATTTGCATATCAAGAGAGTTTTATTTTATTTTCAAATAGGAAGCAGCTTCTACAATCAGAACTTCATAGCACATGTTCAGTCAAGAACTCAACTAACACAAATTTCCTTAATATTTTACTTCCTTGAACAAAGATCATGACTCCTTTGTAGATTTTCAAACAGTACTGTGACCTCTTTTTAATGTTATTAGTTTCCCTTTCAAATAGCATTTTGAAGTTTGTTAACTTGTGAGTACCAGGGCCATTTGAGTGTCACGAGGCCGTTACTCTCCTGTGGACCACAAAGTAGCTCTTAGAGAGGGAGCGGTTATGATTTGCCCTCATATCAAAGCGAGCCATGCAATTGATGTGGGAGCCCTGAGGTATGGTAGTTGCCTAGCTTTTGGTTGGTGGGCTCATTCTTATTATTTCTTCCTTCAGTGAGTAACTGATACAGTTTGAATACATGTCCCCATCAAATCTCATGTTAAATTGTAATCTCCAATGTTGGAGGTGGGGCCTGGTGGGAGGTGTTTGGATCATGGGAGTGAATTCCTCATGAATGGCTTGGGCCATCCCCTTGGTGACAAGCTAGCTCTTGCTCTGAGTTCATGTGAGTTCTGGTTGTTTAAAAGTGTGTAGCACCTTGCCACCACTCTCTCTAGCTTGCTCCTGTTTTTGACATGTGATGTGCCTGTTCCACCTTCACCTTCCACCATGATTGAACACTCCCTGAGGTTTTCCCAGAAGCTAGGCAGATGCCATGGCCAAGCTTCCTGTAAAACCTGCAGGACTATGAGCCAATTAAACCTCTTTTCTTTACAAATTACCCAGTCTCAGGTATTTCTTTATAGCAATGCAAGAATGAACTAATACAGTGACAAAAGTCAAAATTCCAAAATTATAAATCTGCATGCTTCCCTTCTTTCTTCCAAAACATCTTCAAGCCAATAGATTTTAAGATTGTAAACAGGAGCCTGTATCTAACTCCTTATAGGCACATAGGATGATACCCTTGAATAATTTTAAAAAGTACTTCTTAATCCCCGTGTCCATGATTTATTGTTTAAAGATTAAAATTTTACAAATGAAATCAAAGCTTTGTGGGACCATTATAGACAATATCAGAGAGCTCAACCATCTGCTCAACTCTGTAAAATTTCAGAAACATTTAGGTAACGTGTTGTAGGAATACCCTGCTGGTGGAGTTCATGACAAAGGCTTCCACTGATGCCTCCTACTAAACCAAATTTAGTGTGTTTTATGGCCCAGAAAATGATCCTGGTCAGGGAAACTGGTTGTGTAAATGCCTTAGAAATTAAAGGAACAATTCCCAATACAAATGTTGCTCACAATGCAAATGTGCTCAGTAAAACCCAACACCAGCCCATCTTGGGAAACCTGTAAGATGTGCTTAAATAGTCACTTACTACCTAGCTCGAAAGTGTTGGATTAGCAAGTCTGCTTGAAACCAGAGTAACGATTACAAAGTAAACAATTTTGCAAAAATGAAAAGTACTTTGAAATAATCTGGCATTCAAAACATTTTATAATATTGTTGGCCTGGCGCAGTGGCTCACGCCGGTAATCCTAGCACTTTGGGAGGCCAAGGCAGACAGATTGCCTGAGCTCAGGAGTTTGAGACCAGCCTGGGCAACACGGTGAAACCTCGTCTGTACTAAAATACAAAAATTAGCCAGGTGTGGTGGCATTCGCCTGCAGTCCCTGCTACTCGGAAGGCTGAGGCAGGAGAATTGCTTGAACCTGGGAGGTGGAGGTTGCAGTGAGCCAAGATAGCGCCACTGTACTCCAACCTGGGCGACAACACAAGACTCCGTCATATATATATATATATATATAGCAAATCTTAAATAGCAATATACAACATCTGCCATTTTGTGATCTTGATAGTTTACATATTCATATTCAGATAACCCCAGGCTTGATGCTTCTGTTTAATTCAATATGTGGAAACATATTCATTAATTCATTAATTCATTAATGAGGGAAATACAGGACAACACCTACTGAGCACTTACCACACATCTGACAGGGCCCTAACTGGTTCCCGTGTATTACTTTGTTTCCTCTTCAAAACAACCTTTAGAGATAGGGGTTATTGTTACTCTCATTTTATCCTTGTGGAACCTGGGGCGTAGAGAATTTCAGTGAGGTAATCTGCCAAGGGTCACATAATTATTCCAGGCAGAGCTGAGTTCTCAATCTAGCCATTCCAACTCCAGCATCGGTGGTGTTTACCACATCCCTTCATTCGTTAAGTGCCTACCTTATCCTCTGAGTTCACAGTCTAGTGGGGGTGAAAACAGACACTAAACAAATACATAAATATATGTCAGGGGTTTGTAACTGGGATTTAAAAAAAATGGTAGGGCCGGGTGCGGTGGCTCACGCCTGTAATCCCAGCGCTTTAGGAGGCTGAGGTGGGTGGATTGCCTGATCTCAGGAGTTTGAGACCGACCTGGACAACACGGTGAAACCCCATCTCTACTAAAATACAGAAAATTAGCCAGACGTGGTCATGGGCGCCTGTAATCCCAGCTACTCGAGAGGCTGAGGCAGGAGAATCACTTGAACCCAGGAGGCAGAGGTTGCTGTGAGCCAAGATCGTGCCACTACACTCCAGCCTGGGTGACACAGCAATACTCCGTCTCAAAATAAATAAATAAAAGGTAAAGGGATAACGAGTAAAGGAGTTATTTTATAATGGGTTGTCAGGAGGTCCTCCCTGATAAGGTGAGATTTGTGCCAAGACTTGAATGAGGAGCAAACTACATGATATTTGGCGGAAGAGTAAGGACAGAGGCAGGGGGAACTGCAAGCAGAAACACTTGAGCTGCAGGAAGCCAGAGCGACTGGAGCAGAGTGGGCAAGAAGCCAGGGGCAGTGGAGGGGACAGAGAATGAGAGGGACTGGTGGCCAGGTCACCTGGTTATGGCATATTATAATTGGTACATGCAACCTTCACAAATGTTTTTAGAACATCATCACTAAGATGATAAGCTCAATGTCCATCATTCAAGATTATTGTGGTGATTCCGTTGATTCAGTTGTGAAGACTCCCTGTCACAGCAAGGGGATTATAAATGTGAATCTCTTCAGCAGGAACTGGTTCCCTTGGTTGGATTTCAGTTCTGAGAGTCTGATGTTGAATAAACTTAACTCTGGAAAATTGTTCAGGGGTCACCAAACATCCTACTTTGCCTGGAACTGTCCTAGTGTTAGCACCTAAAGTCCTATATCCTAGGAAACTCTTCAGTCCGGTACAAACTGGGATGGTTAGTCACTGTCCACAGTTTCTTAAAATTGTTCCTTAGGAAATGAGGGAGAAAACAGTGGCATGCCATCTGGCCTTCTGCATTGAACCTATTCACTTCTTGGTCATAGTTAATACTTTTTATTCATAGATAAACAATGAAAGTGAAAACAGAGAGACTTGCAAGTGACCTTATAAGTTTAAGAAAAATAACCTTAAGCTTCGTTCTCTATTGCCAAAGCTCAAAATACCACTGAACGTGTGTATTTATAAACAAGATACTCCCAAAGACAATCTCAGATCATTCTAAAAAGTAAGACATGTTTCTGACCACATTTCACAACTACAACACTTTAAAACAAAAAAGAAAAGGAGGAAAACGAAGGTAACAGCTCATGTTTTAACAGGTAACAGAGAAAAATTGATGAATATCTCAATTAGTGCTACAAAGACATTTGCTTGAATTCAAAACTATTTCTGATATTTAAAAAACAAATTATGAGTAGATCCAAGCTTCCATAGCAAACTAGCTTACATTTATTATAAACCAATACAAAGCAATTGAGATTTCACTATTTTAAATTAGGCATTATATCCAAATAATCAACTATAACTAGCATTAAACTTTATGTTACAAATAATTTTTGACATGAAAAGTGTGAATGATATGATAGTAAGTAAAAAGTAGGATAGTAAATATATATGCAATAAGAATTTGACTGTACTAAAGAACAAGAATAAACCAGCGACAAAAAACCCCAAAATTATTTTTCTGCTTTTTAAAAATTACACTTTTTAACATATTCCACAATGTGCCCCTATTGTTTTTAAAATTTAGAAGATAAAGTTAAGACAATTTTTTTCAGAACAATTATAGTTTTCTGATAGGACTTCCAAAACTGTAAATTACTGCTAAGGAAATAAGAATGATCAAATTCCAAGTGAAAAATTTACGCTTACCCAAATGATCAAGGCAAGTGCTTCAAACGTGGAAGTAATGAAACACAGTAGTTTTATTTTGATGTAGAATCAGAACGGAGGAAACAAAATCTCCCTTTAGTGGAGCAAGTCATAAGGAAGAGGGAGAATAAAATGTGGACATTCAAAGTTACTTCATAGTAAGGTTTCAGTCTCTCTTTTGGAGAAGTGGACACAGCAAGGCAAAAGAAGAAAGAACTTTGAAGAGCTAGAGAAACTCAGTAGGTTATCCCATGGCTTGAAAAGTGGTGATTTGCTTCAGGAGAGTGGATTTGGGGTTCATCAGAGGTCTTTGTGATTCAATATTAAATGGCCCCTTTATTTCTTTGAATTGTTATTTGTTCTTTGTAGCCCTCTATATTTACATATTAGGGTAAACAGGGCATGGAGAAATATATGGTCCTTATTTATAGCATTATACATTCTTTTGTCTGTTACTTTCCTTGTTCTTTACTGAAATATAATTCCTCATTGAAACACTATAACAAAAAGAATAAAATAATCACCATTTTAGATTACTTGTCTTTATAATTTTATGCTCACTGTCTTGTTGGATCCTCTTGATAATTTAGGAATGGCATTGAATTAGTATTATTTGAGCTTCCTAAAGATACATAGGCTGTGTCAGAGTAAACATCTTGCACATCTGAAATGGGATGGAACAAGACTTATACCTCTCACGAAGGCCCATGGCCTCTAGGATTGTTCTATTTCCTACAGTGTACCATCTTGGAGATGTGATTCCCAGAGAAAGAATATGCAATTAGAAGTTTCTATTTAAAACAAAACAGAGCAAATACCCACATTTCTTGCCCATACATAGGCAATATTAAAAAATAGATAACCTGTTTCATTGGAGTTAAACAGACATTAGATTGGGAGAATATGCCTACTTGGTCTATTCTGAGGAATTTACATATAATTTTGGAGTTGCAATATTATTTTAAAACTATCAGAGCACAAATATTTTTCTTGAATAATACTGCATCCTTCTTTTGATTTTCATTTATTCATTAAAAAATAAATGCTAAGGATTAGCCAGATGACTTTCAAATCAACAGTGAACAGTCTCATGAAACTACAATTTTCCACCTTAGTTTCCCCAAAGGAAATTAAAGTTATAATCTTATAAAATATTCTACATAATTTAAATTCTTGGTTTAATATTGTCATTTTATGCCTTATGCTTACACCTGCATTTTAATAAATGCAACTCAGCGTGCATCTCCTGGTGTGTCTCTGGGGATATGCTTTTTATCCTTTTGTTATTTTGCATTGATTTAGAGTTACTTTTTCTCTGGGTCATTTGTGGTGTCGTAAGTTCTGTCTTTAAGTGATGGCAATAATACAGAGAAAATTTTCTGTTAAATGCCGAGCTATTATTTAAAAATGATAATAACAATTCTTCATGAGAATCTC
The DNA here is from genome assembly GCF_009764315.1 of Trachypithecus francoisi. Lineage (NCBI taxonomy): Eukaryota > Metazoa > Chordata > Mammalia > Primates > Cercopithecidae > Trachypithecus > Trachypithecus francoisi. The sequence goes on along the minus strand of NW_022681454.1, from coordinate 135,246,876 downwards.
TACAACACCTTCCTGAGAGGCCAGCAAGAGACATTTTAGATGATTCCTTTTTAGCAGCTTGAGGACATTAAGAGACTTGTAATTTGATGCCTTCCTATGTCCACAGGTGCAGATGAAACATGATGGTGTAATCAGTAATCCTTGACAATGATGACAAGGACGTGTGTTCTGCCTGGGATAATTTCCATGAATTCAAGGGCTGTCATTAAGTTTGGCCTGGGCATGACAACTTCATTCTTGAGGAAGCCATCCTGTACCCTGATACCACCATTTTCTCTTCCAAGAAACAGCTGATACATTGAACAGAGATGACTTGTGGAATATAGTCAAGAAGTAGCTTAAATGTTCTCTCCCTCTACCCTTTTAAATGTAGTTTGTAAGTTTAACCTTTTCATTTCTTTGTGAAAAGTTAGGCAAACTCCGTGATGTTTCTGGTCACTGTTGAGTAATACAGTTTTCTCGTTACTGCAGATCACAGAAAACTGTCCCGGTTTAGTAACTTAACTGTCAGAAGCATGTATTTGTAAAAACTTTGATCTTGTGTTAAAGTTGAGGCTTTTTTTCCTTCTGGCAGCTTGAGTCTGCTGTGAGTGGGAAGCCAGAAGTTGAAGTAGGGGTGGAAAAGATTTATTACCTAATCTAATACTCCTTCTACTCCTTCTCCAATTCACCAGCAGAGTTTTCTGGCTCTTCAAGGATTGGCGCCAGGAAGGAAGAAGAAGTAAGAGAGGCAGCAAAGATGTTACTTCACAGCTCCTTGTGAGGTGCTTTAGCATTTTGGCAGGTGTTTACAGCTGACAACTTGACAGATGGTCACAGCAGACTCTTTTGTGGGGGCTTTTGTGAATTTTCTGCAGTTCTCTGTAAGATCTCAAGCAGGGGTCAGCTTTCTCTTTGCAGTATGATCAGTAAATGTGTCTTCCTCTAGAAGCAAATGATCCCCCTTCTCACTTTGTGGCACATCCCATGAATTCTATCTAGTGCCTGATGAGTGTGTGATAATCAATGGATGACAGATAAAGAAACAGTACCATAAACTGAGTTGGTTAGTCAATATAATGAAAGAGTTTATACTGATAGGATGTATGGGATAGAAGAAAGCACAGATCAACACAATGATAAATAATATTAATATTGTAAGTAGACAGGAGTAGTAATGATGGAGTTGAAGTCATCTACAAGGGGCAAAGATAAAAAGGTAAATAAGAAAGAAGGGCATATAGATAAAATTGTATTGTCAAGTGAAAAGAGAATATGTTTAGGATTGTCTGACAATCAAAAACTGTTGAAATGTAAAAGAGGAAGTTATACCAGCATATTGCATTTGTGGTTAGGTAGAAAATAATTTCACAAAAACGTATGACTCAATAGGCTTGAATAGCATGAAGTGTCTGCCCAAATACTACTAAGAATTTAGGCAGTCAATAAAACAGGGAAGAAAAAAGTCAATGGACAGCATTATTCAAGAGAAGCTTTATATGCTTCTTTTAAAAGGATGGAAGTATGTTATAAACAGAAATTAAATGGTTGAAATAAGGTTTAATTTAAAGACAGTAAGACCATTAATATGCTCATTAAATACAATTTGGCTACCAGAAATCTGTTTAATGAGATTTACCAACCACTAAAACCATCATGTCTATCAGTTAAGAAGCCATTAAATATCAGTAATTTTGTTCGTTATGGAAAATACAGTTAAACTATTCCAAGAGAGTCAGAAAGCTACAAATAATAACAATGAGTAATATAATATTTTTGAGTATTTATAGCAAGCTAGCCACTACTCTAACATTTTCCTGAGCACAATTTCCTTTAGTACTCACAGGTCATGTCACTGTGTCCTATTCATAGTTAGGGGAACTGAGGCCTGGACAGTGTAATTAACTTACCTAGGGTCACACAACCAGGCAGTGGGTTGAAGCCTGAACTCAGGCAGTCTGACTCCGGAACCCACATTCCTAACCAATGAGTTACCCAATGGTACCTGTCATAAAAAATATCCAGCAGTCTTAGGGCAAATCTAATAGCAGCAGCCTTACCTGCTAAAGGCTGGTGATCTGATTTTCAGCCCAGACCTCCATGTGGTCTTTGTCACACTGGTGGCAGGAGTCAGATGATCTCTTGCAGAAAGTACTATGAGAGAGTCACCTGTCACAGGCCCTCGCTTTCACTGCTGCACAGTTTCAGCCAGATCAAGGACTGGAGACAGGAAAGCAGAGCTCCTGAAGTTTTGACCCTCCTAGCTCTTTCTTTGTCTCGGATTTTTAATTCTTTCATCACCTGTGGTCGCTCAGATCTACTTTCTCTTTGGTCACTACCCAAAGCTCTCTTTCTTACCATCCTGGATCACCTCGTTTTGTATCTTCCATTTTGCTTGTGGCCTGGGGTGCAGGAAGGCAATGGTTTAAGAGAGAGCTTGTCTCAAATATTCACTGATTCCTGAGGGCAGAGTGTGTTTGCAGAAGGCTGAAAGTGTGCATGAAGACACCTTGAATGTTTTGCATCTGTGGTATTGTATTATGGTTAACATTTTGGGGTCAAATTGTGAATGGTGAAAGCTTAAAAAAACCCCAACTAGTTCTGAAAGGGAATGTTGAGCTTACATAATTATTGCTTGTCAAAACCGCACTTAGTAAATACAGCCCATAGCAGGATTTTTTAATCTGCATCACAGTTAATAATTAATCCTCTAAACTTATTGTCTATCGCTAATAAACACATACCAAGTTTATTACTCTCTCTAAATTCTTGCCCAATATGTCAGCTTGTTTCCATCTTATTTCTTTTCTCTTATCCCTAATTTTTAAAAGTTGAAATCCATATTATTTCATACTACTCAATAATGCTTCTAAAAACTTTTTTTCTAGAGTTTTTCTACCAATAGAAGTGTTGAATAATAAAATCATAATCATGTCTTTATCTTTCACTTGGCTAAATTTTGGATTATGACCTTAGGTGAAGAACTGTATCTTTTGCAACTCAATTCAGTGCCAATCACATTGCTACACTTTACAACTAAATAACAACCTTAGTACCAACATATATAAGATCTTATTAACCTTAGCTCTGAACTTATACTTTTAAGGAAATAATTATGCATACCCACTAGACTATGTGGGAGTCGAAAATCTGGAAAAAATATAGCTAGACCTTTATGTAAGATACTCAACCAAACATATTCAGCTAAAATAAAATACCCGATTCTAGAAATAGCATATAGTGGATGACAGCAGTAAGCTAAACCAGATGGCATGTATGACAATGTCCTCTGTTAGAGATTCTGAAGTCACCCTTTGGGAACCCATTTCATTGCCTAATACTGAAGTTGGAAAGAAGCTCTTTGCATCTGATCTTTATTTTCCTTTATGCAACCAAGTTTCTTTCTTCTCGGACTGTCTGTCTGGGAGGTGAAAATAGCTGATTCTTAAAAGAACTCCTCCATTGGTCAGAATACTCTTATTAAGTCAAGTTTATATTTCTTTCTTTAAGCTAAAAAACTTTTGTTATTCATAGTTGCTGATGGGATAGTTTGCCACACGTATGAAGAGGGCCACACAATGCAGTACATGACGTAAACTTCACACCTGGGATCTGTGGATAAGTGAACAGGTTCCCAGTATTTTCTGTCACCTGGAATGTGCTGATTTAATCAATAAGATTTTCTACCCTGGCTTTCAATTTCCCAATTTTTAGAAATCCACAGCAGATGATATTAAAGAATCGAGACAGTGGCGGTGATAGAACTAACATAGATGTTTCAAAGAGGAATAGTTTATTCTTTATGACGCAGACTGACGCATGTTTTTAGTAGATCTAATTGATTACCAACCAACAAGCTTTATGTTTGCTTTTGCAACTGTTCTATCCAATGACGAAGCCACTAGACCCATGTAGCTTTTTAAGTTTAAAATAGATAAAATAAAATAAAAATAAAATAAAAAATTTGGTTCTTCAGTCATGGTAGCTACATTTGATTACATGAGGGTAATGGCTGACATACTGGATGGTACAATTATGGCGCATTTCTAACATTGCAGGAAGTTCTGATGGAGGGTGCTCCTAGTGCAGAACAACCCTGGTCTTCTGCCTGCATGCTTGTAGTGACACAGAAAAGTACCTTTTAAAGATCTCTACAACCAAAGACCATATCCTTAGGTTGTTCAGTGCATGGCAAAAGAATATAAGAGATGGGGAAATAATTTCTACCCCATACACATATTCTCAACAGTAGGACAGACTTAACATGAGAGGGACTTACAGAGCTTCTCTCTGGTCTCAGAAAATAGTCATCTTTTCCTGCCTGACTGCTTATCCATATGGTAATTCTCTTGTTAGGAATTAGGAAAGCCACTGAGTTTTTTACTTTGTTTGCCTTATATTTTCAACATCATTTTATAATAAGTACTTTCTCAAATTATTTTTTATTTTTATTTTTCATGACAGAGTCTTGCTCGGTTGCCCAGGCTGGAGTGGAGTGATGTGATCTTGGCTCACTGCAGTGGCATGAAATCAGCTCACTGCAGCCTCCACCTCTCAGGTTCAAGCGATTTTGCTGCCTCAGGCTTCCAAATAGCTGGGATTACAGGCACGTGCCACCATGCCCAACTAGTCAACTGAACCAAGTTTTAATATTCATTTCTGTGATTTAAAACTCTACTTTCTTCATAACCCTTTAAATGTATGAAAAAGTGGGATTTTGTGGATTCTAAGGTAACATCATATTAGTAGAGAATGATTTTACTGTTTTTACTTTTGGGTTCCTATATGATATGGTTTGGTTCTGTGTTCCCACCCAAACATCATCTCGAATTGTAATCCCCAGGTATTGAGGGAGGGACCTGGTAGGAGGTGATTGGATCACAGGAGCAGTTTCCCCCATGCTGTTCTCACAATAGTCAGGGAGTTCTCATGAGATCTGGTTCTTTGATAAATGTCTAGCAGTTTCCCTGGTGTGCTCTCTCTCTGTCTCTCTCTCTCTCTATCTCTCTCTCTTACCACCTAATGAAGAAGATTCTTGCTTCCCCTTCACCTTCCGCCATGATTATAAGTTTCCTGAGGTTTCCCCAGCCATGCAGAACTGTGAGTCAATTAAACCTCTTTTCTTTATAAATTACAGAGTCAGGCAGTATCTTTATGGCAGTATGAAAGCAGACAAATACACCATATATGTGTATTAATCTCAATGCTTTATTGTAAAAGTAAGTGTTAAGATTGTTTATAGGTGCTTTTCTCCTTCCCACATTTGGTGAAGATTGTTTATAGGTGCTTTTCTCCTTCCCACATTTGGTGACAAGGCCCCTCACTGGTATCATGGCAGGCTCTGTACTAATCAAGATATTAAGATGAAAATTTCGTATTGATAATTAGAATAAAAAACACAAGCAATTGTTTGTCATGTGAGTTACATCTGAGATTGTGCTCCTTAAATTTTTTTTTAATTCAATCTTGGTTTCTATTGAACAACCCTATAGAATTAGTAAATGATTTAAATAAGATTTTAGTAGACTTAAATACTTTGCTGTTACTTGAAGAAAAAACAGCCTACTCAAGAATAACTTAATTTTTTCAAAGATAATATTTATGATGGAGGAGTTATAAAGGAACATATATCTTTGATGTGACTTTAATACTCAAGAGTGGGCTGTCTAAAATCAAGATGAAAATACAGCTGTATTAATTTGACTACTTAGTAGCCTCTGTCACTCTGCTTAGCACTTCCAGAGGTCTGTTTTCTTTCTTCTCTTCTCAGGTTGATGAACCCATTGTGACAAATATTAGGGGGTTACTTAAATCCTTTAAAATGCTTCTCTGCACAATATGGTTATTCTTCAGATCCTTAGCTACTGGTAAAACTGTGTACATCTGGCCAAAACGTTGCCTCTGGGAATCCAGAGGGTTGAAAAGATGAAATGGCCAAGGGCAGCAGCCTCATGCATTACATTATCACCTGTCACTGTGTCTTACGTTCTCTGTAAGAACAAGATGGCCCTCCCCACTCAGGCCAAGACCTTGAGTACCGGCCAGATGCCAAGCAGCTTGTTTGACCTCATTAAAATTGAGCGATCATGTAAATGTTTGGGTCTGAGGCCAAATCTCTTAGAGCTGTTTAAAATTTCTGAGGATATTATCATAAGACATTTGATTTGTGATCTTTTCTTAGTATTTTCTAGCAGAGCACTCTGAATGGAAATAGGCCAAGAGGGAATTAGATCAGGAAATTAGGATTAAAAGCAAAACATCTACTACAAAAAACGCAGCCAATACATGGCTACTTATCTCACTCTTTTTTTCTCTAAAAACAATTCATGTTGTAAAAACTTAGCAAATATAAAGTTAAAAATTATAGTTAAATGAAACTTATGAACTACAAAAATATGGCATTAGCTGGCCAGACAAGCAAATGGTGTTTATTTTCAGGGAGTAGGGATTTGGGGTCCTGACAGCATCTATTTGATACTATGCTGACTCACAGTCATGACCTCTGTTTCCAATCCTATTCTGCGGAAGGTCAAAAAAGTGAATTTAGATTATATAGAAAGTGCAGTACAGGAAAACAGTGCAATTTCTCATGGCTTCATCAAGATCACGTGGGATTGGTAACTGATTAGATTTTCTGAAGGCTGCAGATTTTCTTGAATATAAATCAAACTTCCATCTATGAAGGATAAAGTTTTTACTTCCAGTTTAATTACTTACTGCCAAAGGACATGCTTTCACTATTGCTTTGGTTCCCGTGAACTTCCCTGCACAGTGTTCTGTCAAGTTGGTGCAAATGCCTCCACTAATTGGTGTCCTGCCCTGTTGTCCTCATGCTGAGTTCAGCATGAAACTGGTCTCTCTCAACGAACAGCCTTAGGGTGATGAAAGCTATGCAGCACTACACAGCACAGATGTGCCGTGCCTGAATGTGTTTGTTCAATCAGCATGGACACTTTTCAAACAAAATAAAACAGATGACCAAATTTGATTGTTATTTGTAACTTTCATAGAAATGATATTTGTGCTCTTGCAGATACCTATTGGCCATCAATGACTCCAGTACTGTTTCTTAAAACTATCATCAGCCACAGTGGTAGCCAAAACATTGAGAAGGAATCCTCACTCTTCACTGCCTGCTGACTTCTTATGCTTATGGCGAGGTCCTTTTAGGCACAACCTTAGTCATATCACTTTATATCTGTACCTCTGTCTCCTTGTCTATAATATTATGATTTGGGACTATAAAATGACAAATGTTCTTTCCATATCTAAAAGCATAGGGTTATGTGACATAACTGGGTTACAGGATGGAAGTGAGAACTTAAGAAATAAGTTGAAAATATTGCTACTTTGATTCATGGAGATTTTATTATCATGAATTGACTTTTTAAGTCATTCTCTTTTATAAGGAATTAAAGTGAGAATAGAAGAATAAGAATAGCAGCTTTCACCTCATCTTAACAAAATCATAACACCTCACATTTACACAGTAACTCCTAACCTTCTTCTAAGTATATTACAATTTGTGAAGCACCATTACATACATGATGCGAGTTGAACTTCACAACCACCTGGTCTAGTGGGTGAATAGAGCAGCTGTTGTCCAGCATCTCAGAAAGGTCAAGTCAGAGAGATCAAGTGGTTAGTGGTAAGCTTGCATGAGTCCATTTCTTTTGTTACTAACACAATGACTGTTCCATGGTATGACCCTACCTTTATGCTTTATTTACTGCTAATAACCCTTCTAATACGTTTTCTGACTTAGAAAAAAATAGAACCTTGCTATATAAAAGATGTGCATTTGCTTTTAGCTTCCTGAAACCATGTTTCATTGGCTTTTCAATGTATTTGACTTCTAGTTATATTTTAAAACTCAGATTGTGAAATTGTTGTGGAAGCTATTTTTGCTTTTACTTTGTTTTCAAAGGTATGTGGAAAATGTTAACTTCTTAGAGGTATAAGGGGAAAAATCCTACATGTCTATGATTATATTGGGTGACAGTCTTAAAAAAGAATATATATATATGGCTAGTGGGTAGTGGATATGGGCAATAAATTGCCTGTCAAAACCAACCTGCCTTTTTAAATGTGGGGAAACATTGTCCCCTTAAGACATAACTATAGGAAAGAATATTGAGGTCAGAATTACAAACTCCAGAGGAATGCACAGACTCTATTTTTTTTAGAAAAACACTCATGAAAACATAGTAATTAAACATGGAACAATCTTGGAAATTTTTCTTGCTATGTGACTGTTATTTCTAGGAAGCAAAGAGGAAGAGTCAAATGTGAACATTCATGATTCATTCAGAAATCTAGACTCTGAGTTTTAACAATTATTATACAACCTCTCAGGAAGTTTTTCCTGTAGCTGTGAAAACAAATCACAACCAACACCTCAAGTACACTAGTTCCCAAATTAAAAAATGGCTATTACAGCGCTTTCATGTGAAGGAATGTTTGACTTTCTAACAACCAATCTTTGTGGAGCTAAAAATACTCTAAGCAAGAGACAAGCATTTACGTGAGTTTATTAGAAGCAAGCAAAATTATCCCATGTAATTTTGGTTTCTTGAAACTCTGGGGCAGACCTTTTGTTCCTCTAGGTTTAGACTCCTTATAGTAACATGACCACTGTGTAAATAAATAAACACATCGATAAATAATATTTTCTGTTTTCAACCCCCTCCACCCAAAAGACATCTTCTTTAGGGAATCCAGTCTGGCTATTTTGAATGGCATTAACCCAACATATTGATTCATTTTCTTGACTGAGTTGCCCTTTTTTAGTTTGGCCAAGTCAACCTTATTTTGAGATGCAGGGAAAAGACTTTTATTCTTGTTTTGAAAATCTTGCTGATTTGCTGAACAAACCTCCAGCCTGATCTTTTTCTTTTGTAAGTTACATAAGTCGTGCTGTGTGAACTAACATCTTGTCACTCATTGTCCTAAAGCAAAAGCCAAACTGGTGAGAAACCACCTACTGCTGAATATCAAGCCAGTGCCAAAAAGGCAACAGCTACATGCTGTTCTGTTGTGCCCTAAGTGATCAAACAATACTGAGAGCAAACAGGAACTTCAGCAGCAGGAATCAAAGGACTTCCCTAGCCCAGGAGAGTGGAGAGGAGCAGGGGAGGGATTTTCTTTAGGTGAGGTGACACTATGCAAATAAAGGCACCTGTACTTTGTTTTCTGTTTGGGATCTTTGAGTACCATTAGAGGAGAAAACTTCAGGCTGATGCAATTTTTATTTAATGGACAGAGAAACAACAGAGGACCGCTGTTAGAATGTTTTTGCTTTGTATTTGGTGTTTACGTGTATGTATTTATGTTTAACTTCTTATTTTTAAACATTTAAACATTTTCTTCTGAAAAGAATTTGAAGTATCTCATGTTTCAGTCTCTTATACACACACAGACATGTGCATCCACACATACACACATTACACATTTTTATTTAAGGCCTTCCATATTATCTTTTATAGATAAAACCAGACAAAATGTTTTAGGGTACTCATGTTAACAATGCAGTTAATAAAAACAATTGTATTAATGTCCCTTCATCCCTTCAGAAGTTGTTTCCGTTGGCCAAAACAAAATCTTAATTTTGCTGGAAGTTGAGAGGAAATGTTTTGGCGGAATCCATCTTTTTTTTTGAGATGGAGTCTTGCTCTGTTGACCAGGCTGGAGTACAGTGGCGTGGTATCGGCTCACTGCAACTTCTGCCTCCCAGTTTCAAGCAATTCTCTGCCTCAGCCTCCTGAGTAGCTGGGACTATAGGTGCTGTCACCAAGCCCAGTTAATTTTTTGTATTTTTAGTAGAGATGGGGTTTCACCATCTTGTCCAGGCTGGTCTTGAACTCCTGACCTCATGATCTACCCGCCTCGGCTTCCCAAAGTGCTGGGATTACAGGCGTGAGCCACTGCGGCCAGCCTGATCTTTTTTTTTTATAAGATAGTCAACAATTAATAACTTTAAAACTATGTCCACTCACATTCTTAAGAATGATTGTTTGATGATATAGAAAATAAAATTTCTATAACTGTATACCACTTTAAAACTTTCACAGTAACACTAGGGTTTAGAAGACACTAAAAAGGAATAGACAGGCAGAAGGGATGGTTTGTTGCTTCTAGTTAGTATTATTCATACTATTTCCATCATTTAGCCATTATTCGCCTGCTGACTCTTGGTAACTTGTATATTCCCTACAGAATGAAAGCATCACCAACATTTGGTCACAGGCCTCAGAGTATTAAAACTCTGATTATATTTGGTATAAGGAATAGGTTCTTCATATTGTGGTCATGATATCTAAAATATACAGAATTTCTGGCTTCTTGTTTTCAATGTGTCTTAATTTGGGATGCTATAATAAAGTACTATAGACTAGGCTTTTAAAATAACAGATATTTATTTCTCCCAGTTCCAGAAGCTGGAAGTTTGAGATCAGGGTGCCAACATGGTCAGGTTCTGGTGAGGGCTCTCTTCTGGTTGCAAACTGCTGACTTTTCACTGTATGCTTACATGGTGAAGAGAGAGCAAGCTCTTTGGGGACTCTATAGGGACACTAATCAGGTTTATGAAGGCTCTAATCTCACAACCTCATTTAATCCTAATTACTTCCCAAGGACCCTACCTCCTAATAACATCACATTAGGAGATGAGGTTTCAACATATGAATTTTGAGGAGATACTAGCATTCAGCCCACAACACAGTGCTTTATGAGATGGCCTCTAACAGCCTCATCCTCAGCTACATCTGTTTGTATGTACTTTATTTGTTTATATGTCAACTTATTGAAGGCTTCTCTCTCATGTCATGCCACACTCTTCCATGTCTGTGCATTTGCACAATGTTAGGGAATAATATTTCTTTCTATAGTCTGGTGTTTCTATGATGAGGGAGGAAGTTCTGCTAGAATAACATTCCTGACTTTATTTCCCTTTTCATATCCTCACACTCTTCACTCCAGAGCAGGTAGATTGTGGCTTTTCTAATCAGAGGGTTTGGAAAGAGAAAGTGATCATGAGTATGCCAGCTCCTTCTCTTTCTTTTTATCAGGAGCTGGTCCATTCTCCTTGGCTCCTCATGTTCTCCTGGTCCAGCATTGCCTGCAACTGGTTGTCTGACCAAATCACTATTAGAGTCTAGGGTCCGCTTGCCCACAGATGACACCTGTATCCTCCACCTGAGCCTCTTTTTAAGGTTTTCTTCATGGTTCCTGTCTCAATCAGTTGGGGGTGTTGTAACAAACTACCATAGACATAGACTGAGGGGACTATAAACAACATAGATTTGTTTCCCACAGTTCTGCGGGCTGGAAGTCCAAGATCAGGGTGCCAGCACGGTCAGGTTTTCATGAGGGCCCTCTTCCAGGTTGCCAGTTTCTTTCTGTACCATTACATAGAAGAAAGGGATGAAGAAATTCTCAGGGTCCCTTTTACAAAGACATCCTATTTATGACTCCTCCACTCTTACGACCTAATCACGTCCCAAAGGCCCCACCTCCTAGTACCTCCTAATGCCATGCCAGTGGGGGTTAGGATTTCAACATATGAATTTTGAGGGGAAACACTCAGTTTATAACAGTCCCCCTTTGCTGTCTTCTTTGGATTATGTCTCAATTGATTATTATTTTGAGAAAAGGGGTGTTATTTTTGGGCTCTCATGAAACTACAACACGTGTTGTCTTTTCTTGCTGTGTCTTTTCCTTTCTTTTTATCTTTTACATATTCATCTCAGGCATCATTCCCTCTTGGTTTTCCTCCTTTCTTCTTCTGTGCTCCTGTGGAATCACATGCTTCCTTCTGCATGGCTTATTTTCTTGTCTCTCCCCCACCAAACTGCAAGCTTCTTGGGTGCAGAGACTGATGGGTTCATCTTCGTCTTCCCAGTGCCTATCACACACAGAACCTGGCATACAGTAGGTATTGGATAAAGGTATTTGGAATGGAGTAATGAATTATGAGAAGATCTAAGAGCTAAGATCAATTTTTAATCCACCGATACTGAATTATAATAGTTAAGTCTTATAGTCACAAAGAAAATCCATGAGTGTGTTTTCTTCTTCAGAAACTGTTCATCTTCCATGCTGCTGTCTTACACCACTTTATATACATCATAATTATGAAGATACACCCCCAGGGTTTTTTTTCTGAAAATTACTCCACCCCCAACTCCAAATGCCCTAGCAATATATAAGTATTGGCACCAATGTTTCCTTCCTAATGTTATTATTTTGATTGATATATCCAGTAAATATAGAGATGAGTGTGAATATGTGTATGCACCTTGGGAATGGAAGTCTGTAGTCGGGGCTTAGCAGCAGAACGCTGGGGATGAGGAGCTGAAAATCTGATATATATTTTGTGGCCCTGGCTGCAAATAAATCCCGAGGCCTACACTAATAAAGTGGCTCATTTGAAGTCAGTGATTTTGAGATGAGGGGCACAGTAGCAACCAGTGATTGACTCGGCAGGCCGCAGATTAGGTCTTAAATCAAAGGGCAGCTTTCATCCTTGTTTCCTATGGACCCAGGCAGCTGCCATTCATCAGCTGCTTTATTCCCACCTTGCACATGATTGACACCTATTTACTGTCCAGTTTAGTATCTTTTCATGTGTGTCAATCCTATCCTCCTAAATGGGTTGTAAGCCCCTCTGGAGCAGTGTGACAACAGGGATACACTTCTTTGTAGATTTGTAAGTCTGTTGCACAGTGCCTTGTATATACTTGATGCTCACAGAAGGTTTTTTTGTGATTGATTCTTTGTAACACTAACAGCAAACATAACTTTCAACGTGTAAAAAATGAAAATAGTTACAAATCTCTGTCTTTAATCTCTAAAAGGTAATGGAAACCTTGAACTATTTGATCCTCTCGTTGTCTCTCCTTTACTTCCCCTTTTATGACAAAATAAAGCAGATTTTTTCCTGCTAATTTACCTAAGCAAAGGGTTATTGCAGCTGAAGATGAAATAGTTGGAATCCTGGAATGTTTTAGTGTCTCCCAGGTTCAGTATCGGTAAATAATGTGGCATTGCTGAGTTCTGGGAGAAAATAAATGCTTTAGCTTCAAAAAGTATCTGTTAAACAGAGACAGGTGTATCATGTTTACAAGGAATGTGACATTATAAACTCAGTCAAAACAACTCATCCAGATGTGCAGTGATCTGTATCCATGATCTCAGAGAACTCTGTCACAGGTTTTATGGGTAATTTTTGTTTGGGAGCATTTAGACACCTTAGCAGCCAACTGGAATGTGGCCAGTATCAGTAACAACACACAGATGAAAAACCATTATCTAATCAACTCCCATCAAACCAGTCAGTGGTAAAACAGTGCTTCTCTGAAACACTTTTTACAGATAACATTTTGGTTGTTAAATTTATGAAGTGTAAAGTTATATAACTTCTTTTTTGAAAAAGTCAAGGCTGCATTTTCATACACACAGCCACCCACAAACACAGTTCGGCAGTGGAAGTACTAATAAGGTCATTGACAAAAATAAATTACATAAATTGTATTTAGCAATTTTCAACATTCACTGAGAAAGTCCACACAGGGGACATGGCCTTGCCAATTATGAAAAATGTTATCCTGAATAATCAGCAGAGTGTGTTGACAAAAATGTCAGCATGAGCGGAGGCAGTGTACTTCATCTACTGGCGTGTGAGATACACCTTTTTGAACCCAAAGTTTTGCTAATTTAATGTGTTTTCATCTTACAGGCACACTGTGTATTCTTACTATAAATTTGGTAAAGGTAGTCCTTGTCTTAAAAGAAACTGTTTCTATTCTATATCATGGGAAATTGTTACTGCGTCAGTTATTTGGTTGGGAGAGGGGTGACTGTCTTTCTTCTGTGCTTCAGACATTAGGTGCTCTCTACCAAAAGAATAAAGAAATGCTCACAATTTACTTGAATGCCCTACTAGAAGAGCACTGGGATCACCTAGATTATAGATCTCTGTTCCTACCAGGATAAAATTGAATTTCCTGGGTCCTTTCTGTTCTCAACCTCACTAGATTCAAGGTATAGGAAACCCTAGCCCTCCAGTACACACACACCTGAGCTTACACAGATGGATGGGCATGTTGGCCATTAGCTGCTCCACTAATGTACAGTTACTTGCGCTACTTTGAATATATACCCAGGAGAAATTACAGAAGTGAAGGTGTGATGGGATATTGGATACTTCTTATTGGAGAGTGCCATTATTTTAGTTTCCAAATGTCAATTTTTGGTTTAATAAATTTCAGAACCAAAAAGATTTTTGAGATACATGATTTTAATTGCTCTCTTAGTCTTTCTTCTGAAAGTACTTGCTCCGTGGTCACAAGCTGTCACCTAACACGAATCCAAAACCACTTCCTAAATGGGAAGACCCCTTTTCTCACTTTGAAGCAGTTGGCCTTGACTACTGACCTGTTCTATCTGTCCCATGCCTCCTGTGGGCATCTCTGCTTTTTCTCTTTCCTTTGCTAGCTTCTCTTCTTTCCTTTATTTCTTTAAATGCAGGAGCTTCCTAATTTGTGTCTTTACTCTTTTCCTTCTTGGTGTTCATTTGTAATCTCATCCTCTCACATGGCTCCAGTTACAGTTTGTGTGAAATAGCTCTCAAGTTTATATCCTCCCTCCTGAATTACGGGAGCACACTCCCACAGTACTTGTGTGTTTCATATGTATCATACGTCAGTCACCATTTTGAAGTTCCTTAAAATTGTCTTCTCATTCTCGATTCCTCATTCTTGATAACTGCAGCATCACTATTATGGTTAGATGGGATCCAAATTTGTCTTCACTCTCCTTTTGCCTCAAGATCTAAAGATTCATCAAATTATGTCATTTCCTTCTTATTGTTGTGTGTTAGATCCTCTTAGATCCCCTCCTTTCTCATTGTCAACCCTCAGTTCATGTTTTTATTGTCTTCTTCTCAGAAAGTTAATGCAACCTTTTAACAGGGATCTAAGTCTCTTTTTGGATTTCAATTCATCTCGTAAAATACTTTCAGATTTATTTTTGTGAAAAAAATTTTTTTCAGTATCACTTCACTGTTTTAACAGTCATCTGTCTCACTCACTAAATATTTATCGAGTAGAACTACATATGACTAAGGATCCCTTTGTTGGATATGTACCTAAAGAAAATGAAATCAATATCTCAGAGATATCTGTGCTGCCATATTTACAGCAGCATTATTCACAATAGCCAAGGCACGGAAAGAACCTGTGTCTGTTGCTGAAGAATGGATAAAAATGCTGTGATATACACACAGAGAAGAGTATTTTTCAGCCTTAAAAAAGGACATACTGACAACAATGATGGACCTGGAGAACATTATGCTAAGCGAAGTAAGCCAGACACAGAAAGACAAATGTGGCATGATCTCATTTATATGTGGAATCTTAAAAAGAAAAAAAATCAAATACATAGAAACAGTAGAATCGTGTTTATCGGGAGCAGGGAAGCAAAGAAAATAGGGAGATGTAGTTCAAAGGATAAAAACTTGTTGTTATGTACGATGAATAGGTTTAGAGTGCTAATGTGCTGCAGGAGGACTATAGTTAATAATATCGTATTAAAAATTTGTTAAGAGAATATATTTTGCATGCTCTTGACACACACACGCACACACACGTACACATGAATTAACTATGGAAGGTGATGTAAAATTTGCTTACTTGTAATCATTTCACTTTGTATATGAAAACATCATGTTATATACCTGAAATATATACAATAAAAATATGTATTGAGTTTGTACTATGTGCTTGGGACTTGCATAAATTCTGGTGTACAAATGTGAAACATGATCTTTTCTTCAAGCAATTCCTAAACAGGTAACCCATAACTATAATACAGGGTGATTTGTATAATGATATAAGTATTTTCCTACCTCTAAAGCAGCTGCTTAGCATTCCATTCCTCTTTATACTATACAATTTCTTGCCATTTTAAGGACCTAGATAAAATACCATCTACATTGTGGTGTTTTTCCTTGTCTCTCTGATCATATCTCTTTCATTTGAAGTACTATATAATTTATTCTCTGAATCATTTATTTGGAAATTAATCACCCGCTAGTTTGTCATTTCTTCCGATGTCAATTTTAACTGTAATTTAATGTTTAATGTTTTGTCTTGTATTCTCATTTAGAATACATGTTCTAAGATTAGAATCTCATCATGTTCCAAGATTAGCGATTAGGTCTTAAGCTTCTTTATAGTCTCCCCTAAACTTTATACTACATTGCTATTAGGTATTCAAATGAAAACATGTTTCAAATGATAAATATTAAGTACATTTTACTGGGTAAGTTAGTATCTTCTTTTCTACCCTGATTTAACTCCAATACTGACATAAAATGGTTTTAACTATTTTTATACACAAATTTTTGAACAATCAAGTTTATTTTTAAGTGGGCATTTTCAACCTTCTATCCTATTCAGACTTGTCCTTGCAATTTTTAAGTCCCATCTCTTCTAACAGATCCCACAAGAATTGTTGTTAAAAATGAAATTCAGTGTAGTCTCCTGAGAGATGAAATATGTCCTTCAAAATAATTTCACCACAATACATTTTCTGACTCAGGAGATTTTGATTTTTGTCAACTTGGTCTCAAGGCAAACCTTGAGTATTAATATAAAGAAATAAAACACAATGCTAATGATACAGAGACTGCAAATTCCATTAGATAATATTCTCTATTTATGTGGAATAATGAACTAATTCAAGATTTTAATATACTAAAGTATTAAAAATTAAATTACTACAGTGATTGCATCATTTCTGATTGCTGCTATAACACCCACAGACTTAGTGGCTTCAAAGAGCAGAAATTTATGTGTATTTACAGCCTCATAGATCAGAAGTTCAACATGAGTCTCTCAGAGCTAAAATCAAAGCATCTGAAGGCTGCTTTCTTCCTGCAGAACGTAGGGGAGATTTTATTTTCTTGCCTTTTCTAGCGTTTAGAGACCACTGGCATCACTGGCCCCTTCCTCCAGCTTCAAAACAAGCAACGGCGAGGGCCAAGTGAATCCTCCAGTCCCAGTCCAGTTTTTGGATGACTCAGTCCTGGCTGACATCTAGATTGACATTGACATTGTGACACAGGACTCTGAGTCACAGTGTGGGGTATTTTGTTACACAGCAATAGAAAACTAATGCATCATATGATCTACCACTAAGTCTGCGGTTATTTGTTGTAATAGCAATAGGAAACTATGTAATTACTGCAATAATTTAAATTTTAAATACTTTAGTATATTAAAATCTTGAATTAGTTCATTATTCCACATAAACATAGAATATTAGCCAATGGAACTTGCCATCCCTGTATCATTATCATTGCATTTTATTTCTTTACACTCAATGTTTGCCTTGAGACCAAACTGACAAAAATCAAAATCCCCTGAGTCAGAAAATGTATTGTGGTGAAATTATTTTGAAGGACATATTTCCTCTCTCAGGAGACTACACTGAATTTCACTTTTGACATGTGTTCTGAGGGTCACTAATTCAATTAGATGCTCTTTTAAACAGTGATTCCTTGTTCTAATAACATTAAGGAACACTATACTCTATGCCTACTCTTGGATAATTAAAATATACATTAGTAGGAAATAAACTTTCACACAATTTAACTCAAATGTGAAGTACATTAATTTGACTGTGGGTCACCCCCTGCTACTTCCTCCCCTGCCACCTATTTTCAAGTAGTGTCTACTAACAGTCTTTAGGATACCTTTTGTAAAATTTTGGTTTACTCTAATTTTCCTATACTTTTTAAAATAAGAAATTGAGCCAGGTATGGTGGCTCATGCCTGTAATCCCAGCACTTTGGGAGGCCGAGGTGGGTGGATCACCTGAAGTCAGGAGTTCAAGACCAGCCTGACCAACATGGTGAAACCCCGTCTCTACTAAAAATACAAAAAATTAGCCGGGCCTGGTGGCAGGTGCCTGTAATCCCAGCTACTCAGGAGGCTGAGGCAGGAGAATCACTTGAACCTGGGAGGCAGAGGTTGCAGTGAGCAGAGATCGTGCCATTGCACTCCAGTCTGGGTGACAGAGTGAGATTCTGTCTCAAAAAAAAAAAAGAAAGAAAGAAAGAAAGAAATTTAATGGTAGAGAGGTTGGAGCTTTCTTAAAGTCTCTTAATTTAGGCAGAAAAATGAGTTTAGAGCATAACAAAATTAGAACTCAGGCCTCTTGGTTCCTGTGTCCTTTACCTCTGCTGATCAAAGTTTGCTTTAGGGGAATACGTGAGCAGATGGTTAATAGCATCAAGAGGCAAGGCCTGAGATATCATCTCACACCAATCAGAATAGTGATTATTAAAAAGCCATGAAGCAACAAATGCTGGCGAGGTTGTGGAGGAATAGGAACACTTTTACACTGTTGGTGGAATGGAAATTATTTCAACCATTGTGCAAGACAGTGCGATGATTCCTCAAAGATTTAGAACTGGAAATGCCATTTGGCCCAGCAATCCCATTACTGGGTGTACACTCAAAGGAATATAAATCATTGTGTTACAAAGATACATGCATGCATATGTTAACTGGAGCAATATTCACAATAGTGATGATATGGAATCAACCCAAATGCCCGTCAATGATAGACTGCATAAAGAAAATGTGGCACATATACATCATGGAATACTATGCAGCCATAAAATGAAACAAGCTCATGTCCTTTGCAAGGACATAGATGAAGCTGGAAGCCATTATCCTCAGCAAATTAATGCAGGAACAGAAAACCAAACAGCGCATGTTCTCAATTATAAGTGAGAACAACGAGAACACATGGATACAGAGAGGGGAACAACACACACTGGGGCCTGATGGGGAGGATGTGGGGGGAGAGAGCATTAGGAAAAAGAGCTAATGCATACTTGGCTTAATACCTAGGTGATGGGTTGATAGGTGCAGCAAACCACCATGGTACACGTTTACTTATGTAATAAACCTGCACATCCTGCACATATACCCCGGAACTCAAAAAATAAAATAAAATAAGAAGCAATGCCTGTTTCTCCCATTGACTCACTTCTCCTGCCCTCCCATTATACCATGACCTGAAACTCAGCCATCCGAATGTTTGTAATGGAAGCTTCAGTACAAGTGAAAAAGTCTTTAGGAGGAAAAACACTTTATTCTGTTAGCAATTGCTTGCAATTTAGGATGAATTAAGTATTTATGGTTTTGATAGCTGGGTGTGGTGGCCCACGCCTGCAATCCTAGCACTTTAGGAGGCTGAGGCGGGTGGATCATTTGAGGTCAGGAGTTCGAGGCCAGCCTGCCAACATGGTGAAACTCTGTCTCTACTAAAAATACAATAAATAAATAAATAAACAAACAAATAAATAAAAATTAGCCAGGCGGTAGTGGTGCGTGCCTGTAATCCCAGCTACTCGGGAGGCTGAGGCAGGGGAATTGCTTGAGCCTGGGAGGAGGAGGTTGCAGTGAGCTGAGACCAGGCCAATAAGCTCCAGTCTGGGCAACAGAGTAAGACCCTGTCTCAAGAAAAAGAAAAAGAAAAAAGTTATGGAAAAATACGTAATAACTGAGGATCCTAGGTCACTGAAGAGGAGTTCAGTGCTTCCCTGGACTCTGTTTTTTTAGAGGTCCTACTTTTACTTTCTCTGGCCACACCATCCCTGTGGGGTGAGACTTGTGCAGTGGCCAATATAACTTTTCCACCCAGAGCCCACATTTCCCCTGTAGACCATATTTCAGCTACCAGAGAGCCCAGAGTTGCCCTGCTAAAGGGCCTTGCCCCTGTTCCTCAGATGCGGGCAAGTATCTTCCCTGGGACCACCCTTCGAAGGCAGACCATGCCACGGCATCCATGCAGTGGACCCAAAGGGTGGCCAAGGGATGGTGGCTGTTTTTGTGGGGTGCACACAATTCCCAGGCCCGTCATAGTATAAGCTAAAGTCGAAGTTCCAAAGAGAAGGTGAATGTCTTGAAAGTGGGGAACTGCTTTTCCTAGAGCCTCAATATTTAGGCACAAAGCACTGAGTCTGCATATTCTGAATTAGAACCTGCCCTGTCAAGTTGTTATGAAACTGTGTTTATCAAGTTAAGTGGATAGAGCATATTTTATTTAGTAGTTTTTAGCTGGATTTATACCTTTCAACTATTTAGACTAGACATGTGGTATGTGGGCTTTGGTTTGTGCGCTTGTCCCTGCCGTGTGGTTTTCCCGCTGGGCTGGCAGAGGGTGTGTTTTGTGTGTATACATATGCACACATTTGTTGAAGAGGCACACAGTGATAACAGGAGTGGAGGGGGTGGGGATGTAAGATAAATCAATTTTCCAGCATTGCTCTTGGACCTGTCATTCTTTGTTGTCAAAATAAAATCGATTTTTCGGTACATGAGATTAATTTTAGACATTCCATCTGGTAAGTATTTATTAGGTAATATCTAGAACAATTTAAAAATATTTGCTGCCTCTACATAGTACATTCATCAGCAGTTAAATTCCTTGATTGAAATTCTCAGTTCAGCTAGATTCCGAGGAACCCAAATATTGACATATTTCAGTTATTGACAATCTCCTTTGTCCCAATTCTTTTAGCCCAGTGTTTATAAAGGGTGATTACAATATCAGCAGCACCAGCCACCTGGGAACTTGTTGGAAAACAAAATCTGGACAGTCAGTCCCCAATCCCTAAGCCTAATCTGAAACCCCTAAGGTGGGCAGATTCAGAAGTCCACTTAAGCAGCTCTCCATGTGATTCTGAAGCTTGGCTGCAGGTAAGGGTTGGGAACCAGCTCCTTGGCCTATACTGACTTCTTGATAAAGTTAATTAGAGGCAAATATGGCTGAAAGTTTTCTTTGTTCCTGGTTATATTGGTTCAACAGACCCAAATACACACCACTGGGAAAAACAGCATAATTTTATAATTGAAATACAGAGAGCTTTCACTTTAAGTTTTTTTTTTTTTTTTTAGAAGAAATGAGTGCACTATTGTAGTTTAGATATTGCAGCAATTGCTAGATTTTGTCTGCTTGGTGCTTTTGCTAATGCTTGCTCTCTTTTGGATTTCCTTATTTTTATATTTACCAGTAGTTTCAAGTCGCGGTTTTGGATATTGTTTTCCAGGTTCAAAACCTGAGAGGTGCTTCATTAAGTTTTGAATCAATAACTTGAAACTGAACTTCAGAGTTGGAAAGTAGAAAAAGAAAAATGTCACTGTTTCTCCACATGTAATTTAACTTCCATAAGGAAAACAAATCTGTTGCTTGTTTTTTTTTTTTTTTTTACTGTTTCATTAAATTCTCTGATCACAGTAGTAGTGAGCAAACCCACTCTGACATTCGCTGTCATTGAATAATAATAAAAAAAGGAGTGTTTTTATCTAGTGGCATAAAAAGAAGATGCAAAAGAAATTGTACTGATTTCTGAACTTTCAGTGAGGGTTAATATTTAGTTACTAATTGACATTTAATATAATTTTACTTTGTATTTACTTAGAAATAAAGTGAATTGACATAAAACAGAGAGGAAAGCAAGAGAGGATTGAATATAGAAGTGCTCCAGGATCAAAGCTGGTGTGTCATGGGACAACTTTTACAAGTTAGTTATTGGTCATCTTTCTGTCTTTATTAATCCACTGTTTCAATATGAACACTGTAGCCAGTGAGAGTGCTTCGAATGAATGTGAAAGAAAGCTGATCCTCATCTGCTGAAACCTGCGAAGTCTACTTGGAGGCCTTGCTAACCTGTGAAACCACCTCTATTGTTAGCCATCGTTTTTTATTTTTATTTTTTAAAGGACTGATGTATTCAATAGGTAGAATTAGAATATGATTTGCACCTCTTGACTTCCTATTTATAATTCTTCCTCATTTCTAGGGTCTATGTTTTGTCCCTTCAAATGTACATTAAACTTTTTAAGATCCAGGGTCTTTATTTCATTTGCATTTCTACCAGCACCTAATAGTTTTCTACTCTTAGTGAAAACTAAATAAATTATTTGAAAATAATTAACATTGTAGCTCACTCGAGTAAAGTCAAATTGATAGTGCACCAGTGTTACAAAGGGATATAGAACATACATGGAGAAAAGTGAACATCTCACCTAATTCCAAAGCTTTGTCTTTGGACCTTCATTTTTCTTATTTTATATAAAGGGTTTCTATAATATATATTAGAATTCTTATTATTAACATTACTTTTTTTTTTTTTTTTGAGACGGAATCTGGCTCTGTCGCCCAGGCTGGAGTGCAGTGGCCGGATCTCAGCTCACTGCAAGCTCCGCCTCCCGGGTTTACACCATTCTCCTGCCTCAGCCTTCCAGGTAGCTGGGACTACAGGCGCCCGCCACCTCGCCTGGCTAGTTTTTTGTATTTTTTAGTAGAGACGGGGTTTCACCATGTTAGCCAGGATGGTCTCGATCTCCTGACCTCATGATCTGCCCGTCTCGGCCTCCCAAAGTGCTGGGATTACAGGCTTGAGCCACCTCGCCTGGCCAACATTACTTTTAAGTGACAAATAATTGTATATATTTATGGGGTACAATGCGATTTTTGATATATGTATACAATGTGGTTGATTAAATCAAGATAATTAAAATATCCATCATCTCATTCACCCATTGTTTTCTTAGTTATTTGAAATTTTTTCTTAGTTATTTTAAAACTCAAACATTTATATTAAAAATACAGGTTGCCTATGGTTCCATTCAGAGAAAGGAAGTAGCAAGTAAATTCTTCTTGCATTTTTTACAGAAAAGAAAGAGAAACATAATGTTGCAGGATGAGAAAATTCTAAAAAAGAAACTATGGTAGTTTCTTTTGCTGTGCAAAAGCTCTTTAGTTTAATTAGATCCCATTTGTCAATTTTGGCTTTTGCTGCCGTTGCTTTTGGTGTTTTAGACATGAAGTCCTTGCCCATGCCTATGTCCTGAATGGTACTACCTAGATTTTCTTCTAGGGTTTTTATGGTATTAGGTCTAACATTTAAGTCTCTAATCCATCTTGAATTAATTTTCGTATAAGGGGTAAGGAAAGGATCCAGTTTCAGCTTTCTATTTATGGCTAGCCAATTTTCCCAGCACCATTTATTAAATAGGGAATCCTTTCCCCATTTCTTGTTTCTGTCAGGTTTGTCAAAGATCAGATGGCTGTAGATGTGTGGTATTATTTCTGAGGACTCTGTTCTGTTCCATTGGTCTATTTCTCTGTTGTGGTACCATCAGAGTGAACAGGCAACCTACAGAATGGGAGAAAATTTTTGCAACCTACTCATCTGACAAAGGGCTAATATCCAGAATCTACAAAGAACTCAAACAAATATACAAGAAAAAAACAAACAACCCCATCAAAAAGTGGGGAAAGGATATGAACAGACATTTCTCAAAAGAAGACATTCATACAGCCAACAGACACATGAAAAAATGCTCGTCATCACTCGCCATCAGAGAAATGCAAATCAAAACCACAATGAGATACCATCTCACACCAGTTAGAATGGCAATCATTAAGAAGTCAGGAAACAATAGATGTTGGAGAGGATGTGGAGAAATAGGAACACTTTTACACTGTTGGTGGGATTGTAAACTAGTTCAACCATTATGGAAAACAGTATGGCGATTCCTCAAGGATCTAGAACTAGATGTACCATATGACCCAGCCATCCCACTACTGGGTATATACCCAAAGGATTATAAATTACTCTACTACAAAGACACATGCACACGTATGTTTATTGTGGCACTATTCACAATAGCAAAGACTTGGAATCAACCCAAATGTCCATCTGTGACAGACTGGATTAAGAAAATGTGGCACATATACACCATGGAATACTATGCAGCCATCAAAAAGGATGAGTTTGCATCCTTTGTAGGGACATGGATGCAGCTGGAAACCATCATTCTTAGCAAACTATCACAAGAAGAGAAAACCAAACACCGCATGTTCTCACTCATAGGTAGGAACTGAACAATGAGATCACTTGGACTCGGGAAGGGGAACATCACACACTGGGGCCTATCAGGGGGAGGGGGCAGGGGGGAGGGGGGAGGGATTGCATTGGGGAGTTATACATGATATAAACGTTATACACATGTACCCTAGAACTTAAAGTATAATAAAAAAAAATAAATAAATTAAAAAAAAACAAACAAACAAAAAAAGAAACTATGATGGTTGGGGGAATATATATATCAAAAATGTTCTTGATTTTATACTTACAAAATAACTTTCAAGTTTTAATTTTTATTTACCTGAAGGTTTTTATGCACATTTGAATATTAATGTGTTTCTTCTCAAAATGAATATTTGAAATTAAAAAATAAGAAAGGATGATGTCTGTATCTTTTACAATCTGCAGTAATTAAAATGAGTCCATACCTCGATTCTACTCATTTTGAGAAAAGTAGATTTCTCAGTATTATACATTATATGCCTGCATTATGGCATTTTATTTTATGTTTTTAAAATATGTGCTTTAAGAAATGACCATTAAAAGAAAAGACAAGTAAATACAGCTTCATCAAATTGTATCTTGGGCTTTAGATTTGCAGTTGTTTAAAACTCATAGAAACAAGAATATGATCAAATAGTTAAAACTGAGCAATATGAATGGACGACATTCTACTCACATAACAACACAATGTACTGGAAAAGGCATATCTTGCATTTCAGTCCAACTATTTTTCAAGTTTGCAGTGAGTATGTATTATTTGTGTACCATGTGCAAAGTGTCTTTCTAGGAGCTATTGCTACAAACGTGAATTTTAAAAAATAATTTTTCCTGCCCCAAAGTAGCTTATAGTAGAGAGAATTAAAAATACAGAGATAAATAAATATAAAGTTATCTATGACCATTTTTCACTAACAGTCTGATACTGTAAACAACTAACTGTCACTGTGGTGCACTCAGCAAAATTTTTAAATTTTAATATTTAAATATGAAATCTAATTAATGTGTCACGAACAATGGTAATAGAAACTGGTAAGATGAAAAAGTGTTAGTCCCACTTATACTGAGATGCAGGTTTAATGAATCTGCTCTTGCTAGATATAAAATAATTAGCTAACCTACATTGGGAAGGTCAGGTATTTTGTAATGTCTAATAAATATAGAGGATATATCTATAATTATAAAATAATACTCGATTTTGCACCTACAAGGTTAATTTTGTATTACAAAAGTAAATTGAGACCTTGTATGTCTCAACCTTGTATGATTTACTATGCAATCACTGAATCATATTTTTAGCTTGGTCTTCAGCTCATCCTCAGGAGATTCTAAAGAGGGATGTTGGATGCATGTTGATATAGTATCTGGACAGGTAAAGGTAGACTCTGGTGTGTAAGGACCACGAATGTGTTATAAAAGCAAAGTGAAGGTACTGCAATTTGTAGATCACAACACCATTTGTGAACCTCCAGACACCCACATTTAATCCTCACCTATCCTTCTGGGGTAAGATTGTAGTGTGCAGTTTTATTGTGTTTTACAGGTGGGATAAATAACTAGTTTCACGTTGTTTTTGGAGTAGGGAATAAAACAGAGCTCTTTTTACTTCTTACCCTGTAATTTGGCTACTGCTTTCCCTTAGCAAGTCATTATTTCTCTTTCACAAGTGTCTCAAGTTATTTCTTATTTTGAAATCCTGTCTTCTCAATTAGATTTGGGACCGGGCCACTTCTTCCATATCATATAACACTGATCATACAGTAAATGCTTATAGTCCTTGATATATGTTTTTAAAGTTTTTAAAATTTTGCATTTTATAAGAATTGCTGATACTGAATGGAAAAATTAAACATCACAGGAATGCTGATTCACAGGTATCCTCTGACTGCTGGCACATTGAATACTGACTTTGGCTTTGAGGGGCCTGTGCCTTCCTAACACATTTTTTCACTTGCAACAACAAAGCTGCAGGTTTCTGACTTTTACAAATGAAAAGTGCTGTAGAATAAGCAAAAAATGGGTTTTAACTCCTCTGAGAAACTTATTATGTAAATATACATTATTATGATCATAAATAATAATAATCTATTTTCTGAAGCATAATGCCAGTGCAAAAGTCATTTGGGGAGGCAAACATTTGTTAGTTGTATGGAGGTTTCATCAAATCAAGTCTCCATTCCATGATAATAGATACTTAAATGGATTTTTCTATTTCATGAATGCACTTCAAAGTTTAGAAGCAAATGCATTGTTAGAAAGATCAGATAATAAAAACGATAATTTTTCAAAAATCTTTATGGCCTGCCAAATTTGTTGCATGAAAAGAGTAGAAAATCACAATCCTTTGGAAAATTGAATTTGATTCTTTTTAATTTATTTGTTCATTCCAGTTACAAGTCCAATCACAGGTTTCTCAGACTTGCTGAGCTTGGGCTTTTATTAGACTCAAGGTGTTTTAATTTTGAATGTAGCTTTTATAGTTTTTGCTTTTAGGGAAAAGAAAGTTGCCTGCCGTTTTTTTTGTAAGAGACTATTATAAAATTCAACTATAAGATTAAAATAGGATCAGTGGTTCTCATAGTTGGGAGATATTTGTGATGCCTTATTCATCTCTGTTAATAAAGAGTTTCTAAGTTATGTTAATGAGCTGCACCTGAAGGAACTAGGGGATTCTTGAAAAGCTGGAACTAAAGGAGGATGCAATGACTATAATATAGTTGAAAATTATAACATGGAAGAGGACATAGTCTTGTTCAATTTTGAGCCAGAAGGTAGAAATGAAAAATTTATGTGTAAGTTATGGGAGAGTGCTTTTTAATTCAACTTAAGGAAGGGGTTCCTAGTAATGTTCCTAAATACAGAAAGTATTCATACTTCTGTGAGGAATATTGTAGAAAGGATTCCTGAATCCTGCTGAGGACTTGAACCCATAGGTCCTATAAACCTCTCAACTCTAACATTTTGGCAGTTCCATTAGAATCTGTTTTTACTGCAAAATCTGAAATACAAAACTCAAGTAGTTCTCAAATGGATGCCCGCCTCCTAATTTTCCAAGTTCATTGATTAAAATACCACTTTTCCCAATTCCAAGTATCAAAATGTTAATCTTTTTCATATTTATTTCTCCCAAAATCTCTCATAACTCACCAGTCACCTAAGCCTACCGGTTCTTATTTCTCAATTATTATGTTCTTAATTATTATGTTATTTGTTCTCATCTGTCCAATCAAGGCCCTCATCAGTTTAGACCTGTATTGCCACAACTTCTTAACATGTCTTTCTAATATTTGCATATATAGTCCTTAATCTGTAATTTCCTTTCGTATACTTTTATGTCACTCTCATTAAGAATAAAACACTTAATCCTTTTAATGCGTTCAGATTTTCTCAATCCAGTATTTAAAATCTTTCTTAATGTGGCCCCAGCTTATCAATATTTTCTCTTACTGCTTCCAAATGTCAGCCAGTTTGTTCCCTTTGACTCCCCTCAACCCAACACACAAGCTATAGGTACAAGTATAGGTAAAATCTTACAATCTTTTGTGTCCCTCCAAGAATATTTCTTAGACCTAACTTATCCCACAATAACCTTTCTTTTATTTTGAAATTAACTTAAAACCCACCATGTGATTTATGTCAAAAGAATATCCACTTTTTAAAATAACTGTCCACTAGTTTGTTTACATGTGTATGTAAAAGTTACAAACATCACTTTCCTATTTTAAAATCCATGACTCTATATTTCATTTTATAATTTCCATAGAATCTAAAGCAGTGTATACCATGAACATATATTAAACACACATCAAATTCCTATCAAATGAGGAAATAAAAAATTATAAGTAGTATATGTTAAATGGAGAAATGGACCAAAGTGACTTCCCAGGGAAAGACCTGTAAGATATCTGTGGGTAGATGTGCTTATACTGATTCTCTTAGAATTGGAAATAGTTGTGAGTGCCAATAGAGTCAGCCCTGATTTAACACATGTCTTTTCTCTTGGTCCATTTTGATGAGCAGTATGCCATGGGCTATTAGCCCCCAAAACATTTTGCGTTAAATAAGATATCTCACTGCACATCATTCTCATTTTGCAGTTAGAGCTTTAGGCTTTATTACATCTGAAATGCCATGGAACACATAATCTTGACTTTGATTTTTTACAATGTATTCAGGATGAACAGAGATTTTAGTGAATTTGATTCATATCATCAGTTCATTTATTAGGAGATATAATGACAGAACCATAAACCTGTCACCTGAGGTGGCACTAATGAACTACTTTTGTGAGCTCCCTAAGAAATGAGGGTAATATTTGAATTGAAATGGACATGATTCTTTATTTCTAGAGGTGCAAAAATTGCACTTGTAGGTGTGAGATCCTGTCCTTGCCTGTGATTGATGTGTTTTTTTGATGAAAGAATGCCATTCTGCTGAAATTCCCAGAATTTTTATTTTAGTCTTATCCTCATCTCAATCTTAATTTCCTATACTTATTGGATGTTTCAGGTGTTCTCTTTCCTTTAAAGTAATGAGAGAAAGATAAATAGCAAATATAAATATGATTTATCTATAGAACTTTTAATTTTTAATGTCTTAGCCTTCAAGGAATCTATCACAGAACTACTAGTCCCAGGAATGTCTGTCTACACAACATTAAATAATTAGCAGTTCACCAACATAATACCACCACCAACATCACAAATCATATAATTGAGAGTCTGCAGTAGAAGCAGACGTTAGTAATTATAGCAAAGGTTATTTAATTATAGATGAAATAAGTGCTATGAACAAAATGAGTACATAACAGAGACCTGATCGGTTTGGGAGGGACAGGGGAGTTAGGGGAGGAGCAGGGCCAGGGAAGCTTCTCTGAAGAAGTGACATTCAAAGAGACAGGAAGTGTGAATAGAAGAAAGGATTGGGTTAGGTTAAGATTGGGGATTGAGTGGGAATGGGGCTTTTAAGCCAAGGAAACAACTTGTTTAGTGGCAAGAAGTTACTTAGCTCTTCAGAGTAATGAAGGAGTAATCATGTGCCTTGAACATAATGAGAAAAGAAAGGAGGATATATGAGGCTGGATGAAAAAGTGAATAGAGGCCATATCACAAAAAAAATGTTGTTAGTAAACATAAGAAGTTTGAATTTTATTTTAAGAGAGTGGGAAGCCCTACTCTAATGACATGACCCATTTTAAAGATTACTCTGAGTTTTGAAAGGAAAAAGACTGGAAGCAAGAGATCAGCTAGGAAGTTTTAGCAATACTTTCAGAGAGAGAGAGAGATGAAGGTACTTGGGTCAGGAGAGAAGGGGATGGATTTGAGATGGATCAGGGAGGTAGAACATGGCGATTGCTGTTAAGTAGAGGATAAGAGAGAAGAGCTGTCCTTCAAGATTTGTGGTAGAAACCACTTGATGAATGGTACTCTCATTTACTGAATGGGAAATGGTAGAAAAGAAACAGGTTTTTGAGTTTAGTTTAGGCCAGGTTGGGTCCTGAGTTGCCTAAAATGGGGCTGGGAGGAATTCAGTTGGATAGTCAATGGATAACTGAGACAGCAGTACTGAACAGGACACAGAATTTGAGCCACTTTTGTTCCTAATTTTCTCCAAATGAGAGCAGTTTCAGCATACTTTTGTACACCAAAACTAAACAGACAAAAAATAAAAAGTACCCTCACACAAATTCAGTTTCAGAAATGTTGATGAATAATATGCATTTATTAGCAAAGTTTTGTGAGGCAAGAAAGGATGTTCATGGCATAGCAAAGCTTCTCATTTAGCTACCTTGAAATATTGTAGCTCTTTCCCAAGGGCTCTTTCTCAACAGCAGCTGCTTCATCTCTTACCCTCTTTTTCTACAATCCTCAACTTCACCCTTACCACTGCCTCACCCCTATCTTCCACAATAAATCTTTATTTCTGTAAGTTTAGCTTTCCTTTATTTCCTGTCATCAATAGAGTCACCACTCACCTTCTCATCAAAACAAAGATCCAGTTCAGAAGCTACCTGCCAAAGAATGGTGAAGTTTGAAAGGACAGGGAAGACTGTAAAGAGTAAACAAATGCTTTCCTGCAAAATAAACATGTTAATTACATATTCAGGATAATGTAAGCTATGAGTGGAATCTCAACTTGAAAAATTTACTACTGGAGAGAGAGATATTAAAGGAGCTATTGTCTAGCAACTTGAAAGGGAGGAGAAAATCCAAAAGACTAGAGGTTCCCTAAATAAAGGAAAAAGAGATTTACAAAGAATGTAATGATCAATTTATCAAATCTGTCAAGAGGTAATTTGCATATTTAAAAATACAAACGAGGCTCATGCCTATGATCCCAGCACTTTAGAAGGCCGAGATGGGTGGATCACCTGAGGTCAGGAGTTTGAGACCAGCCTGGACAACATGGTGCAACCCTATCTCTACTAACAATACGAAAATTAGCTGGGTGTGGTGGTGGGCACCTGTAATCCCACCTACTTGGGAGGCTAAGGCGGGAGAATCACTTGGACCCTGGAGTCAGAGGTTGCAGTGAGCCGAGATGGTGCCACTGTACTCCAGCCTGGGTGACAGAGCAATACTCCATCTCAAAAAATCAAAACAAAACAAAACAGAACAAAAAAAACAAAAATACTACAAATGATAACGTTTTACTTTTTAAAAGATCTGCTATATATACTTTCAGAAAACAGAAAAATTGACAGGCCCGAATTTGTGCCTGTCAAATTCTTGCTATGAATTTCTTTTGTCTAAATATGGCAACATTATTAAATTTTTTAAAATTTAATTAAATTTAATATTTACATTTAATGTTTAATTATATTTAATAATATTTGTGGGTACATAGGAGGGTATATTTATGGGTTACATGAGTTTTTTGTGTGTACATAATAGGTGTATGTATGGGATACATGTGCTATTTTGGTACACTCATACAATATGTAATAATCACACTAGGGTAAATGGGATATCCATCATCTCAAGCATTTATCCTTTCTTTGTGTTATAAACAATCCAATTATATCTTTTAGTTATTTTAAAATGTACAATAACATATTGTTGACTGTAGTCATGCTGTTGTGCTATCAAATATGAGATCTTATTCATTCTATATAGCTATATTTCTGTACCTATTAACCATCCCTTCTGTCCCCCGACCCGACAGCCCTTCCTAGCCTCTGGTAGTCATCATTTTACTCTCTATCTCCATGAGTTCAATCGTTTAAATTTTAGCTCCCACAAGTAAGTAGGAACATATAAAGTTTGTCTTTTGGTGTGTGGCTTATTTCACTTAACATAATGTCCTCCAAGTCCATCTATGTTGTTACAAATTATGGTATCTCATTCATTTCTTATGGCTGAATAGCAGTCCTTTGTGTATATATATCACATTTTCTTTATTCATTTATCTGTTGATCCGTTCAATTTAAGTTGCTTCCAAATCTTGGCTATTGTGAATAGTGCTGCAATAAACATGGGAGTGCAGATATCTCTTCAACATACTGATTTCCTTTCTTTTGGGTATATACCTAGGAGTGGAATTGCTAGATCATATGGTAGTAGTGCCATTTTTAGTTTTCTGAGGACCTCCAAACTCTTTTTCCTAGTGGTTGTACTAATTTACATTCCCATCAACAGTGTACGAGGGTTCCTTTTTTTTTTTAACATGCTTGTCAGCATTTGTTATTACCTGTCTTTCGGATAAAAACCATTTTAACTGGGGTGAGATGTTACCTTATTGCAGTTTTGATTTCTATTTCTCTGATGATCAGTGATGTTGAACACCTTTTTATATACCTGCTTGCCATTCGTATGTCTTCTTTTGAGAAATGTCTATTCATATCTTTTGCCTATTTTTTAAATCATATTATTAGATTTTTTCATATAGAGTTGTTTGAGCTCCTTATATATTCTAGTTATTAATTCCCTGTCAGATGGATAGTTTGCAAATATCTTCTCCCATCTGTGGGTTGTTTCTTCACTTTGCTGATAGTTTTCTTTGCTATGCTGCAGCTTTTAAACTTGATGTGATTGCATTCATCCATTTTTGCTTTAGTTGCCTGTGCTTGTAGAACATTACTCAAGCAATCTTTGCCCAGACCAATGTCCTGGAGAGTTTCCCCAATGTTTTCTTTTGGTACTTTCATAGTTTGAGGTGTTAGGTTTAAGTCTTTAACCCATTTCGATTTGATTGTTGTATATGGTGAGAGATAGGGTTCTAGTTTCATTCTTCTGCATATGGATATCTAGTTTTTCTAGCACCATTTATTGAAAAGACTGTCTTTTCCCAATGTATACTCTTGGCAACTTTGTCAAAAGTGGGTTCAATCATTTGTATAGATTTTTTTCTGGGTTTCCTGTTGTGTTCCACTGGTCTATGTGCTTGTTTTTTTATGCCAGTACCATGCTCTTTTGGTTACCATAGTTTTGTAGTATAATTTGAAGTCAAATAATGTGATTCCTCTACTTTTGTTCTTTTTGTTCAAGATAGTGTTGACTATTCTTGGTCTTTTGTGCACTCATGTAAACGTTAAAATTGTTTTTTCTATTCCTATGAATAATGTCATTGATATTTTAATAGGGATTACATTGAATCTATAGATTGTTTCAGGTAGTGTGGACATTTTAACAATATTGCTTCTTCCAATCCATGAACATGAAATAGCTTTCCTTTTCTCATGTGTCCTCTTCAATTTATTTCATCAATGTTTTATAATTTTTATTGTAGAGCTCTTTCACTTTGGTTGTTAATTTCTAGGTGTTTTATTTTATTTGTAGCTATTGCAAATGGGATTACTTTCTTGATTTCTTGTTCAGACTGTCTGCTATTGGCATATAGAAATGCTACTAATTTTTGTATGCTGATTTTGTATCCTGCAGCTTTACTGAATTTTTTCATCAGTTCTAATAGTTTTTTTGGTGAAGTCTTAGTTTTTCCAAACATAAGATCATATTATTTGCAAACAAGGATAATTTGACCTCTTCCATTCTAATTTGGATGCTCTTCATTTATTTTTGTGTCTGACTGCTCTAGCTGGAATTCCAGTACTATGTTGAATAACAGTGGTGAAAGTGGGCATCCTTGTCATGTTCCAGATCTTAGAAGAATGACTATAGTTTTTCCCCATTTATATGATACTAGCTGTGAGTCTGTCATATATTTCTTTTCTTGTGTTGAGGTATGTTCCTTCTACATCCAGTTTATCCAGGTTTTTTTTTTTTTTTTAATCATGGAGGAATGTTAAATTTCATCAAAGCCTTTTTCATAATCAATTAAAGTGATCATATAATTTTGTCCTTCATTTTGTGGATATGGTGTATCACATTGATTGATTTGAGTATCTTGAACCATCCTTGCATCTTTGGGATAAATCCCACTTGGTCATGTTGAATATTCTTTTAAATTTGTTGTTGAATTCTGTTTGCTAATTTTTTTGTTGAGGATTTTTGCATCAATGTTCATCAGTGACATTGGCCTGTAGTTGCCTTTTCTGATGTGTCTCTGTCTGATTTTGGTATCAGGGTAACACTGGCTTCATAGGACGAGTTTGAAGTATTCCCTCCTCCTCTATTTTTTGGAGTAGTTGAGTAGGATTGGTATTAATTCTTCCTTAAATGTTTGGGTAAAATTCAGCAGTAAAGCC
This sequence comes from Trachypithecus francoisi, assembly GCF_009764315.1. Taxonomy (NCBI): domain Eukaryota; kingdom Metazoa; phylum Chordata; class Mammalia; order Primates; family Cercopithecidae; genus Trachypithecus; species Trachypithecus francoisi. Next base: position 135,213,304 of record NW_022681454.1, on the reverse strand, counting down.
AACTAGTCCTGGGTGTTTCTTTGCCATGAGACTTTTTATTACAACTTTGATCTTGTTACTTGTTTTTGGTCTCGACAGGTTTTGAATTTCTTTATGGTTCAATCTTGGTAGGCTCTGTGTGTCTAGGAATTAATCCATTTTTCTTCTAGATTTTCCAATTTATTGGCATATAATTGCTCAGTGTAGCCTCCAGTGAGCCTTTGAATTTCTGTGGTATCAGTTGTAATGTCTTCTTTTTCATCTCTGATTTTATTTATTTGGATCTTCTCTCTTTTTTTCTTAGTCTGGCTAAAGGTTTGTCAATTTTGTTTATCTTTTCAAAAATTAACTTTTTTATTTTGTTGATCTTTTGTATTGTTTTCTTCCTTTCAACTCTTTCTGCTCTGATCTTATTTCTTCTGCTAATTTTAGGCTTGATTTGCTTGCTTTTCTAGTTCTTTAAAAGTCATCAAGTTGTTTATTTGAAGTTTTTTGACTTTTTTAAAAGTAGGTGCTTGATATGGGTTTGGCTGTGTTCTTACCCAAATCTCATCTTGAGTTGTAGCTCCCATGATTCCCACATGTTGTGGGGAGGACTCAGTGGGAGATAACTGAATCATTGGTGCAGTTTCACCCATACTGTTTTCGCGCTAGTGAATAAGTCTCACAAAATCTTGGGGTTTCATAAGGCATTTCCTTTTTCACTTGGCTCTCATTCTTTCTTGCCTGCCACCATGTAATATGTGCCTTCCACCATGACTGCGAGGCCTCCCCAGCCAATGTGAACTGTGAGTCCATTAAACCTCTTTTGCTTTATAAATTACCCACTCTTTGGTGTGTCTTTTTCAGCAGCATGAAAATGGACTAATACGGTAAATTGGTATTGGGAGTAGGATGCTTCTGAAAAGATACCCCAAAATGTGGAAGTGACTTTGGAATTGGGTAACAGGCAGAGGTTGGAACAGTTTGGAGGACTCAGAGGAAGACAGGAAAATGTGGGAAAATTTGGAACTCCCTAGAGATTTGTTGAATAGCTTTGACCAAAATGCTGATAATGATAGGGATAATGAAATTCAGGCTGAGATGGTCTCAGATGGAGATGAGGAACTTCTTGAGAACTGGAGTAAAGGTGACTCTTGTTATATTTTAGCAAAGAGACTGGCAGCATTTTGCCCCTGCCCTAGAGATTTGTGGAACTTTGAACTTGAAAGAGATAATTTAGGGTGTCTGGTGGAAGAAATTTTCAAAGCAACAAAGGATTCAAGAGGTGACTTGGATGCTATTAAAGGCATTCAGTTTTAAAAGGGAAACAGAGCATAAAAGTTCAGAGAATTTGCAGCCTGACATTGCAATAGAAAAGAAATACCCATTTTCTGAGGAGAAATTCAAGTTAGAGGCAGAAATTTGCATAATTAACAAGAAGCCAAATGTTAATCACCAAGACTATGGGGAAAATGTCTCCAGGACACTTCAGAGAACTTTGCAGCAGCCTCTCTCATCACACGGTGATGAGAGGCCTAGGAGAAAAGAATGGTTTTGTGGGATGGGCCAAGGGTCCCTTTGCTGTGTGCAGTCTAGGGACTTGGTACCCTGTGGCCCAGCTGCTCCAGCCATGACTAAAAAGGTCCAAGGTACAGCTTGGGCCATGGGTTCAGAGGGTGCAAACCCCAAGCCTTGGCAGCTTTCATGTGGTGTTGAGCCTGCGGGGGCACAGGAGTCAAGAACTGAGGTTTGGGAACCTCTGCCTAGATTTCAGAGGATGTATGAAAATACCTGGTCCAGGCAGAAATTTGCTGCAGGGGTGGGCCCCTCATGGAGAATCTCTGCTAGAGCAGTGTGGAAGGGAAATGAGGGGTCAGAGCCCCCACACAGAGTCTCCACTGGGCACTGCCTAGCAGGGCTGTGAGAAAAGGGCCACTGTACTGCAGAACCTAGGATGGTAGATCCACTGACAGCTTGCACCATGCACCTGGAGAGCCTGCAGACAACACCAGCCCATGAAAGCAGCTGGGAATGAGGTTGTACCCTGCCAAGCCACAGGGGTAGGTCTGCCTAAGACCATGGGAACCCATCTCTTACATCAGCATGACCTGGATATGAGACATGGAGTCAAAGAAGGTTATTTTGGAGCTTTAAGATTTGACTACCCCACCAGATTTCAGACTTGCATGTGACCTGTAGCCCCTTTATTTTGCTCAATTTCTCCCATTTGGAAGGGCTGTATTTATACAATGCCTGTATCCCCATTGTATCTAGGAAGTAACTAACTTGCTTTTGATTTTACTGGCTCATATATGGAAGGGACTTGCCTTGTCTTATATGAGACTTCAGACTGTGGACTTTTGAGTTAATGCTGAAATGAGTTTAGCCTTTGGGAGGCTTTTGGGAAGGCAGGGTTTGTTTTGAAATGTGAGGACATGAGATTTGGGAGAGGCCAGGTAGGATGATATGGTTTGGCTGTGTCCCCACCAAATCTCATCTTAAATTGTAGCTCCCATGATTCCCATATGTTATGGGAGGGACCCAGTGGAAGATAATGGAATCATGGGCGCAGTTTCCCGCATATTGTTCTTGTGGTAGTGAATAAGTCTCATGAAATCTGACGGTTTTATACGTCATTTCCCTTTTCGCTTGACTCATTCTGTCTTTACTGCGGCCATGTAAGATGTGTCTTCCACCATGATTGTGAGGCCTCCCAGCCACATGGAACTGAGTCCATTAAACCTCTTCTTTATAAATTACCCAGTCTCAGGTGTGTCTTTATGAGCAGTGTTAAAACAGACTAATACAGTGCTTATAGGTGTAAACTTCCCTCTGAGTACTGCTTTTGGTGTATCCGATAGGTTTTGGTATGTTGTGTTTCCATTATCTTTTGTTTCAAAAAATTTTTCAATTTCCTTCTTTTTTCTTCATTGACCCGCTGGTCATTAAGAAGCATATTGTTTAATTTCCATGTATTTGTATAGTTTCCAAAACTCCTCTTGTTATTGATTTCTAGTTTTATTTCACTGTGGTCAGAGAAGATACTTCATATAATTTCTATTTTTTGAATGTTTCAAGAGTTGTTTTGTGACCTAACATATGGTTTATCTTTGAAACTGATCCACATTCTAAGGAGAAGAATGTGTATTATGTAGTCATTGCATGATATCTGTTAGGTCCATTTGGTCCGTGGTGCAGATTAAGTCTGATGTTTCTTGTTGATTTTTTGTCTGGATGATCTATCCAAGGCTGAAAGTGGAGTGTTGAGGTCTCTAGCTGTTATTTTATTGGGGTCTATCTCTCTTTTTAGCTCTAATAATATTTGCTGTATGTATTTAGCAAATATTATTTGTATAATAATATTTAGCAAATTATGTATAATAATATAATAGCAAAGTATGTGGTGACCTTCTTTGTCTCTTTTTACAGTTTTTGTCTTGAAGTCTATTTTGTCTTAGCTACTCCTGCTCTTAATAGGTTTCCATTTGCATGGACTATATTTTTTCGTCCGTTTTATTAGTCTATGTGTGTCTTTATGGGGTGAAGTGTTTGTTATAGGTGACTGATATTGGCTGTTTTTTGTTAATCCATTCAGCCATTCCATATCTTTTGAGTGAAGAACTTAGTCCATTTGCATTCAATGTTATTATTGATAAGTAAGGACTTACTCCTGCCATTTTGTTATTTATTTTCTGGTTGTTTTGTGGTCTTATCTTTTTTTTTTTCCTTCCTTCTTGTCTTCCTTTTCATGAAGGTAATTTTCACTGGTGACATGTTTTAATGTCTTGCTTCTTAGTTTTTGTGTATTTGTGCATGTTTTTTGATTTAAGGTTACCATGAGGACTGCAGATAATATCTTATACTCCCATTAATTTAAACTGATGGCAATTCAACACTGATTGCACAAACAAACAAGCAAAGAAAACTAATGAAGACTCCACATTTTAACTTCATGCTCCCACTTTTTAATGTTTTGTTGTTTGTATTTATATCTTATTGTATTGTCTATGTATGTCTTGAAAAGTTGTTGTAATTTTTTCTAATTGGTTCATCTTTTAGTCTGTCTACTTAAGATATAAGTAGTTTATATACCACAATTACAGTATTATAGTATTCTGGGTTTTGTTGTGTACTTACTATTACCAGGGAGTTTTGTACCCTCAGATGATATTTGTATTGCTCTTTAACACCATTTTCTTTCAGATTGAAGTATTTCCTTTAGCATTGTTTGTAGGACAGGTCTGGTGTTGATGAAATCTTTCAGCTTTTGTTTATCTGGGAAAACATTTTTCCTTCATAAAACATTATTTTTACTTTTTAATTTTTTTCTCCACATAGAAGGGGTTGGTAATATGAATAATTTATTTCTGTATTTCCTAGTAATTCTGAGATAAAGGGATGTAGTTGAACTTTACATGTTTTAAATTAAAAGGTGGTCCAATAACAAGACTGAATTACTAAATAGAAAGCTACGTTTGTCTTCTGTGAATGGCAAGAGTCCAGGTCTTGGTAGGGAACATATGATTCTAAAAAGAGATAATGATTTTGAGTAGAAAGGCAAAGCAAGTTTGATACAACTCTTTCAAATGATTTTAGATTCTGGAAAAGGAAAAATGGGCAATTAGTTATTCTTTGTGTTAAAGTTAGTATTCATCATGCTGTTTTGTTTTGCTTTATAAAGTTTCCTTTAATCACCGACCTGGCTTTCCAAACTTTTCTTTTTTTTTAAACTTTCTCCTCTCAGTTATCCAAGAGGAAAACATTGATGGATAAAGTATATTCTTCATCTTGATATCTCTTCAAGAACACAGAAAATGGTCTCTTACCTTCCTCATTCCACTTCCGAATCTTATCACTGGAAATTTATGGCAGTTGTCACGGAGGAAAAAGGAAAACCCAAATAGGCCATAATGATGACCTGGGGCAGACCTGGGAATGTGGATGTGCCCCTGGGAGTTTTATCAAGCACCACAATTTTGACTAAGTTGGATCTAGCTCCAATAGAAAACTAGAAACAATAAAATATAACCCCCACATATCTTTAAAGAGATGCAAACAATCTTTGCTCCAAGCAGTAACTCAATCTAGGCAGGTAGCATTTGCTTTGCTACATCTTATGAGCTTGGTAGGGTGATTAGACATTTTAATTCCTTCTCTGCTGAATGTTTAAATTCATTGCCTGTTCACTAACATTTCCTTTTAGATTACTTCTGGCCTGCTTGGGGTTCAAGATCAGAATTGTAATTTGAGGATTATGAGAACAAGACTGATCAATGTTACTTTTCAGATGCTTTTCTGGTTATCTTTCTTGAGCTTTTCTCAGACAGGGCCAAGGAAGGGAGTGAGATATTTTGCTGTTTAGGTGAAACAAAGGAGGGAAAGTGAGATGAATGGAAGAATACATCTAGGTGTAGTCTGTCCCTTTCACTGCTACTATTTTCCCTTTCAAAGAAAGATTGTGTAAATCAAGCTTCCTTTTGCCCATAAAATTATGATAGTTTGCCACATGCTACGCATCATGCTTTATCATGATAAAGAAACAGGTAGTTTTAAATGAAAGCATTTGATGATTTGTCAGGCCTTTGGCAGTTGATCAGCCACATTGTGAAAGGACAGTAATATCGCTGCTATGCTGAGGCTGCTTAAAGAATATGAAATGTGGATCATGGCACTGAGGTAGTTGACGGTAAATCAGATTTGATTTCCCCTCTGAGAGCACAAAATGAACCTTGTCATTATCAGGAAGAGAAATGAAATCTTTAAATATTTCTCAATGTTTTGTCATCTCTGCCTTTCGGCATGATTTAACATAAAATTTCCCCAAAGTAGGAAGTGCAGGTATTATTTCATTTCATTTCAAAGATAAACTTCACAGTTTTTCCCTATAAATTACTTGAAAAGCCCCCAATTTGCAATTGTGGAGGTAACTTAAGATCAATTGCATTTTAAAATAAAATAGTATTAGTAAAAAATGTGCTTTGTGTTTTGTCCCCTGCCAATAGCCTGGCAGTCCGTAACCACAGTGATATCCTAGTGTTTACGGGAAAATATCAGAAGGGCCAAGAGAAGTTGCTTATAAATGGTTTAACTGTGCTGCCAAAACCATTTGTTTATTGAACCTTTGACTGCACATTTCTTATATGACTTGTGGTTACCGATTTTCAAGTGTTAAACTCCTGTTTTGTTTTTCACCTTTCCCCCTTATTCTACTTATTTAATGGTAATAAGACTTTGCAGACAGTTGGAAAATTTCTATTACCCCAACATCTAAAATGCAATTTTAAAGAAAAAATACTTTTTTCTTTTTATTATTAGCATATGGATAATGCATGCTCGCTGCAGAAAAAAAAATAAAGATATCAACAACAACAAACATCGCCCATGACCCAGAGAGAAGCACTGTTAACATTCTTGTTTACGTTCCTGTGAACTTAATATACGAATATATTTTATTTAACATTGCATCATTCATTCTCAATTATGGGGTATTAGAGAACGAAGCCTTGCAAATTTCTGTTTTTTGGTCTCAGGGTTAAAATCTGAATATTCAAATTAGTTTATTTGCAAGCTATGTTCAGTATGTTACTGCAAGGGGGGATTATCTTTTTTTTTTTTTTTTTTTTCATTTCCACTAAAGAAAGAATAAGAGATATAAACTGCCCCAAGTGTAACCTAAGGTATTTGGGTTATGTCTGAAGAAAATTTGCTTGATATTATTATTAGTTACTGGAACAGATATGTTATTGATCATGAATACTTCAGCACTTCCAGCATCAAGCCAGGCAGCAATTATCCTATTTGTTGACTGGCTGACTGACTTGACTAAATGGTAAGCAGAAGAGACTTTTCCTAAATCCCTGCTTAGTGTGGGATAGGTTGAAGCAAATAAACAAACTTCTCAATGAATTACAGCCCACGACAATGTTGTAGATAAAGAATTAAAAAATTATAGATAGCAGAATAGTAAATTCTGAGAAAGGCTAAAATTAATTAATGCTTTATTTCTGCTCCATGTTTTTCTGTCTTCCATAGACTCTGTTTGGAAAGAAGCAGATGTTGAAATCCTTATAGAAAGTTTGAGTTCAGGCTGACTGAGATATCCCAGAGTGCCATATGCATTAATATCTTCCCCCTCATACTAATGTAGTAAATTAGATTATATTATTATGTCCACATTACAAATAGAGTAACAGAGTGAGGTTTGTTGGTTCAATAGTTAGCATCTACTATGTTTAGGAAATGCACTGAATACTGGGATATGGCAATGATTTCATGGAAGAAAATCCTAGCCCTCTTGGAGTTTGTATTCTAGTAGGGGAGATAGACAACCAATGAGATGAATAGATATATTAAGTGCAAGAAGGTAGTAAGTATTATGGTGCAAAATAAAGAGGAAAGGGCTATAGAGTGTTCTGATACAAGATTTGACACGTCTCAAATCTAGGTATTCTATCTTCAAACCCTCTGCTACTCTGATTACAGTAAGACACAAAGAACCAGAGATTTTCATCTGAAGATACTGCCTGAGATGGATTCATAGGAAAGAATAATTTCTGTGGTTCATGAATTACTCTTAAGATAAGCAATAAATCTGAATAAGTTTCCCGGAAAGAAGAAGGGTTGGCGTATCATCACAACTAAGGAAGCTAGAGGAGTTGTTTTCAAACAAATAAAAGCAAGCACTGCTATTTGGCCCCTGTTGAAAGGCCAGAGTTAGAATCAGTCAGCTTTGGATTCCTGTTTACTTCTAGCATTGTGTCAACAAGCCTGTGGAGTACTCAAAACACCAAAGACCAGCAGATGTTTCTGACATATTTACTTTGTCGAAAAGTCAACATGTATTATTTTTCATCTTGTGAATGTGTCCTCACCTTCTGCACTCTGCCCTAGTTTTCCCTCATATCAACCTTTCCTCAAATCCTCCCTTCTAATTTAGCCAAGCTTGGAAGAAATTTTCTTGTGGAGAATGTGTCTTAGGTAGAGTACACTGAACACTGAATGGGTCACAGTAAAACTGCTAATTCTTTATCCATATGAGTTACCGCAATTTTCAGAGAAAAAGCGTTTTAGAAATATTGGGGTGAAGAAAGAATGTTACTAGAATACAGAACCAGAAGATGATCTTGTCTGAAGTAGTTCATCTCTAAGTGTTTCAGTCAGTGTTCAGCCTGAGAAGCAGAACTAGTAGAATGGATAGATAGACAGATAGATGGATGATAGATAGGTCGTAGATAGCTAGAAAGCTAGATGGAATGGAGGAAAAGAAAGGGAGGGAGTAAGGAAGGGAGGAAGAGAGATTTATTACAAGGAATTGACTTACTGGACTGTGGGAGCTGGTTAAGTGAGTCTGAAATCCACTGGGCAGGCAATAAGGAAAGGAAGCTCATGGGTAAGCTCCAACATATGGGGCATGAGTGGGAGCTACTCTCCATAGGCAGAATTTCTTCTCTTTCTCTGAAACATCAGCCTTGCTTTTAAGTTTTTCTAGCTCATTCAATCATGCCCATTTAGATTACCATGGATAATCTAGCACACTCAAAGTCAACTGGTTAGGAGCTTTAATTACAGATGCAAGGTTCCTTCATAGCAACACCTAGGATGGTGTTTGATCGAATAACTGGACACTGTAGCCTAGATAAGTTGATACATCAAAAACAAAACAAAAACAGATAAGTCACCTTGTAAATCTGATTTTTGAGAATCTTAATTGGGATATGTATTGCAAAGCCCTGAAATATGTAACTTTCCCTTTAAGGCTTCTAACTTAAAAAAATTTTTTTTTTGTTTCAATGTGAAAAGTACGCTTTTGTCTTTTCAGCTGTCAATACTTGTCAAGACCATGAGAAATGTATTTTAAAATGTGATGATTAATGAATCAGTGCAGTGTTTCTGCTATGTCTTTCAAATTCATTTCATATTAAAAATAAAGCAAGATGAAACAGATTATCTGTTAGTCAAATGCAGAGTTTTTGCCCACTGAAGAACAAACTACATTCCTTCCCTCATTTTTGCAAGCAAATTCCAACTTGTTTATTTTTGGTGGCAAGGGTTAGATATTGTATCCAGCCCCAGTGGACATGATCAGTTAAAACCAGTCATGGAGATCTTTTTGCTAGTAACTAGGCCAGGAATGGTCATGTGACCCAGTTTTTGGCCAAGGGAATATAAGTGGAGATCAAATGGAAGCTTTTCAGAAGGATTTAGCATCCCTATGAGAGAAGCACAAAAGAAAGAAGCTCTTTTGGTCCTGCCCTATTCCTGCTTGGGAAGACTTTGGAATGATACTGTAATGCTTGAAGTTCTGGAGACAACACGTGATCATAAAAGGATACATTATTGGCATTTTGTGGATAGCAGAGCAAAAGGGAAGAGCCATATTCTGATAATATCCTGGAGCTACTGAACTAACCTAAATATTCCACCATCAGACTTTACAAGTATGGACCATACTATAGTGCCAGAAAATAAGGAAATGCTCAAAAAACCCTACAATGGTAGAGGTATGTCAAAGAGACACATAAGCCAACTGAAAAAACTGTCAATAGCTAAAACTGAAAAAAAATTGGAACAATAAAACAAATGAGATAATATTGGGTTATAATCCTAAATATTCATCAATATCCATAAGCCCATACTGATGTAAATGACTAAATAAGTAAACAAATGGGGGAAGATAACCAAATTTCTTCTGCAGAAGAATTTCAAAGAATTTATGTAGCTGCTCCAGCCCCAAGGAAGTCGAGGATAACTCCTACTCCTTACTACTCCTTAAGTATGGATGGTGCACACAGTAGCCTCTTTCCAAAGAGTAGAGTATGGAAAGAGGTTGAAGAGAGTAACTTCTCAGTGGAAAAGCCCAATGTATTAGTTTTCTATTGGTGTAACAAGTGATCACAAAGTTAGTGATGTAAAACAATGAAACTTTATTACCTTATAGTTTTGGGGTTCTAACACTGGACTAACATCAAGTTCTTAGCAGGGATGTGGACAGGGCTGCATTCTTTTTGGTGGGCTCCAGGAAAGAATCAGTTTCCTTGCCTTCTCCAGCTTCTAGAGGCTGCCCACATTCCTTGGCTCAAGGTCCCCTTTCTCTATCTTTAAAGTCATAAAACAACAGGTCCAGTTCTTCTCACATTACGTCACTTGGACCTGCTTCCTTCATCTGCTTTCTTCTTTTCCTCTGACTCCTTCTTCTTCCTTTTGATTGCATTGGGCCTACCCAGGTAATTTGGGATAGCTTTCCTATCAGAAGGTCCATTGATTGGAAAGCTTAATTCCATTAGTAATCTTAATTTCCTTTTGTCATGTAACCTGACATATTCACAGATTCCAGGGATTAGGGCATAGAAACATTTGCCGGGAGCAAGGGCTAGTATTCTGTCTACTACATCTGGCTAATGTTGCCTTAGCCAAGTGCTCAGGGCTCACAGCAATAGTGGTAAGTCATGCTGATAAATCATGTACATTTGATTGATGATGAGGGTGTTACATTACCTCTGTGATGTTTCCCCCCTCCAACTCAACCATACCCAAGTCTAATCATGAGAAAAATATTAATGCCAGGCACATCTATTGAGAGACATTCAATAAAATACCTGAACAATACTACTCAAAACTATCAAGGGTCATTGTGGTAGGAATGTGAATGGTCCCTAGGTGCTGGAAAGGACAAGGAAATAGACTCTTCCCTAGAGCCTCCAGAAAGGACCAAGCCCTCTTGACACATTGATTTCAGCCCAGTTAGGCCTGTATTAGACTTATGGTCTACAGAACTGGGAAATAATAAATTTAGATTATTTTAAGCCACTGAGTTTGTGGTAATATTTTACTACAGCAAAAGAAAAGTAATACTGTCATCAAAAACAAGAAAAGTCTGAGAAACTGTCACAGCCAAGAGGAGTCTAAGAAGACTTGACAACTAAATGAAATGTAGTATCTGGATGGAATCCAGGAACAGAAAAAAGAGCATTAAGTAAAAATTAAGGAAATCCATACAAATTGTGGATACTAATTAATAACAATGTATAAACATTAATTAATTAATTGTGCCAAATGTGCAGTGTTAATAGGGAAAGCTGCGTGTCAGGTACATGGGAGCTTTCTGTAGTATCTTTGTAATTTTTCTGTAAACCTAAAACTATTCTAAAATGAAACATTTAACAAAGAATAAAAAGTAAATGTCTTAGTATATAAGCCACTATTAAAATGGTGTTCCAATGTTGTAGGTAAAACTATCCAAATGCCAAATGGATGATCCAGATAATACTTTATTAAGTATCTACCATGTGCAGGGGAACCGTAGGGTATATAAAAGTGAATCTTTCAGGATCCCCCTTCTCAAGGAACCCAAGTTCTAGTTCGGATGATAACACATTTGTGAGTTGCTGTAATAGTGAGAAAATGCATAAAAGCCACGAGGCTAAAGTTCAAAGGACATTTGGAATAGAAAAATGAACTTCCACTTGGGGACTTTGTGAAGGACGTAGCATTTGTATTCTGCCCTGAAATATAACCAGAGCTTGTACATGCATACTTGAAGGTGAAGCAGAAGACAAGCCAAAAGTATTAGAACAAAGGCCTAGGAAAAGAGGATGTTAGCAGAAGTATGTTGAATTAAAGTGCCTTGAACACCTGAATTATGTCTGCCTTTTTCATCATTAGATCCTCTTTGCGTCCAACAAAACATGCAGCAATTGCTCCACAAATATCTGTTGATTAATGGAAGGAAAAATAGATGGAAAATAAGTTGTGAAGATCTCCAATGCCAAATTAATGAGTTTAGCCACTTAAAAGTTTTTAAGCAAAACAACATGATTTGAGCTGCTCTGTGGAAAGATTAATCTGGCAAAAAATGCAGTTCAGATGGAAAGGGAGATGAAGGAAAATATTAAACTTGTACAAGTGAGAAATTATAATTATAGTAATCTTATTTGTTTGCTAAAATAATCACTAGGCTCTTTTTATTAAAAATTTGATTTTTGTTTATATCAAATTAACACCTTATAAAAATCAGTGATTTATAATGAAAAATACCAGTCTCCTGTTCAAGCAAAACAACCCCAGTATCTCCGTTAACAAAGATAGCAGCTTTCAACTCTTTTAACCATTTATTCTAATATTTATCTCCTTATTTTTAAGTTTCAAACACATACTAGTTCTTAATTTTGAAATTTTATGTACTATTTTTTGACTCTCCACTCTGAAAAATGAGCATTTTACTTTCTCATACTGAATCATAATCCCTTATACTCACTCCCATAATTCCTTTTCCCCATCTGTCTAGTATAGATAATCATTTTTGCTAATCAATATTTGATGTTTACAAATTTATCATACATAATGGCTAGACCAATGGCTAAGCCATATGGTCTACTATGATTATCACAATTTCTTTCTTATATAACTTTTTGTTTTTGTTGAAGGTAATAATTGCTTTGCTTTTTATTTACTTAGTTTTCTATAGCTCTTTCAACGTGGTTAAGCACACTATGAAGTCTAAGGCACCAATTTGGAGCAAATATTTTCTAAGATTGTTCTTAGGATAATATATTACTATAAGACATATTGTCTTTGAAATTCTAACTGCCTTTTAAAGAAATGGACACTCTTGTTTCTTTGATTTTTTCTTGAAGTATGTTCTCCAAGGAACTTACTCTGATATTTGAAAGGTAATAGTCTTAAAAGATTGAATGTCTATATACTATTTTTCTAATTAATATATTAGATGGATATAAAAGTCTAGTTCGAAATTAGTTTTTCCTGAGAATTTTGAAGACTTGCCAGTTATCTTCTAGTGCCTAGTGATATGCCTTTTTGATTTTTGATCTTTTCCATGCAGTATGTTTGTTATCCTTGGGAGTTGCTGAGGTTTAAAAACAATCCATGATGTTCTGAAACCTCACTAATGTATGCCTTGGTGCAGGTACTTGATATGGTTTGGGTCTGTGTCTCTACCACATCCCATGTTCAATTGAAATCCCCAGTGTTGGAGGTGAGGCCTGTTGGGAGGCAATTGTATGATGGGGGTATATCCTTCATAAATGTTTAACACCATCCCTTTGGTCCCTTTGGTGCTGTTCTCATGGTAGTTAGTAAGCTATTGTGAGATCTGGTTGTTTAAAAGTGTGTAGCACCTCCCCTGCCCTCTCTTTCTCCTGTCTCAGCCATGTAAGACGTGCCTGCTTTGCTACACCTTCTGCCATGATTGTAAGTTTCCTGAGACCTCCCCAAGAAGCAGATCCTGCCATGCTTCCTGTACAGCCTGCAGAACCATGAGCCAATTAAACCCCTTTTATTTATAAGTTACCCAGTCTCAGTAATTTCTGTAAAGAAGTGTGAGAACAGGCTAATGTGGTACTTCTTCCTTATTTTCCAGGAATTACCTTTTTGTTCTGTTTTTGACAGTTGTTTCCTCCAGTTTTAATTTCTAATACTTCAAATGAATACAAGTATTATATACTCTTAATCATCTTATGTTATTTATTTTCTGAAGATTTTTAAAAATAAAATTTCTGTTCTCATTTCATGGATATAATTGTTCCTTTCTGAGAATATTAACTACAGCTTTGGGGAAATGTTTTACTCAGAGTTCTTCTTCTCGTTTATTTTATTTAGTATTTCATGTTCTCAAAGGTCTAATGATCCTTGACTTCTATTCAGTGTGATTTAAGGTTGATTCATTCTGATTTATTCTTGGCTGAGACATCTCTATAGGGCAAATAGACAGCATTCCCAGTGTTTTGCATAGGAACCCTCAAGTGTCAACTGTATAGGTCTTTTATTTTGGGTCAACTCAGGGAAAATTCCTCTAATCTGCAATATTCTGCCCAGAGAGCATAAATCTAGCTGCTCTTTTCTATGAACCAAATAGGGGAACGTGGATTGACAGGGTTCTTCACTCTTCACTCTGTAAACTTTCACTTAATTCTCCTGTTTTAGAATGATACCATACATTATATTAGCCATTGGTATGCAAGGGCTCACAGAGATTATGACCTCTCAGATTCAATTCCACCAAAGAATAAGCCTCACCCCCTGTTGGGAGGCTGAGCAGTAGAGGAGAAATCTTGGACTAGAAATTGCGCATTGCTTAGTTCCATAATCGCTTATCTGAAACTCTTTGAGCCAGACATGTTTGAAGATTCAGATTTTTTTAGATTTTAGAAAGTAACATGGTGCAGAACTGATATAAATTTGGTCTTTGAACAATACATGAGTTAGGGGTGCTGAAACCTAAGCACCAGAAAATCTACCACATAACTCTGACTCCCCCAAAACCCTATTGTTGACCAGAAGCCTTACTGATAACACAGTCAATTAATGCCTATTTTGCATGTTATTATGGTATTCTTTTTTATTTTTTTATTTTATTTTATTATACTTTAAGTTCTAGGGTACATGTGCATAACGTGCAGGTTTGTTACATAAGTATACTTGTGCCATGTTGGTGTGCTGCACCCATCAACTCGTCAGCACCCCTCAATTCGTCATTTATATCAGGTATAACTCCCAATGCAGTCCCTCCCCCCCACCCTCCCCATGATAGGCCCTGGTGTCTGATGTTCCCCTTCCTGAGTCCAAGTGATCTCATTGTTCAGTTCCCACCTATGAGTGAGAACATGCGGTGTTTGGTTTTCTGTTCTTGTGATAGTTTGCTAAAAATGATGGTTTCCAGCTGCATCCATGTCCCTACAAAGGACGCAAACTCATCCTTTTTTATGGCTGCATAATATTCCATGGTGTATATGTGCCACATTTTCTTAATCCACTCTGTCACAGATGGACATTTGGATTGATTCCAAGTCTTTGCTATTGTGAATAGTGCCACAATAAACATACGTGTGCATGTGTCTTTATAGCAGCATGATTTATAATCCTTTGGGTATATACCCAGTAGTGGGATGGCTGGGTCATATAGTACATCTAGTTCCAGATCCTTGAGGAGTCGCCATACTGTTTTCCATAATGTTTGAACTAGTTTACAATCCCACCAACAGTGTAAAAGTGTTCCTATTTCTCCACATCCTCTCCAGCACCTGTTGCTGCCTGACTTTTTAATGATTGCCATTCTACCTGTTGTGAGATGGTATCTCATTGTGGTTTTGATTTGCATTTCTCTGATGGCCAGTGATGATGAGCATTTTTTCATGTGTCTGTTGGCTGTATGAATGTCTTCTTTTGAGAAATGTCTGTTCATATCCTTTGCCCACTTTTTGATGGGGTTGTTTGTTTTTTTCTTGTAAATTTGTTTGAGTTCTTTGTAGGTTCTGGATATTAGCCCTTTGTCAGATGAGTAGATTGCAAAAATTTTCTCCCATTCTGTAGGTTGCCTGTTCACTCTGATGGTAGTTTCTTTTGCTGTGCAGAAGCTCTTTAGTTTAATGAGATCCCATTTGTCAATTTTGGCTTTTGCTGCCGTTGCTTTTGGTGTTTTAGACATGAAGTCCTTGCCCATGCCTATGTCCTGAATGGTACTACCTAGGTTTTCTTCTAGGGTTTTTATGGTATTAGGTCTAACATTTAAGTCTCTAGTCCATCTTGAAAATGTTAAGAAAATCATAAGGAAGAGAAAATATATTTATAGTACTTTACTGTATTTATCGAGACTATAAGTTTATATTGCCTGCTTAGAAGATTAGTCATCTGTCTGAAATGGAGGGCAGGGGTGACAACTGAAGCTGCAAACCTCAATCCGTGGTACATATCAAGCAATTCAACTTTTTCTTGTAATGTCATGACTTTCTCTGCTTCTTGGGAGCACCTCCAGCATCACTAGTGGCACTCTGAATGGATCTCATGGTGTAGTTCAAGGTTTACGGTATTGCATTAAACACAGTAAGAAATACTCAAGAACCATGAGAGATTACTTTTTACTGTGATAAGCGATTTACTGGAGAGATGAACTGCTCACACAGAGATGATTAGCATCACATGGCGTTCTAAGCAGATACTTGCAACACTTGAGCTCACTGCAATAGCAACAGGAGGTGACTATGAAATTATTACAGCACTACAGCATTTCTACAGTTAATTTTATTCGGCTATGGTTTAATACTGCAACTTTATGTTTGTTTACATTTCTCTTGACTGCAAATGGAACCCTGTACAGTCTGTAAGCATGTGTGTAAGTTTTGATAAATTTTAACTCTGTATAATAGATTTGTGTATACTTTATGGTAGTAAATCACAAAATAGACTCATATGTTTTATACATTCATGAGATATATAACTTTTATTAATTTTTGATATTTCTAGGTAATGGGTGTTCATCTGTGAGTCTTCAGATTGTCACAAATCTCCAAAGAACTTTCCAAGATACTTATTGAAAAAAATCTACATATAATTGGACCTGCACAGTTCAAACCCATATCGTTCAAGGGTCAACTGTATTACCTAGTGGGACGTGTAGGAGCCTCCTTAATCAAACACATTGAATTTCCTGCACAGGAGCATGAATATTTATACTAAGAGGGGTAAATCAAGACTATGAATTAGCTTTACGTATTTTAGTTCACATTTTGACAGCAAATTTGTCTGGATAAAGTAAAATTTTGCTGCCAAATAAGTTTTATAAAATTTTTTGGGTTTCAAAAATTTTGGATTTAGGAGCTGCAGGAAAAGAATGATTGAATCTCCCTCTGTCCTTCAACGGTTAATGATGCCTCCAATTCTCCAAGTTTTCTGGAAATTGAATTCATGTGCATCTTATTGACTTCTCCCATTGCAAGATTAGGGTTGTCTTTTTCTGCCCTGTTGAATCTGATACCACTTGTCCATCTGCTGTCTTCCAAAATATAGCTGATATTACTTTTCTCCTTTTGTATCTTCTACCATAATGTTTGAACATGTATGTCTTTACCAGTTTTATTACTTAATGGCCTTCTTAGTGGAATTTCAGGAATGAGCAGAGATGTGTCCAATCTGCCATGTTTAACTGTAATTCACCAGCCAAGGGTTAACCAGAACCCTGAGATCTAGAAAAAAATGGTTTGCTGAGTTAATACAACTCTATATTCTACAATCACATCTCAATTAATTAAGAGGAGCAAGTTGCAGGGAAAAGGTAAAGGACAATGATTTCTTTCTTTTTTTTTTTTTCAATTATACTTTAAGTTCTAGGGTACACATGCACAACGTGCAGGTTTGTTACATATGTATACATGTTCCCTGCTGGTGTGCTGCACCCATTAACTCCTCATTTACATTAGGTATATCTCCTAATGCTATCCGTCCCCTATACCCCCACCACACCACAGGCCCAAGTGTATGATGTTTCCCACCCCATGTCCAAGTGTTCTCATTGTTCAGTTCCCACCTATGAGTGAGAACATGTGGTGTTTGGTTTTCTGTCCTTGCGATAGTTTGATCAGAATGATGGTTTCCAGCTTCATCCATGTCCCTACAAAGGACATGAACTCATCCTTTTTTATGGCTGCATAGTATTCCATGACGTATATGTGCCACATTTTCTTAACCCAGTCTATCATTGATGGACATTTGGGTTGGTTCCAAGTCTTTGCTATTGTGAATAGTGCCGCAACATGTGTCTTTATAGCAGCATGATTTATAATCCTTTGGGTATATACTCAGTAATCAGATGGCTGGGTCAAATGGTATTTCTAGTTCTAGATCCTTGAGGAATCGCCACACTGTCTTCCACAATGGTTGAACTAGTTTACAGTCCCACCAACAGTGTAAAAGTGTTCCTATTTCTCCACATCCTCTCCAGCACTTGTTGTTTCCTGACTTTTTAATGAAGGCCATTCTAACTGGTATGAGATGGTATCTCATTGTAGTTTTGATTTGCATTTCTCTGATGACCAGTGATGATGAGCATTTTTTCATGTGTCTGTTGGCTGCATACATGTCTTCTTTTGAGAAGTGTCTGTTCATACACTTCACCCATTTTTTTTTTGAAGTTGTTAGATTTTTTCTTGTAAATTTGTTTAAGTTCTTTGTAGATTCTGCATATTAGCCCTTTGCCAGATGGGTAGATTTTAAAAATTTTCTCCCATTCTGTAGGTTGCCTGTTCACTCTGATGGTAGTTTCTTTTGCTCTGCAGAAGCTCTTTAGTTTAATTAGATCCCATTTGTCAATTTTGGCTTTTGTTGCCATTGCTTTTGGTGTTTTAGTCATGAAGTCCTTGCCCATGCCTATGCCCTGAATGGTATTACCTAGGTTTTATTCTAGGGTTTTTATGGTTTTAGGTCTAACATTTAAGTCTTTAATCCATCTTGAATTAATTTTTGTATAATGTGTAAGGAAGGGATCCAGTTTCAGCTTTCTATATATGGCTAGCCAGTTTTCCCAGCACCATTTATTAAACAGGGAATCTTTTATCCATTTCTTGTTTTTGTCAGGTTTGTCAAAGATCAGATGGTTGTAGATGTGTGGTATTATTTCTGAGGGCTCTGTTCTGTTCCATTGGTCTATATCTCTGTTTTGGTACCAGTACCATGCTATTTTGGTTATTGTAGCCTTGTAGTATAGTTTGAAGTCAGGTAGCATGGTGCCTCCAGCTTTGTTCTTTTGGCTTAGGCTTGTCTTGGCAATGTGGGCTCTTTTTGGTACCATATAAACTTAAAAATAGTTTTTTCCAATTCTGTGAAGAAAGTCATTGGTAGCTTGATGGGGATGGCATTGAATCTATAAATTACCTTGGGCAGTTTGGCCATTTTCATGATATTGATTCTTCTATCCATGAGCATGGAATGTTCTTCCATTTGTTTGTGTCCTCTTTTATTTCCTTGAGCAGTGGCTTGTAGTTCTCCTTGAAGAGGTCCTTCACATACCTTATAAGTTGGATTCCTAGGTATTTTATTCTCTTTGAAGAAATTGTGAATGGGAGTTCATTCATAATTTGGCTCTCTGTTTGTCTGTTACTGGTGTATAGGAATGCTTGTGATTTTTGCACATTGATTTTGTATCCTGAGACTTTGCTGAAGTTTCTTATCAGCTTAAGGAGATTTTGGGCTGAGACGATAGGGTTTTCTAAATATACAGTCATGTCGTCTGCAAACAGCGACAATTTGACTTCCTGTTTTCCTAGTTGAATACCCTTTATTTCTTTCTCCTGCCTGATTGCCCTGGCCAGGATTTCCAACACTATGTTGAATAGGAGTAATGAGAGAGGGCATCCCTGTCTTGTGCCAGTTTTCAAAGAGAATGCTTCCAATTTTTGCCCGTTCAGTATGATATTGGCTGTGGGTTTGTCATAAATAGCTCTTATTATTTTGAGATGCATCCCATCAATACCTAGTTTACTGAGAGTTTTTAGCATGAAGGGCAGTTGAATTTTATTGAAGGCCTTTTCTGCATCTATTGAGATAATCGTGTGGTTTTTGTCTTTGGTTCTGTTTATATGATGGACTGCTTTATTGATTTGCATATGTTGAACCAGCCTTGCATCCCAGGGATGAAGCCCACTTGATCGTGGTGGATAAGCTTTTTGATGTGATGCTGGATTTTGTTTGCCAGTATTTTATTAAGGATTTTGGCATCGATGTTCATCAGGGATATCGGTCTAAAATTCTCTTTTTTTGTTGTGTCTCTGCCAGGCTTTGGTATCAGGATGATTCTGGCCTCATAAAGTGAGTTAGGGAGGATTCTCTCTTTTTCTATTGATTGGAATAGTTTCATAAGAAATGGTACCAGCTCCTCTTTGTACCTCTGGTAGAATTCAGCTGTGAACCTGTCTGTCCCTGGACTTTTTTTGGTTGGTAGGCTATTAATTATTGCCTCAATTTCAGAGCCTGTGATTGGTCTATTCGGGGATTCAACTTCTTCCTGGTTTAGTCTTGGGAGGGTGTATGTGTTCAGGAATGTATCCATTTCTTCTAGATTTTCTAGTTTATTTACATAGAGGTGTTTATAGTATTCTCTGATGGTAGTTTGTATTTCTGTGGGATTGGTGGCGATATCCCCTTTATCATTTTTTATTACGTGTATTTGATTCTTCTCTCTTTTCTTCTTTACTAGTCTTGTTAACGATCTATCAATTTTGTTGATCTTTTAAAACCAGCTGCTGGTTTCACTGATTTTTTTTTTTAAGGGTTTTTTTTATGTATCTATCTCCTTCAGTTCTGCTCTGATCTTAGTTATTTCTTGCCTTCTGCTAGCTTTTGAATGTGTTTGCTCTTGCTTCTCTAGTTCTTTTAATTGTGATGTTAGGGTGTCAATTTTAGATCTTTCCTGCTTTCTCTTGTGGGTATTTAGTGCTATAAATTTCCCTCTACACACTGCTTTAAACGTGTCCCAGAGATTCTGGTATGTTGTATCTTTGTTCTCACTGGTTTCAAAGAATGTCTTTATTTCTGCCTTCATTTCGTTATGTACCCAGTAGTCATTTAGGAGCAGGTTGTTCCGTTTCCATGTAGTTGAGTGGTTTTGAGTGAGTTTCTTAATCCTGAGTTCTAATTTGATTGCACTGTGGTCTGAGAGACAGTTTGTTATAATTTTTGTTCTTTTACATTTGCTGATGAGTGCTTTACTTCCAACTGTGTGGTCAATTTTATAATAAGTGCAATGTGATGCTGAGAAGAATGTATATTCTGTTGATGGGGTGGAGAGTTCTGTAGATGTCTATTAGGTCTGCTTGGTGCAGAGCTGGGTTCAGTTCCTGAATATCCTTGTTAACTTTCTGTCTCGTTGATCTGTCTAATGTTGACAGTGGAGTGTTAAAATCTCCCATTATTATTATGTGGGAGTCTAAGTCTCTTTGTAGGTCTCTGAGGACTTGCTTTATGAATCTGGGTGCTCCTGTATTGGGTGCGTATATATTCAGGATAGTTAGCTCTTCTTGTTGAATTGATTGCTTTACCATTATGTAATGGCCTTCTTTGTCTCTTTAGATCTTTGTTGGTTTAAAGTCTGTTTTATCAGAGACTAGGATTGCAACCTCTGTTTTTTTTTTTTGTTGTTGTTGTTTCATTTGCTTGGTAGATCTTCCTCCATCCCTTTATTTTGAGCCTACGTGTGTCTCTGCACATGAGATGGGTCTCCTGAATATAGCACACTGATGGTTCTTGACTCTTTATCCAATTTGCCAGTCTGTGTCTTTTAATTGGAGCATTTGACCCATTTACATTTGAGGTTAATATTGTTATGTGTACATTTGATCCTGTCATTATGATGTTAGCTGGTTATTTTGCTGAGTAGCTGAGACTACAGATGCATGCCACCATGCACTAATTTTTGTATTTTTATTACAGACGGGGTTTCACCATGTTGGCCAGGATGATCTTGATCTTCTGACCTTGTGACCACCCACCTTGGCCTCCTAAAGTGCTGGGATTACAGGTGCGAGTCACTGCATCTGGTCATTTATTTTTTATTTATTTTACTTTAAGTTCTAGGATACATGTGCAGAATGTGTGGGTTTGTTACATAGATACACATGTGTCATAGTGGTTTGCTGTACCTATCAACCCATCATCTAGGTTTTAAGCCCCGCATGCATTAGGTATTTGTCCTAATGCTCTCCCTTCCCTTGGCTCCCAGCCCCCTACAGGCCCCAATGTATGATGTTCCCCTCCCTGTGTCCATATATTCTCACTGTTCAGCTCCTACCTATGAGTGAGAACATGCAGTGTTTGGTTTTCTGTTCCTGTGTTAGTTGCTGAGAATGATGGTTTCCAGCTTCATCCATGTCCCTACAAAGGACACAAACTCATTCTTTTTTATAGCTGCACAGTATTCCATGGTGTATATGTGCCACATTTTCTTTATCCAGTCTATCCTTAATGAGCATTTGGGCTGGTTCCAAGTCTTTACTATTGTAAATAGTGCTGCAGTAAACATATATGTGCATGTCTCTTTATAGTAGAATGATTTATAATCCTTTGGGTATATACCCAGTAATGGGATTGCTGGTCAAATGGTAGTTCTGGTTCTAGATCCTTGAGGAATCGCTACGCTGTCTTCTACAATGGTTGAACTAATCTACACTACACTGTTTTTACCAACAGTGTAAAAGTGTTCCTATTTCTTCACAGCCTTGCCAGCATCTGTTGTTTCCTGACTTTTTAATCATTGCCATTCTAACTGGCATATGATGGTATCTCATTATGGTTTTGATTTGCATTTCTCTAATGACCAGTGATGATAAACTTTTTTCATTCATATGTTTCTTGGCCACATAAATGTCTTCTTTGGGAAAGTGTCTGTTCATATCCTTTGCCTACTTTTCGATGGGGTTGTTTTTTTTTTCTTATAATTTGTTTAAGTTTCTTGTAGATTCTGGATATTAAACTTTTGTTAGATGGATAGATTGCAAAAATTTTCTCCCATTCTGTAGGTTGCCTGTTCACTCTGATGATAGTTTCACAATTGCTACAAAGACAATAAAATTCTTAGAAACACAACTTACAAGGGATGTGAAGGACCTCTTCAAGGAGAACTACAAACCACTGCTCAAGGAAATGAGAGAGGACACAAACAAACGGAAAAACATCCCATGCTCACGGATAGGAAGAATCAATATCATGAAAATGGCCATACTACCCAAACTAATGTATAGAGTCAAGCTAGTCCCATCAAGTTACCTTTGACTTTCTTTGCAAAATTAGAAAAAATGACTTTAAATTTCATATGGAACCAAAAAAGAGCCTGTATAGTCAAGACAATCCTTAGCAAAAACAACAAAGCTGGAAGCATCTTGCTGCCTGACTTCAGACTATACTACAAGGCTACAGTAACCAAAACATGGTACTGGTACCAAAACAGATATATAGACCAATGGAACAGAACAGAGGCCTCAGAAATAATGCCACACATCTACAACCATCTGATCTTTGACAGACCTGACAAAAACAAGCAATGAGGAAAGGATTCCCTATTTAATACATGGTGCTGGGAAAACTGGCTAGCCATATGCAGAAAACTGATACTGGACTCCTTCCTTACGCCTTATGCAAAAATTAACTCAAGATGGATTAGAGACTTAAATGTAAAACCTAAAACCAGAAGAACCCTAGAAGAAAACCTAGTTAATACCATTCAGGATATAGGCAGGGGCAAAGACTTGATGACTAAAACACCAAAAGTAATTACAACAAAACCAAAATTGACAAATGGGATCTAATTAAACTAAAGAACTTCCATACAGCAAAAGAAACGATCATCAGACTGTGAATTAGTTTCTATATAATTTAGAGAAATTTGTTCTTCTTTGTGGGCCTTAATTTTAAATCTTGAAAATTGGGGATGGTGTTCAATGATTTTTAAATACCTTTAAAATGTCACAATGCTTTATGCAAATACTAATATGGAGGTGAGGAAACTGATCTTTCTCTACATGTGTATATATCTATATATCATTCATATAACGAATATGTGAATAAATCCCAAGTGGAACTAATAACATTATTACTACCTTGGGGTGCATTTAAAAAGAAAGAATTTTTCTTGCTTTTTCTTTTGTAATAGGTATTTAGATGTGCTTACATATGAAAGCAAAAACATATTTTCTATGGGCTACTTGCTTGATTTGTTAGGAATACTTAATCTAAGTTTAATTTTTTTGTACAGAAGTTTTGGTATACCTAATTTAGTCAACTTTGCAGACATTTATATTAATCTTATAAAGAGATTATGTACAAATCATATTAATACTTCTTTTAATCTTCTAGATAGTTGTCTATGTTTGCTATAAGTCTTTCTTAATTTAAAATTTAATGGTTTGCTGATTCAATCACAGAAATTTTTAAATGTTCATGGAAAACACATTTATCTTTATTACCATAGTTAAAGGACCTTTCTTCTTCTTGCATAATATGTTATTACAACAGTCTTGGGCCTTATTTCTTTTTATTCTCCCAAGGATTCTTTCTTTTTTTCTTCTTTTTAAAAATCATTTAAACAGTACTTTCTCATCCTAGCTAAGACAACAGAGCCTACCCACTATCTTTTCCAACTTTCTTTCTAATGTAGTGTTCAAATGCCAATTTAGGTATGACTAATGCTTGTTTGTGAAGCACTCACCATGTTACATATGCTTTTCCAAGTTCATCACTCTTATTAAATACTTGTGAGGGAGGTACATTATCATCATCTCCTCTCCACTTCATAGATAAGAATGAAGCTCCAAGGAGTTAAATAATGTACAAAGAGTCACATAATATTGAAGGGATGAGCTAGGGTTCCAAGCCCAGCAGTGCATCTCCAAAACCATGCTCTAAACCACTAACCCACAGTGGTTCTTACTATCTGAGGGACTGTCTACACTTAATGGATATTAACCTGCTATGCTAATGGAACTGAACATCAAGACCTGAAAATCTTGGTAGGGTTCTCCTGCATAAGAGGTTTCTTGGAAGTTTTCTCTTTGGTCATTGAGTAACTGTGCTTTATGTGTATGTGTGTGTACTAAAAATAGAGAAAATGTTAATCCTACGAACTCTGCTTAGTTTTCTGACATTATGGAAATCTGCAAATAAATCAAGCACCAACAGATCTGAGTTTTCCAAGATATTAAGTCATAAGAATAACCACATTTTTTCTTGCCTCTCCACCTCATCCTTCACTCAGGCTTTGGAATACCTTACTGAATGCTCCCAAGGGTTCATGGAAGTTCAGGTCAAGAACAGCCCAGTTTTTTCATCTTTCCAGTTTTCACCTCAACTAGAGGAGGTGCCATTCCCATGACAGAGGTGAGCTGCCCTGCATGTGACGTTTCCAGGGAGAAAGGTTTTAAAGAAAAGCAAATTTTCTACTAATGCCAGCAAGTGTTCTGCAAATAGGGATTGTCAAGCTTCAGATCAAGATTGTTTTGTTCTGGACTATTGAGCCTTTGCAGTCTGTGTCCTGAGTGAAGCTGGAAGCATGGTACCTCTTCTCTTCAATGACTTCCCCCATGTGCTTCCCAGCACTGCTTACCTGGACACGAAGTGATCAAAATCAGAAGCTGCCTCTGCCTTCCAAGAGAGGAGAAACTGGGCAAAGGACAGGGAATTAATGCAGGCAAAGTGAGATCCTACATCTTTGTGGGACTTTTTTGTTTTCCTCGGGCTGAAAGAAAGGAAGATGAAGAAAATTGTGCTCTAAAAATCATATCACATAATCTTTTGCACATTTGCTCTGCTTTTGAATTGGCCAGTGGAATGGAAGAAATGGGATACTGGGCACAATTATAGCTATCCAGGATTTAATAGTACAGGTATTTTTCCCATGTTGGTCAGAAATTTATTTTCATCATTAATTCAGCTTTTATTTTTGACGGGTGCTCAAAGCCCCCATTATTCCTTTAGCAGTCAGTCACTTAACATCTATTGAGTACCTACTATGAACACACCCTTGAAGGAGACTAATGAAGTTTTCTAGTGTTTGTGTTGCTCCCAAACTTTGGGAAACTGTCTTAGGCTAATGGGCAAGTTCACGTTCGTAAATATGTCTAAAGCCCTAACACCTGTCTTTCCTTGGGGTGTTCACTCACATCTATGTAATAAGTGAAATAGAAGCTGCATAAAAGTGAAGCTAGGTTATGATCAATCTTGTGATACTGTGTATGATGTTACCATAAGTATGTGCTTTATACCTCATTATTCACAGTTTCTAGGGACTAGGAAATACCTATGCTAAGGAAGACAGACATTAAACAATTAAGGGACACTTAAAAATCCAAATTAATAAACGCTTCTTTGGCACCCACTGTCTGCCAAGTATCATGCTAGATTTTGGGCATCCAAAAATGACTATGTCCCTCCCTCACAGAGTTCATCATCTACCAAAGAAGCTCAC
Organism: Trachypithecus francoisi; assembly: GCF_009764315.1. Lineage (NCBI taxonomy): Eukaryota > Metazoa > Chordata > Mammalia > Primates > Cercopithecidae > Trachypithecus > Trachypithecus francoisi. Next base: position 135,187,608 of record NW_022681454.1, on the reverse strand, counting down.
ATGCTAGTTTTGTATGAACTAATTCTAGTATCTTCATAATAGTGTCTTTATTATTTTTTATTTCAATAGCTTTTGGGGTACAAGTGGTTTTTTTTGTAACATGGATGAATTATATAGTGGTGAATTCTGATATTTCAGTGTCCCCGTCACCTGAGTATACATTGTACTTAACGTGTAGTTGTTTTATCCCTAGCCCCCCTCCCACCCTCCTCCTTCTGTGTCTCTAAAGTTCATGATATCACTCTGTATATTTTTGTGTACTCTTAGCTTCTCCCACTTATGAGTGAGAACATACGAGTTTTGGTTTTCCACTCAGGTGTTAACTTCATTTAGAATAATGGTCTCCAAGGCCAGGCGCGGTGGCTCAAGCCTGTAATCCCAGCACTTTGGGAGGCCGAGACGGGCGGATCACAAGGTCAGGAGATCGAGACCATCCTGGCTAACACGGTGAAACCCCGTCTCTACTAAAAAATACAAAAAACTAGCCGGGCGTGGTGGCTGGCGCCTGTAGTCCCAGCTACTCGGGAGGCTGAGGCGGGAGAATGGTGTAAACCTGGGAGGCGGAGCTTGCAGTGAGCTGAGATCCGGCCACTGCACTCCAGCCTGGGCGACAGAGCGAGACTCTGTCTCAAAAAAAAAAAAAAAAAAAAAAAAAAAGGAATAATGGTCTCCAGCTCCATCCAAGTTGCTGCAAAAGACATATGTTGTTCCTTTTAATGGCTGAGTAGTGTTCCATAGTGTATATATACCACATTTTCTTTATCCACTCATTGTAACTGTCTTTATTAAAGCAATTGTGCCACATGCACTGTATAACAATAAGGGGTAAAAATTAAAATATTAGTATCCAAAAGACATCAAAGGCACTCTACCTCCGTGTGACATCTGCCATCCTGCTAACTTGCACTGATATGCATGCAGCTGGCTTGTGAGTCATTTTCTCTTACTTCCTCACAAGATTTCCTTTCAAACCATGTTCTTAGAGAGGCTGCTCTTCCAGTCATGTCCTGACCGTGAATGAAGTCTTTGTAATGAGCTGAATTCCCTCCTTTTACCTCTAAAACAATCTCAAGGTCCATTTATGAAGAACAGAGTCCTCATTGTTCCAAGTCCCACAAATGATATGATGTTTTTTAAATGGCCAGCAAACAGCTGGAAACTTCTTAGGAGCCCTTGGTGGTCCTGTGGCCTTTCCTTTAGTTAGATTCTCATGAGTTGGAGAGGATCTGGGTTGTATCTACTAACTGAACTTATGCTAAGGTTACTTCAGAGGTACACCTAGGTGTGGTCCACAGCTAACTACTTGGAATTGCAACTCTTATTCATTAAGGCAAGAACCAGAAATCAAACTCTGTTGATGATACTTGGTGGAAAGTCAATTCACCCAGGAAAACTCAGGGACAAACCAGCTACTCTCAGATTAAGGAAGTGGAGAAGAAACTACAAAGCTTCCATAGCATAGGCTATGGAAGTTTTCAAGTATCTCATATTGCACCAGAGTCTGTAAGATGATTGGAACAACCATCCATACACAGGCATAAAACAATCTTCTTTTGAATATGCCACAAAATACTTTGGTTTCAATATTTGAGAGGCAGTTAATGTGATCAGGAAGATGATGTGTTTCAGGATGTTTACTTATTGCAAATACACATTTAAATCAACATTCCCACCCAGGATTCACTGTGTACATGGGTTCAGGAGCCTTTTGCTTATGATGTTTGAAAGTTAATCAAAAATTACATTGTCAAAAAGAGGTGAAATTCCATACATTTGTACTATCCATTTCAAGACCTGCTTCTAACACAGAATAAGCATTTGTGAGCTCTTTTAGTGTGGTAGAAATATAATTATAGTCCAGAATTCTGCACTTTTATTCTGAAAGAAAAATATCCTAAGCTCTGCTAGTTGGAAATAACTTTTTGTATAGTTCCATGTGTCAGAGCTTCTTCAATGACACAGCTGTGGCAGATTATACCTTAGTTCTCCAGAGAGGCGATACAGGTTTTGCTGTACAAACAGACCTGCCACGGAGATTGGAATTACCCTGCCTTCTGAGATTTATAGCATATTACTCAATTTTAAGAAATATAAGCAATTTTCAAATATTTTAAATATTTACTATTTCACATGTAATTAATAACTTAGTACCTCGGCCTTAATTAAATTACAGCTTCTAGTATCATTTTATATTGAAGGCTTTGGTATCTTTATGGATTAATGGCATAAGCTAGGGTGCAAAATTCTTGAATTTTATAGTAGCAAATTCTAGCTAGCTTGCTTTGTGCCTGGAGATATGTTTCAGTTTTCTTTACTTACATAATTCATGCATTTCTTATTGACCCACTTTATAGTCTTGTCCTTTTAGGTTGCAGTTATAATTAAGGATTACTTGGAGGTCAGATTCTTTGTACTTTTGCCTATCTGTCCAGCTGTTACTTTGTTTGAAGAATACAATGTTCTCATCATTCCCAGTCTTACCAAGTATGGAATTCAGTCCTTGTCTTTGGAAGCCCCATTGCTGTTTTCTGTTAACCTCTAGGATCATTTGGCAGTGGCGTGGAGAATATAAAGCACTCTTCCAAGTGTGACCCATCTTCTAGCAGGGAGACTCACCATCTAAACTTCATGACAGACTGTTTGCGACCTTAAAACAGAATCAAAATAGCCTTTGTTTACCTGTATTTGGAAATATATTTTGGACTGTGAGTACAATATGCTTATTGCCCCAAACACACAATTTGGACAGAGTCTTGCATTCCTCTTCCCTCCTCTTTCAGAATTTTAAATTTATATAAAAGTTGTAGTGGCTGCATATTCATTTGAAATCTGCCAGTCAAAAATCATTCACATCTGTGTTTCATGAGTGCTGGACCAAGCTAGGATGGACAGATATTATCTTCATCATTTCAAGTTCTGAATTTTATATGCAGGTTACAGATAAAGTCATAAGGACAAAGAATGTTAATCCATCATTACCACTTATAGTCCACAGCATTTTCTATTGCATAGAATTAAGTTTCAGGTTATGTACTTACTATAAATAAGAAGAGGATAAGAGCTAACATTTACATGGCATTTCCCAAACATTAATTAATTCAACAGCAAAATAAATATTATATCTTGTGACGGAAAGCTGCCTAAATTTTATAACTAAATTATTTATTACTTGGGAAACGTTTCAGTTGTATGGCAATCAGATAAGCAGAAAAAAAGAGACTGCAACACAAGGTGTTCTTATTGTTCATGTTTGCACTGAGATAATTTGATGGGCCTAACTGTTCATAGGGAATACACCTGGTAGTTTAACTTACTCCAGTGTTAGTTACACAGCAAGTAGGCACACAATGACTAGCTTATAGTACTGTTTAAATAAGTTGCAAATAACAAGTCAAGAAAACTATAAATAAAGCATTAGTTAGAGGTAAACAAATTAGAAGTGTGGATGAATCTGAGAGCAGGGATTTGCTGAGAAAGGATAAATGATAAAAGCGTTTGTTTCCCAGGGCACCTGTATCAAATTCCCACAAACTCAGTGGACTCAAACAATACAGATTTATCATCTTACTGTTCTGGAGGTCAGAAGTCTGAAATGGGTCTCACTGGGACAAAATCAAGGTATTGGCTTGACTATATTCTTTTCTGGAGGTTCTAGGGAAAAAATGTGATTTTTTTCCCCCCAGTTTCGAAGGCTGCCTATGTTCTTCCATTTCTGGCTCCTTCCATTTTCAAAGTCAGCAAAGGCTGTTCAAGTCTCACATTGTATCACCATAACACTGACTCTTCGGCCTCCCTCTTTCAAGTTTAAGGGCCTTTTCATTACATTGGGCCTACCTGGATAAATCCAGCATACTACCCCTATTTTAAGGTTAGCTGGTTAGCAACCTAATTCCACAAGCAACCTTAATTCCCTATGATAGGTACCCTAACATATTTAGTTTCCAGGATTAGAACATAGACATCTTTGGAGGACCCTTATTCTGCCTATCACAGGAAGGTAATATGATACAATGATGTGATATAGCAGAGTGTCCACCTCGTAAAGTTAGGTCTGGCTCTAACTTGATAAATATAAGGACCACCTTGATCCAAGCCACAGCTCATGCCTCTGGAGTTTCTACTCTAATATAGCTAGAGAAAATTACCCAAGTCAGAAACCTGAACATCATCCCCAAAGCCTCTCTTTCCCATCATCTACATCTGATTTTGTTATCAAGATCTGTTAATTTTGCCTCTTAAATATCTCCTGAAATTCTTCCCTTTGTTGCATTTCTTACCTTATCTTGTTAGCTCAGGTTCTCATCAACTTTCACCAGAACAATTGCATTTATCTCCCAGCAGGTGTTTGTGTTTCAAGTCTGAAGTTAGCCCATCTCTATTTCCCACATAAGCATCAGGGTGGGCTTTCTAAAACACAAGGCTGTTTAGGTCATTCTCCTTTAGTAATCACGTAACGGCTCCCCATCCTTCATAGGAGAGATTCTCATCTTAAGAGAATAACAATCTTTCTAAAAAGGCATTTTGAACTACTCAAATGTAAATTTTCACTCACCTAGCCCAAGTTTCTAAGATGTTGCTTTAGGGATCATACCCCTTCCCCCTCATTGATCAACCATTTGAATACCATTGTGTAAGTATCTGGTACACAAATAAGCACAACTATTAGATACAGAGTGATTTTTTTTTTTTCTCTCCATGGTCCCTTAATGCTTTGTTCTGTGGGGCTAGTTTTCTCTCTGCTCTTGATGAAAACTCCACCATACCACTGACCTTTGTAATTAATCTTAGGTAATACAAAGTCATAGGATCATCAAATATATATAGCTGGGGAGAGTTACACAAGGAGAAACCCAAGCATGATATTCAAAACCCTGTCTTCCTCACCACCTACATAAAATATGTTCATCAAAAGCCTTCATTATGCCTCTTAGACATCTCTTGGATTTGTCTAGTTTCATATCACAGGTAAAATGTCCAACTGCACTCGGATTACAGCTATTCTCCTTTGCCTAACTAAGGCTGAATGGTGGAAAGCTTGCAGTTGGGGAAGTGGATGTGGTCAGCCTTTTCATTCTGGACAAGTTCTTCTCTCAAGTTGAAAAGTGTTGTTTCTAATTGTTTTAAGTGTAGTGGAGGAAGTGATATGTGGGCTGGAAATATCCTACTTGACCGGTACATTCAAAAGTTGGTTTCATACTCTCAGGACATGGCTAAAGTTAAAAGCCGCCTTCTTGGGTGCTGAAATTGTGGTTCTCTTTAGAAGTCTCAATACTGGGGAGTGCTCATCTACATTTCCCTTGATGCAGGTGATATACTTTTCTCTGACTCTAGGAATGCTGTATTTTAAGCATCGTTGTGCTGAGGCCTGTTTGCCCCTATGGGTGACCCTGTAATAAAGCAGTTCACATGTAGTCCAAATCTAGTTATGGCAAACACTCTTGCATGCTTTGTGTCAACCAAAGTTGGGAGTCAGGCAACTGAAATATGCTCCCTCCCCTTCCTTCCTCCTGCTTGGAAGAGCTAGCCAGTCCCACTTGCTTTTTGAATTTTCCCTGTGGGAATCAGACATCAATCCACTGCATCACTTCAATAGCAAGGACAGCTACCAAGCTCTCGGTCGAAGCTCTCTCATTAGGGTCAAGGTGAGAAGTGAACAAATCCTTTCCCTTGGAGTTGGTGTTTCTCACAGTAGACTAACTTATGAGTAGCTCTCTCTAAAGTCCCCACAAATTCTTTCCACAACTGCTGTCTAAACTCTTATATTCTTCACATGCGTGAGAGGTTTGAGTCTCTAATTAAGTACTTTTTTTAGTTTTCACTTGGTGTGATGGTTAATTTCATGAGTTAACTTGTCTGAGCTACAGGTGCCCAGATATTTGGTCAAACATTCTAGGTGATTCTGTGCAGGTGTTTTGGATGAGATCAGCACTGAAAACAATAGGCGGAGGAAAGCAGATTGCCCTCCCTAATGTGGGTACATCCAGTCAGTGGAAGGTCTGAATAGAACAAAAACACCAACCCTCCCCTGTGTAAGACAGAATTCCTCCTGCCTTGCTTCCTTTGAAACTGGGACATCAGCTTTTTCTTGCCTTTAGACTCAAACTGAAACATTAGCTCTTCTTGGATCTTGAGCCTGCCAACTCTTGGACAGGCACTCCACCTTCAGCTGTCCTGCATCTCCAGCTTGCTGGCTCTGTCTCTATCCACACACATATCCTATTGGTTCTGTTTTTCTGAAGAACCCTTACTAATAAACTTGGTGATCTATTTTGCAACTCATTTTGGTTTCTAATGCTTGTTGCCATATATTCACAGTCAAATTTCCACTTAAACATCCTGCTACACATCTCACATGTAATGAAAAATGTATCTAATTGAGTGTATTGTGCATGTGGACAGTATAGATGAAGAAAAAAGATAAAAAACCCTTTCTTTCTAAATCTACACTGTCAAATACAGTAGTCATGAGTCATGTTGGCTATCTAAATTTACATTTAAAACAAATAAAGTTTTTAAAAATTGAGTTACTCTGTGGCACAAGACACGTTTCAAATTCTCAATAGGCACATGTGGCTAGTGGCTACCATATTGCACAGTACACACATGTTGTCCATGAGCCAGTTCAGGTTCCTGATTTCACCACACAAAGGAATTTGAGAGTGAGTCCAAATAAAAGTAGACAATGGAGGCCATGTGTGGTGACTCACACCTGTAATCCCAGCATTTTGGGAGGCTGAGGCGGGTGGATCACCTGAGGCCAGGAGTTTGAGACCAGTCTGATCAACATGGAGAAACCCCATCTCTACTAAAAATACAAAAATTAGCCGGGTGTGGTGGTGCGTGCCTGTAATCTCAGCTACTCAGGAGGCTGAGGCAGGAGAATTGATTGAACCCAGGAGGCAGAGGTTGTGGTGAGCTGAGATCGCACCATTGCACTATAGCCGGGGCAAAAAGAGTGAAACTCTGTCTCAAAATAATAATAATAATAATAATAATAGATAAAGGAGTTTATTGGAAAGTAAAAGTACACTCTGACAGCTGATCAGAGTAGGTTGCTCAAAAGTAAGACAGCACCTACTGATGCTGGGGAAACTCCCTTTATGCGAGTCTTACATGATTTTCATGAAGGGGTGGGAATGGGCATTGTTGCAATGCATGTTGTGGGTGCTCTTCTGGACACATATGCACTACAGCTGCCATGCTAGTACATATATTGCATGCCTCCTTAGCATCTTAATTCTCTACACAGCAGTGTTTTTAACTATTATAATGAGCATAGATCAACCCAAAGACACTGTTCATGGGCTTCTGTGCTTGCAAAAATTCGGGGATTTTCTCCCTTTCTCTTTTACCAGCTTGTGGCAGGATGTTCTAACCATGAACCCAGGATATGGTTTGTGCACTGTTGGGTGGTTTGTTCCTCTTTAAGAGAGGCTACGACCACCTTATCTAACCCACCTCAGACATAGAAGATTTCCCTCATTGCAAAATGTTTTATTTGGCAGCATTACACTACATACATCCAAGTGCATTAGAGTACACCAGGTCTTTCCTTCTTCTGACCAAATCATCATTATTCTCTAGCTTACATCTTCATCTAGGCATACAGCCACTTTTTAAACTTCACCTAGATTGCTTCCTCTCTCGGAAATGGTCTTTCTTCGTTTTTCTTCTTCTTGCTCAACTTCTTATTTCACTGAAGTGTCCTTTATGCTGTGGAAATTTCCTTATTTCCGGGAAGAATGATATAGTTACGTTTGCTCTTCTAATGCACTGTCTATTCTTCTATGGTTGTGCTTATTTATTATTACATTAAATTTGTACAGTTCATGTCTTTTCCTGGGTGTTCACTGGGTTCTGAACTTCTTCAAGACGGGGACTGTTGCTGACGTGTACATCTCCTGCCACAGTATCTGGCCTGAAGAAGATGCTCAACATATTCTTAAATGACTTAGCCAGTGACGAAGACCCCCATTGGATTAAAAACCACCATAGGATGCATCTACTTCTAGATCAACCGAGAATTTGTTTGTAATACAATTTCCCCTAAGGTCCATGATTATTCCATTATATTCTCCTATATTATTTAATTCATGACATGGTGTTAGGAGTTGAATTGTGTATTCTCAAAATTCATGTGTTAAAGCTCTAACTTCCAGTACCTCAGACTGTCTGTATTTGGAGAGTCTTTAAAAAGATGATTAACATAAAATAGGGCCATTAGGGTGGACCCCAAATCCAATCTAACTGGTGTACTTACAAAAAAAGGACATCTGGATACACAGAGAGATGCCAGGGATACAGGTGCAGAGGGAAAAACAACGTGAAAACACTGCGTGGTCAAGGAGAGAGGCCACAAAAGAAGCCACCCTGCTGCTCCCTGGTCGTGGCCCTCCAGCCTCCAGGACTGTGGGAAAATACATTTCTGCTCTATAAGCCACCCAGCTTTTGATATTTTGTTATGGTATTCCTAGAAAACTATATACATAGGAATATATCTGATACAGTCAAGTAATTTTTTGAAGTATTACTATGTATATTAAATAACATATTTTAAAATAGAATAATTTTTTAAAACTATTCATACTTTAAGTTCTAGGGTACATGTGCATAATGTGCAGGTTTGTTACATATGTATACTTGTGCCATGTTGGTGTGCTGCACCCATCAACTCGTCATTTAATCTCCCCCCTCCCCTCCCCATGATATTCCTGTCCCATGTTCCCCCTTCCCGATGAGTGATCCCATGTGTTCCCGAGTGAGAACATGCAGTGTTTGGTGTTCGTTCTTGCGATAGTTTGCTGAGAATGATGGTTTCCAGCTGCATCCATATTTCCTACGGACACAAACCTACAAAGGACCAAACTCATCCATTTTTATGGCTGCATAGTATTCCATGGTGTATATGTGCCACATTTTCTTAATCCAGTCTGTCACAGATGGACATTTGGGTTGATTCCAAGTCTTTGCTATTGTGAATAGTGCCACAATACATACGTGTGCATGTGTCTTTATAGCAGCATGATTTATAATCCTTTGGTATATACCCAGTAATGGGATGGCTGGGTCATATGGTACTTCTAGTTCTAGATCCTTGAGGAATTGCCACACTGTTTTCCATAATGGTTGAACTAGTTTACAATCCCACCAACAGTGTAAAAGTGTTCCTATTTCTCCACATCCTTTCCAGCATCTGTTGTTTCCTGACTTTTTAATGATTGCCATTCTAACTGTTGTGAGATGGTATCTCATTGTGGTTTTAATTTGCGTTTCTCTGATGGCCAGTGATGATGAGCATTTTTTCATGTGTCTGTTGGCTGTATGAATGTCTTCTTTTGAGAAATGTCTGTTCATATCCTTTGCCCACTTTTTGATGGGGTTGTTTGTTTTTTTCTTGTAAATTTGTTTGAGTTCTTTGTAGGTTCTGGATATTAGCCCTTTGTCAGATGAGTAGATTGCAAAATGTTCTCCCATTCTGTAGGTTGCCTGTTCACTCTGATGGTAGTTTCTTTTGCTGTGCAGAAGCTCTTCAGTTTAACAGATCCCAAAAATAGAATAATTTTCTAAAATTTTAGTACTCAAGAAAATTATTTAACAAAATTATTCTTGTATTTTTTGTGATCTGATGTCATATGTTACAAAGAACATCAACTCTTCCTGGATCTTGGGCCTCCTGACTTTTGGATAGGAACTATATAACTCATATGTACACATTTCTATATTCAACACTGTAACTAGTATCTATTGCACATGTAAACAATGCCCTTGGTGGCATTAGGTGAGTGTTGTACTGAGTATACATATTTTTCCTTTCTTTTTTAACAGAACTGGAGAAAAGTGAAAAATGTTGGGTTCCTGTGATAGGATTACCTAAATAGCCCCAGTGTTTGTATATACCCAATGTCCAAGCTCCCCAGATTGCCTCAAGATAAACTAAATTTTAGAAAATTTTTTTGGTTAACTATTTCTTCTGTTTATTGGCAATGTGTATTTTATTTGTGGTAATTAACTGCCTAGTGTATTTGTCCATCTTTATTTTTATAATTTTTTATTTTATTTTACTTTAGATTCTGGGATACATGTTTATTTAACCAAAAAAAAAAAAAAAAAAAAAAAAGCAACTTCAAAAGACATGTTTTTACTTCTGAAAACCTATAGGTATAACTGATTTTACTCAGGCTAGTCATTCTGATGATTACTCTAACTTCTAGTGAGAAAGTGTTGGGATCTTTTCTAAAATTGTGATCCTCATTTTCTACTACTTGATGCAGAAATAGCCACTGTTAGTAAGAGTTCTTTGGCTATATAATTCAGTTGCATGTAGAAGGGCTTCTAAAAGTCCCAGAAATCAGTCACAATAGTTTTCTATCTTGGGAAAAGCTCACATTTGCTTTATAATAATGTGCAGAGGCTATCATATTGGGACACAAACCTGAATTCTCTAGTTCTCATCTTTTGATATAAAGAGCTATATTGAGTTCATTCACTCTGTGGACTTGCCATTCTATGAGTCTACATGATTGAATTTTCTGTTCCATTGATCTGGTGAGGAAAGATGCTGGTAGGAGTCTGGCATAATCACCAGAAGACCGTCCTAAAATTTATATTTTATTACTGTCTTTTTCTATGTCTGGTAACCACCAAATGGTCATCCTAAAGAATGCTCGCTTTCTATACATTTTTATTCACAGTGGAGAAATATATGGACTGAATGAGGTGTGTGTTTACACACATATATATATACTTGTGTGTGTATATATATATAATTGCATGTGTATTTATTTTTAGAGGCATGTATCATAAAACACATAACTTATAGTTTATATACTACAGACTCAAACTCATGTAAAGAAGGAGTTGCTTTACATTTGAGTTCATTATCGTATTTCATCCTCACAGACACTTTATGAAGTAGATACTAGTAATATCTAAGTAATATTCTGGATCCAAGGTCACTATAAAATCAGGCTGACTGCAATTAAAACAATTCTCTATGACTTAGCCCAACAAAAGTTAATACCCACCCACAAATGTTAATGCAGAATTTCTAGTTGGACAGCTTGACTCCAAGGGGCTAGACCTAGGCCCCTTCCATTAAGTGACTTTACCCTTTCTAAAATTTTCACTTCCAGATGCACGGACTAAAGAGAGTGGGTTTGGGAAATTTCTTGGAATATTTTAGGAGTATGGTGTGAAAGAGGCTTCTATCACTTCTGGCTGCATTCCAGGACTTGCTGTCAGTCATATGGCCAACTCAGCTGCAAGGGAGCCTGAGAAGTAGAGAGACACACACTGTTGTATGCACACTCTAATAGTTCCTGGGCCCCTCATGCAGTCAGTAAGCAGAAAAACCCCAGAGACTACAAAACCTACATTAGAAAACATGTCTGGCAAATTACTTTGAAATCCTGTAGGTGCTTTAGGACAATTCAAGAATATTTCCAAACTTCTTCATGGAACTTTTTGTTTATCAATTTGTAGATCTTAAGGTATTTCATATAATGTATATTTTTGTTTTGAGATGGAATTTCACTCTTTGCCAAGGCTGGAGTGCGATGGTGCAATCTCGGCTCACTGCAACCTCCTCCTCCTGATTTCAAGCGATTCTCCTGCCTCAGACTCCCTAGTAGCCAGGTTTACAGGTGCGTGTCACCAGGCCTGGCTAATTTTTGCATTTTTAGTAGAGACAGGATTTCACTACATTAGCCAGGCTGGTCTCAAACTCCTGACCTCAGGTGATCCACCTACCTTGGTCTCCCAAAGTGCTGGGATTACAGGCGTGAGCCACTGTGCTCGGCCGGTATTTCATAATTTTGCTGAGACAGCAATAATCAAAAAACAAATGTAACCTTGGCTGGCAAAATCTTCAAGGGTCCCTACTCTTGAAATTGAGAACAACCTTTAATAATGAAGTCAATAGTTAATTGTACTTTTATAAGATGAAGGTTAACTGATGAGGATAAATAAGCTATGAATGTATTTATTGGTGCTCAAAGCAGTGTTGGTATTACCATGAAATTTTTTGGTAAGAAATTCAGGGAAGTTGTTTATTTGCTATACTAATGCAGGGACTAACAACTGTAATACTCCTGCTGAGTGTATCACTGACTAGACCACAAATACCTGACACCAGATTTCATGCTTTATTTATTTATTTATTTTTGATAGGGTCTCGCTCTGTTGCCCAGGCTGGAGTGCAGTGGCACAATCATAGGTCACTGCAATCTCAAACTCTTGGGCTCAAATCATCTCTCCCTCCCCCACCTCAGCCTCCCTAGTGGTTAGGACTACAGGTGTCTTCCACCATGCCCGACCAAGTTTTTGGGTTTTTTTTTTTGTAGAGACAGGGTTTCACTATGTTGCCCAGGCTGGTCTCAAACTCCTGGCCTCAAGCAATCAACTCCCAAAGGGTTACGATTATAAGTGTGAGCCACTGGGCCTGGTCTAGGTTTCATACTTTAAATATTGCCTTTATTTTCCTAGTGAATACCATGTACTTTCAATTATTGCACTTGTTACTGGTAATTTACAGAGGACCATTACATTTCACATTACTAGTAACTTGAAAAATTATCAGATTTATAGCAAGTAAAGCATATCATATCTGTCCCAATTGGTGGTTGTGGCCTAGTAGAAGTGACTGGGTTTTGTTGTTGTTGGTGTTGCTGTTTGGTTTTATTTTTGTGGGAGGTTTTCTGGTAAAAACTAGAAATCCTGCTAGACAAATTCTGAAAGAGCTGCAACTCTTGACTGTGGTATTAATCTTGGCCTTATTATTTTTACTGTGTAATTTTGGGCAAATTATTCTAACTCTGCAAGCCTCAATTTCTTCATCTATAAATTGAGGATGAAAATATTGACCTTTTCTGGAAAGGTTCCTGTAAGATAATACAGTTAAAGGACTTAGTATGGCTAACTGACATATTGTTCCTCCAAACGTTAACTCTAATAGTAATAAAAACAATCATTGTAAGTGTTATTACTATTATCTTGGTCCCAATTTATTTTTCTTTAAAATGAAGACAATAATATCTGCACTGCCATGAGAAGTAAAACAGCTATATATAAAATGTGTGATATGCAATAGTCAATCAATTGAAATTGTTTTACTAACCCTTTCTAGCCAAAACAGAACCCAAATTTCTCTCTACATTCGGTTACAGGACCTTTGACACTGATCTGGTAAGTCCTTTAGACTCATTAACAGTCCTTTAGATTCTGAATTTTAAAGACTATTTTGTAAATTTTCAGTGTCAAATGGGAGATACTTGGTGTTTAGTATTTCTTTGATCAATTTCCACAACTTTCTCCATTTGTGAGTTATTGAGTTGGTTGTATCCGTTATAAACCACTCAAACTGTGAAGATATGGATTATCCAGAAGGCAATATAGACTCTTCATGTGTTTACATGGAGTTAGGTTTAGCTGACCCTAAAGCCATGACTTCTCTAATTCTAGAGATAGATTTGCTTTGTGTTTTTTATTGCTCGTACATAGAAGATCTATTGTCTGTTTTGACAGCCATATATACAAATAGGTTCTGATTTATCGAGAATCTTAGATTTTCTCTGTGCTGTATTCGGATTTAGCATTCATGTTATGCTACCCTGGGTAATGGCCATTGCCATTGCCCAGGGATATAATTAATAAGCATTCAATCATTTGGCAACAGGATTAGACACCCAAGTCAGCAGACTATCAACTACAGCAAGTCACAGGACTACAGGCATTGACAGTTCCTATATCAAGGTTAAATCTTTGAAAAGAAGATTTAACTAATGTTTTGAAGTAAAGAAAAGAAGTAATTCCTTGGGGAAAATGTCTCCAGACCTTCTGAATTTAAATATAGTTAATGCAATAGTAAACTGATTTTCCCTTCAGAATCAGTGGTGTTTTCTACTGAACTGTTGGTTTTGCAGCACTAGATTAAATTGAAATCCTCAACCGAACTGAAGAAGGAAGTAGAGGATCTGAGTAAGTTCAGCTGCATCTCTACTTTATTCTTGGAGTAGAGACTGCTCTTGAAAGAAATTCCTGCTGCCTTGACAATTTCCCTTTCTCTTTTGGATTATGGAAATCACTACTACAGTAGACTTGTTATTCTTGTTCTGCATTGCAGTCTTTCTCCCCATCTGTGTTTCTTTCTTAATTAGGATTATCTGCCATCTCTCACTACTAAAAGTTAGGTAAAAGTCATGATTCTCCAGGCTTCTAAGCAGCAACATGATCAGTAAGACCAGCTTCTGGCAGGAAAATGAAATTGTTTTTAATGTTAAACAAGGTAACTGCAGGATTCCACCTGCAGCCCAAGTATCACTGGGAACTGATAAAAGATGAAGTCAGAATATTACTCTCTGATCAAATGGATTGCCTTTCAACATAGCTTTTTAAAAAGAATCTCATCCCAAAAGCCACACAGCTGTAAGCCCAAGATGTAGTAAGAAATGAGCCGCTTATAGGAATTGGAGATTAGCAGAGCCTCATTAGGGATCCAGGCAGGGTAAGCCACAGAGAGGCAGCTGTATTTTTCTGTGGATGGGCCTGAACCTTGGAACGGATGCATTTTGGGGAAATGCAATTTTATTTTGGTCCACATTTGCCTAAGGAATAAAATATTCCAAGAGACTCCAAATACCATTTCAGGGAATTTTAATGTACTAACCTAAATTAGCTAACTTATTGGGAAAGAGGCTCTGTTCGTATTTACTGAGATGTCCAGCCTCAACTCTCAGAAGTGTCTGGAGGAGATGTGTATTACTGTAGTGAACTGGGAAGTTGTGGGAGGCTGGAGAATGGGGGCAATCTGGGGAAGATTACATCATGATTCATATCTCTCAGGTGAGGCTGATGCTTACTCTCCTTAAATTGCTACCGTGCAGGAATCAGCACGGCTGTGCCCTTGTAAAGTGAATGAAGACATGCAGAAGTATTAATCTTCAAAGGGCTTTCATTTTCTCAACATAAAGACTACCTTTCCTAGGCCAAAATTATGGTCTCTTAACCACACGAAGACCCGTGCTTTCCTTAGTAAAGCCTGTATTTAAGGAATGTTGACAAAGGTTAATGTCATGTGCTTGTGTGTGTTTTGCAAAACATCAATTTAAATATATAGAGCAGTAATATCTGTCCTAAGCAGTATGCACATAGCCCTCAGGAATGTCATTTTGCAACCCTACAAGAACATTCCTTCTACGGATCAATAACACACTTGGAGAGATGATTTTGATTCAAGTCATTTTCTTGCCTTTGGTTCCTCCTTTTCCAATGTGGTTCAAAGGTACTGCAGCAGTGTTGTTGATTACACACACACACCACACACACCGACACCCACACCCACACACACTCAGAGTCAGTGAGAAAGTCTATGGGTAATTTTGACCTATGGTGCACTTCTTTCTTTCCCTGAAAAAGTTGCCAGGTGATCATACACAGCAGGAAAACATTAGAATGTGTAAATTGTAGAGAAAATCCACAGGGTAATCATTAACCTCAGGCAAGCAGCAGGCCTGTCCCTCACATTCTCGCATGCAGTGCTGATGGAACAGGTGGTGTAAGGCAGTTACCGCCATGGTGGAAAGTAGGGATCACATCTTAGAAGAAACCATGGTCTGTAATTATCTGGGGGCTGACAGTTGCTGAACAACTTCCCTAATGATACCTGACGCATGTCTTAATGCTTTACTCAGGCAGAAAGTAAACTACTTTACAGCCAGAGTAGGCACCATAACTCACTGCCAGCTTCCTATTTCATAGCTCCTGGCGCTGGGTATGGGTGGAACATGCCAGGACTCTGTATTTATGGTTAACTCTTTAAAAATTATTTAAATTCTTGAAATAAGTCTTCATGTTTAGGTATAATCACTACTTTTTGGAATATGGTGGTTAGGGAGGAGAAGTGATGGGGAGCCTTCTAGCCTTAGAAGAATTTGGAGTCCCTCAGAAAAGTGCCCTATAAATTCAAAGGATAATCATCTGGGTCATTTTTGTCATTATTTCCATCTAAACAAGTTTCTAGATGTATGATTGGACATAAAAATAATCTTGTGGAATGTAGTTCTTGGAGCCATGAGAAATGTGGGCAGACCCTGGGAAGAAATAGCATCCTATTGGCGATGTCTTCAGGGCTTGCTGACTCAGAAACTTTTAAAATGCAGAGCACAGGAAAGCTGTGTGAGATCCAAGATCCCTCTTCACTTTGCACAACTGCGTCCTCATATATTTGTGCCATCTGGTTGAACGTGATTACTGTGACTACTGACGAAAATAATACCCCAAATTATCCACTTAGCTTCATTTATCAGAACAGAGGAACAAAGCAAAAAGAGAATTTGCATTATTTCATGGAGAGTGCATGTATCAATGCGAGGTGATATGGTCTGGCTGTGTCCCCATGTGTTCTGGGACGGACCCGGCGGAAGGTAATTGAATCATGGGGGTGGGTCTTTCCCAGGCTGTTCTTGTGATAGTGAATAAGTCTCACAATATCTGATGGTTTTAAAAAGGGGAATTTCCCTGCTCAAGCTCTTTCCTCTTGTCTGCTGCCATGTGAGACATGCCTTCCACCTTCTGCCGTGACTGAGAGGCCTTCCCAGCCATGTGGAACTGGAAAGTCCAATAAACCTCTTTTTCTTCCCAGTCTCAGGTATTTCTTTATCAGCAGCATGAAAACTGATGAATACAGTAAATCGGTACCAGTAGAGTGGGGCACTGCTGTGTGAAGCCCTTGGTGCCCTGCATCCCAGCTGCTCTAGCTGTGACTAAAAGGGGCCAAGGTATAGCTCAAGCTGTTGCTTCAGAGGGTGGAAGCCCCAAGCCTTGGCAGCTGCTACTGGTGTTGAGACTACGGGTGCACAGAAGTCAAGAATTAAGGTTTGGGAACCTCCGCCTAGATTTCAGAAGATGTGCGGAAATGCCTCCATGCCCAGGCAGAAGTTTGCTGCAGTGGCAGGCCCTCATGGAGAACCTCTGCTAGGGCAGCACAGAAGGGAAATGTGAGTTCGGAGTCCCCACACAGAGTGCCTACTGGGGCACTGCCTAGTGGAGCTGTGAGAAGAGGGCCACCGTTCTCCAGACCCCAGAGTGGTAGATTCACCAACAGCTTGCACTGTGTGCCTGGAAAAGTCACAGACACTCAATGCCAGGAAAGAAGAAGCCAGGAGGGGGCTATGCCCTGCAAAGTCACAGAGGTGGAGCTGCCCAAGGCCATGGGAGCTCACCTCTTGCATCATCGTGACCTGAATGTGAGACATAGAGTCAAAGGAGATCATTTTGGAGCTTTAATATGTGACTATCGTCCGGGCGCGGTGGCTCACGCCTATAATCCCAGCACTTTGGGAGGCCGAGAGGGGCGAATCACGAGGTCAGGAGATGGAGATCATCCTGGCTAACACGGTGAAACCCCGTCTCTACTAAAATACAAAAAAAAATTAGCCGGGCATGGTGGCGGGTACCTGTAGTTCCAGCTACTCCGGAGGCTGAGGCAGGAGAATGGCCTGAACCCGGGAGGCGGAGCTTGCAGTGAGCCGAGATCGCGCCACTGCACTCCAGCCTGGGTGACAGAGCGAGATTCTGTCAAAAAAAAAAAAAAAAAAAAAAGATGTGACTATCTCACTGGATTTTGAACTTGCGTGGGGCCTATAGCCCTTTTGTTTTGGCCAATTTCTCCCATTGGGAATGACTGTATTTACCCAATCCCTGTACCCACATTGTATCTAGGAAGTAACTAACTTGCTTTTGATTTTACAGGCTCGTAGGTGAAAGGCACTTGCCTTGTCTTGGATGAGACTTTGGACTGTAGACTTTTGAGTTAATGCTGAAATGAGTTAAGACTTTGGGGAACTGTTGGGAAGGTATGATTGGTTTTGAAATGTGAGGACATGAGATTTGGGTGGTGCCAGGGACAGGATGATATGGTTTGGCTGTGTCCCCACCAAATGTTATCTTGAATTCCCATGTGTTGTGGGAGTAATGCAGTGGGAGGTGACTGAATTTGGGGGACAGGACTTTCCTGTGCTCTTCTTCTGATAGTAAATAAGTCTCATGAGATCTGGTGGTTTTACAAAGGGGAGTTTCCCTGCACAAGCTCTCCTCTCTTTTCTACTGCCATGTGAGATGTACATTTCACCTTCTGCCATGATTGTGAGGCCTCTCCATCCATGTGGAACTGTGAGTCCATTAAACCTCTTTTTCTTCCCAGTCTTGGGTATGTCTTTAACAGCAGCATGAAAACTTGACTAATACAGAAGGAGAACATCTCATTCAGAAGACTACCTTGATAAACCTTAGGGATAAGGAGGATAAACTGTGGTCAGTGTGTTTTAGTAGCCAAAGGTCTTGGTTAAATTGTATTCTCAGGAAGGCAGGAGCTGTTTGAGGCTCTCTTTGTTTGCTGAACACCACTGGAATGTGTTTGAATATAAAAAATATGCAATAGGTGCCGAGGTAGTGAATTGACACCTCATGTAAAGGAAAGAATGAGAAATTTTTGAGGAAAACCTAGAGGAGAGGAGAGAAGGATCCAAAGTCAAGATATTGCAGTAAGAAAGTGAAAAGTCAAAAGAAAATAATCTTCCATGGAAGTTTAGATGAAGCAGGGTTTTAGAGGCAAGAATATTGAATAAATTTTAAATTATTTGATGTAGGGTGCAAAACGTTAACCTTCTTCTCCATCTTCTTTATGCAAATGTTAGAAAATCTGTCAGAGGCATTTAAACCAGAATAACTCCATCTTGAATCGGGGCTAGGTAGAATAAGGCTAAAACCACCTCGGCTGCATTCCCAGATAGATAAGGCATTCTTAGCCACAGGATGAGACAGGAGGTCAGCACAAGATGCAGGTCATAGAGACCTTGCTGATAAAACAGGTTGCAGTAAAGAAGCTGGCCAAAACCTGCTGAAACCAAGGTGGCAACTTGAGTGGCCTCTGGTTGTCCTCACTGTTATACTCTGACCAGTGACATGACAGGTTAGAAATGCCATGACTATGTCAGGAAGTTACTTACATGGTCTGAAAAGAGAGGCATGAATAATTCACCCCTTGTTTAGCCTATAATCAAGAAATAACCATAAAAATCAGCAACCAGCTACCCTCGTGGCTGCTCTGCTTCTGGAGTAGCCATTATTTTATTTCTTTACTCTCTTAATAAACTTGCTTTCACTTTACTCTGTGGACTCACCCCGAATTCCTTCTTGAGTGAGATCCAAGAACTCTCTCTTGGGGTCTGGATCAGCACCACTTTCTGGTGACAAATCTACATTTCACACTTATGGGGTGTGTGTGTGTGTGTGTATTCCATAAGACCACTCAGAGAAGTAACAAGTTCTGCACCCAAGTTTTCTCAGCGAGAGCAAAAAGTGCATTTACTGACCACCTCAGTATCAAGAAGATTAGGAAAAAGCTAACCTAATTCTTTCAGTTACTGGAGAGAAATCAAACCAAAGCAAGTTTTGGGGGGCAGGGAGGATACTAACTCCAGCCTGAGAAAGAAAATGCCTAAGTGCAATTAAAATGAAATACCCTGAAGGAAAGGAAAGAGATAATAAAATTATTTTAATGATCATTATTGTAATTATTTTTAAATAGAGTCAAAGATTTCCACATTGCTTAATTGTTCCAGTGTTGTTACTATTTTCTTTTCTAAGCCTCTTCTGATTATCTTAATACTTAACACATCTGAACTCAGAACTCTCCTTTTATCCCTCTAGAGATTTCATTTTAGAGTTGAAATAACAATCTTGGTGCTATCATGATTTGCCAACTCAAACAAGATGAGAAGAGATCAAATACATAATAGCCAAGTAGGATATGTGGAGATGTTTATTGAGTTGCATCACATTCTGGTTTTCTGTTGATGTTCTTCCTTTTGTTTGTTTTTAAAGACTAGGGGACTTCTTGGCTCATCTGACAGAGGCAGCCTGTGGATCATCAAATCCTAAGAGCTAAAAGGACCTTAGAGATTATCACCTTCTCAATCTATGCTGGAGACTTACCTGTTCTCTCACAGTCTAGAATAGAGATTTAGTCCCGACTTGAATTATTCAGGGGTTCACAAGGCTGATAGTTAAATTTTCTGAACCTCTGAATTATTGAAACATTTTTAGGTAAGCCAAAAGATGTTCAATAAAATTATTTTCTGTTGTCTCCAGCGGCCCAAAGTTGGAGAACAAAACATTCTAAATCATGGCACTAGACTTGCAAAGGGGGTGATCCTAAATTGGGCCTACCTGCAGTAGTTATCACTCATTCACAAGCATCTATAAAAGGCCAGGGTTGAAAGCCTTCAAGAAAGACATTTCCTTGGGGAGCATTTTCTGTGTCACTAGGATGAGGGGAGAATTAAGTACTTTCCATCCCACTCTAAGTGAGAAGCCTTCAAGGAAGAATCAGGCTAAAAACCCTGAAATAATGTTTTGGTCAAGCTCTTGATGTGTGAAGATGTGATACTTGAGTTACTCTTGGTCTAATGGGAGAGGCTGTGACTGGAGCTGTGCCTTGCTGGTGACAAGAGGAAGAAAAATGACTTTGAGAGTGAGCTATAGAATGAGCTGCACTTGCTCCAGCTATAGGCAAATGCGTGTCCTTACTAGTATCTAGATTCGAATCCCACCGAAAGGAATTGGCTGTAGGTCAGCTTGAAAAGAATTCCACCCAAAAGGACTGCCTGAAGAGACAAGGAGAGCACAGCAGAGGGACCCAGCAAAAGTCCAGATTAGTCCTAAGCAGCCGGCTGGAGGAGCAGCCTTGCCCAGGTTGACCAGCAGTAGAGGAATCCTCAGTAGAAGAGTTTCTAGGAATCTGCAGAAACACTGTTGAGAGACACTGTCAGCAAAAAAGCCCTGAAAGTAACTCAACCAACCACATACAACTGAGCCACTTTTGCCTAATCTTCTCTCACTTCCTGGGTCTGACCTGGGAGCCATCAAAGAGTAGCTAGGGAGTGAGGAGAAGAAGTGGAGCTGGGAAGAGAGAGGAGGTCAATCACTCATGCACTTCAGATTTCCAGCCAGATACAGGGGAAGGGAGAAGCTTCAAATAGGATAAGATTCAAAGCTTTTTATATTATTGGGTAGGGCTTTGAAAAGTACTGAAGGCCGGGCGCGGTGGCTCAAGCCTGTAATCCCAGCACTTTGGGAGGCCGAGACGGGCGGATCACGAGGTCAGGAGATCGAGACCATCCTGGCTAACACTGTGAAACCCCGTCTCTACTAAAAATAAAATACAAAAAACTAGCCGGGCGAGGTGGCGGCGCCTGTAGTCCCAGCTACTCGGGAGGCTGAGGCAGGAGAATGGCGGGAACCCGGGAGGCGGAGCTTGCAGTGAGCTGAGATCCGGCCACTGCACTCCAGTCCGGGCGACAGAGCGAGACTCCGTCTCAAAAAAAAAAAAAAAAGAAAAGTACTGAAATGAGACTGTTCTTGTGACTAAATGGGGGCAGAGAGGCTTGTCCTAGATGCCAATAAATGATGGGGAAAGAGAAACACCCTAGGGGTATATATGAAAGGTCAGAGGGCAAAACCTTGCTTGCTTGCTTTTTCTTTCTTTCTCTCTCTTTCCCTCCCTCCCTTCCTCCCTCCCTTTCTTCCTTCCTTGTTCTTTTCCTTTCCTTTCCCCTTTCCTTTCCTTTCTTTGCCTTTCTTTTCCCTTCCCTTTTCTTCCTTCCTCCCTCCCTCCCTTCCTTCCTCCTTCCTTCCTTCCTTCCTTTCCTTCCTTCCTTCCTTCCTTCCTTCCTTCCTTCCTTCCTTCCTTCCCTTCCTTCCTTCCTTCCTTCCTTCCTTCCTTCCTTCCTTCCTTCCTTCCTTCCTTCTTCTTTCTTTCTTTCTTTCTTCTTTCTTTCTTTTTTCTTTCTTTCTTTCTCTCTCTCTCTCTCTTTTCCTTCCTTCCTTCTTCTTTCTCTTTCTTTCTTACTTTTCTCTTTCTCTCTCTCTCTTATTCACCCACTCTCTTGCTCTTCGTTTTTGTATCCTACTGAGTCTAGCTGATTCAATAAATTAGTTATACTTAAACTGATAGCAATTGATTTTCTTTTTCTTCAGCTTTGGTTTTATTCCTGTCTCTGAAGACACACATAAATCATTTATTCATGTACTAAATTCAACACCTTCAAAGATTTGAAAATAGCATTAATGGGGCCTCTGAAATTATTGATATTCAAAGTCCAAAATCCTCTGATTCCTTAGCCAGTTTTCATTTAACTGTATTTTTATCCTATACCTGGTCACCCTCTTCCCCTGTCGTGCTAGGTTTATATCATTCGTCTTAAAACTGAGGCTTTTCTTACAAATGTACTCTGAGCATAGTGAGGCTGTTCCTGCCATAGATCCTGTCAGGCCACACTGCAACAGGACCAACCAGGAATAGTTAGCTTAATAGTTATGAGAAAGTAAAAATTAAAAGTATAATTGTCAAATAAATTGGTGCTGAAGATTCAAATTTGAATCAGATGCATTTTAAAGATAAGGCCATTCTTCTGTTTAGGTAGAATAGTTAGATGGGTGGCAATATGGTATGATTTGATTGTTAACATTATGCAAAAAGTGTTTTTCTACACTGGCACCTAAAATGCTAGTGAATTATTTTGTTTTCCACTGACCAGATGTAGAATACTGGAGAAGTCCCTTAAGATTACAATGCACTATTTTTCCAATGGGGAACTAGATGAGAATGAATTAAATTCTTCATTTATTGAACAAGTACTATAAATAAGGCACTATGGTACCATATAATCAGCTCGATTTGTTCTTGAAACTAGTCCAGAAGTGAGAGGGAAGCTAGACAAATGTCCAGCTAACACTGGTACAGAACAAATTGAAATAAGATAAAAGAATTTAAGCACCGTGAAGGTATATATTGGCTCTCAAAAAATATTTGTTGAAAAATTGGATGAATAAACTACCACACACAGTGAAACCCAAGGAAGAAGAATTTGTGTCCCTTCCTGTTTTATAACTCAGTGATTCTTGTACTGGTCCCCCTTTTAAAGAGTTTCTTCCCTTTGTCTGGTATTATTTAGAAATTCAAATATTCCTAAGATGTAACTTATTACACAAATAACACTTTTTTTTTTTTTTGTAAATGAATTATCATGGCAGTCACAGAGAGCTGAAGAATACAAAGCATCTTGCTGGCAGGGAAGAACAGACAAGAAGAGGGAGAAAACAAGGTTTAGAAAAGGTGACTGTCTTCTGCTAGCTTTTGAATGTGTTTGCTCTTGCTTCTCTAGTTCTTTTAATTGTGATGTTAGAGTGTCAATTTTTGATCTTTCCGGCTTTCTCTTGTGGGCATTTAGTGCTATAAATTTCCCTCTACACACTGCTTTATATGTGTTCCAGAGATTCTGGTATGTTGTATCTTTGTTCTCATTGGTTTCAAAGAACATCTTTATGTCTGCCTTCATTTCGTTATGTACCCAGTAGTCATTCAGGAGCAGGTTATTCAGTTTCCACGTAATTGAGCGGTTTTGATTGAGTTTCTTAGTCCTGAGTTCTAGTTTGATTGCACTGTGGTCTGAGAGACAGTTTGTTATAATTTCTGTTCTTGTACATTTGCTGAGGAGTGCTTTACTTCCAATTATGTGGTCAATTTTGGAATACGTGTGATGTGGTGCTAAGAAGAATGTATATTCTGTTGATTTGGGGTGGAGAGTTCTGTAGATGTCTATTAGGTCTGCTTGGTGCGGAGATGAGTTCAATTCCTGGATATCCTTGTTAACTTTCTGTCTCGTTGATCTGTCTAATGTTGACAGTGGGGTGTTGAAGTCTCCCATTATTATTGTATGGGAGTCTAAGTCTCTTTGTAAGTCTCTAAGGACTTGCTTTATGAATCTGGGTGCTCCTGTATTGGGTGCATATATATTTAGGAGAGTTAGCTCTTCCTGTTGAATTGATCCCTTTACCATTATGTAATGGCCTTCTTTGTCTCTTTTGATCTTTGATGGTTTAAAGTCTGTTTTATCAGAGACTAGTATTGCAACCCCTGCTTTTTTTTGTTCTTCATTTGCTTGGTAGATCTTTCTCCATCCCTTTATTTTGAGCCTATGTATGTCTCTGCATGTGAGATGGGTCTCCTGAATACAGCAAACTGATGGGTCTTGACTCTTTATCCAGTTTGCCAGTCTGTGTCTTTTAATTGGAGCATTTAGTTGATTTACATTTAAGGTTAATATTGTTATGTGTGAACTTGATCCTGCCATTATGATATTAACTGGTTATTTTGCTCGTTAGTTGATGCAGTTCCTTCCTAGCCTCGATGATCTTTACAATTTGGCATGTTTTCGCAATGGCTGATACCGGTTGTTCCTTTCCATGTTTAGTGCTTCCTTCAAGGTCTCCTGTAAGGCAGGCCTGGTGGTGACAAAATCTCTAAGCATTTGCTTATCTGTAAAGGATTTTATTTCTCCTTCACTTATGAAACTTAGTTTGGCTGGATATGAAATTCTGGGTTTAAAATTCTTTTCTTTAAGAATGTTGAATATTGGCCCCCACTCTCTTCTGGCTTGTAGAGTTTTTGCCGAGATTTCTGCTGTTAGTCTGATGGGCTTCCACATGATTATCTCAATAGATGCAGAAAAGGTCTTTGACAAAATTCAACAGCCCTTCATGCTAAAAACGCTCAATAAATTCAGTATTGATGGAACGTATCTCAAAATAATAAGAGCTATTTATGACAAACCCACAGCCAATATCATACTGAATGGGCAAAAACTGGGAAAATTCCCTTTGAAAACTGGCACAAGACAGGGATGCCTTCTCTCACCATTCCTATTCAACATAGTGTTGGAAGTTCTGGCTAGGGCAATCAGGCAAGAGAAAGAAATCAAGGGTATTCAGTTAGGAAAAGAAGAAGTCAAATTGTCCCTGTTTGCAGATGATATGATTGTATATTTAGAAAAGCCCATTGTCTCAGCCTAAAATCTCCTTAAGCTGATAAGCAACTTCAGCAAAGTTTCAGGATACAAAATTAATGTGCAAAAATCACAAGCATTCTTATACACCAGTAACAGACAAACAGAGAGCCAAACCATGAATGAACTTCCATTCACAATTGCTTCAAAGAGAATAAAATACTTAGGAATCCAACTTACAAGGGATGTAAAGGACCTCTTCAAGGAGAACTACAAACCACTGCTCAGTGAAATAAAAGAGGACACAAACAAATGGAAGAACATACCATGCTCATGGATAGGAAGAATCAATATCATGAAAATGGCTATACTGCCCAAGGTAATTTATAGATTCAATCCCATCCCCATCAAGCTACCAATGAGTTTCTTCACAGAATTGGAAAAAACTGCTTTAAAGTTCATATGGAACCAAAAAAGACCCCACATTGCCAAGACAATCCTAAGTCAAAAGAACAAAGCTGGAGGCATCACGCTACCTGACTTCAAACTATACTACAAGGCTACAGTAACCAAAACAGCATGGTACTGGTACCAAAACAGAGATATAGACCAATGGAACAGAACAGAGTCCTCAGAAATAATACCACACATCTACAGCCATCTGATCTTTGATAAACCTGAGAAAAACAAGAAATGGGGAAAGGATTCCCTATTTAATAAATGATGCTGGGAAAATTGGCTAGCCATAAGTAGAAAGCTGAAACTGGATCCTTTCCTTACTCCTTATACGAAAATTAATTCAAGATGGATTAGAGACTTAAATGTTAGACCTAAAACCATAAAATCCCTAGAAGAAAACCTAGGTAATACCATTCAGGACATAGGCATGGGCAAGGACTTCATGTCTAAAACACCAAAAGCAACAGCAACAAAAGCCAAAATTGACAAATGGGATCTAATTAAACTAAAGATCTTCTGCACAGCAAAAGAAACTACCATCAGAGTGAACAGGCAACCTACAGAATGGTAGAAAATGTTTGCAATCTACTCATCTGACAAAGGGCTAATATCCAGAACCTACAAAGAACTCAAACAAATTTACAAGAAAAAAACAACCCCATCAAAAAGTGGGCAAAGCATATGAACAGACACTTCTCAAAAGAAGACATTCATATAGCCAACAGAGACATGAAAAAATGCTCATCACCACTGGCCATCAGAGAAATGCAAATCAAAACCACAATGAGATACCATCCCACACCAGTTAGAATGGCAATCATTAAAAAGTCAGGCAGCAACAGGTGCTGGAGAGGATGTGGAGAAATAGGAACACTTTACACTGTTGGTGGGATTGTAAACTGGTTCAACCATTATGGAAAACAGTGTGGCGATTCCTCAAGGATCTAGAACTAGAAGTACCATATGACCCAGCCATCCCATTACTGGGTATATACCCAAAGGATTATAAATCATGCTGCTATAAAGACACATGCACATGTATGTTTATTGCGGCACTATTCACAATAGCAAAGACTTGGAATCAACCCAAGTGTCCATCAGTGATAGACTGGATTAAGAAAATGTGGCACATATACACCATGGAATATTATGCAGCCATAAAAAAGGATGAGTTTGCGTCCTTTGTAAGGACATGGATGCAGCTGGAAACCATCATTCTCAGCAAACTATCACAAGAAGAGAAAACCAAACACCGCATGTTCTCACTCATAGGTGGGAACTGAACAATGAGATCACTTGGACTCAGGAAGGGGAACATCACACACTGGGGCCTATCATGGGGAGGGGGTAGAGGGGAGGAATTGCATTGGGAGTTATACCTGATGTAAATGACGAGTTGATGGGTGCTAACGAGTTGATGGGTGCAGCACACCAGCATGGCACAAGTATACATATGTAACAAACCTGCACATTATGCACATGTACCCTAGAACTTAAAGTATAATAATAATAATATGAAAAAAAAGAAAGAAAGAAAAGGTGACTGTGGACAGACAGGAGTGAAACTCTATTCACTTCTCAAATATCCTAAGGTTGTTCATTCAGTACCACATACCTGGACCCTGAATTGCTTTGAGTGTTTGTTCCTCAAGCACTATGTTTGTTTTGAAATTTCATTGTAAGTTACAGAAAGTTTGGGATAATGAAGATGGAGCTGAGATCAAAGTTTGAAAATTTTCATTCATAAGATAGAAACTAAACAGAACCTGTTAGTAGGAGATTCTAAGTGAGAATGGAAGGTCTCTAAGAGCCAAATGTTTGACTGGGGTGAAATAAAGAAGGAGAATGTCACAGCTGGGTTTTCCCCAAAACCCTCTGTAATTCTAATCACATAGGTGTCACAGGAAGTCACTGATGCTAGTCTGAATTGCACAGAAGTACTAAGTAGGGAATAATGTCAGCTGATATGGTTGAATAAAGCATACATTAGGGAATCAGTTTAAGTCTAGTATGTAACTGGAGGGGTTGAGATTGAGAAGGAGTGCTATTACATGTATTTAGAATATTTTAAATAGTACAAAATAGCTTTTTGACTCAATAGTTTGGACATATGCAATTACATAAGCTCAGATAAAGTTATATTAGCATATTGGCAGGAAAAGGAAAACGTGTTATCTGATGAAATTTTAAAAGGATAAAGTAGCTATTATTCCTCTCTCTTAAGAGTTCATATAGCTGTTGGCATGTAATGGATGGAAATTATGATCAATGGGGCTATGAGCTATGCAGTAGGTGGTAGTCCATGTTACAGGGATGTGATCATGAACTTCCCACATCTCAAGAATGATTGCAAATTGTTCTCATTTAATCTTAGTTTTTATGTGTGCAGCTAATTATTTTTCTGTAAGAAATAGGTGCTAAGAAAGTTAGTTGTCTGCATGAGTCATGTGCAGTAAAACCACTTTCTCCTTTTTACTTTTTATCATTTTAAATGTATTCAGTATTTCTTAACACAGTTATTGCATTTTTTATTGCCCCTATTCTTTAAGTTTTTTAGCCTTCCATGTTTGCTATTTTATGCTTGTTTTTGGCCATTTGATTCTCATCTGCATTTACCTGCAAACCAATTAGGTGAAAGATATCAAATTGGCCGCATGTGGTGGCTCAAGCCTGTAATCCCAGCACACTGGGAGGCCGAGGCAGGTGGATCATGAGGTCAGGAGATCGAGACCATCCTGGCTAACACGGTGAAACCCTGTCTCTACTGAAAATACAAAAAATTAGCCAGGTGTGGTGGCGGGCAACTGTAGTCCCAGCTACTCCGGAGGCTGAGGCAGGAGAATGGCGTGAACCTGGGAGGCGGAGCTTGTAGTGAGCTGAGATCGCACCACTGCACTCCAGCCTGGGTGACAGAGAGAGACTCCATCACAAAAAAAAGAAAAAGAAAGAAAGATATCAAATTAACCATTTTTATTATTTATCTCCAAAAGTTATTTGGAGAGATAGCTATTTATACTACAGCCTAATTTTAGTTTTCTGAATGATTTATTGATTTCAGTGATTATGCTTTTGGGTTCATTACTCATGGTCACACTCTGTATTAATGAGCCGATAATAGCATATTACTTGTAATCAAACTCATCTGGCTTCCCTCACCAAGAAAACAACAGAGAAGATAGACACTTCTCTGCACAATGTATGCTTCTTTTTTTAACCCTTAAAAATCAGATTTCTGATTATAGATGTGGTTGGTATGCATTTGCTTTAACAGAAATATTGTTATTCTACTCTCACAATTATGTATGTAAATAAATATGGAGCTATTTCAGCTTCAGTCTTGAGGCCCTAATATAATAGATGCTAACAATACCCGTGTTCCAAAAGGAGATGCTGTTAATTGTATTTCAATAAAACTGATTAAAAATGTGATGAAAAAATACTTATTGCATTTAAAAAGCCTGTAGTAGTTAGTCTGTAGTCACTCAAGAAGACTCCAGAAATTAATAATTGGAAACACACAATTCCAATCTTGGAAAATGACCACGAAAAGAGCCTTAAACCAGAAAGTGAAAATCCCTCAAGTTTAATTATGTGGTAGATCTTCTAGAAGTGTTCTTTTCCTTTCTTGGGTGAAAAGTGATTATTTGAATTTCTTTTTTTTTTTTTTTTTTAAGGATTGCAAAAATTTATTAAAATTGGAGACACTGTTTTAATCTTCTTGTGCCATGAGACTCCAACAGGCTGTCTACAAAGACCATTGGGAGGCTGAGGATCACTTGAGCCTAGAAGTCTGATGCTGTAGTAAGCCTCAAAGGGCCACTGCACCCCAGCGTGGGTGAGGCAAGACCCTTTCAAGCGGTAAGCTGCATGCTTGCTTGCTGTGGTCATTAACCCTAGTTTAGGATAACAGGTCTGCCTGCATTTCTTCAAGCATGAAGTCTGAGTCCTTTGCTTCTTTAAAACTTGCTCCACACGGTGTAGTCAAGTCGACTCTCCATACCTTTAAAAGGTCTCCATACATCGGCACCAGAAACATAAAGCTGGTCCAGACAAGTTGGACTCCACCGTTTCAACTTCCAGTTTTCTGTCTAATGCCTGTATGCCAATGGCTTGAGTTAGGCTTGCTCTTTAGGACTTCAGTAGCTATTGTCATCCCTCCTTTGGGACACAACTGTCCATAAGGTGCTATCGAGAGCCACATCGCATCTGCACCCAGCACCATACCTAAAGAGATCAGGTACAGATTTTAATTCATTGTTCCACGGTTCTTTATGTCGTGTTTTTAAATCAGTGATGCAGGTAAACACACCATTATCGAGCGACAGGTAAATAATACACTTAATGTTACAAAGGAGCACTGCACCCGCAGTTGAGAACCACTAACGGCCGGGCGCAGTGGCTTACGCCTAGTAATTTCAACACTTTGGGAGACCACGGCTGGTGGATCACTTCAAGTCAGGAGTTCAAGACCAGTCTGGTCAACATGATGAGACCTACTAAAACTACAAAAGCCTAGCCTGGGGGCGCGCACCTGTAGTCCCAGTTACTTGGGAGGCTGAGGCAGATCTGCTTGAACTAGGACGCGGAGGTTGCCATGAACGGAGATGGCGCCACTGCATTCCCGCCTGGGTGACAGAATGAGGCTCGGTCTCAAAAAAAAAAAAAAGGGAAAAAGAAACACTAATGGAAATATTGGTGGCACCGCTGAATGCGGGCACTTGGAGAAGCACGTGGACTACCACCGCCAGCCTTTCCTGAGAGCCGGAGGCTGATGGAGGCTCGGGTCACGGCCCTTAACAATCGCTTACTCGGGAGACTCGGCATGTGCCACCATCAGAGCGGTTGGCATTCATCATCACTCTCAGATGTCCCTACCAACACAGGCTTCATCACAGGCAGGGCACGAGAGCCGAGGCTTCTCCGCAGTTCTACCCGAACAACATAGTCGATTATTTGAATTTCTAATTTAAAAAATAGCTGAAGTCAGAGAGGAATAGTGCCTCCATGTATCAGCTTGAGGATCCAGTGGCAGTAGAGCACAGGGCTGCCATTGGGTTGGTCAGCCTATGTGATGGGTGAAATTATGAGATTCAAGATGAGAAACAAAGACACATAGGAAGAAAATGGACACATGATGGCAGAGGCAGAGGTTGGCATGATGCACCTGTAAGGCAAAGAATGCTGGCAAACACCAGAAGCTAGGGGAGGCAAAGATTTTCCCCTATACGTTTCAGAAGGAGCATGGCCCTGACATTCTCTTGATTTTGGATTACCAACCTCCAGAACCATGAGACAATAAATAACTTTCCCTTGTTTGAAGCCTCCCAGTTTGCGCTACTTTGTTACAGCAGCCCTAGGAAAGTAATACAGAATGTAGTTAGGCTCCAAGTGATACAAAATATAGGCAGTTTTCCTTGGTCAGGTTGTGAGACATATGAGAGAAACAAAGAGTGCTCCAGGGTCATTTCAGATCTCGTGCAAATGGACTAGTTGGTGGTGCAAGGAAAACTCAGCAAAAAGATGTTGAAAGTATACCCAAGAAGAGAAGAGTTCTGAGCAATGCTCTAGGGAGTGCTTCCACTGAGGGCTGCTAGTTAAAGATTTTCATGATTTTCCCAGAACTTCAAGTAAAATAAAATAAAAATGTAAATAAAAAGATTTTCATGATTTTCTGTGATAAGGGTTTCCCAAGAACCCATGAATATTTTCATAAGAGAAAGGATCTGCTTTAAACCTCAACACAACCATATCAGGGCCTAAGTAAAAACTCTCCTGCCTTTTTCTTTACCTCCTGTTTAGATCCTGGAGAGGTAACAAATCCACAGTAGCAAGCTGAAGGAGGAGATGCTGAAGCACAAAGAGGATAAAAAGGAAAAAGGCAATCATTCCTTCTCTCTTCTCCCACTGTAGGTGGTCAAAGTTAATCAGGAGCGAAGTTTTAACACTGAATTACATCCAGGGTTGGTATTACATTGGGCAGAACATATTCAATGTCCCAGAACAGCTTGGAAGAGTGAAGACTTCTTAATTTTTTGAGTTTGACCAGAAAAATCATGGGACCTTCCCTAGATTCCATATAAACTGGGGATGTGAGAGGCAGTGAAGGGTGGAATAATCAGCTGTGAACTGATATGTAGAGGCAGATTTGATAAATGAATAAAATTATTTTCCATTCCACCTTATGAGTCTTGTTCATTCAAAGTATTGGAAACACTAAACATTTTGTACAAAAAGCTCCTTTTAGATATTATTTTATTTTGTTCTCATGAGAGGCCTATGAAGTGCACAGATACTGGTGATGAAGAGCTGAAAGAGGTGTAGACAGACTTGCACACACTTTGACATGGGGATATTATTCCTCTCTGATGTCAGTGATAGTGATTTTAGGTATTTTCTCCTCGCCATTAGGAAACACACTATCTTTGAAAATGTTATTTTTTATTAGAAATTCAAATAATCACCTTTCATCCAAGAAAGGAAAAAAACACTTCTAGAAGATCTATAATGTCATTAAACTTGAGGGATTCTCACTTTCAAGTTTAAGGTTCTTTTGGTGATTATTTTCTAAGATTGGAATTGTATGTTTCTGATTAATTTTTGGAGTCCTCTTGAGTGAATACGAACTGCCAACTATCAGATGATTTTTAAATGCAATAAGTATTTTTTCATCACATTTTAAACCAGCATTATTGAAATGCAATTAACAGCACATATTAAAAACGTACAATTTGATAAGTCTTGACATAGACAGTCATCTTTGAAACCATCATCACAATAATAAACATAGCCATTAATTTCCAAAAATTTTCTCATGCCCCTTTGTAATCTCCTCCCCACCCCCAAACACATAGCACTTCTCTCTGTGAGAAGGTTTTTTAAATTTCAGTTTTCATTTCTTTAGTATATATGAGGCTATATACTAAAGCATATGAGACTATGCAAGCTATTTCTTCTTCAGTAAGTGTTGTTTGTTTCTCAAGGAAATTGTCCATTTTGTCTGTCATCAAATTTATTACCATAAAGTTATTAATAATATCCCTTTATAATTCTTTTAATATCTGTACAATCTGTAATGACATTACCTCTCTCATTTCAGATATTAGTAACTTATGTGTTTTCTCTTTTTTTCTGATCAGTATGGTTAGTTTATTGATTTTATTCATCAATAATAACCGCATTTTGGTTTTCATGATTTATGTTCTTCATTGTTTCTTTGTTTACTATTTTATTAATTTGCACCCTGATCTTTGTTATTTCCTTTTCTATACTTAAATACTTAATTTTCTTTTTTTAAAGGTGAAATCTAAGACCTTTCTTCTTTTCTAATGCAGGCATATTCATGCTATAAGTGTCCCTCATGTATTACTTTGGCCATATTAGACAATTTTTGAGATGTGTACTTTCATTTTCATTTATTACAAAATATTTTCTAATTTTACTCTGATTTCTTTTTTGACCAATAGGTTATTTAGTAGAGGGTTATTCAGTTTCCAAATATTTGAGGATTTTCTAGGGATCTTTCTGTTGTTGATTTTGAATTTAATTTTATTGTGGCCAGAAACAATACGTTGTATGATTTGAACCTTTTTTAGTTCTGTCAATCTTTTCTCTTCCTACACTGTGGCCTGGGAATTCACTTTAGAAAGTGAGCTGGAGCATGGGAGGCATTGTTTCCCACATTTTAGTGATCACTGTCCTTTGTTGCCTGAGGGCCAATGTCTTAAGCACTGTTGTTTTCTATATTTGGTCCAGATTTTCAGTCGTTTCAGGTAGGAAGGTAAATCTGGTCCCTGCTACTCTATCTTGTTTAGAAGCACAAGTTTGTATTTAGGTTAAATATTGTTTTCATGTGCTTTCAGTGAAGCTACTATATAGGAATTCTTGATTCAGCTCTGTGTTTGTAAACAAAATAGTGGCAAAGTAACAGGAAGAATCCATAGAAAGTGGGCGAAATATGTGCTTGGCTAACGTCTGCCAGGAGGAGTCTGGAGTTTGGGGAAAAAAAAACATAGTGAGATATACCAAGTGCACAAAATCAGACAACAAAATGGTTAATAATAATCATGAGTCTTCTAAGGACACCATGAGTACAAGACTGTAGTTGACTGTAGAAATACAGTGATATAATAGGCAAGTTCAAATGGAGACAAAGAAAGCCTAGGGTTCTAGTTTTTGCATGGACACTGTGAGATACTGGCAAGTGACCTAACCCATCTAAGTACTATTAATAAAAATAATATGGTGACTTGGAAATTGATTTCTGGACAGCATTCACAGAAATTCTGATCTAACACATTTGAAGTGGGGCCTTCAAATCTCTATTTTTGTTATGTTTTATACCAGTTATATTGATGCAAAACTAGTTTGGGAGTCTGCTGATAAGATGAGCTCTTACACTGCTTTTCAACTCTAGCCTTACTCATATTTAACTTTTAGTAACGATAATACTAGCTATCATTTATTGAGCACTGCATATGTACTGTCTTGGGTGCCTTACATACACGTGCCCTAGCCCCCTAGTCTTACACAGCAGATCTTATTATCCTCATTTTCTGAAAGAAGGTTGATATTTCTTCCTTAGAATGGCCTAGGAATTTGCCCAAGGCCACATATGAAGTCTGTCTAGAAAATAATAAACATAAATTTTATTTGTGACCTGGCACCAAAACTGTGCCTTTTCTATTTAATCATGCTGCCTATCAAAAGACTAGTCTGTATATCCTTAATGTTTTAATATTGTTGGTTCATGTCAGTCCAGTTTGTCAAAGGTAAAATATTATTTTTTTAGAAAGGGTCTTAAATATTCTAGAGAAGCATAAACAGAAGTGTCCTACAGTTAATGGAAAAATAATTTTAAAATACTAGTAGTTTATTGAACACTTATTTACACTAGGTTAAGGGCTATATTACATTATTTATTTCAGTGATTTTTATATGTTTGAGGGTTTCTTAGGGACAATTTGTCCATTACCTATGTATTATAATTTGAATGAATGTATTGACTTAAGCGCTTTATAATACCTTTAACATATGATACTTCCTGTCCATAGGTAATTTATATGCGCTTACTATTTTCATGTATATCTTCCCTTTTAACCTCTTCCACTTATCATCTCTTTATTGTTTCCTATTAGTTTCTTTCATTCTTTTGTCATTTTTCCCCTTTTTATAATTCAAGGCAGTGCTTAAGGGAAGTTCCCTCTATGTGTTTATTTCTTGTTTTCAATTTTAAAACACTTGATAATGTTATTTCATATCAGAAATGGGTAGAGACATTCATACCATCCAGGTGTGAAGAAAGTGAGAGAATGTTATATGGATCAGGCACAAAGATATTGCTGTGAACCCTGTGATTCAGGTGAAGTAGAAAATATTCGTATTTCAGAAGTTTTACCAAGATTCGAAGGAAGAATACAATTAATAAAAATGAAAACTTTTTATGTCCTGGCCAGATCTTTCATAAATATTTATAATATTTATTTGTAAAGTACTTTCAGTATTTGGGGCAATGCTTTGGATTGGGGTCACTGATTTAAATTCTGTCCATTCCCTCTCTTTCCTACCAATTGCCTTTGTCTCCCCTCTCCCTCTATTTAATTGGAGCTTTTCTCAAACTTGAGCTGATCTGAATGGAGGTACAAAGTGAAATTAACTAATTCCCTTGAAAGAAGTAGGGGTAGCAATACTTTAGAAAGCTTATTAATTCCTCTTTTCACTCTGCCTCTCTGCTCTGCTCTCAGACCTCACTTGGAACCCTTGGAGAAGGAAAATTAACAAACCCCCTGAAGCTGAACCACTACAGCCTTTCAAGGGAATTGGCTAATTTCACTTTGCTGCTCCATTTGGAGCAGCTAGGGGTACTGATCTTGAGGGAAATAATAGGACCTAGTGCTTGACATCCTTTACATTTTTAAATAAAATTCTACTAAGTTTTCTCATCAAACTAAAAAATGGTGTTCACCACATGCCTACATCACTGGTTTATATACTGACCCAAGCTATTCATACATCTTCCTCTATTTTCATTTCTTAAGCCCGTTCGAACCTTCCAAATTCTTTTTGATCCCTGACACTGAATAACTTCTTTCCTAAATGTCCAATAATTTTGTTTATCAGTAAGCAACAAATAGTTAAGTCATTTCTTTTTCTAGTGGAGTTCTGACTACAATGCCCTCTGCCCCCACTTCCTTTTCAGAATCCAAGATACTTTCTTTGGTCCTTGTTTAGGATATTCAGTCTTGGTCTCTTAAAGCAGAAGTATTCTACATCATGCCTATTTCTATGCTTTACTTAGAGAGCATCACAGAAAGAAATCAGATGGCCCTTGGTGAGGGCTCTCACAATGCTCTCATTCCTGAATTCTCTCAACGCTTCTGTAACATGACTACACTTTCAGATTCACAACCCATTCTTTTTCTAGGTTAGCAAATTCATAGGACATTAACAGTTTCACACTGTACTCTGGGGGCATTTTAGCATTAACCTCTTTACGTTCTGAGCCTTACCCATGTGAGTCTTCTCAGTTCCTCTCAAAGATATTTTAATGATGGAGCTTCATCTTTTGTCTTATGGTGACTAAATTTCTTCAGTTCCCACTTGTGTGGAAGTTTCATAAAAATCCTGCTTATAGTCTGAAATGAATTGCTTTTTGTAGAATGGCCCTTCAAGTAGTTCCAGACTAATGAGAGCAAACAAGATGGACTTGCAAAAGTTATCATTCAAAAATATATAATGTTTAAAGTAACTATCCTATCACCCACAGGCACTCTGGACAATCAGAGGTAGATGCTTCTTTTTGATATTAACCACATATATTTCTGTGTATCATCAATTGCTGTTGCATGCTTTTGTGTTGTGAATGTATTAAAAAGTATTCTTTTTGAAAATAATGGAAGACTCCAGTTTTGACATCAGAGCCTCTGACAAGTGAATCTGTTCTCATTATCACAACATCTATCTTGGCTTGTAAAAATCCTGCAGGTTTATGATGCATCACGGTATCCTTCACTACCTCCTCTTGTTCTTAAACATAAAGCTGCCACTTGTGCTAAGACAAGCTTGATAAGATTGTCTTATAGATCCAATTCATTTAAAGGGAACATTGCTGCCGACACTAACATCCCTTTGCCACAGCTCTTCTCTGCCTGAGTTAGAATATTATGCTCGAGAGTTAGAAGGATGAAGTGCAGATATACTATATGCACAAAATTACCACCCACTCCTAAAGGGTTAGAGCCTTAAATATCAAGATATTCATTCTAATATGAACAGAGGAAAAGTGCTGTTTTTGCACTTTCATAAATGAGGCCATAGACTTCAACCATCTACCATACTATCCTTAGTAAGTGGACAATAAGAAGAATAATAAGCTGTGGTTCATTTTAGATGTTAACCCACATCCAAATACCTGAATGACCTTCTCTCAAAGCTGTTTTAAATAAATGGTGTATAAAATACACACCAGGAGAGTCATAAATGGCCAAGGTGATATTTGAGGCCTTATGGGAGGTACTCATTTCAAAAATTCCATGCTCTGTCACCTCTAATGATCTTTGGCTCTTCATTCAGCTGAGAGTTGGCTTTTTAATGAACAAATGCCCTAAGCAGTCTAGATGGCATTCTTATTATGGTCATATATTTTGGAAGTGTGATGGGGAAGAGACTGATGTAAGAAGAAGGTGTAAGAGAAGGAAAAGAATACCCGAGAAATGGAGGGCATACATGTCCCCATCAAAGTGATAATAAGTGTGGTGGGGTGGCAATGTCTGTGGTTGTGAATGCCAGTTGATGAATGAAGCCTCATATTTTGCACCCCCAAACTTTAAGGATTCTGGATGTATCCAAGTGTCTGTTGTATGTAAGTCTGATAGGCACACAGTCTAGCCCATAATCAGTGTACATGTATTTTTTTCATATTATAGAAATGTGGATGTTCCCTGGGTTTATAAAACAATTTTGGGGTCTTCTGAGGTATTCCAGGAAGTGTGGGACCAAGTAAACTGCTCCTAAACCTCTTGGAATGTCTTGAATTCTTGTAGTTAAGAAAGGAAGAGGAAAAACTCTATAAATAATTTGCCAGGTTTCCACTAGTTATCTTGGCCTGAGAATTGTCCTCTTGGAGGTAGTCCTGGTGGAGTTTAGAGCACCGTTTTTTTTTTTTTTCCCCAACTTCAACAGTCTCAGAAGCTTCTGGACCACACTGGAATCCTGTTAAGAGTTGAATATAAATATCTCAGCAGTGTCATGGGCTTCTAAATCAGGCAAAAAGAGGAAATTCAAATATCTTTACCTCTAACTCAGTTAGCCCAGGTCATGAAGCTCAGGGACATTTGATTATCTTCAGTGATTGATTGTGGCTCCTAAATGGTTCTATTCCATATGGAAGCATCTTTTCCTTACATTTGAAACAAAATATTGGAAAATAAGTTTATGTTAGCTCCTTTAAGCACACTTTCAAAATTACATTTGGTTTATGTTAGCTCCTGTAAGCACACTTGCAAAATTATATTTGATAAATCTTTGGGTTTTGAAGGAAGCTAGATACCATTTTAAAGCATATTGTGTGAAATGACATGTTTCCAGTTATACCTGGAGGAATTATTGGCTTTTTATCATCAAACAAAGACATTTGCTTTTGTACTATATAGGGACTCTGGACTAATCAAGAAGCACAAATGACATGTAATAATTGCTTTAATATAATTCTATGTGACTTACTTGTCACTCATGTATAGAGTAGACTTGCATGTATATTTTCAGCATATTAAACTTGCTTCCAGTATATTTTAGATTTGTTTTAACTGCAAAATGTTTTCATTAATTTAGATGACTGGGAGCTAAAGAAAGGTAGCTTCTGGAAATTCCTTTCCATGTATAAGTCTCCATATTCAAATAGTATTTATCAAGTTAATGTTATGTATCAACTTCAGAACCCTGCCATTTCATTTATTTACAGTGAGACATGAGTAGATAGAAATAGCCATATACTTTGCTTTTCATTCTGATATGTGTTTAAAACGAGATGAAATCAGTATCTGACAAGGACATTGACCAGGGTATCTGTAATTCACAAGTGATGAGAAGGGAAGAGTTAATGGGATTTTTAATATGCTGAATAGGGCTTTTCTGCTGAACAGCACTACATTGTCTGAGAGCAACAGCTCTTGAATATTAAAAGAGAACCGTTTTGTCTTGTCCTGTTGCCATGGAAGGAGAGAAAGTGATTTTAGAAAAACAAACAGGAGAAGCCTTGAAGAAATTAGATAGATTTGAAAACAATTTGCCTGGTGGTATTCCTCTTGCCCAAACTGTATATACGTATAGGAGGAGGGCAGGGCAAATAATCCATTCTTCCATTGTTTTGAAGACAGATTAAAGCTCTATTGCTGTCCTTGAGACAGTGCAGGATGGGAGTGCTAAGGCAGGATGAAACTGGTATGTAGCTAGTATACACATTGGAACTGTCCTTTCATTAGGCATTCATAAGTGCACTTACTGCACCACCTTAGAGGCAGCACAAGCTACTTTTTGCTTTTATGTGGCCATATATTTGTCATAGGAAAGAAAATTTTAAAAACTATTTTATCTCCATGGATTGGAAATCTTTCTTTATGTTATGCTCCATTAAAAAAGAAAAACAAGTTCAAGGTCTCAGTGCTTTATGACAATAACAGTTTATTTTCTACTCTGTCAATGTAGGTTCTAGGAGAGCTGTGGGTCTGCCTCACATATCTTCCTTATTTGGTGATTGAGACTAAAGGAAAGAGCCTTATCTTGGTCTTGTGGCAAAGGGAAAGAACAGTGACAGAGCCATGGGATAGCTCTTGAAGCATCTACCCAGAGGTGGCAGATAGCACTTTTACTCACACTGCATCGGCCATAGTAAATTACATGGCCAAGTGTGATATAAATGACCTCCTCAGACCATGGAGTATTCGCAAAGACAAGCATTTCAAGTCATATGCTAACAGATAGAGGCATATAATTTTCTTTTAGGAAGGAGAATGGAAATACATAATTGAGATAAATAATGCCATCTTCATCACCCTTGATCAGTTTTGAAGGCTTATGGAAATAAAATGTGATACATTGGAGGCTATAGATCTTGCTCCTTAGGTGTATACGGAGTTAGGCTAGCAGTGATTCCCACGGTTTAGAGTTCCTGAGGATCACTTAAATAAGTTGTTAAAAATGTAAGTTCTTTCAGCCCAATGCCCATCAGTCAAAGAGTAAATAAAGAAATTATGATATATATATATATATATATACACACACACACACTCCATGAGATACTATTCAGCCATAAAAATAAATGAAATAATGACATTTGAAGCAACCTGGTTGGAACTGAAGACCGTTATTCTAAGTGAAGTAACTCAGGAATGGAAAACCAAACATCATATGTTCTCACTTACAAGTGGGAGCTAAGCTATGGGGGGATGCAAAGGCCTAAGAATGATACAATGGACTTTGGGGACTTGGGGGAAAAGGTTGGAGGGGGTGAGAGATAAAAGACTACACATTGGGTACAGTGTACACTGCCTGGGTGATGGTTGTACCATAATCTTACAAATCACCACTAAAGAACCTAGTCATGTAACCAAATATCACGTTCCCAAAAACACGTTGAAAAAAGAAAAGAAATAAACAAAAGGAGGAACAATTAAAAACAAAACACTCCTGTTCTAGAAAAAGGAGTATGAAGCATAACTAAACTAGTGCTTAGACATGAACATTTGGGTGATAAAATTACAAAGAAAATAAAGACGTGATTACCATAAAGATAAGGACTGTAATTACTGTTGAAAAGAGGGAAGGGACTGTGGTTAGGATAGGTGGATGGAAAAAATATATTTTTTTAAATAGCTGTGGTTACAAGGGTATTTGCTTTGTTTTATATAGTCTTCTATATCTGTTAGATTTTACAATGAAAAGTTTTTTTAAACACTGAACAAAAACAGCAGGTTCTCTGACGCAAGACAAGGATGCCCTCTCTCACCAATTCTATTCAACATCGTATTGGAAGTCTTAACTAGAGCAATTAGGTAAGAGAAAGAAATAAAGTGCATCCAAATAAGAGAGGAAGTCAAACTATCCCTGTTAGTAGTGACGTGATGCTATATCTAGAAAACTCCGTAATCTTCAGCTGATAAACAATTTCACCAAAGTTTCATGACACAAACTCAATGTACTAAAATCACTAGCATTCTTATACACCAACAACAGCCAAGCTGAGAACTAATTCAGGAAGGCAATCCCATTCACAACTGACAACTTCCACAAAAAGAATAAAATACCTAGGACTACAGATAACCATGGAGGTAAAAGATCTCTACAATAAGAATTACAAAACACTGTCAAATAAATCAGAGAAGACACAAACAAATGGAAAAACATCCCATGCTCATGGATAGCAAGAATCAATATCCTTAAAACGGCCATACTGCCCAAAGCAATTTATAGATTCAATACTATTCTTATCAAACTACCAACAACATTCTTCAGAGAACTAGAAAAAAAATTTTAATTCATATGGAACCAAAAAAGAACCCAAATAACCAACGCAGTCCTAAGCAAGAAGAACAAAGCTGGATGCACCACACTACCTGACTTCAAACTATACTACAGGGCTACAGTAACCAGAACAGCAAGATACTGGTACAAAAACAGGCACATAGACCAATGGAACAGAATAGACAGCCCCAAAACAAGGCCACAGATCTACAGACATCTGATCTTCAACAAAGCTGACAAAAACAAGCGATGGAGAAAAGACTCTATAGTCAATAAATGGTGCTAGGATAACTGGCTAGCCAGATGCAGAAAATTGAAACTGGATCCCTTCCTTAAACCATATGCAAAAATTCACTCAAGATGGATTAAAGACTTAAATGTAAAACCCAGAACTCTAAAAACCCTAGTGTCTTCTAGGGGTTTCTTATAGTTTCTTCTAGATTTTCTTATCTAAGCAATACCAATCAGGACACAAGCATGGGCTAAAATTTCATGACAAAGGCACCAAAAGCAATCCCAACAAAAGCAAAAATTAAAAAATGGGATCTAATTAAATTTAAGAGCTTCTGTACAGGAAGAGAAACTGTTAATAAACAGACAGCCTACAGAATGGGAAGAAAATACCTGCAAACTATCCATCTGACAAAGGTCTAATATCCAGCATCTATAAGGAACTAAGACAAATTTACCAAAGGAAAACAAACAACCCCGTTAAAAAGCGGGCAAAGGGGCTGGGCATAGCGACTCACGCTTGTAATCCCAGCACCTTGGGAGGCTGAGGCAGGCAGATTATGAGGTCAGGAGATTGAGACCATCCTAGCTAACATGGTGAAAAACCCCATCTCTATTAAAAAAAAAAAAAAAGTTAGCTGAGCGTGGTGGTGGGCGCCTGTAGTCCCAGCTATTCAGGAGGCTGAGACAGAAGAATGGCATGAACCCAGGAAGTGGAGGTTGCAGTGAGCAGAGATCAGGCCACTGCACTCCAGCCTGGGTGACAGAGTGAGACTCCGTCTCAAAAAAAAAAAAAAAAAAAGTGGGCAAAGGACATGAACAGACACTTTTTTTTTTTTTTAAAGACATACGCGTGGTCAACAAGCTTGGAAAAAAGGCTCAATATCACTCATCATTAGAGAAATGCAAATCAAAACCACTTCACACAGGTCAAAATGGCTGTTGAGAAAAAGTCAAAAAGTAACTGTTGCTGACAAGGTTACAGAGAAAAGGAAACACTTGCACACTGTTGGTAGGGATGTAAGTTAGTGTAACCATTGTGGAAAGCAGTATGGTGATTCCTCAAAGAGCTAAAATCATTCTGCCATAAAGACACATGCACACAAATGTTTTTGTTTGTTTTTTTTCTTTTTGAGACGTAGACTTGCTTCATCACCAGGCTGGAGTGCAATGGCACGATCTTGGCTCACTGCAACCTCCACTTCCTGGATTCAAGCAATTCACCTGCCTCAGCCTCCTGAGTAG
Organism: Trachypithecus francoisi; assembly: GCF_009764315.1. Taxonomy (NCBI): domain Eukaryota; kingdom Metazoa; phylum Chordata; class Mammalia; order Primates; family Cercopithecidae; genus Trachypithecus; species Trachypithecus francoisi. The sequence goes on along the minus strand of NW_022681454.1, from coordinate 135,145,321 downwards.
CTGGGACTATAGGCACGAATCACCATGCCCAGCTAACTTTTGTATTTTTAGTAGAGATGGGATTTCACCATGTTGGCCAGGATGGTCTAGATTTCTTGACCTCGTGATCCACCCACCTTGGCCTCCCAAAGTGCTGGGATTACAGGCATGAGCCACCGCACCTGGCCATGAATGTTTATTTAAGCACGATTCACAACAGCAGAAATATAGAATCAACCTAAATGCTCATCAGTGACATATTGGATAAAGAAAATGTGGTAGATATACACCATGGAATATGATGCAGTTATTAAAAAAACAAACAAACAAACAAACGAGATCATGTCTTTTGTGGGAACATGGATGGAGCTGGAGGCTATTTGCCTTAGCAAACTAACAGAGGAACAGAAAACCAAATATACATGTTCTCACTTATAAGTGAGAGATAAATGATGAGAACTCATGAACATAAAGAAGGGAACAACAGACACTGGGGTCTGCTTGAGCATGGAGGGTAGGAGGAGGGAGAGGAGCAGAAAAAGTAACTATTGGGTACTAGGCTTAATATGTGGGTGATGAAATAATCTATACAACAAACCCCTGTGACATGAGCTTACCCATGTAACAAACCCTCACATGTACCCCTGAAACTAAAATAAAAGTTTAAAAAAATGCAGATTATCAATATCACCTCTCCTCCATCTCACCCCAACTCTCATTTCTAACATGGTAGTTTGCACTGAGGTCCAGGAATCTGCATCTGAAGAAGTAACTTGGCAACATTTTCTGAAACACTGACCCAGATGAGCTCTGTCTTCAGTCATGTAGTTGTGCTGTAAGAAAAATAGTATCCAGAGAAATAGTTTCTATGAATTCCCAATCCTCAGCTTTCAGTATTTCACAGTCCTTATATCTTGGTATCCCTTTTATTCTTCTCTCTTCTCACTCACGGTAAAAGGAGAATAGAAAAGTAACACATGTCCAGATATGTTATAAAAGAGGATTAATATTATCAAGAGGGGAGTTTATTTGTTCTCCTCTAAACATTCTACCCTAGAGAATTAGAAACACACTGGGGAGTAGATTCCTTCAAAAGACCAAAAGATCAGTTATTTATGCATTTGTTTGCACCATTTCAGGACGCAAAGTTATCAGAAGAGACAACCTCTCTGGTCTCAAGCCAGCTGGGACACCACCAGGATGTGACTGGAATTCTGTAAGGAGTCTTTGAGGACACTCCATCTATCCTGGGCAAATTTCTTGAGCCTTGCAGACTGGCTTACAAGGTGTCACAGGCTTCTGTTGTCCCTTGCTGTCTCTCTGTAAGTAGTAAAAAGTCTCTTCATGCAGTTTGTTGTATGCCCAGGTATTTTGTCTCACTGGACTCAGACAAGTTGGTGACCAGTACACAGTGAACCTGCTTCACAACAAGAGGAGAAGGAATTCCAGGTAAATTGACCTTCTATTCCTCTGGGTATAACTATGATCCACTATTAGGAATATTATTATATTCTTTTTGGCAGTGGGCCACACTGGTACACCATTTGGGATGTGGTTGGGGGTAGGCTTAGAAATTCAGAGTGGAGCATACTATTAAACTTATGTTAAGCATCAGGATGGGTTTTGTCTAGTATTTTGATTCTATTAGTGCCAGGAACCTGAAGATAACAGGACCTTTCCATGCCAGTTACTATTTCTCCTTGAAGTGTTTCTTCTGAGCAGTAACTCTAAGGAGTTGGCCGAGCATCACCTTGTTCCTTGTGCTGGGAGGGAGAGAGCAATGGCATTCCTGCTGTGAGGAAAGGGGCAGAAGCATCAACTCCCTTGCATTGTTGTCTTACAGGGAAGGTATTCTGTTTCCTACTTTTTTCACTTCACATTGTATCTTTTGCATTTTTTCTTCTTGCTACAATGTATTTAAAACTGACAATTACATTCACTAAATTTATGTAATATTCCACCTAGTTAGTATATTTTTTTCTGTCATTTCCCTATTATTTAGTATGTAGAATATTTGCAATACTTGATATTAAAAAATAAATCTAAACATTTTCATGAAAGCTTTTGTCTCCCCAAACCTAGTTCTCTAACATAAATTCTTATTTAATTCCTATGTTTAATGGAAAAATCCTTTTAAAATATGTGTTTTTTTTTTATTTTTGACATTTTAATTTACATGGGGCTATATTTCTGTCTCCTTCTCACTCACATTGTCTCCCTTTATGTTTATTCTTAATTTTGTTTCTTGAGATGGAAAGAGGGAAAAGGGGTGGAAGTGAGATCTAGGGGCACAGCCTGAAAAGTCAAAGGTAATTTAAATTTCTCTCAGAGCCATTTCTTTACAATGAAATGAGCAAATGGAAATGAAATAAGCAAAAACAAAATAAGAAGAAATAATTAAAAGCAAAGACACAAAAATTCTAAATCAACAGCTTTCTTAATAATTTTTTTTAAGTAGAAAAATTCAAAGCTAGAGTGACTAAACTTTCAATTATGTGGAAGGCTTTAGAGCAGTGGTTCTCAGCCTGGGTGTGTGCCACACTGATATGTTTGGAATGGTGTGGGAAGGAGGATCACGCAGAGAGTGGGGTTAGGAACTAAGCCTAATTCTGAACCTCTTACTCAAATTGCAGCTTAGCCATCAAAATCTTGGGATCCTCATCACAATGGTGTGCATAAAAACATAAGTCTTGCTGATTAAAAAGAAATTAAGAACATTTAAAGGATGAAATTAAAAATACTGGCAGCTCTCGATTTGCTAATTCATATGTATCAATTTCAGTTACCATGGTTTAGTTAAATAACACCAGTCCCTCAATAACATGGTTCACATTTCATTAACTATGGTATATTAACTGCAATTTCATGAAGTTCTAACCTCACTGATAGCACTTCAGTTCAGAAATCACTACATAAATAGCAGATGCACACCATGATCAGTAACGGATCACCTCAGTATGGCTACTGCACATCTGTTACTCAGTTACCACCCAGCAAAGCATGTAATTGTGTTGCCTCCACATCTTCCAATCATAAACTCACGTGACATTTTACAAAACAGATGATTAAAAGAAGAAATTGTGCAACAGACCAAAGTGCAGTAAAGAAATGAAAAGCAATAATGCTGGATGTGAAATTAGATCCAATAAGAAGACAGCTGACAATGGAATATCGACATTGCTGTCATTGAGTTTCTAGGTATGAGGCCACGGAAATTTACTGAAAGAGAACTTAACATAAATGAGAAAGGTAGTTGTGATGAACAGAATGAAGATGTCCTAGAGGAAGTAATGCTGGCAGAAAATTTTCAGCATTAGAAAAAACTCTTGGAAGTGTTTCAAGACACTGAAAGAACAAAGAATACAATGCTGGAAGGCATTCCGAACTTAGAAAAGCGTATGACAGTTCACCAGTGCATAAAAAAAGATGGTGCTCCACATTGTCAGTTACTTGACAAGGGGGCAGACATGGTTTAAACTACTTTTGATAAGTTTTTATGAAAAGTAAAACACGTTAGTTTTAAACATTTCTCATGTTTTAAATTATATTGTACTAGGTATTAGTTTTACTATTTTTATTTCCTTGTACCTTTGTCAATGACAGGAAGAAAGATTTTGATGTTTTGGCAAAACTTTTTAAAGGCCAAGTCCCGATCATTAGTTTTCTCATTGATTATTAAGATTGCTTTGCACAATCATCTTTACAGTCCCACATTATTGTGCTTGTACTGAGGATTATCTGTACCTTATTTCCTGTTACATAGTAATTTCAAATACTGTCTCATTTAGTCCTCACAATAACTTGCTGAATGAAGCATGCATTATTATTTGCATTTAACAGAAAAGAGACTTTAGAGAGATCAAGAAATTTACACTTACTCTTGGCTGAGCTGTGGTTCTACAGTCGTCCTGTATCCTCTCTTCACTACAATGCTGCAGAGACTCATTCCCCTAAGCTGCCCTGTCTGTCAGATGAGCACACCATGCACGTTACATTCCCAGAGTTCCGGTTATATCCTCTCCCACCCAGGGGCTCCTCTATTTTGCAGGTTCACTGTGGTCTCAATCTGAGTCTTGCCTTTGTAGATCAATCACTCTTCTGCTTCTCTACTATTCAGGGCATATTGTTGTTGTTGTTTTAAAAACATCTGACTCTCTCTTTTCTAATGAAACTGACTGTGTGTTTTTCCACAAAGCCAGACTCTCCTTTCTTATGATCAAATAATTAAAAGTAATGAATTAATGGAAGAAACTTGCCGACCACTCCTAGTGACTATTAGAATCCCAAGACTTTTTGGGACTAATCCCAGTCCTTTTTCTTCCTCAATCATCAAGCCCATCACTTTTTTCTTCTTACATCTTCTGGATTTGTCTCTGCTCTCAATCTCTGTTTCTAGATATAAATGTAAACATTCATCTCTGCTGTAGTATATTCATTTATTTTATGAACACTGATAACACTATGTTCCAGACATTCTTTTAAGTGCTTTACAGCTTTACAAATATTAGTTTATTTAAAACCTCTTAAAAGCTACCTGAGGCAGATACTATAATTATCATTCTCATTTATAATTGAGAAACTGAGACAGAGGCTTAAAGTAACTTTCCTAAATTCACACCCCTGGTAAGTGATAGAGAAAGGATTTGAAACCAGGCAGTCTAACTGCAGAATCCATGCTTTAAGCCCTGTTTTAGAATGTATCTCATTCATTCATACATTCATGCGTTTATCCATTTAGCAAACATTTATTAAGTGCTTATTGTATCAAACACTGTAATAGAGAAGAAAGAAATGTATAAAAAATAAGTGGAGAAATGTTTTGTAGATTACATCACAGATCAGGGTTAAAGTAAAGACACTAAGGAGTGAGTGGTCAAGTCTAAACAAGAAAGGCAGAGAAGAAATTTAAAATAGATGAGTCTTGAAATATGTGTGGGCAGTTACCTGGGGAACAGAACACTGCATTTTAAGGGCAAAAGCATTTTAAGATAGAGGGAGGGCTGATAACAAAGGCATAGAAGCATGAATAAACTGCTATGTTTGAACCACTTCCACGTGGTTGAAGCAAGGATTGAAGTAGGGTTTAAAGTGAGATGAAAGGTTGAAAACACAGGAAAGATACGACGTGAGGGGCAAGGACTTGGTTCTGGCAATGAAACTTGAGTGTATACCTGACTTATGTGCTTCTGCCTGGGGCAACACAATTAGATTGTAGGAAGCTAAAACAAGGAAACTTGTATTCTCAACAAATCACCAAGTTTATTTTGTGGTAAAATAGTTTAAGAGCCACTGCTACAGGTCCATCAGGCCTCCGTGATCTGGCTTCTGGTTTAAGTACTCCGCAGAGCACTTCACAGAGAGCTTCATTTTGCACCATGGGAGACTGAGCTTTCCTTTTAACAGAACGAGACCATTCTTATTCAGTTCTCCAATGGAAAAACCAGTACTTGTGGAGTGACTCCATGTTAAACTCCTTTTGCCTAGAGAAGCATATCTTGGCTCAATTTTACATAAATTCACCATGCTAGGCACTGTGAATTATTGCAAAGATAAGAAAAAAGAGATTTCGTTTTTAGCAACTCAACATCTAGTCATCCCCAATCTGTTTTTCATATCTCATTATAAGAGTGTCATCATTTAAAAAATTTGCATAAGAGATCTTAAATAATATATGAACACTAAAGCTGCCTCGCATTCTTAGCGTTACACAGTGCATCCTGCATTCATGGATGGGAAAGGGGCATCACTACTTAACGGCTACAGAAGGTCTTCTGACTCTGGGCTCATACAGTTTTCCCACCACATTGTGTTCCTTCTCACCCCAGGTTAATTCCTTCTTTGATGCATATTTTTTCTTGAACATTCACATATGCCTTTATATTTTCCAGAGCACTCTTTCCTCCTCCTTTTTACCTGTGAACTCCTACTAACCATTATAGTCTAAGCTTAGAAACACTTCTTCTTCCAAGCCCTTCCTGACCATCAAAGTTGTGGCTAAGTGCTCATTTTAGTAACCTGCTATCCTAGTACATTTTTACACTGCTATAAAGAACTATCTGAGACTGGGTAATTTATGAAGAAAAGAGGCTTAATCGACTCACAGTTCCACAGGCTTAACAGGAAGCATACTAAGATACCTCAGAAAACTTAAAATCATGGTAGAAGGCAAAGAGGAAGTAAGTCCGTCTTAGCACAGCAGAGCAGGAGAGAGAGAGAGAGCAAAGGGGGAAGTGCCACACACTTTCAAACAACCCCACACACTTTCAAACAACCATATCTCACGAGAACTCACTTACTAACGTGAGAACAGCAAGGGGGAAGTCTGCCTTCGTGATCCAATCACCTCCTACCAGGTCCTTCCTCCAACACATGGGGATTACAATTTGAGATGAGACTTGGGTGGGGACACAGCCAAACCATATCACCTGCAGTAAACATTGTCATAAAAAAAATGTCTACCTGGATGTTTTCTCCACTAAACTGAAAGCTCCTGCAAGATGGCACTTTCCCTGATGTATACCCTGTTGTGTGCCCTGAGACTGCTAAGCATTTGTATTCCCAATGCCTAGCAGTCTCAGGACACACAACAGGACACACAATTCCTTGATGACTTAGGAATTAACGAATGAGTGGATGATGGATCCTCTATATTTCCTTTTATGAGGAAGAGATTAATTTGTACTTATTCCAATAAACCCACAACAGACTTGTATTTAGGGGCATTCATTCAGTTTCAAGGAGCTGCAACAGTTGAATATTCAGTGCTGCATTTTGTGATAATATTTGACATTGAAGATTACATTAAAATTGATGTTGGTGTTTGTACAGGCATTTTTAAACATTAATCAAACAATGACAGGGGAAATATTGCTACAAGTTATGAAATTAAGTAGTTGAGGAATGATACAACCAAAGTAAGCAATAGAAACTGTAGTTTTTGTCTAGTGGGGGTGGGGGTTTGAGGAAGATATAAAACCAAGGCTACTCAATCTACTTTCAGCTTCTCATCTACTTCTAGAACCATAAAATATTAATGTATAAGTGACTTTTAAAAATCCTTTATTTGACCTCCAAACAATATAAGAATTGCTGTAATATCTGTGAAAAGTGGCCCTCTACCCAGTATTTTAATTCTTCGAAATAGTCTCTTTACTTTAGAATAATTAGAAAACTCAAAATAGTAATAGTAATATTATTAATCATCTTCTCTAAGGTTGTAGTCTGGGCTGAACACAGTGCAAGATGTCAAATATACATAATCTCATATAGCTTTCACAGCAATCACATGAAATAGGTGTCATTACCCCTGTTTTACTAACAGGGAATAGCCAAGACTGAGAGAAGGCAAAAATGTAAGTCCTCATCCGCTAGCAATTATTGGTGATGTGATTTTGCATCATTGTCTCAATGACTGCAAAATCCAAAGTCTTTCTTATGAAATATACAAGTTCTCAAATAATGTATTGTTTATATTTAATGACAATTAGTTTTACAAAACTAATATATGAATAGTTTTATATATTCATTTTAGTTTTGTCTTTTAGAGCAGCCCAGAAAAATCTTATCCCTCTTTTTCAGCACAGTCTTTCAGAAATTTGAAAATAGTTATTATATACCCTCTAAAACATTTGTACATGAATGGAATTAGTGCCTTTATAAAAGAAACCCCAGAGAAGTCTCTTATTTCTTCTGCCATGTGAGGACACAGTGAAAAGACAGCCATCTATGAAGAGGACCCTTGCCAGACACCAGATCTAGTGGCACTTTGGTCTTGGTCTTCTAAGACTCCAGGGGTGTGAGGAATAAAACATCCAGTCTGTGATATTTTGTTATGTTAGACTGAATGGAATAAGACAATGTTATGGACTGAATTGTTTCCCCTAAAAGTTTGTGTGTTGAAGACTTCACACCTGAGTACCTTAGAATGTGACCTTACTTGGTGATAGGTTGTTTACAGAAGTAATCAAGCTCAAGTAAGGTTAAAAGGTGGAACTTAATCCTGCATCACAAATTTCCTTATAAAAAGGGGGAACTTGGGCACAGAAACATGCATAGAGGGAAGGTGATACGAAATTGCAGGGAAGACACCGTCTACAAGCCTAGGAGACAGGCCTGGAACAGACAAAAGACCCTCCCCTCACAGCCTTTGGAAGGAACCAATCTTGTCAACATCTTGATTTCAGATAGCTAGCCTCCAGAACCATGAGACAAAACATGTCTGTTAAGTGAGCCGATTTGTGATGGAACTTAGTTATGGCAGCCCTAGCAAACGAATATATCTACAGATTCTTCAGCTATCTTTTACAACACTTCGTTTCCCGTCGGGTTTTGACCACAGGCATTTTAATATATCAATACTCCATTTGAAATTTGAGGTCAAGGCTAAACAAATGTAGTCTAACAAGTGAAAAGAAGAGAGCAATGGTTAACTTAATTTCTCTTTCTTTCTGGTTACTGTTCCTCAACACACTATGAGTTGCATTGAGTTCAAACAACTGAAACTTTGGACTCAGAGAGAGCTTCTGCTTTTCCGATTCACAAACAATGCTTTGAAACCCTTGTGGAGGAGGGGAATCCTTCTCCACAAAGTCAGCAGCTCATTAATCACAGACACAAAATTTGGAGGAAAAAATGAACTTTGTATTTTTCTCCATTTTCTCTCTTTGATGACACAGAAATGGAAATACGTTTTTGTAATACATCTTATCTCAGATCACTAAACTGGAAGCAATCTACATAGCCATAAATTTGGAAATAACAAGTACAAAACATTTTATAGTGACGAAAAATTGTCACAAAAGAAGAATTTACTGGCGAGTAAAAGTATCTGTCACAACTGTAACAGGACTCTTAGCAAACATATTAAAAGTAGCGTTTCTAATCAAATTCATATTCACAAATATCAGAATAAAAGTAGAATGAGTATTCTCAGATAACCACTTTCTGTGCAAACAAATGATGACTGTTGAGGAGGAATATATAAATCATGATGTTGATCCTCTTTTTGGAGGTAATGTAACTTGAGTTGTTTTCATAAGGGTGGTGATAAATTCTCCCCATCTATCCACAATCTTTATATGCCCAAAAATATACATGTTACACAAATATGTACATGTTTAGGTATATATACATATATGTGTGTGTATATATATGTATATGTGTGTGTGTATATATATATATTTAAAACCAACCTAGAGGAGGATAAGACTTTTAGCAACAATGGTTTCTATTCCAAAACTAGAAAACTTACCTGAATATCAAGCATATGACTTTGAATTAATGCCATGGTCCAAATGAGCTAATGGATTAAATTTCAAAAACATTTCACACAGTGACATATATGGAATATAAGCCTTATTTTTATAAGCATTCACATAATCACTATTTACATAGTCACAGAGACATAGAATGTGGTCATATTTTGCATAAACTTGAAATAATGTGACATAGCACGTTAGTAAAAGTCTCACTTTATGGGCATGAACTAATGCTTTAAAAGAAATCTAAGCTTTTTTCCCCCCAATTTTTAAGCATTGCATTACGTGAGAACCATTGAATGGGTCTGAAGGAATTATAAAACAAGTTGTTGCTCTTGTCACAGGGTAATGCTTCCTTATCCCTTACCCAGACCTCCTAGACTGTTAGTGACATATCCCTGAATGATTTGCTTAACTGTTGGGAACAAGTCCCCGAAAATCTGGCCAAAAACTCGCCCCAAAATTGGCCATAAATAAAATCTCTGCAGTACTGTGACACGCTGGTGATGGCCATAACGCCCACGGTGGAAGGTTTATCGGAAGGAGGGCAAAGAACACCTGGCCCCGCCCAGGGTGGAAAACCGCTTAAAGGCATTCTTACACCACAAACATTAGCATGAGCGATCTGTACCTTAAGGACATGCTCCTGCTGCTGTTAACTAGCCCAACCCATTCCTTTAATTTGGCCCATCCCTTCATTTCCCATAAGGGATACTTTTAGTTAATCTAATATCTATAGAAACAATGCTAATGACTGACTTGCTGTTAATAAATAAGGGGGTAAATCTCTGTTTGGGGCTCTCAGTTCTGAAGGCTGTGAGACCCCAGATTTCCCACTTCACACCTCTATATTTCTCTGTGTGTGTGTCTTTAATTCCTCTAGTGCCGCTGGGTTAGGGTCCCCCCGACCGAGCTGGTCTCGGCACTTAACTATTGTCCTGTTTTTTTTTTTTTTTCTAAAACATATACTGTTATCTTTAAGAGTTTTTAAATATCTTATAGCAATGTCATACAAGTATTTTCTGGGAAGTAAAGCTTATGCTAATACTAAAAAACACTCTTGACTCTCAGGAATGTTGGAAAGGAAGTTAGGTGTAGTATATAGTATGCAGAAGTCAGCCGTAGGTAGTCTTTTAAGATGGCCTCCAATGATCACCTCCTCCTTCTGATATTTATAGCCTTGTGTAATCTCCTTCCCTGTGTTTTGATAAGACGAGTTGCTATGCTATGAGCTGCCCTATGGAAAGACCCATGTGGCAAGGAGCTGAGAGAGGCCTTAGGCCAATAGCTGGCGAGGAACTGAGGCCTTCGGTCCAACAGCCTATGAAGAAGTATATCCTGCCAGCAACCAAGTTCCAAGTGAGCAGGGAAGCTGACCCCCAGTTGAGGCTTGAGATGATTGCAACTTCTTTAACACCTTGACTGCATCATGACTGTGTAAGACCCTGAGCCAGAGGACCTAATTATGCCATACCCAGATTCCTGACCAACAGATACTGTGAGACAGTAAATATTCTTGTTTTAAGCCACTAAGTTCTGGGGTAGTTTATTACACATAATAGATACTAATTCAAAGACAAATACTGACGATGTTCTATTTTATTGTTAATTTAGGACAGACTGGGGTTTTTTTGTTGCCCCGGCTTTAGTGTAGTGGTGTGATCTCAGCTCACTGTAACCTCTGCCTCCTGGGTTCAGGCAGTTCTCCTGCCTCAGTCTCCCAAGTAGCTGGGATTACAGGCGCACACCACCACGCCCAGCTAATTTTTTTGTATTTTAGTAGAGATGGGATTTCACCATGTTGCCCATGTTGCCAGGCTGGTCTCAAAGTCCTGAGCTCAGGCAATCTGCCCACCTTGGCCTCCTAAAGTGCTAGGATTACAGGCGTAAGCCACCACACCCAGCTGACTATGTTTTATGAGAGAGAGATAATGCTAAGAAAAGAAAAAGCAGCAGGAATGTAAGGATATATTCTGTTGGTTTTGGAGTCAACCTTTTCAAGGATGCATTTTTCCTTTCACATTTTTTTCCTTCGGAAATATTAATCTTAATCTGCATGAATTTGGAATTATATATGATGTTCTAGAACACATTCCTCACTTACTCTAAAAGTAACTTTATTCTATGCATATTTAATTGTATTGCTAAAATAACAGAATCTTACTTTTCTCTCTCTCTCTCTCTATATATATATTTTTGAAACAGAGTCTTGCTTTCAACCCAGGCTGGAGTGCAATGGTGCGATCATGGCTCACTGTGGCCTCCCCAGGCTTAAGATATCCTCCCACTTCAGCCTCCTGAGTAGCTGGTACTATAGGTGCATGTCACCATACCTGGCTAATTTTTTTTTTTTTAGAGACACAGTCTCATTATGTTGCCCAGGCTGGTCTCGAATTCCTGGGCTCAAGTCATCTGCCCACCTAGGCCTTTCAAAGTGCTAGGAATATAGGCACACACAACAACCATGCCCAGGTAATTTTTGTATAAAATACCACTTTTGATAGAACTTCCAGGTGTCAAAAAGTCTTGTCCTTGAACTGTTGGTGATCATAGTTTGAATCTTTCTCCAACTAAATGTATCTTCAAACTATTGAAATAAACAACAGAAATATACTGATAAGTCTTACCTTGAGAGAGCAGTGCTCAGGAAAGCTAACTACTGTCCCAGTGCTCAGGAAGGCCAAACTCAAAAGCTGTCTTGTTACAGCAAAAGAACCAACCAAACATGCTGGTTTGGCGTACAATCAATATTTTGTTAATATTTTGTTTTCAGCCTCAAGTTTTTTTCACTTATGAGGGTGATTTCCTTTTGAGGCTGCATCAACAATTTCAGGCTGGTGAGATACCAGAATCAGCCACCTTTTGTTTCTTTAGCAGAAATAGTTCTTGTTAAATTGAGTTGAAAGAGTTATTATATCTGCAAGAACGAGATGCTTCATTTGCCTGTCGTTAAGATCAGGCCTTGCAGATATTTAATTCATACGCTAGCCTTCTGAGGTCAGGATTATTATCCCTATTTAGGGGATCTGGAAACCAAGGCAAAAAGGTTGAGTAATTTATCCTAGGTCACAGGAGGGATCAGTGTCTGAGCTAGGATTACAGTTCAGAAAGCCCCAAATTCCGAGACCTATGATCAGACTGCACTTATTTCAAGCTGAGCTGGCCTACTTAAAATAATTCCTCCTTCCCTTCCTCCTGCCCCTGGGGCACTCTGTTGAGTATTTGAACTGCTGTCAGCAAATGTGAAAGAGGTCGGGAGACACAGCCTAGAAAATATATCCGACATTGGCTAGTTACAGTTGGGCTTCATTATAGCTTGACAGACAGTTTCTCCTCCAAAACTGGTTTTCATATAGGAATTTTCAAAAGGTTTTTTTCAAATGTAGGAATATTAAAGCAATTTATTCAGCCTTCATTAGTCTTTATCTTGTTCATAGGAACGTAAACTATTTAGGAGTAGGAAATAATAGCAAAAGAAGCTGCCTAATCATGGTGAATACTACTACAGAAGTTTGCATAATTTTGGGAATATATGCTAGTACCTGGTTTTCCATTCAGAATTTTCTCTAATAAGGGTCTCTGCATTTACCAACTACATTTTTTTGTTTCCAGAGTTTTATGAGACATGTATTTGAAAAGAAGTTACAAAGAAAAATATATGCGTATGTATGTATTTGTATATTAGTAAAAGTAATAAAATTCTTAAGCCAGTGTGGAAGAGAAAGAGATGTTCAGAAGAAGTATTTTTAGAGTACTGGATTTGGAGGCAAACTACCTGAGTTTGCCTGCATGCCTTTTTTTTTTTTTTTTTTTTTTTTTTTGCAGTTTTACGGTCTTAAGCAAATTATTTAATCTCTTTGAAGGTACAAATGGCTCTTGGTCATTAAAGAAAGAGTTCAGTTTGACGGGAAACATAGATAGATCACCAGCCAGGATGCAATGTAATCTGTGCTAAATTAGCGTTATGATCAAAATGCTCAGGGAACATAGAGGCAGCAACATTTAAGCCTAACCTTGATTTTCACTGCATACAAAACAGAAAACATTTTAACTAGAATGACCAGCATAGACTTGTGGTGTAAGACTACAAGGCTTAAGTGAGAAAGAGTAAGTCCTGGATGACTGGACTACTTGAATAACCAGGCAACTTGAGAAAAGTTACAGGAGATGAAGATGAAAAGGAAGGGGCAAATCTGGTGACCAGGCTAAGGAGCCTAGACTGTGAGACAAAGGGAGATAGCTATTCATGAATACGGCTATTCATTCATGCCTTCCTTCAAATTTTCATTCATCCATTCATTCATTCATTCATTCAAATTTATATTATCAGGCACCCTGATGCTTTGTAGCAGAGACACAGATGTTAAAGACATCTCAGTACACACTTAGAGAGAACTCTCAATGTGGGTGACAGAATGCTTTGAAAGATAGACAAGTAAACAGGCAATTAATGAGGTAGTGAGTACCATGATGGATGCACAGGACACAGAGGCAGAGAGACAGAAGAGCAAGGCTAGCCTGGGAGGTCAGCAAAGACTTTCTGCTAAAGAAGGTGTCTCAGGGAAGTCTTAACAGAGAAACAGGAGGAAGCAAAGGAGCAAGAAGGGACATGATTAGGGGGCACAGAAAACAACATGCATAGAATCAAGAGACACGGACGTGATACTCCCCCTTTTGATTATTCATAAAGCTTTGTGGAAATGTCATTGACTCTTCCAACTTAATTCACTGTTATGGAAAACATAATGCACCACAGGCCTATGAGGCACTGGAAGGGGTGCCAGTACAGAACAGATTCAACTAGAGCAACAAGAAGCAGTGATGACTGTGAGTCACAGATAGACACCATCAGAATTCACACAGCATGTTATTATGCCCGGGACTCTTCGCTGCTTAGGGTCAACACAGTTGAACACTAATTTGTTAAATTAAGCTCTAATGATGTTTGCCTCATTCAGTTGCTTTACTGGTCAGGAAATAATTTATTATTCTCATCAAATTAATTGTAAATTGAGAAACTAAGAGGTAAAGAGTTGAGGGAGGCCGTAAAGGAGCTGATGCTGAAGGGTAGAGGAGACTCTTACAAAGGAAAGGGGATTGGGCTGGCAACTGAAAAGCATGCCTGTTATAACACAGTGTCTCTCTCTCTCTCTCTCCCCCCCTCCCCAACCCCTTCTCCAAGTCACTGAGTCCCAGCCTCTCAGGAGGCTGAAGTGAGAAGATCACTTGAGCCCAAGAGGTCAAGCCTGCAGTGACCTATGATCTTGACACTGTACTCCAGCCTGGGTGACAGAGTGAGACCTTGTCTCTAAGAAAAAGAAAATAAATAAATAAATAAACAAACCCAAAGAAGACTTCAAGTCATATTTTGTACAGTTAATTATGAAATATATATTTGTTTTCAATATTTATTCTTTTTCATATTATCTTCTATTCTTCAAAATTCTCTGTTTCTTCTCCAAGTTTTTAAAGGTAATTTTACAATCTTTTCTTTTAGAGTTACAATGGCTTTGATGAAAGCATATATTATTTACAAAGCAAGTACCTTACAATGGAGAGAAGTTCATAAATCTACAAATCACTGATATGGATAGTAAGAGAACTCATTTTTAAAACCAATAAAGCAATTGAAAGAACTGTTTGTTTATGATCAGATCTTAATTCAACAAATTAAAAGTTCAGTAGTCTCCATTAAGTACCTGATAATTACATATACACCCCCACGCATACATCATCCAAAATTTCTTATTGAAAATCCTAAACTATCAAATAGTGACATTTCTATGCCAGAAGGTGGTAAAAGTGTAAAATATATCCCAATAAAATTCATATCCACTAACATTTATAAACACTCTATTTTTTCTTCCTTTGCTTTAAAAATGAATATTACATATTTTTGACTATTGTACTTTTTAGAGACCTCTTTAAGATAAGACAAACATAACAAAATGTTTAGTTATCTCAATTTTAATAATTTTAAGTGGTTTAAAATGGTTTATGCTTTTCTCCATACGCACACACTTAATTCAACCATAAAAACACATTTTCTGTAATAATATATGTCTTGGAGATATATTATATTGGAGAAATAAAACGTGTGATAGGTGATTCACACCTGTAATCCCAGTACTTTGGGAGGCTGAGGCAGGCAAATCACATGAGGTCAGGAGTTCAAGACCAGCTTTGACAACATGGTGATACCCTGTCTCTAATAAAAATACAAAAATTAGCCCGGTGTGGTGGCAAGTGCCTGCAATCCAGGCTACTCTGGAGGCTGAGGCAGGAGAATCGCTTGAACCTGGGAGGCAGAGGTTGCAGTGAGCCAAGATTGCGCCACTGCACTCCAACCTGGACGACAGAGCGAGACTCTTCTCAAAAAAAAAAAAAAAAGTGTGGTAGGAAACACTGAAGAATAGTGTGAGGCAATGATGTTTAAGAACATGCTAGCGTCATTGAAATCACGACTGTGGGAGGGGAAAGCACTACACACAGGTGTATCACAGAGACTTCCTGGAAGAAGCTGGATTTAAGGATGGATTTTAATGAAATGTTGCTTTTGGATTGATCAAGAGGAAAGGAAAGAGCATTTGCATATGAGGTTCAGAAATATAAATCAGAACATAAATTAAAAGGAAATAAAACACTCTAAGAGAATAACAAATAATGAAACATGCTCCAAGTAGAACATACAATAACATCAGAGGATCATTTAATATTCACCCAGTAGTCAGTTTATGGGCATTTATTGAGTATAATACATGCGCCTAGCTCATTGCTAGTTGCAGTGAGGAAATATAGGAAGGAGGAGACATTTCTGCATTCAAGAGGCTCAGCTTCTTGGGCAAGAGATGAGAATGACACATGAAATTATCTGCCTTAAAATGTAAAATAAGTTTGTGTTACATGTTTATTTCTGTGGTACAATCCTATATATAACATAGCTCAAAATGGAGAAAGGAACAGAGTAAGAACCAATGGCTTCAGGAGGAAAATGCAATAATATAAGCTTTGAAAGACGACTAGAATTCAGATAAGTACCAAAGAGCAGGAAGGCCATTTCCTGAAATTAGCTGAATGTGATATTTTGCAGCTGTTATTATGAGAGACTACATATATGGGGGATCCTAATTTAATTCTGTTTGGATAGATGAATTCTTTTTGACAAGTTTATACCAAGTTCATATTTCCCATGGCAATTTTGTTTCTCTTTCATTTTGCTTTAGGTCGTAGTGGATGAGGCTACCTGCCTGTCTGACCTTTGAGGAAGGGGAATTTCTGAAACCTTAAGGCTTCCTTGTACTGTCCAATTCAGTGAGAAAGAAATCACTAATGATAGTAAGCATTCTGTTATTTTTCTAACACTTATTAATTGTTAAAACTTGTTAAGTAATAAACTATTTTATGACAGCAGTTGCTCTATTTTTATTATAATTATTATCATCATTACCTTAAAGGTGTGTTTTTTAGTCAAATTTGGTTGTAAAATGTAAAGAATGTCAATAGAATTGAGGAGTATTTTGAACAGAATCTGAAATACAAACAAACTCAGGCATTCAATTTTAAAAGTGTGGAACAACTAACTGTTCACAGCATGCTGGAAAACACTTGGTAGAGAAAGTAAGATTGGGGTCACTGGGAGCATAGATGGTTAAAGTGTGGCTTCATCATGACTAAATAAACATTCCATTCCTAAGAAAATCTCATATCCTTGTAAGCAGTTGGTCTTCTAGTGGAAGAGAATTTAAAAAAAAAACAACAAAACACACATTGCAGTTGGGAACTCTAAAACATACCGAGTTACCTCTCTGGTTTTATTTAGCCTAAAGTGAACATATTTCATGATGAAGGCTAGAATTGCTCATGCTAGGCTGAAAGTGATAGAAAGAAATTAGAACTCTCTCTTTCAGCCTCTCAGGAGAGCTGAGTGGTTAGTGCAGTGCGGAAGGCTGGTGATGTGGCCAAGTTTATGAGCTGATGATGGTGAAAGCCTGATTCTTTCCTTTCATCACAGATTTGACTGGCCACTAAGGCAGGGCAATGACTCGATTTTCTTTCAAATCAGTGACTTGGGAAATGCTATTATCCCTTGGTTTCCCACCTGTTGACAAACTGCTAAATAATATGGGTGATTGATTGAAGTGTTACAGAAATAAACACATCATTGCTTTGATATGATCATTTGCAAAGCAACAAGAAGACTTTCATATCTGATTTAAAGATATATTCAGGAACAGAATTGAAAAACTGCAAGCTTAACGATCAGAAAGGTCAGTGATGAAATTGTCAATCTATTACTTGTAATCTTGGGGAAAGTGATTTTGCCTCTCTTAGCCTCAAATTTCTGGTCTAAAATTGAGGTTAATAAGCTTAATTACATGGGCTTGTTTAGATAATTGCATGAGATAACCAATGCAAAATTCATCTATTTTGGTGAATACTCGATAAATATTAGTTATCTTCCCTTACTCAACAAAGTATAGGTTGTCAAAAATTGGGATAGTGAGTAGAAACTGGAAGTTACTGCCAGCAAATTCCATTCTGAGACTCCCATGTCATAAAAATGAGAGATGAAAGAGGCTGTGTTTCAGCTACATTTGCCACTTGTTTTTATTAATCACACACATACACCCAAACATTTTTATATTTAATTGAAAGATGAAAAGTTGTAATTAAGTGGGAGGAGTTGTACTTTTAGAATCAAGTATGGGTAAAGTTTGTAAGAGCGCAGATAGATGAGTGTTAAGAATCCTATTTACTAAGTGGCTTCACTTCTTGAGCTTTGGGGAAATGGCTCTTTCATAATTTTAAACAGTTTGTGAATTCTCCTTCAAGTCAGGATTGTCAAGGGGAACTGAATATAACCTCTGTCTAATTCCACTCGGTATTTCATTTCTTTTTTGTTTGCAATGTATTAATTATTAAATGTGCTTCGTATTGATAATTATACTGCATCTTATTTATTAATGACTCACTATTAAGCTTAAACTTAATATCTCCAGAGGTTCTCAGGTCTCTACCTTTGCAGGTCATTGCTCTTTTTCTCTTTGCTGAACTGACAGCTGAGAGGGTTTCAAGCTTTGGGGTTTAAGGTAGATAGGTCTTAATGGCGTGATTACCCATGACACAGTTCATTACCACTAATGGAGTTACTCATGCAACCAAAGGGAGAAGAGTGATCCTGCACAATAGTGAACTAATAGGCAATAAATTATTACACCTGAGAAAAGCAATCATATGTAAGAGCAGTAAATGGCCAGCACCCAAAAGAAAGGTACATATTTTTATTTTGCCTGAAGTGTGTGTCTCTTTTTCAGAAGGACAAAGTTCATTTTGGAAGCAAAAAGAAAAAAAAAAATTCCACTTCTTCTTTTAATCAGTGTAGACATGGCAAGAGACATAAAATAATCAAGGCAAAAATTGAATTTACTCTTTATAATACTGCTTTGTATAACCCATTTCCATGTTTGGGCTTCTCTCAAATTGAGAATTATATCTGAATCTTTACATTCAAGGTTTCAGGAACATAGACTGCAAATTTATATTATGAGGTGATAAAAGTTCACTGGTTTGTTCCATAAAGGGAAAAACATAATCTAACTAGCAAACATTCTTCATACGTGTTTTGATGTTTAATTACAACAGCAAAACCCCTTAAACCTGAGGCCTACAATGCTCCTATGGCACTTTGGAGACCAGAGCCTTTGGTGCCTTGGTCTCCACAGTCAGGAATCAGTCCCTGAGATTACTCAATCACATTCCACTGAGCAGATAAGCTTTTCTGCCCCTGTACCCTAAAGGCATCTCTGGCAATTGTTTTCCTGTGGTTTACTGCTCCCATAGCTGGCCTATTTTGTAGATTACTCCCAGTATCTCCAAAGTAACCCCTTCTGATTTTCACCTCCAGTAACAGAAATTCTTAATGAGCCTTTTCTCATGCACAAGAAAGCTTCCCTGACCTTCTGATGTTAAGCCGAGATTTTGAAGCTCCCATCCATCCCTGAAATTAGAAAAACCAAAATCTTTCATCCAGGTAATTATACTCTACAGTCTCTCTCTTATGCTTAGCCAGTAAAGCCATCCTCACTTATCCAAGGTACAACACTATCCTCCATGGTGGTTCCAGTTTGAATATCTTGGGGTCCATTTTGCCTCATTTTTTTGTTAGGAGAGTAGTAAATGTGCTTGGTCAGAAATGGGAGCATGTCCTCTTTGCATTTTTGTTTAAGAGGCTGAATGTGTGTGTGTGTGTGTGTGTGAAGTATATATTTTAAAAAAGAATTTAATTTTAAATAGTTTTAGATTCACAGAAAAGTTGCTAGATAGTACAGAGGGTTCCTGTCTACTCCTTTCCCAGTTTCTCCTATTGTTAATATTTTATGTTACTATGGTGCATTTTTACAACTAAACATACATTATTATTGACTCAACTCTATACTTTATTTATACTTTCCTAATTATTCCCCAATGCCATTTTTCTGTTTAAGGATCCGATCCAGCATTCCACACTACATTTAGCTGTCAAATCTCCTTTGTTTCCTGTGTGACAGTTTCTCTGGCTTTCCCTGTTTTTGGTGACCTTGACAGTGTTGAGTACTGGACAGGTATTTTGTACACTATCCTTCGATTTGGACTTATCTGAAGCTTTTCTCATAATTAGACCAGGATTATGTATTTTGAGGAGGAAGATCACAAAGGTGAGATGCCATTCTCATTTCACCATGTCAAGCGCACTTTTTATTGGCATGACATCACTAATAATGTTGACCTTGATCACCTAGCTGAGTTAGTGTTGCCAGGTTTCTCCACTGTAAAGTTATTCTTTCTCCTCTCTTCACTTTCCACACTCTAGTCCTTAGAAGCAAATCAATAAGCCAATACACTTAGTCTACAATCAATGAATAAGAGTTAAGATTCAAATCCTTAGAGGGAATATTTACATAGATAATTCAGAATTTTTCTGTAAAGGATATTTGGCACTTCTCCAGCCATTTGTTTATTTACTCAATCACTTATTTGTATCAGGATCATTATCTGTTTTATTCATTGCTAAGTCCCTAAGCAATGTTACTCATGTAATGGTCTCTCAATTAATAAACCTTAAATGAATTAATGTAACCACAAGGTCAGAAGGAACCCAAATGCCCTCTGATAATGTCAATATTAATTCAGCACAAAAATTCTAGTAGCTCTCTTTTTTTTAATCTATAAAAATGGGAAAGTAATACCTACTTTGTAGAATTGTTTTGGGACAGTGGCCAGTGCAAGCACAGCTCCTGGAACATACAGAGTGTTCTGGTAATTGTGATTATTCTTATCTCATAGTGATGTTTATTATCCAATTCAGAAGTTCAAGTCTGTGAGAAGCAAAAATTCTCAATGATTACTGTGGGCTACATATATAATATAGGTTATCTGCCTTTAAATCATGGAGTCCCAAACTATAAATTGGTGTATAATTTTCACTTGTAAAATAACAATTTCTTTGCTAATATAAAAATAAATTTAATATTTATAGCATTCTATTGATTTACCTATTTACTTTCTCTACCTTGGTAAAATTTTGGTCATAGAGTTTTTTGTTGTCTTATAGTTTGCATTATTCGGGGAATAAAATTGTAACTGGCTTTCCTTTGGTACTATAACAACCCTTTATTCTTTATATAGAATGATACAGTTACATAGATTCCATAACAGGATTGTGAAGAAATCGTGTTTACTGTATTTAAACACAAGAATTTTTTGGTACTAATTCTGGTTACGGTTGTGATTTTGCCATTAAGTAATGCTGAAGCTATCAGAGAACATTCGAGTTCCTTCTGACCCTATTAAGATTCATTAACTGAGCTATCACTACATATGGGCATCACTTTAGGTGCTCAAGATTTAGTGACGAATAAAACAGCTAATAATCCTGCATTTATGACAATGGAATTTTAAAAAGCATATATATATATGTCTATATATATTTCTATATGTATAAAATTCTAAAAGTATATATGTGTGTGTGAGTGTGTGTATGTTGGTAGTAAGTGCTGTGGAGAAACGATGAGATACGAAATGTGGATGGAGGAAGCAAGCGCCATTTGCTGTTTCACATTGGAAGGGACCTACTAACAGTGTGATACTTAAGAAAAGGCATAGGGGAAGTGAGGGAAGAAACAATCCTGATGTCTGAGAGAACATTCCAGACAGAGAAAATCGTAGATGTAAGTGCCCTGAGATGGGAGAATAACCCAGGTATTTAAGGAACAGCAAAGAAATGAATATATATTAGAGCAGACTTTCAGATACGGATATTTACTATTCATGACCAAACTAAAATTGAGTTAAATATATTCATTGTTTAAAAGTAATTCATAGTTAAAAGGAAAACTGAAATAGAGATATATTATCCACAGTTACTTTTACCTTCAATGCCGTCATTTATTTCTATAAATAAATAACAAAATAAGTGTATTGAAATATATTTGAGTTCCTGGGGAGCAAACATTCTCATTGCTTATGCTTTAACAATTTTGCTTAAAGGTGCTACTAATATTTGGTTCAAGAGTCTTAAACTTGGCTGGGCACGGTGGCTCACGCCTGTAATCCCAGCACTTTGGGAGGCTAAGTCGGGCGAGTCACGAGGTCAGGAGTTTGAGACCAGCCTGGCCAACATAGTGAAACCCCGTCTCTACTAAAAATCCAAAAAAAAAAAAAAAAAAAATTAGCTGGGTATGGTAGCGGTTGCTGGTTATCCCAGCTACAGGTGGCTGAGGCAGGAGAATTGTTTGAACCCAGGAGGTGGAAGTCTCAGTGAGCCGAGAGCACGCCACTGCACTCCAACCCAGGTGACAGTACAAGACTCCATCTCAAAAAAAGAGTGTTAAGCTTTAAAAAGGCTTTTTCCCCCTATAGAACATACAATAAGTGTATATTCCATTTATCTTGTATTGTTGGCTATAGTCTTCTTCTCCTGATACAGTGCATTGACTTGCCATATCAGATTAACTGAGATCAGGTTAATTATAAATATGAGAAATGATTGTATAAAGATCATTATGTTTCCAAGATATGTATTCTTTAATATTTATAAAAATTATAAAAGTAAACTGTGATATTCATGGCTTATTTATTTCTATATTTGGACTCAATTCAATGCTTTAAAATATTTTTGTTTTAAAAAATCTTTGTCATTTTGTCTCAAAACATCCACGTATAAAAAGTATAATAAACTTAAACATTGTGTCCTTTATCCTCAATTCAGTGTTCACAGAGGCCTGTGTTTTCACTGCAGCAGGCAGTCAGATTTCAACAGTGAGGCAATATTGTTTTGTACCTGTGGTATTTGTAGGAAGACATCTTCAGATGGGTTATGCCTGCTGGGAGCTCAGCTGTCTTCCCTGTAAATTTCAGACACCCCAAGGGGTGTCTTCTTTGTTGATGATAATCACTGTATTTGGATTGGAACAATGTGGCCTTCTTCAGTGTCTGCATGCACACCCGTGTGTGTGTGTGCGTGTGTGTGTGGTGTGTGTGTGTGCGTGTAATTTAATTTTAAATTCAGGTCAGTAGTTTGGTTTAGGGAAAGAACACCCTATGTGTCCCTAGAAATACTGAAAAGCAAATATTTTCAAATGACATTGGGTGGATTGGGCTAGGTTAAAATTAGGTCAATTTATTTTTTAATCCAAAATATTACTTTAAAGATAATTAATACTTTCTCATTAATAAAGTTGCTTGTGTTTTCTAGATCATTTCTAAAAATGAAGACACAGGTTTATGAATTTTGAAAAAGAGAAACAGTTGCCTAAAAGTAAACGTTTTTCAATAGAATAGTTATTTTTACATCTTTTTAAAATGTAAACATTCTACTATAATATATTTTTGTATGTGCTGGGTAAATAAATAGGCGCTCAGGGGGAAACAAAAGGCCCT
This sequence comes from Trachypithecus francoisi, assembly GCF_009764315.1. NCBI lineage: Eukaryota > Metazoa > Chordata > Mammalia > Primates > Cercopithecidae > Trachypithecus > Trachypithecus francoisi. The sequence goes on along the minus strand of NW_022681454.1, from coordinate 135,122,168 downwards.
GATTTGTAGCATTCCCCGCTTTCTGTTTTGTGCATACTCCCACTATGGCCAATTACAAATGACCAACAATGTAATGCCTGGCTCACAAAATTCCTGAGCATTTATTAATCAGCTCTAGTGAGTCCACAAGAGCAGGCTCTAGCACCCCTAGAAAGTACTTATCCTCTTTCTCTGGGAAATTGGGAATACAGGGCCTACTTTGGTAACTTTTAGAACTGTCTGAATTATCTTCTTTCAACTTATTACTTTTCTGATCTTAGTGGTTTTCATTATCTAGCAAGGACAGGGCAGTATTCTTTTGACTGTGTGGGAACTGCAAGAAGTAATGGAAGAGCTGTGACCTTTGGATTATCTAAAAACTTGCTAAATTATTGGCACCTGGTGTAAGCGCACAGCAGACATAATCTCGATCTCGCTCTTTCCCCTAGTTCTTTTCTTGACTTCCACAGAACTTCCTTTCTCTCTAGAGCTAGGCTTACAGCATAAACTAAAACTCGGGGGCATAAATGCAATATGTTCTCAAGTTTGATATGCCATCAGTTGCAAAATATACCTTTGATTTTATAGTAGTTTTCATGGAAAGCAAACTACAGTTATGAAAAAACATTCTTTTTCCAGAACCAGAAGTGTTTATGTGTGTGTGTGTGTGTGTGTGTATGAAAACTAAGAGTATACAACTTATAAGGAAACAAGATGATGATATATGAATAATTTTGAAAGCTTTGGGGTAGTGTCAGCACAGCTATCCTAGGATTATGCTCTTTCAATGGGAGAAGGGGGAGGGATGGATTTTTTCTCCCCCTTGATAGTTTCAAATCATCGGCACCCTTACGTCACAACATTTGTAGGTAGCGAGTAGACTCCAAATTCTGTGCTACGTCCTATAAGAAAAGGAGCTTTGCAATAATTTTTATGTCTTCTTTACTGTCTTTGAAAGTGTACTGTTACCAATCAACAAGAAGAAAACAGATAACTCTGTTAAAAAGTGGGCAAAGGACATGAACAAACACTTCTCAAAAGAAGGCGTACAGGTTGCCAACAAAATGGAAAACAGCTCAGCATCACTAATCATCAGGGAAATGCAAGTTAAAACCACAGTGAAATACCATTTCACACCAGTCAGAATGGCTATTATTAAAAAGTCAAAAAAATAACAGACGTTGGCAACAGTGACTAGAAAAGGGAATGCTTATATACTGTTGGTGGGAATGCAAAATGGTTCAACCCCTTTGGAAAACAGTATGGTGATTTCTCAAAGAACTAAAAACAGAACTACCATTTGACCCAGCAATCTGACTACTAGACATCCACCTAAAAGAAAATAATTTTTTTGTTATCTAAAAGACTCTTAAACACTCATATGTTTATCACAGCACTATTCAGAATAGCAAAATTATGGAATCAACCTATGCACCCATCAATGGTGGATTGGATAAAGAAAATGTGGTACATATACACCATGGAGTACTTAAAAAAGAATGAAATCATGTCCTTTGCAATAACATGAATGGACTGGAGGCCATTATCCTAAGTGAAATAACTCAGAAAATCAAATACCACATGTTCTCACTTATAAGTGGCTGCTAAATAATGGGTACATATGGTCATAAAGATGGAAATAATAGTCAATGGGAACTCCAAAAGGGGGAATGAATTGAAGGAGGGGGATGATAGTTGAAAAACTACCTATTGTGTACTAGGTTCATTATTTGAGGGATGGGCTCACTAGAAGCCCAAGCTCTACCCATGTAACAAATCTGCACATGTACCCCCTGAATCTATAATATGGTTTTAAAAAGGTATTGTTACACTCTCAGTTTGAACTGCTTAATACATCTGATACCTGAAATTGGAACAGATGAATGACAATACTGAAACCAACTTCATTGTATAATCACATGACAGTGTGACAGAAATTGACATTATTATTTTTAAGGTAAAACAGCAAATAAAAACTTTACATTGAAAGAAATCTGTATTTCCCTTTCTCTTTTGTATTTTTGTGTGGCATTTCTTAAATTCCAGGATTTCTTACTTTTAAAAAAATCTCCAACTTTATCTCTAGCCATCTCTCTATGTTTATATATCTATCTATTATCAAACTATTATCTCTCTCTTCTCATCTGTGAATCCGTGTGTCTATCTATCTATCTATCCCTATCTATCTATCTGTCTATCCATCCATCCATGTATCATACTATTCAAAGTAAGTGCAAGAACATGACTGTAGATTGGAAATCTGAAGCACGAAAATAATATTGTCTGTTACATGTGCTTTCAATATCATCTTGGTCATTGATAGCATAATAAAAACGTGTTTATTCAGTACTCTTTTTTCTTTTTCTTTTTCTTTTTTTGCTATGTCTTTTTCCTAGCCAACAGCCTTATTTTAGCCATTCTCTAAGTTTCTACTTACCAAGTAGAATGAGAAGTGTATTCAATATATATAATACTGGTATTATGAGAATTCATTTAAAGCAAAACAAAGTGAGAAGTAGGTTGCATTAAAGTATTTTTATTGACAAATTTCTGATTTATGAAGGCAAGAGAGCAATTTTGCATGGTGAACACATTGTTAATTAATTCAGTAAACATGCCAGACCTCAAGTTGAAAAGACCAAGAGGAGTAGGAAATTTCCTCTAGAATTTTAATGGGTTGTGGGAAATACAATAAAAATATAGATTTTAGTCTTTCACCCAGACCAAGGATATCAGAATCCCACAAGGTTGAACATGAGCATATGCTTTTGATAAACTGAAAAAAAAACTGTTTTTAGTGTTTTTTTATTGTATTGCTGTATTTAGAAATTTCTGGCCCATATTGTGTGTGATCCTCAGAATAAGTCAAGTTTACATTAGGGACACCTTTTTTCTCTTTACCTAACAGGTAAATATATTCTCCTTCTTAAAAACATTTGTTTTCCTAGCTTGAGGTTTTGCTACAGAAAAGTCCTATCTAACTTTTCCTCTCCAACATTCACACTTCGCAAACTTCTCCAGTCCTAACTCTAGAGACACTATTTTAGTTGGGGACACCCAATTGACAAAAGTAGTTTATTTAGCCCTCAGTCAATTCTATATTGCTTCTATGGTGAAGCTAAGGTCATCTCTTCTTTCTGAGTTTGAAATTCTTTTTCTGCTTAATTTAATGAGCCCCTACTCTATAATGCACTAAGCTTGGTACAGGAGGAATGTAAAGATAAATGTGACTTCTGCTTGCATCCCACTGAAGGAGGTTGATGTGATGTAAATAAGCATAACATAAAACAAAAATCAGGTTTATAATAATAAGCTGAAAGTTTCCAAGTCTCCAAGTCTTTTTTTGTTCCAATAAAATAACTCAAGGTTCCATCCCACACAATCTGAGGAGTCCAGTGCCATTTCTGTTGTTTATGACGATTCCTGCCTGGTGGTGCTTACAATCACCTAGCAAGCGTATTTTTCACTCCAGGGTCAGTCCTGGATCACTTATCACCAGTCCTGCCTGTCTCTTCCTGGTTCTCAGGGCTTTATCCCAAGTGTGGACATGTCTCCTTTTCCAAAAGAAGCACAAATATGACGCTATTGTGTTGGGCAACAGGCTTTAGAGACAATGGAGGTTCATTATAGTATAGACACCAACTACACTTGGGTACCAAGTTATTTTGAAATTCCTCACTTAGGTCAGGATGCATACGGAAATTACTCACTCATGATGTATTTCTTTTGGTTCCAGACCCCCAACACACTGCCAGAGTTCATCCTCACACTAACCAAGATCCACCTCCATCTCCATTCCCAAGTTTTAGAAATAACTTCCCAAGTCACCAGGTAGAATCAAAAGTTAAATACACTTAGTTATGCAGAATAAATTTGCTCCTTTCAATCTCAACCTCTTTTCCCACACCATCCTGGGAGCAATTCTGGGTACAAGCAAAAGGCTCTGATAAATACTTTTACAAACCAAACCACATTTTCTCAGTATCAACTGTAACAGCAGCTATTTTTATTTATTTGTCCATTCCATTATAGAGACATAAACTAATTGCCCTAGGAATGTGTACTTTTTGGAATGAGTCCTATAACATATAACAAATTGGTGGCGGAGGGAGTGAGGGACAGACATTCTTTTTGAGGTCAAGTACCATCTTTCTTTACTATATTCCTAAATACTAATCTAGTTCTCAATGCAAAATTGTCATTTATTATGTTTGTAGAATGAATAGATAATTGAATGTTAAAAACATGTGTCTGGCTTTTTAAGCCATGACATATGAATGCCAAATCATTTGAGAAGTCCAGGAGACATAGAACACCTGTGTGGGCTGAGCGAGGATATGTGGTGGGGTGTGGTTGTCCACTTAAGCATGCAATTAATTTTTCAGATAATCAGTTATTGAATTGGCCATTCATATAATGTTAATGCATTCAAATTTGTAATTAATCTCTATTTTGTTTAGAGCATTTTATATCTATCTTCCAATTCTAATGTAACAGTATGTGGCCTTGACTTTCTAAGTGGATTTACCACTAAGCACATGTGTGCACACACACACACATTCACACAAAGGACTGGGGAAATTAGAGAAGTAAAGTCAGGCACTTTGACTTTTCAGAAAACATTTTCTAATGATTAGATAGATCTAATTTCACAGAATTTTGTTTAAAAATGTGGAATATTTACATTTTGAGCTTTCTTTTCTAGATCAAGGATTGCCAAACTTTTTCTGTAGCGGGTCAGATAGTACATATTATAGGCTTTTTGGGTCATATATTCTCTGTCTCAACTGCTCAGTGTACAAATTTGTGGACATGGTTGTGTTCCAAAAAGCTTTATTTAAAAAAAATAGGCAATGGGATAAATTTGCTCCATTGGCTATAGTTTGCCAACCTCTAGACCTCTTAGTGTGATTTAGATTAATCTCTTGACAAATCATGGGGGCTCTTGCTTTGAACTTTGTCTTTCTCCATGAACTAGTTCTATTATTTTCTGTCCTTATATATGGTCTTTCAATCTTAAAAAAAGTTTTGTGGTTAAGGAAATGTGATTTTAACTTAAGTGTTATCTTGCATACCTTCTTTCCTCTGTGCTCCTTCTCTTCTTCCACTACTTGTTGTTCCCTACTTGTTTCAGGTCTTATTTTCCCATAATCCTCTCAAACCAGCAACCCTGGTTTTATACGTCTCTCATACCTAGCACAATGAAAATTCTTTTTAATGCTTATCTAAGTAGATTATATTAGAACAAATATGGGAAATGTAGAAAAGTAGCAGAAAATATTCAAGATTGATAAATATTTTTCAAATACTTCCTTGGTGCTGGGTTATGAAGGAATGAAAAAATTGCACCAAAACCCATCATTATCAATATGGTATCACTTCTTTTTTCTATGTACAGGTTTTAAAAAGGAATTGTGTTCATACCACACACAACCACTTTTTCTTGCCTTTTAAATTCAATTGTATAAAGAAAGCATCGTCCCTGTTATATCATACCTTTTATAGACATGCTTTTAATGATGGCTATTACACTGTAGATGTGTTATACTTACTTACTATTTAATTATTAACACTATCATAATTATTATGACAGCAAACAACTATTTGTGTAAAGTTAAACAATTATTTGAAGTTATTTAGGATAGATTCTGGAAATAAGATTACTGATTCAAAATGCCATAAATGGTTTCAAGGCAAATGAAACATATTGCCAAATCAGTGTTACAAAAGATTTACCTAATTCACGTTTTTTTAAGGAGTACACACAATCAGAGGTGTGCTGGAGTCTACTCAGATTGGCTCAGGAAAGCCTATCATAAATAGCTTCACAATTTAGTGTTTAGTGACGTGTATTTGGTAGCTTGCAATCAGCCATGGTGAGAGTATTTATAAAACAGAAATCAGCAAATACTACAAAGAGGTGGTGTTGTTTTCGTTCCCTCCAGAGAGCAAGTCCTTAAGCATTTATCAGTACAGCTCTGCAGCATAGCTTTGTATCATACCATTGGACGACATAATTTAAATTTTTTTGGCCAATTAAAAAATAGTATATTTAAACATATTTTCCATTTGGTTGATTGCAAGTGGGGTTAAAATTTTTTATATTAACCAGCTGCTTTATTTTAATTTAATTAATTAATTAATTAATTTATTTTTGAGGCAGGGTTTGCTCTGTTGCCCAGGCTGGAGTGCAGTTGCACAGAGTAAATTGCTGTCTATCTTCTGGACTCAAGTGATCTTCCCTCCTCAGCCTTCTGAGTAGCTGGGACTACAGGTATGTACCACTATACCTAGATAATTTTTAAAAATTGTTTTGTAGAGACAAGGTCTCCCTTTGTTGCCCAGGTGTTGGTCTTGAACTTCTGGGCTCAAGGTATCCTCCCGCCCTGGCCTTCGAAAGTGCTAGAATTACAAGTATGAGCCACTGCACTCAGCCATTTTTATTTATTTTTAAATAGGCTATATATGTTCATGCCTGTTTGTCATCAAGGAAGTCTTTGTGTTTTATAAGTAACTGTCCTCTTATCTCTTTATTGGCCTACCTTTACTATAGTTATTTCTATAAATTTATAATCTACCAAATATCTGTAACTATACACATTAGGAGGATTCAAATATACACATGCCTCCATAATGCCTAGTATCATGCTAAATATATAACAAATACTCAATAAATACTCTAAAATTAGGTGAGAATATGTATTAAATCTTGGCTCATTCTTGCTCTTGCTTGCATTAATATTTCTCTTATTATAATATGTTTTTAAGAAAATAGGAGCTGAATATCAAATAATTACATTTTGTTTCACAGTTTAATAGTCTGAAAAATTGGATTATTTTCACAGATGCAGATAGAAATATTAGTTTTATGAGAAATTATTTCTTAAAGGATGAAACATTCCACAAAATATATTTTATCAAAGACTATGGGTGAGTACTAAAGTTTTTTGACATTTGATTTATTAAAATCTAGTGACATTTATTCATATAAGAGTAAAAGAATAAGTATATACCTAAAGCAAACAAAACACCACTACTTTTTAAAATCAAGACAAAGCATACGGTAAATGCAATTATGTATATGCATGTTATGAGTAGGATTGGCACAGAGCTGATGGAGAAAAGCATGTGGGTTGGGAAGAAATTACGCAAAAGACAGATTATTGGGCATGTGTAGGATGAGAATTTCCAATCTCACTTGACCATGGTACTTTTAGACTCAATGCACTTTTTTAGCATCAGCTTGTGCAGCCAAAACCTCACTTGGAGCTTTAACCAGGGATTGTAGGTGGAAGAACAGATTAAATTAGAGTCTACCTAGACCTACAGGATAAGTCAAATGCTCAATGCACATACTTGGAAATGGATCCTAAGAAAAGATATCCTTATGTGAGTCCAACTTTAGGTGGAAGACCAGAACACTAATACTTGAAAGTAAAATAGCAGAGGAATCTGTGGATGTTGGGACAACTACAGATTGAGGAGGCGAGGATGAAAGGGGTTTAGGGCAGAAATAAGCCACTGAGCTTTCAGTGGAATAACTAAAAGGGAATTCTTTTAAGGTCTAGGAGCACCTCCTAAGGTTCCATAACCATCACTCAGTAGTAGTAACTCAACATGCCTTTCCTAGATTATGCCTTGACTAAGGAAATTTTCCCTTGGTTTATTACTCTCATGAATTCTGATGACGTTTCACTCTAACCTCATGGTTACTCAGTCATTTTTTCCTCTCTGCTTCCCACTTCTGTAGACAGGCCACTTACACATACCTTGAAGTCCTGTTCCTCCACTACTCCCTGTCGTGGTTTCTTTCCTGTTTAGTCAATACTCACATTTACCGAACACTACAGACAGATCCTCCTTTTTAATTCCACTTTAGTTTTTATATTTTCCATAGAAACTATATAATGTTTAACCTGTCTGGTAACAGTCTATGCCTGAGTGTGGTAAAGATTTGTTTCTGCTCCTGTCCCAATAGCCTTATCTATTGCCATTCTACATCTCTTCAATCTTCATTTTAAGTAAAAACACATCCAGCAGATAGTGCCTCAACCTTGGGGCATTCTAGGAATAAGACTACTTTTTAAGGCTCAGTTTCATTCAATAATTGTTACTGAGCACCATATTGTATAAGGTCCTGGGGATTTAAATAAGATATTGCTCCTATGTATGGAGTGCTTACATGCACTAGAAGAACAAAGAAATAAACAATTTTAAGATGATGTGATAAACCCATTGACAGAGGTTCAACTGTCTGTCTAAGCACTTGCTCATTCATTGATTTATTTATATGAAAAAACTTATAGTGATGTACATTTAAATTTTATTTTCTTGCAAGTTACCCTTCTTTAAAAGAATAAGATTACATAAAAGGTACATTTTTGGTGTATTTATCCATCATTATTTTAAAACAGATATTTTCAAATTGTCAAAACAAATATGATAATGTAGTTGCCAAGCATGAAAAAGAAATTTCTGTGACTCAAAGAACTATGGAGGCTAATCAAAAATGCCAAGGATATAAGGAAAACACTATTATTCTATGAAACCAATCACAAATAAATTTGATTTTTCAAAAATAATTTGGTACATGTATAACAAGAGAAATGGTACAGAGAACAGAAACTATCCCTCCAATTATCCCAGTAAAATGTGTAGAGAAACAATAGCATGTGGATAAACTCTTGTTTTAAACAAAGGAACGACCTCTATAAGTCTCTCATTATTGTGGGTGATATCCTACCTATGACTGATTTATAAAGTGGAATTTATTTATTTTTCCTAATTCTTTTGAGGATTGATTTGCTTCTGAAAAGTAAATTTTTAAAGAATGCAGAGATATATAGATTAATTCTTATAACTTTTCTCTTGGCATTTTCACCATTTATTATTGAGGATGATAGGTATTATTTTTCATACACTTGATTGATTAAATGCCTTTTCAGACCTCCCTCGGCAAGTGTTAGAGTAATTCATGTCTTATATAATCAACAGTTATTTACAGTTTCAATTATAAGTGATTAAGTGTCCTGTTCCCAAGAGTTTGTTAAACAGTGAAATGACCCCTTGATTTTAGCCTTCACACCCAATAATGTGAAGATAATTTTATGCATTTACTTATATTTGGCATACTGATGTTTTCTTGTAAAAATTATCAAATGTTTCAACTATTTTTGACTGTATATACTTTCTTCAAGCCTCATTCAAATATGACTTAAGGTCACAGATATCATCACAAAGATTATTATACAACAAGGATACTATAGCAAGCAAACAATCAGGATTCGATTTAATCAGATAATTTAACATGAACACCTCTTGTTACTTGCTGCCCTTATATCCAAACTAGAGTAAATATTGCGGCTAGAAGTTTTTTTCCTGCATGTATTACCATTTAAAAGAGGGTCATGATTCTGAAAAAGTGAAGACATTCACATGTAGCTTTTATTATTCACATATTCTATCTGACTATTTTGGAAATCAGAAAAAATGGAAAGTAGAAGAGAAATTGTATATGCACCATCACAGTTTCTTTTTTCTAAAGTAAAGTGTTTTAGACCATTTTATAAAATCATGAAAGTCCTAAATTATAGAAATTATAGAAAGAATAGAAAATTGGAAAAATCCATAGTCTTATTAATAATTAAATATTTATTTATTTTATGTTTTTGAGACAGAGTTTTGCTCTTGTTTCCCAGGCTGGAGTGCAATGGTGTGATCTTGGCGCACTGCAACCTCCACCTCCCAGGTTCAAGCAATTCTGCCTCAGTCTCCCAAGTAGCTGGGATTACAGACACGCACCACCACGCCTGGCTAATTTTGTATTTTCAGTAGAGACGGGGTTTCACCATGTTAGCCAGGCTGGTTTAGAACTCCTGACCTCAGGTGATCCACCCGCCTTGGCTTCCCAAAGTGCTGGAATTACAGGTGTGAGCCTCCATGCCCAGCCAATAATCAAATATTTAAAATATGAATCTTAAAATGTAATTCTTGATTTAAGAATGAAAAAATATTTTTTATTTCTTGAATTAATAATTTTTCTCCCACTAACACATAATAATTATTTTTATTTTGTTTTTAAACTTTTATATAAAATGTAACATATATACAATAAAGTAAACAAAAAATATGTGAATTATTACGAAGTAAATATGCCTGGGTATTCAGTGCCGAGACCAAGAAATAGATGATTGTCAACACTTGGAAGACTGCCTCATGATCCACCAAATCAGTATTCTTTCCCTCTGTCCAAGATATAACCACTGTTCTGACTTCTCAAATTACAATATAATTTTGTCTGTGTTTGCATTTTATGTTAACATAATCGTATAGTACTCTTTGTGTTTGGCTTCCTTGCCTCAATATTACATGTGTATTAACCCATGTTGTTCTGACGTACCTGGAGGCCATTCATTTTCACTGTTTTATAGTATCCCGATATATGACTGAAACAATCAGTGAAAGTTCTAGGCCATTGTCTCTTCAAGTATTACTTATGCCCTATTATCTCTCTTTTCTCCAATTACGCATATAATAGACCCTTTACCTCTTTACTATATCCTGTATGTCTTCTATATTCTTTTTGATATGTTCTATTCATTTGTCCCTCCATGCTTTAGGTTGCTTATTTTCTTCTCACTTATCTTCTAGTTTACCAATTCGTTCTTTAGTCATGTCTAATTTCCTGTTGAATCTATCCATTAAATTTTCTTTTTTGACTAGTGTACCTTTTAGTTAGAGTTCCTAAATTTTTTATAGTGTCTAGTTTTCTGACAAAATTCTTTATCCTGTCGTTTATTTTTTTTTTGAGCTTAGGCAACATATTTCTTTTGAATTATCTTTTTCTTACCTGGATTCTCTGAGGATCTGTTTCTACTATTTATTGCTTATTTTGTTCTTGATCAACTTAATTTATCACTTCATGTGTTTATTTCTTTATAATTGAGTGTTGTATATTAGCTTTTAAGATTAGTAGAAATAGTTTGAGGCTTAAGATACAATTATCTTTATTCAGAGAAGATTTGCCTTGGCATCTGGCAGGTAGATAAAAATTCCAGCAATCTTAGATTATTTAAATACATTTATTTCATTTTTAGGTAGATTCCACTAGGAGAAAAGAGGATCTAAATGCCAGTCTCACCTCTCACATTCTATTCAACTGCACAGGATAGAATGATGTAATAGTGCTTCAGAATGATGTGATTGAAATGAACCCAAAATCTCTCACATAACGTTGGTCAAATTTATAAGTGTCTTAGCCACCCTAGGTTTTCTCCTTATCCTCTAGACATTTGCCCTAAAATTTGTGACTGCTTTGCTAGCTCTTTGAGATCTTCAATAGATTAAAAGAAAAATTGTTAACTCCAAGTTTTCTAGCTGTTCTTAAGATTACCTGACATGCTTTTACTGAAATCAGAACTTGTGTTTTTGTAACAATAATATCTATAAATGAGGCAGAATTTTATATTATAAATGTATAACACACAGATGTTTTAATAACAAGGAAACACTAATAGATTGATATTAAAAACTATTAAAGTAAACATTGACAATGTTTTGGAAAAGGCTGTTTTTCCATTTATCTGTATACTTTGAGGTACTATAGAATAACAATTAAGACGGGCTCTGGATCATATTTTCTGGATTCAAGCCTCACACCTGCAACTCACTAGTTTTTGTGAAGTCAAGCATGTAATTTAACCTATTTAGACTTCACTTTCTTCATCTGTGAAATGGGGATAATACATGTTTTTACTTCAAGGTTTGCTTGGGTGATAAATTAAATAATTAATTAAGAGCACTTACAATGATTCCTGCATTTATCCAACATGATAAAGTGTTGAATATTATTATTACATTCTATAATGTATTATTATTATACATCAAAAATTAGTAGATAATTTTGTAATGTATTGTTATCATATTGACTTCTTTCTATAATTATTATTTAATTAGTAAGCAGATCGTGGTTATTGAACAGAAAAATGATCATTCAATGATAATATACAATTGAATGGGATGGGAACGTGTAATAGTTTTTGGAATGTGGCATATTCATATCTCTTATATAATGCCATTCAAATTTGTAAATTACTCTCTAAGCCACTTGATTCAAGTCAGTGTACTTGGCAACTGGGTGGTTTCTATGTCTTCCATATAGCCAAACTAATATGTGATAATTCTGAGGAACTTCCTGTCAATTTACTTGTAAATTTTACTTATTTCTAATAGCGAGGGTTTACTTGTGAGGTTTATCTTCTATATATAGAATATAATACAATTTACACTAACTTGAATTTTTCACGTGTTAAATTGCAGATGATATTATCCTTGCCTGCTAATTTACTTGGGTCCTAGACTAGTAACCTATCTCTGTATGTATTCATTTGTTTGCAGGCAAAATAATACATGGACCCACATACATTTATTTATTTCCTTATTAATTTATCTGTAATTAATTTATTTCCTCTTTTTTTTCAGGTGAAAAACTTTATATTGATAAATGACAGAATACTCTGAACATTGTAAGAAAGGATTAGCCAGTAAGACCACTATAACATCAGTAAATATTAACTATAAACGATCAAATATAAATACATTGGCCAAGCGCAGTTGCTCATGACTATAATCCCAGCACTTTGGGGAGGCCAAGGCAGGCTGATCACTTGAGGCCAGGAGTTTGAGACCAGCCTGGCCAGCATGGTGAAACCCCATCTCTACTAAAAGATACAAAAATTAACTGGGTGTGGTGGTGCATATCTGTAATCCTAGCTACTCAAGAGACTGAGGCATGAGAATTACTTGAACCTGGGAGGTGGAAATGGCAGTTAACCAAGATTGCACCACTGCTTACCAGGCTGGGCAACAGAGCAAGATTCTGTCTCAAAAGAAAAGAAAAGGAAAGGGGAGGAGAGGAGAGGGGAAGAGAGGAGAGGAGGGAAGAAAAAAGAAAAGAAAAGAACAACAAAAACAAATATATATATATATACCTTCTCAAAATTCAAATTTTACAAAAGCATGCAATTTAAAAAATGATTTAAGAATATTTTAAGCAGAAGTACTGTATTTTGAAAAGAATTTTCATTGAGCTATAATGTAAGAAAATTTGATATTTAAACAAGCAAGTTTTGGAATACTTTTAGTATTGAATTTAGTGAAGTAAAAATGAATGGAATGCTAGCAGGATCAATTCAATGCTTAATAAGTATTTTTCTATTAATAAAAAATGGTACCTCAGAAGTAAAAAATGAGTATATAAAATTGACAAATTTGAGTCTACAAAAACTGAAATTTTCTACATGGCAAAAGGTACCATAAAACATTAAAATATAGGAGATCATTTGTGAGACAATATTTGCAAGTCATATGGTAGAATAAATGTAATCAACCCTAAAAACAAAAAGCTCTTGTAAGTTAAGAAGACAATAAAAGGAAAACTTATTTAGTGCAAGATTGAACAAAAGACAAAGCAAGCCACCAATAAAAATAGAAATGCAAACAGAAAATATATGTACAAAAAATTATTAATCTGAAAGATCTACATATTGAAAGATCAGTGATTATTTCATTTCCACCCACAAGATAGTCAAAACTTAGAAGACTGAAAACATTCAGTTATTTACAGGGTGCAAGAATGAATATTTTCATGCATTGTTCTTAGAAGTTAAATTGCCAAAGTTTTTGGAATACAATCCAACAATATCTACTAAAATTAAGAGTGTTTGTTCCCTTTGACATAGCAGTATATTTTGGGAAATCTATCTTAAGGACATAAACCATAAATATGTGAGAGTGTATATGAAGTGATATGTGAATCAACATTGTATTCTGTGACAAAACTTGCAAACAAACTAAAATATTAAGTGAGAAATGTTAAAGAAATTATAGTATAGCTACTACGCAATCCAAGGAATATTATGCATCTGGTAATCATATCAATATGCACAAGATATTAGTAAGAGGAAAATAAAAGCAAGACAAAGACTAATTTGTATAGTCAAAAAAAAAAAACACACACACACACACACAATTCTGTGAAAACAACAGCACCACATTCTAATTCTCAGGAATTTATTTTTTTCTGCTTGTGTTAAAATAGGAAAAAGTTAGGAAGAACATGTGTGAAGCTATAAATATTGGGTACTTTAAAGATAATAAAGGAAGGCTAGGAGAAGATAAGATAAGATTTGTTATTTTTTTCTTTACATGACTTATGTCATTCCATATTAAAATGATCATGTATTGCTTTTGTAATTTGAAAGTAAGTTCTAATACAGCGTAAAAAATAAACACAACAAATGTGAAAGCAAAAATTTCCTACTAATAAAAGATTTTGTAATAGTAGTTTTCTCTTATAAGGATAAGATTGTTCAAATTGTCAGCTATATTTGTTCATTAATTATAGTTGACATTCATTATTATGTAATACAATTCAAATTATTTTTCTAAAAAACAAGTATTTATATTTTTATCATGCATCTAAAAGAATTATCATTTTATTTCTGGCTTTTGAAGGCTTGCAAATCTATCAGACTAATCTTAATCCTATTCCTTAGAATCTTGAGTAAAAACATTGTTTTATTAACCTTTACATGAAAATTTATTAGAATCCTCTCAAATCACTCCATCTGGTTTGGTTGTACAACTTTTAGTTTTATTGTACCACTCTTTTATGTTTAAAAATAAAATATTAGTTTCTAAACTCATACTGTAAGTACTATGAGAACAGCTGGGCATAGAGAACTCAAGAAATATTGAGTGAATAGTTAGGTTACCTAAGTAAAATGTGACAGTTTTCTTCTTAAGTGTGCAATAGACGACTAGAGGTATAAAAGAAATAATTGTTCCAAAGAATAGAGGATGTGGTAAAGGTAAAATAACATTAAACAAGTTGCATGTTCTGTGGATACCGTGTCACTTTTCTCATACTGTTTTAAAAGCTGAATTTGTTGATTTACTTTTGGGATGTGTAGCATGAAATTTCTGAGAAGTTAATTCCCAAATTCAATTACTTTTTCCCAATTCCAATTTATTTAGTTAGCATTGTTTGCAAAGTTGGATGATTTTATGTTTGGTGTGTGAGTTATCTATGGTTCCTGTAACATATTCTAGCACTTGGTAGCTTAACACAACATATTGATCATTTTACAGTTCTAGTGGTCAGAAGTCCAAAACAGTCTCACTGGGCTAAAGTCAAAATGTTGGCAGGGCTATATTCTTTTCTGGAGGCTCTAGGAGAGAATGCATTTTCTTTTCCTTTCCAGATTCTAAAGGCTGCCCATGCTCCTTGGCTCTTGGCTTCCTTCCCTCTTCAAAGACAGCAATGGCCATTCAAGTCTGTTTCACGTTATATCATTCTGACACTGAGTTTTGCCTTCATTTTCCACATTTAAGGACCCTTGTGCTTAATTGGGCCTACTTAGGTAATCCAGGAAAATCTCCATATTTTAAAGTTAGCTAATTATCTGACTGGCAACCTTAATTCCATGTGTACACTTGATTCCCCTTTGCCAAGTAATCTAACATATTCACAAGTTCTAAGGATTAAGCTGCAGAATCTGTTTGGGGTCATTACTCCGTCTACCATATTGTTTTGTTGCATAACAATGAAATAGATTAGGAAGAATCAGAAATAATAAACCTTTTAAGAAAATTTTTATATATTACTGTTTTTAATTTCACCTTCTAGGAAGAAAAATGTGTAGGTATACTTTGAGATACAGTATTTCAAAATTTTTTCTTTGAAATTTGGATATCCCAAAATTCACATGGTCCCAAACTCTGGAATTATTCATTTTACTAATTATTCCTGAATTACTGCACCTTCTAAAATAATTTGTATTGTAAAAATAGATAAATCTCTTTTACTGTTTATACTTTAAAAGTAGATATGTTTGTCATTTAAGTAAAAGAATGATTTAATTCAAAATTAATAATTACTTTTGCTGAAATACATTTTGCTGGCAAAAAAAAAAAAAAAAAAAAATTGTTAGAGACTCATGTCTCTGAGACCGGAGTATTACTTATCTTTTCATCTGATCACTGGTTACTTTTGCAGCAAGATTATTGAGTTAGCTAAGGCATGGCTCCTTAGGCAACAACATAAGCATGATTTAGAGGTCAACATTTCTGAAAAGGACTGTGTACTCTCAAAGGAGGAAATGTCAAGTCCC
This sequence comes from Trachypithecus francoisi, assembly GCF_009764315.1. Classification (NCBI taxonomy): domain Eukaryota; kingdom Metazoa; phylum Chordata; class Mammalia; order Primates; family Cercopithecidae; genus Trachypithecus; species Trachypithecus francoisi. The sequence goes on along the minus strand of NW_022681454.1, from coordinate 135,106,017 downwards.
CCGAATTTCTGTCTTGTGAGAAATAAATAGATAAAAACCTTCATTCCATTCTATTTACTTAATTTAGTAATGAAAAACTTGTGCTTGTATACCATTTGCACTCTGCTGAGTTCTTCTTTTCTGCCTTCCAATGTTCAAAGCTGGCCCCTTCTCATCTTAAATGTTGCATTCTCAGAGGGGGCTTCTCTAAGCATCTTATGCAGACCAGTTTATCTCTTTGCCTGGCACAAGTTAGGCTTTCTGTATTATTTTTAACTTTCTGGTAGAATCCTATCAGTTCATGAGCAGAAGACCTACCAAGCTGGTATTGAATACTTAAGCACTCATTCAAGGAAACAGGGTCAGTCTGTCTGATTTACTCCCAAGCCTCTGAAGTCATCATATGTTCCAGGAAGTTGTCATCTGTTCCCTTAAAGCCCTGGCAGGGATGTTTATAATTGTACATAGTTTGGTCTTTTCTCTCTTTCTCTCTTTGGTGACTTTGACCTCTCTCTCCTTCTTTTCCAAAATTAATTTTATTAGCTTTAGGAGAATGGTAGATGTCTTAGTCAGCTTGTGCTTCCATAACAAAATACCATAGACAGGGTGGCTTAAACAACAGTCATTTATTTCTCATAGTTCTGTAGGCTAGAAAGTCCAAGATCAAGGTGCTGGCAGATTTGGTCCTTGTATAAGGCCCTCTTCCTGGCTTACAGATGGCTGCCTTCTTACTATGTCCTCATGCAATTAAAACAGGAAACTTTGGTGTCTCTTTCTCTTCTTATGAGGATACTAATATCACAGGGCTTCAGCCTCATGACTTCATCTAATTCTGATTACCCCCCAAAGGCCTCATCTTCTAATACCATTACATTGGGCATTAAGACTTCAACATATAAATTTTGGGGAGACACAAACTATATTAGTCCATTTTGTGCTGCTATAACAGAATACCACAGACTGGGTAATTTATAATGAACAGAAATTTATTGGCTTACCGTTCCAAAGGTTGAGAAGTCCCAGATCGAGGGACTGGCATCTGGAAAAGGCCTTCTTCTGCATCATCTCGTGGTGGATGGTGAGAAGGTAAGAAAGGATGAGAGAGAATGAGAGAGAAAGAAAGAGAGAGAGAGAGGGAGAGAAAGAGAAGGGTACTGAATTCCCCTTTTTATAACAAATCCACTCTTGCAATAATAACATTAATTCATTCATGAGGACACCACCCTCACGGCCTAATTACCTCTGAGTAGGCCTCACCTCATTGTTGCATTGGGGATTAAGTTTCCAACACACTTTTGGAAGATATATTCAAACCATAGCACAGACATTTAGTCTATAACAGTAGGCTTCCTTTGTTATTCCTGCAGTTTATACCTGACTTCAAAGATGTTAACTATGGCCACAAAAACAACTTTTGTCAATTGAACCTGATTACCATTTCTGCTATATTTAATCACTTTTTGGACATCGTTTTGGAGCAAAGTTTATAACCATGACATATATGTGGAGAATTTATTTTCCTTTCCTTCTGATGTATCTTCAAACATTTTATTCCTACAGCTCTCTCATGATATTTCTTATATCTTTTCACGTAGAGGCATTTTTGGCACATGGCAGTCTCTAGGACAGAGAGGAAAAGATGTTTTCTTTTTCATATCAGCTATCAGTCTTCTAAGCATCTCAATGACCTATTCTAATCAAGGCTGAAAAGTGTCTCCCTGGGACAGGTCCAGAATTCCCTGCATTTTTATGCCTTCTGAGTTTCCCCAAGTAGCTGGATAGCATACATTGCTCTGCCCATTCTACTAGATGAGCCTGCTTCTTTTATGGCATGCCCAGACACTTTAGGAAGGGATGTCAGAATGTAAGACTTCGGCCACTTTTATACATTTTTTCCTCCTTATTTCTATAGGAAGAGGCTCAATTTTTAAAAGACAAATCAGTATCTGAGTTTGTGTTTAAATGTCACTTTCTAGACATCCCTCTTTCACAAGAGCTCACTGGAAACTGCAGAGGAATTACCATCTTCAGCAAGCTTTATCAAGAATGCATTCATGAGATTCCCACTTTAAACATCCAGCCAAGCACTTTTATGTCTGCCCAGGGGCTTTAAAGGAGAGGCTGGAGAGTTCTCATTTTCAGCACATCTCGGCTGTCGGTATTTCCCAAACCTGCATTGATGTCTGAGAATCCACATCAGAACTTTTGCATTTGTCCTCAAAGGATGTTACAACTATTATTCTAAAATGCCCGTTGCATCTATTTCTAGGGATGGTAATGGTTACTCTGTATGGACTAAGATAGGATTAATAACAATGCAGAGTTGAACTCAATTATCAAGCTCTGAATATTTAATTGTCTTATTGAGAAAATCTGAAATTGAAGGGGCATTAAAAACATGAAACTTAAAGTTTTACTTTTTTTCTCCTTGTCACCCTTTAATGAGATTTATGGGAGACTTAAAACTTTCCTGTCACTTTTGTATTGAAAAAAGTCTAGTCTGGCCTAGATTAGTTTAGAATTTCAGTTTCTTTTCTTTTCTTTTTTTTTTTAAGATGGGGTCTTGCTCTGTCACCTCGGCTGCAGTGCAGTGGTGCAATCATGGCTCACTGCAGCCTCAACCTCCTGGGCTCAAGCAATCTTCCTGCTTCAGCCTCCCAAGTAGCTGGAACTACAGGCATTTGCCACCATAACCAGCTAATTTGTTTTTTTTTGTAGAGGTGGTGTCTTGCTATATTTCCCATGCTGGTCTCAAACTCCTGGTCTTAAGCAATTGTCCCACCTCAGCCTCCCAAAGTGCTGGGACTACAGGCATGAGCCGCCATGCCTAGCCTCTTGTCTAAAACCCTTAGCCTTCCGTCACTGATCAGCCTTGAATTGTATGTGGAGGTAAGGATGTTCTTAGATTTATCAAAATAATAAAACAAAAACAAAAATAAAAATTGCCCAGTTAAATTTGAATTTCAGATAAACAACATTTTCTTTTGGTATAAGTATACTTCAAATAGTGCCTGTAGCATACTTTAAATTTTTTGTTTGTGTATCTGAAATTCAAATTTAATGGGTCATCTTGTATTTCCTTTGGTAACCTATTCTATTATTATGGCCTCTGGATCCTCCGGGGTCTTTGGTGGGTGGTGGTGAAAAGAAATGAGTATCTTTTGTGTAACTGAGCACATGATTATAAGCAATTCCTTCTTGATTGTTTCTCAGGGTTCTGCTGTGTTACCCTGAGTCACCGATTTGCTACAAATATTTGAGCCCCAGGCTTCTGTTGGCCTGGAAACTTGATGAATCAGAGGAAACTTCAGGATAACTGGGACCAGGATTTCTGGGACAGTCTGTTTTCTTACGTAAAAACCTTCAGAGATGTTCTTTAAAATAATATTGGCCAATATTGTTAAGAAAACTACACATTCACATGTTAATACTAATTTTATTTTTAATCATTTGCTGAATAATTAAATATTGAAATCACTTTTGGACTACTGACAATTTTATTATCAAAACACTTGAATGAGCTGTTGATGCTTGTGATTTTAAATGAAGCCGGCACCTGAAGGTCTCAGATAAAAATCTGTATTTCTCCACTCTGTCAAAGGATGGCTAGTATACCAAAGTCACAAAGACATTTTTCTGAGTCCAGAAATAAAATATTCTTCATCATATTGATTTCTGGTGCTGCTTATTTTGCACTTTTGAACTTGTAATTTAAATAGTTATCACATGTACAGATACATATAGAGGTATGCTATACATATAAAATGCATATAAAGTATTCTTATTTTTTGAGGAATTTTAACAAACACAAACAAAGACAAAGACAATACCATGTCTCTACCAACAGTGAATGGCCTTTCCCTGTAACTGGGCACACTGGTGTTCAGATATTTAAAATAGCGATTAATGTTAGATTGTGAATACTTCAACTGGGATTTGAAATACAGATGCATATGAGATGGATTCTTTATAACCTACCTACCAGGTTGAGCTCAGATGGTTTTTTTGTTATCTTTGTTGTTGCCATGGGAAGCGTACAAAAGGCAATGGTAGGATGACATCAGGGAGATAAATTGATATACAGATGAAGTTTAGGCCGTGTAATAATAACTAAGTACCTATGATGTAGAGTTGTTTCAACTAAATAAGGTTGAATTTATTAAAACACTTTGGAGTATGTAAACTATTATAGCCAAACATAATCATTTCATGTTTTACAATTCTGTTTCTCTCTATTTTAATATAAATATTGACCTAATAATCTGTGCATGGCAGGAATTCTTATTTTAAAAATTTGCAAAGATTTAAGGGGATTTTCTAAAAAGTTCTTGGAAGTCTTATGGTTCTAATTATGCCTACTGAATAGAATGCAATTTTCTGAAAATAATTTTCTTTGGAGCAATGCAGATTTTCGTGAATCATATGTTTGAAGACATTTTTAAGTAAGAAAAATATTGCAAAGGTAAATAAAAGCATATTCCTGGGCACCCTTAAATCAATATAGTGCAATAAAGTATAAGATAAAAATCTACTTAAGCACATAATTAGCTTGGCTAATCTTTCTTCTCCCTATTCTTTCTTCTCCCTATTCTTTCCTTCCTAATTTTTATAATATTGACAATTTTTTTTTCCACAAATTTCTATTAAAGCTTTTTTTCCCCCATATCATAGAGATAATGGTCACAGATGTTGTTAGTAGTTCCTGATTCCTTATCTCTCCAAACTTTATCTTGATACTGTGAATAAATTTCACAGAATTAATTTCAGAATTAAAAGGGGAAAATCATAATTTCTGGTCATGTTTATGCCTGTTTGTGGTTTGTAACCCCATAAGTTGTCAAACTTTGTGTTCAGTTTACAGATTTTGAATACAAATAAAAAATGATACATACTGTGTGATTTTTAGTTCTGTGACTTATAACTGATATACATTCAAGTGTCAGTGGATATATATAAGGATATAATAATTAAATACATATGTGTGTGTATATGTACATTTTAAAAACAGAGAACCATAAAAGACTAGATTTCTATTTTACTATTTCATGATGTCCTATCTCAGTGGTAACAGTAAGATGTAGTTTATAGACAAGGTATTTTGTATATAAGATTATTTGAATTGTGAAGAAATACTCCCTTTGTTGAAAAAAATTGGGGTCTCACACCTGTGAATACTTTGTAAACCATAAAAAACAAAACGTCCAAAGTTGATCTGACAGCTGAAGATCAAGGGCACATATCAAGCTAAAAAACAGACATAACATCTGATTTTTCATTCTAGCAAGACATAACTCATATTTCAGTTTATGTATTTTCTAATTGATTCAGCAGGCCTGACATTGAACTGCACATAATATAACCAGTTTGATGAGGTGCAACCTATCCTAAGGTTACTAGGTAACTTAAAAAAGTTACACATATGTTCCTAAGTCTAGGGCTTCAAAATTGGACACAGTTACTTGCAAATATATTTGAAAATAAAGGTTTCAATTGCTGTGCAATTTTAACAGTTACTCTGCTGAAAAGGATGTTCTTTGGAATAAACAGCATGGTAGAGACAGAATCAAAGTATGTTCATATTAGGAAATATTGTATTATAGTACAGCAATGATTTTTGCATTTCATGAATGAAACAAAAATTTGTTTACTTTAAAATAGGGAGGTAAGCTAGATAATTGTGTCATTTCCTTTCTAGCTTTAAAAGTCTATAAGTAAATAGTAAGGGTCAATATCATAAAAAAATAAAACAGTGAAGCCAAATGGAGATTTTCTTTTTATACTCTACTACTTGGATCTTTGCAGAGGCCTTTTCCTTTCAAATGACATTTTCCTTAATATATCCTAACAGGAATAATCAAGCGTTTGTGAAGCAAAGAACTGAGTGATGAGATAAATAAGGACAAATCCAGAAAGGTAGCTGATGTATTTATAGTCATACCATCTTTGTTCATTTTACTTTGAAAATGGATTTATTTGCATGTTGCTAGCAAATTCCTTAGCAAGGCAACCTCTAAATCTATTTTAAAGTTGTTGGAAAGGAGGAGCAAAAGTAATCTGATTTCCGTTCTCTCTGATATTTTCCTTTCCAGTTCAAAAGGCCATTTGAAAAAAAAAAAGTTTAGAAGTTGTTACTTTTGACAGCCACTGCAGAAAGTAGCTACCATTTCTGTACCTCACACAGCTGTCAGGCACGAGAACCCAGGAGCATCTACTTGAAAAATCCCTGGTGTTATCTAAAATGAATTATTTCTATTAAGTCATTATTTGCCTCTGGCATCCTGGTCTTCAGTGTTGAATGTCTCTCCTGTCTGAATATGTTTTCTACAACTATTGATAATCAGAGCTGATGTGGACAGAGATCACTATAAAGAAATATACTCTTCAGAAAAACTGTACCAATGTTCATGCTTGGAAAATGGGTGTGACTTACTAAGATGATGTATTTTTTGTTTGCTTTTTGATATGTCTCCTAGTTCTCTTTGCATTTATAAGTTGAGAGTAGAAAAACAGAGGTTCAGAAGCAAAGGAGAGAGGGAGAAGTTGGCAAGAATATTTACATCCTAATAATGTCACAAACTACCCTAAAATACCACCATCCTTACCTCTCCCTCTCTGAAAACATGTTTAATTTTTATAATTACTTTAATGAATTAGTTAATTTTTTAAAAGCACCCAATTGAAAATGTATGTGCAATATTTGTATTTTATCAGTTTTTCTCTGAAGGCTGTCTTAATAGAGAAATTATTTTCCTATAATGATCAAGACAATATTCATTACAGAAACATTCCAAGTAGAATAAATTATAAAACTGCTCAGAGTAGTACAGCTTATAATATAATTCCATCAGCAGTGTAGCACCATAGGATGGATTTTCAGTAGTGAAGTATGAATGCCATAGATATTTAATATAGAATATGATGACTAAATGAATTATTTTTATGAATAATAATTTCTAATCATTAAAATATTGTATGAAATATTTAGAAATTTTTGGTAGAATTTAGAAACAAGTTAGGATTGTGTCAATCCATCCATTTTGCAGATTAGAAAATTGAGACCTAGATAAGATAAATCATTTGTTTATTGTCTCATTAATACCTGGTACAGAATAGACATGGAGGACCATTCTTAATTTATCAGACTCACTCCCAAGTGTAAGAATGCTTTTAGAATACAAAACTGTCATATTAATGTGTATCGTGTAAATCTCCTATCAGAAACATTTTACATGACTTCATACTGAAAAACCTGTGTAATATTTCATAGTCACTCTGATGTAAGATATCTTATGATTCTAATAAAGGTTTTGATTCATGGCACAATACTTTCTAAATACCAAGGTGATTTATTATTTGAACATTGTGGGTTCTTTGTGTAATTGTATACTCTACTTCAGTTCTTAGACATACAGCATATGATTTATTAATGGATAGAAGGTTTTGCTTTTGAACTTCAGACCTGTTAAATGGAGGAGAAGAAGTAGTTTGAATCTTTGGAATATACATCATAATAGTACAATATTTAGTATATTAAAAATTTGGATTTCATAATCAAATTTTTCTTATAGTTTTGTTTGATCATTGATGATGTATTATTCTTTGGGACATGCTGGCAAAGATGCAGTCTTCTTCATGTAGATGTCCTTAGAAGGTTACAATTTATAATACATTGGAACTTTGTATGGAACAACAGAGGCTTCAGATATAGTTGCTACTTCCTAAGAATACAGAATTCAAAAGAGAGAATAACAGATGTGTTCCTAAGCATGCTTCTCTATACAAAGAAAAGAAATGAAGAATATTAAGAGGTCAGGGTATATACAGATAAGTTAGAAGTTGAAAAGAGATGGAGTCAACCTGAAAAAGCTTCAGAAAATAGATATACCTGAAGCAAACATTTAGACATAAGATACAATATGCTTTCCTGGAAATTGTTCCAGAAGTAAGAAGTAGCTCTGGGATTTAAAGGTCACTCTGAAGCAAGAAAAGCATATTGCTAGAGAAAGTATAAAGCAGAGGCTAGTGAGAAATGAGACTGACAGTGTAGAACTGTAAAGGAAGAGAATTAGACATTAAAGAGATGTGTATGCACATGACTTCTAACTGCGTACAGTCCACACTGTATGAAACACAGAATTGTGGACAAGAACATGACCCTAGAAGCTCAGCTCTATAATTTAAAAGTTCTCTCTAACTGTAAAATGTGGAAAATAATTCTACTTGACAAATGTTTAGCACTTATTAAATTTATATTTTGTGCCAGGAACAAAGCACTTTGCATATATAAATTCGTTAGCCATCAGGATAACCCATTGGAGTAAGTTTTAACACTTTTGTTATGAGGATTAACTGGACAAATAAGTACCAAGAACTTAAGTGAACTTCAAAAGTTAGCAATTAGGATAATCATAACGAAATGCTCTTCAAATGAAAATAAACGTAAGTTTAATCAAGATCTAGTTATACCATTGTTGGCAGTGATATCACCAATGTCAAGAGAGTAAATGAATCATTACAGCTGAAGTTATTTGTGAATTCGAGCTTCATTTTAGTATCTGAAGATCAGAATAAATCATCTTGTAAGTGTTCTGATGCTTCGCATTTGTAGATCAACTATTTTTATTTGTTCATTGTCTTTCAGGAGGTGCCTATTTTCACTGCACATAGATATGCCTTGAGAATGGGTTTTCAATGACCACATTTTTGGTTTTGGCTGCCTGTTTCTGTTTAAAGTAAATGTAATATAACAAAATCCATTGAGTGCAGCAAAATTTCAGATTCCGGTTGAATTTACTTAAATTTCCACCCCTTGTCTACAGCAGTTTTGAATGTTTTTCTCACGTGCCCAGGGTTATCCAAAATTTCAGCCTTTTTAACAGAGCTTTGTAGAAATAGTGGGGCCCAAGTTTCTTCAACATGTTGGAGCAGGCACTGCTTCTAAGAGACTGGAAGTTAATGACTTTAGCTAAAGCTGAAACTTGCCTTCATGTCTCCCTCCCTGATCTGTGACATAGAGCAATTAGAGTTAAATAAGATTGGTATATTGATGCCTATAACATGCAAAATTGGTGCCTGTATCAGTTGCAACTAAAGAAAAGAGCAAAAGATTGATGCCTCCTGATTATTCACCCTAGGTAATGAGGAAACAGAACTGTATTTTTTATTAGATTTTGTGGGTTTTGATTTAAATATAATGTAACCTTAAAAGTTTTAGCTTTTCCTAGTTTTCAAGTATTTTATTTGTATATTTTAATTTAGTCATTTAAAATAATTTTTAATCACCAAAGCAATATGAAGTACATGATACAGTCATATGTCAACTAGGCACATGATCACGATTCTTAAGAACCTATGGTTGGGCAAACATTAAGGATATATTTTCAATATAGTTTTTTAAAAAAATAGAATGACACAAGTCCTCAACTACAAAATATTCTTGAATATGATTAGGAATTATTTATGCAACACATTCACCTCAACATGGTGGTATTTTGTCTGTTATCATTAGGTTGTGTTTTTTAGACATAATTGTTAAAAGATAATATGCTAAACTGAAGAGCATATTGCAAAAGTGGGGAGTTGAGCTCTGATGGTTTTCAGATAGGCAAAAAATAAAAAAGGTGGGAATAAATTTTGAAAAATATTTGTGAGACTAAAATAATGATTGCAATAAAAATGCAGGAATAAAATATAGACTGTGTTGCTGTAAACTGGTAAACCTCCTTGGCTGAGCTCCAGGTAATGTCCTTTCTGTGTGAGCATTTGTTGTTTAGGAAGATGCAATATGCACATTGAGATGTCAGGAAAACGAGCCCCTCTAGAATCTGTTGACAGCAATTCAACTCTTAACTCTGAGAGCACATATGCGATCTGATATCACTCATCCAGAAGGCTTTTTTTTTTCATACTCAGGGTGTAGTCTCCAGTTTTATTTTTAATTTATTTATTACTACAGCAAATTTGTATTGACTCGTTTTCTCCCTGCATTCTGTTTGTTTTCAATGTTTATTTCTTTTGAGCGTGGCTCTCTGCTCTGTTACTTAGTCAACTTCATAAATCAGATTCTTCTCTGATCTGACTTAAATCTCATGTGAATATCCTGATTCTTCTTATACCATCCTTTATCAGCAGAAGTAATGACTGCCTTCTACAACAACACAGAGGATGTTTTGTTGCAAAACTACATCTGGAATTCACATGTATTTAAGAAACATAAAAAGAAAGCATTTATCTTTATTGGAATTTGTATGGAGTAGAAATACATTTATATATATTTCAACTACTAGTTTTTCTCTGGGGATGCCAGAAAACAATGCAGTTTTAGGTTTCAAGACTTCAAAAATGGTGGCAGATTTTCCACAGTTAAAGAGGCGATATAACAGAATGCTGAAAACATAGACTTTGGAGAGAGACATGTTTAAGTCCAAGTCACTTCTCATGGGACTTACTCACCATTTTCAGATTTCCTTAAACTCCTTGAGACTCTGTTCCCTCATCTGTAAAATATGGATTGTAGTATATATGTCACAGGATTGCTATGAACATTAAATGGAATCATGTGTGATTAGCAAAGTAAAACATCAACAGTGGAAGATGACTATTATAAAGAGGGTGGAAATTTTATCAAATGGCAATAAGGAGTTTGGAGCTGTTCCCATTATATCATATATTCCAGTCATACTTGCTCTTGCCACATGAAACATGAGGGGTAAAGTAAATGAGCCAGGGATGTGTAAAAATTATTAGATAGGAAGCCCCATCAACAACTTGGTCCTGACAATGGAGAACAGTAAAGGGGAGCATACTGTTCAAAGGATGGTAGAAGAGGTTTATAGTCAATGAGGGGCCCTGGCCTGGCTCTCCCTCATTTGAAAGAAAATAAAAGCATCGATTTAAACAAAGACACCAGAATATCTTATATCTCCCTGGCATCATTTTAGGCAAAGGGGATGCAGTAATGAACAAAGGAGACAAAATTTTCAGATTTCTTAGAGTTTGTAAATGCATGGGAAACACAGGCAATAGATAAGAAAAACAGGTAATTTATAACATATGACAGAAAAGGAATAAGTGCTCTGGAGAAAAATCAACCAGAAAGTAATTGAGAATGTTGTGAGGAGCAAACGGTTATTTTATCCCACATGGTCAGGGAAGGGCTCAATGTTCATGATTTGAAAGAGGTAGGAAGCCAGCAGATTTCTGCGACTAAAATATTCCAAACAGAAAGAAGAACAAGTGTAAATGCATTTAGGCAGGAAGAAAGATGGCATTCCCTCAAAAACAGCATGAAAGGCACTGTGGGGAGTCGGGGAGCAACTGCTATCAAAGAACTGAGGGACCTTGCATGTATTATAAGGACTTCTGCTTTCATTTAGCCTGAGTTGGTAAGCCAGAGGAGACACCTGATAAGACTTACTTTAGAGCAACATTCACTCTGGCTTCTGTGTCGCAAGTTCTCAGTGATCTGTAAAGGAGATTAGGAAGACGGTTTGTTTAAAATCTTAACATGTGAAATGGTAGAATAAATGGTAAGAATAGTAACATATATTTATTCCAATTTTACTATACACCAAGTGTAGATCTATCTTGTATAGATTTAATATTATATAATCTCATTAACTTCCTCCAATAATATGACATATGGTACATATATTATCCTTATCTTATGGGTAGGAAGAAGAGTTTACAGAGTTAAGGAACTTTTCTAAGATCACAGAGCTAGTAAGTCACATTGAGAAGATCTGGTTCTAGAGTTCAGACTCTAATATGTCTTCCCCTACAGGACATTAAATGAGATCTAAATATTTTATACCTATGTGTGTATATAGATTTTTAAAAATTCAGTTCTTTCCACTATGTAGTTTAATTATTAGTGTTTAATCAAATACATTACCTTTTGTATTAATGACCATGAGTGAATGAAAATCTCTTCACAGATCCACATAGTGTATTTTGTAGCGGGGACTGATGGTCACCAGTTTTCTGTAAATCATATCAAATACTACTTCGATTAGCAAATGAATTATCAGCTATGGTAGAGTATTTAAAACACCGGTTCATAAATGTAGGCTCTGTATATTTTGACAGTGTTTAGTTGGTATAGATGAATGATAAATATGATTTTTAAATGTACACTATATTCCTTTTTCCATTTTGATTTATGATTTGGAATCCTGATTAAGTCTCTCTGGGAAAACAGCAGATTTTAAAGTAGATTAGAGTGAATAGATATTTGCTCTAAATATAAACCTTCTTTAAATGTCTTCCGCTCAGGTTCCACTGATACGTTTAAAGTTCAAAGTGCAGTGATTGTTTTAAAAACTAAACATTCTTCAAGAGCCCTAAAAAGTAGTTTAAAATGTTAGTGGAGATATGCACTTAGTAACAAACCACAGCTTTAAGTAAGTAGAAGACACATCTCACTTTGCATTTCATATAGAGAGGCTCATCTTAGCTTATTATAGACTCAATAATACCACCCTAAAGATGTCCATATCCTAATCCCTGAAACCTATGAGCATGTTACTTTTGCCATACAAATTGCAAAAACAACTTTACAGATGTCGTCAAATTAAGAATATTGAAATGGAGAGATTATCCTGGATTATCTGGGTGGGCTCAATGTAGTCATAAGCATCCTTTTAAGAGAGAGGCAGAAGATCAGAGAGGCAGAGAAATAGGAAATCTATGCTTTCTTTTTTTTTTTTTTTTGAGGTGGAGTCTCACTCTGTCGCCCAAGCTGGATGGCAGTGGTGTGATCTCGGCTCACTACAAGCTCCGCCTCCCAGGTTCACGCCATCCTCCTGCCTCAGCCTCCTGAGTAGTGAGGACTATAGGCACCCGCCACCATGCCCAGCTAATTTTTTATATTTTTAGTAGAGACAGGGTTTCATCGTGTTAGCCAGATTGATCTTGATCTCCTGACCTCGTGATCTGCCTGCCTCCACCTCCCAAAGTGCTGGAATTACAGGCATGAGCCACCGCGCCTTGCCTAGGCTTCTGTTGTCTCTTTTTGCAAAACTAGTCAAAGCTATTTTATTCAGCTTTTCCAGTCAGGCACTGGGCTGAGTAATTTAGGTTCTTTATGTTATGTATTTCTCAGAGCCTTATGAAGACGTGTTAGCTCCATGTTACTGATAAGAAGACCTGGGCCGAGTGTGTGTGAGTGACTTGAGGTGGTAGAGTAGAACGTTTATGGGACCCTGGTTCCTGAGGGTGATGAAGGGTCCAGGTCTCACAAAAGAGATGCAGTGATGGTAGGGCTCTAGTCCCAGAAGAGAATGTGGAGAGAAATTGAGACAGACACTTATTAACATGGACTAGGCTAGCATGTGGTGGGCTTGGAACAGTAGTAACAGGCTGGGCATGTGGGTGAGCAGGGGTATCTGAGGACCTGACCACTGGGGAAAGGGTGAGAAGGCTTTCTAATCAGAGCTGCTCACTGAATGAGGCTGATCATTCACTACTTGCTCTCATCATCACCCTGGTGTAGGACTTGAGAGAAATAAACCCTCCCATGATAGTGAATCTAGAAATAAGGGGAGGAGTCAAGAAGATGCCACAAGGCTACAAACAAAAGGATAAGTTGTCAGTTTTTAACCAAAGGTCCCCAACTTATTAGAAAGTCTACTGAATAGTTATATAATTATTCTAAAAACACATGGAATAAAAGGCTACTCTATCAGAATGAGCAAGGTATACTTTGAAGGCTTCCATGCCAAAACAAACAATTAACAAACCAAAACAAACAAAAAACCATCCTATGTATACCTCTAATTGATATTTAGTAGAAAGTATTTCTTTGAGGTTAAGACTTATAGCAACCATTCACACTTTGCACAAAGTTCTCCAACAAAAATTGTTTTTTTTTATTGTTATAAGTAAAGAAAAATAAGTTATCAGTGAAGAAGGAATTATTTTGTGTTATGGGGCACTTTAGTGAAAATTGGATGCAATTGGGGAAGTGGAACAGAGCAAGAAGGAATAAAAATATTCATGTAAAAAAGGAGGAGGGAAGGATGATCAAATGATACTAACAACAAACTTTTCCTAATTTTCCATTTTAAGTGTGCCACTGAAAATTTTCTCTTTGTAAGACTTTGCATGACACAGATTGCCTGTATGTTATCTTTTAAAACAGGAAAAATGTTTTGGTTTTGTCAAATCCATAAAATGGTTGGCTCCAATTTCTTTCTCTCTCATATTTGAAAATGTGTCATAGAAACATGAGTTATTGTAATTGGATGTTTTTCTCATGGCACTCTATCTTAGTCCATTTGGGCTGCTACAACAAAATATCATAGACTGAGTAGCTTATAAAGAGCAGAAATTTATTTTTCACAGTTCTGGAGGCTGAGAAGTCCAAGATCAAGGTGCAGGCATTTTTGGTGTCTGGCGAGAGCACATTTCCTCGTTCATAGATGGCACCTTCTTGCTGTGTCCTCACATGGTGGAAAGGGCAAGGCAGCTCCCTCGGACCTCTTTTATAAGAACACAAATCCCATCGAGCCCTCATGATTTATTCACCTCTCTAAGCCTCACCTCTTAATACCATCACATACTGATTAGTCTTTCAGCATATGGATTTTAGGAGGATATATACTTCAGACCATAGCATATTCTCGATTAAAATGACCATAAAACACTCAGCCATGCACATCTATTTTTTTAATGGATCCTTTCTATTGCTCCTTTCCTACCTATATATCTTGTTTCCTCCCTTCCTTCCTTCTCTGTCTCTTTACCTTCTGATCTGGTTAGGCTTTGTGTCCCCATGCAAATCTCATCTTGCATTGTAATCCCTAGGTGTTGAGGGAGAGACCTGGTGGGGGGAGAGCAGATCATGGGGCAGGTTGCCCCATGTCATTCTGATGGTTTTATGAGTGTTTGGCAGCTCCTTTCTTATTTGTTTCTTCTTCTCCCACCACCCTGTGAAGAGGTACCTTCTGCCATGATTGTAAATCTCCTGAGGCCTCCCCAGTCATGTGAAACTGTGAGTCAATTAAATCTCTTTTCTTTATAAATTACTCCCTGTCGGGCAGTTCTTTATAGCAGTGTGAACACTGGCTAATACACCTTCCTTATTTCCTTTTCTTAACTGGAGGCCATTACCTTAAGTGAAACAACTCAGAAACAGAAAGTCAAATACTGCATTGTTCTTACATATAAGTGGAGGCTAAATAATGTGTACACAGGGACATAGAGTGTGGAATAGATATTGGAGACTTGGAAAGGCAGGGAAGGGAAAGGAGGTGAGGGATAAGAAATTAGGGATGCAATGTACATTATTCAGGTGACAGTCAACACTAAAAGCCCAGACTTCACCATATATAATATATCCATGTAACAAAACTGTACTTGTACCCCTTACATTTATATCAGTTTTTAAAATGCAAACCAGTGTTGTCTCAGTTTGCTAGGAAAAGATATGTGATACTAATAGGTACAAGACGAACCCTTATTCCACTGTTGAATATGAAGACTTCAAAGCAAAAACTTGTCCAATTTACTACTATTCTTATCAAGAAATATAAGTCACAAAAATGTGGTCAAATAACTAGCTATGATAAATGCACTGAATGTTGTAGCTGGGCATTCAACTGAAATGGCTGTAATCTGACTTGGCACTAGTGGAAGGAAAAGGCCTCATTGCCAGATTCAAAATTTACTTTTAACATGGAGGTTTGAAAAATTAAGTTCTTGCCTGTCGTGCTGTATTTGAGGGTGTAATCACCAAGCATTGCATAACTACCTGCTGTACTTCAAAACTGTACCATGTGCTCTCTGAGTCAGCTTTACTTATCATCTTCCCCCTCCTTCTCAGCCTTCTCATGAACAACTGTCAAGTCTTGTTTTTTCTTTTCATTTCTTTTAAAAAAAAAAAATGTTGGTTCCATATTCATTGACACTTTCCTACCACATGATATATGTTGTTGGCTAGCTCCAGCCTGGCTTTCCTTTTTGGTTCTTTAACAAGCTGTTGTGCATTTAATCATTGTAGGGCTGGATGGGACAGACGGCTAAGTTTCAGTTTGTTCATTTATTTGGCAGAATGATCAGTTCAAAGTTTTAGAAAAAGACAGAACAAATGTACCATATTGATGTACTTTGTCATTTGAGTGGCTGCTTTAGAGTTTCTCATTTTCACCAATCACATTCATTTTCCCCATTTCATTCAACTCAGCCCCACTCCTCCTCACCCTGACTCCCCACACAGACATGCACAATTGATTTGAGTTTCAGGGGTCATAATTATGCTTGCATTTTTGAGGTTTCTGCTAATGGATTTTACCACTTAGCCAAAGTCTTAACATTCTTTTTCCTTCATCCTCACATTGCATTACACCACATACTTAGATTTTTTACTACAATTCTGGAAACTGATGGATACACACACATACATGCACATACAAACTGAATGAGAGTTGCACTGTGCTATTTGCTGGAGAGAATTCCATTATGATGGTTTCAACAAAGCACTGTTACTGGAAGTCACTAGTCAGGACTTTTAAACCATTTATTCTAGCATATTTTACCTTTTAGTACTCTTCCTTGTAGACTTTGTTCTGCTTGCTTGTGCTTTTTTTTTAATGTTTACTTTTCTTTTACAATTCTGCTTTCAAATTGTAAGAAAGAAGAAAAAAATAACCTGTTAATTTAAGAACTGAGAAGGAATTCCTCTTAGGTGAAATGAATATGTTTCTTGAGACCAGCACCATGGTAGACCATCCGTTTGGTTGAACAATGAATGTCTTTCAGCACAGGAATAGGCTGGGTAAGAAGTGAGGCAAAGGGAAACATATTACTATGAATGGTCACGTGAGAAGCATTTTGAGCTTCTCTAGGCAGCCTGAGAACAAGAAAGAAGATGAAAGTAGGTGGGGAACTACAGATCTAGAAACTTAAGCAATGGTTGACATTCTATATTAAAGAAGAGTGAAGTCTCCAATGTCAGAAATGGCTAAGAGGCTTTAAAATCAGACATAACTAATTCTTAATTCCAAGTTGTTGCCTATGTTACTATAATCTGGGAACAACCCTTCTCCAATCACTTTGCACCAAAACTTCACACTAGTCTGCTAGTCATAGATAAATATACAACTCCGAGTAGTTGCTATTTGAGGGTGTGAAATGATTGGGGGCGGTGTACAGTGGGTGAAGAGGTGAGGAAAATCAAAGGCATAAGCAAGAAGCAAAGGCAGAGTAGTGATATAAACTTCAGCAAAAGTAACATTTCAGTGCCAATGGTGGCTGGCAGAAATTTAAGTGCCACCACTTCTCACTCTAAATCTGTAGCAAATATGAGAAGTGAGATTTGACAGCTTTATTTAAAATGTCTTCAATACTGTGGAGTGCTTATTGCATCCAGGAGCTGATTTTTGCATTACAATATAAACTGCATTTAGAAAAGAGTTCTGAGGATATCCCATGATATCAGTTTTAAATTGTACATTTATGTGTATTGTTAGACAAAGGAGATAAGAAGAAACAGGAAGAGGGAGGTAAAGAAGAGAAGAGGAAGAAAAAGGGAAAAGGAAGACAGGAAAAAGATGTGCCAAAGTTCTCTTCATGTGGACAGCATGAACTTTCTGCTACTGCCCCTCTTTCCTCCTCCCTTCCTTTTTAACCTCTCTTCTTTTCTTCATTTTCTTTCTCCCTTCTAAAATGGTTTGGATTTATGTCCCCACCCAAATCTCATGTTGAATTGGAGGAGGGGCCTGGTGAGAGGTGATTGGATCATGGGGATGGATTTTTCCCATGCTGTTCTCACAAGAGTGAGTGACTTCTCATGAGATTTGATGGTTGAAAAGTGTGTGGCACATTCTCCCTTTGCATTCTCTCTCTTCTGTCACCATGTGAAGAAGGTCCTTGCTTCCCCTTCGCCTTCTGCCATGATTATAAGTTTCCTGAGGTCTCCCCGTCATGCTTTCTGTTAAGATTGCAGCACATGGCCGGGCGCGGTGGCTCAAGCCTGTAATCCCAGCACTTTGGGAGGCCGAGACGGGCGGATCACGAGGTCAGGAGATCGAGACCATCCTGGCGAACACGGTGAAACCCCGTCTCTACTAAAAAAATACAAAAAACTAGCCGGGCGTGGTGGCTGGCGCCTGTAGTCCCAGCTACCCGGGAGGCTGAGGCAGGAGAATGGCGTAAACCCGGGAGGCGGAGCTTGCAGTGAGCTGAGATCCGGCCACTGCACTCCAGCCCGGGCGACAGAGCAAGACTCCGTCTCCAAAAAAAAAAAAAAAAGATTGCAGCACTGTAAGTCAATGAAGCCTCTCTCCTGCATCAGTTACCCAGTCTCAGGTAGTTATTTATATATAGCAGTGTGAAAACAGACTAATATACTTTCTTTTATTCCTCCCTTCTTTTCTTCCCTCCTGCTCTCATTGTCTTCCTGGCAATGAAAGAGAACAGATTGCAGTAGAAATGGTATATAACAATTTTGGAGAAAGGCAGCTTTTAATCAGCAACACCTGCATTCTCTTTGGTTTTACTAACATCATGCAGGAAATTAATTGTGAATGAGTGTTCACATGAGTCTCCGAATCTTCAGTGGGATGAAGTATATTTACCTAAATATGGAGGGCAAGTGTAGGCTTCTTAGTGAAGAGCTCGTCAGATGTGGGAGAAAAGTGGGTAAGAATGAGGAAAGGGCTTAATAAAGTTTGTAGAAATACAGCATTGGTTTTCAGAGAAAAGCTGTATGGGGCAACTGGGGAAAAATAATAAGCAATTGGTGGAAACTGATAGTGTTCTTATCCTTTCTCAAGGACACCAACCCTGCCTTTCAGACCATTTCCCTGTTATTTAGACTCCTATAGATCTTCTTGTTGGCTCTTATTACAATTGAAATCAGTTAATTAGCTGTGTCTTCTCTACTACATTGTAAATTTTATGATGTCAGGAACTGTAAATTGCTTATACAGTGATAGGCACTTACATACTCTTATTGTTAACCTCTATATATCCCCACCTAGTATAATGCCTGGAACATGGTAGTCATTAAATATTTGCCTAAAGAAGGAATAAAATGACAGATGCAGAGGGGAGACACTTAAACTAAAGAGGTCAATGAACTGACCCAGCTTATCCAAAGTGAACATTCTCACCTAAGGGCTAATTGTCAATCAGGTATATGTGACTTTGTATATCATTTATATGCCTCCTAAGGATGCTCAAGTGTAAGGAGAATTTACTTACTAAAATTAAGTCAAATATTTATTAACATAAACAGATTTTTAAAACAATCTGATTTTAGGAAAATTATTTTACATTTTTAAAACTTTAGAATTTATTTAGAGTTCTTCGTGACAACTCATGGTGAGTTAGTCATTTTAATAGACATTGTTTTAGTGAATTCTGGCCCTGAATTTCATGTTGAGATTTTCCTACATTACATTCCTAGGTTCATATAACTCATAATTGAATTTAACTAGATTTGAACTAATTGCTTATTACTTGTTTAATAGATTAAAATGCATGGATTTTTTTATGTTATGGACTAAGATTCTTGCCCCCCCCAACTTCAGTAACGTTTTTGTTTTATTTGTAACTATTTCCTGTGGCAAATTCCTTTAATAATCACTTTCCCCACTGCAAAGTGTGAAGTACAAGGCCTCTAACAAATTATTAAAGTGAATATTGACGTAAATTACACTGTAGATAGGCTGTCATTAGTGATGACGGGTGTGTCCTTTTCAGAAATTATGATTTCCTGCTTCTTAAAAGAACAGGGAGTGGAAATCCAAGTGGAGACTTGCTTGTGGTTACATTTTGATGACTCAGTATCATGACTGAAATCAAGGACCACATTTTTTTGATAGGTTGAATTTTTGAAATGGAAACAGCGTCATAATTATGGTATTTCAGATGTTCATATGACCTACATTTATACATGTATTTATAATTTTGTTACTTTGCTTCTATATATTTTCTCTGGTGTTTACACATTTCTTTAAAAGAGACATGCTACAAAAATTAAATATTTTAATTGACTTTATTTAAGGTGTTTTGAAATTGCTTATTTATGAATGATTTTAGTTTGTCTAGATTTAGTATAGCCTCAACTATCTGTTAGAAAAGAGCACTTTCAGCATTCTCTGATAACTGATAAAAATTTATATTACAGAAGGCTAAGTACTCTTCCCAAAATCTCTTTCCTTTTTCACGTTGGAATTTAGGCTTTAGCTGAGTGAAATAATTACAGGCAAGACTGGACACATCAGACCATTCCAAGGATTCCGATAATTCTCTTGTGCTGTGGAACTGATGGTGTTCTCTGGCATTTAAGGTAGTTTGAGATGGCATACTATTTTGTTGCATAATTCAATAGAATTTAATTCAATTCAATTTTATTGATGAAATAATTAAAACCTACAGAAAAAAAGAATATAACAAACACATGACGTGCGATTTAGGTTTAACGGATCCTATTTTGCCATATTCCTTGAATTCACAGCTTATTTTTACTTTAAAGAAATAATACATTAAAGATCCCAGCAAAGCTTGATCGCTGGAACCCTCCCTTCTCTTGCCTTGTAGGTAAACTACTCGCTATTCAGGAACTGGTAATAACCTAATGTTCTTTTACTAAGTATTGAATGAATTCATAAACAATATGCAAAATTGTATTGTGTACTCTTAAACTTTACTTAAATAGTATCATACCCTGTGTATCTGACTGCGGTTTGCTTTTCTCACTTAACTTGATAGTTTTAAGTTGTTAATACATGCAAATTTAGTACATACAGTTTATCAGTAGGAATATACCATAGTTTGTTCATTTCTCTGTGATGTTTCTGCGTTTTTGCTGTGATAAACAATACTGCAGTGAAGGATCCTTGTGCTTGTCTCCATTGAGCGCTTGTAAAGAAATTTATTTAACGCAGATATATGGAAGTGTAATTCCTAACTCATAGTGCAAGTGTGACTTTAGATATTCTAAATATCTAGATAACAGATAATATTCTAAGTATTCTAGATATTTCTAAATTGCTCCCTAAAGTCATTGTATAAATTTACATTTGAAGGTCAATATTTAGGTTTCCTTTCCCCATATCCTCACCAACATGTGGATGTTAATCATCCTAAATATTTGCCAACTGAAGACAGGTGAAACCTTAACTTTTCTTTCCCCGTGTAAAGTAGTTGGTTAAGATTTGTTATGATAAGACCAGAAGATACAATTACTTCTTTTTCTTTTCTGTAAGACCTCTGGCCTGAGGAATGACATTCATTACATTCCTAGGTTCATGACACAACATTATTAGTCCAGTCATGGCCATATTTTTGCTTATCTGTTTGTTTATAAATAATGCCGTGGACACCCATGACCTCTCAAACCCCTCTCCCTTTGCATCACTCAGCCCTAAAGTTTAGTTTGCCTTTTAGGAATTTGTGTGTATGTGTGTGTGTGTGTGTGTGTGGTGTGTGTGTGTGTGTGTGGTTTGCATTTGCTTGTTGCTAAACTTTATAAAGAGTGTGTCATATTGAATTGCTTTGGGGGTTTTATTATGTTAAGATTTTCCCACGTTTTTGCATGCAGTTGTAGTTTCTTCTTTTTCATGCTCCATGATGTGAATAAAACACAATTCATTTAACATTCTCCAGTCAAAGACAATTTGGGATGTTTGTAATTTTTTGCTTTTTGATTATTCTTGTCAACATCTCTTGGTGCACATGGATAAAGTTTTTGCTTAGCTAAATTGCTATGAGTAGAATTGGTGGGTTTGGGGTATACAAATTTCTACTATACTGGTCTTTGAAATGTTTTGTAAGATCGCCTGTAAACTCATCCAGATCTTGTATTAATTCTGTGTAAGATTTTAGCAACACTTCAATTTCTTTACTAATGATAGTGCCATTCAGATGTTCTATGTTCTCTCACAAGTTAGTTTTCTTAGGTTAACTTTTAACAGAAATATGTTCATTTCATCTACGTTTTCAATCTAATTTGAACAAAGTTATTGATAATATTTGCTAGTTCTCTTTATAATTTCAGTTGTATCATTAGTACTGTCTCCTTTGTCATTCATAATACTATATTTGCATTTTCTGTCTCTATCTTTTTATTCATCAACATTACCAGAAGTTTGCTTTTATTTCCCTACTCTTAAAATAGCTAGAATTTGTTGAGTTTTTCTATTTTATCTTCATCTATTTTGTTATCTTAATTATCTTCTTTACTTAACTTTCTTTGGGCCTATTGCTTACTGTTAATCTTTTATGTTGGACAGTTACTCTTTAATTTTTAGTCTTTCTTCTTTTCTAATGGGAGCAGTAAAGGCAGTAAATCCCCCTCTCAATGTGGCCTAAGGTATTCCTCACACATTTAGATATACTATTATTATTGTTATTCACCCCTAAGAATTGTAACATTTCTTACCATTTATTTTTCTTTTAGACCAATGAGTTTTAATGGGGATTTTGATTTTCCTGTTTCTAACTTCTAACTTAATTGTGTTGCAGTCAAAGAACATGAATTGTATAATAGGTCTTATCTGAAGTATTTTGAGATTTCTTAAATGTCATAGGATGTAGTCAACTGTGATAACTCTTCCATATGTGTTTGGGAGGAATATGTTTTTTCCACCAGTATTGTCTTTGATGAGACTATATTAGCCTGCGAACGTGCAAGGGAACAGATGAGGATCTATGTTAATATCTAGGTATAATGCCATATAACTTGTAATTGAATTGTGGATTGTACAATTTTGAGATTGATGAGGTAAACCTGACTCAGATGAGATACTGGCATATGCCAGATTTTCTTAGATGTAGATTGCTTTCAGATCTAGAAAGAGAATGTCATAGCAACAGAAAGCCTCAGCTTTCTTGTATGTTATGGTCTGCAAGTGGTGAAAGGGAAACACCATCAGTGCTGAAGAATGTAGCTAAGATCTCTGTGGTATACCTTGACTACACTTGCTTTCTTCTCTCTGTGCTTCAGGTAAGTAAACACTACTTGATTTCCACAAGCAGTGCCAGTCAATGTTTATAATAGACAAATGTCAACAAAGCGGTTGTGTACCTGATACACAATTTTTTCAATGCTGCTTCACCAGCCGGAATCCTCCACGGCCAGTGGCACCTCTGCCCAGGTTTTGTTGGGGCCACTGGGCCCTGGTGTCTGGACAAGAGGGAGACAGTGGCACCCCAAAACTCAGAGATGCCAGCAACCGTGGAGTCCCAAGGGTTGTTACAGCTTTGCTCAGGGAGTCCTGAGGTCTGAGCCCCAAGGAAGTGTTACGGCTCTCTTTTTTCCTGCTGCCTGCAACTTGGTGAAGGTGGGTATGTCACACATCTTGTTTGGTCCCACCGCCTGGAGCTCAATGAACGGGGGTGTGTGGTGCCCAGCAGTTTTTTTCACTCCTGTAGCTTGATTAGCAGGAGTGTGTGTAAACAGCACCTTTTACACCTGCTCTTCCACGGGTTCTGGGTTCTTGTCTCATGACCAAGAGGAATAAGGTATGGTGGACATCAGAGGGTGAGCAAGGCAGAGAATTTTATTGAGTGACAGAAAAGCTCTCAACAACAAGAGGGGACCCAAAGTGGGTAGCCCTCTGTGATGATGAGTCAACAATTTTTATGGGCTCAGAATGGGGAAGCGCATGCTGATTGGTCCACGGGCAGGCCTGGGAAAAGCAGCATTCAATTCGCTAAAAGGCATGGGGGAAGTTTTCACTCCAATTGTGGACTCCACCCCGAACTGGCAGCTCAGGTTCTCAGGCTTCAGGCTGTCTTTGGTTTGAAGGTCAGGTTTCATCAGGGAACCTCTCCTGTCTGCCTAGGGATTCATCTGTCTCCTGTTGCTATCATATCTAAGGTCACTTTTTCACGTGTTCTGCCAGTTAAATTGTCTCTTCTTTGAATAATCTGATTAAATCCTTTGTCCTTTCTATCTTGAATTGTTTGGTTTTCTTATACATTTCCACACACAAACACATGCACACATTCTGGACTTTACAACTTTCTCTTAGATGCAAAACAAATATGGTCTCTTGGATATGGACTATTTCTATATTTATAGTAATTTTAATGTACAGAAATTTTTTAATTTAATATCATACACATACAAATACTTTATAGTCTCATTTTCTTTTTTCATTTTCACAATTCTTTAAATATTCTATTCAGAGAATACTACATGCCAGGTACTAGATCTAGGGGTACAGTAGCAAACACAATAGACAAAGTGCCTATTCCCTTCTCAGCATTGATAATGACTGATATAAAAAATGTAAAACAGGATTATGATATAGCAAATGGTAAGCATTAAGTGTGGAGGTTCATATTTTATATCTGATGGCCAAAAACAAGCCCTTTTGATTAGAGCAGAGAACTTGTTGGGCGAGGGAGGGAGCAACCCATGTAGATATTTGTCTTGTTTAAAATTTTTTCACTGCTCTGATGACATAGCATTTACTCGTATACATTCTTGTAAAATATTTTTAAAATTAGCTTTTCATATTCAGGTCTTTAATCTGTTTAAAATATTTTTGTGTATACTTTGAGGTAAGAATCTAATCTGAACTTTTTCTATGCAGAAAGCCAACTATTTTAACGCCATGGATTACATAGGCCATTCTGTCTCCACTGTTTTGTAATACTGCCTGTTGTACACCTTTGGCTTCATATGTAATTGAGCCTTTTAAAGTAAGCTTTCTATTCTGTTCTATTGGTCTACTTATTTGTTTCTGTACCAAGATCACTAGTTTAATTACTGTGTTTTTGCAGTAAGTCTTGATTTCCAGTTGACTCTTTCCTCCTCTTACTAGTTTTTATTTTCTAATTGGCACTGATCATTCTTGGCTTTTCATCTTAAAATATATATTTGAGTATGAATTTATCCAGTTTTATAAAAATTTTTAAAAATATTTTATTGTCACATGTCAATTCATTTAATAAGGATTGCTGTCTTCAAGCTATTGAGTTCTGTCATCCAGGAAAGGGCATATATCTCTATGAATTTAAGTCTGCTTATAAATCCTTCCGTGAAGATTTTAATATTTTATAAAGTTTTCATTTATTTCTAGGTAATCTACATTTTTCAACTTTTAATACTTTTTAAAGGATTTTTTTTTTTTTTGCTTTTGGAAATATAATTTTTTTGGTGTAATGATCTGATATTCAACAACCTTACAGGGCATCCTCATTATTTTAAATATATTTGTTGGTAGAGTCTCTTTGACTTTCTATTTAGACAATAAACTAAAGTGTGAATAACCAAAAAAATGTGAATAACAAAAACTCTTTATATACTTTTTTTTACAATACTTAGCCATTTTATTTATTTTCTTTCTTGTCTGTTTTTGTTGGCTAAAATTCCTTTTTTTGTTGTTTTGTTTTTTTTTTTTTTTGGGTTTTTTTGAGACAGTGTCTTGCTCTGTCACCCAGGCTGGAGTGCAGTGGCAGGATCTCGGCTCATTGCAACCTCATCCTCCCATGTTCAAGCAGTTCTCCTGGCTCAGCCTCCCGAGTTGCTGAGATTACAGGAGTCTGCCACCAAGCCCTGCTAATTTTTGTATTTTTAGTAGAGACGGGGTTTTGCCATGTTGGCCAGGCTGGTCTTTAACTCCCGACCTCAGATAATTAGCCCACCTCAGCCTCTCAAAGTGCAGAGATTACAGGCGTGAGCCACCACTCCTGGCCAATTTCTAATAAATTTCTAATAAAATGTTTAATAGCATATGTGAATATACATCTTATTATATATGCATATATAGAAATAATATACTATATATAACTATATTAAATTTATCATTTTACCATCTTTTAGTTACATGATTACACATTAAATTAAATTAAATTACAATTCTAGAAATTGTTAATTCCATATTATGTACATTCCAGTATACGAATTGTAAATTCTATACTTATACAAGAAAATTGCATATAAATAATACACAAAGGACTATGTTTATTTTCTATTGTTCAATTATCTTTCTATTCTAAGATGTCATATTAGATTATTATGAATTTTTAAATACATTATTAAATATGATTTGCCAATATTTTAAGTATTTTTGTTAACACTTTAGCATCCATTTATATTTTAGGTAAGGCTGGACTTCCTTTTTCCATGTTTTTACTGTGTTTTTCTATTGTTTGATACCAAAATTATAATAGTGTAATAGAAAAGAATTGGGAGTTTTTCTGCTTTTACTACTTTGGTAATAGTTTGCAAAAGTTAGGAATTATGTGTCCTTTAAATGTTTGTGGATGTCTCCTATAAAATACCTGTCTACTTTTTGTTGGTTATTTTGTTAAATGTAGCTTTTAACTGTTGATTGAGTTCTAACTATTTAAAAATATATTCCAATTTTCTATTTATTTTTGAGTCATTTTGGTAGTATTGGTTTTTCTAGAAAATTGCTCTTTTAATCTGACTTTTAAAATAAATTGTTCTGGCCGGGCGTGGTGGCTCAAGCCTGTAATCCCAGCACTTTGGGAGGCCGAGACGGGCGGATCACGAGGTCAGGAGATCGAGACCATCCTGGCTAATACGCTGAAACCCCGTCTCTACTAAAAATACAAAAAAAAAAAAAAACTAGCCGGGCGAGGTGGCTGGCGCCTGTAGTCCCAGCTACTCGGGAGGCTGAGGCAGGAGAATGGCGTAAACCCAGGAGGCAGAGCTTGCAGTGAGCTGAGATCTGGCCACTGCACTCCAGTCCGGGCGACAGAGCGAGACTCCGTCTCAAAAAAATAAAAAAAATTAAAAAAAAATAATAAAAAAAAATAAATTGTTCCGAATTTGGGCCCTTTATTAAGGTTTTTAAACTTGTATTTTGTTACTAGTTATTTCCTGTATTTTTTTCTTAAGGTTTAGTCATGACTGCCTCTCCTTATCTTGAGCCATCTTGCCAAAAGCATGCTTAAATTTATTAGCTTTTCAGAAACACAGTTGTCGCATTTGTTATTTCTCATCATTATGTTTACATCTATTTCTGTTATCATGTTTTCTACCTTTTCTCCACATTCTTGGCACTTGCCTCATTGTTTGTTACATTTTTGTGGTTATTAAAATCGGTATTCATTCACAAAGGTTAAATATCAGCGTCAAAAAGAAGTATAAACTAAAACTATTTGTCCTACTTTTACCCCCGTCTGCTCAATTTCTATGCAGAGATTTTGCACAATTATCTTTATGCACACACACAATTATTGCCCTTCTTTTATTACTTAATATCAGATATGTTATGTTTTAGAAATTTACCTATACCACTACATTATGAGATTTAAATAAATTTTTAAAGCTGGTTAGTATTTCATTGTATATTTGGATAATTATTTAACTATTCCCTTTTGATGGATATTGATTTTTTTCCAAACTTTTGCTGTCATGAACTCTGATGCAATGGTAATAGTTTACCGCATCTAACTTATCTTTACATATATTTTTGCTGAATCATCTGGCAACAAATTACATACATTATGACACCCATATATATTTCACATGCATCTCTGAAAGGTAATGATATTCTCCTATGCAATTACAATTTTATTGTCATATCTAAAAAAATTAACAATAATTCCATATGTAATTTAAAATACAATTCTTATTCATATTTTTTCAATTTCCCAAAATATATCATATATATATAAAAACCTGAAGTTCAATCAAGTTTGACAAACTGCATTAGGTTGTTGCATCGCTTTAGTTATTTTGAATCTAGAACACTCTCTCTCCCTTTTTATTTTTTATTACACCGAGTTTTTGAAAATTCCAGGCCAGGCCAGGCACAGAAGCTCACGCCTGCAGGCAGATCACCTGAGGTCAGGAGTTTGAGATGCACCTGACCAACATGGCAAAACTCCATCTCTACTAAAAATACAAAAATTAGTTGGGCAGTGTGCCGGGCTCCTGTGATCCCAGCTACTTGGGAGACAGAGGTTGAAGTGAGTAGAGATCATGCCAGTCTGGGTGACAGTGAGACTCTGTCTCAAACAGAAAGAAAGAAGGAAAAAAGAAAGAAAGAGAGAAAGAGAGAGAGAGAAAGAGGAAAATTCCAGGCCAACTGTGGCATAGATTTTATCATATTCTAGATTTTTCAGATTGTTTTGTTTTCTTATCACTGGATTCAGGGTAAGCATTTTTGGCAAGAATTTTACATAAAGTATATTGCGTTATCAATATTGGTTATGTTAACCGGCATTATTGGTGATGTTAGGTTTGGTCATTTAATTAAGGCAGTGACCACCAGATCTCCCTTTTACAAAGGTACATTTTCCTGTGAAATTTATAAGTGATCTTTGGATGAATAATTCAAAAGTAAGTGAATATTTTCTATTTTAATCAGATTTCACTCAGTGGTTTCCACATTCATTATGATGCTTGTCTGAATCAATTATTGAATAGAATTGCAAAATCATTGATTTTCTTTCTTTCATTCCTTTTACATTTATTAGCTGTGATTCTTTAAAGAACATCCCTTTTCTTTTTTCCCTTCTCTCTTCTAATAAAACTACACTCATCATTTAAAAAATGTATAATAATTCATTGCAATCATTATCTTTCTTAGTGCTCAAATTATTCCAAGTTTGGCCAGAATATCCTGCCTCAAGAAAGCTTCTCCTTTTGACTAACTCTATTTGTTAATGAGAACATTCTTGATTTTTGAAATTGTATTTCAATATGATTAAGATTGAATATCTTTGCATATGTGTAAAAGCCGTATGTATTTTTTTTACTGTGAAGAATTTATTAATATCCTTTGCTCATTTTCAGTTAGGTTGCTGATTGTTTTGTTATCAATTTGTATGAACTTTGTTAAATTTAAAAGGACTAGAACTTTGGCTTTGGTTTTAAATATATCACGTTTTTGTGACATTATGATTTTATGTTTTGACTTTATGATTTTTTCTTTTTGCCAGAAAGATTTCAATAATTTATCTTGTTAAAATGATCTCTTTATTTTTCGTGGCTTCTAGAGTTTGTGTCAGTTAGACAAACCTTTTGCACTCTAGATTCTAAAGGAATTCTACTATGTTTTATTACAGGACTTTCTACCATGTTTTGTTATAGGACTTTTGTGACTTTATTTTTACATTTATACCTTTGATCTATTATGATTTTATTTCTGTTGTATGGTATGAACAATTAATTCAACTTTATGTTTTTCTAACAGTTTAGGGTTCCCCACTTCATTTATTAAAAAAAATTTTAACTTTTATTTTATTTTATTTATTTATTTATTTTTTGAGATGGAGTCTCGCTCTGTCACCCAGGCTAGAGTGCAGTGGCCGGATCTCAGCTCACTGCAAGCTCCGCCTCCCGGGTTTACGCCATTCTCCTGCCTCAGCCTCCCGAGTAGCTGGGACTACAGGGGCCCGCCACTTCGCCCGGCTAGTTTTTTGTATTTTTTAGTAGAGACGGGGTTTCACCAGGTTAGCCAGGATGGTCTCGATCTCCTGACCTCGTGGATCCGCCCATCTCGGCCTCCCAAAGTGCCGGGATTACAGGCTTGAGCCACCGCGCCCGGCCGCTTTTATTTTAGATTCGGGGGCACATGTGCATGTTTGTTACATGGGTAAATTATGGGTATATTATGATGCTGGTGTTTGGGGTATTAATGATCCTATCACCCAGGTAGTAACCGTCACTGATAGTAGCCAATGGGTAGTTTTTCAGTCCCCACCTCCTCCATCTCTCTCCACTAAAGTAGTCCCCAGTACCTGTCGTTCCCATCTTTATGTCTATATATACTCAGTGTTTAGCTTCCACTTATAAGTGAGAACATGTGGTATTTTCTTTTCTGTTTCTGCATTAATTCACTTAGGATAATGGCCTTCAGCTGCATCTGTGTTTCTACAAAGGACATGATTTTGTTCTTTTTTATACAGCTGAGTAGTAGTCCATGGTGTATAACCAAGTCCCACATCATTTTTAAATAGTTGATATTTTTTCCTCTGGTTTGAGATGATACTTTTATCATTTGGTAAAATTCAAAATTTATTTGGGCCAATTTCTGGTCTTTAGATTCTGTTTTTAATTTACCTACACCACTGGGTTTTAACTACTGAACAATCGTAGTATATTTTGATGACCTTGTATTTTCTCAATCTTTGTTTTTTAGTCATGAAAAGTTAACATTTTCATATAGTTGTAGAATTACTTTTCCTGGTTAAAAATGTTCCTGGCATTTTTATTTGTATTATGTTCCATTTATAAATTAACTTAAAAAATTGACAGCTTATATTATTAGTATTACTATCTAAAAACATTTCATAGCTTTCTATCTGGTCAAGCTGTTTTTTTAAAAATATACAATTTACAGGCCAGGCACCATGGCTCACACCTGTAATCCCAGCACTTTGGGAGGCCGAGGCGGGCGGATCACGAGGTTAGGAGATCGAGACCATCCTGGCTAACATAGTGAAACCCCGTCTTTACTAAAAATGCAAAAAAATAGCCGAGCATGGTGGCGGGCTCCTGTAGTCCCAGCTACTCAGGAGGCTGAGGCAGGAGAATGGCCTGAACCCGGGAGGCGGAGCTTGCAGTGAGCGAGATCCTGCCACTGCACTCCAGCCTGGAGGACACAGCGAGACTCCGTCTCAAAAAAAAAAGAAAAAAAAGACATATCTTTCTATCTGGTCAAGCTGTTTTTTTAAAAATATACATTTACAAATGTCTTGTTAATTTTATTCTTAGCTTTTAAATTCTTTGTTACTGTTGTAAATGGTATGATGTCTTTCATTATGTCATGTAACTTGTTTGTATATATAAAATGTACTGATTTGGAAACTTATTTATTGTAACCATTACTTTAAAATAGTTTAATTCATTGTAGGAGAGATTTTTGTTGTTGTTGTTGTTGAATGTTTTATTTTTTTCCAGGTAATTAATCATAAAATAATGAGTTTTTGTGTTCTTTTCTTCGTTCTTCATGCTTTTTCTTGTCTAATTCTAGCAGTTAATGCATAGAAAATGATAAATGATAGAGGTGACAATATCTTTGTCTTATCTCTAACTTTAAGGAGAGTACTGTAATATTCCCAAATACTAGAGGTTGCACAAAGCAGTTCATCCCTATTCAACCATACCCTATTCCAGTTCATCCCAGGTGAAAGTCTTAGTAACTGCAATACAGCAGCCTGACAGGAGCTATACATACGCTGCTGGTCGCTTGAGTTGGGCTCGTTACTGCCATTTGAAAGGTGAGTGAATAAACTACAGATTTTTTTGAGTCTGCACTCGACTACGTTCAATGTCAACTGTCTTAATTCGAGTTCTCTAGAAAAATACCACAAAATAAGGAAATGCTTCTATGAATACTGTGAAGGGAGTGCAGGAAGCAGAACATGGAAGAGAAAGACAAAGAAAGGTAGAATTTCGGATAAAGTCCTGGCCTGATCCTGCAGATTGGGAAAATAACTCTAGAGGGCAAAATACACTTTAGAGATTGTCGCAAATCAAGGCAAGTGTGTTGGACTGTCATTTTCTCAAATCAAGGAGTGACTGGTTAACATCCCTTAACATTCCACAAGGGATGTAAACTCCCAGGCGTCTCTCTGTCCCATGGGAAAAATAGTTCCGTCAATCTAAGCGCCATCCTCTCAGGAGAGTCGCAGGTACGACTTTTTAAGCAAAAACAGAAGCTAAGGAACAAATGCCCAGAAATAAGAAAAGTGTTATGAGAAAATCTTCAAAGAACATCAACTATCACCTACAACTGATATTTTTTCCTATTGATTTAATATTGAGAGAAGCGTGTTGAATTTTCCAACATTTGCTTATCAAATTTTCTTTGTTATTTTATTGTATCTGCTTCACATATTTCGTGCTGTGTTCTTAGATGCATAAAGATGTTTTATCTGTACGATGACTCTCTTCATATATAATATTTTTTGCCTTACCATGTTTTTGTTTTAACTCCTATCTTGTAGGAATAGCAAGCACTGAATATGCAAGGAGAGTTGCTAGTAAGAGAGAACATCAAAGTGGAAATAGTCAATTCCTGTATGTTCTCTTAAGCCAGAGTTAGCAAACTTTTTCTGTAAAGAGGCAAATTATAAAAATTTCTTATTTGGCCATTCAGTATCTTTTGCAGTTACTCAACTCTACTGTTGTAGTATGAAAGCAGCCATAGGTAATATACAAATGAGTGGGCATGGCTATGTTCTAATAAAATTTTATTTATAAAACTTCCTGTCAGTGCCCATTGCACTGACTTTGTAATACCTTATTTGCAGTTAAGATAGTGCTAAACAAAGAGTTGGCAAACTACACAGGAGCTAAGAAAAATTTTATGTTTTTAAAGGGCTGTAACACACACAGAAACAGACACATAGACATACACACACACACACACACACACACACAGATACACAGAACATGGACAGAAACAATGTGTAGCCTTACAGCCTAAAATATTTACTGCTTGGCCTTTTACAGGAAGTTGGCCAATGTCTGCACTAAACTCACAAAAATGAGTTCCGCAGTTTTTCCTCCTTTTTTCACTTTCTGAAATTATTTCTCTAAGGAGGAGATTATTTATTTCATAAAAATTTGGTATGCCTTACCTGTAAAACAAGTAGAATCCAGTTTTGTTTGGTTTTGTTTTTTGAGCCGGGGATATCCTTGATTAGCACCATAAGTAGTTGCCCTTCCATTCACTTTTTCTGTTTTTTCTAGTGACATAACAGAATCGATTCATTTTCCAGAAATGTATCCATTTTATTCTGAGTCTCAAATTATTTTCCA
The DNA here is from genome assembly GCF_009764315.1 of Trachypithecus francoisi. NCBI lineage: Eukaryota > Metazoa > Chordata > Mammalia > Primates > Cercopithecidae > Trachypithecus > Trachypithecus francoisi. The sequence continues at coordinate 135,073,334 of NW_022681454.1, read as the reverse complement.
TGTAGTAGATCACTATACTCTTTTATTATTTAAAAATTCTCTTTAGCTCTCTATTTTCTCTTTTTTTAAACTCACATTTAATGTATTTCCTAATTTTTTATTGCTTACATTTGCCAAACCTGTATCTAAATTATTATTCTTTCTAAATAATTAGATTTTCCAATTGGGAATGTTTTCTATGCCCCTTTTGTTCTTAATTTTTTGATTTCTGTAATTATCTTTTTTTCTTCTTCTATCTGTAATTTCTTTTTTTCTTCTTTTTTATCTTCTTTGACTATATTCTTTTTACTTAAATTTTTCTGTTGAATATTGAGCTCATTTCCTCTTTTATTTTCTGATGAATGTATCTTGAAGCTTTAAGTTTTCCTTTAAGTTTTCTTTAATCTACTCTAACGAATTTGAACATAAGGTTTTCATTGTTATTAAGTCTTAACTATTTTGTGAATTTTTTCTCAGAGCCATTTTCTAATTTAAAGATAAGTTGGTAGTATGATTTTTTTTTATTTTATTTATCTTTTTTGAGACAGAGTCTCCCTGCGTCACAATTTCAGCTCACTATAACCTCTGCCTTTCAGGCTCAAGCGAATCTCCTGCCTCAGCCTCATACTGGGATTACATGAGCCACTGCACCCAGCTGGTAGTATGATTTTTAATTTCCAGACAAATAAGATTTATTTTATTAGTTTTATAACTATTAATTTCTAATTTTGTTGCATATTTATGTAGCAGAACGGGCGGCAGACAAAACTCCTCAGACACCGAGTTAAAGAAGGAAGGGGTTTATTCAGCCGGGGGCATCAGCAAGACTCTGGTCTCAAGGGCCAAGCTCCCCGCAATTCCTGCCCCTTTTAAGGGCTCACAACTCTAAGGGGATGCATGTGAGAGGGTCATGATTGATTGAGCAAGCAGGGGGTACGTGACTGGGGGCTGCATGCACCAGTAATTAGATCAGAACAAAACAAGATAGGGATTTTCACAGTGCATTTCTATACAATGCCTGTAATCTATAGATAACATAACCGATTAGCTCAGGGGTGGATCTTTAACTACCAGGCCCAGGGTGCGGCACCGGGCTGTCTGCCTGTGGATTTCATTTCTGTCTTTTAGTTTCTACTTCTTCTTCTTTCTTTGGAGGCACAAATTGGGCATAAGATGATATGAAGGGTGGTCTCCTCCCTTACTTATAGTAAGAGTGTATAGTTTATATAATGTTGATTCTTTGGAATTTGCTGGGGTTTCATTTTTGCCTTTGATACGAATAGGTTTGTTAATGTTTCATATATACTTGAAAATAATTTTTATTTTGTATTTGGTGGATGGGAAATTCTCTCTAAAGTAACTGTATTGAGTTGATCAATTATGCTCCCCAGATTTTCTACAGTTTTGCTTATTTGTCTGCTTGAGCAATCTGTTTCTGAAAGAACATCACAAATTTTCAACTGTTGTGCTTTTTTTTTTTTTATAACTGAGTTATGATATAAATACAGAAAGGTATAGCAATATAATGTAGGCCAGGCGTAGTGGCTCATGCCTGTAATCCCAGCACTTTGGGAGGCCGTGGCAGGTGGATCAGTTGATGTCGGAGTTCAAAACCAGCCTGGCCAACATGACAAAATCTCGTCTATATTAAAAATACAAAAATTAGCTGGGCATGGTGGCGCATGCCTGTAATCCCAGCTACCCGGGAGTCTGAGGCAGGAGAATCGCTTGAACCTGGCAGGCAGAGGTTGCAGTGAGCCGAGATTATATCACTGTACTCCAGCCTGGGCAACACAGTGAGTGATACTCCGCTTCAGAAAAAAATAATAAAATAAAGTAAAATAAAATAAAATAAATGTAAAGCTCAGTGAATTGTCAGAAAGTTAAAATATTCAGGTAATTACTACCCAGGTTATAAAATAGTACAATACCAGGACTCTAGAACTGTTTTGGTTCCCCCTCGCAATCACTAGAAATGCTTATCTCCAAAGATAACCAGAGAGTTCTCAGACTGTAGAATCATTTCACCTGTTTTTAAACTTTATATAAATTGAACCATGCAGTATATGCTTTTTTCTTCTGTCTTCTAACATTATGTGAGAATCACCCATATTGTTTTTTATATCACTATTGTTCGTCCTTTTTTTTTATAGTATTGCAGTATTTCACTGAATAAATACAGTGATATATGTATCTGTTATACTGTTAATGGACATTTGGTTATTTTCAAATGAATAAAGGTACTAGGAATATTCTCATCCATGCTTTTTGACATATAGATGCCCTGCATTTTTATTGGGCATATTCCCAGGAGTGTTTTTTTGTTTTTTTGTTCAAAGGGTATGTGTCTGTTTAACTTTAAAAGATACCATCGGCCGGGCGCAGTGGCTCAAGCCTGTAATCCCAGCACTTTGGGAGGCCGAGACGGGCGGATCACGAGGTCAGGAGATCGAGACCATCCTGGCTAACACGGTGAAACCCCGTCTCTACTAAAAAATACAAAAAACTAGCCGGGCGAGGTGGCGGGCGACTGTAGTCCCAGCTACTCGGGAGGCTGAGGCAGGAGAATGGCGTAAACCCGGGAGGCGGAGCTTGCAGTGAGCTGAGATCCGGCCACTGCACTGCAGCCTGGGCGGCAGAGTGAGACTCCGTCTCAAAATAAATAAATAAATAAATAAATAAATAAAAGATACCATCAAACAACTTTCTATAATGGATGTACCAATTTGTATCCCGCCAGCAGCAGTGTAAGAATTCTGGTTCCTCCATGCTGTCAATACTCCTGGTATTGCTAGTCTGTCTCATGTGAGCCACTCTCAGTGGGAATTGATGGCTTATTGTGGTTTCGGTTTTAATTGCCCCAATAACTAATACTGTTGAGCAGGTTTTCACAAATGAATTGACTATTTTATTGAACATCTGTTCAAATTTCTTGGCCATTTTTTATTGGGTTGTCTGTCATTTTCCTATTGATTTATACAAACTTATTATGTATTCTCGATATGAGAGCTTTGCAAATTGGAAATATTTTGCCCTATTTTAAGATTCACTTTTATAACCGAGTAATATATTTTGATAAACTCAAATTCTTAATTTTAATGTATTACACTGTATTTTTCTCTTTTTTATATTAGGGTTTGTGAGTCCCTTTTAAGAAATCCCTGTTTACACAAAGTTTAGAAATACATTCTGCATTTTCCTCTAGATCAACACTGTCCATTAGAATTATAAAGTAAGCCACAACTTTGAACCACAGATATGATTTTAATTTTTAGTAGCCATAATAAAAAATAAAATAGGTAAAACTAATATGAATAATACAAATTATTAATAACTTTTTTGTTGTTTTTCTTTAACTAAGACTTCAAATTCTATTCAGATTTCAAGAGCTGATAACCACATGTGACTAATTACTATCATATCGGGTGACCCATTTCTAGAAACATTCGTGATGCACCATTCAAATTTAGCTCCATGATCCATGTACAATTGACTTTTGATATGTTATTAGGTAGCACACCTGGCAAGGAAACAAGGTAGATTACAGAAGCAAATGAAGATCTTCAGGATCCCGAACCAATCTGTGTCCCTTAGGAACTAAGATAGGGCATGATAGTACTCGGACTTTCTGAATATCTCTAATTTCTGCATATTCAATCTTATTCCATGAGGAGATTTGCAATATGTCAAGGAACATGGCCACCGGTTGTTCTCAGGTCACATCTTTACAATCTCCAACAACAGATGAAAAATGCTAATTCTAATTCTATTTAGAAATAGCCAAGCTCAGGTAATATTCCAATAGTCTGCAGCCAGAGCAATGGATTATTTTTGGCCAGGCCTAGATTATATACCTATATTTATAACCATGGGACAGAAATTATTACTAGAAAATGGTAGCTATCACTATACATTATGTCTATTTCTATTATGAGATGCTGTGAGGAAGCTAGGACTATTTCTTGTGCACAGTAAGCAGTAAATAAGTTTTTGCGAATTGCACTAGGATAGTCTCATAATTTGACAGCTATGCTAAAAGTAAGGCCTAATAGAGGATGAAGAATATGTATTCATTTGCTTTGAACACATTTTTATGTTACACAAGTATTTGAGGACCATCCAAACTCTTAGTTTACACACTTAGAACTGGCGATTTTAAGAGTTCAAGAAAATTCAACATTTTCTTTATAAACTGCATTTTCTACAGATTTTGGCGTGCTTAGAAGAGGTACACTGCTGCCCTTAGTAGCAATGTGCAGCTTTGCAAACATTGTGAGTGGTGGCCTCTATCTTACATGAAAGTACAATCCTTTTGGTTTTTAATCTAACATCAGCCATTTTTCTTCGCAATTTTAAAAAAATACTGTGAGGAGGAAACTGTTATTTAATATTGAAAGAATAATCGTCCTTTAGAATTCATTCAGCTTCCTATCTGAGTGGGGTCTTTGGCTCAACTTATTAGTTCAGTTATTTATAACAAAATTCAAAATTAAAGTGTGACACTGTGTTAATTAGAGAAAGAAAGTTGCTGTTCCCTGTGATTCCTAGCGTCCTACTTTTATCTCATATTTCTTCAGAGCTAATATGTTTCTCTTATTGGGAAACAAAAGCCACTCCCCCTTAGGTACATTAATCAGGAAAATTGTGTGAGTGAAAGGAGATGTAGGAGGAGGAAGAGAATTGGAAGGAAAAGAATCTCCATTTAGCTTCCTTCTTTAAGAGTTTTAGCAAGATTGCATGAGGAAAATGACCCATTTTTGTTTTTTGAAAGACATAGTAAGTGAGAAAAAGTATTAAATAAAAACTTTAACTTGGTGTAGCCAAAGCCAATTATATAGAATTTAGAAAGATAATTTTAAAAGGAGAAAATGTCGCCTCAATTATTTGGATGGCAAAGCATTGAGGTGGTGTCATTTTCTCAGGTGCCAACACAACAGAAAATGGTCTGACCTTTTCGATGCTACTTTCCTAATGGCAATTTCTTATTTCTTTCTTTGATCATCCTGACCATACTTGACTCCCTTCTTTCCTTGCCAACCTCTCGCACACAGGCTTTTTGTTTGTGGTTTTTGTTCAAAGGTTCAGAAGCATATTTAATAGTGCGTAAAGCTAGCTTCAGGGTAATGATAACATTCAATTCTTCTCACTGAATTCAAAACCACATGTAACTATAGCCAAAAATGATATCTAGGATTTCTTTTCTTTTCGTATTTGTTTTTTCTTGACACTTGGTTGAGAAAGTTAGAAGGGTTTAAAAATGTTTTGCCTTTTTGACTATTGCAAAGTAAATATTTTAATCTTAGGTTACATTTTAAATTTATAATCATAATATAACAATAGTTTATATAATGTGGAAAAAGTCATACATAATATCATTACTTTCTGTAACTACTATTCTGTGTTTTCCTTTACAGACTTTTGCTAGATGCATATTTTTATGTAATTGTAATTGTGTAATTTTGAACTTAGAAATTTTTTTTGGTAATTCAAAGGAACAATATGTATCTTTTACATTAGTTAAAGAAATCACCTTGTGCTAACGAGAATCAGAAAATGACTATTTTCTGGAGTCATGGTGAATTTTATATTTGTCACACTCAGATGTGACTTAAAATGTTGGTTTATTATGAGTAGTAAGAAATAATTTTATCTTTTAATGTTGAGGAAGGCTTACAGTTGTATGTATGTGACAGCAGTATAAAGTGTAGAATCTTTTTAATTTTGTAAATGTTAGATTTGACTGTATTGCCTTATAAGAAACTCAAAATAAAAAATAAAAATAAGCATTACGCAAATTATGAAACTCAAACTGTGTTGTTATAAAAAATGCAGCTTTAGGATACATTCTACTCACAAAACAGTCGCGTGTAAAATGTTTTTATACATGCATTAAAGAAAAAGAAACTCCTTAAAATGAAGTAACTATTTCCTGTTTCATTTTGTTTGAACAGCTTTTGTTGCTCACTACAAGTTGCTTTAAATCTCTGGGAAGGTCTGTTCCGAATTTACTACTTCTGGATTGGCCAAAATCTCTTTAAAGTGTGTGCTTTGTTCTCTAAAAAGCTTAGGTCAGTTGAGCAACAAGCTCCTCCTGTTTTTTTTTTTGAATAAAAAAGAGCTGAGTAATGCTGGAGCCTTCTCATGTGGCTGATGCAAACCTGGAGAATTTGCATCATCATTTAGCTGTAGTAAGTTGGTGTGACAGGCAGGCGCTTAAATACAAGCCCATGAGGAAGCTGAGCTGGTTTGTAATGATAGGGCGGCAGCAGCAGCAGCGGTAGAACGAGGAGGTGGAGAGCTGGGAGCACGATGCATACACAGGTGTTTCTCATTAGTAATTAGCAGCTGTGAAGGAAAAAGCACACCTTTGGGTTTTTACCTGTGAACACTATAGCGCTGAGAGAGACAGTCTGAAAGCAAAGAAAGCAAAGAGGAAGACCTCGATCAGTTAACACCAAGAGACACCAAAGTTGAAAGTTTTGTTTTCTTTCCCTCTGTTTTGTTTTTCCCCCGTGTGCCCCTACTATGGTCAGAAAGCCTGTTGTGTCCACCATCTCCAAAGGAGGTTACCTGCAGGGAAATGTTAACAGGAGGCTGCCTTCCCTGGGCAACAAGGAGCCACCTGGGCAGGAGAAAGTGCAGCTGAAGAGGAAAGTCACTTTACTGAGGGGAATCTCCATTATCATTGGCACCATCATTGGAGCAGGAATCTTCATCTCTCCTAAGGGCGTGCTCCAGAACACAGGCAGCGTGGGCATGTCTCTGACCATCTGGACGGTGTGTGGGGTCCTGTCACTATTTGGTGAGTGCAACTTTTTTCTTTGGGGGGGAGGGGGCGTGGCTGTGGGACTGGAAAGCTTGCTTTCTGGGAAAGCAAATGGTAATTTTTGAGGAGTGAATGGATGGCAAAGGCCACACCAAATTTTTAAAATTTTTGTTCAGGTACGTGAACTACCCAGACGCAGAATCCACTGTTGGTGGGATCCGGAACGCCCTCAAATTATTTCCTACAGGCTGTACTTTCTTTTCCTGACTAAGACAGGCTATTTTCTGACTTTTCCCTGTGGGATGAGAGCAAAGACTAACTTTCATGACCCAGTAAAAAAACATGCACACTTTCTGTGCCGGGCAGTTGTGCTTAGCTTGGGCATTCTGGCAGCTGGCATGTTGAATGAAACACCTGTGAAGTGGAACCTGGCATGGCCTATTTAGACATAGAACGGAGTGTTCAGCAGAAGCCTTACTGACTTTTTATTAGCCAAACAAATGGGTAGCAGTCTTTTTAAAAGTTTTTTTTTTTTTTTTTTTTGAGGCGGAGTCTCGCTCTGTTGCCCGGACTGGAGTGCAGTGGCTGGATCTCAGCTCACTGCAAGCTCCGCCTCCCAGGTTTACGCCATTCTCCTGCCTCAGCCTCCTGAGTAGCTGGGACTACAGGCGCCCGCCACCTCGCCCGGCTAGTTTTTTTTTTTTTTTTTTTTTTGTATTTTTAGTAGAGACGGTGTTTCACCGTGTTAGCCAGGATGGTCTCGATCTCCTGACCTCGTGATCCGCCCGTCTCGGCCTCCCAAAGTGCTGGGATTACAGGCTTGAGCCACCGCCCCCGGCCTTAAAAGTATTTTTTAAGTTCATGTGCTTGTCACCTCTTAATATCCTTTCAAAAGTCCTTGACATGAGAGAGAAATGTATGATGGCACATAACTCAATCCCTATCATAATGGGACCTATTGCAATGGCCTGAGCAAATTTCAAATTACTTTTCAACCTTTCATCTCTTCTCAATACCCATACACTTTTGCAATATAAGTTTTAAAACTTCAGTTGGGTGTTAGTTTTCTGTGCTTGCCTAGATCTGTTTTTATCATCTATATTTCACTTGTTCTCCAGGGACACAGATAATTTGTCCACCTGTTCACCGAATTAATCCGAAGGGAACTGGTAGAAGTATAATTATGAATTTTTCTTCAAAATCTATGTCTCTTCTATTGATTTGAGAATTAATAATAAAGAGATAAATGCCCCTTATGAAATAGGCAAATTACTAGAGAGCTACCTGAGTTTGTTGTAAAGATGATAGAAACTGGTGAACTGTCAAACATTAAATATGATTTATGCTATGAAGATTTGTTTACTCTTCTTGGGAAAGATTCTATACTTTAAAGTTGCTCTTTGTCTTAACTCTAGGACTAACACTAACAAGTACTAACACTAACTCTATGACTAACTAACAAGTACTAACTCTTGTTCCCATGTGTACCAATCCATTCATTCTTTCCACTCAGGCTTTGTGATGTTTTAAATCATTGGTTTGATGCTCATCTAGATAACTCAAATTCCTTTTTTTTTTTTTTTTTTTTGAGATGGAGTCTCGCTCTGTTGCCGAGGCTGGAGTGCAGTGGTGTGATCTCGGCTCACTGCAGCCTCCGTCTCCCAGGTTCAAGCAATTCTCCTGCCTCAGCCTCCTGAGTAGCTGGTGCTAGAGGTGTGTGCCACCACGTTTGGCAATTTTTTGTATTTTTGTAGAGATGGGGTTTCACTGTGTTAGCCAGGTTGGTCTCGATCTCCAGACCTCATGATCCACCTGCCTCAGTCTCCCAAAGTGTTGGAATTACAGGCATGAGCAGTGACGCCACTCCTGGTCCTCAAATTCCATTTTTAGGAAGAAATAATTTATTTATTTTAAATAAAACTTGTTAAAACAAGGTCATAGTATAGAAAGATTTATAGAGGAATTATTTGGGGTTTTTAAAAAGAGTTTGTGGTATTATTTATATGACTAACTTGTGCTTTATTAAATATTCAGTAACAATTGTGTATCATTATTTCCCAGTATTACTTCCCATCTTTATAAAATAATTTGGAGTAATACTGTTATGAGAAACTCTGATAGTACCCTTAGCCACTATTAATTTTAAAATAGCTCTGGTGTATGCACTTGTAGATAAAGAGAAACCTAATTGTTGATCATCTTAAATGACTTTGGGTACCTCAGTCTTTAAATCTTCCTACAACACTTTATATATTCAGAATAAATCAATATCTAATCAGAAAAACCACAACCAGTTTACCGGACTTTACATACTTATGTGCATGCAGCTTCCACTATGGGATTCAATTTTTACACATAATAAAAGATTATTCAGATGTAATAAAATAGATCAGTATGCATATTGAACTATTAAAGTGATGTTGACTTGCACTATGAAGATATGCTTATGCATAAGTATTACATATCATCTTAAGCAGAAGCTCAAAAACAATAAAAAGAGAGAAACAGCTAAGGAGACTAGCTAACATTACACTTGAGCTGGTGTTCTTTGATTAATAATTGAAGAGAGTGTGCTCTCGTATTAATCTACTTATCTTTATCTGCGTTGCATTTGTCACTTAAGTTACCAGAAGCTTTTGGACAGGAGTGCCTCTCTAACAGTAAGCAAAGCAAAATGTAAAGAAAAAATAATCCTTCTTTTTAAAAAGACTCTAGAACTCTGGGACCAACTGTAAAGAATCTGTACATTTGGTTTAACACATATATATAGTTTTTTTTTTTTTAAGTGAAGGGTCAATACATGGATTTTTACATCTTGTTTTGAACTTTTTTCATCTGGGCAAAATGGTTATGAAGCTTTAGATCTTTAAATGAAAATCATTCCCCCAGAACTCAGTGTAAACCTAGGGCAACCATCTTGGAGTTTCAGCAAAGCATACAGAGGTCTAGGTATTGATTCTCTGACAATAAATTCTGAGGTACTTAAGACTCTTTCCAATAACATTTTATATTGGATCCTCTTCTGGACAGCCTACCAACATGGCGAATGTTCCCCCATGGAGCGTGAGTGGCAACTTGTTATAATTAGTTATAGGTAGATGAAATATATCAGTGTTCCCCACATATCAGTCTGAAGACTAGTTACTTCAGAATTATTTGTGCAAATTTTAAAATGATAGAGATTCTTAAATTTCTCTTGTGGACAATCTACACTCTCTTGATTAGAGTCTGTTTTTCATTTGAGTGTTTTCGAATTAAAAATTATTCCCAGACCGAGCATGGTGGCTCATGCCTATGATCTCAGCACTTTGGGAGGCTGAGGCAGACAGAACCCTTGAGCCCAGGAGTTCCAGACCAGCCTGGGCAACATGGCAAAACCCTGTCTCTACAAAAAATACACAAAAATTTAGCTGGGCATGGTGGTGCACTCCTGTGGTCCCAGCTATTCGGGAGGCTGAGGTGGAAGGATCACTTGAGCTCAGGATGCGGAGTCTGCAGTAAGGCGAGATTGTGCCACTGCACTCTAGCCTAGGTGACAGAGCAATACTCTCTCTCAAAAAAAAAAAAAAAATTATTCCTAGGTGACTTTGATGTCATGACAAGTTTAGAAATCAGATATAAAATATGTAACACTAAGATTTCACTGAGTATCCAAATTATATTTATGTTGGACAGTTCTGTCTAAATTATTATTAATCAGTAATACTTTTCTACACTTTTATTCTCAGAAGTAGCTTGGAAAAAAATCATTTTCTTACATTTGAGCACTTGGCAGTACAGATAGAACTTTTCACATAATGACAGGATATATTTTTTATTTTCTTGTTAATTACTCAAATTAATAAGTATAGCTATATTTCATGTGGTGCTTGCCATGTGTCAGGCCATGTACTCTCCTAGGTACCCACTGCCACATCTATACACATAATTCCCTTATGAGGTAGAAACTGAGATCTCCATTTCACAGAGAGTGAAACTGAGGTTTTGGGGAGTTGCATATTTGTCCAATTTTATGTGAATTTTATCGTTAAATATTAAAAATTTAGCTCATAGTTAATTCAATCTGAAGTACACAAATATAAATTATAGCACCTCATTTTAAAAAGTATATTCTGGGCCGGGTTCAGTGGCTCACGCCTGTAATCCCAGCACTTTGGGAGGCCGAGGCGAGCAGATCACCTGAGGTTGGGAGTTCGAGACCAGCCCGGCCAACATGGAGAAACCTGGTGTCTACTAAAAATACAAAAAATTAGCCAGGCGTGCTGGCAGGTGCCTGTAATCCCAACTACTCGGGAGGCTGAGGCAGGAGAATAGCTTGAACCCTGGAGGTAGAGGTTGCAGTGAGCAGAGATTATGCCACTGCACTCTAGCCTTGGGGAGAGAGTGAGATTCTGTCTCAAAAAAAAAAAAAAAGTATATTCTGGCTGGGCACAAGGGCTCATGCCTGTAATCCCAGCACTTTGGGAGGCCGAGGTGGATGGATCTTCTGAGGTCAGGAGTTCAAGACCAGCCTGGCCAACATGGTGAAACCCCGTCTTTACTAAAAGAACGAAAATTAGCTGGGCGTGGTGGTGGCCACCTGTAATCCCAGCTACTCGGGACCCTGAGGCAGGAGAACTGCTTGAACCTGGGAGGCGGAGGTTGCAGTGAGCTGAAGGCACTATTGCACTCGAGCCTGGGTGACGAGAAACTCCATCTCAAAAAAAAAAAAACAAAAAACCCAGAGTGTACACTTCAAAAAACATTCAAGATAGCCTTTTATAGAAACAGAAGGGGTCAGAATTCATTTTGTTGACAAAATATATCCTACAAATTAAATGAAATCTTGCAAGGCATAGAGTCCATAGTTTTCTAAAGAGTGGATACAGCTTATTTATTTTGATTTTCCACGGAAACATAATTTATTAAAAGGGTTCTCAAAAAATAATTCAAAAAAAGTTAAAAGCTAACTCAAACATTTGGACTAATTTAGCCTTGTCTTGGTGTGAGGTTGTGTTCTTCTAAAAACAGGTCAATATTATTGACATCTCTCAGGTCAATATTATTGACATCTCTCTTCTCCTTTTCCCCTATTTCCAGGTTTTCAGCTCAAAATTCTGGAACACATGATATTGTTGTAGACATGTGTCTTTGTCATTTCAAGTAAAATTATAGTGTTCAAATAGAGTGAACTAAATCTCAACTGTGAGGATGTTAGAAAAGGAACTTGGCGGGTCTTAGCAATTAGATGATGGTTATTTGTCTTGAATAAGGATGCCATTCAGACCAAAGGAGGTAGTTACATCTCAGGCAGCATATAAACATTATTGTATCCATTTTAATGCTAGGTGTCTTGAAAATGTGTTAAATTGGTACCATTTTGTGACAAATATTTCACAGGAGCCTTGTCTTATGCTGAATTGGGAACAAGTATAAAGAAATCCGGAGGTCATTACACATATATTTTGGAAGTCTTTGGTCCATTACCAGCTTTTGTACGAGTCTGGGTGGAACTGCTCATAATACGGTAAGAACATAGTAAAAAGAATTAAGAAAAAATAAACCAATTCATTCTTATGAATCACCTTGATTATTTTTAACTGGTTAAACATATGCATGTCATGTGACTACGTGTAAACATGTCTACCTCAGAATATAGAGCCTGTGATAAAATACCTTTCTGGATTAAGATATTTTTAATGCAATTTTGTCACTGACAAGCAGTTCACCAGCAACGTCAAACTATTAAAAGTATCTACCTTTCTTTAACCCTCAGCTATCCTCTTTGACACTTCTAGGAGAAAGATGATTACTTGAAAGAATATGAACATGAAAATTCACCTGGATACCTTTTGACCAACTAGACAAATTAAATATTATACTAGGAATTGGAATTTTATCTTATTGTAGATTATATCACTAAGGCATTTAACTTTACTTAGTCATTGTGACGAAGATACTTCTGTGCCTGACAACTTAATTGGTCACCAAGTCTTATACTTTATAAAAAACAGAGTTTGCATGACAGAGTCAAATGACTCATTTCCTTATGTTAAACAAATCAGGAACTACAGTTCCAAAAGCCTTTTTTGATTTTATTGTTGTAACGGTGTGTTTACATTCCTGCTTGTCTTAGTTTAAAATCAAACTGAATAGTGCCAAGTCACTCTGAATAGCAAATTTCCTTCAACTTTGTGGGAAGCTTATGATGTCATATGAGCATTTCAGAGTATCAAAGTTTCTTAAGGCTAACTACTTCTATAAAATGTGATGTGGACATTCTGATTACAGAATTTAATGGATGTTACTAGGGAAACTTGCTCTTATCAAACTTACCAAACATACATGATTTAGAGCTCATGTGAGCTTTTATGGCTAAGTGCCAAAAGTGCTAGTTAGTACTGACTTAACACTAATCATGGGTTTTACAGTGTTAGAAGTCTTTTTTTTTTTTTTAACAGAAAAAAGATCTTCAAAGTAGTATATACTTCATGAAGTCTTTTTCATTTTAAACAACTCTGCATTATTTAAAATTGTTATAATGATATAATAATAAATATTTTTTTCCTTTTCTAAAATTCCTGTATCAGGAACGTACTTTCTGTTCCTTTTTGGTTATCTCAATCTTATCTGCTCTTCAAAGGTCATCTTATATCCTTTCTTTCTCATAATTAATTTCCTGTTTATTCTAATTTGTTATTTCTTTCATCTCTAAATTCTTCTGAAACTGCTCTCTCTGCTTCACATTTGACATTGAACATGATACCTTCTATTCTTCCTTAATATTTTAGGTGTCTATATTTTGTTTCCCTTTTAAAACTGCCAACCTTTCAAGCATAGAAAGATAAGATCTTTTTGTAACCTGTATAGCACTTAGGTCAGTGCCCTTTTCTCGGCATATATTAAATTATTTTTGAATAAGTAATTGAAAGTTTAAAGTTACAATATATTGTGTACAACATACTCAGCATTCAAATGCATGTACTCCTTATTTAGACTGCTGACCTGTCAGACTTGTGGGCTTTGGAGCTTATACAGTTGGACTTGACTCCATCTTCAACCATGTATTAGTGTGTAACTTTGGCTCATTGCTTGGCATTATGATGAACACGATCATTCCATATAAATATAGCTTATATCTTACGGTAGCACAGATAAAATATTCATCTGTTAATTTATTTATTCCACAAACTGCTACTGAATGGTAAATGACAATAAAAAGAGATCTAAAGTGAAATCAGTCATGATTTCTGCTCCCAGGTAGCTGATAATCACTTGTTACTTTAATTTAAAAAAACAACAAAAAACTACTTTTCTCTGTGTGTATGTGTGTGTGTGTGTGTCTGTGGACAGAGGAAAGTACCTTTGTATTCTAGAAGCTTCTAAAATATGCTTATATATCTCTTTGTCATAACATACTGATTTTGCTGAGTTGGCCTTTTAAATAGGTAGAATAACAAATATCATGAGGAGGGACAAGACATCTAAGTATTTAAACATTTCTCTTCTTTTACTAATACCCATAGTTCCTAAGTACTTCACATTAAAATTATACCTTTAGATTAAGTTAGTATTGCCAGAAATAATCTGTAAAACACAGATTTCAAGGAGAAAAATATTACCTATCCGTACACAGCAGGGGTCATTAAACCGAATTTGCGTGTTCACTATATATTTAATATATATTGGGTTTCTACTATATGTTAGACACTGTGCTAAACACTGGAGATAAAATTGTGGTTAAGATAGATACGATTTTGTACCCTTAGAGCTCAGAGTCAAGTGGGAGGAAATCATTATCAACTGAGAAATCACATAGGTAAATATAAAATTGCTACTGTGATAAGCACTGTGGAAGACAGGCCAAGAACTTCAGTATGAATATACTCCAAGAGACCTGGCCCAGTCAGAGGTTGGAGAAGCTTTCCCTGGCAAAGGCAAATTGAACCAAGATCTGAAGTATATAGCATAGCCAATGAGTTGCAGAGGCTGCAGGCAGAGAAGATTCGTATCCTTCTAGTGGGAGGAAGCTAACTGAAGAAGTAAGGAGAGCTTAGACCAGATGGAGCCTTCAATGCAATGTGAAGGAGTTTTGCATATCCTGAACATATTTTGAAAGCACTAAAATGACATGATCAAATTTTAAATTATACATCAAAAATTGTATAAAAGATGGAGAATAGGATAAACAGTTTTGTTTGGGGAAGATGAGAGGGTGTCTAGGAAAAGAAGAAAATCAGAAACCTTATGCTGCTCTCCAGTATCAGCCAGCCACAGTTGAGAACATGTATTGGTGGTTGGTTTTCTGATAATCTATGGATCAGGCATGAATGTCGGGTGACCACGAGAAGAAAGAGAAGCTAAAAAGGAAGTTTGACATAAGAAATTAGATAATTGCCACCGGGCGCGGTGCTCATGGCTGTAATCCCAGCACTTTGGGAGGCTGAGGCAGGTGGATCACCATGTCAGGAGTTCAAGACCAGCCTGACTAATATGGTGAGACCCCGTCTCTACTAAAAATACAAAAAATTAGCCAGGCATGGTGGCATGTGCCTGTAATCCCAGCTACTCAGGAGGCTGAGGCAGGAGAATTGCTTGAACATGGGAGGTGGAGGTTACAGTGAGCTGAGATCATGCCACTACACTCCAGTCTAGGCAACAGAGTGAGACTCCATTTCAGAAAAAAAAAAAAAAAAAAGAAAATAAATTAGATAATTGCACAGACTTGCATGTTTATGGAAAAAATATGTGTTCATATATACATACATCTAAAATGAAAAGGTCTGTGCAATTTTCTCATAAAAATATTTGAAGAATTAAATAGAAAGATGTATTACCTATATTTCTATATACTTGAATTTATTTCATATTCTTGTCCCATTTATATTTGCTTACTTGTATAAGATTATAATGAATATATTATTTTTAAATTTATACTTTATATCTGATTGTTACTATAGGAGTAAGAATAATCACTTGACTTTGAGTTTTTGTCTGTACAGAAAAAATAAGAGTAAAACAACATCAAGTATTTAGGTATGTATTTCCAGGGAATACTTAATACTATTTTTTAGGTTGAGTGTTGTGTTCATTCTTTAGACTATGCCTTGACACATTAGATCTGTACGGCATTAAGTAATTCATAATATGGCTGAAGTTTATTTACTGACTTTTTGAGAAAGAAGATGGCTTCCTGTAAGCCTAGCTCTGTCAAGATCTCATGTAATAAGCCGGATTTTGAAGGAAAAGTCAAATATGGGAGAGCAGGAGAAAAGTTGGTAGTACTTACCCTTGTTCCCAAGAATATGTGAAGTTTAAAAACTAGCCACCAATGTTATAGGAAATATTTCATTTGGAGTGTCTATGACAACCTAATCAAGTATGGAATTCTGAAAACTATAGACTTTCATATTTAACATGTTCCATATGCTAAATACACTCAAGGCAGAAAAATTTAATGAAATTAAATTTAATAAAAATGCTATTTTCCCCCCCTGTGGTTAATCTAAATATATACATTTTTTTTAGCCCTGCAGCTACTGCTGTGATATCCCTGGCATTTGGACGCTACATTCTGGAACCATTTTTTATTCAATGTGAAATCCCTGAACTTGCAATCAAGCTCATTACAGCTGTGGGCATAAGTGAGTATTATAGCTATACATGTAAAAAAGGAAAAAACAACACAAAAACGATTGAATACAAAGTGTCTTTAGACTTTTTGCATTGTGGGGTTGCCTCTCACATCATGTTCTTCTTGCTTACAGTTCCAAATTTCCGCTGGAAGGATTTGGAGTGACATCCA
This sequence comes from Trachypithecus francoisi, assembly GCF_009764315.1. NCBI lineage: Eukaryota > Metazoa > Chordata > Mammalia > Primates > Cercopithecidae > Trachypithecus > Trachypithecus francoisi. The sequence continues at coordinate 135,056,805 of NW_022681454.1, read as the reverse complement.
ATATTGTATTCCATGCCAATTTTGTATTTGGTCAATAGATAGGATGGCTAATCTTTTTAAATAGTAAAAATCACCTCACTAGTAAAATATTAAGTCGATTATACATGAACAAGACTTTTAAAGAGGAAACCCCAATTATTTTAGAGATTATTTGAATTGGAAATTAGCTATATATTGAATTATATCTCATGTGTATTTGTGGAGTTACGTAGTTAGTTATTTATGTAGTGGGTGTGTAAGTTGTGTTTATACATTTTGTAGTGTTAGTAGCTGTCACTCCCAGTGTTATAATGTTAGCTGCCTGTTGTTGATCATAAAAAGAGTTTTCTTTCAAGATTGATTATTAATAGTGTTTTCCAACTGGATTTCTTTATGGTCTCCAAATTGAGATATTGCCTGTAATTTACCTATTGCCTGTAATTCATTTATTTTTTTAATTAAAATTTAAAAAATAGATTTAGTGGGTACAATGCAGTTGTGTTACATGGATATATTGTGTAGTGGTGGAGTCTGGGCTTTTAGTGTAACCACCACCCAAATAGTGTACATTGTAGAAATTAGGTAATTTTCATCCCTCATCCTCCTCCTACCCTCTCATCTCTCTGAGTCTCCAATGTCTATTATTTCACACTCTATGTCTATGTGTATACATTATTTAGCTCCCACTTATAAGTGAGAACATATGGTATTTGACTTTCTTTTTCTCTAATTCCACTTAAAATAGTGACTTCCAGTTCCATCCATGTTACTTGCAGCAAAGACATTATTTTATTTAATTTATTAAGAACACAATAAAAATGGTAGCTATTTATACTTTTAGTAAAGCATCATTTGAAGTTCCATGAGACGAGAGACCTATTCATTGCTGTATTTCCAGCCCCTCATTTAGCTCCTAGCATGTTGTTGGTGCTCAATAAGTATTTGTTGACTTGATTTTCTGAGAAGTCTAAGAATTTTTTTCTCCAGCAGAAAAGTCTATAGTCTGTTTACTTGTTGAACTTGGAGGATTAGATATCTTCAATATATTTCCAGGCAGTGGGAAAATGATAAAAATGAAATAGAGTTCGCTTCATATTATGTTCAGATCTAGCAGTCTAAGTTTTTGTGGGTTGAACCATTTTAGCATAGTGGTTACAGTTTAGGCTTCGGAGGCAAACAACCTGGAATTGAAACTTGGTATTACAATTGTTAGTTTTATGATCTTGTGTTAATTTTTAAACCTATTTAAGCCCCAATTTTATTTATTAGGAAAATGCCTGTGAAAAAATAATTTATTAATATCTTGAATGGCTGAAGGAAGATGAAACTAAGCCAGATTTTTTGTTTAGGTCACATTCTTTTTCATTATATTTTCTTTTTCCTTTCTTTAGCTTTTATTTTGAGTTCAGGGGCACATGTGCAGTTTGTTACATAGGTAAACTCATGTCATGGGGGTTTGTGGTACAGATTGTCTCGTCACCCAGGTTCTAAACCTAGTACTCAAGTTATTTTTTTCTGATTCTCTCCCTCCTTCCAGACACCCTCAAGTAGGCCCAGTGGCTGTTGTTACCCTTTGTGTTCATGAGTTGTCATAATTTAGCTCCATTTTGTACATGAAAACATGCAGCATTTGGTTTTCTGTTCCTGTGTTAGTTTGCTAAGGATAATGACCTCTAGCTCCATCCATCTTCCCACGAAACACATGATCAAAGTCAGACTTTTAAGACCATTAATGGAGTGCCTTGTCTATAGAAAGTTCTTGATAAGTCCACTGTTCCACTAAGGGATTGGACTAACAGCCATTGTTATATTCATCATTTTCTTATCCCTCAAATGACTGAGGCAGAATCATATCAGAGTTATTATATTTAAGAAAGAGAAGAGAAGGGGTAGCATTTTGAGAGCTCTGTAAATTAATAATAATAGTTATCAATTAAAAGCCATAACCAGAAGACTAAGTAGATTGCATGTAAACATTTATAAATCCACAAACTTTACTCACTTTGGAGTTAAAATTACATTAATAATAATGCTATATTTATGTTTTTATAAGTCTAGATAACTCTCTTCTTGTTTATCCCAATTTAATTAAACATTTTAAAGGGAAAATTAGTATTTCAGAGGATTAAATGAAAACTGCTCAAACTAAACTTTAAAACAGTTCTAGGAAAGGATAACTATGTTGGGATTTACAAAACCTCTGTAGTAGACATTGGTGACGGAATAGTTAACAAGGAGCCTGAATAAATCTTAGATGAACCCAGACGTTTCCTTCTATTTTTGCCACAAGTTACTATATTCATTTTTAAATTTTGATGTTCCTTTTGCAAGCTTGAAATTCTGAGAAAGAAATGTGTTTCCATAATCAGCAACAATTAAAAAGAAAACTGGATATCCTTATGACTCAGTGGTAGGTAATGTAAATCAATGCCCTAATTGGGAAAGTCAAACTGTCTTTAAGAAAAATTTAGCTTTAGTGGAGCAACAGGGGGTAGAGATGGAGAGAGAGAAGGAGAAATTTATCTAGGGGCAAATCTCTCACATCCTGCTTTCTTCAAAGTGAGTCTAGGTGATTTTCTACCTGTTGGGGTGGAAGGTTACTAAGATGTAGAAAATAGAGTTTAATTGCATGAATTGCTTCCCTGTGAACTTTGGGGAAGGAAACAGTTTGTGGTCATTTGAAATCTCTAGTTAAGCATAGAAAAAGGGCAAACCTGAAGGGTCTTGCTACATCATGGAAAAAAAGAATTTCAAATTTTGTGAAATGTTAGGCAACCATTTGAGAGATGATAATAGGATAAGGGTGGGGGGTTAAGTAAATACTAATTCACCCCCATTTTTTTAAGTACTATATTTCATTTCTGTCAAATTTAATGAAGATAAAAAAGCTTTTGCTTATACAAATTTTATCCATTCCAATAAGCATGTCAGGTGCATAGAAGTTTAGATGGAAAATCTTATAGATTCACATTTGGCTGCTCTCTTATAGCCCAATATTGTAATTTCTTTTTCTTTCTTCTTTCTTTCTTTCTTTCTCTTTCTTTCTTTCTTTCTTTTTCTTTCTTCCTTCCTTCCTTTCTTTTCTTTCTTCTTTCTTTCTTTCTTTCTTTTTTTTTTTTTTTTTTTGAGGCAGAGTCTCGCTCTGTCGCCCGGACTGGAGTGCAGTGGCCAGATCTCAGCTCACTGCAAGCTCCGCCTCCCGGGTTTACGCCATTCTCCTGCCTCAGCCTCCCCAGTAGCTGGGACTACAGGCGCCCGCCACCTCGCCCAGCTAGTTTTTGTATTTTTAGTAGAGACGGGGTTTCACCGTATTAGCCAGGATGGTCTCGATCTCCTGACCTCGTGATCCGCCCGTCTCGGCCTCCCAAAGTGCTGGGATTACAGGCTTGAGCCACCGCGCCCGGCCTCTTTCTTTTTTTTTTTTTTGAGACAGAGTCTCCCTCTGTTGCCCAGGTTGGAGTGCAGTGGCATGATCTTGGCTCACTGCAAGCTCCTCCTCCCGGGTTCACGCCATTCTCCTGCCTCAGCCTCCTGAGTAGCTGGGACCACAGGCGCCCGCCACCACGCCCGGCTAATTTTTTTGCATTTTTAGTAGAGACGGAGTTTTACCATGTTAGCCAGAATGGTCTTGATCTCCCGACGTCATGATCCGCCCGCCTTGGCCTCGCAAAGTGCTAGCATTAGAGGCGTGAGCCACCGCACCCGACCTGTAATTACTTTCTTCACCTTCTGTAGAAGTTCATGAATTTTCACTGCTTTTATAGATTCAATAAGCATTGAAGTGTGCTCAATATTTAAAATATTTATCTGTTCTGTTTTCCTGAAATTGAACCCTTTATAATGATACACTTGAATGTCAGAATATTATAATAAAAATATTCTCCTTAAGATATGAGATCTAGTCCCAGATCCGTCCCTAACACCATCAATTGTTGAATGCCAATTTCCTTGCTAGTTTATTTTATCTATATAAAATAAAGATGAGTTAAGAGCCCCATCCTAATTCTCAAACTTTTGAAAGTAATTGGGAGGAACAAACAAAATAACATTTGTGATTGTATTGTGAAAAAAGTTAGCCGGTTCTACAAATGTATTACTTTATATTCTTTTTGAAATCTATATTTTCCTGGCACCATTAAATTACATAAAAGAAAATCTAGGACTATTTCTGTGTTAGCACTTCAAATATAGCATATGAAGTGGCTCTGTTTACATCTTTGAAGTCTGGCTATACCTACTTCTTTTCTACCATAAGTAAATTACCAACACAACCAATCCTTAGGTAAATATACGTAGTATTAAAATATAAAAATACTGCAGAACAACTATCATATACTTTCAGAGGATGACAAGTAAAATGTGGAAACAAAGGGTCCTGAAATCACAGCTAACATAAATATGAAATTTTGCAGAGAGAAAGAGTTATCGCGAGTTTAAAAGAACTAGGTACACTAATGGAATCATGTATGTCTTTTGAACTACTTCCTCATTGTTACCTGGGAACTAATTAAAAGTGTGGGCTCCAGAGTTAGATTACCTGGGCTCCAGACTCACCTTCACTGTTACTACCTATGCAAACATAAGCAAGTTAAATAATATCTTGAGTCTCAGCTGCTCATCTGAAAAATAAGGCTGATAAAATGACTATGTCATAGAGATATGAAGATTAAATAACATTATTCATGTAAAGTCTTTGTAGAATGTCTGCCATGAAATAATAGTTTATATTTATATATCACTTAACATTTTTATTCCCAATAGTGAGATCCTAGATATAAACTGTCACTCTGCTTTTTAAAGTGTTTGTTGCTACATATCTTCTCTAAAATTAATGCATCCAGGAGACGAATGCTAATAAAAAGATAAAAGGAATCCAGGCAGCCATTACAAAACAGCAGTGAAACAACTCACTTTATCTCAACATGTAACATACTTACACAGTATCCATATATTTTATCAGTTTAGCACAAAGTACTTAGAATTCAGAAGCCAAGAAGAACCTGAACCTGGGAGAAAACCCAATATATCTAGACTCTGTAATCTCACTCTTCAAAACCCAAAGATAGACTTGAATTACACAGTGCAGAAAGAGATACTTGCCAGTCCTTAAATCACAGCTTTAGTCCTTAACATTCCCCTAAACATCCTCTTCAAATATAGCTTCCTTCAAATATGTATTTCTTATCTCCAGGATTTATAGACATAGCTTCCATTGCCACATTTCAGTTCTTAGGAAACTGCATCATAAATAAGTAAATAAAAACTATATGTCACTATATTTTTATTTTGGTAAAATTTAAGGCAAGCACACAAAAAATGCCCAAACTGATATAATTATTTCCTCATGTGTGAAATTAACGAATTGTTATTCAAAGGAAGTAAAACTAGGACCAGAGAACTGGCTCAGATTTCTTTCATTATTGCAGTGTGGGCAGGTAGTATTTTTTAAAAGTATATATTATTTGTTTCAGAAACTCAGAAAGCTCTTGCGTTTAGTGAATCCCAAATCCCTTTTCAATATTGTTGGATAAGCAACATACATAGACATAAATTTCACTGTAAAGACACATGATGAAACAGCAGTTATAGCCACTGGAGAAGCTTCACTGTGCCTCTCACTGGCTGCCTTGTTACTTGTTAAGCTGTGCCTTCAGGGTAGTACAGGTGCATCTCAGCTGGAATTTGGTGTACCAAATAATGAGTACAATGTCTGGATGCTCAGATAAAGCAGGGCTTTGAGAACCCTTTGAAAAAAAGTCATCTTTTTTTTTCTTAAAAATTTTATTGAGGTGTAATTGACATACAATAAGCCATACATGCTTTAAATGTACAGTTTGATAAAGTGTGATGTATGTATTCCCTTGTGAAACTATCACCACAATCAAGTACCCAACAATGGGATTGCTGGATCATATGACAGATTTATTTTTAGTTGTTTAAGGCACTTCCATACTGTTTTCTATAGTGGCTATAGTAATTTACATTCCCACTAGCAGTGTACTAGCATCTTAATGAGAATTTTTGTTAAGCTATCTGAGAGGAAAGCAGGATGAGATGATCAATTCATAGTATCTGTTGAATTATGTCTTCCATTTGCCTAAGAAAACTTTACAAAGTGTTTTTTAAAATCCCAAATACCCAGGGTTTTTTTTTTTTTTTTTAATATTTCAATAGGCATTAGGTACTTATACTCTTTATGAAAGTAACAAAACCTCTTTCTTATTTTCAAACATATAGATGGCTAGTTGTTCCAAAAATAAGAATGCCTCACTCTCTCTCCTTCCTTCTTCCTTGCCTGCCTCGTTTTCTTTTTATCTTTCTCCTTTCCTCTCCTTTCTTTTTCTCTCTTTCTCTCTATATAACAGTTCTTTTCTACTGCGGAAAGAACTTTCATAAATACAGAGTGCTTTGGGTTTTAGGAGCCCTATTTGAAAGAAAACACTGCCCTTTTGTTGCTGGTGGCCACATGAGACAGTTTTGTCACTTTTACACCAACGTTGAATCTCCTTAATTAAAACAATAGTCATTATCGTATAATGATTCATCACACAGTCATTTGCGTAGAAAAGGAAAGGAACCACTGGATGATGGAGTAGGGAGCAGAGTTACACTAACATTTTCCATATATAAGTGCTTATATTGGGGAGACAAAAATAATTTTATTTTTGTGATTCCTCTGATAAAATAATGCACTTTGTGATTGACGACAGACCTGTCTATTCCTTCATGTTTTCAACTTCCAACACAGATGAAATATGCCCCCTTAGATGCCCCTGTAGCTTATTCAGGGGTTTGGCCTTTTTGATCATTCTCATAATTACTCTTTTGAAATATTTCTTCGTTAATAACCACCTGTTTCACTTTGTATGAGATCTTCTGGTCCCTTATTTTTCCCATCTTGGAGTTTTTTCCAAAAACAAAATCTATTTTATTGCTTCATTTACTTTTTAAAATTTTCAGCTTTATTGAGGTACATATAACAAATAAAATTGTAATTTTTAAGGTGTACAATGTAATGATTTTATTTATATATATATATTGAAATGATTATCACAATCAAGTGAGTTAACACATCTATCATATCATTTAGTTACCCCTCTTTTTTTGTTTTGTTTTTTGGTGAGAACATTTAACTATATTTCAAATATACAATTCAGTATTTGAAACTATAGTCACCAAAAAGGTATATGTTCATTATAAAATTTATTAAACTATTCCTAAAAATAAATTTTAAAAAACTGAAAATTATTTCGTATTCCTATAAACACCTGCTGTTGATGTTTTGGTAAATATGTTTCCAGATCTTTCTATTTCTCCTTCCTTCCTTCCTTCCTTCTTTCCTTCCTTCCTTCCTTCCTTCCTCCCTCCCTCCCTCTCTTCCTCCCTTCCTTCCTTTCCTCTTTCCTTCCTCTTTTCATCCATCTCTCTAACTTGCTGTATTGATCAGTAATATATCATGAATATCCTTTCTTATAATAAATATTTAACTGCCTCATAATTTTAAGTGGCTGCATATAACCTATTAAAATGATATACCTTAATTAGCCTTCCTTAGGAGGTTTAGGCTATTTCCATTTTTTTGCCTTTAAAGATTATGTGTTGTTAACATTTGCATTGATTGTTAAATTCTGAAGTGAGCTAGTAACTATATCAGGCAATGAAAACTGTGAGGAGGACTCATTGCTATACATAAGAAAACTTCCAATTGCAATTTGAATAATAAGAATTCTGTAGGAGTTTTGTTTCTTTCTTTGAGAAATATCTTTACATTTTTAATATCTGTTTAGGGAGAATATACCTTTATAAATATAAAGGTTATAGTTAATAACTGTAAATGTCCGGAATAAAGTAGTGTTTTGGGTTGTTAAAACTGACCATAAGGTTGTGGAAAGGGTATAGAGTTGAAATCCACTGTCTAGAATAACCTCAGTCGTCCCAGCAGAGTAGGGGAGAAAGGTCTTAGAGCATCACCATTCCCCTTGTGCCTTAGATTTTCTGACTGAGGACCCAGTTCATTCATTCAACAAAAATGTATTAAACTACCTGGGCCAGGCATGGAGCTGGATACTAGCAATACAGCAATGAATAACCCTTGCTCTATCCTTGAGGTTTTCATGGTCCACAAGGTGTCGAAGGTGGATAGTTATTGCTGCTTGGGAAATTGTGGATAGCATCAGTAAGAATGAAAAATTCTGCAGGCTTGAACCTAATGTGCATCCTAGACTGGTTAGTCTTTTGCACTCATCACTTAGAATATTGTGCTCAAGCCCTAAAACATATCTTGAAAAACGATTCTTGTACAGTAGGTTGAAAGTTGTCCCTTGACATGCTAATTAGAAAGAAGAAAACCAAAAGAAAACTGCTGCCTGAAGCTAGTCCTGAGAATGAAAAATAAGATCTGAGCCAACTTCTACATGTCTTGCCCCTTCTTGAGTGTGATCCACAGTGGCAGGCATACCATCATGGAGACAGAAAAGAGTTGCCACATCAAGCTAGAGAGTCAAATTCAGCCATCTGATTGAATGAGGGTTTGGTTAGAAGACATTTTTATAGGATTGTTAGAGTACTACAATATATGCCCACTCTTACATACAAAGAACAAGAATTCTTATTGTCCAGAGGTTTTATCCACATTTCTCAAACTTTAATGTGTATAGAAACCAGCTGGAGAACCTGTTGAAATGTAGATTTGTATTCATTAGGTCTGGGGAAGGGCCTGGGATTCTGCATTTCTAAAACAGTAATGTCAACACGGCTGCCTCATAGATTGCCCTTTGAGTAACAAGGACCTAAAATGTCTTTGTGCCATTGAGGATTCACCTTTTGTAACGTCATCTATTTGTTTGCAGCTGTAGTGATGGTCCTAAATAGCATGAGTGTCAGCTGGAGCGCCCGGATCCAGATTTTCTTAACCTTTTGCAAGCTCACAGCAATTCTGATAATTATAGTCCCTGGAGTTATGCAGCTAATTAAAGGTATGGACTAAAGTAAATGCTTTTTGAAATACTTATCTGCTTTTGGTCTTTTTTAACACTAACTTTTACTTGTACTAGCAGAATCCTTAATTAGTCTCCGCATGTGGAACTTAAAGTCTATATTGTCATCTAATTGATTTGAAAGGCTGCTACATTGTGAGTGAGTTGGTTTTTACAGTTGAATGGCAGAAAGAGGATTAAGACTGGGCCAAGCAACAAAATAAGGCCATCAGTGAATTTTCTAGGTGTAATGGTTTGAAGTGAAAACTCAAAGTAGAAAAAAAAAACTGCTGTTTAGTTTTAATTACAGATAAATATGTCTTTTTTTTTTTTACTTTAAAATTGTCTAATAACAGTAATAAAAATTAAAGAGAAAAAGGTATCTGGAAAATAATAAAAGATGATCAATAATTCTTTGACTTTCTGGTTATTATTCCTTTTAAATTGAGAATGGTATCCTCAAAAGAGGAGTCAATGTCAGAACAGCATTCCTAAACAGCAAAATTATATCACAATAAAATAGTTGTAAAAACTTAATTTTTATTGTTACATTATTTTTAATATAAAATTTGCATTTCTGTGATTACTTGCTTTATAGAGTTTAACATTTAATTTAAAAAAAGAAGTTGAGAGGTGATATTTAGAGTTTTCGTTGTTTTAGGAAAGAAGGCACATGCAGTTGCTTGAATTCAGTGGAAATTGTTGAAGGACAGAGATTCACATGTGTTATTTAATTGGCAACAGGAATATAGCAGGAAGTAAGAAAGTGAGAAGAAATTGTAAAGGAATGACATAACTTGGGCATGTTAAGTATTTAATGTTTACATTGATGTTGTCTGTTCCAAGAAAGGGAATTTATAGAGAAATTTAATGATGTTGCAGAAGAATTGCACCAGGCAAAAGGAAATGCCAACTTTTGGTAAAATCATCACTGTTGGTAGAAGCATTAAACAATGACAAACACTGAAAGATCAGCTATTCTGGAGCTGGGAAAGGGAGCTGTTGTTGCCCATTTAATAAGCCTAACGGGAGATTTTAGAGTTCTGCTGGCAGAAATGTTTTTATGAAATCCGGCAACCACAGCCAACGCAGAATAAACACAATGTAGATTTTGACCATTAGAGCTTGCTCTGAAGAGAAGACAGGAGCTTCTCTTCTAATACAGGAGCTTGCTCGTCTAATACAGCTTGGCCTCCACAGAGCTAGCCTGCTCACTTCTATCTTATTTATTAGGAATGTAGGCACAATAATCTGTTTTGTTAGTGCTTTATTTTTCTGAGCTAACTCTTCAGTCTTCTGTAAGGAGTTTCTTCAGTATTTGAAAAGTGCAGAATCTCTGGGTCATTGGCTGTTCTTTAATACTAGTTTAGATTCCAAAAGATTATATGCTCTCACTTGAAACTAAGATATATTTTCTTTCTTTTTCTTTTTGGTGTAATGTAAGATACTATAGGTAGCATTATAGACTATATTCAGTTTTTACCGGGTATTTATAGATGTATATGAGGAAGGGTTTGGTTGCTCAAATGTTACTGTATTACAAACTCCTTGAGAGCAGAGGTCATGATATATCTTGAGTTTTTTTTGGTGGCTACAATACAGAGATACTTTAATCAATAATTATGATATCAATGCTTAATGTGACAGGCTTATTCAGAGATCTCACTCAACAGAGAAATTCCCTGAGAATATTACCACATTTAATGTAAATTTTAACATTTTAGAGACCATTGTTAGCAGATATATTTGCTCAATTACTATAAAATTGTGACTTTCTTTATCTCTCACATGATCACACATTTTTCACATTAATCTGAAACTCTAGTAAGAGACTTTGTTAATACAGATTGTGCTTTTATTTCTATTCTAATCATATCCTGAAAGTAGTTGTATGTAATGTATTCACTTATGAGGGTTTGTTGAACTTTCCTTTGAATATTGACTTTAATCTTCATGAGACCTCTGTTATATAGCCAAAATATTCCTGAATTCTAGAAACAAAATACCTCTCTTTCATAATATTCTCAAAATGGCACTTTTGAAGATCTGTGCTTGTGACCCAGTCTTTACAGAATTTGGCTTTTCTTATTGATTTTTTGGTGCTGTACTCTTAGAAATATTGTGCCTTTATGCCAAAGAGACCACAGATTATGATAAAAGAATATTCAACAGATACTTTTCTCTTAATTCCACTACTTATATTTTTCTTCTGGAAGGACACAACGATGTCTTAGTAAAATGGGCATTTCTGAATTTATCGTATCATTTAAAAAGTGAGCTATGTTTGGGAATCATTTACTTTGACGGAAAAATTGTTTAGTATATAACTCAACATTCTTCATTTTTGGTCTTCATACTCACACATATTATATTTATATATATGTTGTGCCTGGGCAATGAATGCAGGAAAAACTGATATTTGACTTGGAAGAGAGAGTGCCTCATACATATCATCCACCCTCTGTCCCTCTTATGTTTATTTACATGAAGTTTTATTTTAAAACAAAGTCTCACTTCCCATTTGGATAATCTCATTTGATATTTTCTTTGGGTAGTAGAAACATTTTTTCCTCTTAAGTTTGAATATTGACTGACTAAAGTGAATCTGAATTTCTAACTTTTAAAACTATTCAAAAGATAGAAAAGAAAAACTTCCATTGTGATTCACAAAATAGAGAAAAAAGTGATGAATAAAAGTGTTCAATTTACATATTGCTGCAAAATTTATTGAAACCTATTTATTTTAGAATTCATTATAATATCTTTTCAATATTTCTAGGAAAAAAACATGTCATTCTCTAGGACAGGGTCATAGGGTGAGTGGACTTTTTCTGTAAAGGAAAAGATGGTAAATATTTTTTCAATTTTTCAAGCTGTATGGTCTCAACTCTGCTATTATAGGCTGAAATCAGGCAATACTTCATGAATGGGCAGTACTTCATGAATAGGCATTTTTAACTTATATATAAAGAAAGCTTTATCTGCAAGAAAGGTTTGTGGCCGGACGCGGTGACTCACGCCTGTAAACCTAGCACTTTGGGAGGCGGAGGCGGGCAGATCAGTAGATCAGGAGTTCTAGACAAGCCTGACCAACATGGTGAAACCCCATCTCTACTAAAAATACAAAAATTAGTTGGGCATGGTGGCGCACACCTGTAATCCCAGCTACTCAGGAGGCTGAGGCTGGAGAATCGTTTGAACCCGAGAGGTGGAGGTTGCAGTGAGCCGAGATCGTGCCACTGCATTCCAGCCTGGGCCACAGAGTGAGACTCCATCTCAAAAAAAAAAAAAAGGGAGGGGGTAGGGGGGAAGGATGGCATTGGGAGTTATACCTGATGTAAATGACGAGTTGATAGGTGCTGACAAGTTGATGGGTGCTGACGAGTTGATGGGTGCAGCACACCAACATGGCACATGTATGCATATGTAACAAACCTGTACGTTGTGCACATGTACCCTAGAACTTAAAGTATAATAAAAAAAGAAAAAAAAAAGGAAAAAAAAAAAGCCTTGCAGTTTGGGTTGGCAGACATGGTCCTCAGGGTTTTCCAACTTCTGTTCTAGGAGGTAGGCCTCTAAGGAACAACGTGGGATAAACAGAAAGCAGAAAGGTAAATTGTGTAGGAAAGGAGTCCTGGGATTTATTTCCATCTCCTCATTAAGGGTAGAACCTTGGATACCTCTGCATATTTTTTTGCCAAGCAAAACATTATCTTCATTTTTAAGAATTCTATTGTATTCGTAAAGATTATAATTTACAGAAAACGCTTTAGTCTTCTTTTATGGTCACAACAGAGGCATCCTCAAACAGAGGATTGTTTTTCAATGACGTTTTCATCTTTGTTATACATTTATTAAAAGAGAAATGTGAAATAGTGTTAATGATCAATATACTTTTGGAACCCCTTCTGTAGAATGGGTACAGCATTGATAGAGATGGTAATCAACAGAGAGTAAGAAATCTAGTCTTAAAACAGTATGGTTCTCCACACCCCCATGTTTCTGGTTAAGAGTGAATAAGAACCAATTCTTGGAAAAATCCTAAAATCAGTCTATTCTAATTACAGGTCAAACACAGAACTTTAAAGACGCCTTTTCAGGAAGAGATTCAAGTATTATGCGGTTGCCACTGGCTTTTTATTATGGAATGTACGCATATGCTGGCTGGTAAGTCGATAGCTCCAGATCTGGTGGTTTATGTAGTTCATTAATCCCATTATGCACTCAGATTAAGTGCCAACCAAGGTGCCAGGCAAATGTGAATAGGCATAATCCACATAATAGCAATAAGGTATTGTCCCCTCCACCAGGCCAATTACTTTGCACATGACAACACAAACATAACAGGTTTCCAGTCAAGATGACTACTAGATTTAACCTGATGTCATAAAAAACAAACAAATGCTGGGTCTTAAGATCCAATAAAAATTACTTATAAGTATGTACCAGTAAGGACATAATAGTGCCGTAAGGTACTAGAGAATAATACTTCGCTTGTCAAAAGGCCTTTCAACTAAAGCTTCAAGGGTATTTACAGATAGTGATTAATTGATTTTTTTTTCCAGCTTCTCATGAGAGAAGTAACTCAGATGTAGAAATAAGTATGACATTCCCAGAAGGTAATGGTAATCTAAAGGCAGAGAAGGAGAAACCAAGATAATGCAGTAAACTCTGCTAGACAGTCTACATTTAAAAGGACCTTACATGTTCCTTAAAATTTCCCCAACATCTGAAAATTTAAAAAATAAAGATGAGTAAAATCATGATGCCACAGATATATTTCCTTTGATGTATGTCCACCTGTGATACCTACCTTTCTAGTTAAGGCATTAAAACTTTGTATTTGTACCTTGTTTGTTCAGATACTTGAAAACCAGTAATCATGGATAAGAGTGGGACTTTTTCTTCAGTAAATTTTATTGACCTTGTAAGATTTAGTTTAGATGATAGTTGCAAGAAAACCTACAAGGTATTATTTAATTATCAAAATCATTATAGTAAGATTAAATTTCATTGTTTTGGGGTAAATTATGGCAATATTTATTTTAAAATTTTCTATAAATCTCATTGTTATACAGCTTTAGCTGTGAGAATGATGTAATATTAGGAAACTATACTAGCTCAAAAATTATATGAATGCATTTCCAACACAATTATAATTCCTTTTGTTTCTTTAGTTTTTAAGATCTTACCTTCTAGCCAATGCGTGGAACATAGATATATTTCAAAATGAATGGAGTGTTTACCCTATTAATCTCATTGAATTATGAAAATATAGTATTAGAGGATAATTAGGGAGTATGGGAACTTAAAATCTTAACATGGCCTTTGAGGCAAAATACGTTTGAAGATTGTTAGAAGATTATAGCTCTAAGGAAATCAGTGTAAAATATTTGTATATTCCCAGAATATTTTTATAACCATTATATGTAAGCGTTAGTTTAGAATCACTCAGTATTTTTGAAGTCTTTTTGCTTTTTTCTGAAGCTCAATGTGGTGCTAGACATCAAAAGAACTGAGCGTGATCACAGGGTTAAAGCAGAATCAACTGTTCTATGGCTATTCAGCGTGGATCAGAGCTCTGTGCCCTGGGGCTGAAGCCAAGCTACTGGGAGGGTCACTGGGAGACACCAGAGCAAAGCAGGGAGGTAGAGAAAGCTTTCAGCTACAGCCAAGTGTTGGGAGCCGGGCAAGATGCAATCACGAGTGTGGAATGTGAAGATGGTCACAAGGGAGATTTGATTAATTCTGTTGAATGAAATTTCTTTTCCCTGCGAGTACCATAGATCTGTTCCCATGCAATCTTAAAATATTCTTTTGCCCTCCTTACTTTTCTAATAGCCAGAACTAAAAATTCAGGTCACTTGCTTTATGTAGAGCAAAATTTCTCCGCTTATGTAGGCTTTTGAGGGCCAATGAATTTCTCCATGGATGAAGACCCTTTTCATTTTGAATTATCGTATTAATATTTAACTTTATTGATGCTGACCCCAAAATGTTACTCTGATTACAAGGTAAAAGGGATTTACGTGAACCTTTTTTAATACTTTTACCCATATAATCCTCATGTCTACTCCTTATATGAAAGACCAAGAAACCATTGATTTCTTTGGTTCCTTGAGGGTTCAATCACAGTATTGGAAAATAAGTCCAGGATTTAAAATGGAATGTTATCTGATACAAGTGGCTTATGTAGGGGACAGATAAGTAACTGTGTTTCTATAACAGGTTGTTGTGCTACCTGAATGCTGCTTTGTGAAGACGTAGAAATAATCTGGCTGTTAATCTATGGTCATCAGTCTCAGAAAAAGGAAGCTGTGTTTAGAAAAAATATAGTCTGTTGGTGTGGAGTTCTAGAGGAAAAGTTATTATCTTGATGTTAATGAAACAAAATGGAGCCTAAAATAATTCTAAAGAGAGGGGCATTTATTTACTTGCCAAATGTGATCCCTGCCTTTCTGACCTTTCCCTTGCTTTCAAGATGTAATTACAAGACTGGGTTGTAGAATTATCAGTGGGGAACTGTCAATGACTCTCCACTCCCTATGCTCCTGCTGTGACAAGTTTGACGCCCCCCTAAAAAAGGTGAGGGCATTGAAAATGAGTAAGTCAGAAGCAAAACAACTATTGTCATCAGAGCTTACCGCCCAGCCTGTTAGCTTGTAAGTAAAAGCAGCAAGACCATTGTTGTCCTGGAGACCTTGCTCTGCTAGCACGGAAAAAGATACCACCAAGCGCAGTGTGGGGATATGAATAGAGGAGGCTTTTGTCTCTGAGGAATGCAGAATCTTCTAGGATGATAAAGCTACTTCACAGAAACTTGAGTAGGGGAAAAGAAATCATTAACTCAGGTCACACAGTTGGGTCAGAACAATGTTAATAACATTGCCAAGGTCTGCATTCAGAGAAATACATCTGCCAGTCCCCCTTGTGGCCCTGGGGAACTCAGTCCCATATCCTTATCCAAAGCTAAACATTGCTTGGTAGGGTTTTCTTTTTTTTCAATTGTATGATAGAAAATCGCTTTCAGTGTCTTTTTCTCTTCCTTTTAAATCCTATCCTCAATGGATTTAGTCTTTCTAAAGCACTTGCTAGGATTATTTTGTACTATTGTGTCAAATCTAATCTAAAGAAGAAGCTCTTTTTAAAAATAATTCACATAGTTGGGTATTAGAATGCTTTGCTAGCATTGCAGTACCTTTTATGCACAATCATGGAAAAGATGGAACAATAGATCTTATGAGCATTCTCTAGAGGCCTTAAAGTGTTGTAAACCAAAGAGAATATCATGGACTCATTCCTGGAGACTAGAACGTAAAGGTGGATTTCCCACAGGATGTGTGAATGTTTGGACTAAAACAAGAAGCTTTCTCCTTCCTACCCACCACCCTGCTCCAAGCCCTTTCCTTTTCTCTACTCCCTGGAGCTATGGCAAACATATGAAATTTTGTTCTATTTTTCATAAATATTTTCTTTCTTGCTTTAACATTGTTGGAAAATACTACTTTCTAAAACAACTATTAGGAAGGAACTGGCTATTTTTGACCTGAGAAGCCTAGAAATATTTCTTGGTGTTGTGATTTTTCATTGGTGGTGGTGTTTGTTTTTTGGGGTGCCTGTGTTTTTTTTCTTTTCTCTTCCGCTACTTCCCATTGCCTCAGGCTTATGGCAAACACATCAAACCCCTCTTAGAGTGCATATTCCAGATCTAAGTACTGATTGTCACTTGCTTTCGTGGTGTAACTATAATCTCTATTTATAGAAACTTATTTTCTAGTCATTAAAAAAATCTTTGGCTGCTGACTTTTTAGATCACCGTTTTGCTACAGTTCTGTCAGCTCCTCAATTGTTTCTACTTAAAACAGTCCTTAAAATTGTAGACACTTTAACCTTGAACATCAACTGACTACTTGTGAATTTAGATGGTTTTATAAAGATGGAGCAAGACAGGTGTCATATGCCTCTGTGTGAAGAGACCACCAAACAGGCTTTGTGTGAGCAATAAAGCTTTCGATCACCTGGGTACAGGCGGGCTGAGTCCGAAAAGTGAGTCAGCGAAGGGAGATAGGGGTGGGGCCATTTTATAGGATTTGGGTAGGTAAAGGAAAATTACAGTCAAAGGCGGGTTGTTCTCTGGCGGGCAGGAGCGGGAGTCACAAGGTGCTCAGTGGGGGAGCTTTTTGAGCCAGAATGAGCCAGGAAAAGGACTTTCACAAGGTAATGTCATCACTTAAGGCAAGGACCGGCCATTTTCACTTCTCTTGTGGTGGAATGTCATCGGTTAAGGCGGGGCAGGACATTTTCACTTCTTTTGTGGTTCTTCAGTTACTTCAGGCCATCTGGGCGTATGCGTGCAAGTCACAGAGGATGTGATGGCTTGCCTTGTGCTCAGAGGCCTGACTACAGGTTTCTTCATCTTTGTTTTAGCTGGAGAGATACTTAAAGTATGTTAAGAGCTGATGAACTAATATTCCAGCCACTTGATTTTAGATTTTAGAGAATTTGTACCTATGAATCTGTGCTCCTGCATACCTATATAAAAGGTTACTTTTAATAATAATAAGATAACAGAAGATTATATTGAATAAGTGATTTTTTTATTTCGCAAACATTTTCTAAGCATATAAAACGAAAAGGTAGAAAAGTCTTTGCCTTCATATGTTTGACTCTTTCTATAGTAATCCCTCTGTCACACTTGTACTGCAGAATACTAAACGGGTGCTCATTTTCCTCTGCCTAACCCCTCTGCCACACTTTTGTGCTTGTGTGCTATTCTCAGTCTGGAATGGCCTCACACCACCTAACTAGGGTAAGATAAAGCAATTCTTAAAGGCTTAAGTTGGGTGATGCCTCCTCTAGAAAACCTCCTTTGACCTACCAGGTTGGGCTAGACCTGCCCTCTGGCTCCCATGTGCTTGCTCCAGTATTGGATCTGCACTGTATCACACTATTCTGTGGGAGATTCTATGAACTATGAGCTCCTTGAGACTATGGGCTTACCACTTGCCTATTTCTGACACGTGATAAAAACTCCACAAATATGGCTAAATAGAAAAATGTTTTATGGGAGTATTTAGTTGTTAGATATTTTCATCTTACTATAAGTATTGTTATAGTTTTCATAATTCTGTGTTCAATGTTAAATATTTAAAATTTGAGACTTTGGAAAATGGTAAAATCTATTAATAGTTTATAATTTATTTATCTATTTTTAGGTTTTACCTCAACTTTGTTACTGAAGAAGTGGAAAACCCTGAAAAGTAAGTAGCCAGATGTACCCTGAAATTTTTATGAAGGATAAAATTTAAGATTACATAGTTTGAAAAGCAGACTTGAAGAAGGAATTCAGTGTGGGCTAGTCAATGTTATCATCATCATCATCATCACTATAATTCTTAGATAAGATTTATTTGACTTTATCATAAATTATATACATAATTATATATTATAATTATATACAAATAGCTTAATTATATAGTCTACTTTCAATACTAAGTTGTCTTTTAACCTGAACATAGGAAAGAATAAAGTTATATTTTAGGTAGCCTATCCCATATAAATGCCTACATGTAACTTAATATGGACTCTCAATTACCCACAGGATAGCTTGAACTCAAAAAGTTAATTATTTCTAACAATTCATGTAATCTTTTTTCATAACTATAGAATTAAAGTGAGTAGTGTAATTACTGGATGATTACTTACAAAAACCTAGAAATACCTGCAGAATGTATAGGAACTTACAAATTTGGGGAGCTGGATAAGTTTTACTCTTTCTTTCCAGGTAGCAATTTGATAAGTGGATGATTTGATGGTGATTTATGTCATATTTTCAAAATGAACTAACTTAGAGAAAAATGAATTATTCTTATAATTTGTTCATAAACATTGGATGTTCTACAGGGAAAAATAATTCATGGGCAAAAGAGGGAAAATTTAGGAACTATAGTATAGGATAAAATGTAGACTAAATTATAAAGTTATTTAATTCATTTTACTTTATTGAACATCTGCTATGTTCCAGTCACTGTGCTGGGAACAGCTTTCATGATGCGTAAGACTTGTCTTGAAGTATTTTGTTGACTAGTCAATGAGTCAAATGTGTAAACAAATAAATGTAACAGTGTGATTGGTACCAAAATAGATTATTTATCTAATTTGGAATAAAGGAAAGAAGGAAATACTTAAGTGTATCTAGAGAGATGTTGTTTATAATAGTGTCTCAAATGATGAGTAGGTGTTCCTTATGTAAATATAAGTGAGAGAGAAGAGGGGTATGGGGTGGGCGGTGGGGAGAGAGAGAAAGAGAGAGACAGAGAGGAGAAACACACACAAACACAAACAAACACACACTGATTTCTAGGAAAAAGAACAAGTACAAAGGTGCATCAGTATGAAATAGCCTGGACATCAAAGAATATGCCTAAGGATTGACAATTCACACTAAGATAGACTAAGAAATTCTGGAACCTGGAGTCTTGGGAAATGGTAAACTGATTATATCTGGCCAAGTACCAGGAATGTCAGAGTTTAGAACACACAAGCCAGCAATTGGTATCTGATTCAACTGCTATGCAAATCAATATGTAATTTAAACATGTGAAAGTCTATTTTATTAAGAAATATGACCAATTTATGCTAGTATTGTCATATTTATAACTGGAATTGTAGGTCGAGAACACATATTTCCCAAGAGCTAGTTCTTTCTAAGCATTACTTGGAAATGGCAAACTACCTTATGACTGTAAACCCATTGATTACAGAGATAAATAAGTTGGCCTGTCTTTTTAGTTTTTGAGAATAGCTTGTACATAAGCAGCAGCGTAGAGAAAAGACAGTTCTTACTGGATATAATATAAAATATTTATTGAATTTCTTTTATGGGAAATAAATTATTATGGTTTGTGACTGTCTGTTAAGTCTAAAGACATTTTAAAGACATCAATTACTAGAATTTAACATGAGAATATTTTTTATAAGCAAATGGCAAATTGTAGGGTTGCAGACAAGACCTATAACATAACATTTATTATATGATACATCAGTGGTGTAGATATAATTCATATTATCTTTAATATTATTTAACAGTTTAAGCATGATTTTTGTTTGACACATGTACAGTAATACTATTGTGAATATTAAGCATATCTTTAAGCTACTTACACCATTATTACCTCAACCCAAATTTCTGATGTATTCCACTAGACTAGTGTTCCAATTAAGGATTGTCTCCTTCTCTTCTTTAAATGAAGGGCCTTAGTTGCACACCACTGATAAGGTCCATGATTTAGTGCACACAGATACTAAGGAACAGTGATGGTGATGTATTGATTCAGTGCTTTTTTCTTTTTTTTTTTTTCTGTTGCAAAGAAATTCTCTTATCTCAAAAATGGAAATAGTAATAGCACATACTTCACTGGGTTGTGTTGCTGATTAATATGCATAAAGTGCTTAGATTAGTAATTGTCATTTTTTAATTTCTATATAATTGGTTGTCATTACTACTATTATTGTTATATACTTTATTAGAGCAAGGTAAATGTTATTCACATAGTGTTTTCTAGAATAGTGTTTTCTAGAATTCAATATTCCAAGCAATTATTTTTCTTCAGAGCTTTTGAAAGAAATGTGAAAAATTACACCATTTTGAAGCTTGCTCCAAACTTTTAGTGTCAAACCTCATATGCATTTTTTATCTCTGTTATGCATTCTTGATCCATAAAATATCTTTATGGGATATCTGTGTTATCTTGGTGCATGCATATGATGTGTAATGATCACATCAGGATAATTGGAATACTCATCAACTCAAACATGTATCTTGTTTTGTATTGAGAATATTCCAAATTTTCTCTTTTAGCTAATTTAAAATATACTATGTTTTTGATAACTATGGTCACTTTACTATGCCACTGAACACTAGAACATATTTTATCTAACTGTATTTTTGTTTTCAATAACCAACTTATCTTCATTACTTTCTCCTTATACTTTCTAACGTAGGTAACCATCATTTTACTCTCTACCTCCATAGGGTCAACTTTCTTTAGCTCACACATGAGTGAAAACATACAATATTTGTCTTTCTGTGCATGGCTTACTTCTTTTAATATAATGTCCTCCAGGTTAATATATGTGGCTTCAAATAACTGATGATTTCATTTTTATTGGATGAATAGTATTCTAGTGTGTATATATATATGTGTATATATATGGTATATATAATATATAAATGTGGTGTATGTATATACCATATATTACATATAAATGTGGTATATATACCATATATACCATATATACACCATATGTATGTGTGGTATATATACAATATATAGCATATGTATAGTATATATAGTATTATATATGGTATATATAGTATTATATATGGTATATATGGTATATGTATAGTGTATATAGTATATATGGCATATATAGAGTGTATATACCACATTTTTGTATATATATACTATTATATATGTATATATACCACATTTATATATATGGTATATATACTATTATTATGTATACTATTATATACTATATATAAATGTGGTATACATACTATATATACACACATATATAAGTGTGGTATTTATATATAGTATATATATTTATATATATTTATATTATATTGCAGCACTATTTTGAATAGTGCTGCAATAAACATGAGAGTGCAGATATCTCTTCAGTATACTGATTTCCCTTCTTCTGGATATATACCCAGTAGTGGGATTGCTGGATCATATGGAAGTTCTATTTTTAGTGGTTTGAGAGCCTCCATATTGTTCTCTATATTGTCTGTACTAATTTACATTCCCACCAACAGTGAATTTTAGATTCAGCATGCATCAGGATAACACAGATATCCCATAATTTAGCTACATGTGTAGCCCCTGAATTTAAAATAAAAGTATTTTTTTTTATTTGTTACATGGATATATTGCATGATGCTGAGGTTTGGGGTATGAATTATCCTGTTACTATTGAGTAGGGGGCATAGTACCCAGTAGGTAGTTTTTCAGCTTTTGCCCCCGTCTTGCCCTCCCTACTCTAATAGTCCCCAGTATTTATTGTTCCTATGTGTTCATGAATACCCAATGTTTAGCTCCCAATTATGAGTGAGAACATGCAGTATTTGGTTTTCTGTTTCTCTGTTAATTTGCATAGGACAATGGCCACTAGCTGCATCCATGTTGCTGTAAAGGGCATGATATCATTCTTTTTTATGGCTGCATAGTACATGTATATGTACCACATTTTCTTTATCCAACCCACTTTTGATGGGCACTTAAGTTGATTCCATGTCTTTGCTATTGTGAATAGTACTGCAATAAACTTATGAGCGCATGCATCTTTTCCATAGAATTACGTATTTTCCTTTGGATATATACCCAATAATGGAATCGCTGGGTCAAACAGTAGTTCTAAGTTCTTTGAAAAATCACCCAACTTCTTTCCACAGAGGCTGAACTCATTTACATTCCCACCAACAGTGTATAAGCATTCCCTTTTCTCCACAGCCTTGCCAGCATCTGTTATTTTTTGACTTTCTAATAATAGCCCTTCTGACTGATGTGAGATGCTATCTCATTGTGGTTTTGATTTGCATTTTTCTGATGATTAGTGATGTTGAACATTTTTTCATACGTTTGTTGGCCACTTGTATGTCTTCCTTTGAGAAGTGTCTCTTCATGTCCTTCATCCACTTTTTAATAGGATTACTTGGTTTTTGCTTGTTGAATTGTTTAAGTTCTTTATAGATTTTGGATATTAAACTTTTGTCAGATGCATAGTTTGTGAGTAATTTATTTAATTCTGTAGGTTGTCTGTTTACTCTGTTGATAGTTTCTTTTCCTGTGCAGAAGCTCTTTAGTTTAATTAGGTCCCATTTGTAATTTTTTGTTTTTGTTGCAATTGCTTCTGAGAACTTAGTCATAAATTCTTTCCCAAGGCCAATGTCCACAGTCGTACTTCCTAGGTTTTCTTCTTGGGTTTTTAGAGTTTGAGGTCTTACATTGAAATATTTAATTCATCTCGAGTTAAGTTTTGTATATGATAAAAGATAGGGGTCCAGTTTCATCCTTCTGCATAAGGCTGGCTGGTTATCCAAGTATACCACTTATTGAATAGGGAGTCCTTTCACTGTTGCTTATTGTTGTTGACTTTGTTGAAGATCAGATGGTTGTAGGTGTGTGACTTTATTTCTGAGTTCTTTAACCTGTTCCATTAGTCTATTTGTCTGTTTTTGTACCTGTATCATTCTGTTTGGGTTACTGTAACCCTATAGTATGGTTTGAAGTCAAGTCATGTGATGCCTCTGACTTTGCTCTTTTTATTTGGGGTTGCTTTGCCTATTTAGGCTCTTTTTTGGTTTCATATGACTTTTAGAATACTTTTATCTAACTATGTGAACAATGATGTTGGTAGTTTGATAGGAATAGCATTGAACCTGTGTATTGCTTTGGGCAGTACTGCCATTTTAATGAGATTGAGTCTTTTAATACACGAACATGAAATATTTTTTCATTTGTGTCATCTACATTTTATTTCAACAATGTTTTATAGTTCTCCTTGCAGAGATCTTTCACCTCCTTGGTTAGATGTAGTTCTAGGTATTTTCTGTTGTTGCTTGTATGGCTGTTGTAAATGGGATTGCATTCTTGATTTGGCCCTCAGATTGAATGTTATCAGCGTATAGATATGCTACTGATTTTCATACACTGATTTTTGTATCTTGAAACTTTACTGAAGTTTTTTTAAACACAGAGAATGCTTCCAGAAATATTTATGGGTGAATATCAAGCACAGATGGTAAAATTATTGGACCTAGCCCAGATGTGTAATTTGCATTATTTTTTAGGTAGATACAGCTCCAAAATACCTTTAGTTACAAGGGATAATAATTATGATTCCATCTCCTTTGTGATGTGCCAAGATAAATGTGTTTCCCAATCAGTCATGGATGCATGTGTCCAGGTGTGCTGCAACATGCAACTTTCTGGCAGCTGGTGAAATGAATCATCCGCTGAAGATACAACACCTTTTATGGCCTTCCTCCACCTAGACAATAAAATCTTCCTAAATTTGTGACCTAATAGAAAGATGATGATTAATTTAGATTAGTGAAAATACCAACGTGTATTAAAATATATCGAATGCAGAGTAAGTTTCCATGATCTCAATTGACTACACTTTAGGTGTAATTTCATTTTGAGAAATCTTTCAAATTATCAACCGTTACTCCATGAAATAACTTCTGAGCTGCTATTATAAGTAGATGGTATAGGACAGTTCCTTAAGTGTTGTATCAAATGAGAGACAAAGGTGGGCGAAATTCCTGTTTGTGTGATTACATTTATAACGTTAAGAAATTTTCCCATAATCTTTCTTACAATGTTTTCTTCTCCAAGAATAGCTTTGAATTTATGGAAGTAGCAATCTTTCAAATACAACAATTGCTCTTGAACTTTTATAATAACATAAGAATATTGCCTTTACCAATTATCTATAACATGATGGCTGTTTCCACAAATTAATATATTAGAGTAAGGATTGTATTTTGAGGGACATGAATGTCCAAAGTTTGGACCATGAAGATGATAGAATCTCAAGGAATAACTGAATTTTAAAAGGCTTCTCCACCACCCAAAATGGCATATATAGTAATAATGATTGCTACTGTGTACATTTGTTTTAAAAAAATCACAGTGCTTGTGCAAGTGTAATGAATTTTGCCTTATGACGTGACTTTTGTGGTGACTATGCAATCTGTCATTGTTCAAAAAGTTACACAGTGCACAGAACATGTCATTGAGATGTACAATGTTGGTAATCCTGCTCTTAGATTGATAAATCATGTCTTGTGTTGATGAAAGGCAAGAAATGAATTGCTTTTCTTTGACCTTGGGGGTCTGAGATTAGCCAGTTTGTCCATTAGCCTTGTTCCAGTGTTCTTCTCACTTCATTTATTCCTTCTGTTTTGAAGAGTTGGAAATAGTAGACTTAGAGGAAATCAGTAAACCTTGATATCATTAGTCATTTTTGAAAAACAGGCTATCAACACACTCTGAATAATCAACTTTAATAGAAGGTTTAAATAATCAGAGTGTCATGTTTAATTAATACTTTGCCTACTTCCAATTTATATTAATTGATGCCTCAAAGTCAGCACACCTTGTACCAATGATAACTTTGAAGAAGTGAAATTTGGTTTGGGAAAAATGCCCAGAGACCTTTAAGGCAGTGTGATCAACCAGATTGGTCTACAAATGATCAACAATCATGTTATTTGCATTCAGTTCAGATGTTACAGTCTTAAATTCTTAGTGTGTCTGTATTAATTGCTTATTGATCGTGTAATTCTTTACGATACTCTTTTATAAGGCCTATTGCTTGTAGGACGGTTTTATAACTGTTACCTGAGTAAAAAACATGAGAAAACAAAATAGGTAAAATATCTTGCCCAAATGTGTTGTAGCAGAGTTACATGACTAAAGACTAAAGGTTAATTGAAGTCTTTTATCTTGCATTTTGACAACTTAACAATGCAACTTGCTTTCTTTCTCTTTTTGTTTTTTGAGACAGAGTCTCACTTACTCTGCTGTCCAAGCTGGAGTGCAGTGGTGTGATCTTGGCTCACTGCAGCCTCCACCTCCCAGGTTCAAGCGATTCTCATGCCTCAGCCTCCCAAGTAGTGGGAATTACAGGCATGCGCCACTATACCCAGCTAATTTTTGTATTTTTAGTAGAAATGGGGTTTCACCATGTTGACCAGGCTGTTCTTGAACTTCTGACCTCAAGTGATCCACCTGCCTCAGCCTCCCAAAGTGCTGAGATTACAGGCATGAGCCGCCACACCCAGCCAAGAATGCATCTTTACATGCATTATAGTTTTCTAACCTAATAGTTGCTAGAAAATAACATATAATATCTTAACTATATATGTGCAGATTACAGCAATATTGTACTTTGTAATCTTTTTATTACAAGTCAATGTTGTCTACATTTTTAGACATTTAATATTATTTTAAAGAATATTTCCAAAGTTTCTGTTATAAATACTCAAGTTATATGTTTTTAAGATATGTATTAATTTATTTACAAGTTTATAAAGATCTTCCCTGGGGCAAAATGAGGCATGTCTGTACTAATGACAATATGACATCCTTAGAATTATCTTAAAATGTGACACTGCTTTTCTTCAATTGTTGAAATAATTGATACCTAAATTAGAATCCTTCTGGTGTTTTTTTTGCTTTTCTTTAGAAAATATATATAAAGCTTGGTGAATCCATTTTTAAATATGTTTCACAGTAGAAATAGAATTGTACTAGTTGAGCCACTGAGGCAGACAAAAGATCGGTATTTGGCCAGATGTCACAGAGAAGAGATGATTCTATGTTCAAAGAACAAGGTCACCAAATTGCTCTCCCTTGCTTTTGTTCACTCGAAAAATTTCTGACATTAATAGAACATGTGGTTGATGTACCTTGGGATCAAAATTCCTGCATTTCTCTGCATCACATATGCATAAAAAATACATTTTGCCCAAAGACAGTTTGTTCATATAAGGCTGAAGTGTCAAATAAGTGGTGCAGAAATTATAGGATTATGTTAAAATATTTTATCGTGGGGTAATCAAAGAAGACAGATATTAATCCTTCAAGTTCTTTGTGGAAGCCATTTAGCTTTCCTTTCTTTCTTTTTTTAATTGTAAGGATTCTTTTTTTAATTCCACTATGAGGCAAAATTTGAAGGGCAATGCTTTACTTTCTTTCATAGTAGTTGTTTCAAAGTTCTAATTTTAATCTCATTGAGTTTTATATTTTGAGGCTAGAACAATAAACTCTTGTTTTAGGAGCAACAACGTTGGCTGATTTAGTTTTATGCTATGTTTCTGTTCTCTTTAATTAGCTGAGAGAGAGAGAGGGAGGGAGAGAGAGAGAGAGAGAGCAAAAGAGAGAGAGAGAATACAAGTGGCATGATAAGTAGAGTCATAGAATCACAGAATTTCAAAATTTGAGGGGACCTTGAAGTCCATCTAATCCTTTTTAACCAGATGCAGAGATCTTCTCTATAATACCTTTACACAACAATAATTCATGTATGATAAATTGAGAAAGTATTAATATAACTTCCTTGAACTGGGCTATCAGCCTTTTTTACTTCCTTATGCTAGGTAGCAACCTGCTAATTGCTATGACTATTTCAAGCCTAGATAAATTTTTGTTAGCTGGCATAAACGATGGGTCAAATATTTTGACTGCAATAGATACAACCAAAATGAGAGTTAAATAAAATATGCCAGAGATTCCAGAGTTAGTATCTTGTTATCTGAAAAGAAATACCTTCCATAATCAGAAGCAGTAAGTCAGCTATTAGATTGTCTCCAGCTTTTGAGTCCACATGTATGTAGACCCCCTCATCCATATTCTTATTTATGCATATAAGCTGCCCTTGTTCTTTTCTTTATGTCTGGATTTGAAAGTTAGGTGTTTGTGCCCAAAATGAGGTTCACAAGTAAAGCTTACATTCTGTGTCATACTTGGTGAAAAACTTCTTGGACAACTAAAATCTAGTCCAAGGCCTGCTGCCATCTGGGCATTCATGCAGATGCAATGTTGTTTAAGATTCTCACTGAAATAGGATAATGTCACATGTGGTTCACTAAGGGTAGAGACAAAATGCATTCAGGTTATTATATTTACACACACCATGCACTGAAATTATTTTGGTAACTTTATTCTAGTCACATTCCAACACTGACTTAGATTATTGATCTGCTCAGGAAAATGAGCAACTTTTGAATTTGGATAGGCACAAGCTAAAACTGTATTACCAATGTAAACATCTAAAATGAACCAAGTGAAGTTGAGACTTTCCAGTGAAAAAAATATTTTCTTCTATGAACTATAAAAACATCTACTTGCTGAGTCTTTGAAAATAGCACTGGTTCAGGAAATCAAAATTCTAATCCTGTCTCTTTTTAACTAGCTGTTTGACCTTGGACAGACCTCTAAATTGCTTCTGAATCTTTGTTTACCAGTTTTAAATGGAAGATGATAATCCCTATATTATAGTTCTCATGGGGTTGTGAGGATAAAATATGTGAAATTTAAAAATGTTAATGAGCTCTACAAGTAATATACAAACACCATCTGCAACCAAAACCTATATTCTTCAAAGATTAGAATATTTTATAATCTTTGAAAAAATTAGAGGATTAGCATAATTGTTTTATGAACGGGGAGTGCCTTTTCACATACATGACCTATTAATCAGCTTGAAAAGTTGTTCTGCATCATCAGCAAAGTGCCCAATTATTAGTAGTTAAAAGGTTCAGAAGATGATGAGAATCGCTATTTATTTTATAGTCTACTAACCTCCCTCAGGTGACAATATGCTCACACATTGTAATCAGAATGACTTCCTGGCAGATTTTTTTTTCCTTCTTAACCAAATATTTGTATGCTCACACTCCTATTGTCATTGTCACTGTTGGCTGGTTGTGCTGATATAATGGATGGACTGTTTGTGTTTCTACTGAAGTCACCTATTTTTAGGTTTACTATCTTACCAAGAAACTCCTTTATGACGTCTGACAAACAAGATCTTGATCTGAGTGGCTGACATCATGTATTTTAATATTTATTTTTACTTTTTCTAGAAAAGGAGCTATTCTGTTGATACAAAACAGAAGAATACAAATACAAGGTCACTCCCAGATAATTTTTATGAATTTTTGTTTAATTTAAAAATATAAGACATTCATTAAAAACACAAACAGTATCTGCTTTCTAACAAGTAGATTGATTGCAGCATAAAAGTAGCACCTCAGATTACTTTTAATAACATACTGTATATTATCTTCATTCTGCGGTGGAGAAAGCTGAAGTTCAGAGTAGTGAAGTAACTTCCCATATCCATGTAGTTAGCCAATGAGAAGACCAGAATTGCAATCCACGTTTGCCTGGTTCTAGATCTCATACTCTTTCTAACATGACAGCTGGTCTTTGGGAAATAAAAAAAAGCTGATCCTTGAGGGTACAAGGTGGCTAAATGGCTAAGGAAGTAATTTTGCTATGGAAGAGAAAGTTGGAGGAAGAATAGAACCTAGAAGAGTAGAACAGAGAAGTGAAGATGTCTCAAGCAGCGGGTGAGCATACATACAGCCATAGAAGAATTCTTGGTTTTAGGGAACAGTATGTAGACTGTTTTGACTAAAGGAAAGGATTGTGAAGAGGAGTCAAAATCAAGATAGTGGTAGGATGTGGATAAGGGGATACAGCAACTCTGAGCCTCTACTATCAGAATTTTGGATCTTATTCAGTAGCCAATGGTGGGCCAGCAACTCTTAGCCTCTACTATCAGAATTTTGGATCTTATTCAGTAGCCAATGGTGGGATGGAGGGTGGGAAAACTGTTGCAAGTTTTGAATGTATGGAAGGCAGTGCTTGGAGACAATTAACTTTATGACAATTTTAATGGATTTTCATTTTGTGACACATATGCAGTTTTTAAAACGTTATAGTCTATGAAGATATGTTTTAGTTTTATTTGCATGTTTTTTTTAATAAAAGCAAGTAACTCTGTTAATTGCCTCATACACCTGCATCATTGCTAAAGTCAAACAATATGATAAATCATATGGCAGAAATTATGACAAACAGCATCATAATCTCCACACTGTCCAAGCCCAAAGATATGGATTAGACTGCTTAGAGAAGAAGGATGCATCAGTATAGTGGTGTTTACATACTATGCAAAAATATAGAGCTATCTTACTATCATTTATTTTCCCTGACAATGGAAGAACAAATGGGATTTAATTAAATGAGAACATAGTTCATTTTAAAATTAAATTTATATTTCAAAAGCATTGAAATGAGAATTTGGTTAAGCATTGGAATTCTCAAAATAGAGATAAAAAGGATTATTGTTTAGCCACAATTTAAAGGATATTCAGGTTGAAAAAATGACAGACTATTGCCTAAATGTGTTTCTAGTTCTCAAATATTATAGTTACCTTTTTAGATTGCTGAATATATGGGAACCAATGTAGGGAAGCACACCTTACACTACAGGCCTATTTTCTTGGGGTGGGGAGGGAAGAAGGTGTCGTGTACTTGTAAAGCAAAGGAAATCCTTAGTTAGATTTTCCTTATTCTTGTAAGTATGGTAAGGTCAAATAGAAATCTTAGGTCAGAGTTTCTAAATATTTCAAATAAGATGTATTAACGATTTGATTTTACTCATTTCGTATTCTAAGTGAAGGGAGGTATAAGGAAGAGAGTAAAATAGCAATGCCAGTGCACGATATGAGTCAGCCTGGGGACAGCGGGCAGTTCCAGGCACAGTGAGCATCACACTGGTCTTGTGAAGGTAGCTCTGGACTTGGAGTCAGGTGGCCCCAGTTTTAGCTCTTGTTTTGTAAATATTTGATTTTATGTCCTTAGCTACATCTTTTGTCCTCTCTGAGCCTCTGGGTTATCAGCTGCAAAAAAGAAATGGTAGAGTAGCAAATTCTGAGTCTCCCTTCAACTCTAGCATGTTCTATGATTCTTGTCAACGACACACGAGTACCTAGTTTGACAAGGAGAGTACGTCACTATGGGAGCATGGCCGAAGGGTGGAAATGTAAACAGAATATCTGTCTTAGGGACACTTAAGAAAAAGTGTCAAGAACATGAATCAAGAGAAAGGGATGCTATGGCCATTTTCCAGATCCCATGATGGTTAGGAGATTAGGCAGGACCAAAGTTTCCTCAGTTGTCTCAGAAACTGTTAAGAAGTTTGAATGGGTAAATGGAGGAAATGGGTCCAAATTGGCACCCCTTCAAAGTGGAAACTTAGTTATTAGATCTGAAGATCTAGGATCATATCCAACCTATAGAATTGAATTCTACTTAAGGGATCACCTTAAGTAGAGTGTCTTGTGACATATGGAGTGTACCAGGAAAAATATAGATTTTAAAAATGCTTGTTAAGAGTACCATTAATGTGGCACAATGATGAATCCCTAATCCTATTTACTACTTTTACTATATATGCCCGCAGAAGATATAAAATGATCTGTAGCCTCTGTGGTCCAGAAGGTTTATATTAGTCTTTTATTATGTGATTCATTATTTTTCTCAATAGCGTAGACATATGGGATTGCCCATAAGTATCTATAGATGCAATTATATGAGAGGAATCTTTTCTGATGGGTCTGCTACATTTCAGTATTAGACATTCCCCATAATTTAGTTAGGATTGCATTTCTAGATTTCTAATATGCTGCATACATAAAGAAAGAGAGGGAGCAATCCTTGTCATGACTTTCAAAAGTCTGCATTCATTCATTCATTCCTTTTCCCAACTAAGTGGGTATTCTAATGCTTACCTTAAGAGCTTTGTGAGAATTAGATATAATTTATGGCTGTGTCTGACAATGCTTTGCTCATAGTAGATACTTATTTAATGGTAGATGGTTTGCTTTTTACTGATATTGAACATCATGTCATTAGTTCATTTCTCACCTATAGGGACTATCAGATCAGGATTTGTGGACATAGGGAAGCTGTTTCTTTTCTTCTGTACTGCTTGAGTGTTGGCTTTGACAAAACCCATGCTCACAAGGGAAAAGACACCCTTACTTGAAACACCCGGCCATGGGAAACGACAGTTATCTCAGTCTCAGAGTTAGAGCATTTCTAATCTCCAATGCTGGAGGTTGTTTTTCAAGAACATATAATATTTTATAATTGGCTTTCTAAGGAGACAGGCTCATTTTTTTTAAATCACATGGTTTTCCTTGCTATTTAGTGCTGTACCATATTATCTTTCTTTCCCTTTCTTATATGCTCTGTCTTAAAATTATAGAAGTGGAAAAATACATCTTTCTGTCACAAAAGTTTAAACAATAACCCATACTGATACATATTATTGAGAATGCAGTGATCAAATACAAAGGTCACTGTTTTATATATCAAGCTGTACAATACTGTATGAAAAATAGTTTATGATATCAAGTTCATGGCATAGCACTAAAATATGCCATAATATGTAAAAACTAGAGCTTATAATAAATAGCCATATAGCACAAAATGAGATATTAAAGAATAGAATGTCTGATTTTATGAGCAAAGTCACTTCTAGGTCCTGGGAGACTGCTCCTCACACAATGCTTTTCTTGGTATCCCAAGTCCCACCTCTTCCAAAGAATCTCTTCTATTGGCTTTTCACGATGCTATTCCTTCTTCCTCCCTGATATTCTATGGTTATGGCCGTTCTCTAAGAGACAGATAGCAAAAGATTTATTATAGTAATGTCTCCAAATTTCAAAATGGTTTCAATTATCATATTACCTGTGTGTACAAATAGTTCTCTACTTGGTTACCTTCTTCTATTCACACATTGACTTGGCTTAATGTATTGGACTCATTGTCATAATTAAAACCACAATTAATTTGACCTTGAGAAAATAAATTATCAAAGCCTGTGATGTTAGAAGGGGAGGAGCCATTAAAATTCACAACCCTTTTATTGTGAAGCTAATGAAATAGAAGCCACAGAGATGATTAATTTGTCTATATTTATAAGTTAAAATCTTGATCCTTTTCTAGTGCTCTTTCCAAATGCTTAGTGTTGTTGAATAGAAATCTAAGAAAGATGGCTATGGCAAGATTTTAGCCTTGAAATTAGCTGGGGGAAATGTAATCATTAGACGTGACCTCTATGTCATTTGAGAATAGAACAAAACTGCTTTTAAAAATGTGTAAGAGCATTAAAATTTGCCTGCGTTCGACTTTCTAAAGCTGTTAGTCAAATAGATAATGAAAGAGGGTGCTAGGCTAGTTGAAGTAAGTAATACATTTCAGGTCGTTTACTGAAGGTCATTTGGTTAGAAGACTAAAATAGAAAGTTTACGATTAGGAAATGCTGAAATGTTAGAATATTATAAGGAAATAGCTGCTTTTTATTGTCTTTAACATCTTTACAGATACACTGTCTCTTAAAATAGGTTAAATATCATTTGTGGAGGCAATATTTAATTTTTCTGTTATTGATATTGTCAAACAAAGTCTCACTTTCTATATTCTGG
Organism: Trachypithecus francoisi; assembly: GCF_009764315.1. Taxonomy (NCBI): domain Eukaryota; kingdom Metazoa; phylum Chordata; class Mammalia; order Primates; family Cercopithecidae; genus Trachypithecus; species Trachypithecus francoisi. The sequence continues at coordinate 135,023,766 of NW_022681454.1, read as the reverse complement.
CCTGAGGCAAGTAAAAGAGAAATTTAAATAGAAAACAAGATTAACTTTGTTTTCAGCCAGAAAATGACAAAAAGAAATGAGTGAGATAGCAAGTGGAAGTCATGATTTTAAGATACTATTCTCTAGCTGCTCTGGGTCTTATGGAAAAAGGTTAAATGTGTTTTAAATATATGTAAGTGTTTAGCTATTTAATCCTCATAGTGCAGTGTCCTCTTGCCAAGGAGAAGTGATCAAGTGGCAAATGTTGGGGGAAAGCCACTAGAAATTGAACTCAGTGATGTCTTTCTCTGAGCTACGGAATTGTTTGTCTTTATGCCAAGTCACAACGTGGACTCTGAACTGCAGCAAGGCAGAAAGCTTCAGTTTGAATACATAGGTGCTTTTCAAACCATTGGGCTTATGATGCAAGCCTGTGGCTAGGCAGAGCAGGTATTTCCTGTTCTCTAAAAGATAGTGCTAGTTCTATTCTATTGTTGCCATATCTATAGCGATACCTGGGTGGAAGTCCCTCCCTGCTTAACCCTGCCTCCTCCACTCCCTGCCTCTGATCTATGGGCACTTAGAAACACAGGATATCCTGATTATCCTGTTTCAGTATTTCTCATAATGGACACATATTTGTTTATTCTATTTTTAAATGACGGGGACACAAATCTCTACCCAGTAGTTGTGGTCGATGATCCATTTAGTTAAATGAAGAAAGGAAAATTTATATGTATTCTGTACCATATCGGAAATCAAAGTAAAACTTTATGATTGTGGTATTTTCAGTAACAATATATAGCATTTCCTCCTTTCTTTTAATAATAATAGACATATTTAAAATGTCAAAAAATTATGATGAAATTAAAAATCACCTGTAATATCTTAATCACATCAAATAAAAGTCCTCACTGTTATTATTTTGATATTTTGTTTTCCCCCATCGTTTGTGTGTGCATGTGCATGTATGTATTGCATTATATTGCTTGAGATAAATGTTAATGTGCATGTTTCTTCCTAACTTTGGTGTTATATAATGTATTTACTTGGTCGTGTATTGTCTGATTCCCAAGGCCAGAGCCTTGTCTGTACCGTTACAGCCGTATCTCTGATGACTGGAAGGTTCCTCCAAGTGTGCCCTGCCCTTTAGATTTGCTGCATCTCAAGCTCAACTCCAGTGCTTTCTGTTTATGTGCTATAGATCTGTCTCACCATCTTCATTTCATGTCATTTTATTACATTTTCCTATATCACCTAGATCTTAGTAAAGAACATTTTTAATGCTAGTGTAATATTTCTTTGGGGGGATGTGCCAATATTCTTGTGGTAACTTTCTTGTTGGACATTGAAAGCATTCCTAATGTTTCTTAATGTATTAGGCTGGTGCAAAAATAATAATAATTCTGGGTTATACATTTCATATATACATATTGGATATGTAAGGATTCACATCCTTACATAGAATAGATCTAGAATAGATTGCTAGAAGAGAATTGCTCTGTCAAAGGCAACAAACTTTAAAACAGTTTGTCTGTTACCAAGTTGCTTTCCAAAGTGGGTATATTAATTTCCTCTCTCAACAGCAATATCTAAGAATACTTACAGTGTTGGGTGTCATTATTTTAAAAAATCCTGGTTAATTGAAAGGCAAAAATTACACCTCATGGTTTGAAACTGCATTCATTTGATCACCAGTGAGGCTCAACACTTCCAGCATTTTTAGTAGCTACATGTGGTTACCATTTTGGAGCATGAATATTGGTGATTCATCAGAATTCTTTGTATATTACGGGTATTGATTCTTTTTTATATTATTTGTAAAAAGTTTACCCCAGTTTTTCACATCACTCAATTTTCTTTATGATCCCAGCTTACAAAACTTGTGATTTTGTTTCTATAATTTGTAATCAGATACAATAACCATTTTTAATTTCTGTATTGCTATTATGATCCTCAAATTTTTACATCCCTAGATCATTTTCATCTCACCCATATTTTCTGTTTGTTTGTTTTCTTGGTTTCTTTTTTACAGCCCACTCTTTACCTTATCTGGAATGGATTTTTTTTTAAACCTGATATAATATAGGCTCTTGACTTTCCCCCAAATTTCTCAATATCCCAGTATTAGCAAATAGTCATATTACTCCTTAGTTTATGATACTTACATTACAAATATTGATACTTGTCATTATATTAATATATTTTTATATTATATACTAAGTTGTACTTCAAGGTAATCTATTCCACTTGTGGTTTTATAGATATATCAAGCAATTAGTATATAATTTTATTAAAAGTTTGTAATACTCTTTTTTTAATCTGAAGGGAAAGGTAGCCTCAATTTTTATTATTTTTCTCTGAATAAGTTGACTTTGAGTATAACTTATATTTGCATGGAGGTAGTTTTTACTCTTGGCTGTTCATGTGGATGAAGAAAATCTGTATAGTGCTTTTAAATTTAAAGCTTGTGGTGTTTCAACTTATCTTGGTAGTGTTATCTCTCATAATTAAATCTGTTCTATATAAAGATATAGTCCATGTATATGGCTGAGTCTTTTATAGTCCAAAAATTTATTTTTCTGTGTACTATGGTTTATTAACTTGACTTATTTTTCTTCTTTCAGATTTAAAAAATGTTAACTAATTAAAGTAACTTCCCAAATACCTACCAGTGACATTAATCTTCCTCTTTTTGTCTTTTGTTCTTTTTACCCCCTAAATCCTATTAATAGAGCGACTTTTTAATATGATTTTCTACTTTTCAGAATACTTCTTAATAATATAGCAAATGCCTAAATATTAATGGAAGTATTAATGGAAACATGCAAAAAATATTTCTTTATGATTCTCATAATTATTGAAATTGTCTTAGATTAAACATGAATAAATTTGATTATTATATATGTATTCAAATTGTTGGATATATAATCCTGAGAAACAATCCTTCACTACATATGTTATAAAAATGGTAATGAACACATTACCTAAGAAGTGTACGCTAGAAATAATAAGATACCTTTTCCTTCTTGACATCTTTCTTCTTTTTGAACCAAGTATCTATAGAAAAATATTTGAATCAAATTTTAATGAAATTATTATTAGAGGTTTGCTACTTTTCTTACAAAATGGCAATATCGCCAGGCACAGTGGCCCATGCCTGTAATCCTAGCACTTCGGGAGGCCAAGGTGGGAGGATCACCAGAGGTCAGGAGTTTGAGACCAGCCTGGCCAACATGGTGAAACCCTGTCTCTACTAAAAATACAAAAATTAGCTGAGTGTGGTGGTGGTTGCCTGTAATCCCAGCTACTCAGGAGGCTGAGGCAGAAGAATCGCTTGAATCTGGGAGGTGAAGGTTGCAATGAGCTGAGATTGTGCTATTGCACTCCTGCCTGGGTGACAAGAGCAAGGTTCTGTCTAAAAAAAAAAAGAAAAAAAAAAAGGCATTATCAATGTAAGCCTATTTCATAACAAGTCTTTTTTTCCCCATGGTGCTTCATCCTCACTTGGCATATTCTAAATATGCATTCACAAAACACAACTGTGTTGCTCTTTCAACTTCAGTAGTCACGGAGGGAGCTCAGTATTTTGACAACGAATGTGAACTGGCCATTCGTTGTACATTTAGAAGTGAGTCTTCCTTGTGCTCCTTTCCCTTCCAGGTGTTGACATTATTTCTGTCTGTGACTATTTTTCGTTGGCTGGTTTCTCTAGAATAGTGAAGGCTGATCCTTTCCATGTCACTCACACCCTGTTTGTTTGTAGCCAACTCCCCACTGGTGACTGCTGGCTGATCATACCATGCTGTTTTTGTATTTTATGGAGAAATGTTCATGTGTGGCTGCTGTGTTTGATATTAAATCTGAGATGAACTTCAGGAGGTTTCCTGCTTTTTATTATACATAATTTTGGCTAGGGACAGTGTTATCCTGTTCATAAATCAGGTATTCTCAGAGATTTAATAATTTAGAATTCACATGAAGATTTGGTGGAATAAACATTTCCTTTCTCTGTTAAGCTGCCTCTTAACTTTCTTCCTTTTTCGCCTTTCTCTTCACTGCTTCCATTTTTTCAAGTCTTCTTTTAGTCTTTGCCAAAAATAAAAAAAATAATAAAACATAAGACAACAACGAAAGAGGCCAAAGAAGCCAGAAACCCTTTCTGCCTGTGGTTACAAGCCACATAAAAATCTAGGGGGAGCAGCATGCCAGAGAGAGGGTCTTCCATGTCTTGTCCTGTTTGAATTTTAGATTCCATGAGAGGATGAATTTTTGTGTGTAGCTGATGTCTTTATCCCTTTACTTATTAAAGCATCTAGCATATAGAAGATATTTAACAAACATTGATTAAATGAATGAACTCGATATAAAGAATGTTAGTAAATGCAATGGGAAATATCCTCCTGAAATTCAGATGATTTTAAAAATATTTCTTGCAATAAGGTTTTGATAAAAGCTAAAGTTATAAGATATAGTGACTTATGAAAACATTGCATGAGATAATACGGTCAATGTATGTGACCTTCCAGAGGTCTGACCTGATCCCACAGACAGCCTTTTTAGAATGCAGGAGAGTGAACAGATCACTTATCCTTTAAATGATCTTCTGTAATTATCATTATTTTTCAGCCAGGCTGACACTTTGAAGTTATAATGATGGAAGGTACTTTGATGTGCTATACTGCTGCTTGAGGACAGAATCACATCTTCAGGAGACAGGAGAAGAGATTGTAAAGTTGGCATCCTATTCTCTCCTGTGAATTGACAGAGCAAAGCAAATGCAGAAACTTCTTTAGGATGCCTGTTACATGAGCAAGTGGGCTTAACTGAGTTTTCAAAGAATTCTGTTAAACAATCTTTAGGGATTAGTTTTATGTGCTACAATTATTAAATAATGAACTTTCAAGAAAACAAACTTTAGATTTCACCAAGTCAACACCCTTGTCAACTCATGGGGAAATGTAAGTCCAGAGAGATTTGGTGATCTTTGTTTCTGCTAGTGATGGGGACATGACTTGACCCAGACTTTTCCATAATTCTGTGAAATCAAGTGAATACAAATACCAGAGACAGAACTCCAGAGAAAAGATGTCACCAAAAGACAATTTACATTTGGGATGGTATATATAAACATTTTTCTTGATTGTAGGAATTTAGAGTATAAAGCTGAGGGAAATGATGGAAGAAAAGGGAAATTAAGAGATGGACAACTGTATGAACCAATTTTGTTTCCCTTGGGCAGAGAGTCCCTGAGCCATAAGATAGTGTCACTTGACTTGAGAAAAATGTTCCTCGAGAGAGGGACGTGAATGTTTGTAGTCTAAGAAAAGGCATTAGTAAATATAAAATGAGTGCACAAAAGCTTATTTTTCACAAGTTTTAACTTTTGAGCTGAAAGATAAAAGATCACAACATTTCCATTTCTGTGGGGAATATGAATAAATTGACAGCCTGAGGAGAGGAGAGTCAGGGCTTACTGGAGGTTCTGCCATTCTGAGCGCCTTTGTGACCTTTTCAGGAAGCTGTCAACTGTTCCAACCAGGAGTCTTCATCATCACTTCCTTGACAGTGACGTATTATCTCTCTGAACTGGCAGGGTGCTTAGCCCATCAACTCTTTTTTTCTCTTTCCCACCTTTCCTTCTGCTCCATTCAGCTGCTATATCATGTCCTCTGTGGCCTTGGCATGTGGATTTACCACTTTTACTAAAGCCAGGCCATTGTTATTGGCTTTGCTATCAACTTTATACTTTTCCTACTAACATTAGCTTCATTTGCTAAAGTTATTTTTCCCTTAATTACCCTAAGAGTACAAATAGAGATTTGTTGCAGTGAAAAATTATTTTCAATTTTAGGGTCAAATGTGTACATACATACCTATATAATCATTTATATATAGGCATTTTATAAAAACAAATTTTTATATATTTTATTTATTTATTTATTTGACATGGAGTCTTGCTCTTGTTGCCCAGGCTGGAGTGCAGTGGTACAGTATTGGCTCACTGCAACCTCTGCCTCCTGGGTTCAAGTGATTCTCCTGTCTCAGCCTCCTGAGTAGCTGGAATTACAGGTGCCCAACACCACACCAGGCTAATTTTTCTATTTTTAGTAGAGATGAGGTTTCACCATGTTGGCCAGGTGGGTCTCGAACTCCTGACCTCAGGTGATCCACCTGCCTTGGCTTCCCAAAGTGCTGGGATTACAGGTGCGAGCCACTGTGCCTGGCCCAATTCATATATATTTTAAACTATACTTTAGGAAGCCAGCATTGGGTCCATAAAGCAATGTGAAGACATGACTTGGAGCATCTAGAACGGTGATTTTAAACCTACTTCAACTACTGGAGCACATCTTTCTTTGACAGAATGTCAATACATGAAGCTAGTAAAAGAGGACTCATCTGGTTGAAATGAGTGAGAACAGGGTATTCTATAATCTCACTGCTCATCTTATATTCTAATTTCCAGAGCACCCTACTTGAAAGCCAGTTGTTTAGTTGACCACAAGATGTCAAAGTGAAATGATCAACATTTGTTGCACTTGCCTTTACTGGTCAGAAATGTTGGAGGCAATTTTGGGTGGTAGAAGCAGTTTCATTTGGCACAATTGAATGTCTCCATGTTTACTTGTTTCATTTCTTATTGTGCAGCAGAAATGTGATGGGACCTGGTTTGTGTGTGTACAGTATAAGTTTTCTCAGTTCCTTCTAAGACCTGTGTTTACTGTCTAAGGGAATTTTGACTTATTTCCATTTACCATGCCAAAGTGTGTGTATTTATTTTATGTTGCCTTGTTTTTAGCATACGAGTATATTAACTTAACGTTGCTTGTCTTATCATGTGTCCTTGGGCAAAACAACAGGCAATTATACTTTGTTCTTTGTTGGATGGGTGGCAATTTTCAAAAGTGCAAGATATTTTAAAATTTCACAATAGTGAACAATGGGGTTGATCTCTGCTCTGTTTTGGGGAAGTGTGAGTAATAATAATGCTTATCTCTCCTAGCTTTTAAAGATGAAATCAGTTTTTATTTGATATTACAATTTAGAACATCATTTTAATAATTTTATGTCATATATTTGTGTCTTATAAAACAAGTAATATATTGTAAAGTAAAATTTAATGAGGAACCATTTTGAGTCTTGTATAGACTAACTAAAAGCTACAGAAAAGTCTTGATATAATGAGGTCCTTCATTCTCTTATTAGTTAGAATAATGCTAATTGCTACAGCAGACAACCCACAACATTTCAATGACTTTACACAATCAAAAGTTAATTTTTAAAAATTATGTAACAGTCCATTGTTGGTGTCCCTGGCTACTGGCGGGCTGCCTTTCACATATTTATTCTGTGACCCATATTCCTTCCGTCATGTGGCTTTGTCATGCTATAGGTCCTTTTCAACTCAGGAAAAGGAGGTCACAGGGTGACCCACTTAACCACCTTGGTCTTCAATGAACACATCTACTCACTTTCTGTTTGCAAGAATGAGTCACTTTCCCCTCCTAGACACAAGAGAGGCTGGGAAATGTAGTGTGTCTGCTTTGTTAGCTGCTTCTCATATATAACTTACACTTTGGAAAGGGAACACAAACTTTTGGTGAGTAATTAGTTGTCTGAGCTGTAAATCTGAATCTCAGAAACACTATTATAAAAATGGTTCACCGAAATGTTGCATTATCTTAGTGTTCTGTAGACCAAATCCTGAAGAAAATAATAAATTAAAAAAATTAATAACAACCTAACAGATAGAAGAATTGAACATCAGTGTAAAATTTAATTTTTTACTATTAAAATATGTTGTCTTCTTAGTTATTTAATTGCTAGTATTTTGTTTAAAACCAATTTTGTTTTTGTACACTAGAACTTCCCTACAAATATGTTTGTGTTTATCCATGATAAATATGGATAACTGTAATATATCTGTAAGACACACTCTAAATCTTTAGAAAATGAGAAAAAAATGAGATGCAGACAATGCAAATTTTTTGTGTGTATGAAATGCAAGCAAATGAAAATTTACTCTCAAGCTACATTTTGCTGAATAATTTTATTTAGTCATGAATTTATTCTAATACTAGAATAAAAATAATGAATAGATAAAACTGCTTATATGTATGTTTCTGATTGCTTATTATTCTGTAGTTCTGAGTTGTAAGTTTTCATTTTAGTTCATTTTTCTATGTGGTGGTGGCTAAGAATGACCCTTCTGGCCATTTTTCTATATGGCTTTGCTGCACTTTTCTCCTTCCTTTATGCATCTCTGCACATTTTTCCATGAGCTTCCTTTAGCCCTGCCGTCTTTTAATCTTTGTCTGTTCATTTCTTACATCTCCCTACAGGTCTCTCTGTCTTCTCTTCTTTTATGGAGTTCTTCATCTGTGGACAATGGAGAATGGTGAGATTTAGATTAGACATCAGTGGTATTGAAATTTAAAATGTCTCAGTGAAAACACCCATAGCCTTGCCATGGTTCAGTAAGAAGCAGAGGGCAGGTGTTTGATGCTGGAAATCAGTGAGATCACTGTGTACATTTATGTAACAATATGCTCGGCCCATCACTTTGTTCAGCCTTGGCCCAGAATCATCATTAAGCATGAACATGAACCATAGACCTTTAAAAAATGTTCATAAATAGGCTTATTGAATGTTTTCTTCCTCTTGCTATATATTTTTTCAGTGATCACCTATGCCTTACCTGCAACTATGTGCTGTATCTCTTCAAATACATTTCATTTATAATGTTTTTAATAGCCCAATTCCCACTCAGTAGAAAACTAGAGTTACCGCCATAGCACTAAATGACAATGAGGCAAAATCACTGAAAACACACAAAGAAATGTGTGTTCTTCTACAGATGCTCTCAGTCATTTGTAGTCTAAGTTTTTTCATGTCTGGAAAACTATGTGTTTTCTTGAATGCTTTCTTATAATTCAATCCCTGCTAGAAATGTCAGAAATCAGAGAGGCAGATAGGACAGTTCCATGTCAAGGGGTCTCTGGAGAGTTTAGTGTGAGCAAGAGTCAGGGAAAGTATGTCAAAATGTATGGAAGAAAACTTACGTGAATGAAAAATACAGATAGCTTTTCTTTGAAATGTACTCATTTACTTTTTTTGTCTGCAACACATGACTGAAGTTTGAAGGGTAGAATAAAATTAACAGCTGTGGTAATAAGATAAATAGAGTACTTCTGCAAAAAAGTAAATTGGTGGGTCGAAAAGAGAGAAGTGAGAGATGTTTGCGTCATTTCTGGGTCAGACTTACAGAAAAGCTTTCAAGGTCTTTACCTTTAGAGGGTCACTGTAAAGAAAATGTGAAACAAGTATGATTCAAAAATAAATGCTTTCAATCAAAAGGTACTTAATATGATTATAAGTACTTTATGTTGAGATAAATTACAGTTCCATTTCAATTGTATGTAAAGAAATAGTCCCTGGTTTCCCTTTGTGTTTTGTGTCTTACATATTAAGGTATTTGCCATTTTTTGTTCTTCTTAATTTTTTCTCTTTCCCTTCTTTCTTTTTTTCTGAATGCCAAGTATATTTGTTAAAATGTTTAGAATTTTTCAACAGAAATGTGAAGCCTCAACCATTTCTCTCCAGAACACACAACTGTAGGTTTTGACAGAACTGCCTATCATCATGCCCAGCCCCACAACATAAAGACAAGTTTAGGTGCCCCAGGATCCATGAGTTCTGTAGTCTCCATTCTATGTGTCCAACAGAGGAGAGTGTATATGATCTATTTGGACTTGCACAAATCTCAGAAGACTGTATTCATGTTATAAAACAATCTTGAAATATCCTAAATCCAGGTGATTAGAGAATCACTCATGTAATTCAGACCACTCATGTGGGCTGTATGTCAGAAATCCTTCTAACCTTCAGGTCTCCTTGACTTCTCGGGAGAATCAGACTAGGTTTATTCATTTCATTTTCATAGCAAGGGTTACTTTTAGTGAAAATGATGCACTGGAAACAATAGTCATTTCTGATGCTCCATGATAGTGTTGCAAAGCATACTTTAAAAAACGCACCTTATTCTGCGTTATTTACCAGTTTATTTGTGGTGTGAATGTTTTTTCTACTATTTCTACTATTAGGTGTGAAGAAAAATATACTTGGCTTAAAATGTGTCACACCATGACAATTGGTCTTCTAATATTTGCCTCATTTATATAAAAATAGTACATGTTTGTCAGCATGTAAAGGTCCTGGGGGCATTGTACCTAGAGTTAAAGCAGGCACAAAGCAGCCATGCCATTGTGACAAGATATACCGTGTGTGTGGAACTCAGGGCCAGAAGATGTGGGTCCTGGTTCCAGCCCTCCCACTTACTACTTTTGTGACCTTGATTATGTCGCTCAACCTCTCTGAGCGTTGGTTTTCTTGTTTAAAAATTGTGGATATTACTTCCTATTTCCATTGGTTGTTGTAAATTTTGTTTGCTCATGCTGCTTCTCATTCCACAAATGATTTAAAATGACATGCATATATTTAAAGGTAAAATAAGATGTATTTGGCAGTGCTTTGTAGATTATACAAACATAAGTTGCCTGCCATCAGTATAGGGCCATTTTCATTTCTGGAGAAGCCTATTACTCAGAACAAAAGTGCTTCTAAGCACATGTTCTGGAGACTTCCATTTAACAATTTCGAATAAAGCAAATATGTGTGACATAGACTGGTTATAAGTGCCAGTTTAAAATAAGCCTGTAGGAAAGAAGACTATCCAAGACCTTTTTGATTGAAGACCATTTGCAACTAATAAAAATAGCAGACTCTCACATACTTAATGCCTGTTAATTGAAAAGAGCATTTATGACAAAAAGCTCTTAGGATTAAGTAAGTCTTGTAAATGGTATTTTGCTGGTCATAACAAACATGTACTAACATTTGAGAAAGAATAGAACTTAATTTTGTTAAGAGTGAGTCATTTTTACTCAGCTTAAAAATAATGCTTTTGTTGCAATTAGGATTGGTGGATACCTCACAAGAACACAGAGGATTTGAAATATCCATGGCCTACCGGTTCCTTCCTCTAATTCCCTTCATTATCAAGTGCCATTTGCCTTAATCTTGGGTTACTAGCAATGCTATCTGCTTTCTGCATCAAAAGCCTCCAGGAAATTGCTCTGGCATGGCCTAATAGCTTTTATCTGCTCATCCAGTGGCTCTTACACTTTGATACTTGAAACCTAGAGTTAAACTGTGTAGGGCCAAGCCCTTCTGAAGGAGTCAACTGCTCTTTACTGTCAATAATGGCTGCTTATGCCAAGACAGCCAAGAGAGCCTCCCCACCCACTTCCCTCTGTCAAAGTGAAATGGAACCTAAGTATGGAAGTTAGTGGCTATTTTGCCATACCCCCTCCAACTTGCCATTGCTTAATTGCATCTGATTATCAGCTGGGAGTGGTGGCTCATGCCTGTAATCCCAGCACTTTGGGAGGCCAAGGCAGGAGGATCACTTGATGCCAGGAGTTTGAGACCAGCCTGGCCAACATGGTGAAACCCTGTCTCTAATAAAGATAAAAAAATTAGCTGAGTATAGTGATGGGTTCCTGTAATCCCAGCTACTAGGAGGTTGAGGCAGGAGAGTTGCTTGAACTCGGGAGGCAGCGGTTGCAGTGAGCTTGGATTGTGCCCCTGCACTCAAGTCTGGGCAACAGAGTGAGACTCTGTCTTAAAAAAAAAAAAAAAGACTTTTTTAAAAAAAAGAATAATTATAGAGAATTTACTGGATATGCTGTGCATTGCAGCAAGATTCGACTCTTTCTCTTTTGTTTATATTTTAAGCTGTTGTTTTTCTCACTACTATCTGGATAGTATATTTGGCTAATAGTAAAATTGTTAGTCTGTTTCTGCTTATCTGAGGCATTCTTACCTTCCCTCTTTTTCTATAAAAAAAGTTTTTTAGGAAAATTTATTGTAAGCTTCTGTTTTCTTTTAAATAATATATAATTTTAAAATTGTCTTTCCTAAGCAGTGAAACTATTTGAAAACATTCACTTCACATTACAGTTCATGTTACACAGAAAAGTGATAAAACTCATGAAATAAGTTTGTCCCCTTCTTTATAGTAGATAAAATTGTAGTGTCAAGGAATACATGAGAAATACTAGCTTGATAAAAGCTCCAATAAACTTTATTTTAAACAACTGTGATTTTCCTTAAAAGTAGTAGAGTTGAGGGACCCACATGCTTGAAAGTGGACACACTTTGGTGGTCCAAATGTCCGAATTTCAACGTAGAATGTGTATACACCTGAATTCTGGGGCTTCCCCTTACCAATTTTGTATCCTTAAATAGTTATTTAAGCTCTTGAAGACTTTATTTTCTCATATATAAAATGTGCTGATGTTCCTAGCTCACAGAATTTTCTAAGGACAAAAGGAGACACATATGTAAAGTGCCTAATAAAATGTTGGGCACATAGCAGCCCAATGGTAGCAGCTGCTCCTGTTGTTTTTGTTATTAACGAACAGAATGAAGGGAAACCAACCTAGAATGTTAGATTTTCTGGGATACCTTCTGCTTAGATCAATTTAGGAAATGGCCCTCAGAGAGACTGTAATGTCTAGGCAGGAAATAGGCAGGCGGCTGACTTGGAGGAGCTGGACTGGGAAGATAAATTCTATGCTGGGAGAGTCACAATCCCAAATTTCAGACTTATTTCTTTCTGCTATTTTGCAGCATCATGTGATATGACAGTGCTGTTTTGGACAGGTTACTTCACTGCAATTAATAATGTCACTTCATTTTTTATTAATGGAAACTTTATATACCTTAATCATATGCTTGCAAAGAACAGAGAGTCTTTTTCCTCTTCTTTTCCTCTCTTCCCCTCTCCTTCACAGAAAGAATTTACTCCCTATGTGGGGGTGTTATAAAAGCTGAAAGGATTCAAGGTCAAAATAATACACTGAGTGGTTGAAAAGCTGTGTATACACCTTCATGTTCTCCTTCTTACCCTTTTGCATTTACAATAGCCCTTCTTACAAAGAAACCGAATTCATCTTTAATTTGCTTTATGCCATTCATCCTTTTATATTTGATTGGCTCAGTGATATTCTTTACTTAAATTTAGCATTTATCAATCACAACTAGCAATGCATGTTATAGTGTTAGCAGAAAATTCCACAGGACCCTCTTCACACTGGGGAAGGGGACCATCTGCTACTTTCATATTAGGATGTCAGCATTTAGAGGTCAATGTGTTTCCCCATCAAGGCTGAAGGCTTTGGGAATCGGGGGAAGTGTCAGGCTCCAAGCAGCATAATGAATGACAGTTGCTGACTGGCTAGGCTCGCATGTTTTCAACAGGGGATATCGCTGTTCAGTATAATGTGCTGGGACTTAGTGTGGTAAACACACCAAGCTTGGGTAGTGAGACAGGCTGTGCCTTTCCCCTCCCCGATTCTGAACTACATTTTCATCTTCGAAGAAATTGTATTGAGGTCTTCATTAGTGGCACCCAGCAGGGTGAAGGCTCCATGAGGGCTGATAAGCACTATGGCTGAAAAATGATCAGCCTTTGTTCAGGCAGTTGAAGGTTTAAGCTGCCTGAACTGGAGAGAGTCTGAAGAGGCGATTCTGTTAAGCAAGTAATGTGTATTGGTAACATGGAATCAAATTATTAGGGTCAGTAACTTCCTGGCTTTCCCAGTGCATTAAATGAAGACATATAATATTGCATTTGTGTCGGGTACTTCTTGATGCCACATAGTGTCAGCACTGTCTGGTCGTCTGTACTTCACAGCATGTCACCTCTAATTTCATGGGATTATCTGTGCTGTTGCATTATTACATACTCACAATCTTGAGCTTCCTTTGAACTCACAGCAGGGCAGTACAAAGTCATTATTGTGAACACTTCTGTGCTTTCTTGTGTTTTATACAAAATTATGGCCACATTTAGAAAGGTAGATATATCCCTCTATCATACTTCCAAAAGTGCACGTTTATTTGTTGGTAAGGAAAACTACTGATGGAAAAAAAATTGAATGTGAAAAACATTTTTAAGGACTAGTGTTAGAAAGATGTCAAGGCAGTGAATTAGTATTAGAAATGTTTATAGGACAGTGGTTCTCAAAGTGTAGTCTGATCAGCAGCCTCAGAATCACTTAGGAACATATGAGGAAATGCAAATCCTACTGAATTAGAAACTGTGGGGTGGAGCTCAGCAGTCTGTGTTTTAACAAGCCCTGCATGTGATTCTGATGCATCTCAAGTTTGAGAAACACTGCTGTAGCATTTATGGAGTACATGAATGACATAAATCCATATGTTCTGGGGTATAGCAATAGACAAGACAGACGAAGTATCTGCCCCCGTGGACCTTATTAAGTTACAAAGGAATATGCGGTTCTTTGCCCTGATGAAATGTGTATACATACCCAACAGAGCCTATAATTATTGTAGATACCATTATATTCTTCATTTGAATTAGCTTGTTATTTTCTTCGGTATCAGACAATGACTAACAAAAGATAATGAATAAGTAATTCCTTTGTGCATTTCAGAACCATTCCCCTTGCAATATGTATATCCATGGCCATTGTCACCATTGGCTATGTGCTGACAAATGTGGCCTACTTTACGACCATTAATGCTGAGGAGCTGTTGCTCTCAAATGCAGTGGCAGTGGTAAGTCCAAGTTGGGAAAATGCCAATTGGAATTTAGGTTAATGAGTTGATACAATTTTATAGTAGTTCCCTCTAGCAGAAAGTGTTTTGAAATTCTGTAATCTTTTCTTGACCTGAATAATAATGAATATTTAAAAAATTTACAGCATACCTTAGCGTGTTCCTTTTAACTGATACATCTAAATTCCTATATGCTTTCCCATTATTTCTAATTTCTTATAAAACAATTTCACACACAACATGCTTGAAAATCTGTCAAGGCTTATTCTCCCAGCATGTCTTTAAAGATAGGTGGACAGTTACTGAATCTAAGTAAATGCATTTTTTGTATGCAAATTACAATTTGTTCTGTACATTTTCCTATTTATAAACTTTCCAAATGCGAACTCAAAATCCTTTCCCCAAGTATCACTTAAGAATTTTGATGTGGACCGTGTAAATTTGGTTTTCCTAGTATATCCTTTTGAATAGTAGTCCTGGAATATTAATAAATTTAGGAAATACTGGGTTATTCAAAGTTAAACAGATGTTGTTGTTATAATACTTCTCAGAATATTCAAGATACCAACATGAATTTTAACTCCCTAAGAAGTGGATACACATCATTTTATAGCATTTTCCAAAATTTATTTGACACCAGGACCATCTTTGTCCCCAGTGATCATGTTATAAGACTGTTATTCTGGCTGGGCATGATGGCTTACACCTGTAATCCCAGCACTTTAGGAGGCCGAGACGGGTGGATCACGAGGTCAGGAGATCAAGACCATCCTGACTAACATGCTGAAATCCCATCTCCACTAAAAATAAAACAACAACAACAAAAATTAACCAAGTGTGGTGGCAGGAGCCTGTAGTTCCAGCTACTTGGGAGGCTGAGGCAGGAGAATGGCATGAACCCGGGAGGCGGAGCTTGCAGTGAGCAGAGATCACACCACCACTGCACTCCAGCCTGGGCGACAGAGAGAGACTCCATCTCAAAAAAAAAAAAAAAAAAAAAAAAGACTTGGTGACTCATACTTTTATTTTGCATAACACAGCTAGTAAGAGACCATTCACTCTTGACTTCATAACAATGAATGGTGAAAAATTAAGTTCCCATTACCTGATGTCAGTTCCTTTTAAAATAGTTAGTATAACCTCATATCAGCAACATCTACAGGGAATAAATTATCTCATTTCATTTGAACCTGTTTGAGTTCACTGTATTGAAAAAGACTTTGACCACTGCTCTAGGTCCCACCAGACAATCAAATACACAAAGCTTATTGAAGTCAGGTCAGTCATCTCATCTTTCGAGACAAAGGGCAGCACTTACTCTTTGGGCATAATGTGCCCCACTAATTACATAGCACCAGCTGCATCAAGGACAACTAATGAATCCAACACATTTTCGTTTTTGGAAAATACATCCTTCATGGAAATTTGCAATATTGCACATATCATGGCATAAAATAATGTTTTAGAGGTTGTGTTTATCTTTTAAGTTTCTGTGGCTTATTGGACTTTTATTTGTGTTCTAGCCTTTTTATAGGAAACCACAAAATAAATTGACAGATACATGAGGGGGAGGGGGTGACCTTATAAACAGAGGTTTAGCTAGTGTGATTTGCTGGGAAAAAGATTTTCAGAGCTACTCGTGTATATGCTATAAATTATTAAGTCATCAGTTATTTTATTTACCTCCTAACAATGGGATTGGCATATGAAACACACATTTGTAATACTTCTCAGTGTATTTCAATATCAAATATGGTTTTCCAGGCTAAAGAGAAGGTATTATAGAGAAAGATTTCTATCTCCAGAAGTAGAATTCTGATTTGAGCTTTTATCACTTGTCAGAGTCAGAGACAATACACATCATAGTTGATAAAGATTCAATAAATGGATCATTGCTTTTTGAAAGTAGAGAGAAGGTGCCTGTTTAGACCTTTGACTACAGTTTTGCAACAAGCAATGTCATGGTCCTTGCTTTTGATTATTGTCTATGGAGTTAGTCTGACCCTAACCAAAGAGAGAAATTATAAAACATATAAGTATCACCAGGCTAGTAGAAAGTCTCTAGTTTGGCCTAAATTGTTTCATTTTATTCCACTTTCTGGCAAGGCATTAATTTGCTTCGTTCTTTCTTTCACTAGACCTTTTCTGAGCGGCTACTGGGAAATTTCTCATTAGCAGTTCCGATCTTTGTTGCCCTCTCCTGCTTTGGCTCCATGAATGGTGGTGTGTTTGCTGTCTCCAGGTGAGTGAGTTCATATATTTCCAGAAACACATTTCTGTTTTTGAGATTGGATGTGATAAGGATAACTTTAAAAAGAAAAGAAATAGTGCCTCCAAACCTGTTGTTTTAAAGGGACATGCAAGATTGAAATGGTCCAAGTATCAACAGCATGTTTTATTCTGTCCATTAGAGGGCACTGCTTGCCTATTAATAGCTTATTTGGAAGCCTGACATGTGGCTTTTTTAAAAATAGTATTTCCACAGAGTCTAACAACGGCATTTTATTTCTGGTGATGTAATTTTCTGTTTCTCTGAAGATGCCAAGAAAAAGAGTAAAGTAAGAGACATCAGAAATCACCACCCCTACCATCTGTATTTCCTTTGTTTAGTTTGATGCAAAAGTCTTTTTGTTTTAATATAAGATTAAAACCCGATCAGATAAATGTGAATGCTACATACGTGTGTGTACCTGTGGATGTACATGTGCGTGTGTTTGTAGAATTGTATTGACAACACACATAGAAATACCAGGAATTTAGAACTAGATTTCCCATCAGCTATTTATATGTAGAGAGCGCTATGCTGAATCAGATATGCTATTCTTTCTCTTCAAAGAAGAATACAATGTTGGCAGATTTTGTAACATTCAAATTTACATTTCCTATGATGTTTCTTCACCTTATGTGAAAAGTGAACTTAGGCAATCACCTAAGAAATGCCTGACCATTTGGTATGAAAAAGATGCAAGTTTTCTCTGGGATTTCTGGATTTTCCCTTTGAAATGATCAATCATACAGTCAACTCCACCCACATTTCTCTCCCATCAGGTTATTCTATGTTGCGTCTCGAGAGGGTCACCTTCCAGAAATCCTCTCCATGATTCATGTCCGCAAGCACACTCCTCTGCCAGCTGTTATTGTTTTGGTAATGCATATTAACAAGTGTATCTAGATATAACCTTGAATAATAAGTTAGCAAAAAGGAATTCCAACCAGACATTAATAGTACTTTTCTTTCTCATTCATTGCTAATGTATGTCATGGTGGAGTTTGGGAGGCTGGATATCTTCCATCTCTTCCCTTTACTCCATGTTTCTGATGCCCATTTGATGCTTTGGGGCAAAAATCACATCACCTCTCTTTCGTCTTTGCAAAAATGTGTAAGGTCTAAGGAAAATGATTAGCTTGGTTCCTCTCATCGACATAGCACCTCACAGAAAAGAATGTAGAGTATTAAGTCCCAACTGCTTAAGGAAAGTAGAGCAAAAAGCTACAGCCCAAAAAGTACCCAGATGTGCCATCTAGGCACCTTATCATGAAATGCACACAAAATTATTGAAAGAATTGATAAAATCCTAGACAGTGCCATTATTCATTTGAGACATTTGAGAGCAAATAATGTCTTTTATCCTACAGGATAAAATAAAAGCACCATGAGGTAAATTTGAGTTGTAAAATTCTTTATGCAGAGCAAAGTGTTGTGAAATGTGAGCTACAAAAGACTGTATAAGGTGTAAAAGTCCTCAAATACCCATTGGCAATGTTATATTCATTTTTACTGATGATTTTGTAACATTTCTCTCAACTGGAATCTGTTGTCAGGAGCACCATAGAATGCACTGAACATTTTTTTTTTCATGCATTTAATTTGTTTCAGAATGTTTCCTTGAAATTTCTTTTAAAAGTGTGCGTACTCTCTGTGCAGAATCTGGACTTTAGCGTCACTTGTGGGAACAGAATGTATTATTCCGTGAAGAGGGCTTTCATTTTAAGCCTCTGCTATCAGTCATGCTGTCCTTGGCATGTGCAGCTGCAGAGACTTGCTAAGCTGATCTCTGCGCTTCATTCTTCTCCGTGGTCTTGAGGGTCACACACAACAAGCACACCAGGAGAGTAAATGTGGAGGAAAGAAGTTCAATGTTTTGCAATCAAGAGCCAACAGAATCACCCATGAGTGTCTGTATTTCCTGTGTGTGGATAGCCAAGAGCTCATCAGAGCATTTGCAGAGCTTTCTGTACATCTTCCAGTTGGGTCTCTTTTACTGTTTATTATTGGTTATTTGCTAATCATCTCAATCTTTGAGTCTTTCAATTTTGAGTCATTGAGTACCCTTTCTTTTACTCTTTGAAAACATATTATCTTCTCTCAAATGCAAAAGGAGCTAAAAACAAAACACAACATTCATATAGAATTCCACTTGAGTAAAGTATAATGGCCATATCACTCTCATACTGTTACTGGTGTGTAAATGGATTATGACAGCAGATTATAGGAAAGAGATTAGTCAAATCCAGGTTTCAACTATGATGATAATTTATTGGTATAAATAATTATTTGAAAATGGTCATAATGCGTAGTGAGGTTTTTGTTGTTAATCATCTGTGTTTTCACTGAATTCACCAAGCTTGCTTCCCTTTCCCCCCTCAGCACCCTTTGACAATGATAATGCTCTTCTCTGGAGACCTCGACAGTCTTTTGAATTTCCTCAGTTTTGCCAGGTGGCTTTTTATTGGGCTGGCAGTTGCTGGGCTGATTTATCTTCGATACAAATGCCCAGATATGCATCGTCCTTTCAAGGTAACCTCAGCAGTCTTGATGGGTTTACATAAATCTTTCTCCTAATACCTAGTCCTCCCTTTGTCATAACTTACTGATGGGGAGGTTGGGCTGGGGGCAGCATCTGTGGAATAAAAATGTTTAACCCTTGCAGGCAGTGCTTTCCTGTTGGATTTATTTTAAGTTGGAAAAAAATAGTTCATCCAGTTTTTTATGTGACGTGCTGAACTTTGTATGTCACATTTTTGAAAAATGACGGTATGAATGAATGTTTGGTATGTTGATTTTTCATGAATGTGTTCAACGACCTGATACACTCAAAGTGTGGGCTACTTCCGTCTGTCTTTATGCTGGAGTTGTGGACAGCCGTGGTGAGAAGGAGTAAGGGAGATACTTCGTTAATGCCAATTCCAAAAAGAAATTTGCCTTTACAAAATAGGCATTTTAAGTACTTAAATGTTGTGATTTGTTACATTGCTCTTTCTCTATATTATACACTCTAAAAGGAATAGAAATGTAAAGTATACAGGGAAAGAGAAGATCTATGAATTTACCACTTAATACCTATTTCCCATAAGTAAGCATTTCCGTTTTGGAGGACTGGAGAAGAAGCTTGTCATCGTCTTCAGACTTGACTCACAGATTGATTTGACCTCATCATTTATTTGTTTTTAAGAAATGGTATAGATAATGTTGTCAGTCATGTTGTCAGGATTTGTTTCTAATAATATTCATTGCCTAATGCTGGTGGCATCTTTATTAGTGGTTGAATAGGAGTTGGCTTGTTTTATTCCTGTCCGTTCTTATTGTGAATCTCAGCAGAAAATCAATATGCACTGGAAGACTTTAACATGTAACAAGCAGCCGGTGCTCTTGACTCCACATTAAAGTGGGTTCTAATCATAATTATCAAAGAGTCAGTCTTTTAAAATCAAAACCATAATCATCATGGCATTTAACTAGTAAAATAATTTCAACAGAACATCTCTAATAAAATATCCTTTTTTGTCCTTAGATTTTGTTCTATCTAAATAATTAAAAACAATTTAAATTAAGTTGAATTACATCTAAGACATTTAAGGGAGTACATTTAATGTTTTTTTTTTTTTTTTGAGACGGAGTCTGGCTCTGTCACCTGGGCTGGAGTGCAGTGGTGCGATCTCCGCTCACTGCAAGCTCCACCTCCCAGGTTCATGCCATTCTTCTGCCTCAGCCTCCCGAGTAGCTGGGAGTACAGGCCCCTGCCACCACGCCCGGCTAATTTTTTTTTTTTTTTTGTATTTTTAGTAGAGACGGGGTTTCACTGTGTTAGCCAGGATGGTCTCGATCTCCTGACCTTGTGATCCACCTGCCTCGGCCTCCCAAAGTGCTGGGATTACAGGTGTGAGCCACCGTGCCCGGCCAAGAGTACATTTAATACATTATCTGTGCACCATGAAAGAGATTTTGTTACTAAGGTAAGGCACGTTGGTGCCTATCACCTGGTCGCATGACTACAGCATATCACTAAAGTATATGTCATGACTGACATGCTCATCTGAAACCCAACTTCTGTTGCTTGAACATGTTTGAAGTGACTTTTTTGTGTTCTGTGTTCCAGGTTCCACTGTTCATCCCAGCTTTGTTTTCCTTCACATGCCTCTTCATGGTTGCCCTTTCCCTCTATTCGGACCCATTTAGTACGGGGATTGGCTTTATCATCACTCTGACTGGAGTGCCTGCATATTATCTCTTTATTATATGGGACAAGAAACCCAAGTGGTTTAGAATAATGTCAGGTAAGAATTTTAAATACTTTCAGGACATTGTGCAACACCATGTAGAAAGCCCATAAAGGTGTACATACGTAATATACTTAACATTTAAAAATGTAAGTGGCATAATTGATAATTTGAGAACATTATGGCATTTTAATTGGAACTACTTTTTGGCAGGAAGGACATTTAGGGTACAGCCATTGAATCCTTTCAGGATATTAGTTTGGGCTGCCTTAATCACTTCTTAGGAGAAACAGCTTTGTTTTAGATGAAATTTTATCAGTAGTTCTCTAAACGACCTAATCTCTCTTTGAATCCCCTACTAACCTAATTATTTTCCTTCTGGGTTGAATGCAGTTTGGTGATTCTATATCATAACATGTAACTTGATGAGTGACATGAGATTTGTTGGGAAGTTAGGCAGTGGCCTGCAAATGCCTTAAACATTATGACTGTGCAGTACCTTAAAAGGAAGGGTGCCTCATGAAGGATTATAATAACAAGAACAATGAAGAGAACAATATCAGCTTCCACATGTGTGTGCAAGTGTATGACTTCATTTAATTCTTTTTTTTTTTTTTTTTTTTTTGAGACGGAGTCTTGCTCTGTCGCCCGGGCTGGAGTGCAGTGGCCGGATCTCAGCTCACTGCAAGCTCCGCCTCCCGGGTTCACGCCATTCTCCTGCCTCAGCCTCCCGAGTAGCTGGGACTACAGGCGCCCGCCACCTCGCCCGGCTAGTTTTTTTGTATTTTTAGTAGAGACGGGGTTTCACCGTGTTAGCCAGGATGGTCTCGATCTCCTGACCTCGTGATCCGCCTGTCTCGGCCTCCCAAAGTGCTGGGATTACAGGCTTGAGCCACCGCGCCCGGCCAATTCTTTTTTTTTTTAATTTTACTTTAAGTTATGGAATAAATGTGCAGAATGTGCAGGTTTGTTACATAGTTATACATGTGCTATGGTGGGAGTGTAAATTAGTTCAACCATTGTGGAAAACAGTGTGGCAATTCTTCAAGGATCTAGAACCAGAAATATCATTTGACCCAGCCATCCCATTACTGGGTATATACCCAAAGGATTATAAATCATTCTACTATAAAGACACATGAGCACATATGTTTATTGCAGCACTATTTACAATAGCAAAAACTTGGAACCAACCCAAGTGCCCATCAATGATACACTGGATAAGGAAAATGTGGCACATGTATACCGTAGAATACTATGCAGCCATAAAGAAGAATGAGTTAATATCCTTTGCAGGGACATAGATGGAGCTGGAAGCCGTTATTCTCAGCAAACTAACACAGGAACAGAAAACCAAACACCACATGTTCTCACTCATAAGTGCGAGTTGAATAGTGAGAACACGTGGACACAGGGAGGGGAACAAGACTTTATTTAATTCTTATAATATCCTACTGAGGTAGGAAAAATTATTATCCCCATTTAATAGGCTTTGATTTATAGCATGAGAGAATTCAGGTCACTTGTTCCAAGTCATACAGATTTAAAGTAGAGTAGCTGAAAGTCAAACTCAGGCAGTTTTATATTTTAGGAGAGTCACCCTGGGGGTTGTGAGGATGGATTAAGATAGGTTGGGGCTGAAGACAGGACATCGACTTTGGTGGTTACTGCAGCAGTCCTGTTGAGAATTGAAGGGGATTCTGAAGACAGGCAGTATCAGCAGGGTCTGAGAGAAAGTGAAATATACTAAAAGGAAAAACCAGCAAGACTTGGTGACCAGTTAAACTGGGGGAGGAGAAAACATAGTAGATCATTAGGTAGGAAGGGTGCTTATGAATAGCCTGTGTTGAAAGCTTGTCTCTCTGTCAGAGGCTCTCCTGAGTCCTTTCCCCTACATGATCTTCTCAAGCAATCCTCAACAAGGTTGATGGGTGAGGTGCTGTTATTGCCAAGTCCAGATGAGAAAATCAGGGCTCAGGAAAATGGATAATTTATTTTTGAGCGTACATATTTTAAACCATAGAACTAGGAATTGAACCCACATCTGCTGGACTTCTAAGTTCATGCTGTTTCTAGACTGGATCCCTTGTGGAAGAGAGGGGGGCAGGTAGGTCATAAATACAGCCAAAAGGGCAGATCTAGTCTCGCTGGTGAATTTGGTGAGTTTAGAACATAGCTTTCATACTTTTTCTGTGTTTTAATTTACTTACTTTACCATAATTAATTTTTTAAATTCCAATTAAAAGGTTAGGGAGATTTCTGGTTAAATTATTAATAAATGATGGCAGTGTTACTAGAAAACAAACAACCAAAAACCTTGATATGCATATTGAATCTCTAGTGTGCTGTGCAGACTCATTGAGAAGTCAGTCCTTTAAAGCAGTTTTGTTAATACCTTTTATTAGCATTCAATTGGAATTTTGCATCTTTAGATCTTATACTGCTATTTATATCTGGATTTCGTTTCCCCAAAGAAATGTTACTATACAAATGAGGTGCTTTATGGCTGACACAGGCGCACTGATTGCCTTAACTGAGTATTTAATCTCCATTTCTTCTCAGATCACACTAGTTTTCTGTGGAATGTTTTTAAGTTCTCTTTGTTCTAAACACTAAAGATAGAGCCTATTTGGAGGGAAAAGGGATCTTACTAAATACCATTTACAATTAGGGTTGCTTTATTCATTGCTAACATTTAGGACAGATTAGCACTCATTGCTGTGAGATCTATGTCTGTCTCCCATACTAACTGAGACAGTTAAAACCCCTGAGCAGCACAGAAAATTAACAGAATTGAGGAAAAAAGAGCTGGTGGCCCTAGAGTTAGACTAGAACGAGAGGGAGTATGATTAAAGAGGAAAAACATTGTTCCATCCCACTTTAGCAGGCATTTGTTTCTCCTGTTTGGAGTCAGCCAACTCTAATAGTCCTTTCCTCTTGCTAACAAACATGTGTGTACTTTGCATTATTTCTTTGTCAGTTCATCCCAACAAGCAGTTTTCATGCTTGATCCCTCATTGATGTCTTTTGGTGTTCATGTAATTTTAAAGTTTTTTCCTATTTTTCTGTCTCTAATGATGTTTTGAACATTTCCAAGGCCTCCAAATTTAGTGTTAGCCATTTGTGAAACTAGCAGCAATGGAGTAGTCCCATAATGGTTATTTGGTTCTCAAAAATGCCATTAAGTCTTACCAGGGAGCATGGCAATTCTGCTTTTAAACTGCGATCATTGTAACTCTTTATCTTTATAGCTGCCTTGAAAGTGAGTAGCAAAAAGCAACAGTCCTCCGTAATTTTGTTTGATTTTTCTCTGAGGCAGCATTCTTGTAGTAAAATAAAGAAAATTCATAATATTTATTGCTGCAATAGGAAGTATTTTCTTAGCCTTTGGCCAAAACAAAACACTCACACACAGACACACAAACAACAGAATCCTGAGGCAGTGCCCTGATCCTTCTCCCAACTACTCTATGATCTTTTTGTTAGAGAGAAACTCAGTGTGAACTTAGAGACCAAGAGCCTGTGCTTGGAGCAGTTTTTTCAATGATTTAGTATCATGTCCTTTCATTTGGTAAAATTCCATAACCCTTATGTTATCATTTATTTTTACCCTGATAATGCATGAATAGATTAGCCCTGTGAAAATGATAGTCTATCAAAATACATTTTACCTAGGTTGTTTCCATGAAAAGTGAGAGGTAACCAAATAGCACTCAGAAAATGGTGAAAGGTTGCTGAGAACTGACAGCCAGGGAATGTTCAGAATCCGAGGAGCTGAGATTTATCAGAGATTTGATAAATCTCTCCAGCCACAGGATGCCAGTATTGAACCACTTTTTGTTTGATAGCATTTCTAGGGAGAAAAGAAAACATGCTCTTAAGGGAATGGTGAGATACACAGAAAGCTTTTTTCTGCCATCTGTGACACAGTGGTTTATTCTTCTGGTGGGTTAGTTATATTATTTATTTACTTACAGAAACACAAGCTTCTCACGTGAGGAAAAAGGGGCAGATACCCCAATGACATATGCAAATACACAAAGATAGCAAGACCTGGCAAACCTGGGCCAGGGCTCACAGCAGCCGTTTTACTTGGCTGTCTCTATTTATCAGCCAAATCTTGTCACGGGGTTGAGTAGGGTGACTGGAAGTGGGTCCCTCTTGCTCAGGGAGAGAGATAGAGGACAGTCTTATTTAAACAAAATCTTTAATTATAAAAAATCAGATTGGGAAACACCAGCAGAATGACTGTAATGCATCTTTGTGGACAGCGAATTTGCAACTTGAGAGTCCTAAAAGCATATGCTGCATACAGTCAGTCAAGATAACTTCATTTATGTTAAGTCACTGAAAGCTGAATAATGCATTTAACAGACTGT
This sequence comes from Trachypithecus francoisi, assembly GCF_009764315.1. NCBI lineage: Eukaryota > Metazoa > Chordata > Mammalia > Primates > Cercopithecidae > Trachypithecus > Trachypithecus francoisi. The sequence continues at coordinate 134,998,261 of NW_022681454.1, read as the reverse complement.
TCACAAATACTGTGGTGTGATATGCAAATTAATTAAGCTTCCCTGCATTTCTTAGGGGTCCAAACTATCTTCATTGTAAGGATAAAATGAGCTCATGCTTGTGAAAATATTTGTACCCTTAAAAAAATACTATTATTCTTATGAACACTTCCAGAAAAAAAATGACCTTGTGCTACATCAAAAATGTAGGCAATTTTTGCTGTAGTTCCCATGCTGGTACCAGGTATGGTTGGGTAAATCAAATTTTGCAAGGCCAGTTGTTGTTTCAAATTATTTCAAGAATAACACTGAACATGAAAGGTAAAGCTAAAAATACTACAACTGTTATTTGGTCTTGTACCTTACAGTTACTGAAAACACCAAATGCAGACTCATTAACACATCTTTATTTAAAGAAAGAGTACCATGGGTTGATTATCCTTAAAGCCGAAAGACTGTTTTTGAACATGGATGTAGACATGGCAGTTGAATGCCACATGCTCTGCAGCTTTCCCAGGCAAGCGGGAAGTTTCCTTAAAGACATACTTGACTCTCTTGAGCACCGCTGTCTGGTGCACTGCTGTAAGATAATCTGGAAGGGAAAGTTGGTATGACTCCAACAGGTACTCATGGTCAAAATCAACTACTCTGTAGAAGCCTTCATTACAATGAAAGTCATTCAAATCCTGAGATTCCAAGAGAGATCACATAAGCAAGATACATTGGATATTGTCAACGGGGCTGACTGAACACAAAGGAAGAGGAAAGATAGCAGAAAGTGTGCAAAACCAGAATAGAGATTCTATGATGATGTGCTACTGAATAATGGACCCGAACCAAGCTTTTAGGAAGAATGACACATTAGGGAAGCAGCAGGATCTAAGTTGCTCCTCATTTGTCTGAATAGAGGCATGTTCTAAGATAGCAGACATCTGGGGATCCCTGAATATAGAGAGACACTTTTGGAAAAGGCTTTCGTGTTGGGTGTGGAGGGCAGTCATGGAGATTAGTTCAGGAGGCTATGGGCAGGATCTCTTTAGGGAGGCAGGGCTGGAGATGATGTCTCTTTAACATCACTGCTTTTCATTTGGCCAGTGCAGATGCGGAGATCTCTTGTTTTTCTATTTGTTTGTTTTAAACTACTGTCACATATCCCTAGCCCCTTCTCTGTTTAAGCTACATTTTCTTTACAATTTATTAATATTTCCTTTTCCCAAAAATGCCTATTTTTTATAGAATAATTTTGTCATTTCCCTTTTCTGAAAATATGGGCTTTAATTGCTCTTGAGTGCTCCCTTATGCTGCACTTACATCTCAATGTAAAGAATGGGCTGTGTAAAATACAGTTTATTTAGGAAACATTCACATAGAGTTTATAATTTACCACGACTGTGCTGGGCCCTTTACAATTAATGTAGACTGTAAAACTAATGGGCTGAGGACAACATCTTGGACAAACACAGAAAGAAAAGGATGAAAAAATACCTTTTTTTGTTTTTGAGATGGAGTTTCTTTCTTGTTGCACAGGCCGGAGAGTAATGGCGCAAACTCGGCTCACCGTAACCGCTGCCTCCTGGGTTCAAGTGATTCTCCTGCCTCAGCCTCCTGAGTAGCTGGGATTACAGGCATGCACCATCACACCCAGTTAATTTTATATTTTTAGTAGAGACAGGGTTTCTCCATGTTACTGGGGTTGGTCTCGAACTCCCAACCTCAGGCGATTCACCCGCCTCGGCCTCCCAAAGTGCTGGGATTACAGGCATGAGCCACTGTGCCTTGCCTGAAAAAAATACCTTTTTAAATGTCATTAAATATGGCTTGAAAGGAGCTATTACGGATAACAAGCCATGAATGAGGAGAAATATTCTATGTCCAGACGAAAGACAATCTGGGTCTGAAACCCTCAAGAGGTCAGGCTCTAAACGGCTCCAGGACTAGCAGGACATTGAAAAGGTTCTGTAGGAATTCATTACAAAGATAAGAGGCAAACTGGCTGGGCACAGTGATTCACACCTGTAATCCCAGCACTTTGGGAGGTCGAGGCAGGTAAATCACTTGAGGTCAGGAGTTCAAGACCAGCCAGATCAACATGGTGAAACCCTGTCTCTACTAAAAATACAAAATTAGCCTGGTATGGTGGCATATGCCTATAATCCCAGCTACTTGGGAGGCTGAGGCAGGAGAATCACTTGAATCCAGGAGGTGGAAGTTTCAGTGAGCTGAGATCACACCATTGCACTCTAACCTGGGCAACAAGAATGAAACTCTGTCTCAAAAAAAAAAAAAAAAAGAGGCAAACAAGAATTAATGTCCCCAGAAACCAGAAACCAAGGTCATAGAGTTCTAGAACTGCTGAGATAAAATGACCTTGGGAATTAGATCTAGCCCAATGGTTCTGAAGGAAAAAAGGTAGGCCTCCTTCTGAACACTGGAGTCAGCCTCTCTTGAGATGTCCTCAGTTCCTACATTTTTGTGTCTATCAGAATTACAGACTACTAGGCCCCATCTTCAGTTTCTAATTTAGTAGGTCTAGGATTGAGCTTGCAAAGATGCATTTCTAATATGGTAGGTGATGCTAATTTTGTTGGTACAGGGATCACACTTTGTGAATCACTGATTTAGTCTCTCATTCTACTGATTAGGCATATTAGGCCCTAGGAGATAAGACAATATTCTCAATAATATGTTACAAGTTAGAGAATGAAAATTATATTCTGATTCTCCTTCTGATTCTTCTGAGGAACTGACTGTAATCTCATAGGTGCAAAAAGAATAAACCAATTTTAAGCTGAATATGATGTGTATTTTTAAACATTTATTTATATATTGGTCCTACTGTCTCAAAATATTTTCACTCTTCGCGTCCATGAATAAAAATCCTATTTGAATGCAAAATATTAACGTATTCTTGCTGAGAAGCCATCATGGGAAGTTACAGAAGTGTGCAAATAAATTAATTGAGCATGATAGGATTCTAATGAAGTAAAAAATTCTTGAAAGTGCTCTATGAAGTAGACAGTTGTGTGTTTTTGGTATTCAACCCAAAATAATTCCTATTTTGTTGTTTTTATGCATTTCTGATTTCCATGCATTTTTAATTTATTTTTCTTTCTTTATAGAGAGAATAACCAGAACATTACAAATAATACTGGAAGTTGTACCAGAAGAAGATAAGTTATGAACTAATGGACTTGAGATCTTGGCAATCTGGCCAAGGGGAGACACATAATAGGGATTTTTACTTCATTTTCTGAAAATCCAGAGAATTACAACTTCAGTGATAAACAAAAGGAGTCAGTTATTTCTATTCATATATTTTAGCATATTCAAACTAATTTCTAAGAAATTTAGTTATAACTCTTTGTAGTTATAGAAAGCAAATATGCAGTTGTTCTATGAGTTCACACAATTCTTGAGTCTCTGATACCTACCTATTGGGGTTAGGAGAAAAGACTAGACAATTACTATGTGGTCATGCTCTACAACATATGTTAGCATAGCAAAGAACCTTCAAATTGAAGACTGAGATTTTTCTGTATGTATGAGTTCTGTAAACATGGTTTTACACACTATAGATGACTATACTGTGAAAAATGTTTTCAATTCTGAAAAAAAAGCATACATCATGATTATGACCAAGAGGAGAGAAAGAAATTTATTTTACATTGACATTGCATTGCTTCCCCTTAGATACCAATTTAGATAACACTCATGCTTTAATGGATTATACCCAGAGCATTTTGAACAAAGGTCAGAGGGGATTGTTGAATACATTAAAGAAGAGTTTCTAGGGGCTACTGTTTATAAGACACATCCAGGAATTATGTTTGAGTAAAAAATCCTTGAGAATTTATTATGTCAGATATTCTGTCATTCATTATCAGGAAGTTTTAGTTATCTGTCATTTTTTTCACATGAGTTTGATCAGGAAAGTGTATAACACATCTTAGAGCAAGAGTAAGTTTGGTATTAAATCCTCTTAAGAACCACCACCTGTTTCACTAATAACTTACCCCTGATGAGTATATCTAAACATATGCATTTTTAAACCTTCAAATTACATTGTCAACATGAGAGAAATCACCAACAAAGAAAATGTTCAAAATAATAGTCCCATATCTGTAATGATATCTACATGCAATGTTAGTAATTCTGAACAGTTTTTTAAATTTATGGCTATTTTTACATCATGATGAATTTTGACAGTTTGTGCATTTTCTTTATACATTTTATATTCTGTTAAAATATCTCTTCAGATGAAACTGTCCAGATTAATTAGGAAAAGGCATATATTAACATAAAAATTGAGAAAGAAATGTCACCGCTAAATAAGATTTACAACTGATGTTTCTAGAAAATTTCCACTTCTATATCTAGGCTTTGTCAGTAATTTCCACACCTTAATTATCATTCAACTTGCAAAAGAGATAACTGATAAGAAGAAAATTGAAAGAATGAGAATCTGTGGATGAGTGTTTTTGTTCAGAAGATGTTGTTATGTCAGTATTAGAAAATAATGTGGGCCAGGCATGGTGGCTTACACCTGTAATCCCAGCACTTTGAGAGGCCAAGGCAGGTGGATCACCTGAGGCCAGAAGTTCTAGACCAGCCTGACCAACATGGGGAAACCTTGTCTCTACTGAAAATGCAAAATTAGCTGGGCATGGTGGCGCATGCTGGTAATCTCAGCTATTCAGGAGGCTGAGGCAGGAGAATTGCTTGAACCCAGGAGGCGGAGGTTGCAGGGAGCTGAGATGGTACCACTGCACTCCAGCCTGGGTGAGAGAGTCCATCTCCAAAAAGTATATATATATATATGTGTGTGTGTGTGTGTGTGTGTGTGTGTGTGTGTGTATGGTGGAACTTACAAATGAGAGCAATATAATGATGAAATTTTCAACTGTTATTTATAAACATCTAAGGTAAAATGGTTAGTCATGGTCAGAATATGTTTCATCCTTTAATTTTTGTCCATTTGAAAATAAGGATTTTTGAAAGAATTATACCAATTAAAATTATTAAAGGCAAACATAGAGTTCATAGAAAATTGTCCAAAGTATAAATGATGACCTATAATTTGGAGCATTTCCAATTCAGTAATTTCAATTTTGTTCTTGAAAATCTTTAATATATATCAAAGACTGACATTTCTTTAGCCGAACCTAACGTTTGGGTCTCTAAGTGAATTTATAATAACTCCTTCCTTCCTTAGCATAGAGTTTTCAAAATTTGATTTATAATTCCTATTTCTAGTAAATATTGTTCATTTGTCCACATCTCTCCCTATCATATGTTGCTGGAGGTAAGAATTTCTTTTATATTCCTATTCTTTTTCCCCATAGACTAGACTCATAGAATTTAAACAAGCAAACTTTTCCTGAGCTTTTTCTTGCCAAATGAAAGAAGACTGGTAAATTCTCATAGAGAGGTTTGTGCAGTTCTTGGCTATTCCTGGGGTTAATGTGCTTATATTCACAGTGGCAAATTGGTCTCAGAATTTAATTTATTTATTTTTGATTTGAATTTCTCTTTAAAAGTATCAGTTTAAAAGGTAACTAGAATTATTCTTTCTCATTTTCAAAAGTGATTTTTGCATTATTAAATGTCCCTGCCATTGTAATGCCATTTCAAGCAGAAAAAAAGTCAGCCAGTAATTAAGAAAAAAAGTGATGGAGATTAAGTCATATTTTGGCTTATTTTTAGGACACATCATGAGAAGACACAGAATTCCTTTAATAAGGAAATTAATATTTATAATTTTCATTCAAAATGGTAGTATGTAAAGCAGATTCTCATTCAAAAACTCTCTTGTACACTTATTTATATATGTATGTTTTTATATAAGTAATTTTTTCTCATATTTTTATACAATATGCACACACACACATGCACATACTACTACATGTGCTGTACTTGTACTTTGTACCATGCATATTCATAAGTTTATTATAACATAAAAAGTAAAAGTAATGAATACTGTTTAAAATAACTAATATAGTATTTTTTAATTTTTGTGGGGATGGATTCTCAAATACTTAATTGTGATTTTAAAAGATCCAGTAAAGACTTCTAAAGCTAAAACACAATTTGATTTTAAAAAGAATGATTCTCCTTACACAATTATAAATATTTGCAGTAAATATTTTCCTCATAGTACTGTTTTGACCCCATTTAAAAAGTATTAGATTATATTCCTTTGATCAAATGAAATCTGAACCATTATAAATGGTTAGCTGAAAGTAGACCCTATTCTTGTCCTTCTTTAGAAGAGTAAAGATTTGTCCTAGGGAAGATGGCTGACTTCAGTTCCAAACATGCATATGGATTTAGACTGTAGCTCCTCAGCCCTGTGGACACAAAATTTGGACAGTTTATTAGGTTACATTATCAATGCATGGCGGTTTCTCCAACACTAAGATATTCACGTTGAAACAGATTTCCTGTTCGTCTTATGTGTCTGGTAAAATTGTTTCCCCAATTACAATTTGACTTATCGATAGAGGGTTAACAAGAGTATAATTACATAACAGAATTCCTCATGAACTGTAATCAGTCTACAGTAAAATCATTATTTTGTCTCGATTTGTAGATGAATATGCTGCTAAGAAAGGGAGCAACTCTGACCTTTGTTAAAGTTGACCTTTTGTAATTGAGGTATAAGTTATGGAAAGATAAAAAACTGAAGGCCAGAGAATCAGGAAATGAAAGATAGTATGTGACTGAAGGTAACAATATTTTAATGTTATGCAACATAGTCAGAGAAATATTAAAAATTAGTTGTTTGCTGTGCATAGGTGGATCTCCCAAGAAGTTAATGAAACCTAAGCTTCAGTGCCTCTCACTTAGACATGTTCCATTTGAGGTCCTGAACCTAACTTTGCATTAGGAATTCTGTATTAATTTTGTTGAAGAAGACCAGCAAAGTTGTGTATACTTCTACCCCCACAAAATCTGCATTGTCCATGTGACTAAAGTAAAATAATTCCTATTATTTTTTTCTATTAGAAATAAGTATGGAGGATATATTTTTAAAAATGTAAGTTATGAGTTAATTGAAATGTCCATATATAACAAGTGACTTTCTCATAATATATATGATATGATATATAGGGAGATAGATTCACTTTCATCATATTTTATATGTTGATTCTGAACTATAGAAAAATAAAAGATGGGATTTTAATTATAGCTCTTTTTCTTAGTTTGGAAAGAAATACAGAGAGATGTGGGATTTGAATGCCCATGAAAGACATTTAATTTTACTTGAATATATTCTTGCTTCACTTTACCCTCCATAATATGTTGTACATTAGTGCTGATCAAGTTTATAGAGTTACGTTTTGCTTTCCTAACCATTCAAAGTCAGGAATTAAAATATGGCATTGTATAGCTGGGAGGAAGTTCATAGTGTATATAAATTAGAGTAGATAATGGGTCACCTTGATAGTTTCTGTTTACATTACTTGTATATAGGCAAAATAATGATTACCTATACATGTATTTAAGCTTAATTTTCACATAAACAGTATTTTTAATCTATGTTAAAATAGATAATACCTAAAAGTGTGATTTTTAGGTAGTCCTTAGTTTATTAGTACTGTACTTTAAAAACATTTTAAAATAAGCCCGACATAGTGTCTCATGCCTGTAATCCCAGCACTTTGGGAGGCCAAGGTGGGTTAATCACCTGAGGTCAGGAGTTCGAGATCAGCCTGGCCAACATGGTGAAACCCCATCTCTACTAAAAATAATACAAAAATTAGCCAGGCATGGTGGCAGGCGCCTGTAATCCTAGCTACTTGGGAGGCTGAGGTAGGAGAATCACTTGAACCCAGGGGGCGGAGGTTGCAGTGAGCTGAGATTGCATCATTGCACTCCTGCCTGGGGGACAAGAGTGAGGCTTCATCTCAAAAAAAAAAAAAAAAAATTTGAATAATAGCTAAAAGTATGATCTCTAGGTAGTCCTTAGTTTATTAGTACTGTACTTAAAAATGATTTTTAATAGTCAATTTTGGGATGTAATTATTTCTTTCCTTGTATTTTCAAATTAGTTGGTGTCTAAAAATAAATGTTTGTCTAATTTTAGATCAGGTATACATTCACAAAAGCATAAATCATGGTCTCACAGGAAATTCACCAATTTTCCATATGTTATGAGATAATTGTCCTTTCTACAGCCTCATAACAATGAATTTATATAATTACCTACATTTTCTTAGGGTGAATCTACCAATTAGTTTTATTTTCTTGGTAGTTATTTTTCTCCCTCCTCTCTGTTACTATTGGCCTTAAAACACACAGAGGATGGTTACAGTCTCCTAATAGCTATCTGTTACATGTGTGTGTTTCAGCGTACTTGAATCAAGCGTACATTTATAGTACCAATAACCACCTTTACAGCTTTACAGCTAACAATTCTGTCACAAAACTGTAGAGCTTAGGCATCTGAGAGCCATACAGAGGGCCACACTTGTTCCAAAGTGAACATACTTTTTTCCTCAACATATACACTACTGATTTTTTTTTTAAAAGTATGACTTTCAAGTGAATTAGTGTATTGGTTAGGAGAACTGCTTGCTAAGTCCTTATTACCTCTTGTTGAAGTCTCAAAAAGCCATGCTGAAAGCCAGAGGGAAAAAAAGAGTAATGCACAGGTATCTCTTTTGCGATGGTGACTGTATTTTGAGTACCTTGTGTGACAGGGTATTTCATACAGCATCATGTGGGAAAACCTATTAGGCCTTTGCATGTTAAAGCTGTATAATTTGTTGGGTTGTGAGTGGTCTGACTTAAATGTGTATTATAAAATTTAGACATCGAATGTTCCTTCTAATTAACTTTATTAGATGCATAGTTAGAAGCACAGTCATATCACACTGGGAGGCAATGCAATGTGGTTCCGTGGTTCTAGGTTTGAACCGTCTTATTTCAAAGGATTTCTGAATTAATTTTTCCCTAGAATTTCTCCTTCATTCCAAAGTAGAAACATACTTTGAAGAAGGAAACAGATTGTTCCCATGAATGTATGCTTACACTTGAAACGATGTTAAATGACTGTGCATATGAATTATTTCAAGTACTACCCCAAAGAACTTTCTTATTGCTCTGAAAAGAAGAAAAGCAATGTAAATCACTATGATTATTGCACAAACTACCAGAATTCTGCAATGATTTTAAATAATCTGATCCTCTTCTTGGAGAAAATTGTTACCTAATAGTTTTTCCTCATGAATGTTATTACTCCTGGTATAAATCAAATTTCTATAAATTTCCTACTTAAGTCTTGAGAACTAGGTTCTTCCTTTGATGTTATTTCATGTTCAGAAAGGAAATAACACTTTACTCTTTTAGGACAGTTCCTAGAATCTATAGTAGTATCAGGATATATTTTGCTTTAAAATATATTCTGGTTATTTTGAATACAGACATTGGCTCCAAATTTTCATCTTTGCACAATAGTAATGAGTTTTCACTAGAACTTCTCAATGTTTGGGAACTTTGCAAATATAAGCATCATATGTGTTAAGACTGTATCATTTAATGCTATGAGATACATTGTTTTCTCCCTATGCCAAACAGGTGAACAAACGTAGTTGTTTTTTACTGATACTAAATGTTGGCTACCTGTGATTTTATAGTATGCATGTGTCAGAAAAAGGCAAGACAAATGGCCTCTTGTACTGAATACTTGGGCAAACTTATTGGGTCTTAATTTTCTGACAGGATTTGACTCAATATTTGTAGAGCTTGCGTAGAATGGATTACATGGTAGTGATGCACTGGTAGAAATGGTTTTTAGTTATTGACTGAGAATTCATCTCAAGATAAATCTTTTATGTCTTTTTATTGTAAGCATATCTGGATTTACTTTATGAAGATGGTTTTAGAAAGCTTTGTCTAAAAGTTTGACCTAGGAATGGTAACTTCATTTTCAGTTGCTAAGGGGTAGAATAATAATACTCGTGTTGTTATGTTTATATTAACATATTATTAGGCACTATCTATGAATGTATTTCAATATCTTTCATATTCTGTGACAAGCATTTATAATTTGCAACAGTAGAATCCATTTAGCCCAGTGGGAAAGTCTTGGAACTCAGGTTACCCTTGAGGGTTATGCTGGCAGCCATCTCTTTGATCTGTGCTTAAACTGTAATTTATAGACCAGCTAAATCCCCAACTTGGATCTGGAATGCATTAGCTATGACCTTGTACCGTTCCCAGAATTTCAGGGGCATCGTGGGTTTGGTCTAGTGATTGAAAACAGAAGAACAGAGAGATCCAGCTGAGAAAGAGTGATGCTCAATATCCTGACTGGTCCTCAACTCAGGCAGAGTTTCTTCACTCTGGCATTGCAATGATGAAACTTAGTAAAGGGGATTGTGTGTATTTTATACAAATTTAATACAATGTCTTACATTGATTGATAAATTCTTAAAGAGCGAAACTGCACTTTATTTCTGCATCTACATTCCAATCATATTAGTAGAACTAAGATATTTATCTATGAAGATATAAACAATGCAGAGAGACTTTCATCTGTGGATTGCGTTGTTTCTTACGGTTCCTTGGCACTGATGCCTGCGCAAGCATGTAATATGTCAACAAAATGGATTCTTCTATAGCTAAATGATTCCCCTCTGGGGAGAGTTCTGGTACCACAATCACAATGCCAGATGGTGTTTATGGGTTATTTGTGTAAGTGGTAAGATACTATGAAATAAGTGTGTTTTCATCGTATGGAAACTCTTGATGCATGTACTTTTGTGTGGAATAAATTTTGGTGCAATATGATGTCATTTAACTTTGTATTGAATTGAATTTTGGTTGTATGTATATGTATTATACCTGTCATGCTTCTAGTTGCTTCAACCTTTTTATAACCATTTTTGTATATATTTTTACTTGAAAATATTTTAAATGGAAATTTAAATAAACATTTGTTAGTTTACATAATAAATATCATGTTTTGCTTTCTTTTTAAGTAGTGTATATTCATTTAAATTGAAGGCCTTAGTTTTAGTGACTGAATTTATCTATCACTGATTCCATGAGTTTGTTGGAGCATCCTACTTCACACCAGTTTCCTGTACTAAAAACTGAAAGTGTTGGCAGACCCAGTCTCCTGGAAACACTCTTCTTTCTCATGGTCTACATCCGTCTGTCCTCTGGTCTGAAATATCTAGCTCCTGTTCTATTTCCACCTGTACAAGTTCAAAATCTTTTCATTTCATGCCTTTAACAAGAATTTTGTCTTTTGTCTCTTTACACTCTCACATTTTTCCCCAGAATGTTCTTCCTGAAACTCAAATGAGGTCAAAATTTTCAATGGTTTCACATTTATATATTTATTTTTTGTGGATGGAGAAAATTCAAACTCCTCCATATAACACATAGGGCTTTCCATCACCTGTCCCCTTTCTTTCTCCAGCTTTCCACATTCTCGGCAGCCATATTAAATGTGTTCACAGTAGTTCAACAGCAACAAAATATGATGCCATTGTTTCTCTTTACACAGTGAAGACTCTTATAGGAATTATATTTTCCTCCCCAACTCCCATCTCCTTATTCCACACACAGATAACTTCTACCCAACATTTAAAATTAAGTTCAAAAGTAATCTATTCCAGAAGCCTTCCCCAAGTTGCTTTAAGACCTGACACCTGAACTCATTCATCATCTGGAGGCCATCTGTTTTGTAGAACTCATTGTATACTGCTGTAATTGATTTGCTGGACTCACTTTTCTGCCTGGATTTGCTGATTTTGTCTTTTGCCAACTGCAACTTAGTAGGTGCTCAATGTTTATTAAATGTATAAATTCAGTAAGTGCATGTATGAATAAATGACATTCATTAGGTTGCAGGATAAACTTTTTTTATGATTAGCATAGAAACAGGTTTTGTTACTCCTAAATTTAAGCAATCCATTAGATTCTATGGAAACAGATTTTCTATAAAACCTACCAGCAGAACAAAAGCAAGCTGACTGGGAAATTTGAGTCAGTCTCTCTTTTTCTCTACCACCACAGGTAGGTAGGTCCTGATGAGGGAAATACTCAGACAAATAGCCTATTATGAATCATTTAGGTCCCTACATTCTTGATACAGTATCTTTTTCATATATCTTGAAAAAAAAATGGTCTGATATGTAGAGCAGAAAAAAACCCTAAATTTTTGATGATCAAATTTTACTTGGAAATAGACATGGGAGATTAAATAGCACTTTTCCCTGGGTAAAATGTTTTGGGAGAACAATGAAAAAAGAAACCAACAACTTTGGCACCTATTAAATTTTTACAGTTTTGAAAATAAATGCAAGCCATGAGATATGCAGATATATTTATTTAAAAAATAATAAATATGGCATGTATTGAATGAAAATATATAATGTCTAGTAATTTGTTTTTAAATTGTCATTAGGCTTTTAAACATGCCGGTTCAGGTTTAGATAGACTTTTGTAACTGGAATACATCTAAACACTTTTTCTTAAACTTTTAGGCAATGTCTAATTTATAAGGATTTGAGATGATTATGCATGCTGGGACAAGCAGGCTTTGGGTGGGTAAGTGTACTGTTGCTTTTGTCTCTACATGCCCTAACAATTATATTTGCAGACTCCCTAGAGATCTGACTTTGAAAGTCAGGCCTGTTTTTTTTTTTTAATGTTCTTAAGCCTAAGAACACCTGGTCATCAGTGGGCAGTGGCTAAAATTATGATCTAAAAAACATGTGATGTTTGAAAGAATTCAGAAATAAAAATATAATTAGGATTCAATTCCTTACGAATTTTAGCTTCTAACATTTATTCATCTCTGAAAGGCATAAAATAGGATTTTGGAGGTGTTAATGCAGGCTAAACACTGCAAACATTGAAATAACTCTCCAGCTATGATAAAATAACTTAGTAAGTGTAAATGAAGATAACCCTAAGAGACATATGGGGAAGTTATTTTCCACTAGTTTTCATTTTTATTGAAAATAAGATAAACTAATTTTACTTTATGTAATTAACATTGTAACTATAGAACATGTCATTATGGTCATATATTTTGTTTCCTAAAATCTAAGGACACCATAAAAATTTATTTCATGTTCTGAATGTTCTCTTTTTAATTCTCACATTGCCATGTTCCTTTCATAATTTGTTACTCAATGATCTACAGTCAAAGTTTAGTTCTTCGTTCATTAATTCAGCAAAAATTCACTCAGCACTTCCCGTATGCCAAACGAATATTGTAAGTGCAATGACTAACAGTTTAAGTAGTGCCTCTGCCTCATGAACCTACCATCTAGTTGTGGGGAGAGGTGCTTTTTCTTAATCAGTCAAATGTGTAGTCACAAATTAGGATTAGTCTCAGGTGCTGTAAGACAGTACAGCCAGGTGGATATGATCTGGCCTGGGAAGTTGGCAAAGACTTTCTTGAAGATGTAGTATGAGTTGCTATTGAAGGATGAGTGCACATTAACCAGATAATAGGAGGCAGGGTGGGGAGTGTTACAGGCAAAGTGAATGATGTGACAATAGCCCTAAGCCAGAATAATCCAGGCTTGTTTACGGAAATAAATGACAGACCAGCACAACTAGAGTATAGTGGCAAAGTACAGAGTTCACTCTAGGAGGAGCAAGCGTAGAGTACTTATTAGGCAATAGTCTAGATTTCAGTATTTACCAGTATAATGAAGATAGCATAGGCAAATGAAATATACATTTAATATAAACTGAACTTTATCAAAATTTCAAATATTTCCTTCTCACATGTACATAGAATTTTTTTAAATAGTAAAAAAGATTTAAGTGTATTTTTAAAAATTCTTATATTTTATCTTTGTAAACTGCAACGGGCTTAAGATACATATTTGGAAAGAGAAAATAATTGAAGGAATTACATAATTAAGAAATGTGAGAAATCTTATTTCTAGGAATTTTACTATCATCTCTCCTTAGCGTGTTTCCCTCCTCTCTTCCAAGTTAGATTATATCTGATCTACATTGTTAAGCACTCACTGATTATTACCTCTAACATTTGTGATTTTTAAAAAATAAATACTCTTCTGGTATTTTGATTTTTTAATCTAATTTTAACTTCTAAAATTTCTTTCTTTCTTTATTTATTGAGATACAGTCTCACTCTATTGACCAGGCTGGAGTTTTGTGTCATAATCTCAGATCACTGCAACCTCTACCTCCCAGGTTCAAGGGATTCTCATGCTTCAGCTTGCTAAGTAGCTGGGATTACACATGTGCACCACCATGCCTGGCTAATTTTTGTATTTTTAGTACAGACGGGGTTTCACCATGTTGGTCAAGCTGGTCTGGAACTTCTGATCCCAAGTGATCCACCTGCCTCAGCTTCCCACAATGCTGGGATTACAGGCACGAGTCACCATGCCCGGCCTAAAATTTATATTTTGCACACATGAAAACACTAAACAAAATCTAATTAATATGATGTGCTGTTAACAAAGTTATTGTCTCTCAAGGCATTTATTTGATTTTAATAGTTTACTATGAAAATCTTCAATATAATAAAATTATTTAAAGCCTTTTCTGATTCTTTAGAGACCCAGAGAATGATTTTTTTTTCACTTTTTTCTACTCTTCATAATTCACAATAAAAGTGGCTCCTGTAGCAAAAGAAGAGTAATTTTGCTTAAGGGATTAAAAAAGAGAGAAAATATTATTTTAAATTATTTAAAGAAAGTTTCCATGGAAAACAGGGAATTCTATGATATAGTTTTCTCATACCCAAATTTCTCTTACTTGAAATGTTATTGCCAGATGTTTTTCTATGCATTTTTAGTGACATATTGATTTCTTTAAAAGAATAATTTGATATCATCCAGGTGTGCCTAATGATAAGAAAAAGCTAATGTAGAAAGTCTACAATTATTAGTAAAACACTTTTTCAAATTAAAGCTTTCAGATTTCAGTGAAAGAATATTGAATCAAAGAACTGAAAGGGCAGAAGAAATGGAACAATGGTTCAATTTTGTAATAGATGTTATTTATCATTTTTATTAAACTTTGTATTAGCTATGTGCCTTGTATTGACTAGGATACTCCTCACCTGTGACTATGAATAAGACAGATGACAAGCCTTGCTTCCATTTTTGGATTAAGAAAATGAGTCCAAAGTAAGTAAAATGGCTTGCCTAAAGCAACAGAGAAAATCAGAGGTCAGAGCAGATTTTGATTATCAAATGACTCAAATTTCAAAGTGTTGAATCAACCCATCTCTTAGGTGAAGGCAATTACTTAGTTTTATTTATAAGGCAATCAATTATTAAATATTATTTTTATCTGCTATATGATTAACAATGAATTTTACGATGTAGGAAATGTACCATGATTCTTCAGCCCTAGGAACTCACAGTAATTCAGCTTGGATAAAGATGAATCTATAAAAGCACAGGAATACACAAACAATTTAATATAGTGTATGATTAACTGGAAACTATATGTTATAATTGTAAATAAGTTAATGGATAAGAGATGCTGGGCTTTGCTTTAGTCCTTAAATATTTGGAGGTGATTGACAGGGTGGTAGAAGTTGATTTCGGATGATGATATATGTGTGGTTTACAATTTCAGTAAAGACATATAGTAAAAGTGGACCATGCTTTTGGTTTATAAAAGAGTTGAGTCCAAGTAGACTAGAGAATAACAAATATGAAGAAGTTGGTTGTATTATATTCACTTATGACAGAGCCTTTAAAATAGGAAAAATAATTTGATCTGAAGACGGAAGTCACTGAAGGTATTTTTGGCA
This sequence comes from Trachypithecus francoisi, assembly GCF_009764315.1. Lineage (NCBI taxonomy): Eukaryota > Metazoa > Chordata > Mammalia > Primates > Cercopithecidae > Trachypithecus > Trachypithecus francoisi. The sequence goes on along the minus strand of NW_022681454.1, from coordinate 134,982,510 downwards.
GGAATAATGTGGTCAAAGTGGCAACTAAGCAAGGTTATGTTGTCAGCTCTGCCAGAGAGATTATAAGGAAAAAATCTAGAATCAGCAAAATATAGCTGATGAGCTTTTGCAATGAGCAGGCATGAAGAAGTCTAGCTTGGGATTAGTGATGAAAGCAGATAAATGAAACATTTGTGAAGAAAAAACCGAAGGACTTTATGCCTAACTTAGTAGAATAAGAAGAGGATGAGTCATTGTGACTCTGAGGTTTCAGCTGAATGAGTTGATGATTAGAGAAGTATGTGACTGAAACAGGCATGCTTGGTGATAAACTTCTGATTTTCCTTTATGGAATGATTGGAGATTGGCACACATTTCCATTTGTGAAGTGCTGAATTTGGGGTGGTGAAAATTCCATCGGGGGCTGGGCGCTGTGGTCCATGCCTGTAATCCCAGCACTTTAGGAGGCCAAGACGGGTGGATCACTTGAGGTTAGGAATTCGAGACCAGGCTGAACAACATGGTGAAACCGCGTCTCTACTAAAAATACAAAAAATTAGCTGGGTGTGGTGGTGGGTGCCTGTAATCCCAGTTACTCAGGAGGCTGAGGCAGGAGAATTGCTTGAACCTAGAAGGCAAAGGTTGCAGTGAGCCAAGATCTTGCCATTGCACTCCAGCCTGGGCAACAGACACAGACTCCATTTCAAAAAAAAAAAAAACAAAAAATCCACCTGGATATTTTCCCAGATTATTAGATTACAGGGCAAAACCTCAGGTGAGAGGACGGGATTCTAGATACACACTGTAAATGTTCTTGAGAAGGCTAATAACACTCTTTTCCACTGGGTCTGTTCATCAATTAAGATGTACATCGAAATTATAAGGCATATAGAAGAACAAAATATCACCATCACACAGATATAGCTAACACAGGAGAATATTACTTATAGCAATGGACAAGTGGACTTTCTAATATTGAACTGGAGGGTTAAAAAAATTTGCCCATCTAACCACAGGCAGCCTTGTACCATTCAAGCTTTTTCCCACAGATCCTTGACCCTGTAAAACTTATAGTGTGAATTAACGCCCAGCAGAATCAATGTCCTCTGTGGTCAGGCTGCTTCCCAAGAAGAAAATACATATCATCAGTTGTTTTTTTTTTTTTTCTACCAAACTCATCTATAAGATTAAGACACTACTGTTCTAAAAAGAGGCCAAGAGTATTTCCTTAACGTAGCTCTTAATGAAAACAAATGGCAGGCATGTTATTTGCGAAAGAACCGTCTGCTCTTCCCCACCTTATCACACCTAGGCATACTCTGAGAGAGATGATACTTTGGGTTTAGAAATCATGTCTATTGCACTTTGTAGCCACAACCTAACTCAATAGGCTGTCTGGAAAATATTAGTCTCAACATATACTTTTTGATGAAATGAAATTGCCAGTTGAAGATGATGTGAATTGATGGTTTTCCATCAGTGAGAATGTAAAAATGGAAGCGTATAGCCCCATGGAATAAGCTTGCATGAGTTGGGTAGGAAATGAAATGAGGCAGAAGAACTAAAAGGGAAAAGAGCAGTGGGCATCTACTAAGAATCTTTGGATCTAAGATGAATGTCTATTTTAGATGATGAAACAATTTATTGTAGTTTCAGAATATCTTCATTGATGTCATCTTTTATTTCTCAAATTTGTTCAAGTTGGATGGATGGCAGACATCCTAAGCTTTGTGTTTCAGATATGTGATGAGTGAAAAGATGTCAAACAATGACCGCTGTATTATCTTCGGATCCCAGAAGCAGTCAAGGACACAATTTTCAGCCTTACCAAGCTTGTTATGGTCTATTAGATTGTATTATTTGATACTCTTTTAGATGCAAATAATAGAAACCAATTCAAGTAATTGAAGCAAAAGAGAAGTTATGATAAGAATATAGTAATGTATTGAAAAACCCTTTGTCAGGAATGCCATCTGGCCTCAGAAGGGCCGAAAATCTGGAAATGGAAAGCAATATGAAACCAGGCATTATTCTCTCTCCATTTCTTATCTCTATGTCTCTGGGTGACTGTATTATACCTCTATTCTTCCTCGTACTGGCTTTCTCTCTGCAATGCCTTAGGCTATATATCTTCCCCAATCAAGAGAACAACTCAAAGATTCAAATCTTTAGTCACAATAACAGATACTAAGTTCTAACCCCACATAGAGTCTAAAAATTGTTCTAAGGTCCTTGCACAAGTAGATGGGTGAATGATTTTGAAGAAGTAAAATTCCCAGAGAATATAATGACTATAAAAGGTTTCCTCTATATACACACATACCACATACACAGTTACACAAAGCATGAATAAATCAAGAAAGTGGAAAGAATATGAAAAGTGAAATGCAGCCAATAATATCCAATGACTATCAAATGCACATTATATGACTTTAGTACATTCTAAGCATTAACAGTATGCTAATTTGTTCAATCCTCATGCCACTTTATGAGGTCTACACTGCTATGAAGCAAGATGCAGTTAAGTAGTTTGTCCAAAGGCACACAGTGAGTGTCTGGCACACTGTTTTAGACGCCTTTACATAAAAACCTCTTAAAATTATTCCTGTTCTTTGTCCACCAATTGTTTTATTGTTCATCTATTCATAAATATTGAAATTTTTTTGCTTATTGGACAAAAGCAGAAAAACTGCCGTCATCGGAGAATTGATGATGAATATTACTTGGTTCTTCAGGCTATCCATTGACCACAGGGCATACTGGCGTTTGCCTCGCCTAGCTGTAGATGAATGTTAGGGGTGAATTACAATTTCGGAGGTTTTCTCACCAAGGGAAAATCCAGCAAATAGTAAAGCAATTGAAGACAAATAATAGGCCTCATTTCGACAATCCTTCCATGAGGTCACAGCTAGTAAAAATGATTACTAGCTACTATTTACTTCTAATTAACAATTCCCCTTTCCCCTTGGTTTCAGAAGTTTCTGTTTCATCAGGAGTGGCATGAGCAGTGGGCAGAACAGTAGGCAGATGTGGATGCATTTCCAATTTCAGTTAGAGATTTTAACACTTCCTCAAAAATGGTTTAGATCAAACTGACAAAACATGTAAGTACAGAATGTTTTTAACATGTATAGACATACTTAAAATTAAGCTTACTAATAGACATATTTATATATATTTACCTAATATATTAGTATATATATTTAATACCTAATAAGCAAATATAGTTTTTGAATAACCACGGACCATTCACAAAAACTGAATTTCTCCTGGGACTCAGTGAAAACTAATTAAATTCCAAGAATTCAATATCTGAGAGACTGTGGCAATGATATAGCAAAATTGTAAATCAACAACAAAAGGATAGTTTGAAATCCTACATATCTGCCATCTTAAAAATACATCGTTGGCTGGGTGCGGTGGCTCACGCTTATAATCCCAGCACTTTGACAGACAGAAGCTGGCAGATCACCTGAGGTCAGGAGTTTGAGACCAGCCTGGCCAACATGGCCAAACCTCATCTCTATTAAAAATACAAAAATTTTTGTAATTGGGAGGCTGAGGCAGGTGGATAATGAGGTCAGGAGTTCAAGACCAGTGTGGCCAAGATGGTGACACCCAATCTCTACTAAAAATATGAAAGAATTGGCCAGGCATGGTGGCTGGTGCCTGTAATCCCAGCTACTCGGGAGGCTGAGGGCAGAGAATTGCTTGAACCAGGGAGGTGGCGGTTACAGTGAGCGGAGATCATGCCACTGCACTCCAGCTTGGACAACAGAGCAAGACTCTGTCTCCACCAAAAAAAAAAAAAAAAATTGCCAGGTGTTACATGCCCGGCTACATAGCACACGCCTGTAATCCCAGCTACTAGGGAGACTGAGCCAAGAAAACTGCTTGAACCCAGGGGGCAGAGGTTGCAGTGAGCCGAGATCACACCACTGCACTCCAGCCTGGGTAACAGAGCAAGACACTATCAAAAAAAAAAAAAAAAGGGTAAAACTTTAGGGTAGGAAAAAAGTTTCAAAATACTTAGAAGAGGATGATAATGAAAAAACAGCAAGTCAACATTTTTAGGTTCTAGCTAAAGCAGTTCTTAGAGGGACATTTAGAAGGTAAGGGGAATGGAGCTGTGGCCACGGGAAGGAAAATAACGATGACAAACAACAAAGCAGCAACAAAACCAGGTGAGGGGCTGCACAGCTTCAGCAAGAGGAAGGATCACGAACTGAGGAAATGCTTAATAGTATTAAAAATAATAATTTTGAACAAATTAAATGCAATAGTGTATTCCATTAAAGTCAGTTTTTAGAAAGGGCAGTTACTAAACAGCAAATTACAATGATACTAAAAGACTATGATAAAAATGCATGTACCAGTGAAAAATCGTCAGGGCATGTTTTAAAATAGCACTTCTTCAGTTATTTATACATCTGAGGTTTAAATGAGAGAGAGGAAAAAATGAAGAAAAAGAAGAAGGATGGTTAGTTTTCCATGTTAGCAAGAAAAGTCTGTCTTGCCCATAAAGTACAGCAATTCCCTGCTTCACTGTCCAGAGAATTTACTGCTATTTTTCAGTTTGAGAATAAACAAGTATAGAACAGATTCTCTCACTTCTTGCTTTTCTAGCAGAATCTATAACCTAATAATCTGCGGTGTCCAGGCAGTGTAATTTTCAAATAAGATACTCTCCACAATTTACCTTTAACTCTTTTTTTTTTTTTTTTGAGACAGAGTCTCACTCTGTTGCCCAGACTGGAGTGGAGTGGTGTGATCTCAGCTCACTGCAACCTCCGCCTCCCAGGTTCAAGCGATTTTCCTGTCTCAGCCTCTGGGTAGATGGGACTACAGGCACGTGTCACCATGCCCAGCTAATTTTTGTATTTTTAGTAGAGACGGGGTTTCACCATGTTGGTCAGCCTGATCTCTATCTCTTGACCTCGTGATCTGCCCACCTCGGCCTCCCAGAGTGCTGGGATTACAGGCGTGAGCTACTACGCCCAGCCACCTTTAACTCTTTAGTAAATAAAGCTACAAGAAGCCTTGAGATGAGTCTATTAGCTTTTTAGCTACATAATAACATGAATGTGGCAATGAAAGATCCTTCCAGAGATGTTCATTGAATCTCAACATGAATATAGATTTTAAATCATTGGTTTATCCTATAAAATTGTTTTCCCTCATTTAACAACCTGATTCTTATCTGCATTATACAAACCCAATGATAATTTGTATTTTTAAACTGGAAATGTACCATTGAAACCCTGATTTGCTCTATGCAACATTTCCTGTTATAAATGGATTTTCCAGATTATCAATAACTAAGTAAGTTGTGATGTTTTGTAACGTGCATTAATTTTTCTTTTACTGATGACATGTTTTTCTCATTGTTTCTTAACATTATTATAATTTACTGGTAAAGTATTTCCTTCTTTTTCCTAGAAACCAAACTTTTTTATAGATGTACCATATTACATACATTAATTCAATAATTTAACTCTTTCAACTAACAAAAAACTACTGTGTCCCAGATTGAGTATTGTGCATTCGAACATGAAGCAGTTTTTCTCAAGTAATTAACAGTCTGATGAAAGAGAGACCCGTAAACAAATATAAGACAGTGCTTTAAGGGCCTGATAGCGGCATGAATGGGGCATTGTATAGTAATACCTCATCCTACCTAGGGAGCATAGAGATGAGATTCTAGAGGTATGATTTATACACAAGGCACTAAAAACTAACCAGGCAAAGGGGAATGGGAGGGTTAGGATTGTGAAAAGCATTCCAGCTGTTGTACGTGCTGGGCACAACACGTGCAAAGTTAGAATGAAAATACTGTACAAAGTGCACAGGGATCTTAAGCAGTGTTTGAGGCAGAGGAGAGAGGCATAGGCTGCAGACGCAGGCGAAGACCAGGTCAGACGGCGCCATATAGGACTTGGTGAGGAAGCTATATATGATTTCTTTGGGTGACAAGCAAGGAAAATCTCTACAAAAACCCTGAGTATTTGAACAGAGTAGATTATAGAGGATCAACACATAAGAAGGGCGACAATAAAGAGGTTTGTGGCAATTGTTCTAGGCAAGACATTGAATCCAGCATTGCAAAATTATAACTGAGACAGTGAAAGAGATCGGACCTAACCGACTCCATCTTGCTTCTAACATCCAAATTGTCCTTGTTCATTCCTGGGTGTAGGTTGAACTAACTTTGGGAGGAACTTAGTTTATACTTTAAAACAAAGAAAACAACAGGCCTTTCCCCCAAACCTCCTTCTTGCCTGCAGACTAGACTGCCTTTGTAGGACTAACAAATTAACCACAAGATTAGAAATTATAGTTTAGAAGTCATTCAGCTAGAGGCTACAAGACTCTGACCCTCCCTAAACTGCTCCTAAAATCAGCGTTTGAGATATTTTGCAGACTCTGCACTTGATGGATAAGGTGGCACCACCCATATTGATAAACTGGCTCATCTGATATGTGGTCCCCGCTCAGGAACTGACTCAGTGCAAGAGGACAGCTTCAACTCCCTAAGATTTCATCTCCTACCCAACCAATCAACACCCTCGACTCACTGGCCTTCCTCTACCTACCAAATTCTTCTTAAAAACTCGGATCCTCTAATGCTCAGAGAAACTAATTTGAGTAACGATAATAAAACTCCAGTCTCCTGTACAGCCAGCTCTGAGTGAATTACTCTTTCTCTATTGCAATCTCACTGTCTTGATAAATCGGCTCTCCATAGGTAGTGGGCAAGGTGAACCCATTGGGTGGTTACAACATGATAAGCACCAAACCCAGTCTGTGGACATAGAGACTGTAATGAGGGGATGTATTGGTTGCCTATAGCTACTAAAGTAAGTTACCACACACTTAGTGGCTTAAAATAGCATAAACTTATATCTTACAGTTCTGGAAGTCAGAAGTCTGAAATGTATCTATGGGGCTAAAATCAAGGTATCAGCAGAGCTGTGTTTCCTCTTATTACTCTGGAGAAGGGAATTGTTTCTTTGCCTTTTCCAGTTTTCCTGCATTCCTTAAGGCCTCTTTCCTGAGTCCCTCTGGCTTCTTTCTCTGTTGTCACATCTCCTTCTCTGACTGTGATGCTTCTACTTTCCTTTTACAAAGATCCTTGTGATTATATTGGGTTTGGCTCATTGAGATAATCTAGAATAATCTCCTTATCCCAAGAACTTCAATTTAATCACATCTGCAAAGTGTTTTTTGTCACCTAAGAGGACACTTTCACAGGCTTGAGGGACTAGGATGTGGACATCTTTGGTGGGCTATTATTGTGTCTGTCACAGGGAGTACATGCAAAAAGTATTTGGGAGAATTTATTAATTTATGAAGATGGGGTGGAATGAATGAGGGAGACAGTAAAATATTCCCAGATATTTAATTTACTTAATTTTAAGAAAAGAGGTGTTTCATAGACACAGGGAGGGGAACATCACACACTGGGGCCTGTCGGGGTTTAGGGGGCAAGGGAAGGGAGCGCATTAGGACAAATACCTAATGCATGTAGGGCGTAAAAGCTAGACGACGGGTTGACAGATGCAGCAAACCACCATGGCACATGTATACCTATGTAACAAACCTGCATGTTCAGCACGTGTATCCCAGAACTTAAAGTAAAATAAAATAAAAGTAAAATTAAAAAGTAAACAAACAAGAAAAAAAAATGATGGTGTTCATCTACTGAGACAAAGCATATTGGAAAGAAACTCATTCAGGTGTGAAGACTATAATGTTGAGTCATGTAGACAACTATATGTGACAACTACAACATTTAAAATTACATATGTGGCTTGCATTTTGTGGTTCACATTAGATTTTTACTAGCCAGTGCTAGTCTAAAAAGTCCTATTCCAAATACCTTTGGCCTATGAAAGTTCGAAGCCTCTTCATGATCTCTTTGAATTCCCAGATAGTCCATTTTCTTGGGACTTCGTCCAGATATCTGCCCTACACACATTGTCTGTGTTTTGCTCTACATTAGTACCAATATAAAATTTAGAAGCTTTATCAGTTAAAGAAAAAAATTCGTATGTGTAGAAACATTATTGACAATGTATTAGTCACAGAATCTATCATAAGCTCTGCCTTCTCTTTCGCTACCCATTTTCTCCCTTAATTCTTTATTCATTCTTCTTTTTCTTCTTTCTTCTAAGAAACAAAAGAAACTATTTCTCTCCTGCTAAGTAGTTCAGTAAGCGTCTTATTTTGTTTGAGCACGCTTCTGAGACTTGTCTCTCTTCCTGAAATCAGGCAGTTTTCTCCTTAAGATCAGGTCTAGTGAATAAAGTTTTCTTCATCTTTTTACACTTGCAATACAAAGATGAAAGTCACCGGAGAGATTTTTTTGTGTATTCACAGTCTAGAGGGGGATACAGGGAAGGTAAATAAAAATGAAGATAGATATGAAAAGCACCACCATACAGCACTGTATAGAGGCTATGGGAACACAGAGAACAAAAATGCATATCATTAATTATATGAATTGATGAACATAATTAGTAGTTGAATCTTTTTTTTTTTTTTTTTTTTTTTGGAGACAGAGTCTCACTCTGTCACCCAGGCTGGAGTGCAGGGGCTCAATCTCAGCTCACTGCAACCTCCGCCTCCTTGGTTCAAGAGATTCTCCTGCCTCAGCCTCCTGAATAGCTGGGATTACAAGTGCGTGCCATCATACCCAGCTAATTTTTTATATTTTTGGTAGAGACGGGGTTTTGCCATGTTGGCCAGGCTGGTCCCAAACTCCTGACCTCAAGCAATCTGTTCACCTCAGCCTCCCAAAGTGCTGAGATTACAACAAATTACAGAAATTATTAACAAAATATTTTATACTTCTTTTGTAATCTTGCCCAGCCTAGTAGCTGCATCTTTTTGGCTACATTTACAGTATGCTCCAGTCAAGTGACCAGGTGACATTCATCATTCACTCTACATCATATTTTCTACTCAAAATTTAAATGTAATTTTATCACAAACTGGTTATTTAAATAAAATTCTATGGACAAGTGAAAACTGATCAATAAAAGCACCCTTACTCTGATTTTGGTGAGAGATGTGGAGCCACATCTATTCAACTATTCATTCCTCTCCGCTGTTACAAAACGTAGTAATCCCCAGTGGGACTTCCGGGAGCACGGTGTAAAAATCATTGTTCTGTTTTCCTGGCCCCTGAGACATTCTACTCTCCCAATTTTTCATTTCCGATAAATCCCCTTCAGTGAATGTAGAAGGCTTCTCAACTTCCAAATATCTCTAAAATGCAGGTTTCCTGTTGCTCTCGTCACTCTCAGTCTTCCTTGTGCGTTTTTATCCAACATGGTTTCAACTCTGCTCCCTAAAGGCTATGTTCATCCAAATTTAAAGTGCCAACAGCATTCTCATGCAGGCTTCAGGTTTAAATAAAGCATACCTACTAGATATCTCCTGTTGGCTTGAGCTTCCACAGGCACCTCAACTTCTACATGTCACATTTAAAAAGTAAAAATAGGTCGGGCGCAGTGGCTCACACCTGTAATCCCAGAACTTTGGGAGGCTGAGGCAGAGGTCAAGAGTTCGAGAGTTCCTGGCCAACATGGTGAAACTCCATCTCTACAAAAAATACAAAAAAAAAAAAAAAAACAAGGAGCCAATATGGTGGTGGTGTGCCTATAATCCCAGCTACTGGAGAGGGTGAGGCTGGAGAATCGCTTGAACCCAGGAGGCGGAGGTTGCAGTGAGTGGAGATCGGGCCATTGCACTCCAGCCTGGGTGACAAGAGTGAAACTCGGTCTCAAAAAGATAAAAAATTAAGAAAACCCTGAAAATAAATAAATAGGTAGAATTATTTTTAATAGCATATTTTATCTAACACAATATATCCAAAGTATTGTTTTCTTAGTAATCAATATAGAAATTATTAACAAAATATTTTATACTTCTTTTGTTGTACTGGTGTGCATTTTATACTTACAGCACATCTCAATTTGCATTGGCCACATTTCAGGTGCTTAATGGATACATATGGCTACTGGCTACCATACCGGACACCTGTGAGCAGGTTCACTGTGCACTGGCATCAATCTTAGGGGAGGGCGCTAAACACTTTGTTAATAACATGCACTGGTATCAATCCACATGATTCCAGTAAAACACTCACACAAGTGAAGCAATTTTATTACTCAGAGATGGGCAGCAAGGGACAATAGAAGCCTAAAATCCATGGTGAGCCGGTCTCCTAAGGCTGAGGAACACTGTCCAGGGTGGATGGAGCCTCATATGCATGGGCTGTATGTCACAGCACAGCGGAGGTACCCTGAAAGGCACTCTACCCTGGGTTTTATACCCAGGGATAACTTGACTAGCTAAGCTAAAGCATTGCAAGCATCCATCCTGTTCTAGGAGGGTGAAAACAGAGTCCAAGCTATTCTAGTCAATTCCTCCTTAGTCCAAGATATTATATTCCCAGCAGCGCATTCTATAAGTTATTCTAAAGTGAGAGAAAGAGGAAGAGCTGGGTTGCAAGGCCACCAGGGGCCTTGTTCTGCAACATCAAAAATCTAGATGTGCGTAGTGCAGGTAACCTGCATTCAATATTAGTATTTTACTTTTAGTGCTTCTCTGGAATTGATGAACTTAGCACAAACAAGGAGTTGCAGTTTGGATGACACTTAACCAGGAATACATTCTTACCACAGCTGCCTAGCTATTAGATGTATAACTTAGCATAAATGAACTTTCTTTTTTTTTGTTTTTTTTTTGCTTATTATTTCCTCCACGTTTTTTTTTTTTTTTTTTTTTTTAATTTAAGTTCTAGGGTACACGTGCACAACGTGCAGGTTTGTTACATATGTATACATGTTCCCTGCTGGTGTGCTGCACCCATTAACTCCTCATTTACATTAGGTATATCTCCTAATGCTATCCCTACCCCATTCCCCCACCCCACAAAAGGCCCCAGTGTGTAATGTTCACCTTCCTGTGTCCAAGTGTTGTCATTGTTCAATTCCCACCTATGAGTGAGAACATGTGGTGTTTGGTTTTCTGTCCTTGCGATAGTTTGCTCAGAATGATGGTTTCCAGCTTCATCCATGTCCCTACAAAGGATATGAACTCATCCTTTTTTACGGTTGTATAGCATTCCATGGTGTATATGGGCCACATTTTCTTAATCCAGTCTATCATTGATAGACACTTGGGTTGGTTCCAAGTCTTTGCTATTGTGAATAGTGCCACAATAAACATACATGTGCATGTGTCTTTATAGCAGCATGATTTATAATCCTTCGGGTATATACCCAGTAATGGGATGGCTGGGTCAAATGGTATTTCTAGTTCTAGATCCTTGAGGAATCACCACATTGCCTTCCACAATGGTTGAACTAGTTTACAGTCCCACCAAAAGTGTAAAAGTGTTCCTATTTCTCCACATCTTCTCCAGCACCTGTTGTTTCCTGACTTTAATGATCACCATTCTAACAACACACACTTTCTTGAGTAGGAAAAAAAATGGTCAAGCAGCAGTATAATCTATTTTCTTATTTGCCTGGAAAATGTCCCCAAAAAAGAACAAAAGCGACCGAGTTGAGTCTTCTTATACACATTCAAATTACAGATCTATTGAGAAGCATACTAACTGTATTTAGTAATGGGAGAGTCCTTATCGATGGAAAGCTTTGAGCAGATGCACCTAGTCTGTCAATTATTGCTTATGGCAAACTGTCAATTATTAGGAATGAAATCTATAGATGTGTAGCCAAGACTTTCTAGGGAATTTTGTGAAAACTATTTTGGTATAAAATGGAGATATTGGATGATAAAAGATATGTCTCCTGTGTAAGTAGTGTTGTTGCATATGTTATTAGAGGTTACCTAAGTTAATCAGGGCCAGAAAGTATTCTGATCTGGTGAGAAGACACCAGGACAGCTCAACTAGGGGATCTGGACTTCTCTTTACTTTGCCTGTGCCATGGATTACCTTAAACTCAAAATTATTAGGAAAGCATGATACTGGGTAAAATCTCTGATTCATGTGAGTTTGGTTTGATAATTCAGTTCTTTGAGGTTTTTGTCAAAAGATTGAAATATTTAATATGAAGAAAATGAGGTCTATGAAGATATGCTTGGTGACATGGTTGCAAATAAGCTCTGATTATTAAGCAAGTACTTGAAGGTCTAGTAGAAATTTCTTTGTATGAAGTAGTGCTGTCCTTCCTAAATGGTAACCACTAGCCACATGTAACTATTTAAATTTAAATTAGATTAAATTTTAGAAAGTTAAAAAGTCAGTCCTCAGTTACACTAGCCACATTTCAAATGCTCAATAGCCACAAATGGTTAGTGGCTAGTCTATGGAAAATAGGAATATAGAATGCTTTTATTATTACAGAAAATTCTGTTGAGCAATCCTTTTCTAGAGATTGGAGATATTATTGGGTACCATGAACTGGAAAGAGGACTTAGTTTTGAGTTAGAACATTTCGATGAAATATTACAGAGATGTCTAAAAGTAAGAAATAATTTGGTATAAAAGTAGGAAAAAGTTTGTTTTGGTTTTGAGACATGAGAGAGATTGGAAAAGAGGAGAGAGGTATAAGCAGAGACCTGGAGAAATGGGAGAAGGCTATGCATTTTGCCATTTAAATCTATATTTGTGAGTACTACATTTTTAATGGCATTACTGAACTTGAGAATACCCAGGAGTATATGTGTGTGTGTGTGTGTGTGTGTGTGTGTGTGTGTGTGTTACTATTAAAGGAACTAAACTTTCTTTATAAATAGGTCTGGAAGTAGATGGCACCAAGGAAAAGTAAGGCTATACAAGAAGGCTTTGGCTTTCCTATTTTAGAATTTATGATTCAAGCCATATACCTAAGTCCCTAAGACAGAGAGGGAAGGAAGATGCACTTAATATCTGGATTATAGTAGTACATGACATGGTGTCTAACATGAAATAGATCCTCAATAAAATGGTTAAATGAACGGATTAATGAAATACCAATTGGCTTTCTTGAAGCAACTTTTGTTCATAGACAGCTATCAGTGTGTGGAAGATTAACACAGCACAATCTTTGACTTGTTTTAATTTTGCAATGACAATGTAAATTTTGGTCAATTGCAGTTCAGATATAAGTATCTTTGGAAGCTAAAAGGTAGACTAACTTGAACTGGAGGCCTCTTAACCTTTGGAGGTTCATAGTTTTTTTTTTTTTTTTTTAGATTTATTGCTATGCTCAAATTCTGCAGTGAGTAAGTAGTCACTAATCTATAGCACATCTTCAACTACAGAGTAAACCTTATAATTCTAAAGAGATTTTGCAGGCACCACCACGTTGAAAAAATGCAAAAATTAGATGACATGAACACATTAACCTTTTTAACTCATTCTAAGATGATTCCAGAAGTGCATCTCAGTTTCAGTTCTGGCAAACCAGTCCTGGGGTCTGACTTAAGTGTGGAAATTTTCTTGTCTGGTTTAGATTCAGTGTTGCTGAACTGTATAAAAAAGACTTCATTAAGTTGGCTTTCATTCTATTTATGCCTTTCTCCTTTCCTTCAGTGTTTAAGTGAAAATAACCCATAAGAAATCATTGCTGACAGGCCTAGAATTTGTCTTCTATTATTTATTGTGATACTCCTCTCTCCACCCACCATTACTCTCTAACAAGTCAAATATCAGTGAAGGAGATGTTTAAGACCCTATAATTCACAGCATGGTATCTGTTTTGACTATATTTAATAGCCAGCACTTACTCCAAATGAGTTAAAGCATGTTATTGTGTAAGCATTTATTTTCACTACTTTACTGCCTTGATAAACATTTTCCCTGCTTCTCCACTGCTTTTCTGTTCTTTTGTAAGTTTATGTCACAGAATATAACTAGCTAATGAGTAGGATTAGATACTGCACCAACCAGGCTGTTAAGTGTAGCAAGTTACCATCACATTAGCAAATGGAGAAACATGTATTAAACACTCTAAATACTCTGGCTTCACATTGTTCTCACATGTCCATGTCTACAAGAGGCTTTCCTCTTGACTCAATACCTAACTTGGTTTTCTCTGTCTGAGGGATTGGCATTGCCATTTTACTTATGGCTCAAGTCAGAGATTTGGTTATCAGTTTCAACTCCCTCCACAATATCCTGTACATCTATTATATCCGATAGATTTTCTAATTTTATTGCATACAAGATAATTTGAGTGAAGCTGAGTTCTCTCTCTTCAACTCCTTTCAGAAGTATCTAGATTGTGTATCATCTATGGATGACTAATTAGAAAGACTTTAGTTTTTCTTTTATTCCCAGTAATGTCCTGTTTCATAACTAGTTACAATTTTGATTTTACAAAATCCTATTGTATTTAATAGCTTTTACTTCATCAATAAGGAAGAAAATAGGAATCTGGATATATTAAAATATAGACTTTTGCCCCTTTCCTTAAATTGTCTTCTAAACTCTGATGAGAGCCCAGCCATCTATATCAAATGTACCATAAAACTCAGTTCACATGCTAGAATTAGCCCTCCTGTAAATACAAAGTAATGCTGATGCAATTAGATCACCTGTGCTGCAAGTACTGTCCAGAAGTCATTCCACAATTCTTCCAGTTTTCTTTATAAGAGTTAAAGTTTGTTCATAGCACACTTTGGTTTGTTGACTAGTTATAATTATTATGTATTAGCTTTGTGTAATTTACTGGAGTAAATATCAAGGGATATTAAGGGGAAATAATAAACATGATATGTGCATAAAAGGAACTATATAATAATGCAAGGGAGAATACAAAAAAGATTTTAAAAACATGAATAGCCAACTAAGGTTGTAAAATTTTGTACTCAAAATTTGAATATTAGAATGAAGATAATTTTTACAGTTTCAATGACAATGACAAATAGGAGACTAACTGCCAGTGATACGAGAAGTAAATAAATGGGATAGCATATAGACATTAAAAATCATACTTTCCAAAAATGTTTAAAACATGAAAAATGCTCACAGTATTATGTTCAGTAAAAATAAAGAATGCATAAATCAAAATCATACACATAGTGAAAAAAAAATCTGAATTTATGCAGCTTTAAGAAGTTTACCTTTCACCCGTTCATGAAAACAAATCTCTTTTGTGACTCAGTCCTTATAGCTGTAGTATGCTCTGCTACTACTTGTTGGTGTCATCTGTTATGTTCTCCATCAATTTGTGAAAGCTTTGGCATCTGGCTTATATCCGTCAGAATAGGCTATGTCACGCTACAACAATGACTCAAAAATTCTATTGATTTATAATGATAACTATTTATTTCTCTCTCATGTTAATGTCCTCACTTGTTAGCTCTGACTCTACTCCTTGCTTCTTTCCCTGTAGAACTCAGGGTGATGGAGACTTCTCTCTCTGGAATTGTGTCACTGAAGACAGGAAAGAGACGTGAAAGACCACACATAAGCTCCCAAAACGTTTGTCTCTCATCGACTCACATCACTTCATGAACATTTCATGGGTCCAAACAAGTGGCATACCTACTCCCAAGTTCTACTGTGTGAGGGTGTGAAAACATCACTCTCACCATTACAAGAAGGGAAATAATAATATTTGACCTTACAGTAAATAACGACACTCATCTCTCATTCCCTCAGCTATCTCAGATTAAGTAATTTCCACCACTACTCCATTTGAACCATCTATACTCATGTCACATATTATATATTATGGTGTTAGCCCCTTAAGAGAGTTGAAATGCTGTCTCCTCACACAACCTCTTGAATCCTTACTCAAGAAATGATGGAAATATTTCACTTAAATGAAACTGTAGGAGATGTATATTGTTCAAAGGCAAAAACACATCGTCATCCACTTGTAAATGGGCAGGGCTTTCTCTGTGCTGAGCTAGGGTGGTCTGGTACTGTTGGTGGCCTGGATCGTGCTCTTTCTAAGAGATGCTGGGGCCATTTATATTTACTTTCTCTCTCCCTTTTGGATTCCTTCCCACATAGCCAGGTAGGATGAGTGAGTGAAATGAGGATAGGACCAGATATCGCCTAAAAAAAATTGGAGATAACTATTCTGTTAAAGCTCTTGAATCTTTTTTCTGCTCCTTTTGGAAAAGGTGGCCTTATCTTGGTTTGAATAGACAGAACATGTGACTATTATTTGGCCTTTGATCTAGAAGTAGAAAGAGATTTCCTATATAACTATTCAGTTCCAGAACTTTTGGATTTGAATATACAGTAGGTTATTTCTTTTTTCTTTTTTTGAGACGCAGTCTCACTCTGTCGTCCAGGCTGGAGTGCAGTGGCGCAATCTCCGCTCACTGCAAGCTCCGCCTCCCTGCCGGGTTCACACCATTCTCCTGCCTCAGCCTCCTAAGTAGCTGGGAAGTACAGGCGCCCGCCACCACACCCAGCTGATTTTTTGTATTTTTAGTAGAGACGGGGTTTCACCGTGTTAACCAGGATGGTCATGATCTCCTGACCTCGTGATCCACCCTCCTTGGTCTCCCAAAGTGCTGGGATTACAGATGTGAGCCACTGTGCCTGGCCCAGTAGGTTCTTTCTAAAACATAAATAATGATTGTTTTTGGCTTATGGTATTATATATGAGTTTTTAAATTTTATTTTTGTAGTTTTTCAGATCTTCCAAATATTTATTTCACAATAATAAGGATATTATTACTTTTAGAGTCATAACAATATAATAAAATTATTTTGGAAAACAACATAAGAAAAAGTAGAGTAAAGAGAAAAACTATGGGAGAATGACATCAGGGAAGACAGGCGTAATTCCAAGTCATTTGAGTGTCTATATAATACCTTGTTTACTTATATATTTAGCATAGTTCTCATGTTGAAAGATGTTAGTTTGACCTTATGGTGGTATGGTCCTAGTGATCCACAAATATCCAAAATCTACACCAGACAAATCAGCTATTTTTGTAGTTCTTGGTAAAAACGAACAGAAAAGGTAACACAAGGGAAAAGACATTACAGGCATTTCTAGGTCTTTAGGAATACACCAATGCAGAACTCTTTTGAATTTTCTTGAAACATAAAGATGGAGAATACTTTAGAATGGAGTCCAGACATCTGGACTTAGCACATCTAAGAAACTGGAAGCAAAGAAGTCTGCCTATGTGTCCTGTGTTGTTATTCCTTTACTGAAGTATGAATATGTTTGAGGATTTCTAATTGAGAGTACACCAACCAGTTAGGAAAGGAGAATGCAAAACAAGACACCTTTTCTCCAAGCCTTGGCTGCTTATTTTGAACATTTTCTTAGGCATAGAGAAGAGAAGGTATCTGCTTTAGGGTCTGTTTAGCTAATGGAAGGAAAGTGAAGAGAGATTGAGTCAACAGAGTCAAGGACTTCAAGAGGGAGATACAAGATAGAGAAAGAGAGAGACAGAGAAAGAGAGAGACAGAGAAAGAGAGAGACAGAGAGACTGTATGATCTTAGGAAGGAAAAGTCCAGAAAAAGTATGCATTCACTAGCAAAATGTTAATAAGATATCCTAGAATCAAAACATTTTATTGGAACACTCTCCTTGTTGGAGAAAAGTGAAACTTGTTCTGAGCATTCTGTAGCCAACACTAGAGAGAAGTGCAGAAGCTGGTCACTGCACATTGAAATGAAGAGATGGATGTTAGGATAAATGAGTCTTCTAATAGTTCAAGTGGATTGGAAGGTAGATTAGGGCTTTTGTTTCTTAGAGAAATATAATCTTCAGCCTTTATTCATCACTGTGTTAAGTTTTTAAACCAATTCAGTGGAAGATTTATCAGCAAACTTTATGCATAAATTTTATGAGAAATTTTAATAAATTTTAACATGTGACAGATCTCCTAAGTATCATGTATCTAAATTATCAAATTAATAGTCACAAAATGGACAAAGCAAACATTTCAAACAGGCAATTCTCTGTCACATTGACAGATTTACTAACTATTATTTGCATTAGTTTACAAACAGCTTTTAGAGATGTTCTGGTTTATTGGAGCAGTACACTGTATTATAATGGCTTTTCTGGCTATTAACAAACTGTTCGTTTGAAAACACTTCAGAAGACATTTCTGACTTAAAAAAGAATATAAAATTACAAAAATTTAAAACGCTTCTAAAGTCATACCTGTAAGTCAAACCATGTAAGAAGCAAATACAATTCGGTGTTAGAATAAAAGTTAAAGTGATCTCCAAGAGTTTAAAAAAAAGCATTTTTGTATAAAAAAAGAATTCTTTACCACCTTAATCCATTATTAAAGGTGACCATTCATCCTTAGTAATCAGATCAATTTGTGCTGAAAATGTAGTTCTATATGTGTGAATTGGAAGTGATCTTATTAGTGTTCTACTACATCAAGTTTGATAAAATCCCCAATCCATTTCAGTTAAGTTTCTATTGATCCACTTAGAGATCAATTTGGACTTGTTTGATTCCTTTGTCAAGGGATTTCATCTGGCTTGAGTTTAACATTATGAAATAAATGTGATTTAGAAATGTAAGATGGAATAAAAAAGAGTCCAGATGAGTGCTGACAATTATTTGAACTCTAGATTTTGCATCTGAGCATTTGATAGGGCATTGCTATTTAGAAATGGGCTAAAAAAACCAGTAGGACACAGGGGTCAAAGAGTGCCTTTCAAAGTAGTTAACAGTCAGATCGTCCCTCACAGTTACCAATGATTGTGTCTTCTCTGTCATTCAACAATTTGAAATCTATTTTCAATCAAAAATCAAAATATAGACTTAGTTTTATTCTTAAATGTGTTTTACATATATTTGTACTGATTTTCAGTAGCAAAATATTCCCTTCATGCCTACTTTTTAGTTTTTTTATAATTATTTTCTGCATTTTATCTTAATTTTTCTTAGAAAAGAAAGGATCAGTGTAAAAATGTATAGAGATCTCAAGGACAATTGCTGGAGTTGCACCTCATAGCCCTTTTTCTCTGCCTCTTTCCTCTCCTTAGGGACAGTTTTGGAATTATTCTTAGAATGAGATCAGCCCAGAAACATTTCTATTTCTCCCTTAATTCTATTTTCTTATTTGTAGAATGGACAAAGAACTCTTTTCAGCAGGAAGCAGTTGTCAAGACTCTGTGTCCTGCCTGATAAAGAATAGGTATATGGATCTGCAGTCATCCTGTATTTATTCTGCATTTATTCAGTATATCAAGGAAGTTCAAAGCCAAATAGCAATAAAGAGATTGAAGTTAGAGACTAAAGATAATGTAAAAAAGTTAAAGACTGTAATTGCTGGTTAACATGTTACCTACTGCCATTGTATCCTGCAGTTATCATCAAAGAGAACAGAGCCATGGAGTAAGGGATTTTTCAGAATTTGTGAAAGAAATTACACTACAGATACATGTGGGAGCTTACTGGGAAAATCAAGCTCTGGAAGGAGGATGTTGGAAGATTAGAAGAAATCATCACTAAGAAATCATGAAAGCACTGGTGCAGGCAAACACATTGGATCTTGTGAAGAAATCCAAGAAGCCAAGCACACTTGTCAGCCAAAGTGGGACCACACACAGGCGTACACATACACACATGTTCCAACAGCACACAAAGCAGAGAAAAAAGAATAATGAAGAAAGACAAGGCCCTCAGCAAGGAGTCAAATATGATGACCCATTTTTGCCATGATTTTATTTTAATTATTATTATTAAATAATTATTAAAGGTTAATTTTAAAGACTTCTGTTAATATTTCTCATGTATGTTGGTTTACAAAATAAAAGGCAATAGACTAGTAAAAAGGACATTCACCTTGACATACATAGAAGATTTCTAGGTTCAATTTGCTTTACTTTACAGATGAGTAAATTGAGATCTAGCAAGTTTAAAAGATTTATCCAGTGTACAAACAATTATGTGACATTGTTTGACATAAGACAGAATTCTGTTAGTCAATTCCCACTCTAGTGTTTTTTCTGCTATTCTTTGTTCCCCTTTGAAGAGACAATTTCACTTAAACTGCTGGCCAGGTCTCATACTCTGAAAACTGATCCTGTAACTGGCCTTACTGACGTTTACCTTAGCAAATCTACTTTTCGAGCCTTAATTCTGAAAGGCTAGATGACCTCTTGCTTCCCTAGAGACTCTGTTGTAAGAAGTGGGTGACAAATATAATTTACTCTTTCTGTATAACACAAGAATATTCATCTTTATCCAATTTTACCATGAAATTCTGAGAACCTGTTATATTCCATCTACTGAATTAGGTAATATGAAGAAGTGTAAAAAAGATCAGAACTGACCTCTCGGCTTTAGAATGACATACATTTTAGGTAATTCTACTGATTCATACTGTTTTTCCATATCACATTCAGCTACCTTCACATCAGCTTTTTGATGATTGAAAATGCTTGGTAAAGTGGGTAGATTGAATATTCAGCTCAAATTTATTCTAGTAGACAAAAATAAAGGGTGTGAAAAGTGGTGAAATTGTGTTTTTTTTTTTTCAAAGTTACAATAAAAGATAGAAAAAAATTACAGCAATTGCAGGCAGGTTTCCACATAAGAAAAGTCTGTCTTTTAAAACTGGAACACACAATGAACCAAACTCTATCCTAAAATGTTACAATCTGAAATTAAACTCTACTGGTACAGGAACAATTAAAATGGGAATACCTAGATTTCTGTACTGTCTAATACCCACTTTGTTTTCCATTTTCATGAGATTTCTAAGATTACCTGAACAAATTATAACCATATGTAGTTGTGCCTGTTGATCCTTCACTATTACTCTGTTTATGACACGTAAAGTAGAGTAGTAAGTTACTGATGCTATTGGTTAATAATCACAGCAACACTTGGGAGCTTAATCAATCTTCAAAA
The DNA here is from genome assembly GCF_009764315.1 of Trachypithecus francoisi. NCBI lineage: Eukaryota > Metazoa > Chordata > Mammalia > Primates > Cercopithecidae > Trachypithecus > Trachypithecus francoisi. Next base: position 134,961,705 of record NW_022681454.1, on the reverse strand, counting down.
CAGTTTATTGTCTGTGCAGCTTATAGTCAACGCTGCAATGGATATTTTTTCTTTTTATACATTTAAAATCACAGAAAAATTGCCTCTCTTTATTCTTCTGGGTGGTGGGCTGTTCCTTCTATGACTTTCTGGAAGAGAGCAATAAGAGTAAATTATTTTCAGCCTTTCAATAAGCTACTGAAGATGGAATCTACTTTTCCTAGGGATAGTAGTCAACAATAGTTGTCTACAATCATGTTTCTTATGCCAAGAGAGGGTTGAGAACAATTAGACAAACAAAAATATAACTAATGAAAGTGATAGTGTCAATTTCTAGGGTGTGGTTATTGAAGAATGAGTGAGCTGAGAGGGAGAGGTTGATGAATGCTTGCTGAACATACAGAGGCAGTTCTCTTCCAGATTGACACATTTGTGCTCTGCTTGATTCTTTCTGCTTCCTGTTGCTGAAAGCTCTCCATAAACAGCCATGCTTCCTTGCCTGTTCTGCACCTTCACTTCTACATATGCTTGTTTTCACATGACAACAAAATTAGCCTCCTCTCTTCTACCTGAAGGGATGACATTGACAAGTGCATGAATGTAACTTGAATACAGGCGATGCCAAAGGTTTGGCCGCATTATAGAACATGAAAACACAAGGGACAAATAGTGGGAGAGATACCCAGTATTCAGAGTTCCTGCTTTTTCCTCCATGATGGTGCTCCCTCAGCAATCTGAAGAAACAGGGCCTACTCTTCAAATCATTTTAGGTGGTTTTGTGAGGTCTGCTTTTGTTGACTTGTCTCATTTCTTTTTTTTTTTTTTTTTTTTTGAGACAGAATCTTGCTCTGTCACCCAGGATGGAGTGCAGTGGCAAGATCTCAGCTGACTGCAACCTCCGCCTCCCAGGTTCTAGCGATTCTTCCACCTCAACCTCCCAAGTAGCTGGGACTACAAGCACACACCACCATGCCTGGCTAATTTTTGTATTTTTAGTAGACATGTGGTTTCACCATATTGGCCAGGCTGCTCTCGAACTCCTGACCTTCTGATCTGCCTGCCTAGGCCTCCCAAAGTGCTGGGATTACAGGCATGAGCCACCATGCCCCGCCAGATTTTTTTTTTTTTTTAATGTTATATCATAGAGGAAAAGAGAAACCAACTTTGATTTGCTCCAGGTCTGATACCTTTGTTGTTTTGCTTTGGAGAGCACCATTTCACTGAATTTAGAGAACTTACAAATTGTCAAGGAAGGGACTGAAATATGACAAAATGATAGAAAAAGAGACATGTGAAAATATGTTTATAGAAATTGAGTCTTTTGTCACAAAGAAATGAAAGAAGAGTAGAGATGATGGATTCATGGCAACAAAAATTCTAACCAACCAGCTAGCAATGCATGGAATGGAAACATATATCAACTGAAAGTGCAAGGGATGGAAGGACAAACTCTGACCTTATTACTATACCTTTAGTTGGTGAGGCAAAGGCAGTAATCGCTAGATCTCACCTGTCAAATTCACATTACATTTTGCAATCACAATTTTTTAAAATTATATTTTAATTGACAAATGGCAATTGTGTATATTTGAAAACTACAATGTGATATTTTGATGTATATAAACATTTCAGGAAAATTAAGTCAAGTTAATTAACATATCCATCACTTCACCAACTATTTTTTTGTTTGTGGTAAAAAGATGGAAAATCTACTCTTCTAGCAATTTTGAAATATACAACATATTTTTATTAACTGTGGTCACCATAGAGTACAATAGATCACTAAAACTTATTCCTCCAGTCTAACTGAAACTTTGTACTTGTTGATCAACATCTTCCCTATACCCATCCCTTCCCAACCTATGGTAACCACCTTTTTACCTTATTTCTCAAAGATTGACTTTCTTACACTCCAGTGTAAGTGAGATGGTATAATATCTGTCATTATGTACCTGGTTTATTTTACTTCACAGAATGCTCTCCAATTTCATCTGTGTTGTTGTAAATGACAGAATTTCCTTTTATTTTGTATATGTATATATATCATATTTTCTTTATCCATTAATCTGTTGATGGACTCCTGGGTTGCTTCTATACCTTGGCTATTATGAATAATGAACATGCGAGTGCAGGTATCTCTTTGGCATAGCAATATCTATTCCTTTACATATACTAAGAAGGGGGTACGATCACAATTTTTAAGGCTCCCTTCAATGTCACTTCTTTTAGAAAGTACTACTTGTTTTTCTTGCTATTTAACCCTTCTGTCCCAAGCCTCCTTAGACACGTTTATCTTTTCTATTGCACATATAACATGCCACCAGTTACAGTAGTTTTTATGTAAGTGTATTGATTTAATGGTGATTTTCCCAAGGATCCTAAACTCCTTGAAAACATGAATTACAGTCTCTTAATATTTATTTATTTTAAAAACCTATCACAATGCTTCATAGATAATTGGTACTCAATGAGTATTTTAAAAAATTAATCTGAAAGAAAGTTATTAGAGAAGTAGTTTGATTTTGAAACAAAGACTGGCAGAAAAGGTCGAATGTACACAGATCTCTGTGGAACATTAGAAAATGGGCAACCCAGGTGGTCAAATCTCGTCACATCAGCTGTGAGATTTGAGTCAGCTTCTTGCCTTTTTCCACCATATTCTCAGCTCCTATAATTCTCATCCATTCTAAGCAGATACAGATACTTAATATTCAGCAATCAAAAAGCACTCAAACCAAGTAATAGAAAAGAAAATGAGGGCATCAAGTGGTCCACTGTCATTCACCAACATCATTCATTGACTTTTCAATAGAATCTGGGGCACCATATGGGTACACTGAATTAGCTTATTTCCTGAATAACAAAACCAAAGTATAACTCTGTGCAACTATGGGAACAAAACAGTACCAAGAATATGTATACTGTTGGAAATTGGCCCACAAGGATAGGAAGAGTCCATTTGTTCAATATTCATTTAATTGTTATGACCAATCCTAATTTCTATAAGTAGCCATCATTCATCTAAATCTTCAGAAATTGCTCTTTAAATATTACCATAAGTACATGTAGTATTTTATTACCTTCCACAAAAAGAGAATCAGAAACAAAATGCTGACCACTTGAAATTTGCTTTAGACACTGTCAGTGCCTCTTTATGTCTGATATTCTTCACTTGCGACCCTCACTTTTGTGTGTGTGTGTGTCAGCATGGCCACCATGCTTAATATGGCACCCCTTCTGCATAAAAACATTTACTTATTAAGTCTAATTGAGCAGAGAAATGTCACGTACCTTTAAAAAGGATTTTGGAAAAAAAATAAAAGAAAAGAAAGCAGGATTCAATAAACACATGAGGAAGGAAAATGTATTGAGTGGGAGTGAGGAGCCTATGTAACAGTGCTGAAACTGGAGTCTGCAGATGTATATGTAGTCTAGTCATGGCATTCACTAACGACAGCAAGCAAGATTTTGAAATATTTGCTTAAGTTGAATGGCTGATATAGTATCTTGAATAATTGATTTCTTAAATAAGTTTTTAACCTGAGTCTTATTGTGTCCTGACTACATGAAGAAATATGAGTCTTACAGTGGATAAATAGGCCTTGTATGTTCTAAATGAGTAGAATATTGACCTCTACTCTTTCCAGCAGTGTGGTAGAGCAGAGTGGTGGAGATGACTTATGAGGCGAGTCTACCACATTAATTTAGGTGACATACTCTTTCCTTCACAAATAGCTTCAACGTTTTCTGCCCACACAGCAAGTGCCTTTGCCATCTTTTGAATCAGCAATAACATTTGCTCACTTCCACATATTTAAATAACCAGTTCATAAAAAACATCATAAAGAGTTTGTTTACATATATTATACAAAAGAAAATGGAGTTTGTGTTTGTAAAACTTCACATTTAGTACAAGCCTTTCAACACTTGTTTTTAGTTAAAATATTAATTTTTGGAACATTCTCATTGGAAATGACAATATATAAATAAAATATACAAATAAAAGCAAATATATATATATATAATATACATAAATAACTGCTAAGAGTATTAAAGCTGTGGAACCAGAAAAGAAATATGATAAAATTTCATTACATTGACATTGATTTTGCTGTTCATCAGCTTCAAATTCTAAGTTCATTTTATTTTAGTAGAATAACTATGTATTTTTAAAGTATAGTCCTTGAAGAGAGTCTTTTGAGTGTTGAATGATCAACAATGTGTCATATTTATGGCTTATTTTCTTGATGCATTCCTGTAGCCTTGGAGAGCAAAGTTCTTAATGAATATGGCCACTCTGAATTTTTTATAATCTTCTGGCTCTGTAAATATTAGAAGGTATTTTGAAAGCCAAGATTTCTCACCTTTATACTTTATGATAGAATTATAAAAGTGAGGCAGGTGGACAGGTAAGAGTTTTATTTACTTTACCATTTAGAGTAGAAAGTAAGAGATAAAAATGAACAAAAGACAGGAGACGTCAGCAAGATGGAGAGTCTTGGGCTTCAATCCCCCATCACAGAAAGTTCAGCAAACAACTATTCACAGATTAGAACATCCTTTTGAAAACCCCAACATTTAGAAACAAGCCTTTGACACCTATATGGTCCATAGAACTGAATGAAATCTGAATTAGAAGGATAAGAAGAATGGTCTCACTCTGACTGTGCCGCCCTTTTTCCTCCCCAAGTTAGCACGATGCCAGAGGGAGAGGATTTCCCTGGGCTCACAGTTTTTGCAGGGGTAAAAGAGAACTAGAGGTAGTCATCCAGCTTTCCCAGCATTCTGAGTTGTTTCCTACAAGTCCACTCTAGTCTCACAGGGAACACTAGGGAAAATGGAATGGACAGAATGCCCGGGGTCAGGTAGAAATAAAGAAAGGAGGCAGAAGTCATAGTAATCAGCACCTGGATATTAGTAATGTCTCTGTGCTGTTGTCAGCTATGGAGCCTGATCAGAGACATCAGTCAACCTTATAGTCCATCCACAAAGCTGAGTTGGTTGTCTTAAGATGCATGGTGGGAAGTTCAAGCTAGTTTGAGCTTCTAGACTATTATTCTCCTTGCCTGCCTCAGAGCCTACTCCAATGGTCCCACCCAATCAGGGAGATGCTTGCCTCCTCCCATTTTAGAGAAGCAAAAGGACTAGACTGTCTTGATCCAGAATGTCAAGCAGCAGCTCCATCTAGCCATAAAAACCACCCAGAGACCCTGCCTGCATAGACAAAAAGACTTCAGCCTCAGTGGATTTCAGAGAAGTGAAGGAGCTAGACTGGCTTCACCTTGGAAGTGAAGCATCATCTCCACTCTGCCGCAATTTCAGTCAATGACCTTACCCAGGCAGGGAGACTCCCATTTTCATGTATTTTAAAGAAACAGAGAGACTAGTTCTACTTGACCTAGGAAGTTAAGCAGAGTTCCATTTAACCAAAAAAAAAAAAAAAAAAAAAAAAATCTACACAATGACCTTTCCCAAGCAGGGAGATTCTTACCTCCATGGATTTAAGAAAAGCAAGGGAGCTAAATGGGCTTGACCTGGGAGTGGTCAGCTACTCAGCTCATAGAAAAGCCCACCCCATGGCTCCACCCAGACAGGGAGGCAATCCTTAGTCACACATTTGTAAGGGGCATAGCCTCTGGTCCAACCTGTCCTGAGTAGCACTGATACCTAACCCTGAAGCCCATCCTACAGATCTACTCAAATATAGATCCCGAATAACTGAGTTGCCTCTCCAGGGAATATATCTTGTAACTTGCCTGACCAAAAGCCACTGTAGTACCCAGCCAGTAGCTTTGCTTCACAGCAGAGCCCTGGGAGTGGTCTCACCAGATAGCAGCAGTCCCATCCAACATCAGAGTGAAGGCAGCATCCCAGTCAGCTAAAGAACTCAAAACAAGCTCTACCTGCCTGGGATTGTTACAGCTGGCCCTTGCAGAATCAGAGACTAGACTAAATCATGAAAGTCTATGCCTGCCAAAGAACATCTGAAAGGGCCAGAAGGGGAAGCTGTCTCTTCAAATGCACAGACAACAGCACAAGAATGCAAGAGTTACCCAGAATCATGTAATCATGACACTTTCAAAAGAAACTAATAAAGTTTCAATAATAGCTGGGTATGGTGGCTCACGCCTGTAATCCCAGCACTTGGGAGGCTGAGGCAGGCGGATCACTTGAAGTTGGGAGATTGAGACCAGCGTGGCCAGCATGGTGAAACCCTGTCTCTACTAAAAATACAAAAATTAGCCAGGTGTGGTGGTGGGAGCCTGTAGTCCTAGCTACTTGGGAGATTGAGGCAGGAGAATTGCTTGAATCTGAGAGGCGGAGGTTGCAGTGAGTCGAGATCGCACCACTGTACTCTAGCCTGGGTGACAGAGCAAGACTCTACCTCTTAATAAATAAATAAATAATGGACTGCAACAAAATGGAGATCTATGAAATGATTGGCAAAGAATTCAGAAAAATACTTATAAAGAAGTTCAGTGAACTATAAGAATATATGAAGAGAAAATTTAACAAAATTTAGAAAACAATTAATGAAAACAGCAACAAGATTGACAAAGAAATAGAGACAATAAAAAAGAACCAGATAGAAATTCTAGAGATGAAGAATTCAATGACTGAACAAAAGAAATTAACAGAAAACTTCGATAGCAGATTCAAACAAGCAGAAGAAAAAAAATTCAGTGAGCTGAAAGACAGAACATCTGAAATTATTCATTTAGAAGAGCAAACAGACAAAAGAATGAAAAATAATGGAGAAAGTCTACAGGAATTATGGGACAATCAAGAGACCAAACCTTTGCATAAGGAGAAGAAAGAAAACAAAGGCCAGAAACCATATTTAAATAAATAATGACTTTCCTAATATGGGGATAGATGCCAACACCTAGGTACAGGAAGCAGAGAGCTCCAATTAAATTCATCTCAAATTGAGTACATTAAAACACATAATAATGAAACTATCAAAAATAAACACATATAAAAATTGTGGGAGCAGCAAGATGTAAGAGAGACATCAAATATAAAAGTGCCAATATGACTATCAGTGGATCAGTGGATTTCTCTGCAGAAATCCTGATGGTCAGGAGAGAATGGAATGATATAGTCAAAGTGTTGAAGGGGTGGGGGAAACTGCTAACCAAAAATACTTTATCCAGTAAAACTATTTTTCCATATTGAGACAATAATAAAAGTTTTCTTACACAAACACCCAAGCTTAGAGAGTTCATCATCACTATACTTGCCTTATAGTAATTGCTAAAGGGAGTTCTTTAAACCGAAGCAAAAGGCTGCTAATTAATGACATGAAGCATAATAAATCACAAAACTCAATGGTATATGTAGAGCAGAGCCATATTCAAAATGCTATAGTTCTGTAATGATGGTATGTAAAACTATTAATAAAAATTGTAGCTAAGATAGATTGCCAAGATATATACATTATAAAATGATGTAAATTTTGACATCAAAAACATAAAATATGTATGTGGAGGGTGGAGAGTATAGAGTGCTTATAACTTTCTGTTGCCTTAACATCCATTTTTGAATGTAAGTTTAACTTTTTATTACCAGAAATAGGGCCCAGTCACCCTTGGCACAGTTTCCTATATTATACTCACCTAAATGGTTTCAGCCAGTGACCAGAGACAAAAACTTACAGGCATCTCTCCCATGTAGTAGGCTGGGCTCCCAGCTTTTCTGTCACTTATAGACCCCTCAGACACTTGCCTGTGAATTCTAAGTGTCTACCTTCCAGTCACTATATGACCTCCTGGAAATAATGACTGCTTGCTTTAAAACCACCAGTTACTGCTCCCCACAGGAAAACTGTTTGGATAATGGCCTGGACCCAATACAGGCATTGACACATGGGTCCCTTTTCTTTCTCTCTGGCCGAGTCCCCTGACCTCTATGTGGGTAAGGCTTCCTGACATGCCATATACCCTCCAGGGCCTGTGAGTACTAAAATCTCTTAAACTATTATATGGTGGTTGTGTCAATGAAGTCTCATCTGCAATCTGACCCCTGACTGTGAAGCCACCCAAAGGAGACTCATGCAGGTGAATCCCTGGGTGATGTTCTTCTGTCTGGATATCTGGTAGCTGCTGAAAACAATAGCTATCAGCTAAGCTGATAGAGAAACTCAAAGACTTTTATCCAAAACAGTTGATGTAGAAGGCATGATTATAGTCAAAGCTAGGATACAATTTCATTGTCTGCTCACTGGGAATGGGTGACTTATTTTCCGTATCAGATGGTCCAGCTGGTATCTGATGGCACTACTACTTGCCAGTATTCAGTCAGGCTATTTCACACTGCTGCCTACTTCTGCTCTCAGGTGTTGCCTTGGGGATTTGGTTGAAACTGTGGTGGCTGTAGACAGCTCTATGATCCATTAAGTTCTTCTGAAGCTGTCAGAGAGCAAGTCCCAGTATAAGCAGGTGTGTTTCCCTTTGTGACATCATCAGCTTTTCTTGGGATCTGAAAGGACCCTATGCAGCAGGTCCCTATCTGAATGTGTGCTGCTCCCTGTGGCAGGTACACTGTTCCAGTGCCCTGGGATCTCTGTAGTGGTCAGTAATGTATTGACTATAAATGGTGAAGTCCTAGTATCTTGCTAGAGTGAGCTGGCCAGGGTGGTGGAACTCTACAACCATTTCCCAGGTTATAGACAGGGGCCACGAGGTTCCAGGGAAACATCAATGACCCCTCGAGAATAGTTGGAAAGTGTGATATGACACTGGGCTTCACTGTGTTGGTGAAGAAGAGCTGGGGTAAAAGGATAAAATCGCCTAACCGTAACGTGGGTCAGAGGTAACTTCACCTGAATCCTCAGGGTGCCTAGCAAGACTGAGTGCTGTGAAGGCAGGTGCCTCCTTTGTTATGCATTGCTTGCTGCTGTCAGTCCTTGTTCCCTAAGGCCCTCAGAGCTTGATTTGGACACCCTGGAAATGGAAGTGGCTGCCTGTGTGACGGGTACACATGGAGGTTAACCCCAATTTTTTCTAGTAAAAACCTGTAAGGTCAAAACACAGAAGGCTATTTGATACCACCAGGAGCTTGTCAGGTAAATATTCAAAGCAGGACGAGAAAGAAAGAAAAAAAAAAGTAAGCCTCCTAGAAATACAAGCTGTTCTAAAGATCATCTCAGGGTACAGGGTTTTCCCAAGAGACAGGTTACTGCCTAGTGACCATGGCCCCTTTCCTACTCTCTCTTTTTCTCTTATCAACCAGAGATACTCAAACCCTCAGTTCCAAGTAGTGAAAAACCTTAAAAAAAAAAAAAAACAAGAACAAAAAACAGCAAAAAAGACACTATTGCTTTGGGTGGACCACAAATCTATCACCACCACCACCACCACCACCAACAGCAACAATAAAAGAACTTTACACTTTAAGTGCTGAGCAAACCCCAGGTCTAGCAAACAAAATGCTAACACTAGATTGCTTATCAATTTATGGGCAAACCTTTAGTTAAAAGAGGAAAATAAAAGGTAATTAAATTAATTACCTTTATGTGTAGAATTTGAATACATATATATGCAAACACACAAAATTTCAATATAAATATATAATAATAAATTGTATATATATTTTTCATAATTTGATTTCATTGGAAAGTCAAACTTCATATACTAAAGAATTTTTGTTAGTAACAAAAATGATAAAGGGCACTGATTGGCTTTTGTGCCACTACAAAAGAGATTTTAACTTAACTTTTAACATTTGCTAAAATGCACTAATTGACCAAAATGAATGGGTTTAATTAATACCAGGACTCAAATTATAGTTACATTTGGGGGTCTCACTAAATTTAAATATTCTACTTCTATATTTTGTATAAGATACAAAAATGAGTATTCCTCAATTTAACTATGGCCATGCCTACATTTCCCATAATCATATACCCCACTGCTATAACATAGTCTATGTTGGACTTAGATTCTCTGACACAGTAAGTAATAAATTTAAATTAAAGTAAGTTTTTGGCACTTACAAATTGGATTGAAAAAATGTGACCCCTTAAACCCCCCAGTTAATAGTTAATATGGCCCTATGTAAGTTGAAATGAGTTCCTTAAGGATTAAAACTAATTATATAAAACCTAATTATTAAAGGGATAATTCTCCCTACTGCTTTTCCATTTAGCAGCCAATCTTTCCCTGTTCCCAAATCTGAAAAAATTATATGTATATGTACACATACAAAAGGTGCCATACTATAGACTACTACAACCTTAATACTGTGATCCTATTTATTAGGACCTCTATACTCAGTAACTAATATTATTAACATTTTTGATTCAACACAATCAACCTCTGGTTCATAGTTTGTTCTTATAGATTTGGCTAACCTGTTCCATTCAGTTTCTATTTCTACATCCTTTCACAGCTGCAGTTTGCCTCTGCCTCTGAAGAAACACAATGCGCCTTTCCGGGTTACCCATGGGATACCTCCCAACAGCTTTGTCATCACATACAATATTTGCAGACAAGATCTTAATGGCATCCACTTTCTCCAGGAACACAGGTATGCCATTACATTAATATCCTCCTTCAAGGAGATTCATTGTGTACAACCATTAAGGTTAGTTAAGTCCAATATTTCTTAGTACTTCTGAGTTCTGGTGGCAACATATTCCTCATTTACAAATTTTACTTCTAGATTAAAATCAATAGGCACTCCTGTGAGTGCCCTCAAAAAACTCCTTCACTGTAGAGTCTTTGAAAACCTTTTGACCTCGTGAAGTGGCTCATGCTTGTAACCCCAGCACTTTGGGAGGCCAAGGTGGGTGGATCATTTGAGGTCAGGAGTTTGAGGCCAACCTGGCCAACATGGTGAAACCCCATCTCTACTAAAAATACAAAAATTAGCCAGGTGTGGTGGCACATACCTATAGTCCCAGCTACTTGGGAGGCTGAGGCAGGAGAATCGCTTGAACCTGGGAGACAGAGGCTGCAGTGAGCCAAGATCACGCTACTGCATCCTAGCCTGGGAGACAGAGTGAAAATCCGTCTCAAAAAAGAAAAAGAAAAAAAATGAAAACCTGTTGTAATGCTTCCAGGAGTCTCTGGACAACTGATAACTGCCATTGGTTGCCCCAGGGATTCTTATACAAGATATCGCCCCTCTTAGCTTTATGCTATACACTATTAAAACAACAAATGCCTGGCTACCAACACGGATCTCTTGAAAATAGAGACTTTCAGAAACCCTAAATCTGTGAATCTCCATACCCAACTGCTCATTATGCTTTAAGTAACAGGAGTGAGACCCTACAAACTTGGCATAGCTACCAAGGTCCCTGTAAGAGGAGCCAAACCTGGGCCTTCTGGTGTATGCTACCAGAAGGAAGGGTGGCTTCCCTGGTCCTCAGTCCCTTCAAAGATGCCAGGGTGCTGGAGGAGGTCATCCTTACCCTATACCCCTTCTCTACCTGGGAAGCCCATTGGGAATAACTGAGTAAATGATAATGAGAGTTGGCAAACTATGTGGACAGCACTGCTAACCATCATACATCATGGTATTTAGTGGAATGTTGCTTCTTTCCATCCCTTAGCCACAATGTCCCTGTGTTAGGCTATTTTTTGCATCGCTATAAAGACTGGGTAATTTATAAAGAAAGATTTTATTTTGGCCTATAGTTCTGCAGGCTGTACATGAAGCATGGTGTTAGCACCTGCTTCTCCTGAAGCTCAGGAAGCTTACACTCATGGGAGAAAGCAATGGGGAACAAGCATGTCACATGGGAAGAGAGAGAAGGGGGAGGTCCCAGACTCTTTTAAAGAACCAGATCTTGCATGAACTCACTGAGGGAGAACTCAGTTATCACCAAGGGGATGATGCTAAGCTACTCATGAGGGATCCACCCCCATGATCCAGCCACCTTCCACCAGATCACACCTCCAACATTGGAAACCAGTAATGTTTACTCCCTTCAAAGTTGCAAACATTACTACTACTAAGAAAAGGCATAAATTTCACTTATTAAAATATATCTTGCTAGGTTCTTGAAAAAGACATTCAATAGAACTTTCACATCCTTGATAGCTCCCAAATAACTGCTTTAATTGAGACAAACAATCATGCCCTCAAAAAACTTCTTTTCTTTTCAAATTCCAAGACAACAAATAAACTAAGGTTCTCCAGTCTATCCCAGGCCTTAACTACCTTTATATACATTTTTGATCTTGCCCCCATCCCACTAACACTGGAAGCCAGATGGAGGACTCATATTCTCCTAGGATTCATTACAATAGATTGTCCCACAGACCAGATATCTAGTCATATATCCAGGGACCCATTTAAACTTAAACTTTCACCCTGAACAAAACCTTGTCAGGGATAGCTGCACATTATTCTATTGATTATTGGTCTTATTACTACTACTGGTTTGGGTACTTTTATTGGTTTACAACCAGACATCCAAATCCTTCAGGAAATGATTGTTTCAACCAATTATGCTAAATACTGTGTCCTACATTAACACAAATGGGTACCCACTTGAAAAGAATACCCAGTTCAACATTCCAGATGACATTGACCTGGCCCAAAATCTCTCCACTGAGATGACATTACCTCAGATGACATCATCTTAACCCAAGACCTTGATGTTGTAGATGACTTCACCCTTTACACTAACCTCCAGTAAGGGATGCTCACAGACTGCCTTTCCTAAGGCAGAAAATGGACCCAGCATATTTTTACATATCCTTCTAAATTCACTGTCTGCTTATCCCCTGATCCTGGTATACTTCTTCTCTGGTCAGATATATACCCTCACACTTCTATACCTAAAGGGAATTCTGGTACAGGTTACTAAAATTAATGGAGATTATTGCTTTCCCCAAGAGGCACCAATTCTATGTCATTAAATCCTTTAACTCCCTGGGGAGAGGATTTACCCACTCTCTGATGTCTTTTTCTACCACCTACCTCCAGCTTTCCACCCCAATCTCTTGCTCTGTGTCTCCACACAAAACCACTACAACTACTCTTTTCCCTCACAGTCAATAGATATCCACCACTCAACTCCAATTACCTTACTTTTGAGTTTGATTCTAAGACATCGTGAGATAAATTGCACTGAATGTTAATAATTTTACATTGCTTCAGTATTCCTTTTAAAATATAAATGTATTAATACTAGAAGCAGGGTTCAGGCCACCTTGACCCAGTTTTCAATACTGCATCCCACTTGAATGGCTCTAGCCAATGACAAGATATAAAAACATAGAGGCATCTCTCCCATCTAGTAGGCCAGGCTCCCTGCTTTTCTCCCACTTCCTTTAAATGGACCATTTAGACATTTGCTAAGGAACTTAAAGTGATCACCTCTCATTCACAATGTGACCTCCTGAAATTAGTGCCTATTTGTTTTAAACCTACTGATTAAAGCTCTCCACAGGAAATTTGGATAATTCTGTGGGTCCAATAAAGGATTGACCCAAAGGTCCTTTCTCTCTCTCTCTTCTTGTAGTCCCTGACCTGTGTATGTTTGCATAGAGAGGGCATGCTAGGTACCCCCCAGGAAATGTGAGTATGAAAAACCTTTAAGCTATTGTGTTCTGATTGTGTCATTAAACTGCACCTGCAATCCAATCCCTAACAGTGAGACCACCTAGAGGAGACTCGTGCGGGTGGATCCCCTGCTGGTGCTCTTCTGTATGGGCCCCTGGTGGCTGCTGAAAGCAGTAGTTACCAATGAGTTATTAAAGAAATTCAAAGAGTTTAAATGAAAACAAGGAGTAAAATGTACTGTATCAAAGTTAGTTAAACCATCAAAGTTAAGTTGTTATCAGCTTGAAATAGAGTGTCATAAATATGAGATGTTACATGTAAGCCTCATGGTAACTACAAAGCAAAAATCTTCAATAGAAGCACAAAACAAAACTAGAAAATATTCGAAGCATACTACTATTGAAAATCATCAAATCACAAAGAAAGAAAGAGAGGAAGAAAGAAACAAATTCTTTTTTTTTTTTTTTTTTTTTTGAGGCAGAGTCTCGCTCTGTCGCCCGGCTGGAGTGCAGTGGCCGGATCTCAGCTCACTGCAAGCTCCGCCTCCCGGGTTCACGCCATTCTCCTGCCTCAGCCTCCCGAGTAGCTGGGACTACAGGCGCCCGCCACCTCGCCCGGCTAGTTTTTTGTATTTTTAGTAGAGACGGGGTTTCACTGTGTTAGCCAGGATGGTCTCGATCTCCTGACCTCGTGATCCGCCCGTCTCGGCCTCCCAAAGTGCTGGGATTACAGGCTTGAGCCACCGCGCCCGGCCAGAAACAAATTCTTAATGAAACAACCAGAAAACAAGAAAATGGCAGTAATAAGTTCTTACCTATCAATAATTATCTTAAATGTAAATAAGTTAAATTGTCCAATAAAAAGAAAGAGGGACAGAATGAATAAGAAACAGCACCCACTTATGTGCTGACTACAAGAGACTCACCTAAATTTTAAGGACACACATAGAGTAAAAGTGAAGGGATGGAAAGAGATATCCCATGTAAATAGAAACCACAAGACAGCAAGGGTAGCAACCAAATAAAACAGACTTTATGTCAACAACCATCAAGAGAAGGGCATTACATAATGATAAATAAGACAAATCCTTAAGAGAATATAACAATTGTAAAATACATTCACTCAACATTAGCACACATAAATATATAAAACAAATAGTAAAATATCTGAAGAAAGAGACAGATTGCAATACAGTAACAGAAGGAGACTTCAATACCTCACTTTCAACAATGAAAAGACCATCTGAACAGAAAAATGATAACTAAATATTAGACTTGAGCAGCTCTTTAAATTAAATGGATGTAATAGACCTATATGAAACAGTCCATGCAGTAAAAACAGAATAGATATTATTCTCAAGAACAAATAAAACATTTTCCAGAATAGAACACATGTGAGGGCACAAAAACAGCCTCAACAAATTCAAGAAGACTGAAATTATATCAAGTATCATTTTTTCCCACAATAGTCTAAAACTAAAAATCAGTAAGAGGAATTTTGGAAAAACTACAAATACATGGAAGTTAAACAAAATACTCCAAAACAATCAATGGGTCAACAAAGAAATTAAAAGAAAAATTTTAAATATCTTGAGATAAACAAAAATGGAAACAAAACAAACCAAGTTTATGGGATACAAGAAAAGAAGGTATAAGAGGAAAGTTTATAGCAATAAATATCTAGACAAAAACAAAACAAACTAAAGCAAAACAGACATATCAACCAGCAGACTGGTTGAAAAGAGCCCAGAAATAAACAAATGCATGCATGCATAGTGATTGATTTTCAACAAAGCTGCCAACAATACACAGTGGAAAAAGGATAGTCTCTTCAATATATGGTGGTGAAAAAACTAAATATCCACATGAAGAACAATACTAGGCCCTCATCTCACACCATAAATGAACTAAAAATGGATTAAAAACTTAAACTGAAGACCAGAAACTGTAAAACTACTAGACAAAATACAGGGGGAAAACTATACATTTGTATTAGCAATGATTTTTTGGATTTGACACCAAAAGAACATGCAAAAGCAAAATAGACAAATGGAGTTATATTAAACTAAGAAGCTTCTGCATAGCAAAGGAAACAATTAACAATGCAGAGAAACAACATATGGATTGGAAGAAAATATTTGCAAACCATACATCTGATGAAAGGTCAACATTCAAAATACATAAAGAGATCAAACAACTCAACAGCAAGAAGACAAAAAGCCCAATTTAAAAATGGGCAGGGGACCTAAATAAGCACTTCTTAAAGGAAGACATACAAATGGCCAACAGATATATGGAAAAAATACTCAATATCACTAATAATCAAGAAAGTGCAAATTAAAATCAGAATGAAATATCATCTCACATCTGTCAGAATGGCTATTATCAAAAAGATGAACAATAACAAGGGTTAGTAAGAATGTGGAGAAAAGGAAACCCTGGTACACTGTTGTTGGGAATGTAAACTGGTATAAAAAACTATATAGAAATTCCTTAAAAAACTAAAAATAGAATTATATGAGGCAAAAATCGTATTTCTAGGTATTTGCCCAAAGATTTGAAATAAATTTGTTGAGGAGGTGTGTGCACTCCCATGTTCACTGCAGCAGCCAAGTCATAGAATCAATCTAACTGTCCATCAACAGATAAATGGATAAGGAAATGTGGTTTATATACACAATGGAATACTCTTCAGCCTTATGAAACAAGGAAGTTTTGTTATTTGCATGTATGCAACTGGAGAACATTATGCTAGTTGAAATATGACAGGCCCAGAAAGACAAATACTGCGTGTTCTCAACTGTATATGGTATCTTAAAAGAATTGAACACGTAGAAGTAGAGAGTAGAAAGTGATTATGGAGGTTAAAGGATGGGAGAATGGGGAAATGATGAGCAATATGGATTTGTTTTTATATCTACTGCACAGTGTGATGGATATATTAATAGTTGATAATGGAGCATTCTACATTTCAAAATTGCTGAGAGTAAATGTCAAATGTTGTCACTACCAAAAAATGTTAAGTATTTGAGGAAATGGTGAGTTAACTTGTTTGGTTTAATTATTCCACATTGTATTCATGACTCATAACATCATATTATACTCTATAATTTTCTACAATTATAAATTGTAAATTTATAATTCTACATAATGAGAAAAATGAATAAATGCCTTGTCTTAGTGTTCGGAACAAATTAGGAGATTTGTCTTAGTGTTAGGAGTAAATTAGACAGATTTTTCCTAAAACCTCCAGCTAGTTTTGAAATCACAGTATTTTCAAAAAAATGCACCTATAATAGTCATTTCCTTTTCATTTAATAATATTATACTATACTTCTATGTAACATTTTGACTTTAGGATACTGGATAAGATTAGATAACTTTAATTTTATGTGTTACTATTTATACTCTGCATTATTAAAAATATATAAAGGGGCTAACTTATAAGATTAAGGTACCAATTTTTTTAAGCAAGAAATTAAAGGAAAATAAGTAGGAAAACTGAGATAAATCCAGTGGTAATATTTAAACATAAAATGCATTACATAATATCCAATATACTTGGCTGAAAATTTGACCTCAATTCTCCTGTTAATACAGAGAACATTTAAGAAGGATTTTATTCCTTATACTGTAAGATTTTTCCTATGCATCTTACTATAAGTTTGTAAGAAATATATATTTCCAACATGGTATATTTAACAAAAGAACAAAATAGTGAGAAAAGATTGTGAAATTAAGTATGAAAGCAAACTAAATTTTCATCAAAGCATAACCTAAATTATTTTTGGTGTCCAACTTTTAGGTGGTATGATATGTCTCCTGGTTGTATGAAGAACAAATAAAGAGAATATTAAACTGAACATTTGTATATTTTGTGGGTAATATTTATTCAGCATCCTTCATATGCCTTGAGATTATAGTAAATACTATTACGATAAATTTTTCAGACTGATTGACTAGGTTCATGAGGAATTATAAGTAAATATTCAATATAAGCTGAATATATCTAGTTATCTCTATAAAACATATTGGAATGCCAATGATACTGGCCAATTGGAAGAACATCCAAAGGTATATTTGGATACTGATGCCCCTTTCTTTTTCCATAAGTCATGCAAATATTCTCTCTGTTCTCAGATGTTAGTTAAAACAATGTTAACAATATTTATCGAGTAACAGTTAAGTGTCACAGTATGTAATTGCTACAGTTGATATTAAGAAAGAGTAAATCCATAACTTAAGGTGCATATAATATAGTAAAGGTATAAGACAAATAAACTTAAGAATGTAATATATGATCTAGTAAGGAAAACTGTCAAGAAGTATCAACAATGACTGATAGAGTGCAGGTGAGGGAAGGATGGCTTCTTTTGAGGGACAGAAAAAAAGGTTTCATGGAAGAGGTGATATTTGAAATGGGTCTGGAAGAATTGATATGATTTGAACCAGAGGATAAAGGTGTTCCATGCAGAAAGAATGCCATTATTCTAAGAACCCAGGTGGCATTCAGTTCTGTTCACATCCTTAACTCTCTGTCCCCAGACCCCAAAGAAGCAGTCAAAATAGGAAAAGTCATTTCATTTCTACCCTTATTTACAGAGCTTTAGCCTGCATCTCACGCTCTCCAGTTTGAAGCATGTGTCCTGTCCTCTCTTGGTGTGCCTGGCTTCATTAACGAATCCTCATTTTTGTAGCACTCATTAAATCGACAACTTACTTGGATGGCCTGCATGACTTTTCTCATTAGCAACTTTGAGAGTTGCTCTGACTCAAATCACTTCCTAGTGCCCCAGCAGATGCCTGTTGATAAGATTACAAGAGATACCTCTTCTCTGTTCCTCTCCCTCCTTTCTCCCTGAACCAGGCATATAACATCCCACACTCCAGACTAGTTGACTCCAGGGCCCTGATTTTCTGCCTGTCTGGGGTCAGGATAAGATAATAGGAAATCACCATATAACACAGGAACTGTGAGTAATCTAGTTTACTAGGAACAGGAGATACACTCAGGAGATTGGTAAATTGTAAGCTGGAAAGATAATCTAGGCTCATATTGTAGAAGTTGTTGAGTGACAAGCTGAGAAAATTGTATTTGATTTGATAAGAAACGAGAATCCAATGGAGGATTTTGAGCAGAGCCTACTGTTTGCATTTAGCTCTCTCTCTCTAGGTACTGGGTGTGTGTATGAGTGTGTGTTCTCCATGATATATTCTTATAGGACAAAGAATAGGGTCTGTTAGATTTTCTTTGTATAGTGCCACTCACAACTGTGTGCATATAAGAAAGGCTTTGTGGAGATAAGGATGATGAGGAAATTTGGGAAAGCTTATTAGACCACAGTGCTTTGCAAAATGTCACATTCATAAAGGCTCAAGCATTCTTGAGAGGGAAACATAAAGATTATCAAAGAGAAGGCAATCCCAGTGAAAATGGAATATGTATTTACCCTGTGGAAGTCTTTAGTTTTAACTGGCAGAGACTAGATGGAAACTGAAACAAATCTCAGAGTTTCATGCTCTGCTGACAGCAGAGATGTGGTTCAGTTAGCTTCTTGCCGAGTGTTTAAAGGATGCTGAAACTCTTCCAGTTTACAGTACATTTGGCAGCTCCCTATTGCATAATCTTTTTTATGTGTATTCTGTTTAGAAGTGAATTCTACACCAGTTATTTTAAGTAGTATTTTTTAAATCTGTTGCAGTGTTAATTATAGCAAGGACAGCAGCAACACAATAATAGGCTGATGGGAATGTTTTATTTAATGAACCAAGGAAATATCCACCAGGGCTGTATAGAAATGGCAGTGGACTGAAAATAATCAAATATGAATGGGTTTAGGTAGCCAATGGCTCTGACAGCTTATGAAGCTGAACACCAGATTTTTTTTTTCCTGCTGTAGTTTATGTGAGAGTCACTGAAGAAAAAAACCCTTGGCATGGTTATATTTTCTTGTGGAATGTAACTAATTTCACAGTGGAATAATTTTGACAAGAGTTCTTAGTTTCCTTCCATATGTTTTATTTCATTTTTTTAAAAAAGAGGTCTTTGCCCTGGCACATTTGAGTGCTATTGAGCACCATAGAAAAACTGTTAATTTTTTGTGCAAAAAAAAAAAAAAAAAGGTGAGTCACAGTAAATTGCTCTTACACAATTGCATGCTAGCATGAAGACCTCAAAACCAAACAAAGCAAGAGGCCATGTTGACTCCTCATCAAGCTCTGAAGCAAAGAGAAAATTATAGATGAACATTTAATATTAAGTTCTACACCTTCCCTCTGCCCCTGCGGACCAGGTATATAACAGCCTTTGTTTTAAAGACAGGTGGAGGAGTTACTGTGTTTTCATTCAAATACATCAACATTTGAAAAGCAATAGCATGAGAATAAGTGGCTGAAGTTATAGAAAATAAAATAATTTTTACCCTTTTCCTGTAAAAAGATATCCTAAAACTTGTATGTACAATATGTAAGGAGGAAAATAGAGAATACCTAGCAGTAGTACTGATTGATGTTGGATTTTTTGAAGAAGTGGTCTTTCATTTCCTTGAATTTTCCATTGATTTACCTCAAAGTATCATTTCTAAATAGCTTTCTGGGACTAGGGATCTTGGCATGAAATCTTCAATATGTTCTAGGATGCTTTATTCTGGTACTTATTTATCTTTAAGAAGAAACTTAGAGCCTTAAATGGTTGGTTATGTGAGCTTGCCTCTTCCACCTCCACCCCATACATATGAACACACACACATAGGCGCACGCGCACACACACACACACAATCTTTTCCTGCTGATACTTTTAAATTATACTCCAAATAAAAACCAATTGTCAGGTCTCTGAACCCAAGCCTGCACATATACATCCAGATGGCCTGAAGCAACTGAAGAATCACAAAAGAAGTGAAAATAGTCAGTTCCTGCCCTAACTGACGACATTCCACCATTGTGATTTGTTCCTGCTCCACTCTAACTGATCAATTGACCTTGTGACATTCCTTCTCCTGGCCAGTCTCAGAAGCTCCCCACCAAGCACCTTGTGACCGCCCCCCCTCCGCCCACAAGTGAACAAACTTCTTTAACTGTAATTTTCTACTACCTACCCAAATCCTATGAAACTGCCCCACCCCTATCTCCTCTTGCTGACTCCTTTTTCAGATTCAGTCCGCCTGCACCCAGGTGCTTAAAAAGCTTTATTGCTCACACAAAGCCTGTCTGGTGGTGTCTTCACCCAGATGTGCATTAACACCAATCTACTGAATAATTTCTACTTGTTGTAAAGGTAGAAAATAATTTTTTTTCTACTTTTTCTGAGTTCTTAAGTAGTCACTCCAGTAACAAAAGATAGATTAAGAGGAGAAAAACAAATAGAAGTTTATTAACATCTATTCCTTAGACATACATTCATTCTAGATATTCAGAGAAATTAGTCAATCTCAAAGATGTGGGCTTAGTTCAGGTTTAAATATCATCCTCTGCTGAAAAAAAGAAAAAAGAGAGTTGGAGGATCTCTTACCTATAAAATTGATAAAGATATGTAAGTTTGATACATTGTCTTATCAACAATGTGGGAGAAATATGCACTTCACATATTGCTTGGGAAAGTATAAATTGGTACAACACATATGGAAGATAACTGAATATATTTATCATAATTTTATACTCTGATGGAAAAATTCCAATTTATTCTGTGAGTATACTAGCATGTTTTTGCAAAATGACATATGTGTTACAGGAAAGGAGTCCCAGTCCAGACCCCAAGAGCAGGTTCTTGGATCTCACACAAGAAAGAATTCAGGGTGAGTCCACAGTGCAAAGCAAAAGCAAGTTTATTAAGGAAGTAAAGTGGACCGGGCACGGTGGCTCAGAGCTGTAATCCCAACACTTTGGGAGGCCAAGGCAACAGATCACTTGAAGTCAGAAGTTCGAAACTAGCCTGGCCAGTATGGAAAATCCATCTCTACTAAAAATACAAAAATTAGCTGGGCAAGGTGGTGTGCACCTGTAATCTCAGCTACTCGGGAAGCTGAGGCAGGAGAATTGCTTGAACAAGTAGGTGAAGGTTACAGTGAGCTGAGATCGTGCCACTGCACTCCAGTCTGGGCAATAGAGCCAGACTCTGTCTCAAAAAAAAAAAAAAAATTAAGTTAAATAAATGAAAGTAAAATGGTGAAAGGACAGCTACTCCATAGACAGCATAGGATGTTCCTGAAAGTAAGAGGAGGAACGTGTCCACCTTAGGTACAATGCTTATACATACATATATATATATATATATATATGATAAAAATAGATCTTGGGAAGATGTGCTCTGCTACAAGAGCTTGTGATAAAGGATTAAATTTGTTAATTACTATATTTTGTAATAACTGATATTATCTTTAAAGCAAAATTAGGAGTGTCTTTGTTCTCCAAATAGCGGGATATCTGGACACTCCCAAGTCTGGGTCTGTTTCATAAACATTATTAATTTGTTCCCTTAACCATAAACCTCTAGAGGCTAAGTATGCCTCATTTTCTGGAAATGCAGCCCAGCAAGTACCAGACTCATTTTCCTAGCCCTCACTCAAAATGGAGTCGCTGTGGTTCAAACGCCTCTGACATATGTACAAGACTATTAATTCCATCGTTGCTCATAATAACAAAAGTTAAAAATCATTTAGAGTTTCATAAATAGGAGAGTGATTAAATATACTATGCTATAACCCTGACATAAAATACTATGCAGCTATATGGGAAAGATGCAATACTCTCTGTACTAATATGACAACACCTCTCTCTAAAACACAATCATTTAGTGGAAAAAAGCAATGTGCAGAATGCACTGCATAGCACCCTGCCATTTGTGTAAAACCATAACAAACTTGTCTTTGCTAATTTATGCATAAATATTTTTGGAAAACACAAAAGTCAGTCAATGAGAAGTGAAAGGGAACAGCATAATAGTGCAAAGGAGACTTTTCACTACCTGCCTCTATATATGTTTGGATTTTGGACTATGTGAATGCAATAGCTTTTGCAATTGCCTGATAGGATTTTTTTTCTGCCAACTGCACACACAAAATCGATTCACTGAGACCACAGCATTGCACCAAAGAGTTTCATTGATGCAAGGGCAGCTATGCTGAAGATGGAGTTATTACTCAAACCAATCTCCCCAAAGGCTTGGAGGTTAGGGTGTTTCAAGTATAGTTTGGTGGGCATGGGGCTAGGGAATGGGTGCTACTGATTGATTGGGGATGAAATCATAGGGGTGTGGAAAATGGTTTTCTTGTGCTGAGTCAGCTTCTGGGTGGGAGCCACACCACTGGTTGAGTCAAGAATCACAGATCTGGGTAAAATCAGCCAGTCATCAGAAATGCAAAAATCTGAGAAAACATCTCAAAAGACCAATCTTAGGTTCTACAACAGTGGTGTTATCTACAGGAGTAATTGGTGAAATTACAAATTTTGTGACCTCCTGAACAACGGCTGGTTATATTTTAGCAGAATTAGGCTCCCTTCATAATCCTAGCCTTAACGTCTTTCATTAGTTTTACAAAGGCTGTTTAGTTTTGGAGAAGGACCATTATCATCCTTGCTTTAAGGTTAAACTATAAAATAAATTATTCCTAAAATTAACTTGGCCTATACCCAGGAATGACCAAGTACAGCTTGGAGATTAGAAGCAAGATGGAGTCAACTATGTCAGATTTCTCTCACTGTCACAATTTTTCAAAGGTGGCTTCGTTATTTGAAAAAATGAACTTTTTTTTAAAAAAAAGAAAAAGAGGAGGGAATAAATACTTCCAATCTTGGAGGTCAGGAAAGCTTTTAGAAAGGAAGTGGTAGTTGAGCTGAATTTTGGAAGATGAGCAGTTCAAGCAAAGAGGAAAGAGACATGAATGGTATGAGCAAATACTCAGAAATATGAAAATATGTGAAGGGTCAGCAAAACCATAAAATGACACTTGGAAGGAAGCTTTAAAGAGTGAGAAAGGGAGCAGTGATATATAAAACAAAGGAAGTGGAAAGCTTCAGGAAGGATGGCGTGATCATTAGCATCAAAAGCTGCCAGGAGGTCACCTAAGGCTGCAGCACTCCTGCCGTTTATCTGCAGCTTATCTGCAGTTGGTCTCCACTTTTCTGCTCTTGACTTTTTGCCATTTGACACTGTGGTTAAAGGTGTTGGTTTTATTTCTAGTTTTGCTAACCAGTGATTTGCAGATTCTTTGCTATCTATGTGTTTCTTTGTTAGACACTTGGATAATAAAAAGGTAACAGATGTAACAGATGACTTTAAAATTTTTAAAATCTATTTTGTGAGAAAAATTGCATCAGCTAAAGAGTTTGTGGAAAATTAGAATACAGTATACCTAAAAATGCAACATAGTACAAATAAATTTATGCATAGCACTTAGTTTGTTAAGATACATTACAGGGCTTATTGAGTGGTAATCAAATGAGGTAACACATGTAATAATAAACCATCACGGAGTACGGTATGAATAGAAGGAATGCTGATGAAGACAATAATGACAATGTAAACATGATAATCTTGTAATGAAGGGAACATTTCACCCTAGTTCTGTTTTCCTTTGTGCTTAAGCCTGTTCCTTCCCTTGCTTTTTCTTCAGAACGTTCCGTAACTGTGTGGTTAAATGGATAAAATTGGCCAGAATTCCAAAAAAAAAAGGTTCATGAATGTATGTTGAGAAAATGAGCAAGACATTCAGGAAATAAGAGGAGACTGGATGATGTTAACAGAAGGAATAGTGTGAGCAGAACTCTAGTCTCCTGAAAGGGAGTGGCTTGTTCTAGCCCTTGGGCAAGGAAAGAGTCTGCAGTTCTGACCTAGGGGTGTGATAGTGTCCTGATCATTTCGCCTTTCTCAATTTCAGTTTGATTATCTATAAAATGACAAGATCAGTGGTTTCAAATTTTTCTTTTAGAAGTGCAATTTTATTTTTCTTAGGTAAACTGTGCTTGAAAGACCAGTAGATAGAATAGTGGTAGGAGCCGCTCCGGCTGGAGCAGGTATGGGTAACCAGCTGCCCTCTTTCCTCACTGCCTTTTGAGACGGCCTCTGAATGAAGCACCATAATCCAGTAAACGAGGGAATTGGACCATCTTATGGCCCATTCAAGTTCTATGATTTTTTGTTTTTGTTTTTGTTTTTTTGAGACAGTCTCGCTCTGTCGCCAAGCTGGAGTGCAGTGGCGCAATCTTGGCTCACTGCAACCTCCGCCTCCCAGGTTCAAGTGATTCTCCTGCCTCAATCTCCTGAGTAGCTGGGACTACAGGTGCCCGCCACCATACCCGGATAGTTTTTTTTTTTTTTGTATTTTTCGTAGACACGAGGTTTCACCATGTTGGCCAGGCTGGTCTCGAACTCCTGACCTTGTGATCTGCCCACCCTGACCTCCCAAAGTGCTGGGATTACAGGCATGAGCCACCGTGCCGGGCTCGTAGTTTTTAAAATTGTCCATGGCTTTAGTATTCTGAGAGCACTGAAAGGTGATTAGTCAAAGGATTAGTCAAAGGTGATTAGTCAAATGTTTCTAAAAAACATTTCTTAATGTTTTCTTTGATAATTTCAGTAGTATTTCATCTTTGGATTATGAAAAAGCTATTTCCTTGGGCATCACGGTGGTCTAGGAACCCCAGTAACCTTACTGAGATACCTATATACCAGTCTCAGAATCTTATAACTGAAAGATACATGAGTTGGCAGTTATATATTATATAAACCTCAAAGGCAAAGACAATGCAAGCTGTTTAAAAGTCTCAAGTTAATATCAAACTGTGCTTATTGGCATTATATTATTCCCGTATAATATATGCACAGGAAAATAAATTATTTTATAACAGAGGAGCAACGTATCAAAAAGCTAATTTTCCTCACAGCATAGACAGTTCTCTGTATTTCACTATGTCACATGCACAGTGAAAGGTTATTGTGTTGGTGTGTTAGGGTTCTCCAGGGAAAAAGTCAATAGGAGATATATATATTATTTCCTATTTTATATATATAAGTGTATATATATAAATAATTACGTTGGTGCAAAAGTAATTGTTTTGGACATTATTTTCAATGGCAGTAAGGGTTTTGGACATTACTTTCAATGGAAAAACCTCAATTACATTTGCACCAACCTTATACACACACACACATATATGAGATTTATATATATATAATTATATACATATGAGATTTATTATATTAAATTGGCTTACTTGATTATGGAGTCTGAGAAGTCCCATGAAGTCCCACAATCTGCCATCTGCAAGCTGGAGACTCAGGTTGTAACTCAAAGGCCTTAGAACTGGAGAGGTGATAGTGTACATTCCAGTCTGAGTCTGGAAGAGCACCGAGAGCAGAAGATTGATGTCTCAGTCCCAGCAGTCAGGCAGAGACTGAAGTCAACCTTCCTCAGCCTTGTTTCATTTAAGCCCTCAATGGATCGGACAATTCCCACCCACATTGATGAGGGACATCTGCTTTACTCAGTCCACCTATTCAAATGCTAATCTCTCTCTCTCTCTCTCTCCTCCCACCCACATTGACGAGGGTCATCTGCTTTACTCAGTCCACCTATTCAAATGCTAACCTCTCTCTCTCTCTCTCTCTCTCTCCCCCTCCCTCCCTCTCTCTCTCTCTCTCTCTGACTCTCCCTCCCTCCCTCCCTCTCTCTCTCTCTCTCTCCTCCCACTCACATTGACGAGGGTCATCTGCTTTACTCAGTCCACCTATTCAAATGCTAATCCTCTCTCTCTCTCCCACCTCCCACCCACATTGCCGAGGGTCATCTGCTTTACTCAGTCCAACTTTCAAATGCTAATTCTCTCTCTCTCTCTCTCTACTCTCCTCCTCTCTCTCCTCTCATCCTCTCTCTCTCCGTACTCCCTCCCTCCCTCTCTTTCTCTCTCTCTCTCTCCTCCCACCCACATTGATGAGGGTCATCTGCTTTACTCAGTCCACCTATTCAAATGCTAATCTCTCTCTCTCCTCTCTCTCTCTCTCTCTCTCCCCTCCCACCCACATTGATGAGGGTCATCTGCTTTACTCAGTCCACCTATTCAAATGCTAATCTCTCTCTCTCTCTCTCCTCCTTCCCTCCTTCTCTTTCTCTCTCTCTCTCCTTCCCTCCCTCCCTCCCTCTCTCTCTCTCTCTCTCTCTTCTCTCTCTCTCTCTCTCCTCCCACCCACATTGACGAGGGTCATCTGCTTTACTCAGTCCACCAATTCAAATGCTAACCTCCCTCTCTCTCTCTCTCTCTCTCTCTGACTCTCCCTCCCTCCCTCCCTCCCTCTCTCTCTCTCTCTCTCTCCTTCTTTCTGATACAGGGTCTCACTTTGTTGTCCAGGCTGGAGTATGTTCTTGGCTCCCTGCAACCTCCACCTCCCAGGCTCACACAATTCTCGTGTCTCAGCCTCCCTAGTAGCTGGGACTACAGGAGTGTGCCACCACATCCGGTTAAGTTTTGCATTTTTTAGTAGAGATGGTGTTTCACCATGTTGCCCAGGCTGGTCTCAGACTCCTGAGCTCAGGCAATCTGCCCACCTCGGCCTCCCAAAGTGCTAGGATTACAGGCATGAGCCACCACACCCGGTCTTCAGATGCTAATCTCTTACAGAAACACCCTCACAAACACATCCAGAAATAATGTTTAATCAGATATCTGGGCATCCCATAAGCTCAGTAAAGTTGACATGCAAAATTAATCCCTAGTCGTGAAATTCAAAGCTTGAATGTAGTTATGATTTGTGCTAAACTTTCAGGCTATACTTAATCAATTTGCACTGGTTTATTATAGAGAGATGGTACCACCCTAATAGTTTGTTGATTCATATTTCTAAACCTTACAAGATGTTTAACTTAATGTTGGTAAACCAGCTTCTTTCTTTCCAAAAAAAAATAAAATACATTGATGCTGCCTAACTGCAATTAACCAACATTCTTAAAGCATTTGCCAAAATTGATTGTTTGTGAGAACTCATGGTGCTCAGCACTCACTGTCTTCAAGAAAATCAATTGAAAAGGTATAACTGTTGGTGAGTGAGGACTGTGGTGGCTTTAGCTGCTTTCTGATTGCTTGGGCAGATGTGTGTCAGCATGCTTTCTCTTTTTCTAGGGAGTGAAGGAAGTCCCCTTATGTGTGTGCCCAGGACTGGCTCCTATTCCTGGAATAAATACCATCATGTTGTGCAGTCTTGCAGTTTCTAGTAAGTGCTGTGCATGATTGGCATGTCCTTCAGAAAGCAGCGAGCCTGGATAGGAGACAGAAGGGAAAGCGAGAATGATATCAATAGCCTCCAAGGGGATTTATTTTAAAGCCTGCCATGTTGTCAACATTGTTTCAATCCGACAGCTGAGGTTTTTGCCAAGTATTGAACATCTGACCCCATTTGGCTTGTCACTTTAAGCTGTGCCTTTTTCTAAATGGAAGGGCTGACCCTCCGAGAAACCGTAGTCTGTGTTTGGTTCATCACCAAGTTCAAGATGATTATCTGAAGTTTGTTTGAACCTCAAGGGAGAATAAAATTGAACTGAAAATCTCACCCCAGCAAATTTCCCCAGTGATTTTTGGCCCTTCGGCTTTTGCTTAGAAATGACATGAAAGCAGTTTTTGTCGCCTGGTCATTTGGGACTGGATGGTAGATTCCAGACATATCATATGCCATTCTGGTAATAATCCAGCAGGGAAAGAAATGTGTTTAATCATTTTTGAAATGAGAAATAGGACATGGAGTTTAATTTCAGCTTAA
Organism: Trachypithecus francoisi; assembly: GCF_009764315.1. Taxonomy (NCBI): domain Eukaryota; kingdom Metazoa; phylum Chordata; class Mammalia; order Primates; family Cercopithecidae; genus Trachypithecus; species Trachypithecus francoisi. Next base: position 134,933,463 of record NW_022681454.1, on the reverse strand, counting down.
ACATTGTTTAACTTGTGTTTCTTTTGCTGATAGATACTGTCATATACAACAGTTTATGCATTTCAACTTCTAGAGACTGAGAATTTTCCTACTAAAAATTCAACAGCTAGGATAAGTGAAATCTAAGCTTTCAGAAATAGTCAACAAGAATGCAAACTTTGAAGTTAGACTTGGCTTTAAATTTTGATTCTACCACTTCTTAGATAAGAAACCAAGAGTAAATTATTAACCTTTCTAAACTTTGCTCTATGTATCTTTAAAACAAGGTCAACAGTGCCCCCTTTATAGGCCCTAAATAAAGATTATATAACCTCTAAGTATAGTGTCTGGATCTTAGTAAATTCTTTATAAATGGTGACAATTTTTATGTAATAAACAGAGAACACAGTAGATATGTAATATATGCAATAAGCCTATACATTTGTTTTATTCATATTTGCCACTAGTCCTTCTAAGGAAATAGATCTTACTAAAAACAATAATTACAGTAATGCAATGATACCTCTGGAGGGATATTATTTTACTAAATATTGCCATTTAACTTTATAAATGTTTAAAAGAAAGGAATTGTGTCTTTATACTTCACTGCATATTGTAGGTACTTGCTATGTTTTACTTTGAAAAACTGCCATGTCACACTCTCAACCAATATTTTAACAATTTTTAAATAACAGAACTTTTATGTGTAATATTAATAAATGAAAGGCATTTTTATCTTGGAGATTATAATTTAACAAGTTTTGATCTTCAAATTTTTGTCTTCCTAAATGAAGGAACATTATCATTCTTTGAATTGTAAACAATTATGCCAGGAATGAGGAACAGTCCCAAGCTGGCTGTGGAATTTGCAGTAGTATTGAGATGGCTTAATGTGACATTTGAGGACCAAAATGTGTTAACTAGTTTTGTGGCATTTCAGCTGGACTACATGGGTAACTTTCCTTTCTAAACATTCATCTAGTGGGATATATATATACACACACACATACACATTTATCTGGTGATATATATATATACACACACACACACACAAACACACACACACACATATTTGTTGTTGTTGTTGTATGTTTGTTTGTGTTTTAGACCAGTTCTTGTTCTGTCACCCAGACTGGAGTGCAGTAGCATGATCATGGCTCACTGCAGCCTTAACTTCCTGGGCTCAAGTGATCCTCCCAACTCAGCCTCCAGAGAAGCTGGAACTGAGTAGCAGGCATGTGCCACCATGTCTGACTGATTTTTAAATTTTCTGTAGAGAGGGGATGTCACTATGTTACTCAGGCTGGTCTTGAACTCCTGGGTTCAAGTGATCCTCCCTCTTCAGCCTCCCAAAGTGCTGGGATTACAGGTATATGCCACTGCACTCGGCCAAGATGCAAAATTTTAAGTATTTAAAATTTTCTGTATTTAAATTGATAGTTCAAGGTCAGGCAGGGCGGCTCACACCTGTAATCCCAACACTTTGGGAGGTAGAGGCAAAAGGATCACCTGAGCCCAGGAGTTTAAGGCTGCAGTGAATTAGGATCCTAGGACTGTGCCATTGTACTCGAGGCTGGATGACAGAGTGAGACCCTGTCTCAAAACAACAACAACAACAACAACAACAATACATTTATAGCTCTAACCATAATTTCTTTCCTTTTTAAATTCTTTAGTTTAATTATTTGGTTCTGTCAGTGAAATGGGGAGGCAGTAAATATTGAGTTAAAAATTTTAATTTTAGGGCTGGGCACCATAGCTCACGCCTGTAATCCCAGCTCTTTGGGAGGCCAAGGTGGGTGGATCACCTGATGTCAGGAATTCGAGACCAGCCTGACCAACATGGAGAAACCCTGTCTCTACTAAAAATATAAAAATTAGCCAGGTATGGTCGTGTGTGCCTGTAATTCCAGCTATTCAGGAGGTTGAGACATGAGTATCACTAGCACCAGGGCGGCAGAGGTTGTAGTGAGCTGAAATCACGCCCTGAAATCCAGCCTGGGCAACAGAGTAAGATTCTGCCTAAAAAAAAAAAAAAAAAAAAAAAAGATTAATTTTGATATATTAGGGGAGGTAGCAGAATTTGAGCTATTATACAGGGTACAGCAAAGCTAAACTGCCTGATTTATTGTATGGCAGGAAATGCAAACAAAGTCAATTCCGAAAGTGGTGTTTTCAAAATACTTAGAACAACGCTATCAATGGAATAATAGCTTCTTGGGGAGACTCTTTTGAACAAAAATATCCATTACAATGGCAGGTAGCTTTAATACCTAAACAATTTTATTCCTTTATAGTCACACATCATGCTGTTTTATGTAAGAACTTGGTGCTTTCTTGAATACTAGCCCTATGCTACTCGCTTTCACTATGTCACTCCAATAGATAACCGAAAATTACAAAATAAAACATTAGAAACTCTTTCAAATTTTTTATCAAAAGAAAACTATTTGTTATTAGCAGATAGTGATTATGTCTTCCTAGTCAGTCTTAAACATGAGTCAACTTGGATAGGAAAATAACACAGTAGATGCCTTGATTGCTTTTAGCTCTCTGAAAACAGGCACTTAATTTCCTTCACAGAAAAAATTTTTTTTTCTTTAAAGTTGACTAGTTAAGTGTAGAAGTAATCAAAGCAGCCAACTCTGGAGCAAAAGGCAGTGACTTACCATTTGCTCCATTTACTTGGTGCACGAATTTGTTTTCTAAACTGTATCAAGGGGTGATAATGGGACTGATCATCATAAGTAGGCCTGTAAGAAGGATGGCATGAAAATATTTGAATGTTTAGAAAGACTAGAAGAAAGGCTAGTGTCTTTCAGGTCCTGTGTATGTTTCCCTGGGCTTAACTTCAACCTCTCATATTACATTTTTGATTTTTCAAAAATGGTGTGTTCTTAGGAATTCTGAAACTAGACAGTCAACATTTCCGGCTGAACTCAGTTACATGGTAGACATTCTCTGAGCTCATGCATAAGATATTTTTATTTTCTTTTTAAAATATCTTATGTCTTAATCCATTTTCTCCTCTGACCTCTGTGAATATTTCAATGATCTTAATGACTTAAGGAATATAAACTGGACTTAGTGTTTTGCTGAATGTCTAATCATTCTAATGGCACCTAACTTAATCCAAATTTCCCCAAAGAGAAATGACTAAGTTTAGTAGGAAAATTATTTCACTGGTCTTATTCATCACACATAAGACAGTAATATCCTTTCTGTTTTTAATAATAGCATTACTTTGTTGGTAATCACTTCTGTTAATTCCACTGAAGAAATTTTAAAAAATGAATTATACTCTACTTATCTCTTCATAACTGTGTTCTATTAGTTTCTGAACACTTCTCCATTTAATCAGGGCTGTTTTGAATACCTCTTCTATTCTTATTCTACTAAGAATGCCTGGGTACTTGAAAGGTTAAAAAATAAATAAATAAAACAAATTTACTCATAACTAAAACCTCACTGAATATTTTATTATTTCTACTCTTTATTAGTGGGTATGATCTCAAAGGGGCCTTGTTTTATCTCTCATAGAAAGATGGAGTTGATAAAGTTGTAATTCAAATTCTGCTAAAGTTAATCTTAAAACAATTAATGTGAGGCCGGGCGCGGTGGCTCAAGCCTGTAATCCCAGCACTTTGGGAGGCCGAGACGGGCGGATCACGAGGTCAGGAGATCGAGACCATCCTGGCGAACACTGTGAAACCCCGTCTCTACTAAAAAATACAAAAAAACTAGCCGGGCGAGGTGGCGGGCGTCTGTAGTCCCAGCTACTCGGGAGGCTGAGGCAGGAGAATGGCGTGAACCCGGGAGGCGGAGCTTGCAGTGAGCTGAGATCCGGCCACTGCACTCCAGGCCCCGGCGACAGAGCAAGACTCCGTCTCAAAAAAAAAAAAAAAAAAAAAAAAAAAAAAACAATTAATGTGGCCGGGCACGGTGGCTCACGCCTGTAATCCCAGCACTTTGGGAGGCCGAGGCTGGTGAATCACAAGGTCAGGAGATGGAGACCATTCTGGCTAACATGGTGAAACCCCATCTCTACTAAAAAAATACAAAAAGTTAGCTGGGCGTGGCAGCGTGCCCCTGTAGTCCCACCTATTTGGGAGGCTGAGGCAGGAGAATGGCGTGAACCCAGGAGGCGGAACTTGCAGTGAGCCGAGATCGCGCCACTGGACTCCAGCCTGGGCGACAGAGTGAGATTCCGTCTCAAAAAAAAAAAAAAAAAAAAAAAAATATATATATATATATATATATAGTATATTGCACAATTAGCTGTAGTCTAAATCTCTGCCATGCTTTCTAGTTTACTCTCATAGTGTAATGAGCACAAGCAATATAGATCATGCCTTCTATGGGTTATTATAAAATCAATGAAATGGCCAGAGAGTATGCAATACCACTGGGATGCATTTTTTTTTTTTTTTTTTTTTTTGAGACGGAGTCTTGCTCTTGTCACCCAGGCAGGAGTGCAATGGTGCGATCTCAGCTTGCTGCAACCTCTGCCTCCTGGGTTCAAGTGATTCTCCCTGCTTCAGCCTCCCAAGTGGCTGGGATTACCGGTGCCCACCACACACTGGGCTAATTTTGTATTTTTAGTAGACACAGGGTTTTGCCATATTGGCCAGGCTGGTCTCGAACTCCTGACCTCAGGTGATCTGTCCACTTTGGCCACTCAAAGTGTTGGGATTACAGGCATAAGCCACAGTGCTGGACTGCATTTTTATAAAACTGCTTCTCCTAAATACATCCTGTTAATATCATGAGGATGCTTCATACCTATTTTGCTTTCTCTGTGCTTCAGTATTTTTTTCTTTCATTTTACTATTATCAATGTGTACTAAGGAGTAGCTCTTTCAAATAAAATAGAGTGGTTTTTTTTTTTTTTTTTTTTTTTGGCTAGAACTCTTGGTATCTCCTGTTCTCCCCTTGATCCTCTCTCCTTGTACGTCCGCTGTTTCTCAACCACCTCATACAAGGATAAAGAGGTGGTGTCCTCCTTGAGCTTTTAAGAGTCTTTGAATGACTCTTAAATTGCTTAGAGGCTTTTCTCTCCTATCTAGAGTCTTTCAAAACTGTGACTCAATTTTTTTCTTGTTTGTACAATCAGCCCTTTGTCTTTTGGGGTTCCACATCTGTAGAGTCAACAAATCAGATTGAAAATATTTGGGAAAAAACTTTCATCTGTACCAAACATGTTCTGGCTTTTTCTTCTCATTCCTTAAGCAAAACAGTATAACAACCATTTACATAGCATTTATATTGTGTTAGGTATTATACGTAATCTAGATATAATTTAAAGTGTATGGTAGTATGTGAGTAGGTTATAGGCAAATACCACACCATTTTATATCAGAGACTTGAGCATCTGTGGATTTGGGGATCTGCAGGAGGTCCTGGAATCAATGCCCCAAAGCCCATGGGTATTGAGGGACAACTGTACTTGGAACTGATATGTGTTGCTTGGAAATTAAAATTCCCAGTCTAAAGCTTTAAAAGTGGCTAGCTTAATACAAATTTCAAGGTCACTTTTTTTTTTTTTTTTTTAAGGAAACATACCATTACCTAATGTGGAAAAAGAATTAGTTTACAAAGAAAACAGAGACAAATTTGGTCACAGATTTTGAGGCAAGGAAATAAAAAGGAAACGTGAAAAGCTGAGTTAAAAGGATGTTTTCCAATTTAGAAAAAGAGATTTATCTTCTAAAATCCTTTTGAAAATAGTGCAGAAGCCATAAAGTATATAATTATTTCTCTACTCTGAAAATGGTATATGATTGAACAACAGAATATTCTGGAGGTGGGGGGAGCCATATCACTTCAGCTATATTTGTGCTTTGTTCTCATAAGCCATTTCCATTTGCTGAAGCCAGAGGACTATTAACCTAGTCTCTGAAATTTTGAAGTGTCCTGAATCCTGTTTTCTGTGAACAACTAAAACTCGATCATATACATAAAGTGAAATTTCAATAACTGAACATATGATCGTAAGATGTTACGAGGGGATGATAATCAACAGAATTAATGAGAGTGTTTAATTTCATGCAGCAATTTTCACAAAAGGTAGAGCACAACAGTAAACTCCATGAGTTGCATTGTAATCAAGCTCCTCTTGTAATGAATGCAGGCCCTTAATTTATTGAAACTAATTTTGAAATCATGGTACCATACATGTGTCTACTGTAGAAATAATTTATAAACATTAATTGCAGGAAAGAGAGGATCCATTTGCTTCAAAGAGCCCATCAGCAAGCTGTCCTTCCTGTTTTATCAGTAAGCAAAGCTGAGAGCAAATAACAGATGGGACTGTCCCTTGGTGGTGGCGCAGAGCACGCATGAAATATAGCACAATCTTCCTCCAGTGTGTTATGCTTTTAACAGTGGAAGATCAGAGCAGGAGAGGTGTGGGCCGGGATGAATGACTGTCTCTGATGAAACATTCTTTTCTTCTAGCAAGATTCCTGTAGCAGATTGAGCTCTGGCAGTTGATCTCAGTGGCTTGATAGAGTGTCATTATAAAAATGCACCTGGAAGATTCTGTGGAAAAGAGACAAACCTCAGAAGACCAAGGTGAATCCAAGGCCTGATCTGGACTCTTAATGGGGAGTTAAATTCTAGGTCCTTTAATAAGCATCAAAGACACCACAAAACCACAGATAAAGCTGTCATAGACAGCTATATTTGGTACTCATTCATCATTTGTCACAACCACTTCATCCTCTTGCAATATTTTATTCTACTTACTACATCTACAAGAAGGTTAGTAGTTGCGCATTTGATGTGTGTTGGGGGGTATGAGGCTAAAATCTTCTGCCTCTGTTGTTGGTATAACCACACTGAAGGCTGTTACTAGGGCTGTGGAAGCTGGATTTAGTATATGTTATTCCTAATGGAAAAATCTATCAGCCCCACTTCAGTGGCTATTACTAAACAGCTTTTTAGTCAGTCAGATAGGAAGTGATCCCCAATTCCACTAGTAGATTCATGCCCCGTTCATTATCACTGTTCACGGTAGCTTTTCTAAATGTTTTTCACTTATCCTGAGTTTCTAACTCTGCCTCATTCCTTCAGCTTTGGACACTGCCCTTATGTCCTATTGAATTGAAAAGATCAAGGCTGCCTGATCTCCTTTAACAAACAACTGTAACCTGCCCCTCTTTGATTTATGATATCATTGTCATCATTAGTTCTTTTCCTCTCTCCTATTTTAGGGAAAGTATTACCCTCTTCTTTTATAAAGTTAATCCACACACGTGCTCTTAATTTTACCCATTTCCATTCATTCCTCAATTATCCCCATAATTATTGAATTCAGTCTTTTTCTCTTAAGTGCATTCTCTGATTGACTTGAATTTACCTCTTATAAAGAAAAGAAACAAAGCATTACTTCCAAATCTGCATTGCCCTTCAAGATACTATCTCCTCTATTTCTATGAAACTTCTTAAAAGATTAGTCTGTCATCATTAGTTCCTGTAATTGTTCTTCTTTATCTAATTTACTCCTCTCTTTATTGTAGTTTCACTTTCTGCTCCCCAGTCCCTTGAAACTGTTCTATGAAAGCATCTAATTCCTAATCTATCAAACACAATTGTGATCATTTCAGACTATTGGGCATACGAGCACTCTTTCCACATTGAGTTTTCAAGTCTTGGCAGAAGGCAGGGCTTCATGTCCAAGGATGAAGAGGTCATATGCTTTGTCTTTCTATACCCAGGCAGAGAGGACACAGGCGTATAGCCTTGGTTTGACAGTCAGATGGTCCCATCTGGGGGATAGAGGAAAAACGATCCACAGGGCCACAGTAGCAGCAGCAGCAGAGACTGGAACAGAGGTGATAGTGCTTGCTAGAGACTCTGTGGTGTCCCAGTCTAGCCTTTTCCTATGCAGTCTTTCTTGTTGACAAAACTCCCTCGGTTCCCACTGACTTTCTGAGTCTTCTTGGCTAAGTTTCATATAATTCTGTGAGCTAACTAATATCTTTACCATAAATTACTTGCTTCCCTTAATTGAAACATATTTGGTTTATCTTCCTTTGAGCTAAAGACCTCAGTAGTACAGAAAATCATACTTTGGATTCAGTTTAATGTAATAGAGTTTTAGGGAAAGTGGAGTGAAAAGTCAGTAAATGGAATTGATTTTCAGACTGGGGCCAAAAAGAGTGAAATTCTATTTGTCCTTACAGACATGACCCTAGTAGCCCATCCTATGCCACAGTGAAAGAGCTAAATGAAGTGCCTCTGGTCCCTGTAATGAAAGGCTCTCTTGGAATGAAATGCCTATTCAAGGCAAGGTTTTGAGGAAACCAAGTTGCCACTGTCATTGGAAAGATAAAAGACTGTAGAGATGTAGGGGATGTTTGGAGGGTACCGAATAGCTAAAAAAAAAAAAAAAAAAAAAAAAAGAAAAGATAAATGATAAGTTAATCTTCTTAAATTATTGGTTATGGCAAAGACTGAGTTCCTGGAACTCTCACAATCCTAACACAGTCTCAATTCTCTCCAATTCTTTCAACTTTCGTGTAGGTGAAAATCAAACTCCAAGTTTGATATTATGATCACTAAATTGTACTATCAGTTGATTTTAGAGTCTTGCCAGTCCTTGCATGAGAAAGTGAGAGAGAACGATGCTCAGAAAACTATAGGACTGGAGGATCCTAAGTATCAGAATTAGAAAATGTGGGGTGATTCCAAAGCCTTGAACTCATAGCCTTTCCCCGCTCTGTATTGTGTGCTGGAAGCAGTTCTTGCCGGCTCCTGAGATCAACTGCATTTATCTCATCTCTACTCTGTGGCCATGGTATGTTCACAGTTTGAAGTCAGTTACAAGTATTTGAAATGCCACAAATAAGGGCTGTCCTTAACCCCGTTGCCGGAGAATGGATGTTAAACATTTGCCAGTGCAGCACTCATAAGGGCACCACAGAAGTGCATCCTCCCTTCTTCGATGGAGGTGGCTTTTCTTGCTTGGAGACTGTATTCCCTTTCTTTTTCGGAGGCTGACTTTGCAAGAGAGAATCTGTTTACCACTTAGAACCGTGACCACCACCCCGATCCCCATTTATCTCCAGACTTGAACTAGTGGTTAAATCCCAGAGGAGTCAAATGTCCCAGAGGAGTCAAATGCATTGTAAAATCTGGGTGAGAAGATTTCTTTCTTTTATCTTAGGACAGCAAAACTTGGGACTATGTGTACTAGTGATTGACCTTGCACAGGTAACGTGTAATTTTTCAAAAGAATAAATATATCACTCTGAGCTTCTATATTGAAAGAGTTACCCAGAGTGGCTACAGTGGGTCTGATTCTTGGCTCATTTGCTTGGTTATAATCTCGGTTTCATGGAGGCTTGGGATAGTGAAGTTGAGATCCTAGAAATCTCTTAAATAACGCAGGGAAGGGTAGCAAGTAGTCTGGGGTGGAATTATACATAAATCACCTTCATCCTAATTTATTACCCAAGATGTCTAGATGATAATTTCTTTAGCAATATCTTGAGGAATGTGTTGGTGAAGTGAGTTTTGAGGAGAGTTTTTTCTACTGTTCTTCCTAAGCTGAGGATGTTGATGGCAGATGCTTCAGTTGACATGGTTTCCCTGATTGAAATGAGAAGGAAACTATTCTAGGGCAGCAGAGACCAAGTAGCAGCCTTCAAAGGAAGGACACAAAATCATTGTGGTTATCATAAAAGGCAGCAGGGCAAGCTCATCAGAAGAGTGTTGTGTATTACAGAAATCTTTGGTAGTGGTTCACCAGTCACTGGGTCCCTTGACTGAAATAGCTGATAGTACATTAGTCCTTCTTGATTTGTGTTATGGAAAACACCCCACACCTGGGAAGTATTGGTCTGACCTGGGTCATCATTATGGGGAGTTGCTCATTCTCTCCCAATTCTCAGACCTGAGTTAACTCCATAATCAAGAATTCTTTGAAGATGGACTCAGCAATAATATCACTTGTTTGTGTAATAAATCTTCCCAGACTTCAGCAAAGGATCTTTGGCTATTGCAGATATTGCAGATAAATAGCTTTTAATCTGGTTTGCCTATTCTTTGTTTGAGGGTTTATTCAGAATGGTTGGAAAATGCTGTCCTTTTGGAGAAGAAAATTCCAAAGAGCTACTGCTCTTTTACATCAATGGTCAAGCAAACAGCATGAATAGTGATATTACATTCTAAGGGTAATGTGCTTTTAGGGGTCAACATTCACATAAACATTTTCAGGTACCAGATGTTACGGTTTTAACTTTGTGACAAAAATAGACTGCTTGCATTTTAGGTCATGCTGATAAAATACTTCCTAGAATCTGGCTACACAGACATTTCATGCCAGGTATTATTTATATGTGAATAGAACGCAATGGAATGTGAACAGAATGCAAAGGAGCTATAAAATTCCGTATAGTAAAAATACATACAGTAAACATGCCCTGGAAAACGGAAATAACCAGAGCTTTGGGATATTGTTAAACACCAACTCGGAGCTATCCTAATTCCCAGAGACTGAGAATAACTCTGTCTCTGCTGATCAGAATGACAAATTGTACTTCAGGTTATAAATTGAGTTTTGATCTCAGTTGGCCTCTAGGTAGTACAGTCTTGTGGTTATTTTTCTGAGCATATGACTGGAATACATCTCTTAAGCAATTGACAGAATCCCCAACTGGGTGTCTGCACCATGGAGTTGGGCTATTATGATAGAAAATGCCAAGCTTCCGGAATTACCCTTAACTACTAAAGCACTAAAATCCAAAGCAGCATTGCATTCATAGATGAATTATGGAAATTAAAAATATCATTAAAAGTCTGAATGATGATTCTTTTCGTGTCTCTATTTTGTCCTGTGCTTATAAGATGTAGAGATACTGAGCAATTATAAATTGTACTCCTGGATGGTCATTTAACCAGTATTTATTCAGTAGCAACCAAGATTCATGCTTTGTGCTAAGTGTCAGGGGTACAATGATGAGCAAATCTTGACATGATCTTTGCTTTTATAGCACTAATGATTTAGTGGTACAAGCTAGGCAGTCACTGCTTAAGATAATTCTATAAGCTTGTGTTACAGGGGAACCTTCTGTTGTCCAGGGGTGTGTGTTTATCTGTATGTCTATGTGTGTAGGGAGTTTTGGAGGAGAAAATGGGAAAGGTAGGAAAAGTCTTACTTCAGCAGGTGATATTTCAGATGAGCTCTAAGGCAGAGGTAGGTGTTAAACAGCACAGACAAAGGAGTCTGTGCAGTGATTCTCAAGAGGGTGCTTGAGAAGCGAATGGAAGACAGTACACCTGGAGTGAGGAATGTGAGTTTCAGAGTGGCCAAGAGGAGCCTGAAAAGTAGACAGGGACCTGAACTTGCAGGATTTTCTCTGATCTGAATATCAATGAGAAATCAAGTGTGTGGCTTTAAGCAGGGACGATATAATATCATGATTAGACACGTAAAAGAATTCTCTGGGTGCAGTATGGGTATGAACAGAGAGTGGCAAGGTATGTTATTGAACTGTTGCAGTGAGAGTTTGTAGTATGATTGTAGAAATAGGTAGAGTTATGAGACATTTAAGAAGTAATATTAATAGGACTCATGATTGACTGTTGGTGATGGATTGAATACGGGGTGTGAGACAGTAGAAAATGTAAAACAGTGTTCTTATATTTCTGGTTTGCATAGCAGGATATACATAAATATGTATATATATTCATCATGTATATACTGAATGAGAATAAGATTGGGGCCAATGATCTTAGACATATAATATTTGAGGGGCCTGACACACATTCATATGAAGATGTTGAGTGAGAAATTAGACATGAGGATAAAGCATATGAACTGATTTGGCGATGAAATAAATATGGAAGTCGTTGGTCCACAGATGGGAAATGAGGTCTGTTATGTGGAGAAAATGCAGAGGGAGGAGAGAAGAGCCTGAGGCTGTGCACGGACAGACATCAGCATGTGGGGTAAAAGTGACATTTGAGAAACAAAAATAAAATCCTAAGCCCCTAAACCAATTGGATAGACCCCTTCTTGGCCAAGGGGACCTCAGAGAAACCTTAAAAACGGAGTTCATAGCTATGACGGGACGGGAGGTCAGATGTGCCTCGTATACCCGCTCCCTTGCTAAATGCCACTAGGCTCTCTTCTCTAGATGTTAAACAGAAACCAGCCCTTTTGAAATATTCCTTCTGCCACCGATGGGAACCAACTGCCTGATGCTGCCCCTCCCTTTCAGTTTCTATTTTTAAATTTATTTTTTATTTTTATTTTTTGAGACGGAGTTTCACTCTTGTTGACCAGGCTGGAGAACAATGGCACGATCTCGGCTCTCTGCAACCTCCACCTCCCAGGTTCAAGTGATTCTCCTGCCTCAGCTTCCCGAGTAGCTGGCATTACAGGTGCCTGCTACTACACCTGGCTAATTTTTTAATTTTTAGTAGAGATGGGGTTTTGCCATGTTGGTCAGGCTGGTCTCGAACTCCTGACCTCAGGTGATCCACCTGCCTCCGCCTCCCAAAGTACTGGGATTACAGGCGTAAGCCACTGTACCCAGCCCCTTTCACAGTTTTGACACAGCAACTGACCAGCATTCCTTCCTGATAACAGACCATTGACCATGAAGTGCTCCTGGCCCGTCTTTGGAGGCTGCCGCATAGAGGTTCTTTGTGTCCTTTGGTTCACCTTTTGATGTATAAGGTCTAATTGTAATATATTTAAAGGTTAAGTCTTCACCCTAGAGTGAACATGGGATGCATGTTATACATGCTGTGCCTCCCCTTTGTGAATATTTATATCTCCTTCCATGACCTGCTGAATATGTATACTTAGTCACCCTTTAGCCATAAATCCATCTTATTGTTCCTATCCTTTCCTCTACATGCTTGTTTCCAGCTTCTGGCCAGAGGCTGCACTTCTCAGTCTGTCAGAATGGTCACTGGCAAGCTCCAACCCTTCTGAGAATAATGCTTTAAGCTCTCCTTTCAAATTTATGAAGTTAATCGATCTTCAGTTGACACCCTAAAGTGCAGTCAGTAAAATGTGATACACTCAGCAAGGACTTACTAAAGGTTTATGGGACTAAAAACAAAACTGATAAGAGGAAAGAGCACCCATCAGGCTCTCTGACTTCTTGCCAGCTTAGTCTTGGGTTTGTTTAAACCATTTAGCTCCATTGCAATGTTTGGCTGAATTTCTCTGATTCTGATAATCTTGGGTATTAGGTATTTGATGAGGTAATTCAAATAGTGTGTAAAGTGTTTCTTATTGATAAAATGAATTTTGGATACTCTCTACTTCACGCTCACACTAATTTTTCTTTGTGTGCTTTTTAATACTTAGCAAACTCCATTTTATCTTAAATTCTTTATTAGGAATCTGCCCACCACTCAAGCCTGGGAAAGCTGGCAGAGGATGCACGTGAACACTCACCTGAGTGTTCACAATGCTCGTGAGGTGCCTCCCTGATAGTAAGTGCTGCTCTTTCTTATTAACATTCTTTTTTCCTTTAAAATTTGCTTCAATCCATGAGGTAAAAAATAATGATGAAATAGATAGATAGACAGATAGATGAATAGTGCATGTTGTTTTTCCCTGCAGTCAAATAGACAAAAATTTCAACACAAACTTTTATTTCTGGTATTTGGCTTAAAAGTAAACGTCAGGTACGTCAAGAAGCTAATGGTGTTTTTTGCATATCTCACCAGTCACTGATTTTTCTAAATATAAAAATGCATTTCCAAAATCTTACCACTGGGAGGAAGCATCGTGCAAAGCTAGCCTTTAGCTCTTCCTTCCTGTGTCCAGTATAGAGTGCTCCTAATATCTGTCATAGATTCGTGCTGTGCCATTAATGGAAACAGAGCGTTTGTCTGTCTGTCTGTCTGTCTTCCCTTCGCCAAATTCTTTCTTCTTCCTTTTTTTTCCCAGAGTTCTTTGTGAGTTAAAACTTCTGTTTTTGAAACTTCCAGGAGCTTAATTAATAAACATGAAAACCAAGGCAAAGCTGGCACAATGCCCTTTTTTGTTCAACCACTTGGGCATGTTAGGGCAATTGTAGTTATTTACATTTGGCATCCAACTGACTCAAAGAGCAACATTGCTTTTTTTTTTTTTTTTCCCTATGAGTATCGAAGCTATTAAATTAAACAGGTTAATGTGGCTACAGCATTTCGCCCCCTACTATCCCCACAGCTATAGTAAATCTGCCACCTGTTTATTTCCATAAAAATTCAATTACAGCACCACTAGTTATTCTTCTTATGTGAGCAATTAACTTTAGACAGTTTCAGGCCACAGAGAAAGGCCAGGCTGGCCCGCTCCTTTCTTTCTTCTTTGCTCCCTTTACCCGCAGGTCGTCCTTTTGCTAAGTGACTGTGCTCCTTCACACCAGTGAAAAAATGAAAAAGGAAAGAATAGACTAGACTGCTGGGCACTGTCACACCAGTGAAAAAGCAAGAAGCGAAAAACCGCAAACAATCTTCTGCCTCCCTCTGCCCAAGCCTTAGAGGCCCGGGGAAGTTAGCAGCAAGCCGGCAGCCAGGGCCACAGGGGCACACCGGTGTTGTTTAATAGCGCACCAAAATGAAGAAGAACTTACTTACAATGTGTTCATTTTTTTTCTTCTTTGTATTTGTAAAAAATGTGATCAAGAAGAGAAAGGCTCATAAAATGCCACAGCGTTCTGGCTAAAGCAACAACGCAATTATGAAGAGAGAAAACCGCATCCATCCACACGTTCCAGCAAGAGCTATCACCAAAGGCATTGTGAGGCAGTTAAGCAGTTACATCTGCTCTCTTTTAACAGGAATGAGTCTTTAGTACCCGGTTGCAAATGTTGACTTTTACCTTTTCTTTAAATGTCTGCTTCTCTTTGTCATATTTCTCCTTCTCTCCAAATTCTACCAATAAAAGTAAAAATTACTGAATCCTACATCTAGTGATTTTCTGCATGACCTAATTGTTGAACAGGGATTGAGGTACTTGCTTTCCATGGAGTCCTATAATGGCATTGACACTGATTTGTATTTCTAGTCAATGTATAAACATGGTTTTAAGAGCAGGTTAGACTCTGAAATAATCTTTAAGTAAATCATACCCTTGGTTCAGGTTAAAACAAATACTTCTTCATAAGTAGGTTGGTACCAACTCCTATCGAAGTGTAGTTATTATCAATAAATTCAGAGAATAAGAAAAACATCAAAAGAGAAATAATTAGGGTATAAATAGATGATGCAACCCAAGGGCACCTTGAACCCCTAACTAGGACAAGTATATGGAGGGCTCAGATTACTCATCCAAATTGTCACGTGTCTGAATTGATTCCTGAGCAACATTTGCTCAGGCAGTGTTGTTGGGCAGGCATGGATGTCAGATGTCAGCCATTCCTAAAATACTCCCAGGGGATTAAGTGAGTATATAAATATCTCCCTCCTTTCTTCCTGCATCTGAAGGTGCCCTACACCCGACAGCATTAGTGTGCCGCTAGGATAAAAGAATGTAATAAAATGGATTTTGAAGGCACATGTCACAGTAAAAAATACAGTCTAATTAAATTTAATTTTCTTTTAAATGGTTACTCAAAAGAGAGACTCTGTTAAAAGTTCAAAAGGCCTATATAAATCCCCCACAGGCAAGTCCATACCTAGAGCTCACATATGGCAGTTGGAAGAGTAAAGGAAAACTTAGAAAGTTTTTTTCATCTTGATAGGGCTGATGGGACTTTAATGAAGAGAGACCAGTACTGCCTGGCCCTGAGATCACAGTCTCTCTTGTCAAATGGCTTCAAGTTCACAGTCTTGAAAATTGTCCTTTTCCTATATTCAAATGTTCTCATGAGCCCTTTCCTTTTCAGTTCAAAGTAGATGTTAAAATGAGTTTTAAGTGTTTATTCTTTATCCTAGATTTTGGGCAGATGCCTAATTTCCATAGCTTCCTTACCTCCTGAAGAGTTTCGAAGAGTTTCAGGCTTTTTGCTTCTGCCAAAATGAAGCAAACCTATAGCTTGGTACTTTGAAGTTTGAGTTAAAGCAAAACTAAATGGACCATGTTTATCTGATCAATTAAGGCGTTGCCTACATCCTCAGTACTGATGTTTCTCATTTAAGCAGCGTTCTATACAATTCTCAGTAAATTAACAACAGAAATAGAGTTTGGGGAAAGGGGGGGTCATTATACAAAGAAACGCAGAAAGAGTGTGGAAGAATTTGACTAGGCTCCAACACAAACTACATAAACTGGTCTCCAGTGTAAACTGAAGAATGTCTTTGTAGAAGTGGGACTGTAGAAAAATATTTTTTAAAGTTCCAAAAATAGAAATTTGATTTAAAACTCCTGTTAGATAAAGTGATCTACTAGATTTAATAGTCTTTAACATGATTGATGTTTTTAATTAAAAATACCTCATATTTCTCTCCGGGATTAGCACGTGTACAATTCAGTTTAACTACAGTTCAACAGGGAGAATTCTATAAACAGTACCACGCTAAGCAGAGTATTCAATTAAAAAAAAATAAAATGAGCATAAATTAAAACTCTTCTAGGAGTTTACAACTTTTTTCCTTGAAACTAAACTGATCAACACCAATTAATTAGTATGAGAGTGAATGATAGGTAATTGAACCCTCTGGCTGTTCCCAGTCAACATTCTGTTCTACTATTCCCAGTAATAGCTGGAGATATTCTTGTTTGGCTTCCTTTCCAGCTAGCTCAGGACCTGTGTACATGGCCCTTTCTCTAGAAAGACAGGAAACTCTCTTTCCTCAGAATTCCTACTAGATTCCTTAGTCCTTGTTTTGAGCGAATCACATCATCCAACTGGCACCAACAGATTGAAACTTCATAAAGAAAATGATTGTGCTTTTTCATATCTGGCAGATTCTATGGAGATTACCTTCCAAATTCAAAGATTTATCTCTGAAATTGTGCCTTGGCAAGAAAACTAATGTACAATCTTCACACATAGGGTATTTTTCACTTCAATTTCAATACTATAGAGGCAATGTAGAAATTTTTTTAAAAAACAGCTTTCTCCAAGTTCCAAGTTTTATGTCCATAGTCTCTTCAACTATAAATGGGGAAAAATAGCAAAGATAAAGCTATTAATCTGCCTGACCTTTTCTCAAAAGTTGCTTTTTCTTTCTAATTTGGTTCTCTATATGTATTTTATGATTTACTTCTATAATTATTTTTATGATTTTTCTGATTTATTTTATGCATCTATTTCTTCCACAAAGACATATGATGTCTGTCCCGTCATTTAAATTGCAATAACTTTTAAACTTGATTTATTAAATACATGGTGGAGATAATTGTAGAGACTTTTGTGGAAACCTGTAGAAGAAAAAAGTTTTCTTGGGAAAAACTGTTTTAACACGGTACATGTCTTGATAAAGATGTGTCTTGACTTAATGGAAAACTTATTTCCTAATGTATTTATAAGTAAAATTTTGTAATGGCAGCCAATGGGGAAAACTTGGGGAAATAAATCACTTTTCCTTAGGAAAAGATTCACTTATATTTTAACCACTGAGACAGTGTTACTTATGATATTATAGTTAGATCATTATTTACCATTTCAGATTTACACTAAATATCTTGATTTCTCTGACACGGATGAAGGTGTTCTTGGGCTTACTTATATCTTTACGTAGACTAATGAGATGACAATTTTGAAAAGGGTAAGAAAGTGTAAGGAATATTTTTATTCTATTATGTTCAAGTTGTTTTTGGTTTCTGTCTTTTTTTTAAAGAATGTTTCAAAACTGCTTTGGCTGTATTGAAGGTGGAAATGAGGATTTTTCTCTTAACAACAGGTAATTGGTACAATGTGATCTATTTCATGTTTGGAATTGAGGAGTGGAAAAATACTGAATATCAGAGGTCAGAAAAGTCAGGAAACTCCCCTTAATGCTAAAACAACAAGGTTATCTGGAAAGTCCCTAGCAGGGCAAGCGGCCGTTTGTGGTTTGGTCAAAGGGCGGGAACCAATGAACAACTGACTAATGTTTAACTTTAAATGTCAGCCAATTGTAAACCTACAACTGTAAAAATCCCCAGTGACTCTGTAACTTGCTGTAACTCGTTTGTGTCTGACTATAAAAGACGGCTGAATGCCGAGCTTGGGGTCTCTCCCTAGGATCTGATACCTAGCTGGAGGGAACCGAGTGCGAACTCGAAATAAAGCGATCCCTGCCGCTTGGCGTTGTCTCTGGACTCTGGTGGTTGCTTTTGGGGTCATCACGGGTCTGGGCATTACAGAATGATATGGGTCTTGTACTTAAAGTTCTTGGGTTGACAAGAGCTGTGTGGAAAGGAGAAAATAAAATGGACAAAATCAGTGAAGCTAGAGAGATAGAATCATGAAAGGGGCTACTCAGGATATCACCCTGTTTAACCTTTTGTACATTGCTTATTGCTTCTACATACTTAAACTAGGATAAGTTTAGGCAATACGTATTGGGTTTGAACTTTCAAACCACAATGAGGCTATTTTTAACCTGACAGTTAATTTTTCATCTCAATAATGACATGACAGAAAAATTAGGAAAATTTTGTAGATATTAAGCCTATCATTGGTTGGAACATTTCAACTGCTTTGTGTAGAGCAGTTGATTTACAAATTTGTAATTAATTAAATAACCGAAGCACTTGGACCTTTAGTTATCTGTTTACTGAAGATTTATAAAGACATGTAAACCCCTCATCAGCCTCTTTTCTCTCCTCAGTAAGAGTGTATTTTATCCCAGGTTCATACAAATATCTCTGAATCTGAACTCAAATTTTCAAGCATTTCATCTAAATGTTGTGAGTTTTCTCTTTGACAAATTACAAGTATGGGTATCTCCAGTTATGCTGCATGTTAATTGTGTTAGTTTTAGGCTACCAGACCTGCTCCAATATCGACTCACGTTACTCTATTTATCAACTTATGACAAGAACACTTTATGACCCTCTTTGACTTAGAGTGGACTCTTTGTGGGTCTGAATGTTTTGTTGGTTATTTCCCAAGAATGCAATATGACCTCCTGGTTACACATGAACAAGAACCACTAAAAAAGTTAGGTCACTGGAAATTCGCTCAGGACTAATTGAATAACATTTTTGAGATTTTTGACTTCACTTTGTTTTAAATTATATTTAAGGCATCCATCTTCTGACCTTTTTTTTATTTTTTTGTTTTTTGTTTTTGTTTTTTGTCTTTTTTGAGATGGAGTCTCGCTCTGTCACCAGGCTGGAGTGCAGCAGCGTGATCTCGGGTCACTGCAACCTTCGCCTCCTGGGTTCAAGCGATTCTTCTGCCTCAGCCTTCTGAGTAGCTGAGGCTACAGGCTTGCGCCACTATGCTCAGCTAATTTTTGTATTTTTAGTAGAGACGAGGTTTCACCATATTGGCCAGGATGGTCTCGATCTCTTGACCTCAGCCTTGGCCTCCCAAAGTGCTGGGATTACAGGTGTGAGCCACCACTTTTGGTCTTGCTCACATTTTTGAGAGGAGACTGACAAACATCCCCTTGTATAAAATTTGATGTAACTGGCTACATTTCCCCAGTTTCTTTTTTCTGTTACTGAGTATTTTTTGGCATTGCTCAACCTCGAGGCAAGATTCAGTTTAACTTTACACTCCCAACTACTACCAGCCTTTTCTTTTCACTCTGTAAGTTGTTAGTGAGAGGCAGAGATTTAACTGCAACGGAGGCTTTATTAAGTTCCCAAATTTTATTCATAAAATTGTACTTAGGCCGTTTTCTCCAGATTATTTCCTCTATTTCTCAAAATATCCCTCATCCTTTTGAGAAGGCAGCTTTTGTGTGAGAAGAAAAAATAATTACTTTTCCAACTGCAAATAAATTTTATGTATCATATTATGCTAATTTGTAGTTTCACTTGACTTGGATGGACAATTCCTAACGCTCTTCAGCTACTGTCAGCAGTAAAGCCTTAAGGTGAGTCAATCAAGAATTAACATTATTGTATTTGATAATGTTCTCTAAAATAGGTCAATACATTTGGTTACTTCAGGACACATTATGTAGATAATTAATCCTGGAAGATACTCCAGTAAGCCTCTTGTTTTATATAATTTCATTAATGAGAATTTTCCATGGTTATTTTAAGCAATAGTAAACCTTTCTTGAAAATTTTCAAGCTAAGCAAACTAGACCAAAGCTTCTCAAACTCTCTGTGATGAAGGACTGTGTCTTCTTCTTGTTATTATTTGCTTAAGTTTCACATAGTCACAGACCAACACTTTCGTAAAATGCATTTATCATGTGCTTGGAAGGCATGATAATATCAAATTGTCATATAAATTTCTTGGTGCTTATTCTCAATTTCTGTACCTATCTCGCTGTGGATTGGTAGCGGTTTGCAGACCACCACCAGTCCATGGGCCACATTTTGAGTGACTTTGATGGAGGTTATTGTCTCTGGTAGAATTTCAGAGAATTGATTAATAGATTGTTCTTATAGCAAAGTTAAAATTTATTTAAGAAAGATTTGTTTCTCACTGAAGGAGATCTTTTAGTCCTGCTTTGTTGAAGTGAGATATTTCTCTGTTCAGGATGGAAATTTTGGTTAGACTTGTGGGTTTTTACAAAAGGATGGCCACATTATCATTTAGTAATTTAATCTGCCATTTCTTATCCCATGGATAATCCAGTACCTTGCTAGAGAATATAAACTTGGAATCCTACTTCTGTCAAAAGTTTACATGGAAGACATTATTATATCTTTTACATGTCTTCTAGATAGTCCAGGTTTTGTTTCAGACTTGATTTGCTGATTTGTTTTTGGCTTGGACTGAATCAGATTATCAAATATCTGATTATGTAAATCATAGTGCCTTGGCTTCTGACAGAATCATTTAATTGAGAAAATTATAAATTGTTCCCATGTATTTAGAGATGCTATAAAAATATTAATATCAAGCCCAAATACTACATTTCCTTCAGGAAAACTAGGCCCTGGTTCCTTAGATGTGAGCAAACCAGGCATTTTACTTGATTTCAAAAAACATAGAGTCTAGTGGGGGAGACAGGCATATAGTCACATAATAAAAAAATGTAAATGTATAATTATGTTAAGTGCTCATCTTAGTCCGTTTGGGCTCTTATTAAGACAGCCAAGTAAAAAGAGTTCCTCAGAGAATCTCCAACTGACCTGAGCACGGGGAGGAGGGTGGGGCCTCGGGAAGTTCATGCCATTTGCAGCGGGGAAGGAGCCTGGCCTCTCCTGTTCATGGGTGGTTACTGGGGATTCAATCTGTGAGATGAAGGCCTGTAACAGAAACCCCTGTCTCACCTTGCTATGTTGTTTTTCCTTTTTACTTTTTGCCCAGTAAATCCCCCTCCTCATCCTTCAAAGTGTCTGTAAGCTTAATCTTTCCTGGTCGGGAGACAGGAACCTGGATTTTCCTACAGCATTATGACAAACATATAAATTGAGGGATTTATAAGCCACAGATACTTATTCCTCATAGTTCTGGAGGCTGGAAAGTCTAAGATCAAAGGTCCAGTGTGGTTGGGTTCTGGTAAGGGCACTCTTCTGCCTCATATGTAGAAGAGGAAAACAAGCTCTCTGGGGTCTCTTTTGTAAAAACACTAATCTCATTCGTGGGAGATCTGCCCTTGTGACCTAATCACCTCCTTAAGGCCCAACATCTTAATACTATCACATTGGGTTTCAGTGTTACCAGGTAATGACAGCATCTCACTGTTCAGTTTAAGGAAGCAATACAGAGACGTGCAAATCATCCCTAAGACATGAGCACTCCATGTGAAGGTGTTGTGGGGGCCTAAGAAGAAAGACAATCATTTGCGACAACGTTCTGAGAAGGGAGATGGTTGCTGCCCTCGTGGATTTAACAGACGTAGTTATGCAGCTAGTTTTTTTTTTTTTTTCCATTCCTGAATTGTGGTGTTACTCAAGAGAATAGTCTAAAGCTTGTGTTGGACAGGACAGGCAATAACTTCAAAGTGAATAATGAGGTCCAAGATGGACAGTCCCTCGTTGAGGGTCAGAGCCAGCACCCTTATAGACTGACTACAAGGCCAGTTCCTAGAGCTAGAGTTCCATATGGACAAGGACAAGCTTTAGCTAGATCAGAGCAATTTCATTACAAAGGAAGTTTTATTTTCAACCATCACTGCAGACCACAAAGGTCAGGCTAAATATCGACAGATCTATATTGTGGAAAAATTTGAACTTTTGGCTGATTATCAGTATTCAAACTTGATAGGCAGCACCAGATTAACTGCTAAAGATTCTACACATCTTTATTTCATTAACCTTTTACATTTTATCCTGTTTCTTAGCCTCGGCTTGGGGACTAGTAGAGTCAGGTCCTGCTGGAGCAACAACATAAAAGGTGGGAAGGAAAATGTCTATGTTGACACCAGGGTAGTGAAAGCTATCCAATCTATGGCGAATTTAATGCCGAGGAAAAGCAAGATCAGGGTGAAGCATCTGGCCGGGGTAATTGCCTTTCACTGGACCCCTATCAGCCCAGTTTGGGACATGCAAGGGAAACAGCACAGAGATAAAGGCTTTCTCAAGGTTTATGAAAGAACAAACGGCAGCACAGCTAACCTCTAGTGCAAATAAAAATCATACATTTAAGGAAACTTTAATTCCTGTCTGGTTAAAACCAAGACATATGCTATAATGGTTGATGATAAAAATTGTAAGAGGAATAAAAGTGGGTTTGTAAATATTCTCCAGTCAATGACCGCAAATCTGTTAGAGAATTTCCCAGAAAAAGCAAAGGACTTCTTTCAGATTTAATTCCTATGGATTCTGAAATGTATCCTTATAGATTTGTGTTCTTATCTCTTTTACCAAGAAGAGCAGACACTCTCCTCCCATGTTCAGCTGTAAGCCACAATGATTCTAGTTTTCCCTCCTAAAATACAACCTTTTAACTAGAAGGAATGATTACAAGACTTATAAAACAGATGTGTTAGAAAATTGTATTTGGTCACAAATTTATAGAGTATATTTGTCACTGGTAATTGAATTTTCTCAGTAACCTTGTGATAATTCACTAATGGGCTATGACCTCATGGTTTTGTCTTTCTTCACCCCACCAATATAAGAAGTATACATTTTCTTGCTAGTCAGAAAAATATTCAGACCTTCGGTCTGTTTTCCTTTTTTTCTACTGACCATGTAAGAAAATAAATATGATAGTCTGTGGCAGAGATTGTGACTGCCTAACAACATGCAATCTTCTTTTCTCTTTAGTAATAGAGTTTATGTTTTATTTAATCAAGCAATTTGCCTAGCTAGGTAGGAATTATTTGTGTTTTCAAAACATTATTAAGGATCGGTGACTGTTGTATACTAATATGTCTCTTGACATACAAGAGACTTGCACTGGATTCATTCAACTTTGGAAGTGTTTGAAGAGTTAACATTTATTTCAATGGATTGTGTATATTTATAGGACTCATAATGCCAGATAAAAGGCACTGATTTGCCCTGAGTTCTGAAGGAAATCTGTGAAACTGAACTAAACTTAAAATTTATGTGTGTGTGTGTGTATATATAGAAAGAGAGAGAGAGAGAGAGAAAGACAGAGAGAGAATATTGGACTTTAATATTTTTACTACTTTATAAGGAGACAGTATTTTTATTTGGTATTTTAATTTCTGTGTAGTAAAATGATAATGGAAGAATGTTAATTATGTCCAAATTTGAGAAAATGTTCCATCCTAGTATTTGGAATATTATGGCCTCTTGTGTGCCTGAGGCATCTGTGATTTTTGGCCTGCTGGATATCCATTCACTAATAAAAGTACTCCTGTTTTGCTTTATCAAGCAATCCTTCTCCAATTCTCATGTGACAGGGAGGAGTTGACTCTACCTCCTAAATCCAGGACTGAGAGGATACCTAGCCTATAGAGTCACAGGGATTATTGTTTCTGGGACAGGCATGTGATATAAGCCTCCAGGTCTTCCCTCTGATGGGATTAGTTTGGTAGAAGGAAGTACAAATCACAACAATGTTGATTCTCTTTTTAATGGCATGGAAAAGCCTGCCTGAGAATTAAGCTAACACAAAGGGTAGCAGATCGAAGAGATGGAACACAACCAACTCCTGATATCATACTTTGAAGCACGTATCTGAAGCTGCTGCCACATCTGGATTTTTTAATTATGTGAAACAATAAATTCCTTTCTTTGCATAAAACTAGTTTGGGATGGTGTTCTGTTACTTATAACAGAAAGAGTCTGACTAACATGTGGTGCTCACTCTATACCCCTCTCTTGTGAATCATGTTGGATCATGTAGCTGGGCATAAATGGAGAGTCCAAGTAGAATAGGGAGAGAACGTAATCTAGTATTAAATGTATTTTAATGGTTGATGTCTGTTCTGACCTATTTCAGAGACTTAGTGGGCAAAAACTTAATTTTCTACTTCACTGGGCTTAGGAGACTACAAAAAGAGATTTTCTTCTAAGAGAGACAGCAGTTCCCTGGCTGAACCTTAAATTACCTATCATTGGATATAGATTAAAATAGAATAAGAAATGAGCTGGTACAAGGGAGAGAAGAAAATGTTAGGCTGCCTTTAAGCCATGCTTCCTTCTGTCTATACCATTCTTAGCCCTTCCAAGGAAGGGCTAGTTTTGACTAGTTTTGATTAGTCAGTGTGCAGAGCAGCTAACAAGGCCACACTGACTCGTGGGTGGAGTTACTGTTTAATAAAACTGTGCACATCTATGCTGGCTTCTTATTTCTCTTTCACTTCTTGGATCCATGCAGCTGGATGGGTCAAGTGAGTGAAGGGTCTTCTTGGGACATGGCACTTTCTTCTGCTCTGCTTCTCTTTCTTTGCCCCTCTTCTCCTCATTCTTTCTCAGGCATGCATGAATGTGCTGTTCTCAAGACTTTAGATTCATGGAATTAGGTGTCTCTTTTTGGAGCATTTAGACTGTGTACTTTAGCTCAGACTTTACAAGAGTTCTGAACGTAAGGGTCAGGAACTTGCACAGCCTTGAATACTGAGGTACTTCATATCACATTTTGCTGTTGTTATTTATGTGAATAAGAAATAGTGTGTTTATACAATAAAAATGAGGTAAATAAACATTTTTTTTTACATTATCTTCCAGGAAGCTACAATCCAAATGTATGGTTTAACTTTTATATATGTGAATAATTCTTTGGCTTCATAATCTGTGTTCACAAGACTGCACTCAAGGGATCACTGGGCCATGTTTTTATCTGGAGGCTTGTCTGGGGGAAAAATCCGTTACTGTGCTCATTTAGGTTATTGGTAGAATTTATTTTAACGTGGCTGTATGATTAAGTGTCCTGGCTTTTTGTCAACTGTCAGTTGGAGGCTGCTCTCAACTCCTGGAGGCTGTCTGTAATTCTCTGCTACATGGTCCTCTCCCTTGGTAACTCCAATATTGCTGTTTGCTACTTCAAGGGCAGCAGGTCAGTCTTTCATACCAATCTGCTAAAACATAATTTTATATGACATAATGTATGATCACGAAAGTGATATCTTGCTAACTATATAATAAAACCTAACTAAGGGATACATATTATTCTATTATCTTTGCTATATTCAAGTAGCTAGAAGCAAGTCACAGGTTCTTCCCATGCTCAAGGGGAGGAGATTATGCAGAATGTAGCACTAAATGATGGAGATCGTGGAGATCATCTTAGAATTCTGATTACCATAGTCAATATTTGGCAAAGTGTGTCTCATTGAAGATTACTTTCATAGGTTTGTTAGTAAATCTGTCTTTATCAAGAATCTATTTTTTTTTCCTTTTTTGAGACAGACTTTTGCTCTTGTTGCCCAGGCTGGAGTGCAATGGTGTGATCTTGGCTCACTGCAATCTCTGCCTCCTGGGTTCAAGTAATTCTCCTGCCTCGCCCTCAGGGATTACAGGCATCCACCACCATGACAGGCTAATTTTTTTTTGTATTTTTAGTAGAGAGAGAGTTTCACCATGTTGGACAGGCTGGTCTCGAACTTCTGACCTCAGGTGTTCCACCCGGATTGGCCTCCCAAAGTGCTGGGATTATAAGCATGAGTCACCACGCCCAGCCAAGAATCTTTTTCAAGCAACAGAATGCAAGTGACAAGAGACCAATTCAAACCATCTTAAATGAACAAGTTATTTTACTTACTCATAGAACTGACCATTTCAATGGATCATTTTCGGCTCTAGGCAATAATACAGTTGGGGTTGAGAAAGATTCTGCTTTAATGCAGTAATTAAAAGAGAGCATGCCAGGAATGGGAAGTTATGAACATTGGACAGAAGTTGAAAAAGATCCGACAGAGAATTTAGCCACACACAAGGATGTGCTAGGGTTGGGACCAAGGGCAATTCAGTCTCCATGACTGACATTAAATCTGAAAAAAACACGCCATATGCAAAATGAGAAAGGAGGAAAACATAGGCTTCCATCTTGCAGTCTGTCATATTTGCTTATATGAACACAGCATTGCCTCTCAGATATTTCTGCATCGGTAAATAGTGTTACTTTTTCTGCTATAATAGTGGTACTGATCTCATCCTTGTCTAAAATGCACCAGAAAAACTTCCATTTATTTTTTTAAGTTTCAGTTCAGCAACTCTATGAGGTATTCTCTAACCCCTACCTGTCGTTCAAGTGTGTTGGGTCCCACACCTCATATTCCTATAATTTGGCAGACACTGCTATCAAACTCAGACATCCCCTCCTTCAACCCCTTTCTTTTTCATACCTCTCTGCAGTCATGACCACAAGACAGGGTTCTCACCAATGAGACATAAACCAAATTTTGATGTAGGGAAAACGTTGGTCGTCTTGAAACAGAAATCTTCCATTTTCTCATCCATTCTCCCACCATTGAACACAGACATAATGGCTAGATATGCTCTAGTAGCCTTGTGACCATAATGGAAATTACAAGTTAATCATAAATATCTGGTCTCTGTTATCATTAATATGATGAACAAATCTAGCAACTGACTTCCACTATACTTACTATATGTAAAACAAAACAAAACAAAACAAAACGAAAACTAACATTAACCATTACAGAGGAGTTTTCATTATGTGAGGCCTAATAAGATTCTAAATGAAATGCAGTCTTATATATTTCTAGATGATAGCACTGACTGTGGCAGAGGCAGTTATTTGTTTAATTTTCTGCTTGACTTATGGCAGCATGAATGATCTCCTTTATATTGCAAAGCTTGGCCGGGTGTGGTGGCTCACGCCTGTAATCCCAGCACTTTGGGAGGCCGAGGTGAGGAGTTCAAGACTAGCCTGACCAATATGGTGAAATCTTGTCTCTGCTAAAAATACAAAAACTATCCAGGCATGGTGGCAGGTGCCTGTAGTCCCAGCTACTCGGGAGGCTAAGACAGAAGAATTACTTGCACCTGTGGGGCGGAGGTTGCAGTGAGCCGAGATTGCACCACTGCACTCTAGCCTGGGAGACAGAGCAAGACTCCATCTCAAAACAAACAACAACAACAACAAAAAACAAACAAACAAAACTTGTCTTATTATTTGTATCTTATTCATCTTAGCATCCATATTCTTAGAAGAGTACCTAGAATATAGAAAGCATTTAGTAAATATTTATTGAATCGGCTAATACATAAATACAAGACTTTGTCTTTCCAAGTTTTAATAGCTTACTTGGAAAGAGTTATGTGTCTTTGCTAATCAGAAAGAAAGATTTCTTGTGGTATGATTTGTCTAGTTCCTCCGTTATTGGCTTATCTTATTCAGCATGTTATCAACAGCTTAAAAATACAAAAAAGACAGATGAATAAAATCTATGGGTGCCACAAAAACTGCTGCTGTAGCTAAATTACTTAATGATAAAATCTGTATCTAAAATGAAATCCTAAAAAAGGTGGGACGACTTCTCATTCTAAATGTGATAAAATCAATAGGAATAAATAAATCTGCACTTAGATCTAAAATATGAAACTCAAATCTATGATATTGGATCAGAAGCTGAAACTAAGAAATCCAAATCTATTTGTTGAACACTGGACACTTACAGGTTAAAATCAGATGAGTAAGCATCCACAGAATGAAGAATATTTGAGTTAGGGAAGATGATTCTTGTAGATGTGGAAAGGATTAGGAGAAAGAGTAAAACATGTGACCTATTTGAAGCTCTTTCTTATAGGAGATAGGTTAGATTTATTTGATGTAGTTTCAAAGGAACTGAGAGAATTTTGGAGCAAAGTGTGGAAGCTTCAGGTTGAGAAATTGGAGCTCAACATGAGAAGATGTTAGCAATATAAAATTTTCAAGCTAGATTTGTCTGACCTGTGAGGCCCAAAGTTGTGAATAGTCACATAACGACCTGGAAAGGATAATGACAGACAGTTTCCCGCTTTGGTTAGGAGCTTGACCAACTTTCCTGTTAAGATGTTCTAAATTGATAGATTTAAGTTAAACTAATTTGATAGAGTCTTTTCTTCTGTTCTGCAGGATGGTATTTCTGGGTATCTTATGAAATAAAGTGATAAGGTAGTGGTAGTTATGGGATGAGTATATGATAACAATACTATTTGTTTAGCTTTGTTTTTATAGCAAAGTGGTTCCCTGTGCTGTGTTTTTCTATCTCAGATGAAAGTGTGTCTGACATTGCCTATTGGTATTGGATGAGGGAGGCTCTATTATACTTTGCTATTTCAAGTATTAAGTAGGCAGCTAATTATACACAAACATAAGCTTGCTCACATCTGAGAATACTAAACCAGAGGTTGCATCATGCACATTTGCATTAATATAGCATGCTCTAAATGTGGCTAATACCGTTCCTAGACTTTCTTGAATTTTAATGCTTTTAAAAGTATAATCACGGTGAACAAAAGGGTTTACCACAAACTTTCCAGACTATGTTGTGTTTGTGTTTCATTTTCTTTTTTCTTTCTTTCTTTTTTTTTTTTTTTTGAGACAGAGTCTCGACCTGTCACCC
Source organism: Trachypithecus francoisi (assembly GCF_009764315.1). Taxonomy (NCBI): domain Eukaryota; kingdom Metazoa; phylum Chordata; class Mammalia; order Primates; family Cercopithecidae; genus Trachypithecus; species Trachypithecus francoisi. The sequence continues at coordinate 134,904,537 of NW_022681454.1, read as the reverse complement.
AGGCTGGAGTGCAGTGGTGCAGTCTCGGCTCACTACAAGCTCCGACTCCCGGGTTCACACCATTCTCCTGCTTCAGCCTCCTGAGTAGCTGGGACCACAGGCGCCTGCCACCACGCCCAGCTAATTTTTTTGTATTTTTTAGTAGAGACAGGGTTTCACCGTGTTAGCCAGGATGGTCTTGATCTCCTGACGTTGTGATCCGCCCGCCTCGGCCTCCCAAAGTGCTGGGATTACAGGCGTGAGCCACCGCGCTCAACCTCATTTTCTACTTAACGGATTGGCTTTTGCAGTCCCTGAAAGCTGTTTTGATTTCCAGGCATAAATTTGAACTATGCAGAACGGAGATGAGTTACTGACTTGATAACTCATATATTAATATTCCTGACTAAACCTTTAAAGAGAGTCCCATATGAATGACACCTAAGCTTCCAGAGATTTACCACGGAATAATTTCTCTTTCCCAACTTTATCTCTTCTCTCTTTACGTAAATGTTCTTTTTTTTTTTTTTTTTTTAGGACTTTTCAGTCTTCTCTAGTCCCACCTCCCTCTTTCCAAAATAATTTTCCCAATTTTGCAAATTATTAAGTCACACATTTGCTCTTGTGTCTCGTATATTATAGAGTAGTAATTTTAGTATGCTTTCTTCACTACTGTGTCTCCAAAGCCTAGAATATTTCCCAACACACATATAAGAATTAATAAAAATTGGTTAAATAAATAGATGAATTAATGAATTCACGCTCCAGAATAAGCCATGGATTAAACATGCTTCCAGTTCTGCCAGATTTTGGCATCTATCTGGGGAGAGGAGTGATCATATCTAGGGAGAGGGAAGGGACATCCAGGTGCTCCAACTGGAGAAGACCACTTCTTCCCCACAGGGGCATTACAAAAATCTAATATTCTACACTGTGGGTTTGTTTTCTCTGTAAGATAATCCTATTTCTCTGTTATTTTTATTCCCATTATCAAGAAATGTTGACTCTTTACTTGATGCAGATTGTATTACAAATCCTCTTCAATATATTTGAAAACAAAGGGATCCACAGCTGATTCTGTTGCTGATATTTTCCTGAAGTTCTACTATAGAGGCTAAGCTTATCAAATGCATTTTAAAACTATATATATTCAGGCTTCCACCTTCTTTTTCATTTATCAGCTAAGCCCAGTCCCTTAAACATAGTGGTCAATAAACATAATGAAATCATTCAACAAAGCCAATCCCTATCCTAGCCACAGAAAATACATTAGTCAACAATTTAGATAAAGAGCCCTGCCCCCATGGAAATTACATTTAAGCCAAAAAATTAAAAGAAAGAAAACCAGTAAGCCAGTCACAAAAAAATAAGAACAAATATGCTATATTAGAAGGTGATATATTCATTAACAAATATATAGCAGGAAAAAGGGTTTTGGAGGGATGGGTTGAAATCCGCTACTCCAGCTTTATTGAAGTACACTTGACAAAAAAAAAATGCATATATCAAAACAATGTGATGTTTTGATATATGCATATACTGTAAAGTGATTAAGTAGGCAATGAATTAAAACATTTTAATTGATGCCACCATGCACTGATCTCATACAAGCTGGAATTACTTTGAAAATAGAAAGATACATTAGCAACATACACATATTATTTACATGTATAAAATGCAACTAAGTTTATTTTTATGTGAAATTTTATTCGTAAAATTTTACTTGGCAGTCCTTTAGTTTGGAAGTGAATGAATTGCTATAAATGGAAAGGTAATGATAGCATGCTATATAACCAACTGAGAAAAATATAATCAGGGAAAAGGTTATTATATGTCTTATTCAATAATAGTTAGTTGGAAAAGGATAGAAAAATCATGCCAACAAATTTGGAGGAGTTAATTTTCATTGCAAATACTGTTCAAGATGAACCAATAATAGCAATGAATTAAAGATGGTAAAACTACAAAAGTCAATATGAAAAAGAGTCATAATATATGACGTCCAAATTATAGAGACTTAGAAAATAGCAATGAAGAAATAGAAGAGATATCAAGCTAGACGTCACAAATGCAAAATTGGACTTTTTAGATTATACATTAAAAATAAGTTATAGGAGCCAGGAACTTCCCAGATGTATCCTCATTCACTCAACCAGATAAAAATGAACTTTTCCACCACATTGTATTAGCATAGCCATAAATTGAGTACAACAGATAGCTGGAACAAGCAGAATAGTAGAGTAAGTTACAGTAATCTTTGATCAAGAAGATGTGAATTTGGTCTTATATATGACACAATTCATATTGTGTATTTGCTGCTGCAAGTTAAATGGCTGAACCAAATGTCCAGTAAGATCACTTCTAACTGTAGAATTATATGATCCTGGCTTGTCTAAAGATTCTGCTGGATTATCTTAATTAATGGAAATGACTAGTGGGTCTTGGAGATCTAAACTTATTTTTTAGACTCTTGTAATCCCTATCATAAACCTGAGATTACACAGCTGTTTATTAGCACAAATGTATCTTTTAATGGGTCGTTTATGGAAATATAAGTTTTTTCTTTCTTTTCTAATACCAATCTGTTCTGCCCTCTTTTGGAAATTTAATGGTAGAGGACTAAATGGGAATAAAGATATTTGGTGAGATCTGATGCCAAAAGGTATTAGTGTAATTTTTCTTTTCTTTAAATGGAATGGGTAGCAGAGAAATACATACCCTTAGTCATATGCCTTAAATAATAGGAATATGACAATAAATCAATGGGATACAAAAACTAAAGTCACTGATATTAGTTTTGGATCATTACATTATCTTTTTAAAAATTATTATGTAATATTTGGACATATTTATGGGGTTCATGTGATATTTAGTTGCAAGCATAGAATGTATAATAATCAAGTCAGAGTATTTAGGATAGTATCATTTATCATTTTCTATGTGTTGGGAACATTTCAAGTTCACTCTTTTAGCTATTTTGAAATATATAATACGGCCGGGCGCTGTGGCTCATGCCTGTAATCCCAGCACTTTGGGAGGCCGAGACGGGCGGATCACGAGGTCAGGAGATGGAGACCATCGTGGCTAACACGGTGAAACCCCGTCTCTACTAAAATACAAAAAAAAAAAAAAAAAAAAAAATTAGCCGGGCGAGGTGTCGGGAGAGGCTGAGGCAGGAGAATGGCGTGAACCGGGAGGCGGAGCTTGCAGTGAGCCGAGATCGCGGCACTGCACTCCAGCCTGGGTGACAGAGCTGGACTCCGTCAAAAAAAAAAAGAAAGAGAGAGAGAGAGAGAGAGAAAGAGAGAGGAGAGAGAGAGAGAGAGAAAGAGAAAGTAAGAGAAAGAAAGAAAGAATACATTATTAACTATAGTCACCCTACTCTGCTATCAAACACCAGAACTTACTTCTTCTATCTGTGTGTTTGTACCCATTAACCAACTTCTCTACATCCTCCTTTCTCCAACCCATACACCCTTCCCAGCCTCTAGTAACTATCATTCTACTCCCTAACTCCATGAGATCAAATACTTTAACTTCCACATATGAGTAAGAGCATGCAATATTGGTCTTGCTGTGCCTGGTCTATTTCACTTAACCTAATGACCGCCAGTTCCATCCATGTTGCTGCAAATTGCATGATTTTATTCTTGTTTATATGGCCAAGTAGCATTCTAATATGTGCATATACCACGTTTTCTTTATCCATTTGTCTATTGATAGACACTTAGGTTGTTTCCATCTGTTTCCATATCTTTGCTATTGTGAATAATGCTGTAATAAACATGGGAGTACAGGTATTGCTTTTATGTAATGATTTATTTACATTGGAAAAGTACCCAATAGTGGTATTGTTGAATCATACGGTAATTCTGTTTTTAGTTTTTTGAGAAATCTCTATGCTGTTTTTAAGAGTGGCTGTACTAATTTACAGTCCCTCCAACACTGTATAAGCATTTCCTTTGCTCTGCATCCTTGCCAACATTTGTTATTTTTTTGCCTTTGTGGTTCTGATTTGCATTTTCCTGATGATTATTAATGTTGAGGATTTTTTTATACACCTGTCAGCATTCTGTGGGCCTTCTCTTGAGAAATAGCTATTCATGTCCTTTGCCTACTTTTTAATAAGATTATTTGTTCCTTTACTGTTGAGTTGTTTGAGTTCCTTGTATATTGTGGATGTTAGTACCTTGTCTGATAAAGAGTTTGCACATATTTTCTCCCATTCAACATGTTGTCTCTACATTCTGTTGATTGCTTCCTTTGCTGTGGAGAAGCTTTGTAGATTAATATGGTCTTATTTATTTTTGGTTTTGTTGACTGTGTTTTTTGAGGTCTTAACCATAAAATCTTCGCTTCGGCTAATGTCCTGAGATATTTCTTCTATGTTTTCTTTTTTTGTTGTTTTTTGAGACGGAGTTTTGCTCTTGTTGCCCAGCCTGGAGTGCAATGGCACAATCTTGGCTCACTGCAACCTCCACCTCCTGGGTTCAAGCGATTCTCCTGCCTCAGCCTCCCAAGTAGGTGGGATTACAGGCATATGCCACCATGTCCAGCTAATTTTGTATTTTTAGTAGAGATGGGGTTTCTCTATGTTGGTTAGGCTAGTCTCAAACCCCCAACCCCAAGTTATCCACCGGCCTCAGCCTCCCAAAGTGCTGGGATTACAAGCATGAGCCACTGCACCTGGCCTCTATGTTTTCTTCTAGTAGTTTTACAGTTTCAGATCTTACATTTAAATTTTAAATCCATCTTGTTTTGATTTCTTTATATGGTGAGAGATAGGAGTCCAGTTTTATTCTTCTGCATGTGGAATTTATTTTTTGTTTTTAATTTTTTTTTGAGACAGAGTCTGGCTCTGTCTCCAGACTGGAGTGCAGTGGCATGATCTTGGCTTACTGCAACCTCCACCTCCCAGGTTCCAGTGATTCTCCTGCCTCAGCCTCCACAGTAGCTGGGACTACAGGTGTGCACCACCACACTCAGCTAATTTTTGTATTTTAGTAGAGATGGGGTTTCACCATGTTGGTCAGGATGGTCTTGATCTCTTTATCTTGTGATCCACCCACCTTGGCCTCCCAAAGTGCTGGGATTACAGGTGTAAACCACTGTGCCCTGCTGTGGCGTTTTAATTTTCTCAGCACCCTTTGTTAAAAAGGATGTCCTTTCCCCAATGTATGTTCTTGTTTCCTTTGTCAAAAATCAGTTGTCTAAATATGTGGGTGAATTTCTGGATTCTCTATTCTGTTCCAGTGGTTTATGTGTTTGTTTTTATACCAATATCATGCGTTTTTGTTACTATACTATATTTTGAAATCAGGTAGTGTGATTCCCTCAGCTTTGCTCTTTTTGCTCAGTATTGATTTGGCTATTTGTGCTCTGTTTTCTTCCATACAAATTCTAGGGTTATTTCTTCTACTTCTGTGTAAAATAATATTAATATCTTAATAAATATTGCATTGAATTCATATAGTTGTCTGGGTAGTAGGGTAATTTTAATTATATTAATTCTTCTGATCCATGGACATGGAATGCCTTTCCATTTGTTTGTGTCCTCCTCAATTTCTTTCATCCATGTTTTGTAGTTTTCCTTGTATAGGTTTTTTACTGCTTTAGTTCAATCTTTATTTCTAGATTTTTTAACAGCTATTGTAAATAGGATTGTCTTCTTAATTTCTTTTTAGTTTTTTAAATAGCTATTGTAAATGGGATTGTCTTCTTAATTTCTTTCTCTGCTAGTTCATTATTGGTTATAGAAACACTACTGATTTTTGCATGTTGATTTTGTCTCCTGCAACTTCATTGAATTTGTTTATCAGTTCTAATAGTTCTTTTGGTGGAGTCTTCAGGTTTTTCTATAAATAAGATCATATTGTCTGCAAAGAGGGACAATTTGACTTCCTCTTTTCTAATTTGGATGTCTTTTATTTCTTTCTCTTGCCTGATTTCTCTGGCTAGAATTTCCAATACTATGTTGAATATGAGTGATGAAAGTGGGCCTCCCTGTCTTGCTCCAATTCTTAGAGGAAAGGCTTTCAGCTTTTCCAAATTCAGTATAATTTTAGCTATGGGATAGTTGTATACGCCTTTATTAAGTTGAGTATATTTGTTCTATGCCTACTTTTTTGAGAATTTTTTTCCATTAAAAGATGCTGAATTTCATAAAATACTTTTTCTGCATCTATTGATAAGCATGTGGTTTTTGTCCTTCATTCTGTTGATGTGATGTACAGTACTTATTTGTTTGCATATGTTGAACCATCTTTGCATTGCTGACATAAAGCCCACTTGGTCGTGGTACATTATCTTTGGATTGCTGTTTTATTTGGTTGAGGATATTTGTATCTTTGTTCATCAGGGATACTGGCCTTTAGTTTTCTTTTTTGTTACATGCTTGTCTGTTGGTATCAGACTAATGCTGACCTCATAATATGAGTTAGAGAGAAATCCTTCCTCTTCAATTTTATGGAATAGTTTAGGAGAATTGGTGAAAGTTCTTCTTTGAAAGTTCGTTAAGATTGGCAGTAAAGCCATCTAGTCTTGGACTTTTCTTTGTTGAGAGGCTTTTTATTACTGATTCAATCTTATTACTTGTTATTGTCTGTTCATGTTTTCTATTTCTTTTTAATTCAATCTCTTGGTTGATTGTATATGTCCAGATATTTATCCATTTCCAGTTTGTTAGTGTACAATTGTCAGCAATAATCTCGGATAATCTTTTGCATTTCTGTGCTATTAGTTGTTATGACTTTTTTCACTACTGATATTATTTAACTGAATCTTCTTCTTCTTCTTCTTCTTCTTCTTCTTCTTCTTCTTCTTCTTCTTCTCCTTCTTCTTCTTCTTTTTTAGACTATCTAGTGGTTCATTGATTTTGCTTATCTTTTCCAAAAACCAAATTTTTGTTTCATTGATATTTAAAAATTTTTAAATGTCTACATCCTTTAGTTCTGCTCTAATTTTTATTAATTCTTCTACTAGTTTTGGTTTGGGTTTACCCTGCTTTTATAGTTCTCTGAGGTGCATTCATAGATTGTTTATCTGAAAATGTTCTACTTTATGTTGTAGGCGTGATTTGGTATATGTGGACCACTGGGAGTCACTCACTTACCCTTTCCTCATATTAGGCAGCCTCTCTGAGTTTCTAGCCAGTTGCAGCCGAGCAGGCTGACTCACTTCTCTCTCCTTCCTTGTGTTACATGTTTCCTGTCACTTCTGTGTTGAATTCCAGTGTTTTCTCTTAGGGAATCTATTTGAAGTGTGACTATCTACTCACTCTTTTGCTTCCTCTTCATACAGGAGGCAAGTATCAGATACCTCTAGTCGGCCATCTTGAAGCCCTTCCTTCCATCATTAAATTATCTTACCTCTAAAACTGAAATTCAAGAGATCCAATTCCAAGATGATAGTGTGATGACCTCTGAGGATGCACTCCCCAGTGAAACATGAAAAGCTGATGAAAACTATTGAAAAGAGGAAAAGAAACAAGCAACCACCTAAAGTCTCGGAATAGTTCTATAAGTATATAGCAAAGGAAGAAACATTTATTCAATAAAACATACTAAACAGAATAAGATGCGAATGTGTGGCATTTGAATCACAATCTATTTCCTCTCTCTTGCCCACTGCAGTTCAGTTTGACAGAATTTTCATTTAGGATGCATACAATACATAAAGCTTCTTCTTCCTCAGCTCTCAATAAAAGCTCACCTTATTACACCATGAGAGAAAGCTTTCAGCACTTCTCATTTCTTCCAACTACAAGATGAAGTTAAACTCCTGGTGAGTATGGCTGGGAGTTCAGGGGCTACCATAGGTCTACATGTGCCATGGTGGTTTGCTATCCGGCTGATTTTTTGTATTTTTAGTAGAGATGGAGTTTCACCATGTTGGCCAAGCTGGTCTCGAACTCCTGACCTCAAGTGATCTGCCCACCTCGGCCTCCCAAACTGCTGGGATTACAGGTGTGAGCCACTGTGCCTCGCCAAAAAGTTACATTTAACAAGGAACCACCAATGAATGTATTAAAAGACAGGTATGAGCTAAAAAGAGAAATACTGGAAATGAAGAAGTAGTCATTGAAATTAAAAAGTCTACTGGATGAGATTTCTAGACTGGACAGTCAGAGAGAATTAGTGATGTTGGATACTTGTTTTGAATAATTCAGAATATGTCACAGCAAGATAAAGAGAAGAAAAACGTAAATATGTAAAAAGTAAGCATGGAGGTTAAATGAAAAGATACAAGTATTTGTCTAAGTTAAGGGTCAGCAGATTATAGCTTACAGGCTAAATCCAGCCCACAGCCTATTTTTTGTAAATAAAATTTTATTGGAACAAAGTCATGTCCATTCATTTACACATCATCCATGTGTGCTATTTGCTACAGTGGCAGACTTGAGTAGTTGTAACAGAAATTATATGGTCTGCAACACCTAAAATATCTACTATTTGGCCCTTTGCAGGAAAAATTTGTTGACCGCTGGTCTAGGTAATGTTTCCAGAAGATAAAATGGAGAAAATGATGAAAAGCATTACTGGAAAAGATATTTAAAAGTTCTTTCACTTTTGAAAAACAAAAGAGCTAAGGATCAAATAGAATAAGTAAATACAAATCTATGTACTTTATACTAAAATTACAGAACATAGAGGATCTTACAAAGTCACCAGAGAGAAATGTAGGTTAATTGAAAAGGTATTCTAATTAAACTAATATAATTCTTTCTATTATTAACAGTAAATGTTAGACAATAATTGAGATATATTTTTCAATGTATTGAGAGAAATTAACTGGTTAAGTAGAAATTCATTCCAAGCTATTGTTTAAAAAAAAAATTAGGCCGGGCGCGGTGGCTCAAGCCTCTAATCCCAGCACTTTGGGAGGCCGAGACGGGTGGATCACAAGGTCAGGACATCGAGACCATCCTGGTGAACACGGTGAAACCCCGTCTCTACTAAAAAAATACAAAAAACTAGCCGGCGAGGTGGCGGGCGCCTGTAGTCCCAGCTACTCGGGAGGCTGAGGCAGGAGAATGGCGTAAACCCGGGAGGCGGAGCTTGCAGTGAGCTGAGATCCGGCCACTGCACTCCAGCCTGGGCGACAGAGCTAGACTCCGTCTCAAAAAAAAAAAAAAAAAAAAAAAAAAAAAAAAAAAAAGAATTCTCTTGGCTGGGTGCGGTGGCTCATGCCTGTAATCCCAGCACTTTGGGAGGCCGAATCAGGTGGATCACGAGGTCAGCAGTTCAAGACCAGCCTGGCCAAGATGGTGAAACTCCCCAGTGAAACATGAAAAGCTGATGAAAACTATTGAAAAGAGGAAAAGAAACAAGCAACCTGTAATCCCAATTACTCGGGAGGCTGACACAAGAGGATCGCTTGAATTCGGGTGGCAGAGGTTGCAGAGATTGTGCCACCACACTCCAGTGTGGGCGACAGAGAGAGACTTTGTGTCAAAAGAAAAATAAACCAAAAAATTATCTCAAGAGAAAAAGTAAACCCAGAGAAGAAAATTGTGACACAAGAAAAATATGATAAGCAAAGTAATTTGTAAAATATGGTAACTATAAAAAACATAAAGATTTTAATATAAAAAGTAGAAAAGCTAATAAACAAATTTAGCCAAGTTGCAGGTTACAATATTGACACATATATATCAGTTGTGATTCTACATACATCTATCCATAGATGATGTTATCTTGTATACAGAAACTTGTCAAATATCTACAAAATAAGAGTCTCTTCAACAAATTGTCATGAAACAAATTTTGCATCTCCATAGGCAAAAGAATGAAGTTGGACCCCTACTGCACAGCATAGAAGAAAATGAACTCAAAATGGATTGTGACCTAAAAATGACAACTAAAACCATAGAACTCATAGACAAAAGCATACCGGTAAATTTTAATGACAATGAATTTGCCAATGGATTCTTAGATATGATACCCAAAGCACAAGCAACAACAAAAACAACAGCAACAAAAACAGATGAATTGGACTTCATCATTATTTAAGACTTTTTTATGTTAAAGAACACTATTAAGAAAGAAAAAACAGCAACCAAAACAGTGCAGTACTGGTACAAAAACAGACACATACACCAATGGAACAGAATAGAGAGCCTAGAAATAATGCTGCACACCTGCAACCATCTGATCTTTCACAAAGCTGACAAAAACAAGCAATGGGGAAAGTCCTTCCTATTCAATAAATGGTGCTGGCATAACTGGCTAGGCATATGTGGAAGATTGAAACTGGACCCCTTCCTTACATCATATACAAAAATCAACTCAAGATGGATTAAATACTTAAATGTAAAACTTAAAGGCATAAAAACCCTTGAAGGTCACCTAAGAAATATCATTCTGGACAGAGGACATAGCAAGGATTTCATGATAAAGATGCCAAAAGTACTTGCAACAAAAATAAAAATTAAAAAATGGGACCTGATTAAACTAAAGAACTTCTGCATAGCAAAAGAAACTATCAACAGAGTAAAAGTACAGTCCACAGAATGAGAAAAAATTTTGCAAACTATGCATCTGACTAAGGTGTAACTATCCAAAATCTAAAAGGAACTCAAACAGATTTACAAGCAAAAAACAAACAACCACATTAAAAAGTGTTCAAAAACATGAACAGATATTTTTCAAAAGAAGACATACATGCGGCTAATAAGTATGTGAAAAAATGCTCAACATCACTAACCATTAGAGAAATGCAATTCAAAACCACAATGATATACTATCTCACACCAGTCAAAATGGCTATTATTAAAAATCAAAAAAAAAAAAGGTAAAAATAAGAGATGCTGCCGAGTTTGTGGAGAAAAGGGAAGGCATATACACTGTGGTGATTCAAATTAGTTCAGCCATTGTGGAAAGCAGTTTGGTGATTTCTCAAAGAACTTAAAACAGAGTTACCACTTAACCCAGAAATTCTATTACTGGGTATATACCCAAAGGAATATAAATTCTTCTACCATAAATTCACATGCATGGGCTGGGGGCAGTGGCTCATGTTTGTAATCTCAGCACTTTGGGGACTGAGGCGGGCAGATTGCCTGAGCTTAGGAGTTCAAGACTAGCCTGGGCAATACGGTAAAACCCTGTCTCTACTAAAATACAAAAAAAAAAAAAAAAAAAAAAAAAAAAATTAGCTGGGCTTGGCAGCCTGTAGTCCCAGTTACTCTCCGGAGGCTGAGGCAGGATAATTGCTTGAACCTGGGAGGTGGAGGTTGTGGTGATCAGGCCATTGCATTCCAGCCTGGGTGACAGAGCGAGACTTTGTCTCAAAACAACAACAAAAAAATTCACATTCATGTACATGCTCATCACAACACTATCCACAATAACAAAGACATGGACATGGACTCACCCTAAATTCCCATCAATAGTGGACTGGACAAGAAAATGTGGTACATACACCCCATGGGATACTATGTAAAAAGAAGGAGATCATTTCTTTTGCAGCAACATGGATGGAGCTGTAGGTCGTTATTCAAAGCAAACTAACACAGGAGCACAAAACCAAATACCACTGTTCTCATTTATAACCGGGTGCTCAACATTGAGTACATATGGACACAAAGAAAGGAACAACAGACACTGGGGCCTACTTGAGGGTTTAGGGTGGGAAAAGGGTGAAGATCAAAAACTACTTATTCAGTATAATGCTTATTAGCTGGGTGGTGAAATAATCTGTACACCAAATTCCTGTGGCATCCTGTTTACTCATACAACAAACCTGTACATGTATCCCTAAACCTAAAATAAAAGTTAGAAAAAGGAAAAAGACAACCTACAAAATAGAAGAAAGTGTTTGCAAATCATATATCTGATGTGTCTAAATTCCAGAATACAGACATCATATGTCTGATATGTGTTTGAATTCCAGAATACTACAACCCTACAACAAAAAGGCAAACAATCCAATTAAAAACAGGCAGGGTTGAATAGACATTTCTCCAAAGAAGATACACAAATGTCCAATAAGCCCATGAAAGATGCTCAACATCATTAGTTATCAGAAAAATGCAAATCAAAACTGAAATGTGAACCATTTTACACCTCCATGAATGCCAGTATTCATTGCAGCACTTCACAACAACCCAAAGGCACAAGCAACCCAAATGGCCATCGACAGATGAGTGGATAAATCAAATGTGGCGTATATGTGGAATGAAATGTAATTAACCATAAAGAGCAATGAAGTTCTACAGACTACAACATAGATAAACTTTGATAACATTTTTCTAAGTGAAATAAGCCAGACACAAAAGGACAAATATTCTATGATTCCATGTATGAAATATCTAAAACGGTCAAATTCATACAGAGAGAAAGTAGATAAGAAGTGACCAGGGGCTGGGGATAGATATAATGGGGAGTTATTTCTCAATGGGTAGAGTTTCTGCTTGGAGTGATAAATAAGTTTTGAAAGTAGATAGAAGTAATGATTGCACAGCATTGTGAATACAATAACGTCATTGAATTGTGTATCTAAAAATTGCTAAAATGGCAAACTTTATTTCATGTATATTTACCATAGTAAAAAGATAGTTTAAAAATGTGGAACTAAAGTTCAAGACAGCAGTAATGACGAAGGAGGAGGACAGAGTACACTGAAGAGAATGTTTTGCTTCTTATTCAGGGAGGATAGAGATATTAAACAAATTTTGGCATTGCCAGAAAATATTCATATGAGGATGTCTGTTCAAATTTTACAGTTAATTACTAAAAGAACAGAAATATATTTTCTAGTTTCAAAATGAGCAGAAGAGAAACAACAGAAAACAACATTAAAAAAAAATCTGTGGCTGTAATCCTGGCGCTTTGGGAGGCCGAGGCAGGTGGATCAGGAGGTCAATAGACCGAGACCATCCTGGCCAACATGGTGAAACTCCATCTCTACTAAAAGTACAAAAATTAGCATGTGGTAGCACATGCCTGTAGTCCCAGCTGCTCAGGAGGCTGAGGCAGGAGACTCGCTTGAACCCTCGAGGTGGAAGTTGCAGTGAGCCAAGATCACACCACTGCGCTCCAGCTTGGCGACAGAGCGAGATTCCGTGTCAACAACAACAACAACAACAAAATCTGGAGATTACCAAAGACTAATGACAGGAAAAGGAGAGGGCTGGACACCTGAAAATTATTTTGCCTAGAAATGTCTTTGCCAGCTAGCTTCTATTAGACTCTCACAATGACAGGCATTGGCAAGCGATTGGAAGGTGGAAGGAAGGAAAAAGCTAAAATCCCGCTGCATTAGTCTGTTTTTATGCTCCTGATAAAGACATACCTGAGACTGGGTAATTTATAAAGAAAAAGAGATTTAATGGACTCACAGTTCCCTATGGCTGGAAAGACCTCACGATCATGGCAGAAGAGCAAGGGACATTTTACATGGTAACAGGCAAGAAAGAATGAGAGCCGAGTGAAAGGGGCAACCCCTTATAAAACCATCAGATCTCGTGAGAGGTATTCATTATCAGAAGAACAGTATCGGGGAAACTGCCCCCACGATTCAATTATCTCCCACAGGGTCCCTCCCACAACACGTGGAAATTATTGGAGCTACAATTTAATATGAGATTTGAGTGGGGACACAGCCAAACCGTATCACTCACACCCTTTTAAAGTTTTCGGTGGTCGGGGTTGGGGGTGCTAATACTGTGACTCCTTTAGCAGCAGTCACAAAAAGTGATGTAGAGCCGTGGGTTCCTGCAGCAAGTTTCCAGCAGCAGCGCAGGTTTTGTGGGTTTTAGCAAAGCAGCAGTAGCAGCAGTCCTGGCAGCGCAATGTCCTGTCTCTATCTGTCCCAGCTGTCTGATCTCTCCATCTTCTGTGACATCTGCAGGTAGCTTTGGGCTCCAAGGTTCCCACACTGTCAGGAAAATGGGCCAGAGATTTCTGCAAGGCAGCTTCAGCAGTGGTTCCACATAGTAGTAACAGCAGTGGGGCTCCAGCAGCTCCAGGTGGGCAGGGACCGTGGCTGTAGGTGACACTATATCCCTTCTGCTCCTCTAGCCTAGGATGGTGGTGGCTTCCTGCAGATACCAATCAAGGAAGTTTACTTTTCTCTTCTGGCTACTCCAGGCCTTCTGACACTTTTGTAACTATACCCTGTATTAAATTTCCTCCAGTTGAAATACTAACTGAAGTTTCTATTACCTTAACTAAACACTGATATGAGACGGAAGGGCAGTACTTCAGAAACCAAACTGGTTTTCCTTTTATCTTTGTTTCCACATTCACTCATATTTAATATAATTTAGTATTATTTATTTTTGATATCATATATGTGGAATACATTCTCTCATTGATTTCATACATGATATAAAATGTGAAAAAGTTGCATGATAAAAGATATCTTAAATCAAAATAAGAATATAAATCAAGAAAGAAATATAAATTTGTATTTCATAACTTGATATATTAAAGTGCACTAAGTCTTCTTGGGAATTAATGGATGGTGTATAAGTAATAACATGACTTAAATAAAGATAAGAATCACATGATAAGCCAGTACATTTTCTTTCTCCTGACAATTCTTTTATTGGCACATACAGAGAAAAAAATTGTAATTATACTTTAGAAAATCTCTTCTTCTTCTAATATTGTTTACTGGATTCCAAGTTAAACATTGTAATATTTTCATGACTTGTCACAATGAATGCATTAATAGGTATGACATTTCCTGATTATGTTTGAACTATGATAACATATTTCTCCAATGAGTTGCAAGGAATCAAGGTGTGATTCATTAAGCATGCTTATAAGTTGCTCACATAATTACAAAGAGAAACCATCCACGTGAAAGTAAAAACACAATTTCAGGCATAGGAGAAAAGCTTAACTTATAAGAATATTAGCCCCAGTGAAAGATGGAATGCACCAAGAGAGAAATATACTGGGTGGACACACCGTTATGGAACAGGATGTGCCTCCCTAGTTTTGTGCATTTCCGTGCACTCTTGTGGCTAAGTTCTCCACACCCAGAAATAATAGATGATGGTATCAGAAAGGTCTTTAATCCAGGATTTTCCAAGTATGACTAAAAGATCTGTTGTGAATGGCTGAGACCCTAATCAGAATTGGAACTGTATATTTTACTACACATTAAATTAGGCACTAATAAATATATACACACACACACACACACACAAACATAATTAGACATTTTGAAATGGAATTTCTGTGTTTCGCTTCCTCATACATGAATCCTCCCCTTCTGGATCAGCACAGATTGCCTTAAGTGGTGTAGCATAGCAGAGTGTAGGCTCTGGATGCAAGTCGCCCAGCTTCATTGTCTGGTTTCATCACTAACTGTGTGGTCCTGCATGAGTTACTTAATCTCCCTGTACCTCGGTATCCTCATTTGTTCAATGTTGTGAGTATAAAATGAATAATACAGGCAACTACTTAGCAAGATGTCTAAGTAGTTGCAGACTATTTCCAAGCAGCACATTACCACATTAGGATTATTATAGCTGAAATGCAAAGAGAACAAAAGAGTCAAAGTCAACCCCTCACCCTTTAAAATAGGCTCTTGAAGTCCATTTCTGAGATTATATTATTAAAATATGGGCTTTCAGTAGCAAAGGACAAACACTTGAAAACAGTTTTCTAAATTCCAGATTTTTCCCTTTCAACATCAAGAACAAAAGTATAGAGAATTGAACATGACATTTTTACTATAAGCTATAAAATAGGAAGGATAGCTTCGGGACAATTTCCTGCCAAACAGGGATTAGATAAAAGCTTTCCTCAGCTAGAGGAAAGCATTGGAACAAGAAAGAAAGAAACACATTCAGGCTTCAGTGAGAAGCTCACTTCCGTATCTTTGGTAATTTCAGGGAGAAGGGGCATGTTCTCTGTTCTCTTGCGGGAGGCAAAGCTTCCTAATGCTCTCCAAATGGCATGTCCAAAGGGTTTTATCCAAAGGTTTTGGATTTTTCAGGCAGAAAGAGGGCTTGAGATAGTGTCTTCCACTATATCTCAGAGTTCTGAAAGACCTGGTATAAAGAAAATCAAGAAATTGCTTCATGCCTTAATGGAGCATGTGGATTTGCAAAGAAGGCTGGTAAATCATAGGAGACCTAGGGTTGAGATGAGCAAATGCAATGTGTAGATATCAAGGCTATGCTAGGGGCTTTGGGTACCAGCAAGGACACTTGTAGGTGTGCAAAGGCAAGATGGGACCACTTTACATTAGATGTGGATACATAAAGAACCAAGGTGGCCACAAAAGACTCGTGGGAACAGTAATACAGTCCATTCAAACCTGAGAAGAGCCCTTGTAAAATACATTCCTGTGTGGCCTCTGTTGTGATACTCCGCTAGCAATTTTTCACTCTCAAAAGCTTTCTCATGGAGGAGTAAGGCAAGAGCCAAACATATGAGAAACATGTGTATGTATTGTTGCTACAGAGTTTGGAAAAGGACTTGTCTGAGTTTTGTATCTCTATTAACAAAATAATTACCTTGAGATCTTTTCCAATCAGTTGTGACTGAGTTACCTAGAGAAGCCTGCATTACATTTTCAAAAGAAGGCTTAGAGAATAAGTTGAATACAGTAGGGAGAAATACAGAAAATTGCATATCTGCACATCTGAATCATAACAGATAATTTCAAACCTTCTATAAATAAAAGTTTTACAAACATTGCACAACACATACTTCTAAGCCCTCTACACTAAGACTTGTATATGTGAAGGACAGAAAAGGAAAGGGGTCCTCTTCTGGGGTGCTTCTCCTCTTTCACATGCATTGTCTCCGCTCTGCAGTTTCTCTTCTTGTTTCCACAGTTTTTTTCCACAAGCTGTGTAAGGATGAGACATAACTTCACTGCAAAAACATGCTAAATTCCTAGTTATCTCATTTGCAACTCAATGCTACCTTCCTGCCTGCATGATGTTTCTGTTTGTGCTGTTGATCTCAATTATGTTCTCTTATCCTTGCTTTTTAGATATCCTGATGATTTCTGTGATTCTCGTAGGTTCTGCAACTCTCCTTATCATGTAGACATCCTTAATTTAACATTTTCCTCCTCTGTTTCTGTATTTGTCCTGCTGCACAACCAGCATTCTGGATGATGCATCAGTAGGAGGGTCATTGTAAATCACCTTTGGCAGGATGAGTCACTTTGTGCTTAGAGTTGAGCTGAAGAGCGATTCCTCATTCCAGAGCAAGGCAGCATTTCCTTTATAACTGTAAATGTTCCCTTGCCAGCAACAGCTAGAAGATGTTACATTTTAAGCATTTCCCGTCTATAATAATATTGTATAGGCAGCAAGAATTCTGTATGTCCCCAACTAAGGACATGTTAAAGAAATAAGTATTTTTTTCAATGATGATACTTTCATGAAGATTGAAATGCCTTATCTTGTGTACTATTATCCTATAACCAAACACCTATTACTTGTTATTGTATTCCATTTTCAACAGATTTGAGTGGATTTGAAATGTATCGACCATAGGTCACTGAAAAAGTTCATTTTCCTTCTTGAGGAAAGAACCAAATTTAAGTTTCACATGCCAATTTTGATTACCTTTCTATAAGTAGTTAGAATGTTATTTTTTAAGCTGCAGAGAGCAATTAATGACTAGAAGTGCAGGAAGTATTTAATTGGGTATTGATTTAAAGCCAAGCTGTTGTTTGGCTGAAGCATTGCATTATAATTAATGGACCTTAACCAGACTTTAATTTTTCTACACTATATTTGATTTTCAAGCATTGTAATAGCAACCTTCAAACAATCTATAGAGCAAGGCTTGTGCTATTCATATTAAAATTTTAAAGCTTTGACTGAATTTTTAACATATCCTAAAGACTTCTGACTTTTGGTAGTAACTTCAAAGTTTGTTGCATTGTGAAAATGGTACACTTAAGATTAAATTTTCCCATTGACATATTGTCAACTAGTCAGTGCATTCATTCATAGCAGTTTCATACATGGTAATATTATCAGTGTCAGGGTTTACTGACGAGGACTGTGCCTTATTTCCCTGCAGTTCTGTAGCCAAATAGATTCTCATTTATTTGGAATGGTACAGCTAAACACTTACTTGAGGGGTAGAAGATGCGGGCAAAATTCCATTCAAAGACTCATCCATAATAACATTCAATGACTGATGAGTCTCTGTAAAATGGAAGCATTATATGAGTTTGTAATTTTTTAAATGGCCATCTGGCCACTGTTTAATTTGGTATATTACTTTAAATTCAAGCCTTGCTATGTTTAAGATGACCACTTAAAATTTTATGTTTGGAGGATTCAATTAATGATTCACAGCATCATTAAGATCTGTAAGGATACAAAAATGAACAAAACATGCATGTTACATGTAACAAAACATGTGGATTACAGCCTACTTTGAACACAGTACTGCAGAAATAACTGAACCACAAGGCAATACATGCTGTATATAATGTACTAATTAAATCTTTTTACAAAACTTTCTAAAATTGTCAATCATCTTTTTCTTTTTTAATGTAAATTTTTTTCTGTATATTTAAGATATACAACAGGGGTCTCCACTATCCGTGGCCTGTTAGTAACAGGGCCGCACAGCAGGAGGTGATCCACAAGTGAGCACTACTGCCTGAGCTCCGCCTCCTGTCAGATCAGCAGCAGCATTAGATTCTCACAGGAGACGAACCCTATTGTGAACTGCCCATGTGAGAGATCTAGATTGTGCGCTCCTTATGAGAAGCTAACTAATGCCTAGTGCTCTGAGGTGGAACAGTTTCATCCCAAAACTATACTCCTGCTCCCACCCCAAGTCCGCAGAAAAACTGTCTTCCAGGAAACTGGTCCCTGGTGCCAAAGAGATTGATAACTGCTGGTATACGACATGATTTTATAAGATATATATATGTGTGTGTGTGTGTGTGTATACACACATAACTTTACATATGTAGTGACCATTATATACGTAAATATATATATGTAAATTTACATGTATATTTAAAATGGTCACTATAATGGAACAAATTTACACATCTGTCATCTCACTTTCCTCTCACTGTGGTAGGAACAGTCATTGAGCAAAATTCCTGAATGGAATTCACCATTATTAACCATAGTCCTCATTGGACCTTTTGATTTTTTCCTGCTACATATTTGCTACTTTGCATCCTTTGACTGCATCTCCTCATTTTCTCTTTCCTCTGCCCTGGTAACACTGTTTTATTATCTAGCTCAATATGTTTGATTTTTTTTTTTTTTTAGATTCCACATGTGAGATCAAGTAATATTTTTCTGTCTGTATCTGGCTTATTTTACTTAGCCTAATGTCTTCTAGATCTATTCATGTGGTAGATGACCAGTGTGTCAGTCTTTAAGGCTGAATATATGTGTGTGTGTGTTTGTGCGCACACGCACACTATTCATTGTTCTACTTACAAGTGTTTACTTTTCTTCCCAGCTGCTATTATGGCCAAATATCCTTAATTTCAAGTCTTATCAATGTTACCTCATAGTTGCTACAAAAGATTCTATGGTATAAAAATTTCGGTCTCCTCAATCTTATTTTGCTATTCTAACATAGGAGACCAGCTGCTTGTTTCTGCTGTGGGGTGGTTTGGGAATTTACTGTAATCCCCACCACAATTTCAAGTCTGGCAACTGGTGCTCCCTTTTTAAAGTGTGGAGCAGCTACTTTGTGTCAGCTCCTGGGAGAGCTCACACACTGGGGAAATGGCAGTAGAATACTTGCAGGAAGGGTTATACTGGCTAAATTTTAAAACACTTCAGTGGATTCAAGACTCCAGTACTTTTTATCGATCGTGGAGCTCAGAGCATAATTGGTTCAATCTCTCAGGAAGTAGATGTTCAGGATTAACCATGCGGTGTTTAGATGAGTCACTGAGTGACCTTCAATTTACTCTGCATCTTCAAAATCAGGCAGTGTGAAGAAAAATGAGGCAGTACATTGTAGATTTATTTCCATCTCAGGTCAACTAAGTCACTTGCTGGTAAAACAGCTTAACAATTTTGCATGCATATATATAGAACTTATATAACTATATTGATTTTGGTCACAGATCAGTACATTTTAGGTGGTGTACCTGTGTGGGGATATGTATAAACTGATTTATCTCTTGGTGAATGTGTCTCATATGTAACGAAGTCTGAATGGCATTTAACATTTGCAGAATTTTCAGTTGTCTTACAGAATTATGCTTTTCCCTCTTTGCATGCTGATGTTTATTCATTTGCACTTTATTGCAAATATTTGATAATTCAAATTTTTTTTGAGTATGTGTGCTTGTGTGACTCAAACTGGTATTTCAGTAATGTTTTGGAAAAACCATTTTATCAAATATTAATTATCAGCATATTAGTTCCAACAGAACTGTGCCTTTTATTTTGATATTGAAATATTTTCACTGTGAACATAAAGAACTACTAAAAATATGTTAATAGTTATATTGTAGTAGCAAAGGAATTCTGGACTGTGACTTTTCTGTATTACTGAATTAGTGAATGGGAAGCAAATAATCAAGACATGTACTATTATGGGCTGTACATGGCTTCCTCTGAGAAAGGAGGTGGGCACATAGGCCTGAAAGTGCTAATGGATTATTTACTCACCACTTAGGACACATGCTGGGTAAATGAAGTAAACGGTGGGGTATCTTGTTCAATATATGAATAGATAGATAAGTGAATGAATAACAAAATAAAAAATAGCCAGTACTATTATTGACCACCATGATTAAGTTGTATTTTCTGTTACCCACCTGTGTTTACTCAGTTTTTAAACAGCAGAATGGGAAAACACAACCAAGCAGACACATCTAAGTAACAATAGAATGATGTCAAAAAGAGTGCCTGAATACTTAAGGTGGAGGTCCTGGACATGCAAACCCAAGCCTCCCCTTTGCTATGGCCAGCAATCTGCACAGACTGCATCTAAAAGTTCACCTTTCAAAGTTCAGCATATTACTTTTTTTTCGATAAGCACCTATAGGTAAGAAACTTAAGCTCATTATCCTTCAATTTCCTCATCCATATAGAGTGCATAATAACTGTCCCTATCCCATAGGAAAGGCTTGGATATTAAATGAAATAATATATGCAAAATATTTAAGACAGTTTTTGGCAAATTTGAAGTATCAGCTATCATTATTATAATAATTATTCCTTCTATGGAATCTTGAATGTTTTGTGCATTTTCTTTTTAGTCTTTAAAATTTGCCTTTCTATAACTGATGTTCTGTATTTATATCACTGATCACTGGGGTTATCTGCTGTTCGTGTTACTCTGACAGTCATGCTGACCTGAACCACACTGCTGTTCTCTTGTATTCCAACTCTGAGGTTGTTCTCCCTTTCACTGTGTGGTCCTTGTCATTCTTCCTCTCTGAAATTTATAGTAGAGGGAAAGAAAGGATGTGTTCCTATCTGTTATTAAGGTAAGTCTGACTTTCTGTTTCTCGATATTAAAACAAGGCTTATAGTCCTTCCATTTCTCTTGTATTCACAGAGATTTTTCTAGGAACTGGTTGGGAAACAATAAATGTGGGTGCTTAGAATGTTGTACTCTAAAATACCTCTCACTCCGCTGGTAGTCATCCAGTGGCCCAGACCAGAGCTCAGCCTCTGTCTCCTACTTCTGGTGTCTCTGCTGATCACTCAAACAACACCTTCAAGTTAAC
This sequence comes from Trachypithecus francoisi, assembly GCF_009764315.1. NCBI lineage: Eukaryota > Metazoa > Chordata > Mammalia > Primates > Cercopithecidae > Trachypithecus > Trachypithecus francoisi. The sequence continues at coordinate 134,882,898 of NW_022681454.1, read as the reverse complement.
CGAATATCATCCCCAAATCTTATTTGATATTTCTAATTTTGACGCTATAAACACCAAATAGTACTCAAAAAAATCTATGTATCATTTCTCTGAAATTGCTATTTGCTGCTTCTATTACATATTTCCGGGAGGCCAAGTAGAGAGGTTGCAGGATAAATGCAAAGACAGACAAGCAGGTATAGCAGGGCTATGCAAATGAAGAAGACTCAGAGCCAAAGCAAATCCCTAGGACTCTATTTTGTTACAAATAGGTGGAACAGTGTAAAGGGAAACAACTTGAAGTTCTAAGGACACGTTTTACATGATGATTTCGTTCAACTGAACCCTGTTTCCTTGACCCTTGAAGTTAGAAATGGTTTAGAAGAATGTCATACTGAAGCAGGACGATGCCCAGTTGCTTGTGTCTTCTTCTGCCGACCCACTCCTCTCGATGTTCAGCCGCTTGTGTCTCTACCTGCCAGGGTCTCGGGGTTTTCATAGGCACAGGATGGGGGCATGGCAGGCCAGAGTGGTCTTGGGAAACACATTTCCATGCCAAAGCAGGAGTGCTTGTCCTCACCTAGGTCCGTGGGCACAGGCCTGGGGTGGAGCCTAGCCAGAGACCACATTCTTCCTTCTCAGCACTTCCCTGCTCCCCTCCTGTATCAATGCTAAAAAGATGTTATAATAATTTTCCTTTACACATATATTTTCTTTCTCTACAGAAGACTTGTATTTTTGACTATTCATGAGTCATTTTGAAGAGGCTGAGTGTAAATCTAGTTAGTGACCAGACAGGGGAAAATGTTGCTTACTTTTTAAAATAAAAATCTAATGGAGTGAATTAAGCAGGCAATTCATTACTCTTTCATGAGAGATTTCAGAAGAACATTGCCACCATTCAGCAGAATTGATTTGAGTATTGTTACGGAATATGTGAAAGAATGAAATTCACAGATAGACAGAAATGATAAAAAGTAAAAGCATGTCCTGAAAACTACAATATTTCTTGTTCTTAAAAGGGATATGAGAATATGAAATAAAGTGATGACTTTTAAAGCAGATGTACAACACTGTGTATGCCATTCTGTTGGTATAAATCATAAAAATACTCCACAATGTAAATGCTTAGGATACTTTTATTGAATTACTGCAACAATAATAACGTGAGATGAAAGAAAGGCATCCATATATGTGCTAATTAAGAAATGGCAACACAATGTAACTACTGCACAAAGCATAAAATATTCAGTTCGTGTTTGTTGAGAATCTAGAGAGGTTCTGTTTTAGCTTTATAGGTGCAATTTGGCTGGAAAAGAGGTGTGCGTGGAGCAGATTGTTAAATGCTCTTTTACCATTACTTGCTGTTTAACAAGGTGCTCCAGTGTGATGAAAGGGAAAGACAACCTGGACTTGAAACACTCCTTTAAATCACTTTTATGAGTTTCAAGAAGGATATTGACCCCTCCTCTCCGAAAAAGTGTCTTTGCTTTGCAAATCACTTTGAGGAGTATAAAGTCTATTCTATAGGTATTGATCAAGGTGATGTGGCTAAATAGTTGAAAGGGTTGGCTATAAGTTTGGTAGTGCCTACTTTTTTATTTGCATGTTAAATTCAGAATGAAAGACTGTAATGAGACTCATAGCTCATTCCTTAATTGGTCTTAAAAGTATCCCACCAAATTGTTGTTTTTTCTACATCTACATATGAGGTTACATAACAATATGTAACTAAAAATGTTATTTCCATTAGCAAGTGTTAGTTAATTGAAATGATCCGACAACCAAAACTATATATTTTCTTGTTTTATTTTGAATGTCAAATTTGTTTTATTTATTTTTCAGAATGTCAATATTGTCAGTCTTTGAACCAGACTTATGTTTTAAAATTTTTGGACCTATAGACTTTACATTTTCTAAGTAGTGTGCCTAAATTACTTCTGCTTCTATAACTTTGTAGATAATAACATTCACTTCTTAATGTCTTCACATTCCATGCTGATCACACAGGCTCTCTTGCTATCAAGTTGGTAATGAGATATTGAAAATGAATCAGAGCACTATGCTGATAATTGCCATTTTGGGAACTCCACACCTCTTCACCCACTGGCCACTCCCTTTGTAGTCTCAGTCCTATAATGATCTTGGCAATTTTAGCTGAGTGCTAATGACTCTATGGATCAATTGCTTTAACTTGGTTTCCTCACTATAGCAGGGATCTTTGTCCTAGTAAAATTACTATGGGTCTAAGATTGCCTGGATAGTGTTGATGGTTTTGCATGAAGCTAGTGCTCTGGCTAAAAAAAGCTTCTGAAGGCATGCAAGAGGAAGCATTTTATATGAGAGAAGAGCATATTTTGTGTCCTAATGATAGAGGCAGGAGACGGCCAAATGCTGCCCAAGTCATTGTGCAGAGGCAGCTTGCCTAAACATGCCCATGGTGAAAAATTCTGTCCCTTAACACATGCTCAGTAAGGGAAATAAATCAATGTAGAGTGGCTTAGACTAAGGGCCCACATGTGCACTGGGAGAATGGGGTGGAGCCACCAGGAATTCAAACCTTATGCAGGGCAGGAGCTTGTTTGGCCTCTTCAGCTCCTGTGTGGTGGTCTGGTATTCAGGTTTTGTGAGGTGGAAAACCTGCACGCAGCACTCCTCTTTTTGTTGAGAGTTTTCCTTTTCACTTAATAAATTCCATCCCCCTCACCTTTCAATGTGTCCGTGGGCCTAATTCTTTCTGGTTGTGAGACAAGAATCTGGATTTTAGCTGAACTAAAGAGAGAAAAATCCTGCATCATAAATTATAAATTTGCTATTAGAATTTATCAAGCTGGAAAGGCGTATAGATTCAGCTCTTCACTTGAAAGAATCCAGGCTTACTCAAGCTGCCTAGAAATGTAACTGGAGTCCAGAGTGTAAACATTTCTTTACTTTTCCTTTCAGATCACATTTAGTCACTATAGAGACTACTTTGAAGTAGTGCTAGAAGTATCTGTTTTTTTGACTCCTTCTTTGTTCCTTTTTTATGTCTCCCTTCCAGAGGGGCCTGTTTCATCCTGCCCATTCCCTTTGTAATTAAACCAGCTTGTCTCATTTTTTGTTGTTGTTGTCTTCCCAGGAATGGGCACCAGCAATCTCATTTGGCTCTGAATGTTACATTCCTCAGAGTGGAGTTTCAATGACACTGTGGTGGCTTTGTAATGTGTCGACTTTGCAAGGATGAACTAAATTTTCTTAAATGTCCTTTCCTGCATGTTTCTGGTTATGATAAGATCAAGATATATTCTTGTGAGAGATTTGGAGACTGGAGATGAAGCATTAACCACTCCGTAGGTCACATATGTTACTGACAGGTTACTGACATGCCTCATATATTGGTGTGAGGCATTAGTGAGGCTGGCAATTGCTCTGTCTTCTGCCAAATTCTTCTTTAGTTTCTCTGACTCCTGGGTGTATGTGCTTAGCTCCACGAAAGTGGGCTCTTGCCTCTGCAGGACACTTTTTTCACCAAGGTCAAACACGCAAACAGAACTAACAGGTCTCAGTTTGTCCTTGTGGGCTCCAGCTCATGCTTGTGATTTCCAGGTGGTTCTTTCTTTCTACCACATTAGGTCCATCTTTCCTTCCCAAATGCTTGCATAGTGGTCTTCAAGGTTTAGAATTAAATGCAAAGACAATTGCTTAATCAGCTCCCCAGATTTCATAAGGTCAAATCTCCATATTAAGTTGCTTAGTATCTATCTGTATCTATATGCATATCTATACTGCTTCTCTAATGAAAGTCTGATACTGGTTTGGTAGCAGAAACAGTTCTAGAAGAACAGAATCTTAAGAGTGATTAATCTGACTTTGTTCTGGGTTTTCCGAAATTAGTTCTTTGATCTGACTACATATGAAGGTCATTATATGTTTCCAGTGGTAGAGAGGGCTAGACTATGTCATGCAATGGAAAAGCAGTTACATAAATTATCACTTTTATATACTTGTAATCAAGTACTTACAGACAGCCAGGCTCTGGTGATCATGTATTTGCTGTCATAAAAGCTTTTACTAAAAAAATGAGTATAATGGCATTGGTTGGTTGCTTATAACTATGCTGGAGACCTTGGGGGGAAAATACATGAAAGGTGCAGAAATTTACATTTCCAGCTCAAAGTCTGCACAAGGGACTGGAAAGCTTCTATGATTCCTCTATGTTTTGTAGTTATAGAGCTGAGATTTGTGAAAATCAAAATCAAATTTTAATCTTGATCATGACTGAATTGCAATGCAAATGATTCCCCAACCTCATAAGGTCTTTTGTTAAAGTTAAGGCATTGATTAGGGAAGGAGTGGGTTTGTGAAAACAGGGGTAGGGATATATGAACTGATTTGAGGATGCTGGAGTGCTTGATCCCCTACACTTCCCCAAACCTTGTTTGTCAGTTGAAGCAGCCCTTCTATTCTTGCTTGAGGTGGTCAGCCTCTCCTTGTCTGAAGAACCTGTAAAGGCTTCCCCTGAGTGGGTTGACTTGCCAAGGTACTGCTGATCCTTCTGAGGATGTACCTCCACATCCTTTCCTTGCTTCTAGACCTAGAATCAAACTCAAGTTCCAGTAGACACCAATGGGTATGGTAAAAGCATAACCTATGAAGAGGTATAATACAGACAGAAAGAACTGCATGATTTTTCCAATTTATAGTCACAAAACTCTGGAGAATATCTGTGGAAAAGGAACTTTAGGGACGAAATAATAAATTGCATCAGGATGAATTTAATGATATGAGCCTACTTAGCAAAAATTCCAAATTTAATGTCTTAGCTTGAGAGCAATTAGAAACTGTTCTAAACACTTTGTTGGTGGCTTAACTGATACATAGATCTAAATGTAGCCTATACTAAGTAACATTAAAATATCAAAATCTTCTTCATACATAGAAGAACAAAGAATTCAAAGCCTTATGAAAATTGAAATGCTAGAATGGATTTATCATGTAGGATATGCTTACCATCCTGGAATGGTCCAGAGGATACTCTCTTCCACATGGCTTTGATAAATATATTATTGGAGAGTTCTGTGATGGTTCTTCTCTGTAGGCCAGATCTTACCATGGGACTGCTGCCATCAAACTGGGATTCCTAGAAGTAATGAGGATGATGAGGTTTCACGGTGGCAGCGGACAAATGGAAGCACTTAACTGACAAAGACAAAGTAGGCATGCTTATCATAATAGCAGAACCAAAGTCATAATCAGAAGAGTATAGCTCAAAACTCTTTGGCATTGAATAATTAACTTTGGTGTTCCATGAACTAAAATAGAGTTAATTCTCATTATTCATTAATTATGTATTTGCAAATTCACCTACTTGCTAAAGTTTATTTAACATCAAAATTAACACTAGCACTGCTTTTGAGGTCATTTGTGGACATACATGTGTGCAGAATGGCAAAAAAATTGATTCACAGACACATGTATTCCCAGTTGAGGTCAAAGAAGGCCTAGCTATGTCTTCCTATCTCAGCTCTCATGCTGTAAACAAGTGTTCTTTTCATGTTCTGTGTAGTGGCACAATTTGTGTATTTTGGGCTTTTTGTTAATGATTGATTTTGCTGTTTAAAATGGCCCCCATCATAGTACTAAAATGCTGTGTAGTGTTCCTTATTGCAGGAAGGCTATGCTGTGCCTTATAAAAAAAATACATATGTTAGATAAGCTTTGCTCAGGAATGAGTTGTAATGCTTTTGGCCATTAGGTAAAGTATCTTTAAAGAGAAACACATATAAAATAAGGTTATACATTGATCAATTGACAAAAAATTATGACCAGAGGTTTGCAGGAACCTAATGCTATATTTCTCCTAAGAGGAATGGTCCAGTATTTGCTAATTCAGTATTCATGATGACTTTATAGAACATAACTACTGTGAATAACAAGAATCAACTGTAGGTGGTAGTGAAGTCTTGATTTTATATGCAGAAAAGCTTTAAGTCCAGTGAACTTGATTTATGAAAACAGAGCCACAGCTTCTTAATCATTTCCCGAACTTGAGCCACTTTACGTACTCAGATCCCCTTGAATGAAAGGAAAGCTGGGTCCTCCTGAGGAAAGATCTTACCACATTGCCAGAAATATATTATGCTAATCACTGCCCAGCATTGCTCCATGGGACCTGCATCCATTGACCAGGGTTTTTGCATATTTTAAGGGAATTACTGGACACTGGCTCTGAAATCACATTCAGTCCTGGAAATTAAAGATGTCACTGTGGTCCACCAGTCAAATAAGGGACTTTTGGAGGTCAGGTGATCACTGGATTTTGGCTTAGGTTCTCATACAGTGGATCCAGTTGGTCCCCAAACATCCTCTGTCATCATTTACCCACTTCTGAAATGCATAATTGGAAAAGGCATACTCAAGGACTTGCTTCCTGACCTGTGAAGTGAGATAAGTCACTAGAACTGCCTCTTCATGAATTGGGTGTAAACTAAGTGAAATACTTAATTCCTGGAAGCACTACAGACATTAGTGGCATGAACAAGGACTTGAAAGATGTAGCGGTTATGATTCCCACCACATCACCAGTTGACTGGCTTATCTGGCCTATGCAGAAGACAGATGGATCTCAGAGAATGACAGTGAATTAAGTAAACTTAATTGAATGGAAACTCCAATTGCAGTTGCTGTTTCATTTCTGGAGCAAGGCAACATATCCCCTGCTATCTGGTATATAGTTACTGACCTGCATAAAGACTATAAAAAAACAGTGTATTTTCATCTGGCAAGGCCAATAGTATACTTTGTCCTACTTCAGGGATATAGCAGCTCCCCAGGAAAAAGTTATGATCTCTGGTCCAGGAATCCTGATCACAGTTCTGTTCCACAAGATAACATACTCATCCACTATATTGATTATATAATTCTGATTGGGTCAGATATAAAGGAAGGAGCACATCAGTAGGACATTTACATTCCAGATGATGAGAAATAAATCTCACAAAAAATTAGTATGCTAGCTTGGCAAAATTTCCAGTTATTCAGTGGTATGGGCCATACTGAGGTATCCCTTTCAATGTGAAGAACCAGCTACTGTATATGGCTCATTCAATCACTAAGACAAATGAACAAAACCCTGATGGGTATCTTTGGAATTTGTGTGTAGTACACTGACACACTTATTGATGGTCAGTAACTTTGAGTGAAGCTCAGAACAAAGGAATGCTTTGCAACAGGTCCAGCTGCTGAGCAAGCTGCTCTGCCACTTGGACCACATGACATAGCAAATCCATTGATGCTCAAAGTGTCAATGACAGATAGAGAAGTTATTGGAGCTTACATCACGCCCCTAAATGTGACACACAACATAACACTTAGGATCTTGGAGCAAAGCCAGGCTATTCTCTGCAGAAAGACTATGGTCTCCTTCTGAGAACAACTTTTGTTTGCTACTGAATCTCAGTAGAAACTGAACATCTGCCCATGGCTTGCCTAGTTACCATGTGACCTGGGCTGCCCTTCATGATCTGGGTGGAATCCTACACATCATACCATAAAGTCAGGCATGCACACCAGCACTCCATCGTCAGATGGAACTGGGCCCTGGGGGCACAAGTAAGTTGTGTGAAAAAGTTGCCTGGACACCTGTTGCGGGAAGTCAGAGACCCCGAATGGAGGTACTGGCTGGAGCTGTGGCAGAGGAACATAAATTGTGAAGATTTCATTTTAATATGGACATGTATCAGTTCTCAAATAATACTTTTATAATTGCTTACACCTGTCTTTACTTCAATCTCTGAACATAAATTGTGAAGATTTCACTTTAATACGGACATTTATCAGTTCCCAAAATTAATACTTTTATAATTTCTTATGCCTGTCTTTTCTCTCTTTATCCTGTTATCTTTGTAAGCTGAGAGTGTATGTCACCTCAGGATCACTGTGATAATTGTGTTAACTGTACAAATTGATTGTAAAATGTGTGTTTGAACAATATGAAATCAGTGCACCTTGAAAAAGAATAGAATAACAGTGATTTTCAGGGAACAAGGGATGACAACCATAAGGTCTGACTGCCTGTGGGATTGGGCAAAATAGAGCCATATTTTTCTTCTTGCAGAGAGCCTATAAACAGACGTGCAAGTAGGGAAGATATTGCTAAATTCTTTTCCTAGCAAGGAATATTAATAATTAATACCCTGGGGAAGGAATGCATTCCCTGGGGGGAGGTCTATAAATAGCCACTCTGGGAGTGTCTGTCTTATGAGGTTAAGGACTGAAATACACCCTGGTCTCCTGCAGTACCCTCAGGCTTATTAGGATTGGGAAACTCCACCCTGGTAAATTTGTGATCAGACTGGTTCTCTGCTCTTGAACCCTGTTTCCTTTTGTTTAAGATGTTCATCAAGACAATATGTGCACAGCTGAACACAGACCCTTATCAGTAGTTCTGATTTTGCCCTTGTCCTGTTTCCTCAAAAGCATGTGATCTTTGTTCTGCCTTTTGCCCTTCAAAGCATGTGATCTTTGTGACCTACTCTCTGTTTGTACACCCCCTCCCCTTTTGAAATCCTTAATACAACATGGTCCTACCGATATGTGACATCATCCCCGGAGGCCAAGCTGTAAAATTCCTCTCCTTGTACTTTTTCTCTTTATTTCTCAGCTGGCCAACACTTATGGAAAATAGAAAGAGCCTATGTTGAAATATTGGGGGTGGCTTCCCCTGATAGCCACCCACGGCTCCTACTTCAGAAGCAGTGTCTTTTCTTTCTCAACCTGTCTTTGAGGATTGATGGGGAGATCCCTATGCTCAGTTTCCTGAGGAAGGAAAATTCAGGAACTAGTCCAAGAGGGATGACTGCTGCACTACAGCCCTCCTCTGAGAAGGCCCTGAAGGAGAGTGAGGAAAGAAAATTCTTCCAGTGGGCACAAATTCAGTGTTCATACCTGGCTGTCCATTTAGTTTGAAAGGAGAGATGACCAAAAGGATGGGTGTATAGCAACTCAGACTGCAGCTAATGCAGTCTGATGGATGCATTTGCTGGATGGTCAAATGGGCATAAGCTTTGGAGATATTTGTGTGTGGATGGTCACCAAAGAGTGACTTCACTATAGAAGGATTATAATATGAAAGATAATGATTCCTTTGGTGAATCAGTCTGCCTCAGGCTTCATGTAATCAGTTGATGAATAAAGTGGTCATGGTGGTAAGATGGAGGTTATATACATGTATTTCCACTTACTGAGGTCAATATGACCATAGCCACTAATGAGTTCCCAATCAGTCATCTAGTGAAATCACACTGATATGTCACCATTCCCCAAGGGTATCAGCAAGCTACATGGGGGAAGGTTGATGGCAATGGGTTGCTTTGATTATGGAAGGCATTCATTTTTACTGGAATAGATACACTGGATATGAATTTGCTTTAGATTTCCTTAGTGTTTCTGTCAAAACTACCATGTATGAATTTACAGAGTACCTTGCCACTATTTTCCTTTTTATTTTCTGTTTTTTTTTTTTTGTACAGTAGCTTTCAAATAGCTTCTGCCTCTGATGGAGCAATCAGCCTCCCAATAATAGCTTACTACCAAGATCATCTTCGTTTTTGAAAGCTTCTTTAGTGACGAATCTTTCCATATTCTGTCATATATAAAGTCAGTTCCTTTGGAGTGACCTTCACAGCATTCTGTTCTTATGCCTCACCTCTTCTCTGTACAAAGCTCTGAGTCACTACTCCAGAGTGGGGAGTTGGGACAGTGGGTCATTTTTCCTGGAGGAATCCCTTACATCAGCAGTCCCCAACCTTTTTGGCACCAGGGATGGGTTTTGTGGAAAACAATTTTTCCACCAATGGCATGGGGAAGTTTTCAGATGAAACTGTTCCACCTCACAGAATAATGCATTAGTTAGATTCTTATAAGGAGCATGCAACCTAGATCCCTCTCATGTGCAGTTGTCAATAGGATTTGAACTCCTATGAGAATGTAATGCTACTGCGGATCTGACAGGAGACGGGACTCAGAAAGTAATGCTCCCTCATCCACTACTCACCTCCTGCTGTACAGCCTGGTTCCTAACAGGCCATAGACTGGTGCTGGTCCCTGGGAACCCCTGCCTTACATTTTGAGCAGTGTGCCACTTAGGGTTGGTCATTCCTTGTCTTTTTGGCTTGCCTCTCCTGATCTGCAGCCTCTATCCAATAAGTGAGTTGGGGTGAAGGTGATTGGAACCTCAGTATTCTCAGCTTGCTGTTCCTGGGCTAGAGCCTATGTCCTGAGAGTGGGAGCTGCTTAGAGATCCTTGACCCTTTGTTTGCACTCATCTGGAATTTACCTTGGCCAATGTAGAGCTATGGAAGATGATAAATGCTGCTGGCTTGTCCGTCCTGGGGAGAGATAGCACAACCCTCGAGCTGAGGGGTAGGGGATCTCTGTGTTTTTGGCCACATTCACCTAAAGTGGCTCTCTTATCACCTCAGGTATGGAGGGGACAGCAATGGGCAGGTCGTGGCTCAAATGCCAGACACTCTTGCTGTTCTTGCCACAGTTTAACAGATTTTCTTGAATAAATATTTCTTCATTTTTAATGTATGTACTTTGGACAATGTCTCAAGACTTAATTTTTTTAAAAGTAATTTTTACCAAATATGGCTGTTTGACTGGGGAGTGATTTGTTTTTCTAAGACCACCAGAGCGGGCACAAAAGAACCAGCGAGTAGGCAAGTGTAGGAGCAAAACTGCAAGTTTATTTTGGTCACCTAAGGTGTGGGGAAGAGGTCTGTCGGCCTCTGGCAAAGGCCGACAGAGTCCGCGGCGGGGCTCTCCGAGGGAGTTCCTGCAGTCCTGACATCCCGACAAGCATGAAGGACCGAGGAAGGCCGCGCGTAGCGTCCCTCTGGAGCGGCTTTTCTAGGAGTGGGAGGGCAATAGGCGGGGCACGGGCGTGTCAGGGGGCGTTCCACAGGTGCGACCAGGTAAATCTTGGTCTCTTCGGATTGACGTCACCTAGCGCATGCCCAGTTGGTCTGCACCGTCCTGGGTCGCCGGCTGCATTTTCGCGCACGGGAAAAGTTGGTGAAGAAGAACCCGGAAGTGCACCATCTTGCCTCCGTTTGTCCAAACAGGGAGTTGATCCACAAACCTCACACTGCCTTTCTGGACATGCATTCCCAGGTGAGCTTACCTTTTGATCCTCAAGATATTGTATATTTGGTAGGCAGAGGCCTGACTTTGTTATTACCTTCATTTGGAGGTTAAGTATGGTTTAATGAAATGTGGATATATGCCAAATCGAAAAGAGGCTGATTGTGGTCACTTTGCCTTGAGTCACTGACTTGACTGAACTACATTTCCCAGGATTCTCTTCTGGTATGTTTCTGGTTAGGATGGTCACATGAGAGATTCTTCTGGGATTATTTGAAGGGCAGAAGTACAGCAACAGCCGTTTTTATTCTCACACACTATTGCTTATTTGCTGGTTCACTTTATTGTTGTGAGGCAGCAGTCAGGCCTGCAACTGTTCCACATTTCTTTGGAAGCATTCAGGTTTTTTGACTTCTGGGTAGGTGTGTGTGTTGCATAAATGTCCCAGCTTTTTTTAGACACCCATTCTACCAAGTTCAGAGGCTTGTATTTCTGGGTGCCAGTGTTTTCTTTCTGTGTCTTACTTCACATCCATTTTCCCATCCTGATTGTCTGATCTATGGAATTTGAGCCCCTCATCAGACTGTTACAGCAAAGGGGTCCTGATCCAGACCCCCAAAGAAGGTTCTCGGATCTCATGCAAGAAAAAATTCAGGGCGATTTCATAGTGCAAAGTGAAAGCAAGTTTATTGAGAAAGTAAAGGAATAAAAGAATGGTTACTCCATAGGCAGATTAGTGGTATGGGCTGCTGGATTGGTATAATTATAGTTATTTCTTGATTATATGCGAGGGATGAATTATTGATGAGTTTTCCCGGGAAAAGGGTAAAATCTTTACCCTTATACCCTGGAACTGAGGGTCTCTCCATGTTTTAGACTATATAGGATAACTTCTTGACATTGCCATGGCATTTGTAAACTGTCATGGCACTGGTGGGAGTGCCTTTTGGCATGCAAATGCATTATAATTAGAGTATAATGAGCAGTGAGGATGACCAGAGGTCACTTTCATCACCATTTTGGTTTTGGTGGGTTTCGGCCAGCTTCTTTACTACAAACTGTTTTATCAGCAAGGTCTTTATGACCTGTATCTTGTGCCAACCTCCTATTTCATCCTGTAACTGAGAATACCTAACCTCCTGGGAATGCCGCGCAGTAGGTCTCAGCCTTATTTTACCTAGCTCCTATTCAAGATGGAGTCTCTCTGGTTCCAACATCTCTGACAAGACATAAAGGTGACCATTTACAGACACAACTAAGCCCACTTCCGTAATTCTGAGAAGTCAACTATCTGTTAAAAATTACTATATATGTATATATCTCTTAGTGCTTCCGCTTCTATTACTGAACCTCAATGATACAAACATCAACAAATCTTTTTTGTTTGTTTGTTTCCATTGAAGAACTTTCTAAACATAACTCCGAAGCATAATTATACAAAAATAACAAACAAAAACACTTTTGGGGTGAGGCTGGAGAAGGACAAAGAGGTTAGGGTATATAGAGAATAATCTTCTGTATCTTTATTATAGAGGGACCCTGAAGAAACTTGAGTCAGCAAATTAGAAAAACAAGATTTCTCTTCTGTGTCACACTCTCCTTTTCAAAGCCATGATCCCTGGGGAGACTAAGACACTCTTTCACTGGGACACAGGAGAGCATCAGGGAGCTAAGATGGTGTCTCTGGACCTCCATAGAAACCCGTAACGAGTAAGACTCTCAGCTTCATCACTTTCAACTTTGAGACCTTGGGAAGGCTACTTAACCAGTCAGTTTCCTTCTAACTTAGGACACTATTCTGAGATGATAACGTTTGTGCTAGCTATTATCATTATTATTCCCCCACCTTGCCTCAGGAGTTCAGTTCTCTCCATATTGGGAAGTTTGTGATGAGCTGAGGAAATGTTGCAGGCAGCCCTGCTCACACTGGCTGTTCTGGTCCCCACTGTGAGGGTTGCTGGCCTTCCATGTATCAGTGTTCCTCTTACAGATTTCTGTAGTCTCCAGATCTTGTACTGGTTTTCTGGGTCTTCTGAAGTTGGTTCCAAACCAAACTGTTTGCTATGAGCCATCATAATGCTTTCTCCAAGAGGAAACAGGGTTTCCCTCAGTTGTAACATTTCCCCTTGTCCCTCTGAGGAGATTGGGCCTTTGTGTCCCTCAAGAACCCTGCTTTTATAGGGTTATTGCTCCCTCTGCTGGAAAGATGTATAATACAAGCAAGAGCCGTGGGCTGAGATCTCACTGGGTGCCTGGCACTGGTCTAAGATCTGCACCCCCATTACTTGGTTTCCCTTCCACAAACACTCTCTCAGTTCTGTCTTACAGCAGAGAAAAATAATGCTTACAGGAAGTGACTTCTCTATCATTCAACTGGCCTGCCAGCATTGGACCCAGCTAGTCTGGCTCTAGAAAGTGTGCATTTTATCACTGTTGTATAAGCATAGCTGATTTGGGCTCTATTAGGATTGGAGTAGAAATCTTTCCTACCCAGCAGTAAACATATGTATTCTATGTGTGGCCTTCTCAAAGGAACTTAAACTCACACATTCAGAGAAAAATAATCTACTTCATAGAATTTTGAGGAGTCGAGAAAATATTTTAATGTAAGCAATCTAGCTTAGTGTCTGAAATGTAGTAAGTTCTAAATAAATGCTATTTACTTTACCTTCCTCTAGATCCTTGTAGTGGCCTCTCACTTCTGTCTAATTGTGGGAACATTTCCTATAGCCCTAGAGCGTATTTCTGAAGAACTAAAAATGTTTTAACCCTCTTTTATCATGCGACCCTATCATCATACTTTGAGTTCCCATTTCCAGTTCAGAAGCGTCTGCCTCAGTTTCTCCCCATCACAAGACCAAAAGGCCCTTAATGCAAGTAAAATCCTTGAGGACTTGCTTTGATATTTCATTGTTAACAAGGCAGGGACAAGATCTGTCTGCTCTTCATTTCTAACTTCCTAGGTACTAGATTTAGCAGTGTTAGCACTAGCTCATATTTGCACATCTCTTTGCAAGTCCAGATTTGCTCCCGTACAAAGGAAGTGATTCAGAATGCCTTTCCTTTAGATTAGTATGTAATGCAATGTTATGTGGATTAGTCAATAGAAAATATGAATCAGCATATTTGCTATCAGATCAAAATGACTTGCAGCATATATTCATTATTGAAGGGTTTGGCCTTTATTTCCAGTGCTGGGAAAATGCCTGGATATTTAAATATTCGATGTCTTTCCCAGTTTAAACTTCCTGTGCAAATTAAAGAGGTTGGACCCAATGACCTCTAAGATTTATTTATCTTAAATTCAGGTGCTTTCATATTTCATAGCTTGTCCATATTTACCAAAGAATAACCTTGGCACCTTGCTGGGTATCTCATTAAGATTCAAAAATAGGTACCAGGGTTCTTACTAATTCTAGCTTGAAAACTATAATTAATAATATACAAATTGAGTTTATGGTATTTTAGTGACATTTTACCATACTTTTATTGCAAGGAAATGTGTTTTTCTAACTCTTGGCTTATCAATATTTCCTTTTTTTTTTTTTGAGACAGAGTCTTGCTCTGTCACCCAGGCTGGAGTACAGTGGCGCTATCTCGGGTCACCACAACCTCCGCCTCCTGGGTTCAAGCGATTCTCCTGCCTTAGCCTCCTGAGTAGCTGGGACTACAGGCGCCCACCACCACGCCCAACTAATTTTTTGTATTTTTAGTAGAGATGGGGTTTCATCGTGTTAGCCAGGATGGTCTTTATCTCCTGACCTCGTGATCCACCCACCTCAGCCTCCTAAAGTGCTGGGATCACCAGCATGAGCCACCACGACTGGCCCAATGTTTACTTTTAAAAACAGCTCAGATGTAAGAGAGCTTTTATACATAGCTCTTGATAGGAAGGTTTAATGGTCAAAATTTGAAATGTGATGAAAAACATTTCATAACTATCGATTTCACAGATGAACTTTAAATTGTAACATATGCTTTTTTAATTAAAAATATCACCATTCTCTACATAATTCTGAACATTTCTGAATAACATTAAGTCGACTAGTTATAATACACCTTAACAAGAATGTTTTAAACTTGTCCCTCCCTCTGTGGGAGGAAAGTTGCCTTAGTTGAAGTTAGGAATCTGTGACTCTAATCCAGGTCTCCTTTATAAAAAGAAAATATACTTTAAAGAACTTGGGGATAATCTTATTAAAAGGAATTAGAAGATGTACTAGAGGAATTATGATTTGTCTGGAGATTCAAATGGCTCACAATGGTTATTACCTTGTAAAATAGACTGATTACAGCTTCCTGCTTACCAGGATTAAATACTATAATTTACAAAATGCTCCACAGGTATTTTAAATCCTGTTCGTGTTTTTTTTCTTTTTTTTCTCGTTGGCATTTTATGTTGTAATTAATGTGCGGAGAAAGTCTGCATATATCTATTGTATGAGCCCCTACACCTGTTTTACCGTCTGTCTCTTTCAACAGATTACTTTAAGGGCAATACAAAATACTTTGATTTTTTCAATTCAAATCAGTCATATTGGTAATATGGCATTGCTCTGCTAACTAATAAATTATTCTTCATCTCAAAACATGTAGCCTGAAAGACAGGAAAGGTCCAAGAGCATGCGTGAAAAGGAGTGCACCCTTGTAGCAGCAAGATTTGTATTGCATTCTGCTCACATGGATTCCAATCTGTAGTATTTTATTTGACTGGTATACTTTTACAAAATAAATGAAATTAAGAAATTTAAATTTATCTATTTCAAGGAAGCCCAGTAAACTTTACTTATATTGAAAAGGTAGCCGGGCACGGTGGCTTACATCTGTAATCCCAGCACTTTGGGAGGCTGAGGTGAGTGAATCATGCAATCAGGAGTTTGAGACCAGCCTGATCAACATGGTGAAACCCTGTCTCTACTAAAAATACAAAAATTAGCTGGGCATGTTGGCAGGTGCCTGTAATCCCAGCTACTCAGGAGGCTGAGGCAGGAGAATCGCTCGAACTTGGGAGGTGGAGGTTGCAACAGCGAGCCGAGATTGTGCCACTGCACTCCTGCCTGGGCAACAGAGCGAGACTCTTTCTCAAAAAAAAAAAAAAAGGTAAAAATCTAGATAAGGACCTCCACACCTCAGTATTTGTTTTAGACTATAAGAACACTGTACCCTTCAAAGGCTATTTATTTCCCTCCCAGGACATGGGACCTAATGTTCTATGGCACATTTATCATACGACAGCATGATTTATATGTCTACATATTAGAATTCTCTTGCTTCAAAGATGAAACAGCACCTGAATATAAAGTTATATATTTGGGGTGGGAGTTGATATAGATATAAACAGCAAAACTCTTAATATTAATTATTATATAACTTAAACATAGATAGCAAGAAACAGACTAGAGTAGCAAAACAAAAAAATGTTTAAGTCATTTTGCTTTAAGTCATTTTGCTTATCTGAATTTCTTATTCCAGCTACAATACTCCTTATAAATCAGTATTTTCTAATCTCACTCTCGATGCAATGCTAGAGCTAACTGTGATGAATAATAATTTTTTTCCTCAGGTACAGAGGAATGAAGAAGGAATAAACAGACCTTCTAGATAATTGCATCAGCCTTCCCCACTATTCCAATGCCATGCTAACATTTCAAGTAATGTCCCTTTTGTCTTGCTGAGAAAAAATCATTTCATGATTTATTACACTGGATTAAAGGCTATGCACACTCTGGAGTTGGAACATGACTGAAGGGCAAGCAAGCATAAAGGATATCAGAAACAGTTGGTATACTTAAATTTTTCTGAATTTCTCAAGTAAACTTTTTAGAATGTGGTCAGAAGATAAAATGGTTACATAAGTTACTTAAACTGTAGATGATGGCACCTTTATCCCTATATTATAGAATTAAGGTAAGAATTAGTTCTGCAGAAAGCTTTCTCTTTCAGAGATTTCTGTCTTATCAGATTACCATTTGTGAAAGTGAATTTCATAATATGTGACTTTTTTCAATATCGTTAATTGTCATTGAGCTTGAGAGCCTGAGTTTTTGCTGCAATTGTTCCAATGCACAGAAAATGCCATAAAATTAAGTGGGGTTTTTTTGGGATGTTGCCTACACTTGTAGAAAATCAAAGTTTAATCTAGTTGTTGTATGCTCTGCATATCTGAAATACAAAAGGGACTTCAGTCAGTCTGGAAGTGATGATATTTGATTTCTCATTTCTTACTGTGGTCTCTCTCCAGATAAGTAAGTTAGCTATTTCATCTACTTGTTCCTCAATTAATGGCCGTCTTGATTAAATAACAAGATGATAAGGTTTCTCCTTAATGTGAACTTTAAATTACACAGAGCAAAAAAAAAATTGTATTAATCTTTAATACCTCCCAGGGAGACTTGAATTCTTCACTATACACTCCAATAAATGGAATATTTAAATATCGAATATTTAAATATCAAAAGGTTCCAGCAGAAAGTTCCAGCCAGCTGTACTATACTGTTCTAATAACAAGGTCTATCCGTTTTTTTTAACTGAGGAATTTTATGATATTTTGTGAAGAGAAAAAGAAAACTTGCTTAGCCAGCCAATTATCTGCTTACTTAAGATTTATCCTAAGTAATTATTTATCCTAGAGGTTGCATTGTCTAAGGCAGATTATTTATCCTATTGTCTTCTACTGACATTCATTTCTATTCATCATTTATAAACTTTATTGAAACATAATTTCAAAATAAAAAGATACACCATCATCACCAACAAAATTATGCTGATGATATAAATCTTATTGTTTTCTCAGACTTAATCTGTCCTCAAAATATGCTTTTCAGACACTTAAAAACTTGATTCCCTTACAAGTTGAGAGAGGATGAGTCAACGATTTATTTAACTAGTTAATGAGAAAAACAATAGGATTGTAAAACTGATTCATAAATTTATAGATAAGACAGAAGTATTTATGGTCACTGAGAGACATAATGTTGATATAGGATTGTTAAATTAAATAAAAACTGACTAGTACCCTTCAAGGATTGGTGGGTGTAGCTTTTGACTGACAGAATAAAACTCAGATTCACAAAAGGCCAGAGACTTTTTTTGGGATAATTATATCAGCAGAAACACTGTCAGCCACCAGCTTGCACTGTAAGTGAGAAAAGGGGTCATTGAACTCCCAAAAACAGGCTTAGAAAATGATTCAACTGCAAACATGTACTAGTTTTCTTGAAAAAACAGGGATAAATATTTGTTGCTTAGTGTCATGAAGTTTGGGGGGTAATTTAAACAGTAGATAATTAAGGCACAATGAAAAGTTAAATGTTATATTTGAAATAGGTGTTTTACACACAATTTAGAAATGTAGATAAGAAAAGTATGCAGATACCGATATCACAAGTAAGGTAAGACAAATGTCACAAGAGAAATTCACAGAAAGTCTATGTCAACTCAATGAAAGAATGAGCAAAGAGCATTCCTGGCCGTATTGACTAGAACCAGGCAAATGAGATGTTATGCAAGAAGAAGTAATTGAAAACACAGGAATTGAATTTGAAGCCTAACAATTAGAAGTTGTGTGACCCACAGCTGGTGTTGACTGCCTTTACTTGTTTCTCTGAATGAGAATACCGTGTGAGGATTTAATGGTCCAAAGGTACATCCTTTTTTATCCAGTGTGGTCTATCTTCATGCCATTTTCCCAGCAAATATATTAAAAGTGCCCTCTTTTACTCTGAATGAAGTATTGCTTTGGATGATGAATTATGTGGTTACCTGAGGACTGGCTGAAATAATGCATAGGCAATTTTAAAAAGTGATACTAAACAGAAAAAAAAACACCAAAATTTTACACTTTGCAAGAAACATAATTTTAATAAATTTTGTCACAAAGTTACCCTTTGCACTTACATACAAGTATGTACAGAGGCTTCATATACTTACATATGTGAATATATATGTGAGCATATTTATACTATATACCCCAAAACATATAAAAATAGAAAGCATGCTTGCATAACAGTTTAGAAAGATTAATCTGATGGTGATGAGTCATATAATTCAGAGTAAGGAAAAAGACATTGCCTCAAGTTTGGTATTAGATTTTTCCATTTCATGTGCAAGACTGATACATTTCTGTCTAATGGGATATAATATATGAAATCAGATATATCATAACATATTTATGGTTATATCTTACCCACAATAAATTATTTAAAAAGGAAGCAAAATCAATGAAACAACAAAAAGCTCAACTTTAAACACAATCAACTGGGATAACAAGAGGAGCAATGGGAATAGCAACTGAAGGATAATTGGTCACAACTGTTTTCATCAAATATATTTTTGGTGCAGAGAAAAACTATTTTCATTATTCCCAGAGCGAATAAGAATGCAGAGACATTAATACTTTGGTTGGGATTTGGAAAATACAGTCAAATTTTAACAACTTTATACAACAGTTCTTAAAATATATTAGTGTCAAACATCCTTTAGCGATGATGAGGAGTGGTAGTGAGCTGGCTTCTCATAGCTGATTGCAGGGAATAGTGTGTGCAATGTCATTGCATGTTGAGAACAAGTCCCCCAAAATCTGGCCATAAACTGGCCCCAAAACTGACCATAAACAAAATCTCTGCAGCACTGTGACATGTTCATGATGGCCATAATGCCCACGCTGGAAGATTGTGGGTTACTGGAATGAGGGCAAGGAACACCTGGCCAGTCCAGGACGGAAAACTGCTCAAAGGCGTTCTTAAGCCACAAACAATAGTATAAGCGATCTGTGCCTTAAGGACATGCTCCTGCTGCAGTTATCTAGCCCAACCTATCCTTTATTTTGGCCCATCCCTTCATTTCCCATAAGGGATACTTTTAGTTACTATATATATAAACAATGCTAATGACTGGCTTGCTGTTAATAAATACGTGGATAAATCTCTGTTCAGGGCTCTCAGCTCAAAAGGCTGTGAGATCCCTGATTTCCCACTTCACACCTGTATATTTCTGTGTGTGTGTCTTTAATTCCTCTAGCACCACTGGGTTAGGGTCTCCCCAACTGAACTGGTCTCGGCAATTGCAGATATCACTTCAAGATGATTCATTGGAAATCTGTCTTGAGAATTAAAACATTAACCAGAGCTTTTTATAAAATTTTTAAGCTAAAGAAAAATTCATTGGCTTGAGGCACTTTCAAAACATGGATTTAACACTCTGGCAAGGGCCTGGGATGAGGCAACCTTGCTGTTAAGGTAGCTTCTTAGAAGCCAAAATAAATTGATAACCCAAAATGAGGGCAGTGAAAATACCTGTATTGACCTGGCAGATGGTAAAGAAAGTAAAAAAAAAAAAAAAAAAAAAAAAATTAGATGTGGACATCCTGAAATGTATGTATTAGGTGAGGCCGTAAAACTTATGAGAGAATTATGTTTCAGGGAGGGCCCAGAGGACAATCTAATCACCAAGGACACCAGGAAAGCACTGGACAGAAGGCCAGCAGCATTGCTGAGAAATCCAGTGGTGGCTGTGCTCTGCAGACAGAGCCACTCACCTCCAGGGTCATGTTACATTTTTATTGTTCTAACAATAATAGAATTGTTAATATTCTAAAAATTACAACTTACCAATTCATAACTTAAATGCAATTCTTATACTCTGATTTTCTCAAAATTGAGGTTTAAGCCTGAATTGTACTAAATTAATAGTATGAACGTATGTTCTGATTAAAGAAAGCAATTGTTTTCCTCTTTGTGCTAACGTATTACTTGTCTTTGAGAAAAGGGTGTTCTGAATAAAGTATAATGTTCTGGGTGGTCAGAAAGGTTAGTAGAATGAGCACAGGTTCTCAAATCAGAAAGAATTGAAATTTTGGCTATAAAAAGTCATTGAATATTAAATTGTTTATATTTAATGTAATAAGCTCTTACACTTATTGGATGTATATTATGTGCAGATAACTTTCCTGAGCACTTTATTTGGAATTAATTATTTAATCCTCATAACAACCCCATGAAGATCATACTATTATCATCCAAAGTTTACCGAGGAAGATCCTGAGGCGAAGCTGGGTTGGTGACTAGTAACATGACCACGTTAGCTGTGGACAGGTCAATCCAGGACATCTGACTTCAAAACTTGCAATCTTAGCCATATGATAATTTGCATCTTTATTTTCATTCATGATTCTAAGAAGTGTTCATCGAGCTCTTACTCTGTTACAGATCCCACAGAACCAGCAAGTAACGAAATAAAAAAAAAATCTCTGCTTCTTGGAGCTGACATTATAGTGGGAAATGGAAATAATTAGGTGATTGTTGTCAGATTAAAATATTCAATCCAGTGTGCCTACAACTATAGAGACTAAAACGAATAGCTTGCTTCCTTGAAATATTAGGGAAAAGATGATTAATGTTTGCCAAAGAATTGAAAGGCCCAAATTGAGAATAAATGGAGGCCTTAAACTTGCCATTTTGCCTTCTAGCAAAATCATACATCTTTGATTTAGTAATTAGAAGGGAAACACGCTACTGCTCCTTTGTGTATAATTACAAGCTTGTTGCAGGCAAATAATTCTGTATATGAATAACTTTTTCACATTTTTGGTGAATCATTATCTCTTCAGTGTCTGACATTATAACAGCGATCATGTTTGTATACTTTTTATCAAGTTTGCCTTGATATGAAGGGGTTTTACAAACTTATTGATCATTATGCCATGTATAGTGGTATTGGGGATATGATAAAAATAAAAAACTGTTTTGGTCCTCAATAGATTTACAATCCAAAGCAGAGTGGGAGGAAGAGAAACCTACAAGACCATGTTTCATTGGATAGCTTTGGAGTAATATCTGCAATTTTAGTAAAACGTTAAGAGGAAGAAGAAAATGGTGTTGGCTAGACTTAGAAGATTTTAAAACAGAGACTGGCTTCCATTCACTGATCAGACATTCACTGATTTTTAATTCTTACCACCAGAGAAAAAGTCATTATGATGAGGGTCCTCAGGAAAGACAATACAGTCAGCCGAGAAATACAATTTCCTTTATCAACTGTTGTTTCCTTTATACGTACCATTGAAATATATACTTAACCACCAGCAAAACTCATATTTAGCACAATTAAAAAAATCACCACATGCAAAAGAGTGAGCACTAGGCAAAGTGGTAATTTATTAATTTCCAGGATTTTTGTTGTTGTCATATGTAATTTACCCCTGTAAGTTTACAGTAAATGATTAATGTAGCTGAATTTATGGATTATAATTAATTGCTAGGTTTGTACCACAGATGAGGTAATATATATGTTGTGTAATTTAATAATGATTTGTCTACAGAATTCAACCAACTTCTCATTACAGGACATGATGAACCTCCCTTTAGACTACCCTTTAAGATACTATGTATGATATAATAGGTTTAACAAATAATGAAGGACATTTCATCCTTGCTTGACTCAAGTAGGGATGGAGGGTCTCCAAGAAATATAAATGTAGTCTGCTGTAATGGATATTAGCTAGATTTGTACTTCAGAAAAGGAAGATTGATTTTCATTATCAAATGATTATTTGATATTTCCATTCTCCGTTCTAAGCACATATTAGTTGATGTACAGGTGCTGCTGGATAACTGTTTGGAAACAGACCACAAAATTACCTTAAAAGATAAAATTCTCAAATAACAGAGTTGTCATGGTTGTAAAAAAAAAAGGTATGATAAATATATAGAGGCTGGCAAAATGGGGAAGGATTAAAACTGTAACTTTAGTTAACCTTCAATAAAACATAGTTAAAGTAGAATGAAGCAGATGTTTATTCTAGTAGATTCTATTGCAATGTTACATTTTAACTTAATATTTCTATTTTGTGATTTTAGTATAGCAAAATGTTTGGTTAATATTGTGGGTATTGATACTGTGTTAAAATTTTTGACAATCTATTTAATTTTTCAGTATGAAGAAGTATTACTGCTATGATGAAATATTTACTTTTGTGGTGGAAATAAATAAGAAAATAGAATTGACTAAAAGCAAAACAAGCCAATAAAAAAAGAAAAAAAAGTCTGTTGTTTATCAACATAACGTTAGGGAATTTACGTTCTTAAAGTAAACTTTCATTCCCTATTCCAAAGTGCCTTGTATATTCTACTCTCTTTGCTTTCACATGAATTTATTCTGTGCTATAATGTAACTAGTATACTATTCTTATGTTCCATATAAATGTTACATTGAGCCATAAATTTTTCTATTCTAGGAAAGAGAATTTTCTCATTTTTTCCACCATTACCATCCACCACAGTGACCACCATTACTCTCTTCACGTTAAGATGAGAGGAGACTAAAGCACAAAAGTTAAAAAGTATCATTTGTCTAAAGTTAATGGCATGGTTTCAGACTTCTCATGTGTCCAAGCATATGAATTAATAGTTCCTATGTCATTGTCCTAAGATTTGTAGGTTAAACCTTGGATATTCCCATCTGAGCATTTATACCAAACAGAAAATACCTGTGTGAGTTCCTGAGAACCAGTGCTCATTCCAGAAGGGTCAGGTTTCTTTCCAGGAAGAAATGTCTGAAATTCAGTAAATTAAAATCCTCACTGAGTCTGCATACTCTTTACTTCTCCCTGGAAAAACTGGCCACGAAAATTTAATATTCTGTCATGATAAGATCAAGCTCTATCAGATCAGTCACACGTATCAAGTACATTTCGACAGACTTGATTCATACTAATTGTTTTTAAATTATGAACACCCGAGGGTTCCTCAAGGGTCTTCTATCCAGAGATATTGATTATTTAATTCTGAATATCATTACAGAACAATAATATGCTCTCAGCATTTGGGGATACAAGAGTCAGAAGATGGACAAGATTCCTTCCTAACAACAATTACCACTTAATTACAATATACCAAGTAGTATTTTATCTGCCAGGTATATTGGACTTATTTTTCACAGTAGTTTATACTAACAAAATTTCTAATAAAAATATTTCTTGAAGATTACTGATTTTATTTGAAATTATGTGCAGGAAAAATACAAACATATCTCTGAATTTCTATTTGTCTATTAAACAAAAGGGGATAAATATGACTAATACCATTTAACAGGAGAAATTACGGACTATGAAAAGAGTAGCTTATTTGTATCAACTCACAACACTTTCCAGAGAGAGAAAGAAAAAGGCCATTATGTGGCCCAACCAAGAATTTGGCCATCCTTTTCCCTTTCTTTGTGGAAGATGGTCCTGATAGGATAGAGACTTAAATAAAGGGATTGATTTGTTTTCTCCAGCTGTCCTAATAGTGAGTGAATAAAATTAACTGTGAACTATTCCAATCAATTACTCAATGATTGACTTACATTGATTAGAAAAGAGCTGTTTCTTTGCCATGGATATCTAGATACCTTGATGATTCTATTTTGAACTAATTTAAAAGTAGGACAATTCCCGCTGAATAGAAGTTTCAAAACTTGAAAACAATAAAACCCACATGATTTTATTTCTTGTAATAACTTCTGTGACAATGAAGTTGAAGTCTTACACACTTTTTTTTTTTTTTTTTTTAACCCAATGTCTTATTGGTTATCTGGAGCATAATTCAGAAAGGAGGACAACTATGTAAAAAAGTAAGAATTTTGGCTTGCTCTGCCATTCTTAGAGGTTTCTTTTATCTTTATGTTTTCTTGAAAAGTCTTGCGTAAAACTTAAACGACTTCCTGTACTATAAATAAGATATTTTGAAGGCAAGGATATGCATAGATAATACTTTAGAAAAGAATTGTGATTCCAATTCTGTACTTAGCACTTAATATTAAAAGTTCCTTATAGTGAATATAATTTTCTACAACAGATAGTACAATTTTGTTTCACCACTAACAGGTAAATAAGTAAATACACATTTAAATAAATATTGTAATCTTCATTGTTAATTAATACAAACATTATAAATTACTGAATCCTTTTTCCAATAGATAAGCAGCTTTAAAAATCTGCTTTCACCACTCTTAATCCTCTGAGGTGAGGGGGGTCTTTTAAACTATTGTTTGTATAACAGAAAATCAAAAGAAAAATGTTTTAATGATGTTTTTGTAATTAATAATAAACCTAAGGGAATACCAAAAGCAAACTTTCTGAGTTTTTACTTTTGGGGAGGCATTGAATTTTATATCTGGTGTATGATAATTTGTATCTTAGGATATGCTCCCCTTTCTATAGGAAACACGGAGAGGTGAATTTGCTCACGAATGATTTTACCCATTAGGCATTTTTGAGAGGGATCAGTAGTCAGCAGCTATCACTTTCTTGCTACTCTTCATATTGTTAGAGACATAGTGGCTCCATGTCTTATAGAATGTTCACTTTCTCTTTCACTTATCCCACATCATGTGCCAGCTATTGATCCAATCAATTTTAACAATGAAAGTTCTAAACCAGGAACCATTTACATTGGATCTTATATTTGCCCTGGGTGAGATGCCAGTTGATGGCAGTTTCCATGTGCATCAGGAAGAAGTCTTCATTAGCTTCATGACTTAAGTCCTCAAATGTAATTTTATTACAGAAAACATAACCTATATTCAAGACCTAACTTTAACTTAGTCCTCATATTCATTGTTACCCTTACCAAATTTTTCTTAATTGTATGCCTAACACGCAAATAATATGGACAGGAGACAGGAAATATTGGGTAGAAAAGGGCAGTTCCCCAGCAAAGGCCCCACCCTCAAGCCTGAAAAACCATGATCCTAAATGAGGACAGGCATTCCTGTTGTCACACCCAAAAAGTTGCCTTTTGGCCTGCCATGCCCCCTATCCTATACCCATATAAATCCCAAACCCCAGGCTCCAGAAGCAGATGAGCAGATGAGGAAATGAGGAGTCAAACAGATGGATAGTAGAATGACACAGCAGAGAAAGAAGAAGAGGAATGTCTGAACACCAAGAAGAGTTCAGCTGGGGACAGTTGGAGAGAGGTTTGGAGGCTGAATGGCCAGTTTCCAGGGGAAGATCATCTTCCCATTCCATCCCCTCCTCCCGGCTCCTCATCCAGCCCACTGAGAGCCACCTCCACCACTCAATAAAACCTTGCATTCTTCCTTCAAGCCCATGTGTGTCCTGATTCTTCCAGGACGGTGGGCAAGAGCTCAGGATACAGAAAACTGTCACACTGGCCCTCTGCGCTTGCGAAAAGGCAGAGGGTACATTGAGCTGGTTAACACTTAAAACCATCTGCAGATAGCAAGGCTAAGAGAGCATTGGTTAACACTGGGGCTGTAAGCACCATCCCTAGACACTGCCATGGGACCAGAGCCCAAAGTGTTTGCCTCAGTCTCTGCACCTGCCTGTCTGCGTGATCCCTCTCCCTCAAGGGGTTTCAGCAGCAGTGGTGATCGAATAGCCGAGCCATTCCCCTGTTGCAAGTCCTGAGAGGGGGATCAGGGAATTCTCCCATTTCACTTAGGCAGAGAAGGGGTAAAATTTTGGGGTGGACTAAGAATGTAGATTTTACATATCACTTGGTAATTTGTCACAATTTTTTTTTTTTTTTTTTTTTTGAGTCTTGCTCTGTTGCCCAGAGCTGGAGTGCAATGGCCAATCTTGGCTCACTGTAACCTCCACCTCCTGGGTCAAGCAGTTCTCCTGCTTCAGCCTCCTGAGTAGCTGGGATTACAGACGTGTGCCACCACGTCCGGCTAGTTTTTGTATTTTTAGTAGAGATAGGGTTCCACCATGTTGGCCAGGCTGGTCTAGAACTCCTGACCTCGTAATCCACCACCTCAGCCTTCCAAAATGCTGAGATTACAGGCATGAGTCACCTTGTCCAGCCTACTTGGTAATTTTTTAAAACTACAGGTTTAGTAATTAATTTCTCAAGCAAATAAAAAATGTTCCCAACTCCAAACTGCTTTATTAAATAATTTAACTTAATTAAACAGAATCCTGATCATGGACCATATAGTTTATTATCCAGACTGGAGCCACAGGCAGTAGACAGGATTGAACCAGATAATCCTGCAAGATCACTCACCCTCCTTCAAAGAGACATTGGCTATGAGTGAACATTATACTCACAGTCCTACACCTCTTTTTCCAGTAGACAATTGCATATGAAATGACAGCAGAAAAATTAAAAAACAGGGCAACCCCAAGGGCAAAATAATGTAGGCCCAACTCAACATATCAGAGATGAAAAATTGCAGAATATAGCACTCATCCAACTTAAGCTGTAAAAAGTTATATTCTTCAAATAATTTTCACTACCACTCTATATAACCATGTTAAATATATTAGCACCACATACTGATGAAAATAAATGTCTTCCAAGATTTGCACATATATGCAAAGAGGATCGTAATCATTACTTTTAAGAGATTTGGGGTCTGTTGGTGTGTGTGTAGGGCAGTGTGTTTTATTGTGATATAATTCAAAAACCATACATCTGAACAGTTTAATATATTAGCAGAGTTCTGCAATCATCACCACTATCTAATTATAGAAGAATTTCAACACCTCAAACACAAACTCCATACCATTTAATAATCACTCTTAATTCTTCCTTCTTCCCACTCCCAGGCAAACACAAATCTACTTTCTGTCTCTGTGGTTTTGCCTGTTCTGGACATTTCATATAAATGAAATCATACAATGTCTTTTCTGGCTGAATTCTTTTTACAGCATAATAATTTTAAGGTTCATTCATGTTGTAACATGTATCAGTACATCATTCCTTTTTATTTCCAAATGATATTGAATTGTATGGACATATTACATTTTATTATCCACTCATCAGTTGATGGACATCTGTATTATTCCCATTTCTGAGGTATTATGTATAACACTGCTATGAACATTCATGTGGAATTTTTTGTGGACATATGTTTTCATTTCTCTTGGATATATACCCAGGAGTGTAAATTGCTGGTCATATTGTCTCTGTTTTATAATACATTTTGAGAAAGTGCCAAACTGCTTTCCAATGTGACTTCACCACTTTACAATCCCACAGCAATATATGATAATTACAATTTCTCCATATCCTCACCAACATTTGTTATCATCTGTCTTTTTTACTTAGCCATCCTAGTGAGTACAAAGTGATATCTCATTATAGTTTTGATTTGCATTTCCCTTCTGGCTAATGATGCTGAGTATCTTTCCATGTGTTTCTTAGCCATTTGTATATTTTTTTCTTGAAAACAGTCTATTAAGATATTTTTCCTTATTTTGAATGGGTTATTTGTTTTTTCGCTACTGAATTGTAAGAGTACTTTCTTTATGCTAAATACAAGGCCCGTATCAGTTATCCGTTTTGCAATTTTTTTCCCTTTTACGGGATTGTTATAACAAAGAGTCTGACTCCATTATTGATGTGTGATTTCTGGCAGCTTTTAAAACCCCATCCTAATGTCTTCCCCTTCTGTCTCGCAGTGGACCATGATGATAAGAAAGTCTGGGTTTTCCCACCTTTGGCACTGAAGGGAAGTTCAAAACACACGTGGGGACCCTCAGCCCAGCCTCATCTCATAAACCCCATAAAATCCCCAAACCATTGTCCTTTGCTGGCTCTCAGACATTTTTACACCTTTTGGGAGCCAGCTTGCTCACCTAGAAAGCGTCATCCTATGAGTGAATATATTTCATAACCTATTGGCGCATGTGTGTTGTCATGAGTCTTGACATCAGTAACCAAATTTTGGGCGTGAGTCCATTTTGTTTATAAGATGTGGACAAACAACTATCTTTTAGTATCTCAATAATGTTTTTCAAGACATAAAATTTAATAATTTTGATAAAGTTCAATTTATCTTTTTAAATTTTGTCACATGCTTTTGCTGTCATTTGTAAGACTTTGGACAGCTCAAGCATAAGAAGTTTCACTCCTATGTTTTGTTCTGAGTTATATTGTTTTATCTCATACCATTAGTTTACACTCCATTTTGAACTAATTTTTGTATATGGTGTAAAAGAAGGGCACAACTTTATTCTATTTTATGTGGATATCTAGTTTTCTTAAAATGATTTGTTGAAAAGACTATTCTTTTTCCCATTGAATTGTCTTGGCACCCTTGTTGAAAATCAATTGATACTAAATGTAAGGGTGTATTTCTGGACTTTCAATTCTTTTTCATTGATCTATGTGTCTATCCTTATGCCCGTATAACACTGCTTTGATTAGTGTAGCTTTGTAGTGCATTTGAAGAGAAAAAAAATATAAGTTCTCAAACTTTGTCTTTCTTTTGTATGATTGTTTTGGTTATTCTAGTTCCTTTTATTTCCAAATGAATTTTAGGCACAGCTTGTCAATTTCTTAAAGAAAAAGGCAGTTAGGATTATGATAGGAATTGCATTGCACCAGAAATTCCATTTGAGGAGAACAGCCATCTTAATAATATGAATGCTTTGTATCTGTAAACATAAGAAGTGTTTCTATTGATGTCTTTAATTTCTTTCAACAATGTTTTGTCATTTTCAATGTACAAATCTTGCTCATGTTTTGTTAAACTTATTTCTAACATTTGTTTCTTTTTGATACTATTGTAAATAAACATGTTTTAAATTTTATTTTGGATTATCCATGGCTCTGTATTCAAATATAACAGATTTTGTTGGTATGTTATTATTTTATCCCACACTATGGATGAATTTGTTAATGTGTTTTGATAGTTATTTTATTCATGCCTTTGGATTTCCTATATACAAGATAACATTCTGTACTGATAGACTTAATTTTATTTATTTCTTTTCAATATGGATGCCTTTTATTTTATTTTCTTGCTTAATTGTGCTCCCTAGTGATGCAACATTTTTGCTTGTTAGTTCAGCTAAATCCGGGTTTTTGTTGCATAACCAGGAAAAATTAGGCGCACAAACACATTGAAGAGTGAGAAGGACAGATTTATTAAGCAAAAGGAAAACTCTCAGCAAAGAGAGCGGTTCTCCAAGCAGGTTTCCCCTTCACAATGGAATACAGGATTTCCACACACGAGCTGAAAAGGTCAGGCTCCTCCCTTGCATAAGGTGCGAATTCCTGGTGGCACCACCCTGTCCTTCCAGTGCACGGGTGGGCCCGTTGTTTGTGCCACTCCACATTGATTTATTTCCTTTACTGTGCATGTGTTAAGGAATGGAATTTTTCTCCATGTGTGTGTTAGGCAAGTCCCCATTGCACAATGAGCTGGGTGGGTCGAAGGCTCTGCAGGGACCCTGCCATGTCTGCCTAGGAGAGTTCTCTGCCTCCTGACTCTATCACCAGAACCTCCAGTATAAAATTTAATGTAAGTGATGAGACTATACATCCTGAGTTATTTCTGATCTTCGCAGAGAAGCACTCATTTTTTTCACCATTAGATATGATGATTATCTGTGGAATTTCATAGATGTCCTTTTATCAAGTTGAACAAATTCTCTTCCATTTTTAATTGGTTGAGTAATTTTTTCAAGAAGAGATATTGGATTTTTCAAATTCTTCCACATTCACTGAGATGATCGTGTGTCCCCTATTCTGTCAATATGGTGCAGTACATTAATAAAGCAACCTTGTATGCCTGGCGTAAAAAACAGATGGTGTTCAATCTTTTTTGACTGTGTTGGATTCTGTTAAAATTTTGTGAGGATGTTTATATTTGTCTTCATAAGGGATATTTTTCTGTAGTTTAGTTTTTTTTTCTTATGATTCCCCTCTTTCTGTATATTGATAGCCAAAGTAAATATAGTATTGATATTAATTCTTCTTTAAAGCTTTAGTAGAATTCACAATTACTCCACCAGGTCCAAGTGACAAATAATAATTTTACATATTTATGGGGCACAATGTGATGTTTTGATATATGTATACATATAATAAGGTCATTAGAAATGTCTTTCATTACTGATTTTACTGATTTGATTTTTCTCAGTCAATTTAGATAAAGTTCTGCTGTTATATTTACAAAAGGACAATATTCTATGTGCTTTCCTGGGTTTTTTGTATGTGTTTTTCTCTCATGGCTTATATTTGTTTGGCACAAACTAGACAAATAAGATAATAGTGACAGCTCTGGAGCTCACACGCCCTTCCCTCAGGTTTGTGTTTGTTGCTATTTTGTTCCTGTTATTTTGCTGTTTTTTTTTTTTTTTTTTCTGACTTTACAGGAATATTGTAAAGATTGAATTTTTGGTTGTATGCCATCACTGAATTCTCTGCTCCGTTAGTTTAGTTTTCATCTAATGATTGGGCAGATATTTTCTTAAATGCCTTGAAGAAATAAGTCTTCCATCCTTTGCTCTGTGTATCATGGGCACACTTTTATTACGATGAGATATCATTTCAGACTTGCTAGGATGAGTATGATAAAGAATCAGAGAATAAATTTTGGTTAGTGTATGGGGAAATTAAAACTCTTATTTAGTGTTGGTCGGGATGTACAATGATGCAGCTAGTACGGAAAAAAATGGATAGTTCTTTAAGAATTAAACATAGCTTTACCATATAATCCAGTAATTTCATCCTAAGTACACACCCAAATGAATCAAAAGCAGGGACACAGATACTTGCACACGAATGTTTACACTAGCATTTTCACAATAGCCAATAGGTGGAAACAACACAAATGTCCATCAGCAGATGAATGAATAAGCAAAATGTAGAATATGAACAATTTGGAATATCATTCACTCATAAAAAGCAGTGCAGTTCTGATACATGCTACAACATGATGAAACGTTAAAACATTATGCTAAGTTACATAAACTTGACTTTAAAAAACAAGTATGATTCCACATAAGTGAGGTAGCTACAATAAGTAAATTCAGAGACAGAAAGTAGATAGAGGCTACCAGGGGCTAGAAGGAGAGGAGAATAGGGAATTAATGTTTAATAGGTAAAGAGTTTCTGTTTGGGATGATGAAGTTCTGGAAATAGATAATGGCAATGATTATACAACACTGTAAATATATTTAATGTCTTTGAGTTGTAACATATAAAATGATAAATTTTATATTACGTATATTTTACCACAATCAAAAAAATCAAATCTACTCTTAAAATGTGAGAATTTGTTATAAGTGAAGATATTCAGTAATAGCTGAAGAAGTTCAATAGTATTTACAAGCAAAGATAAATTAAAAAGCAATCTGAAAAACAACTTCACCTTGTGACATAAACTATATGGTGAGATATACTTTTGAATTATTTCATGTCTTGTAGCTTCAGCTATGTTTTAAGTTCTGAAAAGCCTGAGCTATTTCTTATTCTATACATTTGACTCATATATTCATATTCACTTATTATTGTAGTTTCTTTTATATATATGATTTTATTTTCTTTTTCCCTACACATACACATTCAGAAAACCTCCTTCTTATGAATTCACCCATGTTTTGAAACGTTTATGTTTTCTTCAATTATACCCCATCTAACTAGCTAAAAAACAAGTTCCTTCTCATCATTCATTCATCCTCCTCTTGTATTATGCAGTCCTATGTGAATATTCTTGTTTTAGCTGCATAATTAATTCTTAGTAAAGACATTGTTTTAT
This sequence comes from Trachypithecus francoisi, assembly GCF_009764315.1. NCBI lineage: Eukaryota > Metazoa > Chordata > Mammalia > Primates > Cercopithecidae > Trachypithecus > Trachypithecus francoisi. Next base: position 134,850,297 of record NW_022681454.1, on the reverse strand, counting down.
GACTGACTACCTTCATTCCTAGTAACTGCTGTGACATCACGACTCTTTCAATCCGCTATTCCCTATTAATTTCTTAGCAATTCACCCAGCTACTAGTTCCATTCATTTTCATCTAGCCGCTTGAAGTTGCTTAAAAACTTTTATTGGTTGCATGAATGACCCAAATATTGTGAAATTTATTTTTAAATGTGGTCTTTTTTTCCTGAGTTAATTTTATTAATCAAAGAACTTAAATGTATTTAGTAATTCTGTACTTCAGAATTAAGGCAAAGATTTAGGATAGAGTTCATAAGGGGCACTGCTGATTTAGATATGACATTTTATTTTTTTATCAGTATCTTTCATTCCCTTAGTGTCTTTGAATCCAAATGTCTCAATTTTCATGCTTAGGGAACCTCTTTCCATTAAAGATGCCTCTCTGTTTTTCCCTTGGTCATATTATTTCCCTTTGACTTCTATATGTAAGAATATTTTTTCATGAAAAACTTACTCTTGAGAAACTGTTTTTATAGCCTATGCAATATTTTAAGAGAGCAAACATTATTTCCCATTCGTTTATTACTCAGATGTTCTATAACACTGAATTCTAATTTTAGCGTGAAGAATATGTTAATAGTTGCTGATATCCTTGGTTGCCAGATTTAACTAATAAAAATGCAGGATACTCTGTTAAATAAGAATCTCAGATAAACACAAAATATAAACAGTTTTAGTATCAGGATTTCTCCTGCAATATTTGGGATATACTTATACTGACTAAAATATTTTTTATTTGAAATTAATATTTAACTGGGCTTCCTGCATTTTATCTGCAACCCATACCCATGTCATACCCAAGAGAGGGGTAATTTTAGGATTTCTTGGGATGATAACTCTTTAGACACTTTTGATTTCTTAATTCCAAAGTATTTCCTATGGTAAATAACGTTCATCTTTGAATACTGGGCAATGAACAACTCCATAGATAACTCTCAAACAAGTTTTAAAATTCAGCTTTATTTTGTCAATACAATATTTTCTGTGTTTTCTCCATGAATAAATACATATTTCAAAATTATTTAAAAAGTTAGCAGTTATATGTATTTTTAATAAAATTAAAGAAACAAAGAAACATGAAAGCATACTTATCACCTAGATTGTACTAATTTTCCTATAAACCATGCAGAAATATGTGTCCATTTTGAGAAGAGTAAAATAAAAACCCATACATATTTCATAAGACTGTTTATAGAAAAAACCCCACTTTACTTTTTTTTTCACAAAAATTAGAGCCTACATGCACATCAATTTTGAAACAGCTTTTTATCCAAATTTGTCTTGTTGGAGCTAAAAATAAGGAGTTTCATAGCTCATACCATGTACTTTAAACATGTACAGCCTAAAGCACAATTTTACAGCTGAATTTTAAGCCCCTGTGAAATGGGGTTTCTAATGGAAATGCTGACAGACTGCTAGCTGCAGGGACACCAGCAGGCACCATTATAATAAATGGGTCTGAGGGAGACATGATATAGGCCCACAGGTAATTAATGGCAGAAGTAAAATAAAATATAGGCACACCATCCCACGGAGAGCATGATGCAATGGAAGAAACTTGTAATAAAACACAAAGAATGTCCATTTAGCAAAGAACTGTGAGGAAAGACTTGTAAAATAAATCATGAGCCAGGACTGTAGCTATAAGCAGTCATTGCATATTCCCTAGTAGTTACACGTTTTACAAAAACACTGTAAAAATCATTTTTGGCTAAGTAAAATTACTCTGTGTAATGGATTGAGAAGGCAATGAAATGTAAACTCAACTACTCAAGAAAGCTAATGATATCCAGGGTTTTCTATTTGGAATGTTAGCTCTAAGAAGTCCAAGAATAAGACTCCATAATGCAGAAGTATTGAATATAAAATATATTCTTAGAACACAGAACAATATGGCTGTATTATCTCTTCCCCAAATGTCTTCATTCAGTCTCCTAACTGCATTTTTTTGTTTCTCTCTGGAGTCCAAGAAGGCCCTTAGACCATTGGCCATAATTTTTCTTGGCATTTGAAGTCTGTAGTAACTGTTGGTTAATTTGTTTTCTTTCTGCATCAGAGGATGATTGACATCAACTTAAGTAACCGAAATCCATTTTAAGCTCATCTCCACATTTACCTTTAGCTTAGTTGTTATTTTGCAAAGTCAGTGTTTGTAAGTGTATTATTATTTCTTTGTAGACTAAAACGTGTCCTGAAGACAGTGCAGTCAGATTAAGACACTACTATGCAGCTGAGATAATCTGAAATATGTGGCAGGTTGGGGAGTGAGGTAAAAAAGACAGAGGGAGAGAAAGAAAAGAAAAGAAAAGAAAAGAAAAAATGACTATGCCACATTATTAGCCTAAAATTTTCAAGAAATTTCCATTAATCCTCTCTCTTACTTCCTGACATCAAAGTGCCAAAAAATTAATCTTATATGTTAAATAGGATGACTGAGTCCTGACAAGTTTGAATGACTTGCTAAGGTCTCATAGCTAAGACACTGGAGAAGTAATGACAAATATCAACCATTTCCTCCTGCTGAAGTTTCCCATTTTAACATTGCCCTTGTAATTTCAGAAAAGAGTAAAATGTTTTTTTTTTGCTGAGTTAGATATATTCATAATTGCTTTACAAATATAGATTGGGGCTGAATAATTTAGATAAACTGACCTCTAATAGCAATATCTATATAGATATTGAGTTGTGTTTTCCTATACATAAAAGCATCATCAGTAAAAATCAACTATCCTTACTTTCTCAGTAACTACTTACTAGAAAAAAAATACCGTAATAAAGCGACTTTTGTCTTTTTTCTTAAAATTTGTAAAAATGTCCAAAGTACATTTTGAAATTAGTAATTCTCTTTTTCTCCCTTTCTTATTTGACCTATGAAAACTGTCATTGTAATAATGTTGAGTCAAATTTGCTGTAATGAAAAAATAATAGCAAGTAACAAAAATTCATCAATTTTAAATTTCTGATTGTGAAAAAATATTTTTGAAAAATTTATGGAAATTCATTCATATTTGTTGGTTGGGTAACTGATGTTATCTACTTCCAATTTTTAGTTTAGTATGATTATAATTTTATAGTTGGAATGTGGTGATAACTAAATTGCTTATCTAAAAATAATGTGAAAGTATAGTGGACCAGTACTTTTAAACCATATGGGAAATTGCATTTCCGACCTTTTATAAAAGCAAGAAAACTCCTTTAATCCTAAAATATAAAATTGAACATGGGAATCTAGGAAGATAAGCAGTTAAAAATGAGAGAATCTACACTCCCCGGTCACCTTTTACTTCTGTTTTGATAGCTATTTTGGGTGTGAGTTACATGAGGCAAAACCTAGCCCCATACAACAAGGGAGTCAGCCAGCAGACATGCAATAAGGCCCAAAGTGCTACATCCTCATTGAAAGAGCAAATTAGAAGGGGGCCCACTCCTCAAAGAGAGGCAGGAGAGAACCAGTTCTCTCTTTTTCAAGTGGAGGAAAATTATTTCCCATTAAGTAATTGCATGAAAAATTTAGAAGGCAGTCCGCATATGAATTTGTAGCCCAAGTTTACATGGCCTTTGTGGTCCAAAACACATTTAGCCTGCTGCTTATTTATGGGTGATCTCTGATATATAAAGTATTTACTATATCTGAGTTTGATTTCTTCGTATCAGGATGCTTTTATTGACATCTTCAGTCAATAAGCCACCTTCTAAGCCTCATAAAATTGGTCTTAAAACATAGTTAATAATTTGATTTCAAATTATTTATAAAAATAATATCCATGTTTGTGCTTTTACAGGGTATGTACTACAGTCAAAGAAATACTTTCAATTATGTTTCTAATGTCTGAGTAGAAAGTTTGTGTGTTAAATGATTATTTGCATCATATGTGTTTAAATTAATAGTTTAGTAAAGCTATAGATTTTAATAACTACTTTTATTAAGTTCAACTATAACATATAAGATTTGTTTTTAATTTATAAATCTGCTAACTTTTGCAAAAATATTAAAATTTTTTTCATTTATTTTTTGATCATTGTTAAATTAAGTCAATTATATTGAAAGATTAAATCTTAAATGTACAACACCACTTACATGATTGATTAAATTTACATTTTAAACTATAGTCACAAAGTTTATATAGCTAAATCTCTTAGGATTTTAAATATCAAGAAGACAGATTCACAAATAAAATCTACCTATGCACTTAAACTCTACTTACAAATTAATATAAATATTTTTAGATATAATAATTCATATTATGGGTAAATCCAAGCACAGTTTGAAAATTCAAGATAATTGTCTTATACATTTAAAATTGTCAGAGGCCTGATATGATTGGCCCTTAAATACATCAGACATTTTAAGTATTTCAAATACTTAAATGCCAAACACAAAAATTATCACCATGCTTAGAAAACTGACCATTAAGCTTATATAAACACAATACTAATTTTCTGATTTGCTTTATATTTTTGTATTTATTTTTATGTCTTCCAATTATTACAAATCAATCAATCGTACAAGGGGTCTTCAAAAAGTTCATGGAAAATGCATATGATGAAAAAACTAGGCATGAACTTATAAATGATTTTGCACCAAAATAAGCTGATACTGTGATAACATGTCTGAACAGGATTGAGTTTGAAGTACTAAGAAGGGTATGTCATCAGTTTGAAAAGAGACCATATCAAAGCAAGATGAATTCTGTTAAAATTGAAGCAAGAACAAACATCAAATTTATAATGAAGCTTGAGTCAAAGGATGGTGACATTATTGATAAAAAGTTTGTGGGGACAAGTTCCTCAAGGAAATCAGTAGTTTACAAATGATAGATAGCACATTTTCAGAGGGATGAGATAATGATGAAGATGAAGGCTGCAATGGCAGACCATCCACATCAATTTACGATGAAAAATTTCATCCTGTTTGCATCCTAATTGAAGAGGGCTGACGATTAGCAGAAACAAGAGTTAACACCATAAACATCTCAATTGGTTCCGTTTACACAATTCTGACTGAAAAATTGAACCAACTTGGTGGGGTGTGGTGGCTCACACCTGTAATCCCAGCATTTTAGGAGACCGAGGTGGGCGGATCACAAGGTCAGGAGACGGAGTCCATCCTAGCTAACATGGTGAAATCCTGTCTCTACTAAAAATACAAAAAAATTAGCCAGGCATGGTGGTGGGTGCATGTAGTCCCAACTCCTCGGGAGGCCGAGGCAGGAGGATGGCATGAACCTGGGAGCCGGAGCTTGCAGTGAGCCCAGATCGCGCTGCCACTGCACTCCAGCCTGGGTGACAGAGCAAGATTCCATCTCAAAAAAAAAAAAAATTGCACTAACTTTCCACTTGATGGGCGCCAAAACCATTGCACTCAGATCAGTTGAAGACAAGAAGTGAGCTTTCAAGGGAAATTTTAAACAAATGGGATCAAGAACTTAAAACATTTCTTTAGGGAATTGTTACAGGGCATAAAACATGGCTTTGCTGGTATGATCCTAAAGACAAAAGACAATCAAAGCAATAGCTACTAAGAGGTGGAAGTGGTCCAGTCAAAGTAAAAGCAGCCCAGCCAGGAACAAAGATCATGACAACAGTTTTTTGAGGTACTCAAGGCGTTTTGCTTGTTGAATATCTGCAGGGCCAAAAAACAATAGCATCTGCTTATTATGAGAATGTTTTGAGAAAGTTAGCCAAAGCTTTAGCAGAAATTTCCTGGGAAAGCTTCACCAGAGAGTCTTTCTCCACCATGACAATGCTCCTGCTCATTCCTCTCATTAAACAAGGGCATTTTTGTGAGAGTTTTGATGGGAAATCGTAGGCATTCACCTTGTTTCCTTCTGACTTATTTCCTTCTGCCTTCTTTTTGTTTCCTAATCTGAAAAAAATATTTGAAGGGCACCCATTTTTCTTCAGTTAATAATGTAAAAAAGACTGCACTGACATGGTTAAATTGCCGGACTCTCAGTTCCAAGGATGAACTGGTATCAACTGCTTGTAAAAGTGTGTTAAACTTGATGGAGCTTATATTGAGAGATAAAATTTATATTTTTTGTTTTTATCTTTAAATTCAAAATTTCCATGAACTTTCTGAAGTCCCCTCATACAAACAAAAGCATTGAAATTAAGATCTAAAACTGGCTAAAGTTTTTTGGTCTCAAACTTAGTTCCAAGACAATTCCAATTTGGGTAATGGCCCAAGATTCTGGACAAGCATATGGGATCTGGGTTTGATTACTGGATGATTCCACTGGAGCTAGAGGTTAAAATGGTTAATGAGCACAAACGCTCATTTACATAAAAGGAATTCGTTCAAATGTTTGTTAGCAGCGTGGGTTGACTACTGTTAACCACAATGTAGTTTTCAAACTAGCTGAAGGAGAGGACCTGAAATGTACCCAACACATAGAAATGATAAATATTCAGGTGATGGATACCTTAAATACCCTGACTTGATCATTATACATTCTATGCATATAACATAATTTTACGTGTACCCTGTAAATATGTTAAACTATAATGTAAATAAATAAAAATAATGGGTATTTTGGGAAATAATTATATCTGTATTGAAGGAAACCAGGGAAAGTGAAAATTTAAAAGTCATGCTCTTTAGCTTGGATTTTGTAAATTTTTTGTTTGTTTGTTTGTTTGAGATGGAGTCTCACTCTGTTGCCTAGGTTAGAGGGCAGTGGCGCTATCTTGACTCACTTCGAGCTCTGCCTCCCGGGTTCATGTCATTCTCCTGCCTCAGCCTCCCAAGTAGCTGGGACTACAGGCGTCCGCCACCATGCCCGGCTATTTTTTTTTTTTTGTATTTTTAGTAGAGACAGAGTTTCATCTTGTTAGCCAGGATGGTCTCGATTTCCTGACCTTGTGATCCACCTGCCTCGGCCTCCGGGACTACAGGCATGAGCCATTGCGCCTGGCCCGTATTTAAATTTTTGATACAGTGAATGAAGTGTTCCCTGAATAACTTTAAAAACTCACCCTCCTTGTATTTTCATTTTAACCTTTTTTGATCTTTTAACCTTATTTGGAAGATGGAATTCTGCACCCTACAACTACTTGCACCATACATTTCCTTGCTGTCAGATTGCAATTCATAAAATTTATACTCCATATCCTAGTAATAAAACTTATTTTTCTGCTCAAGGAAAAGGTAATGGAGTTTCGTTTGCTTTTTGTATTTTACTTTGTTCTCTGTTCAGCTGATTATCATTTTATACTTACTGGACTAAATTGCTAATCCTGTGGAACAAATTACTCTTGAAATTAGTAACATAACCAGTTGCTTATTATAACCATTATTTCCCTAAAGTTTTGTGAGCCAGGGATTTGAAAAGGGTCCAGCTGTTGGCTGTGCCTGCAGTTATTATCAGGTCTGACAAGGTTGGGGGTCCAACGCAGCTCACTCACATTACTGGCAGGTGATGCTGGTTGTTGGCTGGGCCTTCAGCAGGGGTGGTCCACTAGAGAGCCTACATACATATGGCCTTCCATATGGTGGCTCACAGGAAGGTAGCCTTAGATTAGTTGAATTTTTTGTATGTTGGCTCCAGCATGAGTGGTCCAGCAGGTAAGGTGGAAGCTGCATTTCTTTTATAACCTAGCCTAGGAAGTTGTATAATTTTGTTTTCCTCTGTGAGCTCTTGGTTGAAATAGCCACAGTTCATACAGATTCAAGAGGAAAGCATTGTCTCCCATTCTAGATAAGAAAAGTGTCAAAGCCATTGTTGTTATTTAAAACAAAATTTCACACATATTTACTGACAAATTGAAGTAACTTGAATTGCCCCCCCATATTATGACTTATCCAATCCTAAAATTATTATCTTGTTATATGGCCTTTTTCATTGAAGCCAAAGTTCAAGACAACTTTTTCTTTTGTGTGTGTGTGTGAACTGTTTCATTCATTAAATTTATTACATAATTTTGTGCACCATAAGTTAAATTGGTAGTTCTAATTGAAGTGGTAAATTGTTATTTGCAATGAAAGAGAGGAAATTCATTTTGATTCACTCTTATAATGCTTTTACATTTAAGAGCATTTTTATTTTATGGCATTATTTTAATAAAATGTTTTCTTACCACTAGAAATAAGACATTCTTTAATTGGTCAATAAAACTTTAAGGGTCTTGTTACAGATGTCACAAATAGAATTTATCAAAGGCACTTCTCTCATCAAGAAAGTAGGAGATTGCTTGAACATAAGATACATCAAATCAGGCAAGTAACAATACAAATCAAGTATTCTACAACTTATAAACCAAGACAGAGGCTTATAAAAATAAAATAGATCATTTTTAATACTAATGCTCTGATTTGTAATGGTTGTGCTATTTTTAACATGTAAATTACTTTTAACCAGAAGAGTTTGTCCAGAAAGAGAATGTTTTTCCACAATTTCTAATAGCTCTAGACAGATTCTCATGCTCTTGCTGAATTACAAGAAACCTTTGCTAGAAGTAGGTGGCACAATGGGAATCTGTGGCTATGATTACATTCCTGTTCATCACCACTGTTTCTACCACCTCCCAAACCTCTCCCCTTGTGGCAGTTTCCTGAATTGCTGTCATCCTTAAACCATTGTTTAAAATGACTTTTTATTTTGAGATTTAAATGAGTTTCAAATAAAGTTATTTAATAGTAGATTTACGTACAACTAGAGAAACAATTTAAAGATTATCCTTCACTCAGTTTTCCCCAGTGGTAACATCTGGTTATAGTACAGTAGAGTGTGAAATCAAAACCAGGACATTTACATTGGTACTGTCTGCCAAACTTTTTCAGATTACATCAAACTTACATGCACTTGTGTTTGTGTGTGTGTGCTGTATTCAGTTCAGTGTAAATTTATCACATGTGTAGGTTCATTTTTTTCACCACAGTTAAGATACAGGAAAGTTCTTTTACCACAAACATCACCATTATTGTTCTTTTGTTAGCACACCCTCCTACACTTTCCACACGTATTTACTATTAGATTCAACGCACATATAGGCTGAGTGTGGTGACTCACACCTGTAATCCCAGCACTTTGGGAGGCCAAGGTAGGCGGATCACTTAAGGCCAGGAGTTTGGGACCAGCCTGACCAACGTGGCAAAATCCCGTCTCTACTAAAAATACAGAAAAATTAGCCAGACATGGTGGTACATGCCTGTGATCTCAGCTACTCAAGAAACTGAGGCAGGAGAATTGCTTGAACCTGGGAGGTGAGATTGCAGTGCACTGAGATCACACCACTTCATTCCATCCTGGACATCAGAGCAAAACTCTATCTTTAAAAAAAAAAAAAACAAAAAAACAAAAAAACTCAATAACAATTTAGTAAACATAATTATACAGTTAAAATATAGGAAAAAGAGGACTATAGAAACTACAGATTTTTAATTGAAACTGTTCTTAGAAATGATTAGCACACAAAATCACGTTTACACACTTGTAACTGTTTGTTGTTCCACAATTGTAACTAAAGAAAAATTTAGAAAGGAAATAGCAATTCCCCCATGAAATTCCTATATGAATAATTGGAATGAGCATCGTATATATTAAAGTGTAAAGTTTTAAATGTGACCAAATAGTCTCTTCTTACTTGTTAACTTATATAATCTAATCCTTTTTTATGTGTTGTTTTAATAGCATTCATAGTAGAGCAATCATCTTGCAATGGTGTATCAATGGGAATGAAAAAAGAGATTTTTAAGGCAATCTCAGCAATCTCAGGATATTTATTGTTTTTTATTCAATAAGGCAAGTGATGCTGTATTTTCCAAATGCATCTTAAATCCTTTATCACTAGCTTTTTTCAACAATTTATCCTTTAAAACCTTACTTAAATTTAAATTACCTTTAGTTGAATGAAATGAATTTGGATCTATAATTTCATATGTTTGGATCTTCTTTTGATAAAATAATATATTTTTAAATTTGCAAGTTATCTGTGATATCTTTTATAAGCTAAAATATCATCTACTCCATGTCCATCACCTACTTCACTGATAATTATACAGAATCTCTGTTCATCCAAAGATCTAACTTTTGTTTTAGTTCTTCAGTCCTTTCTAACATTAATAATAATTTTGATGCATTCATTGTTTATGTGGGTGTATTAAAACTTTTTTAAAATTCCTAAGACATCAGACAAGTAAACAAGTGTTCCAGAACAATTCACATATTTAACAATTTGAACAAAATTGAAACTCATATTTAGATATGCTAAATTTGTTTCACGATTCAAACATCCTCCACCAAACTTTTTTCTTGAGCATGCCATGACAGCTATTTATAAGCAGCTTATATGTTATTACATAATAAGCATAATTTTTAGTTTAATGTATTAGGCCTTATGTAAATCACAAGTTTTACTGTGCTATGAAACATACTGTTTAGTAGAGCTGACATTCATCAGACTTTCTTGATGAAAGAAGTAATGAGTTAATTTACATCTGCTAGAGTCTTTTTAATCTGAGTTTCTACTCTGAAATGTTTTTCTGCCATTGGAAGTTACTTCTGTTCAAAACTTAAACTTCAAACCATGTTGACTGAAATTTAAAACATACCTTGATGCCACAACAATGTCAAATTGTTAAAGTATGTAAAGTATGTACTCTCGATTTCTGAATTCAGCTTGCAGATGGGTTTCAATTGTGTGTTTGTGCATACCACCATTGGTCTGTGAAACACACTTGGAATAACACTGTGTTAGATCCTTTTTCAGCTTAATAATTATGGTTTACTTGCCCCGGAAGAGTCAAGACTAAACTTTCCCACTTATATTCTTGAAGAATCAGCATTTCTGAAGGCCATAAATATTAGATTTTTAAAATACATAGGTATATATTTTTAAACTTTCTAAGATTATTAATTTGAGAGAAAATAACTTTTGCACTTTTCAATATAATAAAAAATGATTAGAAAAGTTTAAATATCACCCACCTATCAAATAGCTCTTCCTTTCATTTACAAACAGAATAACATGTCTATAACATGTCTGAGATGACTAGAAATATTTTCCTAAAATTTCAGTATCTATATGTTCATCTAGCTTTCCTCTGCTTTTTATTTTGGTATATTTCACCAGTGTCAGTATTCTGATTAGTTTCCACTGGTATAAAATAAAATGGATCCACACATCATCTGTTAGATATGATTCTTTTATGTGCTGCTCTTTTTCTCAGACTTGACACAACTTAAAAGTTGTCCAGGAAAGTGAACCCCTTTTCAATTCAGTGTTAGTCAAGTACAAATGGGTTGTATGTACAATAAATTCTGCTAGTATTCTTGGGTATATAAGCTCTTAGTTTCAGGAATTTTTTTAAAGTTAGGATCATAATACAAATTTATAGTTGCATTTTTGTAATTATGTAGCCTTTGCATTTTTAGAGCCACACTGAATGACTTGTGGAACTACTGTTTACATGTTTTTCTGAGCTGTGTATTTTCATTTGTACACAAACTAAAAAAGAAAACTGAACTATAAACTATTCTCCATATCTAATTTCTGAATTTCCTTCTTTCTACATAACTAGAAAGCATATTTTAAAATGCATTTATGATACACATTTTATCCAAAGAATAATTTCCTTGGCTAGATTTGGAGAACTACATTACCTTTTTTGAGACTTCTCAGACACAGCAGTAAAATCTTTAACTGAAGAAGTTTGATAGCTTAGTGTCAATCAGGATACACCAGTAGTAAATTTGAACAACATATATGTAAATGCCAAAATATTTAAAATCATACTGATTACATTTCACATGGAAGGAAAATCACCTCAATTTTGCATTTTATGCCAGCAGGAAACACTATATCCATACCATTATTATGTATTCATCTTAAAGCTTCCCACATTGAAAATGATACATATTTACTTATTGAATGGCAAATCTGTTCATAGTATGGAAAACTAACTGTATGAATATAACATCAGAATTTGAGGTCTTTTGTAGTTTAAATTTATTCTGTGAAACATTTCTGCTTATGTATGCAGATAGGCTAATAGTGTTGCTACTGTCATTAACCCAGAGTCACTTCCAAAATGCTAGGCTGAGAGATTATTTTCTATGATTACAGTCTTGGGTTTCCAGTTATGTGGCCTATTTTTGAGCATAATGCCATTTTTCTGGACTCTTCACAAAACAAAAAGATTTTGTTGAAATAAATTAACTCTGTGGTTGATTGCCTCCCAACTCCATATTCTCTCAACTGCAACTCCTATTTTCCAAAGCACAATGCATTGCTCCAGATCATGCCCTAGTAAGTCACTGACTTATCTTTCAAGGCACTTGCCTCCCAGCAGTTCACTGGGTGGCACATCTCTGTTCCTCATTGATTCTTTTCACACAACCAGCCTAGCAAATCTGAATTCAAATGAGCAGAACATCAGTGCTAATGAATTGTTACTCTGCAACACTTTGCTGTTTTTCAATCCTTCCATTCATAGTAACAGTATGTATGAGGTGTTAGTAAAATTAGCTAGATTCTGAACACAATTTCAGACACATTTTCAATTAACATTCATATTCCATTAAGATTCCTTTTTTGGAATTTGGTTTTTTAAAGCTTGGCTTCATCTGGGATACATCCCTCATTGATGTATCTATGTACATGCATATGTGTATCTATATCATCTATTTATATCTATATATAATCATGACACCTAAAGTGTTTTTGGTTTTCTCCATCTGAGTTTTGTCAGAAGCATTGCTGATCATCACCAGGTGTGGATGTGGGTTTGGGAGCTATCCTTACCTCTTTTTAATTCTTAACTACACATCCCTACCCTGTCTTGTTTTTACTTATTTTGCTTCTCAAATTACTCTCATTTTTAGCTTATTGCATTTCATCCCTTCAATAACTCCCAGTTTCACTTAGTAAAAGCTGAAGTCCTTAAATGACTTACATGGTCTGGAGAGATGCCCTCTTCTCTGTGACCTTACCAGATTGGCCACTTTTTGAATAAAAGTCTTGCTTTTACTCAAACACACCTGCACACTCCCACTAAGTGCTGGCTTTCCTTTCTACCTGGAAAACTCTTTTCCCAGATGCTTCCATGGCCGCGTCATCTGTGTCAAGTTTTTTACCCAAATGACACTTTTAAAATGAAATCTTCCTACCCACGCATTACAGTCTTCACCCACCAGTGACCTCAATCATCTGTCTCCCTTACATGTTCTACTTTTTGCCACAGCATTTATCATTTTTCTAATATACTATATACTTCCTTATTTATGACGTTTACCATTAGTTCTTATCCCTACCTTCACTCCTGCCTTCCCAGCTAGAATGGAAGTCCACAAAGATAGGGTTTCTGTCTCTTTCATTCACTAGTACATCCTGGTTACCTTGAGCAGTGCCTAACAAAAGCAAAGGTGCTCATCAAGTAAATGTTGAATAAATAAGTGAATGGGCCATACCTAAACGGATAAGCAAATTGTGAATATCCCCCCAAAGCGATTAAGATGTTAATTCCCCACAGAAAAGATTCATAGATTCAATACAAGCTGAAATTATAATCAAGCAGACATTTTGTAGAAATTGGAAAGCCTAATGTAATATTCATATAGAAATATAAAGAACCTAGCCTAGTCAAAGTATCTGAAAAACAAATAAACACAAAACTGTGGGAAGACTAAGCCTCTCTAATTGCAAGACTTATAAAGGGCTATAGTCACTAAGAATGTTTTACATTGTCTTAAAGACAGACAAATAGATGCTGGGCATCATGACTTACACCTGTAATCCCAAGGCTTTGGGAGGCCCAGGTGGGATGATCACTTGAGCCCAGGAGTTAGAGGCTGCAGTGAGCTATAATTGCTCCACTGCACTTCAGCCTAGCTGACAGAGAAAGATCCTGAGAGAAAGAGAGAAATAGATTAATGAACCAGAATAGAAGGTCCAGAAAGAGATTAACATACGCATGAACCACTGATTTTCAAAAGCTTAAAAGCAATTAATAGGTGAAAGAATAGGCTTTTCACCAAATGGCAGTGGAATAATTGGAAATTAATATGCAAAAAGTGAATTTTGGTCTATGTATTGCATCATACACAAAAATTAATTCAAAATGAACTGTTGTCCTAAAAGTACAAAACTTCTAAAAGAAAGAATGGGAGACTATCTTTGTGACATTTACTTTGGCAAAAATTTGTTAGATATAACACCAAAAGTAAGATTCATAAAATAAAAGTTGATGAATTTGTCTTCATTAAAATTAAAAACTCTACTATTTTAAAGACTATATTTAGAAAATGAAAATAAAAGAAGCCACAGAGACTGAAAGAAAATGTTTTCAAATTATATATCCCTTATCAGATATAATAAAACAGTCAAATTAAAAAATAAGCAAAAGACAGCAATGAACACCTTAATGAAGAAAATACATAAACAGTGAATGAACACAAAAAAAGATTCTTTATATTAGTTATTAGTAAAATGCACATTCAAACCACAATGAGATCTATCATTTGTACTTATTAGAATGTTTAAAGTGAAAAAGATTGATTATATCAGGTGTTGGCAAAGATACGGTGGAATTTGGACTCTCCTATAGTGCTGGTGCCCAGTAAAAGGGTGCAACCACTTTCTTAAAGTTTGGCTACTTCTTAGAGTTAAATGTTCATCTGCCCTGTGATAAGTCATTTTACTCAAGGTTATTAACTCAGAGGAATAAAAACGTGTGTTCATATAAATGCTATGACACAAATGTTTATAGAAGCTTTATTTGAAATAGTCTAAAACTGTAAATAACACCCATTAATAGATGAATGAGTAAACAAATTGTGGTGTATCCAGACAATGAAATACTATTAAGCCCTAAAAAAGAGTAACTATTAATACATACAACAACATGGATATATATCTACATAAGTACACGAAGTGAAGAAAGCCAGACAAGAAAAGGCACATATTGTGTGATTCTGTTTATATAAAATTATAGTAGATATAATAAATCCACAGTACAGATGTAGCCTGTGGACAGAAGTTGAGGGGAGGGAAGGGGAGATTACCAAGGGGTTGGAGTATACTTTTGAGAGTAATATGTTCACTACCTTGATTGACATTGTAAGTGTATACATATGTCAAAACTTATAGAATGTATGCTTTATATATATGCAGTTGGTTTTATGCCAATTAGTCTCAAAGATGTTAAAAAATTGACTACTTTATTCTATTTGATGGTTTAGCAAAGCTTCAACTGATTTCAGTTTTTTAAAATTGTCAACCTTCCTCAATGGTAATGTAATTTGGGATATTAAATTTGTAATATTAAAATTAAGTGTTCTGTCTTTCCTTTTTCTATAAATTATTATTATTAACTGTCTTTTAAATTTTGATATTTCTAATAATTTTCAAGTAAGTTTTTGATATTTCTATTTATATATGTTATATAATTGAGTTATTGTACCATAATTACTTTCCTAAAACCATTCCTTGGGAGATCTTTGTTTTAATATTTTACTTTATAATCTCTTCTTTTGATCTAAGTAATATCATCAGGCATTTCTCAATTGCTTTTATAACTTGCCTTCATTATTCTTTGATAAAATTAATGTTCATAGAAGTTAAATCATAAATACAATTAAAAGCAAATAAAAGTGTGCAAAGTACAAGGCAGATAAGAGTGTAGTACCTAAAACAATCTTACAAATCAGCAAGAAAATGGAGAAAAAGTATGATATGCACTGAGAAGAAAAACATATATGCATTTAAAAAATAATTCTAAACATCAAAGAAATGCAAATTAAAATCAGATTAATGTGAAGAAGACATTCCCACACAGTGATGCTAGGATTTAGAATGGAACAATCCACCTACAAAGGAATTTAGCATTGGTATGCTAATCTAAAACTTGATCTAATTACTTATAAAAACATTAATGTCATGTTTAGGAGATAAACAGGAGAAAATGGAGCATTGTAAAGTTGTGTGCTCAGAAAATTTGGGACAAGGCATATTTCCTATTACAATCAGTGACGGGTATAATATTTTATGTATTTAATACAAATATATGATACGCAATTAAAATCGCCCTTAATTGTAATTTTCCATTGAATGGTTATTTGTATCATCTCTGCCTTTGTAACTATCCAACATATACCTGTTATCAATTAATTCTACCTTGAAGAATCTTCCCAGAAAATTATAATTTTTAAATTATTTGTGATTTATTTTATATCAACTTATCTTCATTTCAGTGTAATATCAGCTCATGGATTTTCATTCTTATTTCATACATACCACATTTCCTTGCGTTTTCTTTTCAGAACAGCAAATATCTTCCTGAAACTTCTTTTCTGGTTACCACAGTAGAATATTTTTAGAGGTGTTTACTTTTTAAAAATATTCAGATGATTATATGACTCCCCTCCCCACTTTTGCTTATTTTTCATCCACCATGAGGAATCTTTTCTTGCTTTAATTACACTACATGAGATGAGCTCCCACAAGATTCAGTTTTGGTAAATAGGTAAGGGGTTGGAATATACTTGCCTTGCTTCTCTGTTGTCTGGATGGCAAGACTGGTGAGAAGATTGATTGGCTGCATTTTTCCCTCGGACCCACAGCTAGAGAGTTTAGGTTGACATGTTCAACTGTCAGTCTAATAATACTGAATTATTTCTGGGAAATACTCCCCTTGGAAATGTTTTCCTTCCTCTTAGTTACTCTGAAAAGACACTATGACAAAAAACCGTCAAAATCTTCAGTTCTCCAAACTCTGGGTCACTAGGGTTCCTTTCTCAAAGTTATCACACTTGAATTTTGGGACTATTTATCCCAAAAAGCAGGGTAATATTATCAACACTTCTTCTCCATCACCCATCCTCTCCAGCACCCATTTTCTCATCCTGCCCAGTTTGTTCTAGGCTTGTTGGCTTTGAAGACTAGTTATTTAAGAACTAATGCAGAAAGGGGATGGAGAAAGATGCTCTGCCTCAAAAATAATTCATTAAGAAAACAACTGCCTTGTTTTTCTGATTGGTATACATTCCAGATCTAAAGCAGGAGGCAACTTGCCATTTTGTGAATCTGTGTCATTAGACTGTATATTACTGAAGCAAAGTTAGGATTTGCTATAACCAGTGCTAGTTTTCTAGTAACAAGTAAATATTCTCTCAAAATTCTGGAATAATTTGTCTGGAATTAGTTGTCTGAGTTTTTAAGGGTTTTAAGGCTTCACATTTTCTATGTCATTTAAAACATTTTAGGAATCTGAAAGAGATAAGGCAGATGACATTTAAGCTTAAAAAATAAATCTTATGATCTAGACTTGCCTCACTTATTTTGAGATACATTCCCAGAATTTTACAGCAACCTTTTCTCTTAGATCCAAGTTGTGAGAGTAGAATGCTCATTGTGATCTCTCTTCTAAACTTAGTAGCAAATAAGGTCTGAAGTCTGCAGACAATTTAGCCATGTTGTTTCAAAGCTGTTGTACTGGGAAAATTTG
Organism: Trachypithecus francoisi; assembly: GCF_009764315.1. Lineage (NCBI taxonomy): Eukaryota > Metazoa > Chordata > Mammalia > Primates > Cercopithecidae > Trachypithecus > Trachypithecus francoisi. The sequence continues at coordinate 134,832,818 of NW_022681454.1, read as the reverse complement.
TGGCCATCCAAATATGTAAAAAATGTGTGCTCAACAAATTAAACAGCAATGGTATTTTAGAACACTAAATACCATCTCAAGTGGGTAGGTATAATCATAATGAAACATTTTGCAATGTGTGCTTGATATTTTAATATGTGTAGAAAAAATAAGTTATAGCTCAACTTGATTACTCCAACACAGAGATTAAATTAGGGTACTGAACTTGCATTTGAGACCCTGAAACTACATGAGTTCAGCAACTGCTTTGTTTGTAAGTCCTTAATAAAGATGCATAAAATTTCCAGTGGTATAAAGAACATAATTTCTGACCTTGGGAAATTTGCAATCTGATGGATATTCCAACCTTCTGATGTTATGCAGACCAATAACTCAACATATTTTTTAAAAAAGGAAAGTCATAAACATAACTGATCCTTGCAATGAGGATTTTTTTTTTATTCAGCACAGATGAAAGCTGCAACAAACAGAGAGAGAAAGGAAATGGTATATTTTTCTGTAAGTGGTAAATGACTTGAAAAAACGTATACATACAAAGTTTCATCAAATCAATGTTTTTTTTTTTTTTTTTTTTTTTTTGAGACGGCGTCTCACTCTGTCGCCCAGGATGGAGTGCAGTGGCTGGATCCCAGCTCACTGCAACCTCCGCCTCCCAGGTTTACGCCATTCTCCTGCCTCAGCCTCCCGAGTAGCTGGGACTACAGGAGCCCGCCACCTTGCCCGGCTAGGTTTTTGTATTTTTTTTAGTAGAGACGGGGGTTTCACCGTGTTAGCCAGGATGGTCTCGATCTCCTGACCTCGTGATCCGCCCGTCTCGGCCTCCCAAAGTGCTGGGATTACAGGCTTGAGCCACCGCGCCCGGCCCAAATCAATATTTTAAATGACTTTAATTTGTTTTAGAAGTTTCCTTTCAGTTATAGCCTACCGACTACATTAAACTTCCAAATGCCAAAGAGCTCATGATACTTAATACATAGTTTGAGTGATTAAATGGGGGCATATAAAATGCTATTAATTTAGAGTAACAACCATTATTTCCTTTCCTTTAAAAAGGTTTTCTATGAAAGAGATTTCCGAAAATTTTTTAAGCCTTTGTGAAACTTCAAAAATGTATACAGGTAAATAAACTCTTCCTTTTATGCATTGATTTAAAAATAGGCAATTGACTAGTGCTTTAAAAATCATTCTTTGGTTCATTACTAATCTCTTAATGTCTAGTAATCTTACTGCTTTCCAGCTACTCAGTAAAATCTATTAGAGGTTGCTATGGATCTTTGTAAGGTGGGTCTTTTGCTTTGTAAATGCTAGAAGCAGGTAACAGGCTGCCCGGTAACAGGCTAAGAATCTAGGACGGAACACAATATGAGTTTCAACATGCTAGATTAATCCTGTTTGCCCTTACATGTCAGCTCTCTACACTTTTTTGCCCTGTTCTCTGACCCTAGAAGGTTAAGTGAGGTGAACAACATTACTGGTTCCTAATAGGCTTTGGCCAATGGAGAATGCAAGCAGCATACTGTAAGAAGCGGGGAGTGGGGGATGGATGCTGTGTCCTTTGAGACAAGATTACAACTCCTCGCAAGGCAGCTCTTCTTTGAAACTGTAGCATCCTCCCCTCCTCTGGCCTAGCCGTGGAGGCATGGAGACAGCCCTGGGGTTCTACCTTATCCCTAATGGTTTTTCTACGGTACACCCTGTATACTTGTTTATGAAAACTCTGTTAAATCCTTTTAGAATAATACTGATTTGAATATTAAATCTGTTTTGTATTGGGCCCCCATGAGAAGGTTTTGAGTGGTACTTGTGAAAACTTGGAAATATAAGAATGCATAATCTGCTTTATTCAATGTAGACAATGTTTGTTATCACCTCAGATTTTTAGAGAACATTGATTAATCTTCTCTGAATACCTATGTTTATCCTAGTTTTCAGTTGTGAAGGTATAGAAGAAAGAAAAATATAGTTACTGACTTTAATTGAAACTAAGTACTGATGAAGACAATAACAAAATTGCTAACTAGGAAAACATAAAGAACTTAATTGCTAAAATCAACATTTCACAAAATTTTAATTGGTCTTAATATTTAAGGTAGATATTTTATAAACTATTAATTATAATATCTTTCAATGAAATATCATTTTCAACATGCAGACAGAGGAACAAATGATTTCTCCTCCATTATTCTAAGCAAACTGAGCCTTCTTTGGCAGTAACAATGACATCATTTGGATCACAATTGAAATAAGAGAGTGCCTATTTCTTACTTTTATGCTCTTGACTAGAGCACTAAAGCATCATCTTTCTGAAAAAGACTCAAACATGACAAGATAATTTTTAGAAAGCATCTAGGAAAATAATAAAAACACCTTTGAATTTTTGTTTAAATGTCTATAAAGCATTTATTTTTCCCCAAAGGAATGATGAAGAGACAAAAGAACCACTCATTCACTGCAGCTTTGTTTTCGCCTCTCTGTCTCTTTTCTACAAGTGGATTTATCAGAAAGAACGCAATGAACATGCATTGTGAAGTAAAATCTTTCAATGGGAAATTCTCATAGACATGTAAATTAATGGGAAAAAATCTCTCAATTTCAAATGCTTAACTTTGAATATTAAGGAAATGAAATTAGTTCTACTGCCTAAAATTGTTTCCTAAAAATAATACATTATATTAAAACTGATGATGATTATTATAAAATCCATTTTAACAATGCGTTGTAGGGACTTTTTATTTCTGTGTAAGCCAAATTGCTTCACAATATTATTATCCATCAGATTTTTATTTTAAGAATGTCACTGAGTTTGGGCTGTATAAATCAATTATATTTGTGATCTTGAAGTAAACACAGCCCACATTAATCTTTTAGTTACTTGGTTTTTTCTGTTTTTGTTTTTTTTTTTTCTTTTCTTTTGAGATGGGAGTCTTCCTCTGTCACCCAGGCTGGAGTGCAGTGGTGCAATCTCGGCTCACTGCAAGTTCCACCCCTCAGGTTCATGCCATTCTCCTGCCACAGTCTCCTAAGTAGCTGGGACTACAGGTGCCCACCACCACCCCTGGCTACTTTTTTTTGTATTTTTAGTAGAGACGGGTTTTCACCGTGTTAGCCAGGATAGTCTCGATCTCCTGACCTTGTGATCAGCCTGCCTCGGCCTCCCAAAGTGCTGGGATTACAGGTGTGAGCCACGGTGCCCGGCCTTGGTTTTTTCTTAACACTTATGCAAGATCCTCTATACATCACGTGCATTTGCTTATTGCTGCCTTCAACTTTTTGATTCCTACAAGAAAAATGTCATCTCTATATCAGGATTATGAGTGTTTTTGGTTCATGGACTGTGTCATATACTTCTTTAGGATTTTCTAAAGTTCATATTATAGAGTTATGCACCCATTATAAATGTTTGTGGATAGAGTTCAATGAATACAGCTATTCTGTAGCTTATGCTAAATTGTCTGATTATAGAAGTTCTATGAACATAAGAATAGTTATTTGGGCCGGGCGCGGTGGCTCAAGCCTGTAATCCCAGTACTTTGGGAGGCCGAGACGGGCGGATCACGAGGTCAGGAGATCGAGACCATCCTGGCTAACATGGTGAAACCCCGTCTCTACTAAAAAAAATACAAAAAAAAAAAACTAGCCGGGTGAGGTGGCGGGCGCCTGTAGTCCCAGCTACTTGGGAGGCTGAGGCAGGAGAATGGCGTAAACCTGGGAGGCGGAGCTTGCAGTGAGCTGAGATCCCGCCACTGCACTCCAGCCTGGGTGACAGAGCGAGACTCCGTCTCAAAAAAAAAAAAAAAAAAAAAAAAAAAAAAAAAAAAAAAAAAAAAAGAATAGTTATTTGAAACAAGCTTTAAAAACATAGAGGTTTAGTCTTGAAAGAGACCTTTCCAGGGCTGGACCTGGTAGCTCATGCCTGTAATTCCAGCACTTTGGGAGGCTGAGGCAGTTGGATCACCTCAGGTCAGGAGTTCGAGATCAGCCTGGCCAACCTGGCAAAATCTGATCTCTACGAAAAATACAAAAATTAGCTGGGTGTGGTGGTGTGTGCCTGTAGTCTCAGCTACTTCAGAGGCTGAAGCATGAGAATAGCTTGAACCTGAGAGGCAGAGGTGACAGTGAGCCAAGATCGCACCACTGCACTCCAGCCTGGGTGACAGAGCGAGACTCCGTCTCAAAAAAAAAAAAAAAAAAAAAAAAAAAAAAAAAAAAAAAAAAAAAAAGAATAGTTATTTGAAACAAGCTTTAAAAACATAGAGGTTTAGTCTTGAAAGAGACCTTTCCAGGGCTGGACCTGGTAGCTCATGCCTGTAATTCCAGCACTTTGGGAGGCTGAGGCAGTTGGATCACCTCAGGTCAGGAGTTCGAGATCAGCCTGGCCAACCTGGCAAAATCTGATCTCTACGAAAAATACAAAAATTAGCTGGGTGTGGTGGTGTGTGCCTGTAGTCTCAGCTACTTCAGAGGCTGAAGCATGAGAATAGCTTGAACCTGAGAGGCAGAGGTGACAGTGAGCCAAGATCGCACCACTGCACTCCAGCCTGGGGGAAAGAGTGAGACTCTGTCTCCAAAAAAAAAAGAGAGCTTTTCTATTTTACCGCTAAGCACCAGCCTCTTAACAAGTATTGAAATGCACGTTATACAGCCAACTTTATTTTAAGCAGTTTTAATGCAAAGATAATATACAAATAGATCCAAATCAGTTTATGTTATACATTGAAAAATACAGTAGACACTTTTAGGCATTTTAGATTTCTCACATTTAAACATTCGCACTGGTTAGGAGGACCCCTCATGGACTAAGGAGCTTTGAGAGTCAAGATTTCACTGCCCACCAAATTGAAGCTGTGAAAGTTAGTTTTTCCTTCTTCCAGTTGCTGGGGAGAAGGGACACAACTTGCTGAGACTTGAATCTTGAGGATTTAAAGCAAATATATAGGGAGGTTAATACATTATTTATGGCTTTGAGAACTTGAGGCACTGTGGTAGTGGAGACAGAGCATCCTAGCCAGAGTGTTCTAGAATCAGCCTGGTGTACTTTGCTAGTCTCCCTTGGATTTTGTTCATACCACAAGCACGCTTCTTTAAACTTCATTGATTCTCTGCATTCTTTTCAGGTGAAGTTATCTAGTCTTGGTTCAGTTGCTAATGAAATTGCCTTTGCAAAGATTATGAGTGACAGAAATGTAACATGGCTGACTCCATCTTGCATCTAACCTCAAAGGCTGGCTGTCTTTGCTCATTTCTAGGCATCTGCCAAGCTAACAATGGGTAGAATTTGATTTGTAGTTTAAGTTGAAGTAAGGATGACAATAGCCCCTCCCTAAAACTGATTCCCTCTCCATCTTTGTAAGATTAATGAAAGGCCATGAGATAAAGATTATGAGCAAGACTCCAATTCTTCTAAAATGTAGGCGTAATTTCTATAATCTCTTACTGCTCAGGAGTCATGTGGCCAGAAGTCACAAGATTTGTCACTTCTCCAATTGCTGTTATAGATAACATCACTGTTGTAAAACCTAAAATTTGTCTTTTAAGATAGTTTTTAGACTGACCCCACCTGGATTTGTGACTCATGACTCAACTGGTACTGTGGCTTCCAACCAGAAGTGGACTCAATGGATGAGGACTGTTTTCTACCCTCGTATGATTGCTTCCCTAACCAATCAGCAGCACCCGTTTCCTAGTCCCGTGCCCAACAAACTGTTCTTGAAAAACCCTAACCTCCAAGCCTTTGGGGAGATTGATTTGAGTGATAACTCCATCTCCCATGTTACTGGCCTCCCATAAAATTAAACTCTTTCTTTACTGCAATATCATGGTCTCTGTGAATTGATTTTGTCTGTGCAGTGGGAAGGAAGAACCAATCAGGCAATTACACTTAAAGTCAGAAACTATAACTGATGCACAGGTAAAAACCAAAATGTACGCAAAAATTTAGGAAGTTAAATGATAGTCATATAGCAATGTCTACAAGCAAAATAAAGGGTGACTGTGGGTTTTTATTTTCCTAGAAGATCCATGGAAGAGAAATACATATGTTGAAACTTGATGGATGAGTAAAACTTAAAAAGGCAGGGGTGAGAAAGGTGGAAATTCCAGGTCACATAAGCAACATTGCCAATGTCATGGAATCAGGAATGCATTATAAAGGGAAAATACCCATTTTTGGAGAATTAATTTTCAGTATTTCTTTTGAATCTCACTATAGTTTCCTTACATATTACTCTTGTTAATTTATCTAACATCCCCAAATAGTATTCATTGCCAAAGGCTGGTGATAAATAATGTTTGTGGTTTATAAATGTTTACACAATCAAATATCAACAGATTCCTGCATAAGTATGCACATGGATGACACATACACACATGTTCATATATTAACACTTTCTCACTGAATTTTTTGTACCCTATGTTTTGGGCCCATTCTTTTAATAGGTCTCCAGTTGCTGCCTGGTGTTGTTGCCATGATTGATGACTATTCCATGGCAAGCAGCTCTATGCCAACATAACCCCAGAGGCTAAGAGGCTGAAGAAAGAGGCTGACAAATCCAGTTTCTCAGAAAGAGACATTTAATAGGGATTTATGGACTGAAGCCACGCCTGGGGCAGCCGCAAGATGGTACTTCCCACATGATTATGCCAGACCAAGGGATTATATACCATAGGCAAAGGGTATGCATGCTTCAGAAGAGATATGTAAGACAATTGAAGCCATTTTATCCCCTTCAGGGATATGTGTCATAGACTATGTGTGTCAGACTACAATTTGCTCAAGAGCAGGATTTATGGCAAGTATGTGTTTATCGTAAGATTAAGGTGGTTTTGACCTAAGGGTAGAATTTACCAGTAAGTAGGTGCTGTTATTAGTAGACAAAGTAGAAATCTTAGAGGTATTTCTGTCACTGGGGTCAATCAGTAGTCAACATGGCAGATCAGCATAAAAGATAGAGGTCCTTTAGCCTCCACAGTGACCATGGGAGAAGGCAGGTTACATTGGTACTTAAGAAATATTTTGAGTCAACCCACTCTTGAAACCCTTACAGATGGCTAGGTCAAGAATATATTTCGTTAGTGAATTCAGGTAGTGTTTATGAAGGTTAAATAAAGATATAAATAAAGTGTAAATTTAAGTATATTTGGTTGGAACAAGTTACAGAAATTAAGATTTCAATTGCCCCATTTATATGTATTAATAAAAAGGTGTTTTTATCTTTTCTTTCTCCTATTTAGTTGATTATTCTACAAATACGTCTCAATTTTATTTAAAAACTGAGCATAAAAATAAAAATAAATGTCAGTCATTTTAGTCTATGAATAAGAATTAAAGGTTAAAATGTGGTTGAAACTGGATTAAAATAAACAAATGGTTGTGTTTAAAAATTCAGTTAGATTAACCACAATTTTTATTTTTTTAAAATATTCTAGTTACTGCTTTAGTGATAGATCAATGATAAATAGGAAGAGAACCCTGATTTCAGATGCCTGCATCTGAGAGAAAAGGACATTTTTACATTCCATTCTAGGAGAGAGAGTAAGCTTCATATAGGAATATAAATTGGAACTCACCTGTGTATTTAAGGTCAATATTTTTTTCACTATTTAATTGTAGGAAATTCTCAAGCATGTGTAACTAAAAAAATGCTGCCTCGAGAAAATCCCTCTTCGAGATTAGTATTTCTCCATTTAAAATTAGGAGGTAAATTACTTTTTATTGGAGTCATTAGACATCTTTTACAATTGTTTTCTTTAGGAAGGGAGAATTTAAATATTAAAAAAAGAATACTTTGTCTCTTGAATGCAGAACTGCCTCTGAACTCACATTTAATATATTGTCTATGCAAAACCACTATTTAATAATATCCTTTAATATATCACATTGTTTTAACGATAGCAGCTCTTTTATGGCAAGTTGCTATAAAGGGAGCTAGAGTAGTCCAGCACTCAAAACTCTTGGCATATATCACTGGTTCTTGTGCTTACCAGTTGTGTGACCTTTTAAAAGTACAGTAATCACGTCTAATGTATTTATATCTTAGAATCATTGCAGGATTACATATAATAATGAATATAAAATCCTAGGTGAACTGTGAAGTGTTACAAATAAAAGCAATTACTTTTTAAGTTTTAAAAAGGATACCCAGTAGAAAATGACAGAACATTTATCATTTAACAGTTTCTACTCTTTATAATCACTGACACTGGAAATCCTATAATTTCATAGTGGAGAAAGACAAGGTTATATGTTTGTCTTATGTACAACAAGATAGTTCCTTCATCCAGCAATAATTGTCATAGATTTTTCAGAGAAAGAAATAACTAAACAAGGATTTGCAAAACAGGTGGGTTAACCGTCAGTCCTGCCTGCCCAGACGTGTGCCCCGACCCTGGACAAAGTCAGCCTTGAGGAGGTGATTGTTTTTGCATTTGTGTCTATTTCTAAATTTCACATCATTGTCTGATATATTAGAAGTACCTAAGGCACTTTCTATAGATTAGGAATGAAGTATTAAAATTATCTATTTTTGTTATATTTTCTATGATATAAAATTGTTTATAATACAATTTGGAGATCTCTTAATTTCAGGCTTACTATTTGAGTGGGGATAAAGAAATTGATCTGATGACATTTTGTTCTATGGATTGACAACATAATGTCTATCTGTACTTTGACACATTTAAATTGTCATTTTTTTTTTTTTTTTTTTTTTGTTGAGACGGAGTTTCGCTCTGTCGCCCAGGCTGGAGTGCAGTGGCCGGATCTCAGCTCACTGCAAGCTCCGCCTCCCGGGTTTACGCCATTCTCCTGCCTCAGCCTCCCTAGTAGCTGGGACTACAGGCGCCCGCCACCTCGCCCGGCTAGTTTTCTGTATTTTTTAGTAGAGACGGGGTTTCACCGTGTTAGCCAGGGTGGTCTCGATCTCCTGACCTCGTGATCCGCCCGTCTCGGCCTCCCAAAGTGCTGGGATTACAGGCTTGAGCCACCGCGCCCGGCCTTTTTTTTTTTTTTTGAGACAGGGTTTCACTCCAGTTGCTTAGGCTGGAGCGCAATGGCGTGATCTTGGCTCACTGCAACCTCTGCCTCCTGGGTTTAAGAAGTTTTCTTGTCTCAGCTTCTGAAGTAGCTGGGACTAGGGTTTCTCCATGTTGCCCAGGCTGGTCTTCAACTCCTGGGTCCAAGCAATCTGTCTGCTTTGGCCTCTCAAAGTGCTGGGATTACAGGCATGAGCCATTGTGCCCAGCCTAAGCTATCAAATTATAATATTTTAATTACAAGCATAGTTATTTAGTTGTGTAAGATTATCAATATATGGTGACAGATATTCCTCTGGGAGCAAAACAGTCACTATAGTTCATTATTGATTACATAATGATGAATTTATTATTTCACCAAACTGATACAACAGTGGCTTCTGGTTTGTTACATTGTGTATCTTGAATTATACTGAACATTTGTCCTGCTCTACAGTATGTTTTGGGAAATCAGTCAGTACTGCTCAAAAGTTCAATGGATGTGAGGTCAAATTATCATGAATTAAATAAACATTTAGTAAGCACCACCTAAAGTGGATATATGTATGTGTCCTGTATTTAAAATATTCTACATAAATGCTCTTATATGAAAATCTTACAGAACATAAAATGATTCCTTGGCTTCAAATATATTATCTGCAGGATTTATTTTTTACTGTAAACTAGCCTACTACATTTTCAGACTAATACAATGTTAAACACAGACACAGCTTTCAACACATTATGCCTCTTCGTGTAGTGGTAAGAAACACACACATGTTATAATCACATCATTTTTGTGTATATTTTTACTGGAGTAATATGTTTAAGCTTAAAACCAAAATATATTTTAGTCCATTCTTCTTATTTCATAAAAGTGGCCACTTTTCATTCTGAAATCTGGATGAGATATTATAACGGAAAATGCCATCAATAATGAAGTATCTGTTTATCCATAGAAAAGAATAGCAAGGTGTCCCAAAATTCTGAGACTGAATTTTCATATTTGAACATATCTACTAAATGTCTCTTCTTGTTGCTGTTTCTAGCACACATACTTACATTTTAGTAATAAAAGAATCACAAAAATGCGTAATAGCAATTAGTTTAAGTATTTAACCAAGCAGCAAGACTGACATTTAATAAGTTCTTAATTATTAGGATGAGACAATATATCCTTTTGGTTGTTTTTCATAGAAAGAAAGATTTTGTTTAAGAATTACATAATAGGCTGGGCACGGTGGCTCAGGCCTGTAATCCCAGCAGTTTGGAAGGCCGAGGCAGGTGGATCACCTGAAGTCAGGAGTTTGAGACCAGCCTGACCAATATGGTGAAAGCTCATCTCTGCTGAAAATACAAAAATTAGCTGGGCGTGGTTATGTGCGCCTGTAATCCCAGCTACTCAGGAGGCTGAGACAGGAGAATCACTTGAACCCGGGAGGCGGAGCTTGCAGTGAGCCAAGATTTTGTCACTTCACTCCAGTCTGGGTGACAGAGCGAGACTCCGTCTCAAAAAAAAAAAAAAAAAAAGGAATTAATTAGTAATCTTTGTTTTTTGTAATAGCATCAATAAAACTTTCTAAAAAAGATTTTTCAAAGTAAGTTTTCTGATAAATTTCACATGCTGTAGTAGACAGTAAAGACATATTGGAGATTTGAGTTCAAGTAACACACATCTATGTCATTTATGATAAGACATGTCTTTTCACAATAACCCAATGGAAAATAAAGTTGTTTTAAAAATGTTATTTTTGAATTGACAAATAATAATTGTACATATTCACGAGGTGTAGAGTGATATTTCAATACACATAATTAGTATATCCATCATTTCAAACATTTAGCTTTTCTTTGTTTTGAGAACATTCAATATCCCTTTTCTAGCTATTGGAAACTGTTACTGTTTTCGATAGTCTTCTTACAGTGATATACAACACTAGAAGTTATTTCTCCTATCTAGTTATTATTTAACAAAACTTTACTATCCCCACTCTTCCTAGCCATCAGTATTCTCTGTTCTACTTTTTACTTCTATGAGATCAACTTTTTTTTTTTGCCTACCACATAAGAATGACAACATAAAGTATTTAACTTTCTGTTTCTAGCTTGTTTTGCTTAACATAATGTCCACCAGTTTCCTCCATGTGGTTGTGAATGATGAGATTTCATTCGATTTCATTCTTTTTTCATAGCTAAAGAGTGTTTTGTTGTGTATAAAAATCACCTTTTAAAAATCCATTCATCTGTTGTTGTACTCTTCAGTTGCTTCCATATCTTGGCTATTGTGAATGGTGCTGTAATAAACATGAGGGTGCGCATATATCTCTGTGATATAACGATTTCCTTTCCTTTGGGTAAATTCCAAGTAGTAGATTTGCTGGGTCCAATGGTAGTTTTATATGTAATTTTTTGAGGACCTTCCATGCTGCTCTCTATAGTTGCTGTACTTACACCCCCACCAACAGTGTGTAAGCATTCCCATGTCTCTGCATCCTTACCAGCATTTGTTATTTTTTGTCTTTTTTTTATTACAGTCATCCTAATTGGGGTAAGATGATACCTCACTGTGGTTTTGATTTGCATTTCCCTGATGATTAGTGATATTGAGCTTTCTTTTTATTTTTCATATGTTTCAGTGTCTGTTTAGATCATTTGCCTATTTGTTAATCAGATCACTTTGTTTTTTTGTTTTTTTGTTTTTTTTGCTCTTGAGACGTTGTCATTATTTGTATATTCTGGACGTAAATTTCTTGTCAAATTAGTACCCTGCAAATATTTTCTCTCATTCTGTATGTTGTCTTTTTACTTTGTTGTTTCTCCTGCTGTGCATAAGCTTTTTAGTTTGATATAGTCCCATTAGTTTATTTGATATAGTCCCTTTTGTTGCCTGTGCTTTTGAGGTCTTCTTCATAAAATCTTTCCCAGATCAATGTCTTGAGCATTTCCCTTATGTTTTCTTCTGGTACTTTTATCATTTCACATCTTACGTTTAGGCCTTTGATCTATTTTGAGTTGATTTTTATATTGGTGAGAGGTGGGAGTCTAGTTTCATTCTTCTGCATATGGATATTCAGTTTTCCTAAGACCATTTATCAAAGAGACCATCCTTTCTCTAGTGAGGGTTCTCAGCACCTTTGTCAAAAATCGGTTGGCCATAAATATGTGCATTAACTTCTTGGTTCTCTATTCTGTTCCATTGATCTCTCTCTCTCTCTCTCTCCTCTCTCTCTCTCTCTGTGTGTGTGTGTGTGTGTGTGTGTGTTTGTATGTGTTTATGCCAGGACCATGCTGTTTGGGTTACTGTAGCTTTGTCATATATTTTGAGGTCTGGTCATGTAGTACCTTTACTGTTGTTCTTTTGGCTCAGGATTGCTTTAGCTATTGGGAGTCTTTCTAGTTGAGTACAAATTTTAGAATCTTGTTTTCTATTTCTGTGAAGAATGACATTGGTACTTAAATAGGGATTGTGTTTAATCTGTTGATTGCTTTGAGTAGTATTGTCATTTTAATGATATTAATTTTTCTGATCCATGAGGATGTGATGTCTTTCCATTTGTTTGTGTACTCTTCCATTTCTTTTATCTGTATTTTGTAGTTTTCTTTGTAGAGGTCTTTCACCTCCTTGGTTAAATTTATTCCTAGGTATTTTATTTATTTATTCTGTTTTTGGTAGCTATTGTAAGTGAGATTGCTTTCCTGATTTCTTTTTCAGGTCTAGGTCAGGTCTTTTTCAGGAGCCGGGTCACTGTTCATGTATAGAAATGCTGCTTATTTTTGTATATTAATTTTGTATACTGAAGCTTTACTGAATTCATTTATCAGCTCTCAGATTTGTTTTGGCAGAGTCTATAGGTTCTTCTTTCTTTTTGAGATGGAATATCACTCTGTTGCCCAGGCTGGAGTGCAGTGGTGTGATCTCGGCTTACTGCAAACTCCGCCTCCCAGGTTCGTACCATTCTCCTGCCTCAGCCTCCGGAGTAGCTGGGACTATAGGCACCTGCCACCATGTCTGGCTAATTTTTTTGTATTTTCAGTACAGAAAGGGTTTCACTGTGTTAGCCAGGATGGTCTCGATCTCCGGACCTCATGATTCACTCGCCTTGGTCTCCCAAAGTGCTGGGATTACAGGCGTGAGCCACCGCGCCCGGCCATCTTTAGGTTTTTCTATATATTAATCATGTTGTCTGCAAACAGGGACAATTTGACTTTCTCCTTTCCAATTTGGATGCCCTTCATTTCTTTCTCTTGTCTAATTTCTTTGCCTAGGACTTCCAGTTCTATGCTGTGTAAGAGCGGTGAGAGTAAGCATTCTTGTCTTGTTCTAATTCTTAGAGGAAAATCTTTCAGCTTTTCCCCCATTCAGTAAAATGTTAGCTGTGAGTTTGTCATACATGGCCTTTATTATGTGGAAGTACTTTCTCCCTATACCTAATTTATTGAGAGTTTTTGTCATGAAGGGATGTTGAATTTTATGAAATGCTTTTTCTGCACTTAGTGAAATGATTGTAATGGCTTTTGTTCTTCATTCTGTTGATGTGATGTATGACATTTATTGGTTTGTGTATGTTTAAACATCTTTGCAATTCTGGATAAATCCCACTTGATCATAGTATATTATCTTTTTGATGTGTTGTTGGATTCAGTTTGCTAGTTTTATTTTTTTTGAGAATTTTTGTATCTAGGTTCACTAAGGATATTGACCTTTAGCTTTCTTTTTTAAAAAAATTGTGTTCTTGTCTGGTTTTGGTATTGGGGTAATGCTAGTCTCATAGAATGAATTAGAAATAATTCCCTGTGCTTCAAGTTTTTGGAATAGTTGGAGGAGAATTGCTATTAATTCTTTTTAAAGGTTTGAAAAAATTTAGTAGTGAAATCATCCAGTGTTGAATTTTATTTTTTGGAAGACTTTTAATTTAAATATTTCATTACTTAAATTAAAAAGTCTTAATAGTAAAGAGTAGTTCAGTCTCATTACTTGTTATTAGTCTTTTAAGGTCGTCTATTTTTTTATTAGCTCAATCTTGATAGATTGTGCAGGAATTCATCCATTTCCTCTAGGTTTTTTAATCTACTGGTGTACAATTGTTCATAGTAGTCTCCTAAGATCCTTCTTATGTCTGTGGTATTCATTGTGACATTTCCTTTTTCAGTTCTGATTTCATTTATTTGGGTCTAACGAATTTTTCTTTTGTTGATCTTTTGCATTTTCAGCCTCAATTTTATTTAATTCTACCCTGATTTTTATTATTTCTTCCCTTTTACTAATTTCAGTTTTTTTTTTCTTCTTGCTTTTCTGGTTCCTTGAGGTGCAATGTTAAGTTCTTTATTTGAAATCTTTCTAATTTTTTGATGTAGGCATTTATTGCTACAAACTTGCCTTGTAATACCGCTTTTGCTGTGTCCTCTAGGTTTCTGTATGTTGTGTTTCTATCTTTATTTGTTTTAAGAAATTTTTATATTTCATTCTTATTTTTTTACTTCACTCATTGGTCATTCAGGAACATGTTGTTTAATTTCCATATATTTGTACAGCTTAAAATGTTCCTCTTATTATTGATGTCTGTTTTATTCCACTGTGGTCCAAAAAGACACTTGATATAATTTCGATTTTTAGAAGTTGTTTGAGACTTGTTTTGTTCCCTAACGTATGGTCAGTCCTAGAGAATGTTTCATATGCTGATGAAAAGAATATTCTGCAGCTGTTAGGTGAAACATTCTATAAATGTTAGGTCTCGTCAATAAAGACAATTTTTAAACTTTGTCTGGATAGAACATTTTGTACAATGTGGTTCATAATTTTCTCCTGAGAATAAATTAAATTTTCTGATAAAATTCTTAAGTATACAATAAATTGTAATGGAAATAAAACTTGTTTAGGAGACTACTCATCCACCTTCTCTTGATTCTCAGTTGACTACGAGACAGACCAAATATCTTTTAAATTACAGTAATTTCCTTTTGTATGTAGGTTAAGATTGGTAATTGAAAACTTTTCTTGTCTTATAAAACACTATTACCAAAAATGAATCTGTTAGTGATGTTTTGATACTACAAAAAACCCAAATGGCCCAAGTGGATGAGAGAAAGATCTATTATTCTAGTAACACAGAATTTAAAGTTAATCATAAACTACTGTTGAGATCTTTATGTTGAATGCCCCTTGCTAATGCAGAAACAGATTGCATGCATTGGGTCAGTAGTTGAAGCAGAAATTTCTCATGAACTTACCAAGTGGACACAACCAGAGGGCATTTGTTTATATCATGTTTGTTTTCAGTACTGTATTTATTAAGCCATTTGGAATGTTGAAAAGAAGTTAAAAATCCAGCAGGAAAATTTTAATATCTTTATACTGAATTGAGATATATAGACAAAGGGAAATATGATTGGTGTGAAAAATTAATTACTTAGAGGAAAGATTTTGCCATATAATGAGCAGGAGAATAATTTAGTAGGAGATGTTAAAATTTTGGTATATTGTTGAAATTTGACTTATTTGATGTATGGCATTTAGTTATACATTGACACGAAATTCTTTTTTTGCAATAGCAAAAGAGAAATGTGCTAAAGGGAGGCCTAATATACTAGTTTTACATATGTGTTAAATTTTTGGTTGAGTTTATATGCAGAAGAGACCTCTTACAAGTTTATCTTCTTTAACTATACAGATATTATATTAAAGCTGCAGTTCAAAACTTAGTTATTATTATAATTTTGAGCTTAGCATGGCAGTATTATTCTGCCTTATAACTCTGACAGATTTTAATAATTATTTTTGGACGTCGAACGTGTCTGGTCTCTTTAAAAAATGTATTTAAACATCTTCCAATATTTTTCACTGCATTTATAAATTTAGAATTCATTATAAACAGATGTGTTTTTTAAATTAATAACATCTTTCTGCATACATCATTCCATAAGAAATCTAACATACTAAAATTAAACAGAAGTAAGTTAAAGTCTTTAACATTTCAACGTTATAAATATTTTGTTTATAATCACAAATCTAAATTAATTATTTTATTACATATTGTAATTTAAGATTACAGAACTCTAACTCTTCTCAGAAAAAAATGTCAAATTTTTGGAAGAGATATAAGAAATTATTGGGTATGGTGGGGTTCTGGGTAGTGTCTACTAGACTTATGGGTATTTTCTGATTCTGTAGTCAAGGTGCACTGTTAATTGACCAGTTTACAGTTTGGTAGATATAGAAGTTAAGTTGTAAAAATTGAAAACGATACAGGTTTGCTGATCATAAAAATAAAAATGGTTAATTATAAAAATGATTTATCATAAAATGATTAATCTTACAAATGTTCCCTAAAGATGACAACACAAATAAATTTGGTCTGAAAGAGAAGATAAATCTCTGAAAGCCATATTCTCATTTGAACCAGTTTTAAAATTTTACTTGTTTCTTCAACAATCTGTAAATAAACAAAATCTTTGGTAGTGTTCATTTTCTATTTTTATAAAATTCATGATTTTACTATTTTGAAAATTATATTTTAAGATTCCATTAGGCTAAGTTATCTAAAATATATTCAACTATATAAACTATCAAAAAAAGATAAGTGGTTCCTTCTTAATACAAAAATATTAATAATACTTTGACTCTTTTAAACCTTACTGTAGTAAATTAGTTTTCTTTCCAGAGTTGAAAGGTGCCCACACATTAAAATGGACACAAAGTAGTCCAAATAAATCCTGTAACACCAGAAATTTTGGCCTGTTAGAAAACCTAAAGCTATGGGTATCCATAGGTTCTTCTCATCTCCCAACTATCACTGAGCTTTTTTTAAGAGTCATAATCTCCTGCACCAAAAATCTTAAATTGCTCACATCACCTAATTCTCTTTGTCTGTAGTCTGCAATTCTCACCCATGTTACTCACTTTATTGAATTACATATTGTGTCTCTTCTTAAAAGATGCAAATATCTTCTCTGAGTCTAAAAAGTCTAAAACTTAATATAATCTTAAGCTCTACCATATTTTTAGAATCATTTAACTTCTCAGGACATTTAAAAGATTTTTCAATTGGTTTGTGAATATTTTTACATGGTTTTGCCTGACACATTACAATTTGTTTGGTCCTTTTACTGACAGATTGAACTGTGCTTTACAAACACAAACCTTCAATTTTTTTTTTTTTTTTTTTTTGAGACAATCTCGCTCTGTTGCCCAGGCTGGAGTGCAGTGGCATGATCTCGGCTCACTGCAACCTCTGCCTCCCAGGTTCAAGCAATTCTTCTGTCTCAGCCTCCTGAGTAGCTGGGATTGCAGGCGTGTGCCACCACACCCGGCTAATTTTTGTATTTTTAGTACAGACAGGGTTTCATCATTTTGGCAAGGCTGGTCTCGAACTCTCCACCTCAGATGACCTGCCTGCCTCGGCCTCCCAAAGTGCTGGGATTACAGGCGTGGGCCACTGCACCCGGCTCACATTCAATTTTCTTAAACAAATATTTGACAGAAAGAAATAATTTTAGGGAAGATAATTAAACCCTGTGATCTAGACATATGTTTTAGGGAGTAAATGACATAGGTGTGTATATAGTTTATAAATATTTTCTAGAATAAAAACTGATGCTCATTTATTGCCATTATATATTGTAGAAATGCTGCTTTATTCAAAGTTTCCACCTAAGAAAGTGAACTAAATACATTTAAAAATTCTATTATTCTACTATTACTAGCTAAGCAATACAAAAAGAAATTATAGATAGCTTACATTAAAAAATTTGGCAGTCCATACAATGCATTTAAACTATTTCATATTTTTATTTTCTATCAACTCAGGGGATTATCTTGCAAAAAATTCGTACTTGACCTTAAATGGTGACTTATACCCTTATTTTAAGCCCAGAAATGCCACCCTCACTCTTCATGAGTTTGGAAACGACACGGGCCTCCAAAGGCCCTCTGGTTAGGGAACCTTAAGGGCAATTGCACTGGTTTGAAACAATAATGAGCTCTCTATAAGGCTGACTATGGAAACTTATCTGTCACTCTGACATGTTAGAAGAAATCTACTGGAAATGTTGGTGGCAAAAACATGAAATAGACTTGTTGAGATATAAGATATCCAAAAGGAGATACATTTAAAGACATCCCATTAATCAAACTGACAAGGGAAAACCCCAAACAGTGAGAAGAATACAGCTGTCTTGTGTAACCATGGCTCATTGCTTTTCTTTTTACCTCTTTCATTTTCTGTACTTATCAATTGAAACATTTCTGGAATCTGAATACAGTCAGTTTCATGTGGATGATTTAAATCTTGACAGTTATATTACACAGCAACTTTTTTCAGAAATGTAAATTTTTTTTAGAAATTCAGTCTCTCCCTTCAGATCCACATTTCTCTCATTTAGGATTAAAAATAGAACGAAATGAAATGTTAAAGGGGAGATCTGCAAGAGTTTCTACAAATAAGTGGAATCTAAAGTGTTAGTCATCTAATTGCTTTGCAAAAGGTGACATGGCAAATGCTAATAAAAAAGTGCTGACTCTAACATTAGCAATAATTAAAATCTAAACATGATGTACTTTTTAAAAGTTATTTTCTAAACTTCTTTTTAAAAAGTTTTGCTAGTACAATCAGTGAATTGAATAAGCATGATTCATGAGATGTGAATATAAAGCACTTTATTATTTTTTTCCATTGTCACTTTAAATTTTGTAGTGCCAGTTCTTCCCCTAACTGGATTTTTAAAAAAGTGCAGTGTACGTTGTCTTTTCTTGTGAATATTAGGTGCAAAAAGTTTTATGATCACTAAGACTCATAGAGCACAGACTTTTTTGGTGACTTTATAAGCCCAGTTCAGTGCAATAGTAACACAAATTTAAGTTCCATTTGGGTCTCCACTCTTTGAGATAAATCAAGCTGTAGCAAGATGGAACAGCAAAGTCAGGCTCTTCTCACTCTGCTTTGCCAGTCCCAACCTGTCTATTCATTTAGTCATGACTTCTGATCCTTGAGGTTGAAGAAAGGATTAGAAGAAAGGGCAGGGACAGGAGCAGCTATCTGGCACTGTTCTGGCATAACTCTTAATAGACTAATAGACTTTCTCATCAGGTGCTCTCATTTTTCTTTTGAAAATGTTTCCTTCCCCATCTCCCCATCTCAGTAGACTGGTCAACTATCGTTTTATAGAAAAGGCAAATGCATCTCTCTCTTTCTCCTTGTTCGTTCTTTCTTCCTTGACGCCTGTGCATATGGTGTCAACTTCAGCTTCTTTTTGCTGAGTTTTTTCTTTACTCCAGGTAGTCACCTCAGCAGCATCCAACATAATCCTATACCACTCTTTCTTCCAATTAGAACCCATATCTGGTTCAAGGAAATATTCATTCTCTCTCGTAACAAATTGTGGAAATGACATTCTCCTAAAACCTTGTCTCATGTTCTCTCACACAGGTCCTCAGCCAACCCATCCAGTCATTTAGATTCCTAAAGAATGACTCAGACCTAGTTTAGTGATCATCTCGCAAACAGCAGGGGGCATATGTGCCAAGCATTCTACTGAATCTCTTTGAAGCCCTTTCACAGGGCCCAAGTTTAGGAGGTAGGAAAATGGATTTTTCTTTGGGAATGGTGAGACTCACTGAGAAACTCTCTTAAAACAAATTTTCTTTGCATTTCTACCTAAATTGATAACCACTTTTACAGAACAGAATTTAACCACAGTTAACTGAGATACATGACTATTTTTCTCTCACAACTCTTTTTGCAACTTCTGCATGTTGGTGTCAAACCTTACTTTGAAATGGTCTCAGTGACATAGCTGAAACTTCAGTTAAGAGAATTCCATTTCAAAATCCAGACCAAGATAGCTTTAGGCAAAGACACAAATATGGCTCATTGTCACCCATCTCTGGCAGTTTAACAGAGAGTTGACCCATGAGAAGAAAAGGGGATTAGTAGCTATTGAGATCACTTTGTCCACCAGGGGCCTTCTATTGTTATATAAACACATTCCTGCACCTAATCCTTATAAATATGTTGAGCGTTTCAGGTGCCAGTTTCTTCCTTTTTTCTTAAGCTGGTAAGACTCAGAACCTGGGTCTTGGGATTAATATCTAAGACTCTGCATTCCAGTGATTGCCTTTGACTTATCTGGCCTTGAGCCCAGAGAGACATTCCATAGTCTTGTAATAAACAAACAAAAAAGCAAACACAAATGCTGTCTCTGTAGCCACTAACTACAAAGAAAGAGGCCTGATCCTTGATTGGGCTTCTACATTTTGAAAACAGTACACTCCAAAAAAAACCCCAAAAAACAAATGTAAATGTACAGCTAAAAAACACCATAACTAAAATCAAAATAATAAAATAAAGAATGGAAATTAAGTTGAGTAGACATACCAGAAGAGATAATAAGTGAACTTCAAAACAGATGAGCAGAAATTATCCAGGATGCAGTACCAAGAGACAAATGACTGAAAAACGCAAAAACCAAAATGCACAGAAGATAGAGTGCGTCTAATATTCATACAATCAGTTTCCATAAAGGAGACAGAAAAGATGGGGCAGAAGTGACATTTAAGGAGGAGAGTGGCTAAGAATTTTCCAAAACATTGCTCATACTAAACTGTCTGAAATCTTTCTTTAACTCTATACTGGTTTCTGTGATCTAGAGGTTCACCACTGAATAGAATGGTATTTCTAATAGGAAAGATGATAAAGATTTCAGTAAATTAGAAAATCTTGGAAATCTTGGCTCCTTGTTATACATGAGAACAAAATTTTGTTTGTTTTCTTAAAAGGTAGACATGTTACATTTTGGAGGAATACATGACTAATTTTCAATATAGTAAATAATATTTCTAGTATATAATAGGGACCATATAGTTAAGAGTAGAATCCAGAGGAGCCCTTAGGTATTATACGGCTTTTCCATTTGTAAAGATTAACTGAAGCTTATAGGACAAGGTCAAAATGGACTTTGATTCATCTGTAATAAAGATCCCACTATATCTGAAAAAAATCTTGATAGAATGTGAAAGTGAGTAAAGGAATGGCTTCTGACTAACTGTAATGTTTAGGACTCAATAATGAAGTTTACAGTAATTTCTTGTTTTCTTAAAATTAAGCAGGAATTATGATTAGCTGTGATTATCGAATATTCTGCTTGCTTTCCCCTATTATTCTATATAGGATAGATTGACAGTGTCTAAAATTCAAAGGATGCAGAATGGCATTAACACCAGAACTGAATTTTCACACTGGGAACAGCTTATTCTATGGAACTGTACTGTTAGCACAGAATGCATTGGCCAAATGTCTCTTTGAGGAGAGAGTGAGTATTTTAAATCACACACAGGGTAATAATATGAATGTGGATAATATTAGAAAAATATCGGTGATCATGGTACTGAATGTATTATTCATAATTCCTGCTTATTCTTCATCTCTCCTATTTGCTTGTGTCAAATCATTGCCATGTAATGACCCCTTCCTTTCACCTTCATCACTGATCAGAGTTGATTGACTTTGATCAAAGAAAATCTATAAACTGATTAGGTATCTAAGATTTATGCCCTCATTAAACAAAAGCAAAATTGGGCAATATTTCTTTTCAGAGGGAGTAGGGATTTGGGAAAATTAGAAGTCAGTTAATGCAGTCACTGGAGTCTAAAACTAGTGTAAGAATGGGTCTGTGGAAGCAATAATGGTCAGGTTTCTGGACCCATGCATTATGAATATATGTTCATTCATACCCTTAAAGTTTTCTGAAGTTAGGCCATGCTGTCTCATCATAACATATACTTTATGTTAGCTTCTTTCAATGAGTTGTAGCCTTGAAAACAAGATTCATGACTTGAACAACTATTTCACTGAAACGTGCTGTCGAGGATATATATTCTTGTCACTATCACTGACTCTGGACCCTGACTGCCTGGGTACAAATCCCAGCTGTCACTTATGGTGGGATAGTAAACAAGTTATTTACCTTCAGTTTTCCAGAATTTTCTAAAAATGCAACCTATATATGCATTAACTTGTTTTATTGTGAAGTTAAAATAAAATACTTAGTAAATGTATGCTGTCATCCCTAAGAAATTCCCTGTTCTTCCTCTTAGTATTGCATCTTGCAAACAGTTGTTTCTCGACTTAACGCAAATCCCACTGTTATCTTTACCCACCTCTGTCGTGGCCATTAGTTATTTGTCCCTCATTAATTTAGCACAGAGTGCATAGGGTTAACCAAATCCAGACTAGTTCATAATGAAAAATTGTGAATTCAATCCCAAGCCCCTAAATATAATGTATATGAACTATGCTATTCTTTGAAAATGTCCTGAGGGAGTCCTGCCTTCAATCTCACACTATAAAGATTCCCATATAGCACAAATATTTTCTCTCTCTTTCTCTCTCTCACACACACACACACACGCACGCGCGCGCACACACAATTTATTAAGTAACACATGGGAATTTCTGACACTTCAGATTCAGTGCTCAGCATGGTCTCAGTGGAGCTCATCACCCTACACATCCATTCTTATTAAAATGACCCAGAAAAATGCTTCTCTACATCTTGCCCTACATTCTGGAAATAGAAGGTCGCTGCAACCCAGTGTCATAAAGATTTGACGAAGTAGCCCTGCGACATCAGAAACAGTTTTTCAAAACATGAGAAAGATTTGAGTTTTGAAACTGCTTAGGAAAGAGAAAAGAATAGCTGTCTTGTAAAATCCTTAGTAACCTAAGGAATTAATGCATAATGAATTATGCTTTCCAGAATATTGAGTGTCTACTTTCTTGCTTCTGTATATTCTTTCAAATTCATGGTTCTGGAGTTACTCATAAAATAGCATAACATTTGTAGGTATTGAATATGGCGGGTAAGAAACATTTTTCCAATATTGTTTGACAGAAAGAGTCAACAGTTACATGAAAAGAGCAAAGGGGGCATAACTCACCTAGCATTTATGGAGGAATGCTACTTTGTGTTAAAAATAAGATGAGATCAGGGGAGGAAAAAGCAGAGATCCAAGAGGTCTTAAAATCAACAAAGGGGGAAAAAATAGTTGAATCACCCATTACCAGAACAAGAGAGAAATAGGTAATTTTCCAAAAAGAAATATTGGATAGCTCATAAACATGCCAATTAGTTACTTACTCAGATTCATTAATAATTAGAAAATGAAAATCACAGCAATACAATTTTACACCAACTGGACTGCCAATTAGAAGATTGTATAAAAGTAAATAATGGGCCGGGCACGGTGGCTGACGCCTGTAATCTCAGCACTTTGGGAGGCTGAGGCAGGTGGATCACGAGTTCAGGAGATCGAGACCATCCTGGCTAACATGGTGAAACCCCGTCTCTACAAAAAACATACAAAAAAATTAGCCAGGTGTGGTGGCAGTCGCCTGTAGTCCCAGCTACTCGGGAGGCAGAGGCAGGAGAATGGAGTGAACCCGGGAGGCGGAGCTTGCAGTGAGCTGAGATCGTGCCACCGCACTCCAGCCTGGGAGACAGAGCGAGACTCTGTTTCAAAAAAAAAAAAGTGTGAATAATGGTTGGGGTATAGGCAAATAAGAATCCTTATTCACTAAAGGCAGAGGTGTAGATAGACTTGCACACTGATAAATGCCTAGGTTAGGCAGTACCTTTTGATCAAGAAAATATATACACTATGCGAGGCAGTCATTCCTCTGTAGGGTATGTGCATAAGAAAACTTTTGAGAACCTGATTAAATATCTTCAATGTAGCAGTATTTGTAGAAGTAGGATTTTAGAGGCAATCTAGAAATAGTGGAATAAACAAATAAAATGTAATCACTCCTTAGGAAAAATAAGTTCAAGAGGTCTATTCTATAGCATGGTGACTATAGTTAATAAAGATACATTATATTCTTGAAAAATAGAGTGGATATTAATTGTTCTCACCACAAAAATAATATGAGGCAACGAATTTGTTTTTAGCTAGATTTAACCATTCCACAATGTATATATACTTCAACATGTCATGCTGTACCAAATAAATTCATATAATTTTAACAGTCAATTTAAAAAATAAAAAAAATTAAATAAAAAAATTAAAACACAATAAAGCTCTCGGAAAATGTAATCAATCCTGACATGATGTATTATATAGCAACCAGAAGCAATTAAATATCGGTATGGCCAAGCATGGTGGGTCATGCCTGTAATCCCAGCACTTTGGGAGGCCTACATGTGCGGATCACGTGAGGTCAGGAGTTCGAGACCAGCCTGGCCAACATGGCAAAACCCCATCTCTACTAAAAAGCAAAACAAAACAAAAAAACACAAAAATTAGCCAGGTGTGGTGGCAGGTGCCTGTAATCCCAACTACTTGGGAGGCTGAAGCAGGGAGTATTGCTTGAATCTGCAAGGCGGAGGTTGCAGTGAGCCAAGATCATGCCACTGCACTCCAGCCTGTGTGACAGAGCGAGACTTCATATAAAAAATAAATAAATAAATAAATAAAGGTATGTATAACGTTGATAGATTTTTGAAAGATTTTGAGTAAAAAAGTAAGAAACAGGATGAGATATATAGAAAAAATATCATTTATCTAAATTTGCAACACTCATGTACATGAATCAACACTGTACTTTTTAAAATATACGATATCTAAATAGTCTTGCCAAATAGGTTCTGGTGGGTGATGATGGTAAGGAAGAGAGTGGGGTTGAGTAGTGGAATGAGATGGAGTAGAGACCAAATGTAGAATTAAAGAAGGGGTTTGAATGATAGATGATGGTTGTGTGAGCTGAGGAGGTCTGATCAAAGGTGAGCATATAAGCAAAATCCTCAGATGTCTTTAGGTCCAGGAATATAACAAAGAAAGAAAGAGCATGTATGCATTTGTGCACTTATTTAAAAAGTATTTCTCAGGATAAGTATTTCTCAGTTGTTTTATAGATCGGGACACAATTCAGGAATAAAACGAAATAATAAAATTTTAGTGAGTATGTTTGATTTCATGCTGTGACTCTTAAAGACAAGAAAAAATACATCTCTTCTAAACTGACAGTACTGCAAATAACTGTCATGCACTTCCAGCTATTTATATTCATGGAGTCAGCATTAATTTCATCCATGTAAGTGGCTTTCTTTGGTCATGGGTACAATCTTTGGGTAGGTTGAAACCAAAGACCATGTAATTTGGATAGGAAAGAGACAATGTTTTACTCATCTCCAGAACTCTACATTTAAAAATTAGAAAAAGCAGTTTAGCTAGATTTTTAACTATTAAAGTATTCACCCAAATATCTTTGTTTTTATTTTTAGTTTAGTAAATCATAAATTTAGAAGGTTGCTATTTTGAGGGTAAGGTTGTCAAAAAACTGGAAGTCTTTCTGTTACACTTCTGATCTTGCTTCTTGCCAGAGAGTCATCATGAAACATAACTTTTCACTTAATTTCCTGAATTGCCAACAAGTGTGATAAAACTTTTTAGAAGACCGAAAAATGTAACCAGAAATAAGGAAGTTTTGATGGAGGATTTTATTGACTTCTAAGCACTAGCAAGGAGACTAGAGTTTTGATGAAGATATTTGGTGCCTGTCTAGTCTATTTTCTTGCTCTATAATGAATATTTATAATACAATGTGAAAAATTTAGAGCAGCTAGTCTCTATTTCTCCAGAGGAAAAAATGAAAGACAATGACAGTGCATTTATATATCATTTTAGGATCAATATCTGCAGAATTGAATATGGGTTGATAGTACTGGGAATTTCTAACTTTGAATAGCGGCAAGGGTGAAAATATAAACCATTTTTTTTTTCTCCGTTGAGACTGGATTCATGGTTCATTTTAGAATTAGAATTAATTTATTATAACTTAGACCTTTGAGATGAAGATAAACCAAGAGGTAAGCAACAAATAAAATCAACTCTTTCTCTCTCAAACCCAATCCAACCTTGGCAAGGCTTTTTTCTGAAGTTAAATACTATTTAAGTATTTAACAGCATAAAAAAAAAAAAAAAAAGAAAGAAAGAAATAAAGAAAAGAAAGAAAGAAAGTGAAAAGAAAAAAATTGGTATAGAAAAACCAAGAAATGGAAAGTAAAGTTGAAGGAAGAGAAAAGAAGATGGTAGGAGATTTTATTTGTTTGTTTGGGTTTCGGGGCATGTTTTGTTTTTACTTCACAGGAGTGAAGAACTGAAAGTTGAAACTTTCAGTCAACAAAAGCCAAATTTTATCACAGTTTCTGACAAATTATTTCACTCACAATCTTCAGCACTTACACACTTACCTACACATGCCATAAATCCCTCCATCAATGTTCTATTCTTATGTTGCAAGTTACTTTAGGAAAAACAATTCATGATAAGCATATTTGTGGACTATGCTAGAGCTGTAAAGACCCCAGGAAATGCAGAAATATTGAACGTTTTAGGTACTAGAAACTCTTGCCCTATGAGTCTCATGATTTGTGATTTGTTCTGTCTCAATTTCTCTCTCATAAAATCCTAGGACAACCACCACGACACCCAGCTCCCACCACATATAGGTATAGCTTTTGAAATTTATCATTTGCATCCTGTGTCCTTCTTTCCAAACCCTCTGGGATGTCTGATATTGTCAAGAATTTTTTCTTTCTTAAAAGTTACTTTTTCCTTGGTTTCTGATTTATCCCTTATTATTCCAAATAAATCTCTGTGTCCTGGAGTATATACGATATTTCTTTATTTCTTCCTATGGAAGGCATTCTCAAAGCTGAAGCTTCAAACTCATTTTTCCTGATTTTCCAGGATTTAACTTTCACTTCTATGTGAATGTTTCACAAATTCTTATTTCAGTCTTAAACAAATCAATCAACCTTATTTTAAATCTATAAACATTCATGCATTTTATCTTATATGAGTCACAATGCATGGCCGGTGTTTGAGGAAGCCAAAAAATTCACTCATTATCTTTCCCTGAGTTCTGAACTAATTGACAAGTAAGATAAAAGAATAGGCAGATTGAAAAGTTAAATATAACTGTTTTTTTTTTTTTTTGAGGCGGAGTCTCGCTCTGTGCCCGGACTGGAGTGCAGTGGCCGGATCTCAGCTCACTGCAAGCTCCGCCTCCCGGGTTTACACCATTCTCCTGCCTCAGCCTCCCGAGTAGCTGGGACTACAGGCGCCCGCCACCTCGCCCGGCTAGTTTTTGTATTTTTAGTAGAGACGGGGTTTCAGTGTGTTAGCCAGGATGGTCTCGATCTCCTGACCTTGTGATCCGCCCGTCTCGGCCTCCCAAAGTGCTGGGATTACAGGCTTGAGCCACCGCGCCCGGCAATATAACTGTTATTAATGGTGAAATGATTTTGGAAACCGTGGTTTCTCCTAATACAAGTACTCTATCCTAATACTGAGATGCAGAATCAGACCATTTTAGTCACCTCTTTTCTGAGAGTTTTTGGGCAGGGCAGAGGCCTCATTGAGGGATTAGAGTTTGATCTTCTAGAACTAGTGGTTTAGAGGTAGGATAGAGCAAAGTACTCCCTAGAGACAGTTCACCCCAAGAAAAAGATGAGTGAAGTGGGAGGAATAAAAGAGAGAAGAAATTCCTGCCAAGAAACTTTTTAAGTCATCCCTCCATTATTTTGGGAGGTGCAAGCAAGAGCGGAGACAGAAGTCAGGAGTGCTGTATTAATGACCCTTCCCCCACAAGGGCAGAAACCTAAGAGGAAGAAAGAAAAGATACTTACATCAACAAGCTACATAACTGAATTCATTCACTACCAGTTCTTCCTTTCAGCCTTTTCCTTTTACCTTGTAAGATGTTTTGTTTAGTTTTCTGTCTTTTTTTTTTTTTTGAGATGGAGTCTCACTCTGTCACCCAGGCTGGAGTGTGGTGGTGCAATCTCGGCTCACTGCAAGCTCTTCTTCCCTGATTCACACCATTCTCCTGCCTCAGCCTCCCGAGTAGCTGGGACTACAGGTGCCCACCACCATGCCCGGTTAATTTTTTTGTATATTTAGTAGAGACAGGGTTTCACTGTGTGAGCCAGGATGGTCTCGATCTCCTGACCTCGTGATCTGCCTGCCTCGGCCTCCCAAAGTGCTGGGATTACAGGCATGAGCCACCGCACCCGGTGCTGTTTTCTGTCAAAATGGTTAACTCAAGTTCACATTTTTAAGAGCTTCTATTTGTTTTCACATTTCACTTCATATTCTATCGTCTGGCTATCTACCATTTTCCTTTTATTTACAATCAGCAACAGTGCACTTTATTCTCTTCAATTTATGCTTGAGTTATTGTAATAAGTTTTCTCATTTATTTTTCTCCCTTCATTATGTCCGCCTTCAATCTGTTTCAGGAGAGCAAAAGAGTCATCTTCTAAATACATAATTTTCCCTATGTTATCTATTTAGTTCCTCCACCATACCCCAAATTTAGTGGGAATATCTTCAAGGACAAGATACGGTTGTATCATTGTGGAAGACACTGTAGCAATTCCCCAAAGACCTACAGTTAGAAATACCATTTTACCCAGCAATGCCACTACTGGATATATACCCAAAGGAATAGAGATCATTCTATTATA
Organism: Trachypithecus francoisi; assembly: GCF_009764315.1. Taxonomy (NCBI): domain Eukaryota; kingdom Metazoa; phylum Chordata; class Mammalia; order Primates; family Cercopithecidae; genus Trachypithecus; species Trachypithecus francoisi. The sequence continues at coordinate 134,804,288 of NW_022681454.1, read as the reverse complement.
AAGATACATGCACGTGTATGTTCATTGCAACACTAGTCACGATAACAAAGACATGGAATTCACCCAAATGCCAATCAATGATAGACTTAATAAAGAAAATGTGGTATACATACATCATGGAATACTGTGCATCACATAAAAGGAAGGAGATCATGTCCTTTGCAGGGACATGGATGGAGTTGGAAGTTATTATCCTCAGCAAACTAACACAGCAACAGAAAATCAAATACCGCATGTTCTCACTTATAAGTGGGAGCTGAATGATGAGAACAGATGGAAACATGGTGGGGAAACAACACACACTGGGGCCTGTCAGAGGGTGGGGCGTGGAAGGAGGGAGAGGATCAGAAAGAATAACTAATGGATGCTGGGCTTAATACATAGGTGATGGGATGATCTGTGCAGCAAGCCCCCATGGCACACATTTACCGATGTAACAAACCTGCACATCCTATACATGCACCCTTGAACTTAAAAGTTAGAAATAAGAAAAAAGATATGGTTATATGATAGTTATCACAGTGGTTGAATTTTAGCAATGAAACCAATGAGTCTTGAGCTAAGTTTTCATCTCTGTCAGTAAATGCCCACAGAAAATTGGATGTTACTTTTCTCTATGATTATGAGAAAAAAGAACTTGAACAGATCAATAAGCAATAAAGAAACTGAAATGGTCGTTGAAGTTTTCCTCTGTCAAATGGTTACACAGCCTAAGAAGATTTTACATGGGAGTATTACCAAATTTTCTTAAAAACAGCTATTTTCTTTTTTATATCAATGAAATTTGATGCAAAATAATAAATCATCAGCCAATAGATTTTTAAAACACAAGTTTTATCACAAAATTTAAGATTTTAAAAATATCATAAAATTGATTAATGTATTTAATGAAATTAATAGACCAAATGAGAAAAGTTATATAATTATTTTAATCAATATAGAAAAAGCATTTGATAATATTAAACATTTTTTATTGAAAGTAAAATCCTTAGCATATTAGGGCAAGGAAGAAACTTACTTAATTTGTAAAGGTTTTATATCCCAAACCTAAATAAAATATTGCATTAATTTTCTTTAAGATAGGAACATGAAAAAGATGTTCTGTATTATTAGTATTTAAAAGAATATTGTTAGTGCTCACAGAGGTCAATGATTTAAAAAAAAGAATATTTAAAATCCTGGCCAATTACATAAGAAAAAAACAAAAATTGAAATAAGAATGAAAATATGTCAATTCACTACATATTCTATATACTCATTCAAAATACAATAAAGTTTATAATGGATCTTGACAAGCCCACTTTTGAAATATCATAGAAGGGCATAATTTTGGCAAAAAGAACGAATGGTGGGATCTGCTCTACCAAACATCAATAAAATTTAAATATATAACAAATTAGTGTGGTTAGCTTACAGAAATGGAAAAAAGGTTTATGGAACAAAGTAGAAAACAAAGAAATAGGTCACCACAACTATGGAGACTTAATAGTGACTGGGCTAGCATTGCTTATGAAGATGAAAGAATGAACAATTCAGTAAATGGTATTGGGACAATTGGTAATCTCAAAACAAAAATTTCTTCTAAAGATGTAAATTTGAAAGGCAGAATTCTAAAACACAGAAGAACGTTTAGAAAAATGTCTTCATGAGCTTGGGATAAGAAAATATTTGCTAATCACATTAAAAAATAAAAAAATCAATATAGATTGATAAATTTAATTAAACTAAAATTTGAATATTTTGCACATCAAAACAGTACAAGATGGAAAGACAAACTATAGACTGGAAGAGGATGTTCACAAGTACAAATATTAGCATTTATAAAGTATTTCTACAAATCATTAAAAAAATTATACAGAAGAATACTCAATATACATACAAATATTTCTTGAAAGAGGAAACCTGAATGAAGCAAAAAAATGAAAAGATACTGTGCCTCCCTAGTAACTGGAGAAATGCAACTTGAAGCCACAATGATACCCTTACATACTCAGAAATTAGAAAATATTAAGTACTAGAGAATACCACTACTGGTGCAAATGTAGAATATTTGAACACATTAACTTTCTTTGTGATAGTATAGATTGCTTCAACCACTGCTTTTTTTTTTCTTAAATATTAGCAAGTAGTTTGAAGAGACATCACACTTTTACTTAGCAATTTCTCTCCTGGAAAGTCAAATTTAGACAAATGTTTTTCTGTTTAAGAATGCTCATAGCTACATTTTTGTAGTAGAAAAATTTAAAAAATCCTTGAAGTAATTCAAATTAATAAATACAGTGAAATGGAAGAGTTAAATGACTAAATTAGAGCAACACACACACATACACACAGTCAGTGTGTACACATCTCAGAAACTTACAGTGAAAAACAGCAAGTTACAGAAACATACAAATAGAATGATACAATTTGTGTAAATTCCATGAATATTCAAACTATTTTGTGTATTATTTAGATATACATGCATAGATAGTATATGCACTAACATACAAACAATAACAATATGTTTCTAAGAGTATTTGCCTCTGGGAGACAAAGGAAAGTAATATGATCGGGGGTTGGGGGGTGTGTATTTTAAGCTGTTTCCTGGAAACAGGCTGAGATGAGGATTTTGTGAAAATGACTTGTTAAGGGAATGCTCTCTGGGGAAGCAAGATGAGGAAAGCAGAATAGATAGTATCAGGGAAACCAGCCCCCGATATTTCACGTAGGTTCTTTTCTATTTCCCTAAGTGTCGGCCAGTCAGAAATAAAGGGAAAGAGTACAAAAGAGAGAAATTTTAAAGCTGGATGTCCGGGGGAGACATCCTATGTCGGCAGGTTCTGTGATGCCCCCCTAGCCTCAAAACCAGCAAGTTTTTGTTAGTGATTTTCAAAAGGGGAGGGAGTGTACGAATAGGGTGTGGGTCACAGAGATCTCATGTTTCACAAGGTAATAAAATATCACAAGGCAAATGGAGGCAGGGCGAGATCACAGGACTGTGGCTAAATTAAAATTGCTAATGAAGTTTCGTGCACGCATTGTCATTGACAACATCTTATCAGGAGACAGGGTTTGAGAGCAGACAACTGGTCTGACCAAAATTTATTAGGCAAGAATTTCCTTGTCCTAATATCCTAATAGGCCTGGGAGCACTACAGGAGACTAGGGCTTATTTCATCCCTTATCTGAAACCATAAGAGTCAGATGTTCCCAAAGTGGCCATTTCAGAGGCCTTCCCTTAGTAACGCATTCTCTTTCTCAGGGATGATCCTTGCTGAGAAAAAGAACTCAGCGATATTTCTCCTATTTGCTTTTGAAAGAAGAGAAATATGGCTCTGTTCCACCTGGCCCATAGGCAGCCAGACTTTAAGGTTATCTCCCTTGTTCCCTGAAAATTGCTGTTATCCTGTTCTTAAGGTGCCCAGATTTCATATTGTTCAAATACACGTGCTCTAGAAACAATTTGTGCAGTTAATGCAACCATCACAGGGTCCTGAGACAACATTCATCTTGAGCTTACAAAGATGTAGGGATTAAGAGACTAAAGTAAAGACAGGCATAGGAAATCACAAGAGTATTGATTGGGGAAGTGGTAAGTGTCTATGAAATCTTCACAATTTATGTTCAGAGACTACAGTAAAGACAGGCATAAGAAATTATAAAAGTATTAATGTGGGGTACTAATAAATGTCCATGAAATCTTCACAATTTATGTTCCTCTGCCATGGCTTCAGCTGGTCCCTCCGTTTGGAGTCCCTGACTTCCCACAACAGATAGGGCAGGAGGAAGAAAGCTAAACAACAACATGGTCTCTGTTGGAAACTAGATTCAGCCTGGTCCTATAGGATCACTGGAGAACAACTTACATGCCAAAGTTGGCCTTATCTTGAGGCCTCATCCCACATCAGTCAGTCATTGACCAGTAGTTGCTGGTGGTGGTGATGGGGTAACTTGCTGAGAGAGAGAGCTGCTTTTTGGCAAGGAAAGTACTCCACAAAATGAAGCAGCTGGAATGTTTGTAGGCAATACTCATAGCAACTACTTGATGGATTAATTGGTTTGGCTAAGGGAATCTGTGGATGTACCATGAGCATCTATACTAGTCCACCACTGGTACCATTCAGATCCTCTTGCTTCTCACATTTAGTTCACTACACTCAGGAATAGCTTATTTAGAATTCTGGTGAGTCACAGTTTCTAGAAAACGTATATAAGAAAAGAGTTTGTGGAGTGGACCGCAGCCCTGACAACTACATTTGTTCCTAAGGAATTAATTGATTACTCATTATCTCCATTCCACCGCTTACTCTACATCCCCCATCCCCTTGACTAGGATTTCTGCTTATCTAGATGGCTTACCCTGTGAGGTGACCTTCTGATGGGCCACTGGTTACCAAGCCCTTATCAGTCCATGGCTGCTGCACTGGTTTATTTACAGTTAAAACTGGAGCCCAGTAGACCATCCAAGTGGCAAAAATTCTTCTTCCTACGTCCAGTTTGTAGTAGTAGTTTTACCATCCTCATGAAGATTAAGGTAAACTTGCCTTGCCAGCATGATAACAACCTTCTGTGTTTGCTGATCTATTGGCGTAAGAAGCTCAAAATGGCCAATAGTCAGGAAATAGGTCTAGTTTCATCTTTAGTAAAACTTGCACTGTTTCCACTGGTAGACACATTCCCCTCTGGCACTCAGTTCCTCCAAGAACCTAAAGTAGGAACAAAAAACACAATTTCCCCAAGTTGGTAACTAGGAACAATTTGTATTGCATGTAACCACTATTTCCCAGGCCTTTCTTTCCTGACATCTACCTATTGATAACATAGAGTCATATAATATTTATTGGCTTAAGGTATAAATCCTATCCTGAAGGCTAACTCCCATTCTCCCAGGGTTTCATTTCCGAGCTAGCTCTTCCATAGTGAATTCAAGAGACTGAACTCTGTCAAGCCATCAGCTTTTGGATGGTTCAGTGTGTGGTAAAAACATTTGGTAGCATGAACATATATTCCCGTTGACACATCTCCTATGCTATAACGTGGATCCCTGGCTCTAAGGAAATATAACATAGAATTCAATTATATAGGCCAGGCTTTCCACAAATCCTCTGATACTGATGCTGCTTGGGGTTTTGTGAGCAGGAAAGACAAACTCTCATACCCAGCATATTTTCCAGTTCCAGTTAGATAAAATGCTGCCTCTTCCAAGGTGAAAGAAGTCCAGTATTGTGATCTTGCCACTGAATGACTGGCTGGTCTCTTCAAAGGATAGTACTCCATTGGGTGTTTACCCTATTATTATTGGATAGTCAAATATTCATGAGTGGCAGTACCATAGATGTATTAATTATGCCGAGAGTTCTATGCGATTGAGTTCATGCCAAGCCTCCACCTGTATAACATGGCTACATCGTCCATGAGCCCATGGCACAAACACTGATGACAAATGCTAACTGACATCAACTGCTCTGGTTATCTCATCAAATAACTGTATACCTTGTACCAGTGGCTACTCCAGTAAAATGATCACATTTGAAACAGCAGTGGCAATTGGAATTAATCTTTGTTAGGTTTGCACTAGTCTATTTTCATTCACCAGAATCTTTTTTTTTTTTTTCCAGGGCCAAATTGGTGACTTAAAAAGCGATATGATGAAGGTCCCATACCTGGATCCTTTACATCTTTGTGAGTGGTACTTATTTCTGCCATTTCCTACAAATTGCAATTGTTTTCTATTTTCTTTCTTGGCTGGTGGGTGATGTTTCAGAATGTGGTAAGCAGCATTTTAAAGTGGCACCTGTTGTAGGCAGGATAATGGTCTCCTAAAAATGTCCAAATCCTAATCCCCAGAAACTATGAATATTTTAGGTTATATAGCAAAGATAAATTAATGTTGCATGTGGAATTAAGATTGTCAATCAGCTGGCCTTAAAATAGATTGACATGAATTATCCAGGTGGGCCCAATGTTATCATAAGGGTTCTTAGGAGGAATGAAAGGAGGCACCGTGAGAAAGATGGGGCTAGGCTTTAATGGTTTTGCAGGGGCCTTCAGCCAAGGAGTAGGGGCAGTCTCTAGAAGCTAAACAAGATGAGGAAATAGATTCTCTCTCAGAGCCTCCAGAAGTAACATACCCCTGCCAACACTTTGTTTTTATCCCAGTAAGACCCTTTTCAGATTTCTGAGCTCTAGAACTCTAAGATAATAAATTTGTATTGTTTAAGCTGGTAAGTTTGTGGTTATTGTTTGCATAGCAATAGGAAACTGATCCAGCCCTCATGAACTCTGCCGCCTGGTGTTACTCCCATGATTTAGTTACATTATATGGCAAAATGGAGGTTATCTAGGTGATAATCTCTGTTTAAAATGAACCTTTTAAATCGCAGTGCTTCCTTCAACTTGTGACAAAAGATAATGTCAGAGAGCTTTGTGTGAGAGTGATTCAACATGAAGGAGGCTCTCCATTGCTGAGATAAAGGGGGTCACAGGTAAGAACAAGAGAGTAGTCTCCAGAAGCTAACATCCAGCAGGAAAACAAAAACACCGATTCTACAGCTGCAATATATTAAATTCTTCCCCAAATATTATTGTGCACGGAAGTGGATTCTTCACCTAAGCCTCCTGATGAAAGCACAGTTCAGCCTTGTGAGTCCCTAAACAGACAACCCACTTGAGCCCACCTGTTCTTCTAACCTACAGAACTGTGTTTGTAGGTCACTATGGTCATTATTTTTTGCAGTGTAAAAAACAAATGCACAGAATTTCCACTTAGCCTCTCCAATTACAATAGCCCTTACTTTATAGATAAAGGAACTGATGTAGGGATTCTGCCACCTCCTAAGCATGTCCATTTCAATCTTACATCCGAGAACCTGGGAAATGCTGCTGGGTGAGTCTGCACGCCTATAAGATGGACCTAAACCGAATGAGCACTCTGCTCAATGCTTGACACACTTCCACAGGGATACCATGATGGTACATTGGCTCTGTAGGTCGTTGTGTTAGATCAGACTGGAACTGCCTTTGCAAAAAAATTATAACAGAGAGAAAACTATGACCGTGAAAGAGATCTGACCTAACTCACTCCATCTTGCTTCTGACCTGCTTATTCATTCCTGGGCATAAGCTGAGCTAACTTTGGGAGGAACTTAGTTTGTAGTTTAACTTTGAAACAATGAAGATAATAGACTTTTCCTGAAACAAATCCCCTTCTTGCCTGTGGACTGGATTGCCTTTGTAAGATCAACAAATTAGCCACAAGATTAGAAATTACGGTTTAGGAGTCATTTAGAGGCCACAGGATTCTAAACCTTCCCAGTTGCTCCTAGGGATAATCTCACTATTGTAAAACCTAACATTGGTGCTTGAGACATATTTCACACCCTGAACCCAATGGACAAGCTGGCTCCAACCAGACTGATCAACTGACTCATCTCGTCTTTGCCCTCCCACCCGGGAACTGACTCAGCACAATAGGACAGCTTTGACTTCCTATGATGTCATCTCCAATCTGACCAGTCAGCACTCTCTACTTCCTAATCTCCTACCCACCAAATTATCCTTAAAAACCCCAATCCCCGAATTTTGGAGAAGACTGATTTGAGTAATAATAAAACTTCTCCAGTTCAGCCAGCTCTGTGTGAATTAAACTCTCTCTTAATTGCAATTCCTCTGTGTTGAAAATTGACTCTATCTGGGAAGTGGGCATAATAAACCCACTGGGCGGTTACAAGACTCTATCCAACAGCCCTAGAAAGATCTGGACACTTCTCTTTCTCAATTAGAGTTCCCTAAGTAAATGGTTATAGGTCCCTTGTGGGAAAAGACTGGGGAAATTATCACAGTATGCAGTTAGCATGGTAATTACAAAGTAGTTTTTCACAGAGGTCTGGTCTTTCCTTCAGTCAGTGGGTTATGGATTTGACAATTGACTCAAGACTGGAAACTGAGGAGAGGGTTAAGACTTTCCATTTGTGTAGCTTACCTCAACTTTCTCATCTATTCTTGTGCGAAAGGAAAATAAATATTGGTACTCCAAACTCAGTAAGTCAAAGGGAAATGTTAAGCTGGGAACTGGGTCATGCAAACCGGTCTATCATTTTGCTCCAGATAAAATAACTACAGATATTAAAAAATGCTACATGCCTCCCTCACAATTTTCCCACAAGGAAATTCTTTGTGGGTCCCAAGATCTTTACTCTAAAACAGTTCTGCTGAATTTCACCCTACAATGTAAATTGATAGTTTATTTTCACAAGTATAGGGCAAAAGACAGAACTAAAAAGTCATTCATTTGCTCACCTGAGACAAATGGAAGTCTGACCACTTCCTCTGTTTATTTTTATCTTATTTTAAAATGCAGATTCGCTGAGCACTAGACGAATGCATAAGTGAGTATTCCTCTACCCCCTCTCACATGTAAAATGTATATGCTGTGAACACTGATCAAAGACTCAAAAGAATTCAACTGCAACTGCTTGCCTCTTTTGTCTACCTTCCTTTTTTTTTTTTTTTTTCCTTTCTTTTTCTTTCTCCCAGTACTGGCTCTTTTCCCTTTAAGTATTGAGGTCTCCAGACCCTCTTAGGAGGAAAGATGGACCACATATTTTTCCTGTGGTTCTATGTTCTTTTTCTCAGATGCATCCTTAACATTGGCCAATAAACCTCTTAAAATGATTGAGACTAACCTTGGTCATTTTCTTTGATTTACACTTGATTTCCTTTGATTACATATGTTAAGAAATACTTTTGTTGACCTCCCATCTAAGATTCCCCTAAGAAAATCATGTTCTACTAGCCATGACAATAGAGTCCTGCAGATCAGTCTTTCCTAGTTGCTATTCTGACCTTACTGCTCATGACAACAACTACAGTTACTGCTGCTTTGGGGATACTATCATCCCACCTCTACTTGGGACCCCTGTTCTTTAACAGCATCTCCTACCATCAGTATCAGCTTGCAGAGGACAGCCATTGTTGAGTTTCTCAACCAATGCTAGAGCCCCTTCATGCTCCATGGTAAACAGAGTGTGATTCAGATTCTTCCAAAAAATGTAGTCAGTACTGCTTTGTTCATTTTTACAGAGTAGAACCATTCTAGCATGCCCACTACTCTGAGTTTTTAAACTGTTTTTTTTTAATAGTCTGCATTGACAATTCCGGCATCTCTACTTCATTTAATCTGGGCAATCAGTTTTCTTAAAATTCTAAAAGCCATACTTAGCAGTATGTTAGGCTCATGCTCCCAAGTTCTCACCAGGATGTTAAATCTTGTATCATGGGTGAGTGCACCCATATTGACACACTCTCTCTTATCTGGTTTTATATTCTCTCTCTCTTGATCCAGCATCCTGGATTATGGGTCTGGTGGCCAGAAATAGAGGTGGAAGGAGATCCTAACAGGAGCAAACATTGTTGTATAGGGCACCTATAGAATATAGAATATCTGCCACAATTGGAAGCTCTGCATGGTCTTTTAGTAAAGGGGGCTCTGCATCTTCAAACAAAGGGAAGTGGGCTACTTTTGTAGTCATATATAGTTCAGGGAAATCTGAAAGTTCAGACACTCAGGGCATCTGTCCCAGATGGGCCCATCCAAAGTGTCAGGGTTCCTACTTTTTGCCTATTAGGGCTTTTGTCTATTTGACATAGAATACTTGGCTAGAGTAAGAATTCAACCTTCTTTGAACTTCTGCTTTTCTCACTCTTTAACAATTAGGAGTTACTCCTGGATTTCATTGCTGACTATCCTTAATTGGCAGTTGAGTGGTCGACTTTTTAAATGCTGCCAAGAAGGTTCTCTGACACACACTTTGCTTAAAATGTTTTGTTTTTGTTTTTAAATAGAATGCTCTTATTTCTCTCAATATAACAGGGCACTTTGGGGCACAGTAACCATAAGTACTGTGAATTAGTAGCCACCTAATTTCACAGTACTTGTGGTTAGTATTTCTCTTATATAATTGCATCAACTCATATGTCCCCTTTTACTTATATCCTGTCACAGTTCACCCAATGAAAAGGAATGAAGATTGTGAAGGGGGGCACCAGCAAATCTCAGAGCTGCTGTATGCTAGAGACCATCGATTCTCTATCTACTACCACAATGAGTTTGCAATGCCATTTGACTGATGAGTGATGGAACTTGAGGCTCCCACCGTTACAGTTGGCTTCCTCTGATCACTTTTGTTACCAACTGCTTGAGGCCAGTTTCCCCAGGAGCAGAACCTGAGCTGAGTCTGAAGTCTTGCACCAGTGAAGTTATTGAGGTCATGCTGTCAGGAAAAACAGCATACGAGGAGAAGCCAGGGCAGGGAACAAAGCCAAGCAAGGAGGTAGTCTCTGCTGGAGGAAAGCTTCAGACTTGTCCCATGGAACATTTGGAGCACAATTTGCACCACAGAGCTGGTTCTGTCTTGAGCTACCCCAGGTAGATCAGGATTAGGATAACTGGTCAAGGTTTAGGGTCCACCATAATGACCTCATTTTAATTACATCTCTCAAGTTTTGTGACAGCCCGTAACAGCCCCCTACTTTAACTTAGTATTTTAAAATTTTCTGCTATTAAAAATTGGTTTACTTTTACAACATATCTTATTTCAAGAACATTTTTCATTTTGAGACTGACAAAAATGAGAATGATTCCAATTTAGTTTTCATTTTCCCTTGTACAATATAAAAGAATCATCTGTGAATGCTAAAATTAAAATATTAAAATGAATGGTACAATCTTGTCTTTCCTTGACAAAATTAAGTGAAAGAATAAGATTAGGTACAGACTTGTATCTCTGAAAAGCTAGGTCTTTCTTCAAATGTGAAGTTTTATTTAAGTAAAAATTGAATGAGAAGAAAATACTTTTCCTGCCCATTAATAAAATTTTACTTGGTTCAAATTTGAATAGCATTTTCCTAAATCACGTATTTTAAAACTTGGATTAAGCAAGATCAATAGTGTATAAAGCACCAGGGGTCTATCTTTGAAGACAATCCTTGGTATGGCAGTGAAGGGAGTAGTGGGTTATGATCAGCAAGAAATAGATATCCCAAGAGACACATTTTTATTGGCAAATAAAAACCATTTAAAAATCTATCAATTTTAATGTCCAGAAATACTATTTCAGCAGATGAAGGCATATGGTAATGTGAGAGAAGAAAAAGAAAAACAGTTGACAAAAAGAAATGAAAGTGACTTCATATACTAAGGCAGAAGAAATAGAAACTAATGAAAAGAGCCACATGAGTAAAAGAATAATGATAAAAAATTCACAGTTTAAAAAGCATTTTCACATATACGTGTAGAGATTGTTCCTTTAAGCTACCATGTGAAGTAGCAGGATACTTTTGTTCTGATTTTATAAGTTGGGGAGTTAGAGCTCCTGCTAGTTCTACTGTTTGATTCCAAATTCTATGAATGCAGATTACAGCAAAACTATCTTCTGTTAAGTAGAAAGAACCAGTTTACTTGGGATAATAAAGTCACTCTCCTTGTCACTGGAAATATAGCAATGAGTGAAAATGACAGAAGTCTCTGCTCCTTTGGGGTTTGGGAATGATAGTAAGATCAGACTTACACCTTCCATCTTCCCAGGAACTGATCAAAATATACACAGAGGCAAAAACAGTGGAAAATAAAACCATTAGCATTTGAAACAGATATGGGAATGGTACCAAACACATCGATGCAGTGTAGAAAACAAAAACAGAAGTAAAGAACTTAACACTCAATTGAGCCTTATACGAATTAATGACTGAACAAAGGAATGGGACAACTGAAAATTGACAGTCTTTGAGGTCATAGGAGAGACAGAGGGGAGAACAGAAGGAAGGGAAAGAAATAGGAATGCAATTTAATAAAGGATATGTGGGAAAGTTAAATAAAGAAAATTATAGAGCTACTGAATGACATAAAAGACATACACACAAGAAAAATGTGAGATATTGTGCTCGCTTCGGCAGCACATATACTAAAATTGGAACGATACAGAGAAGATTAGCATGGCCCCTGCGCAAGGATGACACGCAAATTCGTGAAGCGTTCCATATTTTTCAGCCCATCGCCAGCAACGGATCAAAGCTGGTCAGAGAATGACTTTGACGAGATGAGAGAAGAAGGCTTCAGTCCATCAAACCTCTCAGAGCTAAAGGAGGAATTACGTACCCAGCGCAAAGAAACTAAAATCTTGAAAAAAAGTGGAAGAATTGACAGCTAGACTAATTAATGCAGAGAAGATCATAAACGAAATGACAGAGATGAAAACCATGACACGAGAAAACGTGACAAATGCACAAGCTTCGGTAACCGACTCGATCAACTGGAGGAAAGAGTATCAGCAATTGAGGATCAAATGAATGAAATGAAGCGAGAAGAGAACCAAAAGAAAAAGAAGAAAAAGAAATGAACAAAGCCTGCAAGAAGTATGGGATTATGTAAAAAGACCAAATCTACGTCTGATTGGGGTGCCTGAAAGTGAGGGGGAAAATGGAACCAAGTTGGAAAACACTCTTCAGGATATCATCCAGGAGAACTTCCCCAACCTAGTAGGGCAGGCCAACATTCAAATTCAGGAAATACAGAGAACGCCACAAAGATACTCCTCCAGAAGAGCAACTCCAAGACACATAATTGCCAGATTCACCAAAGTTGAAATGAAGGAAAAAATCTTAAGGGCAGCCAGAGAGAAAGGTCGGGTTACCCACAAAGGGAAGCCCATCAGAATAACAGCAGATCTCTCGGCAGAAACTCTACAAGCCAGAAGAGAGTGGGGGCCAATATTCAACGTTCTTAAAGAAAAGAATTTTAAACCCAGAATTTCATATCCAGCCAAACTAAGCTTCATCAGTGAAGGAGAAATAAAATCCTTTACAGATAAGCAAATGCTTAGAGATTTTGTCACCACCAGGCCTGCCTTACAAGAGACCCTGAAGGAACCCTAAACATGGAAAGGAACAACCGGTACCAGCCATTGCAAAAACATGCCAAAATGTAAAGACCATCGAGGCTAGGAAGAAACTGCATCAACTAACGAGCAAAATAACCAGTTAATATCATAATGACAGGATCAAGTTCACACATAACAATATTAACCTTAAATGTCAATGGACTAAATGCTCCAATTAAAAGACACAGACTGGCAAACTGGATAAAGAGTCAAGACCCATCAGTCTGCTGTATTCAGGAGACCCATCTCACATGCAGAGACATACATAGGCTCAAAATAAAGGGATGGAGGAAGATCTACCAAGCAAATGGAGAACAAAAAAAAGCAGGGGTTGCAATCCTAGTCTCTGATAAAACAGACTTTAAACCATCAAAGATCAAAGAGACAAAGAAGGCCATTACATAATGGTAAAGGGATCAATTCAACAGGAAGAGCTAACTCTCCTAAATATATATGCACCCAATACAGGAGCACCCAGATTCATAAAGCAAGTCCTTAGAGACCTACAAAGAGACTTAGACTCCCATACAATAATAATGGGAGACTTCAACACTCCACTGTCAACATTAGACAGATCAACCAGACAGAAAGTTAACAAGGATATCCAGGAATTGAACTCATCTCTGCACCAAGCGGACCTAATAGACATCTATAGAACTCTCCACCCCAAATCAACAGAATATACATTCTTCTCAGCACCACTTGCACTTATTCCAAAATTGACCACATAATTGGAAGTAAAGCACTCCTCAGCAAATGTACAAGAACTGAAATTATAACAAACTGTCTCTCAGACCACAGTGCAATCAAACTAGAACTCAGGACTAAGAAACTCAATCAAAACCGCTCAACTACATGGAAACTGAACACCTGCTCCTGAATGACTACTGGGTACATAACGAAATGAAAGCAGAAATAAAGATGTTCTTTGAAACCAATGAGAACAAAGATACAACATACCAGAATCTCTGGGACACATTTAAAGCAGTGTGTAGAGGGAAATTTATAGCACTAAATGCCCACAAGAGAAAGCAGGAGAGATCTAAAATTGACACTCTAACATCACAATTAAAAGAACTAGAGAGGCAAGAGCAAACACATTCAAAAGCTAGCAGAAGGCAAGAAATAACTAAGATCAGAGCAGAACTGAAGGAGATAGAGACACAAAAAACCCTCCAAAAAATCAATGAATCCAGGAGTTGGTTTTTTGAAAAGATCAACAAAATTGACAGACCGCTAGCTAGACTAATAAAGAAGAAAAGAGAGAAGAATCAAATAGACGCAATAAAAAATGATAAAGGGGATATCACCACCGACCCCACAGAAATACAAACACCATCAGAGAATACTATAAATGCCTCTACGCAAATCAACTAGAAAATCTAGAAGAAATGGATAATTTCCTGGACACTTACACTCTTCCAAGACTAAACCAGGAAGAAGTTGAATCCCTGAATAGACCAATAGCAGGCTCTGAAATTGAGGCAACAATTAATAGCCTACCCACCAAAAAAGTCCAGGACCAGATGGATTCACAGCTGAATTCTACCAGAGGTACAAGGAGGAGCTGGTACCATTCCTTCTGAAACTATTTCAATCAATAGAAAAGAGGGAATCCTCCCTAACTCTTTTATGAGGCCAACATCATCCTGATACCAAAGCCTGGCAGAGACACAACAAAAAAAGAGAATTTTAGACCAATATCCCTGATGAACATCGATGCAAAAATCCTCAATAAAATACTGGCAAACCGGATTCAGCAGCACATCAAAAAGCTTATCCACCATGATCAAGTGGGCTTCATCCCTGGGATGCAAGGCTGGTTCAACATTCGCAAATCAATAAACGTAATCCAGCATATAAACAGAACCAAAGACAAGAACCACATAATTATCTCAATAGATGCAGAAAAGGCTTTTGACAAAATTCCACAGCCCTTTATGCTAAAAACGCTCAATAAATTGGTATTGATGGAACGTACCTCAAAATAATAAGAGCTATTTATGACAAACCCACAGCTAATATCATACTGAATGGGCAAAAACTGGAAAAATTCCCTTTGAAAACTGGCACAAGACAGGGATGCCCTCTCTCACCACTCCTATTCAACATAGTGTTGGAAGTTCTGGCTAGGGCAATCAGGCAAGAGAAAGAAATCAAGGGTATCCAGTTAGGAAAAGAAGAAGTCAAATTGTCCCTGTTTGCAGATGACATGATTGTATATTTAGAAAACCCCATCGTCTCAGCCCAAAATCTCCTTAAGCTGATAAGCAACTTCAGCAAAGTCTCAGGATACAAAATTAATGTGCAAAAATCACAAGCATTCTTATACACCAGTAACAGACAAGCAGAGAGCCAAATCAGGAATGAACTTCCATTCACAATTGCTTCAAAGAGAATAAAATACCTAGGAATCCAGCTTACAAGGGATGTAAAGGACCTCTTCAAGGAGAACTACAAACCACTGCTCAGTGAAATCAAAGGACACAAACAAATGGAAGAACATACCATGCTCATGGATAGGAAGAATCAATATCGTGAAAATGGCCATACTGCCCAAGGTTATTTATAGATTTAATGCCATCCCCATCAAGCTACCAATGACTTTCTTCACAGAATTGGAAAAAACTGCTTTAAAGTTCATATGGAACCAAAAAAGAGCTCGCATTGCCAAGACAATCCTAAGTCAAAGGACAAAGCTGGAGGCGTCACGCTACCTGACTTCAAACTATACTACAAGGCTACAGTAACCAAAACAGCATGGTACTGGTACCAAAACAGAGATATAGACCAATGGAACAGAACAGAGTCCTCAGAAATAATACCACACATCTACAGCCATCTGATCTTTGACAAACCTGACAAAACAAGAAATGGGGAAAGGATTCCCTATTTAATAAATGGTGCTGGGAAAATTGGCTAGCCATAAGTAGAAAGCTGAAACTGGATCCTTTCCTTACCCCTTATACGAAAATTAATTCAAGATGGATTAGAGACTTAAATGTTAGACCTAATACCATAAAACCCTAGAAGAAAATCTAGGTAGTACCATTCAGGACATAGGCATGGGCAAGGACTTCATGTCTAAAACACCAAAAGCAACGGCAGCAAAAGCAAAAATTGACACATGGGATCTAATTAAACTAAAGAGCTTTTGCACAGCTAAAGAAACTACCATCAGAGTGAACAGGCAACCTACAGAATGGGAAAAAATTTTTGCAACCTACTCATCTGACAAAGGGCTAATATCCAGAACTACAAAGAACTCAAACAAATATACAAGAAAAAAACAAACAACCCCATCAAAAAGTGGGGAAAGGATATGAACAGACATTTCTCAAAAGAAGACATCCATACAGCCAACAGACACATGAAAAAATGCTCGTCATCACTCGCCATCAGAGAAATGCAAATCAAAACTACAATGAGATACCATCTCACACCAGTTAGAATGGCAATCATTAAGAAGTCAGGAAACAACAGGTGTTGGAGAGGATGTGGAGAAATAGGAACACTTTTACACTGTTGGTGGGATTGTAAACTAGTTCAACCATTATGGAAAACAGTATGGCGTTCCTCAAGGATCTAGAACTAGATGTACCATATGACCCAGCCATCCCACTACTGGGTATATACCCAAAGGATTATAAATTACTCTACTACAAAGACACATGCACACGTATGTTTTTTGCGGCACTATTCACAATAGCAAAGACTTGGAATCAACCCAAATGTCCATCTGTGACAGACTGGATTAAGAAAATGTGGCACATATACACCATGGAATACTATGCAGCCATCAAAAAGGATGAGTTTGCATCCTTTGTAGGGACATGGATGCAGCTGGAAACCATCATTCTTAGCAAACTATCACAAGAAGAAAAACCAAACACCGCATGTTCTCACTCATAGGTGGGAACTGAACAATGAGATCACTTGGACTCGGGAAGGGGAACATCACACACTGGGGCCTATCATGGGGAGGGGGAGGAGGGAGGGATTGCATGGGGGAGTTATACATGATATAACGTCATGCACATGTACCCTAGAACTTAAAGTATAATAAAAAAAAAAAAAAAAAAAAAATGTGAGATATTTGGACACAGCAATATTTGAAATGAAACATCTCTAAACCTATAACTTGAAACAATGGGTGTTTTACAGGTGGCATTTATCTTTAAATCTATAACTTCATCATAATGAGAATTGGTAGGGAGAGATGAGCAAAGCAGGATAATTCTAATGGGATAATTCTATATAAGTCGAATAATGAACTATTGGGGATTTAATTTGATACAAAGAAAACCACCAAGGCAAGTATTTGTTTTTGTCACTTATGTAAAATTTTTTTTTTAACTGGGATAAAATTATGTCACAAGCAAGGGAGATTTAGCATCAAAGGACAACTTCGTGTTTTAACATCGAATTTTTATTTAGAGATATAGTCCATATGACATAGACTGTTTATGATGAGGCTGAGGTCTGCTAAGTGACTCACAAGAGAAATCTTACTTGGTAATGAGTGTAGGCTATATGTCTATTAAATCAAATTTTTTCACACATACATTCTCTTTTGTTCACTTAATGCTTTACTTGGATTTTTAAAATGTCTTCTTCAATAATTCCTTTCAACAATATTGTGGACTTTTCCTTGGGGAAGAAACACATTGTTCAGGTTTCTTTGAAGAGATTTTTCTGGAAATATTGATGTTCTGTGAATGATCTGACTTAAAAAACTTTTGTATGTACTTTTAAAGTTTATTTTATTTTTAAAATATCTCATAGAACTTTTGATTCTGTAGCCATGTATTCTTAGAGATGATAAACAGTTATTACCATTCATTATACCTTTGTTTGAGAACTACCTTGTCAATTTCCACAGAATTTGCAGTATTTTTTCATTATAGATTTTGAGCAGCTTTCCTATTTCAAGTTGCTTTATTCCTTCTAACAAGGGCCCATATAAAAATGTTTATATTCTCTGAGTGTTCTCAGTAACTGACAAGAAAAGAACCAGGATTACTCTGACTTTATGTTGACTTCTAAGGGGAGAGGAACCCATTTATACAATCATGGTTGAAAGTTGATGCTTAATGTGCTCAAGTACAGATACAGGGTTTACACTTGAGAGAACCCTAGACCTGAAGATAAGCATGGGATGAAGTGCCAGAAAAGGGCAAAGAGCTTGCCAGTGCTCTTATTTTTATTCCAGACACCTGGAAATAAAGAGGGGTCACATAGATAACAATAGCGAGATAATTCCATTACTTTATTTCTTGAAACTTACCAGAAATATGAAAGAATTTCAATGACCCTTAGGAAGGAATACTGGTAAACTAGATCTTCTTCTATCACAAGGCTCTGGTGATCAATAGCACTAAGATCTTTGGCAAGTTAATTTATCTCTGCCTCAGTTTTCTCATTGGCTTCATGGGGATACCACATTCCTCATCAAGCCCTTGTGAAAATTAAATGAGATAATGTATCGTAAGCACTTAAGACCACTCCTGGTAATCATTTGTACTTGAAAATAATAGTTTTATAATTTAATTCCTCTATTCTTTTTCTTCCACTCTGGATAAAATTCCAACTAGGCTTGATAACATTTGGAGCTGTACATAGACTGCTGTGTTATGGTATTTATAGAGATTCTTGTTGCAGATAGCACAAACTGACTCTGACTAATGAAGCAGAAAAGGCGTTTATTAACAACAACAACAAAAATGGGTAACTCATGGAATGCTAGGGTGCCTAAAGAACCAGGCTTAAGATTCAGCTTCCAGGAACATTGCCCAGAACTATGCCACAGAGCTGGCTTGCTGACTAAACTGGCACTACTCCCACCCTCCACACCCTCCTGCCAGGAACTCCAATTTACTATCACCCCTACTGGAATCATTTCAGAGCCAGAAATACAGTTTTGCAACCTCTGCCATTCAGAAATCCAGCTGCCTCTGCCACTGCCCTCAAGCAAAATGGGTTCCGTGTGATAGATTCTCCTTCCTGTTGCTCAATTTTGAATTGAGGTCTTGAGTTAGTGATCTCATTCATTGAGCCTGAGCACTAAAGATGAAGAAATCAAGTCTTGTGGATTTTATCTTGGAGAAGCTCAAATCATAAACGCAGAAATTCTCCAAAATAAGGATGTTCAAAAGTTGGAGAAACAGAAAATTGTCCATTGTAAATCAGTGCAGGCGGAAATCTTTTTCTGCTTTGCGCAACTGCTGTTAAAGAAACAGTCATGTTAGTATGCCTTGTTCATAAGTGAAGAGTCTGCTGATTTATGGTGGTTTGTCTCTGATCCAGCTCCAAATGTTTTGACTACTTGACTCACAGTGTATTAGAATACACTCCCTTTGCATCAACTAGTAAAATGTTGAAACCTCATGCAAAGGCAGCAACATAGCTGATATTGTTAGCTTCTAAACTACAGTTTTGAACATGTTGTGATAACTTTGGCTAACAAATACATATATATATATATATATACACACACACATATACACACACACACACTTAGAATATTGATTTCATTCAGCATGGAGTGAAGGAAAATGCCATAAATATAATGGCATGATAAGACTGCTAGTAATAATGAGTTGGCTTTGTTTAAAACCTTTGTTTGAGTCAGCATTATGAAGCATGGGAGAAATAAGTCCAGATGACATGTCCTATCATGGTAAATGCTACAAGTTGCAATGAGGATGCCGGAGAAATGTGATATTAAAATAAAGGACAAAGGGGAAAATAATTGAAATAGTTAAAAAGTCAATCCTTCTGTTATTAGTTAACATAAAACCAATCTACATATAAAAGAATATACATATGGAAAGAATCTATGAAATTATGTAGAGAGCCATAGTTTTCAAAAGCCCTGAGAAGCAAGCTAAAAATAGCAAGAGAGTAAATTTTGTACCTTTACTTTACAGAAAAAGAGAAATAGCATTTTTTTTTTTCCAGATTTGGCTAGTTCACAGGAAGATCTTTTACATTTAAGTTACTTTTTATTTTAATTTGTTTTACTTGAACTTTTACACCTACTGTGAATTGCAGGTTAATCTATTTTTAATAATAGTAAATGATAAAGATTTTCAACTGAGGTCAAAGGAACTAAGGTTTAAATGTCAAATGTACTAATACGATAGCTTTAAGTAAATAAGATTTCAACTTAAGCAAGACATTATTCCAATTCAGTTGTCTGTCATAGCTTTAACATTAACACTAGTCGGTTCACTTTTACTAAACACTTCCTGTCCCCCTTATTTTAGGAGAAGAAAAAGCTGAGGCTTTAAAACTTGAATCAGTTGACCAAGATGACAAGGTTGGAGTATATTAAAGCAAGACTTTGAACACAATCTGATCCCAAACCTTACTGCCTAAAACACTAGTAATAATAATAGTTAACAGGAATACAGCAAGTTTTTCTATGTGAGAAGCACTATTGTACACACTGTATAAATACTTTGTTCTTTAACCTTCACATTAGAACTATGAGGTAGGAATAAATATTATCTTCATATTACAGAGGAGAAAATCAACACACAGAGACACATAATTTGTCCAAGGTCACACAGCTTCACACAACTACTGAGGGACAGACCTAAAGTTTGAAACTGGAAGTCTGACTCAAAGCCTAGGCTACTAAATAATCCCCTCTCCTAAATCTATGTCTGCTTTCTTTTAAAATATTTTATATCCTGATATGTTATATGTAAAGGCTGAACGTCAAGCTACACAGTACTTTTTTGAAGTTTCTCCTTTTAAATGACAGACATGTGAGAGGGACTGGTCTTATGCTACTGAACAAGGTGGATAGATCCACACCCACACTAATTTAAAAGCTTGGGAGAGATGAGAGAATACAGGAGCGAGTGTTAATATAGGAAACTTACAAGATTTATGAGATTCCAATAAGATGGCGTGAGTTAATTCAATAAGCCAGAATAGGTCCCTTTGATTATATGCTTAAAGTGATAAGTGAATGTTCGGTGCTATCTAGGAACTCATGGGGATGAATTTTAGTGTGACAATGTAGAAAGTCTGCAGGCATGATGGTAAGAGACAATAATCTAATGGAGAAACTGAAAATAGATTCTCAGTGCCTGAGACGTGATGGTGAGCCTACTATTACTTGAGGCTGGAAAAATGTATCGGGAAAAATTCATGTGGGGCTGTGATAAAGGTGGGCAATTATTCTAATGGAAATGGGATATCATGAAGACATTTTTAATAAAATGGTAAAGTGTCAAATGTGTGTTTTAGTAAGATTGCTTGACTTGAAGAATAGAGGATGGATTGTGATGGAGAAAGACTGGAGGCAGATAAATAAAGTCATAAGGCTATTCTAAATGCCCAAGCAACACATGTTGGTGACCTAGACCAGGAAGCTTTCAGTGGTGGAGAAGAGAAGGAGACAGATGATGGAAATATTTGGGAGATGAACTTCCCTATTTGTGGCCAAGTACACGTAGAAGATGACAGAGAAGTAGTTCAGATTAACTCTTAGATTTCTAGACTCAGTGACTGGGATAATGATGGTGCTACTTATCAATTCAAAGAACATCACAGTAGAGCAAGAGGATGACAAGGTCATTTTTGGAGTATTGAGTTTGAAGTGCTTATAGAAAAACTAAATGGACATGTTAATCAGCAATACAGGTTACAAGACAAAAGTTTAAGCTGGGAATGGACATTTTGAAGTCATAAGTTTATTCTAGGTATTAGTAGGGAGAACTTTAAGAGAAGTTACCTCTCCCGCTTTTTTTTAGAAAGAGCTACAAAATCTCAACTTTTAAAAGCGTACAAAAACGTATAGAATTTTAGCCAATTATTATATGCAGAATATATGTACAAAGTTATAAATGTTGCAATAGCCTTTTTATAAATGATTTCTATAAAGATGGAGATCCAAATTCATTATTAAAAAATCTATTGCATCCCTCCCAGGCAAGACAAGTTTTAGTTTTGAAATGCAAAGACAGAAATTCTGAAAAATAAAGGCCACAATTTCCTTAGAGTGAAAGAATGAGTATGCCATCCTTGTGATGACTTTGCTTGCTTGCAGTAATGAGTGAATGACTTTGAATTATACGAAGGTTAATTAACTGGTCATTCTTGATGAGAGTGTAACTCTGTTGTGGGTCATTTGTGAGACACAGTCAATGCATGGCAGATTTAACTTAACATTCCTGTTTCAGGCCATCCTTTGTTTTGAATAAAATTCTAAATGCACTTTCTGTTAAATTTTGACTGCTGCCATATGTATGAATTAGTAAAGTCTAAACAGCTGGATGAATGTACAGATTTGATGCATTAAATCTGTTCAAAGGCACAAGCTTCTGGAGAGATGGTGGTTTAAAATGTCTCTAATGAAAAGATGTCTCTAAGGGGTCCCTGCATAGCAGCCAATGAAAAATTAATTGAGGAAAAAGAAGTTTCAAAAAAAGGTCCACAGCTCAGCTGATAAAAGAGAGGCCAAAATCATTTAAAATGTCCTAAATGATTTTTGCAAAGAGTAAGAAAGCATAATAGGCTAGAAATTAGAGATAATACAGTTTCTTGAAATGTATTCTACCCAACACACCACATTTAGTTCTGTAGGCTGTTAACTGCAGAAGTATTCATTGTAAATGGTGCCTCCTGGAGGTGTGCAATGAATAGTCACCTATTCCTTTTTGATTTTGTGAATAATTCTGCTGCCAGCAAACAATTATTTTTTTCTTTGGCCAAACATTTCACCTTAACAAATAAGATACAAAAAAGCAAATTTTGTTAACATAAAGCACTACCATGAATTCATAAATATTGAATGCATAGTTTAGTGAGTTAGAAATTTATGTCTCAATGCATAAATACCTAATATGTAATTCTGAAACTCTAAAACATAATAAGGATATTGCTTTACATTATGTGACATACATTATATACTGCCTTGAAACTCCTTATGTATTTAGGATTTTTAATTATTCCACTCAACCAATTACAGCTAACTAAAATTATTCTAGAATTGTTGAAAATGTCAATTCAGTTTAATGTGATAAAATGACATTTGACTGGAATCTATTATAACTGACATTGTGGCTGTTTTGATTTATTTTCAGTGCTGAACACAGATATTATTTATTTTAATATTTCTTTTCTCTGGCAATGTAATAAGAGGCTAGTAAGCCAAGGCTTATGAATAAAGCATGTGCTTGTTTCATTAATATTTTCATGATTAGCTGTTTGGGGACTTATGGATGTGTTGTAGGGAATAGAGATTGAACTAGGGTTTAGATTTCCTCCAGATAGAGACAGATGCCATATGTTTTTGTAAAAATGAATAACTTGCATTGATTTTCAAATATTTTATTATAACCATAATAATAAGGAAATACTCAAATTTTCTTGCTTTATTAGCCCAAAGAAAACAAAACAAAATAAAATATGATTGCTTCATTTAAAAGTATATCATAATTATGTGGTGGCAAAAAAGATATTCTTTTATGTTAAAAATATTTCTGTGGGTATGTGTATTAGTAAAATGACAGAAAATAAGTAAATAAAAGAAACTCCCAGTTGGTATATTAATGGTTTGATACATTTTTATATCCTCATGTACATGCACACACACACACACACACACACACAGAGCAAAATCGAAATGATTACCTTGATATTTCCAATACTATTATTCAGTTTGGGTTTATGTTGTGATAGTCTACTGACAGGTAAGAAAGACTGAAGGCATATACAGTTATAACAACAGAAATACCGCACTTCCTGTGTCTCTGATAATTTGTGATTTTGCATTTGGATAATTACATACATGTTTCATTGCACAGGAATATTTCTGTTTTATGTTATTTGTATTTTCTGATAAGACTTAAGAGTCATGGAAAAGTGAGTCTTTGAATAAATACAGATTATGATTTAATTTTAAACTAATATTCAATATACCATGTGATAAAGATTAAGCTCCTTGGATTTTGTATCTCTGCTTTATCTTCTACCAAATATTAACTTATCAGTGGTGATACCTAAAATCTAGTATTCTTTTCTGTGAGATGAAATAGTAATCTTCAGAGATAATACTTTAAACATTTAATGGCTATGAAGACATGAACCAGTGTAAGAAGATCTGTCAATCACATTGGACAAAGCACCTGAGTATCATCCATGTAACACCTAGTTTACATGTGAGGTGAGATGAATGTAAGAATTAAAATTAAATAAGACAATATATGTAAAGAAAAGAGTGCTTAACACATATTGGCTAAGTTAACAAATGTTAGCTGAGTGTTTTATTTCCTTATTTTGCTGACCTCTCAACATTAATTGAACAAACTATGTAAGTTAGAGAGCTAAGAATTGAGTCGAGGACTGATAAAATAAATGAGCAATTCTCAAATCTTGTTTAAACTCTGCCAAAGGCAAGGTAAATAATTGCAAACATGTTTCTGTGTACAATCATGAAATTTATAATGTAAATTTCATGATAAATGGAGGACACCAGGAATCAATAAATTTCTTGCTTAATCATGACCTCTTCTTGAGCTTATTTGCAGTTCCCTGATTGCCATAAAAACCCTTGATAAGTTAATGTCTGTGCAGAGAGCACATTTTAATCTTCCTGGAAAATCTTATTAGAAGACACTGTGATTAGAAATGCATCCTCAGGTTCAAGTTTATTCTTAAACACTAGTGAGTAAATTTCAAAAGCATAGTAAGGAAAATTCAAGGAAAATAGAAATTCCTCTCAAAAGTAACTGCTTGGGGAGTTTACTATGGCATATTCAAATTAGATATAAATCACAAAGCAATTTGTTGAGGTTTTGCAAAGAGTTACCAACCAGAATGAGATGAGGACTTCTATTTTAAAACTTCCATTACCAGCTGTGAATATCTATCCTACGCAGCAGTTTACAATCTTTAATAGCTTCTTATATCAGTAGTTTCTCAACTTGTAGAGTTTCCTTTCTTTGGTAACAAATTTATCATTGGTGTACATAATGTGAGAACCAAAGGAGTTCCTATTAAATTTTCTTGTTGAATCAGCAAAAAAGAGGAAAATATTTTAAGCCTAGAAAGTTGTTATTTTAGTATATTGCAACTGCCTGCTCTAAGAGATCGGTGTTCATAGAGTAATTTTATTTGTACAAAGTCAAATAAACTTAAAATGCAGTGCCTTTTTTTTTTTTTTTTTGAGATGGAGTCTCGCTCTGTCACTCAGGTGGGAGTGCTGTGGCCGGATCTCAGCTCACTGCAAGCTCCGCCTCCCGGGTTCACGCCATTCTCCTGCCTCAGCCTCCCGAGTAGCTGGGACTACAGGCGCCGCCACCTCGCCCGGCTAGTTTTTTGTAGTTTTTTTTTTTTAGTAGAGAGGGGGTTTCACCATGTTAGCCAGGATGGTCTCGATCTCCTGACCTCGTGATCCGCCCGTCTTGGCCTCCCAAAGTGCTGGGATTACAGGGTTGAGCCACCGCGCCCGGCCAATGCAGTGTCTATTAAGCAATTTCTATTTCTAGCATTGTTCAAGATATGCAAGGTATGCTATTATATATGTGTGTCAATGATGAGAAATGGGGTGTGATAGAGACTTTCTAGGTGTTTATCAAATTATTTACTTGTCTCTCAGGTTCAGAGCTAAATTCCTCTTGCAGTAAAATGTGGTCATATGACTAATTTCTAGACAATGGAATACCTGGGCCATAAAAGATTTTATTTTCTCTTTGCAATCTGTTTTACTCAATGTGTAATGGAATAAGAGATGTATTACACTTGAAAGCCACATTTTGAAGATGATGGGGCCACTGACAACCTGGGTCCCTGAGTGAAATTTTAGAGCAAAATCTCTCTGAAGCAACACAAAAATGTTTGCATGGTCGTTGAAACAATTGACACCTCCACTAGTAATGCATGTGAATTTCTCCTCTTGAGTCTCAACTGAAAGGATGCCATCATAATCCCAACTTTCTGTATAAAAACCCTGACTTTGATCTTTTTCTTTCTAGCAGTGTGAGATCACGAGAAGTTCTGCCTAGGTTTTACATGTCTCAGCTTCCACTCTTCCTATCTTCTCAGCTTCTCATCATAAGAAACTTTAGAATAAGCAAATCTCAAGTAGAAATAAAGCTCAGAATATTGTCTTCTCTCCATTCTCTGTTGTTGCCCCTTTTGCCGAGGATCATAACCCACAAATCCTGGCTGCTTTGTATCCCAAATTGTCATAATTCTTTCCCAGTACTGTGTGACTGCTGAAAGTTCTGCCTAACTTTTTGTTTCTTAGATGCCACTTTCTTTTTAGATTCTTCTTCTCTTGATACATGGAAAGGAAAATGGAAGGTTCACTTAAATAAATTTGTCTTTTCTCTGAGATTTCGATCCTCAAATTCTGATACCTTGATTGCTTTGTAATGTCATCTAAAATCTGTGTTTTTCATTGTTTGTTTTCTACTTTGTTTTTATTTCTATTTTACTCAATGATTATGGTTGTTTTTGATAGAAGAGTTGGACTGAGACAAGCTGCTTTGTATATCTAGGTGTGGAAGTGTTTAGATTTTCTTTCACATATATGTGGCCCTCTCTTTGTAGACTGACAGTAATTTACTTCAGTACTGATGTTATAAATTGCCCTTATTTACTGTTTCATTGGTGGCCATTAGATTGCATGCCCTAAACAGAAAGCCATTCCAGGGACCTCAGGGTCATGTTCCTTTTCTGTACTCTGTACTGCTCTTCATCTTCCCCAATATTTCTCATATAGAATTCTCCCAACTTCAGTATTTTATAAATGGGTCATTTTGAATCATAACAATCTGGAAATACAATGATATATTTGCAATTACTCAGGCAGCTAAGAAAAGATTCTGATTCTCAAAACTCCTATTTTAGATGAGCCTCTTTATAGGAGGTAACCTTCTGCCATTTGACTAAAATTTATACTATTATTCACTCTCACAATATCAAGATTATCATATGGCCTTTAATAAAGAAGAATTCTACCTTAAGTTCACATTTTCCATTTGTGTCTCCAGGTTTTGTCTTAAAAATATTTTCATAATTTTATACAAAACATTTGTATGTTTACGTACATCTACTCATGTGTACTTTCTGGGCCTATTGAGGGTAAAGGAGCATAACATGTTTGTTTCTATCTCCCTTTCTTTGGTTAAGTAAAACATTAACCATAAGACATGAGCATTTGCAATGAAACTCGTGTGAAATAAAAGTAATAAAATGTGCAAATTCTGAATTGTTGAAGGGATCTTGAGAGTTCTGGAGAAAATATATCTATCATTTTGACCTAGATTTGATATTGTCCCCTTTCTTAAGCTTTCCTTGATCCTACAGCTTGTTTGTGTCTATGTTTTAACATATTTATAAAACACCTACTACATGTCAAGGATTGTGCTAATAAATGAAGATTAATTACTATTTTAACATTTTGACATATGTTTATCAAATGTCTCCCAGATGTACAGATTTGACATTTTGAATTCTTTATTATTTTAAGTTGTATGTACACTTCTGCATGTTTTAAGGCATATTGCATGTACATATTGAGCATCCATAATACAATAATCTGAAATCTGAAATGCTCCAAAATTTAAAACTTTTTCAGCACACCAACATGAAGTTAAAAGCAGAAAATTTCATACATGAGTACTTAGTACAAACTTTGCTTCATGTACAAAATTATTTAAAGTATTGTATAAAATTATCTCAGCTTATGTGTATAAAGTATATATGAAACATAAGCAAATTTTGTTTTTAGACTTTGGTCTCAGCCCCAAGATATCTTATTATGTCTGTGCAAATATTCTAAAATCCAAAAAAAAAAAATCCGAAATCTGAAACAATTCTGGTCTCAAGAGTTTTGGATAAAGGTTACCTAACTTAACATTCTCATTTTATTTGTTGTTATCCAAAAACTTAGTGACTTAAAACAATAATTTATAATTACCTTTTGTAATCCTGTGTGTTGCCTGACCTAAGCTGGGCAATTCTTTCTTTCAGTCTCTAGTGCTGCTGCAGTCATGCTGATGGCTTGACTGGACTGAATGCCTAAGATGGCTTATGTAGATGGCTTTCAGTTGATATTGACTGTTGGTTGGCATTCATCAGGAACTGTTGACTCTCCAGGACTCAGATATGCTTCTCACAGCATGCTGGCTGGGTTCCTAGAGGCAACAACATGTGAGTGTTTCAAGACAGCAGAAGTGGTAGAGAACAGTCTATTAAAACCTGAGCCTGGAAAATGTTTCTGAATCAGGGCAACATGTTCTGTTGGTCAGTGCAGCCCAATACGCAAAGCCCACCATGATTCAATGGGAAGGTATACAAATGCCATCTATCAAAGGGAGGACTGTCAAAAAAATTTGTGGCCATTATTATTTCACTATATACATGGATGCTTGTGTGCATTCATAATTACCTAATAAGTTAAAATTTCAAAGATAGAAAGTAACAGTAGAACATTCCCTTTCTTTCTTTCTTTTTTTCTTTTTTTAAGACAGGGGTCTTTTTCTGTCACCCAGACTGGGGTGCAGTGGTGTGATCTTGGCTCACCGCAACCTTAGTCCCAGGCTCTAACAATTCTCCCAAGTAGCTGGGGCCACAGGCGTGCACCACCACACCCAGGATTTTTTAGGTATTTTTAATAGAGACAGGGTGTCTCCATGTTGCCCCGTTTCTACCCTGTCTCATGTTGAGTTTGAACTCTTGAATTCAAGTGATCCACCTGACTTAGCCTCCCAAAATGCTGGGATTAGCAGCATTAGCCACCACACCCAGTCAGAATATTTCTTTTTTCTCTCCCTAAATCTCACTCTTTTATTCAAATATTATTATTAGTTAGTCATTATTTATGTGAATCTTATTCTGCTTACTAAGTATATTTCAGTTTTATTTATTTTTATATTAATAGAACCACATGTGTACTTTTCTGAAAATTACTATTTTCATTTCACAATATGTAACATAGCAAATATGTATAATAGCAAATATGTAATGTGAACCAGAAAGTATCTGAGACAGGTCTCAGTCAATTTGGAAAGTTTATTTTTCCAAGGTTAAGGACATACCTGTGACACAGCGTCAGGCGGTCCTGACAACATGTATCCAAGGTGGTCAGGGTAGAACTTACTTTTATACATTTTAGGGAGACATAATACAACAATCAATACATGTAAGATGTACATTGGTTCTATCTGAAAAGGCAGAACCACTTGAAGCAGAAGCTTCCAGGTCAGAGGTGGATTTAAAGATTTTCTGACTGGTAATTGGTTGAAAGAGTCAAGTTATTATATAAAGACCTGAAAGCAATAGAAATGAATGTCAGGCTTATGATAAGGGTATATAGAGACCAAAGTTTCATAGTGCAAATGAAACCTTCAGATAGCAAACTTTAGAGAAAATAGACTGTAAATATTTTTTTTTATCATACTTAAGGTCTGTGTTGATGTTTTTATTATTTAGGCAAGACAAATAGTTCAGGAAATAATTGCTGTTGAAAAGACAGTTTGTTAAACTCAGAGATTCTAAGAGAAGGGGGCCTGCCAGAAACACTAGCTTTGAGAAATGAAGGTTTAAGTTAGCATGGCTATTGTTTATATTCCTAGGCTGAAACCAGGCCAGACAGGTAGGTCTGCACTGACAGGAGTCAGAGAACGAAGCCCTGGGTCTGGTATCAGCTGCCCAGGATTAGAGCATGCAGCCCAGGAGTGCTGGGCTGATCCTTGCCACTCTGAAAATTTTTAGCAATGAAGCCAATCACTGAATAGACCTTATACCACAGACAAACCCCCAAGGATATCGAAGAATATAAAAACAAAAACCCTATCCAAAGGACAGCAGCTTCAAAGATTAAAGGAACATCAGCCCACACAGGTGAGAAAGAACAAGTGCAAGAACTCTTACAAATCAAAAGTGTCTTCTTACTCAACCCAGAGTGTCTTCTTACCTCCAAATGACCACACTAGTTCCCTAGCAATGGGTCCTAACCTGGCTGAAATGACAGATATACAATTGAGATTCTGGTTAAGAATGAAGATCTTCGAGATTCAGTAGAAAGTCAAAACCCAGTTGAAGGAATCTAAGGAGTCCACTGAAACAATATAAGAGCCGAAAGATGAAACAGACATTTTAAGAAGAATCAAACTGATCAGATAGAGCTGAAAAACTTGCTTCAAGAACTTAAGAATGTACTCACAAGTATTAACAGCAGAATCAACAAAGCTGAGGAAAGAATATTAAAGCTCGAAGACTGATTCTTCAAGTCAACTCAATCTGACAAAAATAAAGAAGAAAGAAAAGAATGAACAAAACCTCTGAGAAATATGGGATTATGTAAAGAAACCAATCCTAGTACTCATTAGCATCCCTGAAACAGAGGGAAAGAGAACAAGCAACTGGGAAAACATATTTGAGAGCATTGTCCTTGAAAATTTCCCCAACCTTACTAGAGATATTGACATTAAAATTCAGGAAATGCAGAGAATTCCTCTGAGTTACTACACAAGAAGACCATTCCTAAGACACATAGTCATCGGATTCTCCAAGGTCAATGTGAAAGAAATAATATTAAAGGCAGCTAGAGAGAAGGGGCAGGTCACCTAGAAAGGGAACCCTGTAAAGCTAACAGCAGACCTTTCAGCAGAAACCCTACAAGCCAAAAGATATTGGGGGCCTATATTCAGCATTGCTAAAGAAAAGAAGTGTCAACCAAGAATTTCATATCGAGACAAACTAAGCTTTATAAGCAAAAGGGAGAAAAGATCCTTTCCAGGTAAGTAAATGCCAAGGAAATTTGTTACCACTAGACCTGCCTTACAATAGGTCCCTAAAGGGATGCTAAACATGGGAAGCCAAATCACTGTCACCGACCACCACAAAACATAACTATTGACACTATAAAAAAACTACACAATCAAGTCTAATAATGACCAGTTAACATGATGACAGGATCAAATATGCACATATCAATATTAATCTTGAATGTAAATTAGCTAAATGCCCCACTTAAAAGGCACAGAGCGGTAACCTGAATAAAGAAGAAAGACCCAACTGTATATTGTCTTCAAGAGACCCATATAGCACGCAATGCTCAAAGTAAAGAGATGGAGAAAAATCTACCTAGCAAATGAAAAACAAAGAAGAACAGGGGTTGCTATTCAAATTTTAGACAAAACAGACTTTAAACCAAAAATGACCAAAAAAGACAAAGGCCTTACATAATAATAAAGGATTTGAATCACAAGAAGACTTAACTATCCTAAATATATATGCACCCAACACTGGAGCACCCAGATTCACTAAAACA
Source organism: Trachypithecus francoisi (assembly GCF_009764315.1). NCBI lineage: Eukaryota > Metazoa > Chordata > Mammalia > Primates > Cercopithecidae > Trachypithecus > Trachypithecus francoisi. Next base: position 134,773,070 of record NW_022681454.1, on the reverse strand, counting down.
AGCTCTTAGAGACGTACTAAGAGAATTCGATAAGCATACAGTAATAGTGGAAAACTCTAACACCCAACCGACAGTATTAGAGAGATCATTGAGTCAGAAAACTTACAAAGATATTCAGGAAACAAACTCTGACGCTTGAGTAAATGAACCTAACGTATCTACAGAACTCTCCACCCAACAGCAACATAATATACATTTTTCTCATCAGCACTTGACAAATATTCTAAAATTGATCACACAATCAGCCATAAAACAATTCTCAGTGAATTTTAAAAAACCGTGAAATTATGTCAACCACACTCTTGGACCACAGTGCAATAAAAATAAAAATCAGTACTAAGAAGATCTCTCAAAATCATGTAATTACATGGAAATTTAAAACATCTTCTTCTGAATGACTTTTAGGTAAACAATAAAATTAAGACAGAAATCAAGAAATTATTTTAAACTAATGAAAACAAAGATAAAACATACCAGAATCCCTGAGACTTAGCTAAAGCAATGTTAAGAAGAAAGTTTATAGTGCTAAACACCCACATCAAAAAGTTAGAAAGATCTCAAATTAACAACCTCACATCACACCTAGAGGGACTAGAAAAAGAGTAAACCAACATGAAAGCTAGCAGAAGAAAATAAAATCAAAATCTGAGCTGAACTGAGTGAAATTTAGATAAATAAAAAACATAAACCAAAACATGATTTGAAATAATAAATAAGACATGATGACAGGATCATGCAAGCCAGACAGACAAAGAAAAAAGCAGAGAAGACCCAAATAAACACAATCAGAAATGACAACGAGGATATCACCATCAACCCCATAGAAATACAACAAAACAAAACAAGAAACCTGAGACTATTATGAACACCTCTATGAACACAAACTAGAAAACTTAGAAGAAATGGATACATTCCTAGAAGTATACAGCCTCCCAAGATTGAACCAGGAAGAAATTGAAACCCTGAACCAACCAATAACGAGTTCTGAAATTGAATCATTAATAAAAAGCCTACTGACTAGAAAAGCCCTGGAGGAGACGGATGTACGGCTAAATTCTACCAGACTTATAAAGAAGAGCTTTCTAGCAATATGGATGAAGCTGGAAGTCATTATCCTAAATCAATTAACAGAGGAAGCGAAAACCAAGTACTGCATTCTTCACTTAAAAGTGGGAGGTAAACATTGAGTACACATAGGCATAAAGAAGAAAACATTAGACAGTGCGGCCTATTTAAGGGTGGAGGGTGGGAGGAGGGTGAGGATTAAAAAAATGAGCTATTGGGTACTATGCTTATTACCTGCATGACAAAATTATCTGTACACCCATCCCCTACAACATGCAATTTACCCATATAACAAACCTGCACGTGTACCCTGAACCTAAAACAAAATCTGGAAGGAAAAGAAAACAAAACTAACACACAAAAAACAAAAGCAAAGAAGATGTGGCACAGCTAATTTGTATGAATTAAATAAGCCATCATGTTCATTATACTGGCAGTAGTATAGGCCAGGCTACTCTTCCAAAGTTTTTATTATTTAGGCAAGACCAATAGATCAGGAAATAATTGCTATTGAAAAGACAGTTTGTTATACTCAGAAATTCGAAGAGAAGGGAGCAGGCCAGAAACACTAGCCTTTAGAAGTGAAGATTTAAGTTAGCACGGCCATTGTTTATATTCCTAGGCTGAAACCACGCCAGACAGGTAGGTGCATTGAATGAATGCCAAGCGATGAAAAGAGAGCTATAAGTTCCATTTGCAGGTTGAATTAGCTGCAAGAGGAGGGCATTTGCTGAGAAACTTCCTCTATTAGATATTGCCCTACTGGGCCTGGTATTTTCAACCGTGTGGTTGAACATATTGAGTCTACTTTTCTGTTGAAAATCTTAAGACTGGCTATGCCCTCTTCATGGGATGTGGAACCATAAAAACATAATCTTGTCAGTGAGTCCTACAGAGTAAAGGCTGAAAAATAAAATGTGGGAAACTGTCTGGTGAGGGCAGGCCAGATATTTACAACTTTATAATTGAAGACTGTGAGGTAAAACAGTCAGTCACTTCAATAGTCTTACAAGCCAAAATAGTCCCATAATACACAATGGAAATGTATTGCTGCCATGAGGAGTTACAGGCTGACTGAATACAAGGGCTAACATCCATGCTCACAATCAAGGGTAGGATCTTGCAAGAACATGACCAGGCCCACTTCACCAAAACTACTCTCAGCCTTATGATAGGAGAGAAATATTGAATGTAGAAATATGTAATTTGTTTCCTTATATGATGAAAAAATAGATCCTGGAGTGTTGACATGATCTTGTTCATAGTTACTTACAAGAAACCCAATAAACCATTAATTTAGAATTCCTTTTAACTGGCACATCCCTCACTCCATGCAGGTTGCTAAGAATACAGAACTTCAAGAGCACCGCACTGCGGAACTAGGGAGGAAGTGGGAAGAGATCATCTGTCTTAAGTTTAGGCTCTGCAGATAAAGAGCCTGAGTTCTTACTCATCATGGAAGATTTCTCATCATTTACTCATAGGAGACTGCCTTCAGTAGACGAAGAGTAGAAAAGTGAGATAGGGCAGGGTAAAAATGTTAAGTAAGAATGTACCTTTATCCTGATCCCCAAGGGAACCTCCAAAGGTAAATTATACCACAGAGTTAGTCCAGCTTTGAGGCTAGTGAGGGAAAGGGAGTGAAGGAGGTGGGGCAGTCATTTTATTAAAAATCTCATATTAGTTGAATTACTGATAAGGAGATGCTAGAACCCAATTTATATTCCAAGACATCTCCCTTTGGCACAAGTCAATTCTTTAGGGAAGGGGACAGTCATTAGAAATTAGCAAACCATATTTACAGCTGGATATGGTACATTAGCCAGGTAAAGGGCACCCGAGTGTACATTCACAGCATGTAAAATCTATCTCTTCAGTTGTTTTAGTAATACGATGCATATATTTTACTATGGGTTTTGCAGGATCAGTTTTAAATTAATCCTGTTCATTATCTATAATATTTGACCCAATCTAGCCTAGTTCTACCTTAATTCACCCAAATATATTAATTTGCCTGCCAATAACCTATGCAGATTTTATACAGAGTTTGAGTCCATGTGCCTTTGAGTAAATAGAAAATCCCATCTACCAATTATATCGGGAACTATCTCATGAAACTTGTATGCTTTCATAATTCTTCTTTTCCAATTCTTTATTTTTTCCGTTTAATACAGTTAAGATCTGTCTTCTTTGTGTCTCTAAACATTCTTATACCTCTTTTCTTTATAAAAAAGATAATATTTATTAATACTTCTCAAAATCACTATCCAGATAGACTAAGACAAGTTTTTCACCATGAAACTAACAATAATTGATCATTTTTTCCTCTCATTAACACATAGAAGATATAAAGATGAAGATTAAACAATAGAACACAGCAGAGAAAAAAAAATCCTGAAAGTGAATGATAAATACAAACATTTGAGCTAGGCTTACACATTTATATAAAGAATTAGGCTTGAAAAATAGTTCAATTTCAGAAAAAGGAACTAAATAATAAAAATATCTAAAACTTTGTGAATCTATAGTTAAAAGTAACAATTTAATCAACCTTTTTGAAAGTGCTATAAAATAAGAACATGAATGTCTTGAGGAAAATCATAGCTAACTTTTTACAATTTAAGTAAAGGAAATGAGCTTGTTTTTAAAATGTAGAAATCTAAGAATTCATATATTTATAGTTGGTGCTTAGAGACTTTTGATTATTACTGTATAGCCCAGTTAGGAACTTAATGTTCTAGTAATCATATCCTATCACTAAGGAAAATAAAATGTTTCAGTAAGACATTCTTCTCTGTGAATTGCTTTTGTTTCTAATTTAATAGTTTATATGGATTTTCTCATTTATGAAACAAAATCCAAACAACTCATTTTCTATCCATTAGGTGTACTTCTCATAGATATGGAGTAAATGGTATCTTTAAATATTACTGTAAATTGTAAGTAATTTGATGCATATACAGTGATCATGCAGTTCTCTTTAAATTAATTAGGAAAGTGCTTAATGATATAATACTTTTGACTGATATCTTCCTCAGTTGTGTGAACTGACACAGAGGATTTTAACATTATGTTAAACCATAGGTTCCACAGTGGTTTATTCTTGCTCTGGTCTTTATACGTATACAACAAAGGTTTTACCTTAACCTGTATATATATAATATATATATAATCTCTTAAGAGATTGCAGACCATTAATTTTAGGCAGACCAGTTTATTCAGGATTGAGTAAAATTACATCCACACGAAGCATTCGATTTTTCAGGGGAAAGTGATAAGGACTTGCTGCAACATAATGCTTCTCAGCCTTGGCTGCATCTCGGAAAATCACAGTAAAATTTTAAAATGCAGGACTTTCTGGGTCTCATCCCAAAGGATCCTTGTTTAATTGGCTGATGTGTGGCCTGATCATTAAACTTTTTAAAAACTTCTCGAGTATTTCTCGTGTATACCTAATGGTACAAACCACTGGAAAAGCTCATCTATATGTGTCTAGGCTATTTTAAGGACTCAGTTTTCCAGCAGGTAGGTAATGTGTTTGAGTTAATGTACCAAACAGAAGCGTGCACCTCAGGAAGCTCCACTGTGAAGACCAGCCTCTTCAAACTTCATCTCTGGAAAATGCTCTTTAGAGTGATGAACTTGTGGCATTTGCTTCATAAACGATGACATTTAGAAACAATGTTGACAATATATTGTTTTGTATATTTAAAATTTTATATTAATTAAATCACTATAAAGTCTAGAATTTACTTTTTCATTTAACGTTGTTTCTAAATTTCATTCATGACATTATGTATTTATTTTTTGTCACTTTTAAACAGTATAATTTTATAATACAATATATTTTATTTTGTTTTTATATATATTTGGTAATTTTTGGTTTGCTATTACAAATATTGCCATGATTAACATTTATGTATGTATCTTGTAGCTCTAGGGTGTATATCAAAAAGTTTAATTCCTGTCTTGTAAGGCATGTATAGCATCACCTTAATAGATAAGTGTCTAATTGATTTTCAAGTAGTTGTACCATTTTACATTTTATTAGCTTTATTTAAGAGTTTCAGATGCTCTACATCTTTGCCACTATTTCGTCTTGTGAAAACTTGAAATCTAGCTTAGTTACTGTGTAATGATCACATTATGGTTTTAACTTGAAGGTCTTTGAAAGCTCATAATATAAGACATGTTTCATATATGTATTGGTCATTTGTGCTTTCTATTCTCTGAAGTATCTCTTTTTCCATCTTTCTGGGAAGTTATTTGTTTTTTCTTATTTATTTATAGAGTTATTTTTCCCCACCCAAGTTTCCCCTGCTCTATTCATAGAGTTTTAACAATTACATTTTCTGTATCATAATCCTTTTCAGCTTTATGTCACACAAGTGTCTTCCCCACGTTTGGCTTGTCTTTCTTGAACGTTGGTTCTAATTTTTAATGTAATGGGACTTGTAAATTTTTGTTTTACATGTTTTTACATTTATTTAATATATACTTTCTTCCCTCAATATCAGATACACACATTCTATTATATTATCTTTAGTAACTGTATGGCTTTCTATTTTTCCATTGTTTTCAATCCACTCACATTGATTTTTATATGTTATGAAGTAGAGATTCAGCTTTATTTTTCATTAAGGGTAATTACTTGCTTGGACACCATTGATTATGTTTCCATATACATACTAGCTTTTGGGGGAGGATTATCTGTTCTATTGCATTAGTTTATTTGTCTAGCTCTATGCCAATAACATTTAATAAATTGGGTTAATTTCTATGGCATGGTATCCATGGTAGATGTAGGGCTGGAAAAGATGTGATATCTTTCCTCCTCATCTTAACGGTCACAGCTGACACTCCCATAACAAAAGAAAGATTAACAAGACAGAACGTAACACATGTATGCAATCACAGTTTTACATGACATGGGAACTTTCAAAATGAAGACCCAAAGACCAGGAAAACTTTTTATGCTTAGGTTCAATGCAAATTTCATTCTGTTTTATGGCTGAATAGTATTCCAGCCATAAAACACACACACAGATGCACACACACACACACACACACAAGCACATGCACACACATGCACACACACGAGGGCCATATTTTTAATCTATTTTTCTGTATAAGGATATTTAGATTGATTCCATTGATTCCATATCTTGGCTATTTGGAATACTGCTACAATGAATATGAGAGTGCAGATATCTCTGCAAAATATTGATTTCATTTCCTTTGTATACATACCCAGTAATGGATTGCCAGGTAAAATGGTAGTTTTTTTTTTTTTTTTAACTTTCTGAGGAACCGCCATACTATTTTCATATTGACTATGCTAATTTACATTCTCATCAACAGAGCATGAGTTATCCTTTCTCCACATTTTTCCAGCATTTTTTTTCTTTTTGATAATAGCTGTTTTAATTTTCATGAAGTGGTATCTAATTGAAGCTTTGATTTGCATTTCCTTAATAATTAGTAATATTATGCATTTAAAAAAATATATCAGTTGGCCATTTGTATGCCTTTTATTGAGACATGTCTATTCAGGTCTTTTGCCTACTTTTTAATCAAATTATTCAATTTTTCTACTATTGAGATTTTTAAAATATTTTGTATATTAGCCCTTTGTCAGATGCATACTTTGCAAATATTATCTCCCATTTTGTAGGTTGTCTCTTTAGTCTATTGATTGTTTCCTTTGCTTTGAAGAAGGTTTTTAGTTTGAGATCATCTCACTTGCCTATTTTGCTTTTGTTGCCTGTGCTTTTGAGGTCTCATTTAAAAAATTTTTTGACTAGTCCAATTTCATCAGGCATTTCCTCTATATTTTCTTCTGGTAGTTTCATAGTTCAAGGTCTTACATTTAAGTCTTTAATTCATTTAGTGTTGATTTTTGTAAATGGTGAAATGTAGGGTTCTAGTTTCATTCTTCTGTATGTGAATACCCAGTTTTCATAGCACCATTTACCAAAGAGGCTGTCCCTTCTCCAAGTGTGTGTTCTTAGGGTCTTTGTCAAAAATCAATTGTCTGTAAATGCATGGATTTACTTCTGGGTACTCTATTTTGTTCCATTGGGTTTTGTGTCTGTTTTATGCCAGTACCATGCTCTTTTGATTACTATAGCTTTGTAGCATATTTTGCAATCAGGTAGTCAGCCTTCAGTTTGTTATTTTTGCTCAAGATTGCGTTGACTATTCTGAGTCTTCTGCTTTTTCATATAAATTCTAAGTTTTTTTTTCTATATCTATGAAGAATGTCATCGGGTGTCATGGGTATTTTTTATAGAGATTGCATTAAATCTATAAATTGCTTTGAGTAAATATATGTACATTTTAACAATATTAATTCTTTCAATACCTAAATGTAGGATATCTTTCCATTTATTTGTGTTCTCTTTAATTTCTTTCATCAATGTTTTATGATTAACGTAATAAATAATTTTATAAATAATGTAATTATAGAGCTCTTTTACTTCTTTGGTTAAATTTGTTCCTACTGATTTTTTTTGTAGCTGTTGTAAGTAGAATTGCTTTTTAAAATTCATTTTACAGATAGTGTGCTTCTGCCATGTAGAAATGCTACTGATTTTTGGATATTGATTTAATATCCTGCAACTTTACTAAATTTACCTGACAATTCTAACAGTTTTCAATGGAGCATTTAAGGATACATATATATATATATAAATATATAATTATAAGTTTTATATAATAATGAATTATATATATTTATATACAATAAATAAATATATGCATAATATTTATCTGCAAACAGGGACAATTTGACTTTTTCTTGTCCAATTTGGATGCCCTTTATTTCTTCTTCTTGCCTGAAACGTCTGGCTAGAGCTTCTAGTATCATGTTGAATAAAAGTGGTTAAAGTGGGCATTTTTGCCTTTTTTTACATCTCAGAGGAAAAACTTTACCCTTGCTGGTAAAAGATGTGAGTTTGCCATATATGGCCTTTATCATTGCTGAGATATGTTCCTTCTGTACCCAATTTGTTAAGAGTTATCATTAAGGGATGTTAAATTTTGTCAAATTCTTTTTCAGCGTATATTGAAATGATCATATGGTTTTTGACTTTGATTCTGTTCATGTGATATATCACATTTTTTTGTATTTATTTATTTATTTATTTATTTATTTGAAATGGAGTCTCACTCTGTTGCCCAGGCTGGAGTGCCGTGGTACAATCGCGGCTCACTACAAGCTCCTCCGCCTTACAGGTTCATGCCATTCTCCTGCCTCAGCCTCTGGAGTAGCTGGGACTACAAGTGCCCACCACCACGCCCGGTTAATTTTTTTTTTTTTCTTTTTGTATTTTTAGTAGTGACGGGGTTTCACTGTGTTAGCCAGGATGATCTCAATCAGACCTCGTGATCCGCCCACCTCGGCCTTCCAAAGTGCTGGGATTACAGGTATGAGCAACCGCGCCCAGTCAATATATCACATTTATTGATTTGTGGATGTTGAACCATCATTCCTTCCCTGGGATGAATTCCACTTAATCACGGTAATTCATCTTTTAAAGTGTTGTCAAAATGAGTTGGCTAGTATTTTGTTGAGAATTTTGCTTTTATGTTTATCAGGGATATTGGTCTATAGTCATCTTTTTGTGGCATCCTTGTCTGATTTTGATATCAAGGTAATACTGGCATCACAGAATGTGTTGGGAAACATTCCCTCCCCTTCACTTTTTTGAAATAGTTTGAGTAGAATTGGTATTAGTTCTTTAAATGCTTGGTAGTGCTTGGTAGAATTCTGTAGTGAAGCCATTAGGTCCTAGGCTTATCTTTGGTGGGAAACTTTTATTACTGCTTTGATCTTGTTACTGATAATTGTCTGCTCAGGTTTTCCATTTCTTCATGATTTAGTCTTAGTAAGTTGTATATGTACAGGAATTTATACATTTCTTCCAGGTTTTCTATTTGTTGACATGGTTTTTCATAATATTCTCTTATGATCCATTGTATTTCCGTGCTATCAGAGTAATGTCTCCATTTGCATGTCTAATTTTATTCATTTGAGTTTTCTTTCTTTTCTTAGTCTTGCTAAATATTTGTTGATTTTGCTTATCTTTTTAAATAACTAGCTCTTTGTTTTGTTGATCTTTTATATTGTTTTCTTAGTCTGTAGTTTGATTATTTCCATTTTTATGTTTATTACTTTTTTCTGCTTATTTGGAGTTTGGTTTGTTCTTATTTTTCATTTGTTCATTGAGGTATACTGCTAGGTTGTTTATTTGAGATCTTTCTACTTTTTTTGACGAAGGTTTTTATTGCTCTAAACTTCCCTCTTAAAACTGCTTTTGCTATATCCCATAGGTTTCGGTATATTGTGGTTTTTCATTTTCATTTATCTCAAGACATTTTAAATTTTCCTCTTTAATTTCTTTATTGACTCATTGATTGTTCATGAGCGTGTTAATTTCCATGCATTTCTGTAATTCTAGAATTCTTCCTATTATTTCTAGTTTTACTTTATTATGGTCAGAAAAGATACTTGATATGATCTTAATTTTTTTTAATTTAAGACTTGTTTATGGCTTAACAAGTTGTCTAATCTGGAAAAGGTTTCATGTGCCGTTGAGAAGAATCTGTATTCTGCAGCTATAGGGTAAAATGTTTTGTAAATATTTGTTACATCCTTTTCATCTAGAGTGTAGTTTAACTCCAATGTATATTAATTTTCTCACTGAACACATGTTCTTTACTGAAGTGTGTTGTTGAAGTCTCCTACTATGATTATATTGCAGTTGATCTCTTCCTTTAGAAATGTTAATATTTGCTTTATATATTTAATTGGTCCAGTGTTGTGTGTATATATATATATATATATATATATTTACAATTGTTACATCCTCTTCCTTTCCTGAACACTTTTTCATTGTATAATGGCCTTTTTTTTTCTATTTTAAAAAAATAATTATGACTTAAAGTTTACTTTGTTTAGTGTAAGTATAACTACTCCTGCTTTTTTGTGTTCGTTGGTTTACATTTGCATGGAATATATTTTCCATCCTTTAGCTTTCAGTCTATGAATGTCTTTATAGGTGAAGTGACTTTCTTATAGGCAGCATATAATTGAGTCTTGTTTTTTAATTTATTCAGCCACTCTGTCTTTTATTTGGATAATTTAGTCCATTTACATTTAAGGTTATTGTTGATAGGCAAAGACTTACTATTGCCATTTTGTTATTTGTTTACTGGTTGTTTCAAAACTCCTCTGATTCTTTCTTTTCTACTGTTTTCATTTGTGGTTCAACGATTTTTTTCCCTAACAATATGTTCTGTTTCTTTGCTTTTTAAGCTGTAGTGATTTCAGGGGATTGATGTATGTATTATAGATTTTTACTTTGTGGTCACTATGAAGTTTACAAAATGTTTTATGGTTATAATAAGTTATTAAACTGATGACAACCTAGCTTTGATTGTAAAGAAAACAAACCAACAAAAAAACTAAAAAAATAAAATAAAATTTCTACACTTAGAAACCCTATTCCTATCCCATTCCACATTTTGACTTTTTGATGTCTCGGTTTACACCTTTTTATATTACCTATCTCTTAATAAATTATTGTCATTATTACTGCTTTCAATAGTTTTGTCTTTTACTCTTCATACTAAAATATAAGTGGTTTACATTCCACAATTGTAGCAGGCGAGTATGTTTCTAGCAGCTGTGATTGTAACAATTTTGCTTGTGTCTTCATTTTTTTCATTACTCTTGTCATAGGTTTTTTAATGACAGTAATGTTTTTAAAAGGCACATTTATTTTTCTTTATTAATTTTACTTTTGATTTCTATGTCATGTCTTTTTGCCATATGAAAAATTATTCTTTCTTTATGTTATTTTGATATATTCTGATTTTTCTTCCTTCTTGTATTAGACAGTTAGCTCACTACTATTTAGCTCACATACATTTCTATATTCTAAAATTAGCACATAACGTATATTTAAATTTAAAGTATTTTTTCTCAAAATATCTCATAAACTAATCCTAGAATTATTTCTTTACGATTTACATCTATAATTTGTTTATTCTCAGTACGATTTCTTTTTGATCCAGGATTTACTTAGATTTGCATTCTTAAAATTTGATCTGAATGGAAAATTCTGGTTATCTTTAAAAATTTTTAGAATTAATTTAGAGCTAGTTGTTTTATGATAATCTTTTTCAGTTTATAGAAATTTGTGTAAATTTTCATAAATGATGTGTGCTTAAAATAATTTTTAAGGAGTATATTCTTCATATGCCTGTCATGTTAAACTTATTAATTTTATAGTACTTTCTGGCTTTGGTTAATGAACCTATCCAAACAAGGTATGTTGAAATTATAACATTGTGTTAAATTTTAGATTTCTCTTTTAATTCTTTCAGTTGGTTTTTACTTTACAAAAGGCTCCATTGTTTTGTGTGTAAAAGTTTATAATTAGTTTTTCTTATTGAAAACAATCAAATCATTTATCAATGTATGACTCCTTTTATTTTTAATACTGCTTTTTTAGTTAAAGTTTAGCTTTCTATACTCATGAAACAGTAAATTCCTTCTTTTGGATAGAATTAATGTGATATGTATATATATATTTTTTATTGCGGCATGACAACTTCTGTTTGTAGCACTGAGGTTTTAGCATATTTCTATTTTTGATGATAACTGATACATTTGGATTTATTCTACCATCTTCCTTAGGGTTTTATGCAAGATTTCCTAAATCCCCTGGTGTATGGTTCTAGGCTTTGTCTTTTGTTCTCCATATCCTTACTTGCCATATAAATGCAAAGCTTAGCACTTACTTACCCAGGCTACCTGAAATTGCTGATATAAGAAGAAATCATGAAACGTCATCAGACGAGTAGCATATTTCATTTTACCCTAGATTTACTTGTCAAAGCCTAAGTTCCTAGCAAGCCGAATGCTGCTATTAAACGATCCAGGTTAGAATGTGTAACTGGCTTAGGGTGCTGAGAACTTGGGCATGTTTATAAAATGATTGGCTATGTACTCTTGATCTGACTAAGAATAATTATTTGTGCTGAAATTTTCTTAGTAGCTTTGGAAAGTGGAAACGCTGCTAGGTGGCCCTTCCCATACTCAGTTCTCTGCCATCCGTGGGCATGCTGCTGCTACTTGGCCCAGTTTTATAGCTATTCTGCTACATGCTGCCACCTCTGTGCTTTCCTCTTCTCTTCTGTGCCAATAATCCCAGCTGCTGCTGTTTGCTGCCTGCTTTCCCAGATGTTTTTTTATATTTAGGATGGCAACAGGAGTAGGAAAAAGCTGCGGTGATTTCAGGGGATTGATAAATGAACAACAGAGAGCTAGACTTGGAGTGTTCTACACATATTTTCACCATTTTCCAGTGGCCCTTGGGGGGGATTTCTAGTTCCCCACCAACCACGGAATCTTACTTCATTACTTGGCCCCTTTTCATTCACTCAGTAAACATTGTTTTAAATTAAAAAACTTTGTTGTAGCAAAAGCGTGATATTACTATTTCTCATGCTCTTTTTCTAAACACTGAGGTGCAATTTATTAAAATAGACAAGTAAGTACACACCTGTATACATTTTATATATATGCATACCTTTGTAATTACCACTCAGATCCAGATTTACTGATTTTACTTCTCCACCAGATTCCCTTTTGTCCTTTTCCAGGCAATACCTATGTTTACCCACCATCAAACATAGCCACTATTCTGACTTTCATTAGTACCAGTTAGTTTTGTCTGGTCTTGAATTTTATATAAATGGTACACACAGCACTTTATGGTGAAAATTCTTACCTGTATAAAACCATAACCTTTATACTTTGATGGGATGTGATGGAGAAGAACAAGAACAAATAGAACTAAAATCAGGCTTAGTTGAATGTGCTGGATGGAATATAATGTTACATACTTTCTAGCACAAGTACAAGCTTTAGCTCTATACATTGAAGAGGCCATACACTTGTCAAAAGTTATCATTATAATAACACAACAGATGTTGTGCTTAAGAAATAAGACAGAACCTGAATTTATGATTACCTGTAAAATCTTATCCTGAGTACCTAGAATTTTGCAACTGAAACAGAAAATTTCCTGAATATTATCACATAACTTGAGAACAAATTTAAAAGCAGAGGTAAAAGTGAAATATAAATATGCAAATTTATTTATGAGTTTAAGCAAATTTGTGCTAAAGAAGTCAGATTCATAACTAACCATGAAATTTCCTAGTAGACACAGAAGTTGATGTTTATTGATTCTATTTTTTATTAACTGTCTAAACATTTATCTGCAGAAAGTTTATAAAAACTTGGAGAACAAATATATAAAGACTTTCTAAGAGAACTTTAATTAACTACATTTGTTAATTCTTTTATTCAGTTAATTTAATATATTAGAGGAAAACTGTTTTATTTATTTTTTTATTTTTATTATACTTTAAGTTCTAGGGTACATGTGCATAACGTTATATCATGTATAACTCCCCAATGCAATCCCTCCCTCCTCCCCCTCCCCATGATAGGCCCCAGTGTGTGATGTTCCCCTTCCCGAGTCCAAGTGATCTCATTGTTCAGTTCCCACCTATGAGTGAGAACATGCGGGTTTGGTTTCTCTCTTGTGATAGTTTGCTAAGAATGATGGTTTCCAGCTGCATCCATGTCCCTACAAAGGACGCAAACTCATCCTTTTTGATGGCTGCATAGTATTCCATGGTGTATATGTGCCACATTTTCTTAATCCAGTCTGTCACAGATGGACATTTGGGTTGATTCCAAGTCTTTGCTATGTGAATAGTGCCGCAATAAACAAACGTGTGCATGTGACTTTGTAGTAGAGTAATTTATAATCCTTTGGGTATATACCCAGTAGTGGGATGGCTGGGTCATATGGTACATCTAGTTCTAGATCCTTGAGGAATCGCCATACTGTTTTCCATAATGGTTGAACTAGTTTACAATCCCACCAACAGTGTAAAAGTGTTCCTATTTCTCCACATCCTCTCCAACATCTATTGTTTCCTGACTTCTTAATGATTGCCATTCTAACTGGTGTGAGATGGTATCTCATTGTGGTTTTGATTTGCATTTCTCTGATGGCGAGTGATGACGAGCATTTTTTCATGTGTCTGTTGGCTGTATGGATGTCTTCTTTTGAGAAATGTCTGTTCATATCCTTTCCCCACTTTTTGATGGGGTGTTTTTGTTTTTTTCTTGTATATTTGTTTGAGTTCTTTGTAGATTCTGGATATTAGCCCTTTGTCAGATGAGTAGGTTGCAAAAATTTTCTCCCATTCTGTAGGTTGCCTGTTCACTCTGATGGTAGTTTCTTTTGCTGTGCAAAAGCTCTTTAGTTTAATGAGATCCCATTGTCAATTTTGGCTTTTGCTGCCGTTGCTTTTGGTGTTTTAGACATGAAGTCCTTGCCCATGCCTATGTCCTGAATGGTACTACCTAGATTTTCTTCTAGGGTTTTTATGGTATTAGGTCTAACATTTAAGTCTCTAATCCATCTTGAATTAATTTTCGTATAAGGGGTAAGGAAAGGATCCAGTTTCAGCTTTCTACTTGTGGCTAGCCAATTTTCCCAGCACCATTTATTAAATAGGGAATCCTTTCCCCATTTCTTGTTTTTGTCAGGTTTGTCAAAGATCAGATGGCTGTAGATGTGTGGTATTATTTCTGAGGACTCTGTTCTGTTCCATGGTCTATTTCTCTGTTGTGGTACCAGTACCATGCTGTTTTGGTTACTGTAGCCTTGTAGTATAGTTTGAAGTCAGGTAGCGTGACGCCTCCAGCTTTGTCCTTTGACCTAGGATTGTCTTGGCAATGCGGGCTCTTTTTTGGTTCCATATGAACTTTAAAGCAGTTTTTTCCAATTCTGTGAAGAAACTCATTGGTAGCTTGATGGGGATGGCATTGAATCTATAAATAACCTTGGGCAGTATGGCCATTTTCACGATATTGATTCTTCCTATCCATGAGCATGGTATGTTCTTCCATTTGTTTGTGTCCTCTTTGATTTCACTGAGCAGTGGTTTGTAGTTCTCCTTGAAGAGGTCCTTTACATCCCTTGTAAGCTGGATTCCTAGGTATTTTATTCTCTTTGAAGCAATTGTGAATGGAAGTTCATTCCTGACTTGGCTCTCTGCTTGTCTGTTACTGGTGTATAAGAATGCTTGTGATTTTTGCACATTGATTTTGTATCCTGAGACTTTGCTGAAGTTGCTTATCAGCTTAAGGAGATTTTGGGCTGAGACGAGGGGTTTTTCTAAATATACAATCATGTCATCTGCAAACAGGGACAATTTGACTTCTTCTTTTCCTAACTGGATACCCTTGATTTCTTTCTCTTGCCTGATTGCCCTAGCCAGAACTTCCAACACTATGTTGAATAGGAGTGGTGAGAGAGGGCATCCCTGTCTTGTGCCAGTTTTCAAAGGGAATTTTTCCACTTTTGCCCATTCAGTATGATATTAGCTGTGGGTTTGTCGTAATAGCTCTTATTATTTTGAGGTACGTTCCATCAATACCGAATTTATTGAGCGTTTTTAGCATAAAGGGCTGTTGAATTTTGTCAAAAGCCTTTTCTGCATCTATTGAGATAATCATGTGGTTCTTGTCTTTGGTTCTGTTTATATGCTGGATTACATTTATTGATTTGCGAATGTTGAACCAGCCTTGCATCCCAGGGATGAAGCCCACTTGATCATGGTGGATAAGCTTTTTGATGTGCTGCTGAATCCGGTTTGCCAGTATTTTATTGAGAATTTTTGCATCGATGTTCATCAGGGATATTGGTCTAAAATTCTCTTTTTTTGTTGTGTCTCTGCCAGGCTTTGGTATCAGGATGATGTTGGCCTCATAAAATGAGTTAGGGAGGATTCCCTCTTTTTCTATTGATTGGAATAGTTTCAGAAGGAATGGTACCAGCTCCTCCTTGTACCTCTGGTAGAATTCAGCTGTGAATCCATCTGGTCCTGGACTTTTTTTCGTGGGTAGGCTATTAATTGTTGCCTCAATTTCAGAGCCTGTTATTGGTCTATTCAGGGATTCAACTTCTTCCTGGTTCAGTCTTGGGAGAGTGTAAGTGTCCAGGAATTATCCATTTCTTCTAGATTTTCTAGTCGATTTGCGTAGAGG
Organism: Trachypithecus francoisi; assembly: GCF_009764315.1. Taxonomy (NCBI): domain Eukaryota; kingdom Metazoa; phylum Chordata; class Mammalia; order Primates; family Cercopithecidae; genus Trachypithecus; species Trachypithecus francoisi. The sequence goes on along the minus strand of NW_022681454.1, from coordinate 134,756,860 downwards.
CATTTATAGTATTCTCTGATGATTGTTGTTTATTTCTGTGGGGTCGGTGGTGATATCCCCTTTATCATTTTTTATTGCGTCTATTTGATTCCTCTCTCTTTTCTTCTTTATTAGTCTTGCTAGCGGTCTGTCAATTTTGTTGATCTTTTCAAAAAACCAACTCCTGGATTCATTGATTTTTTGGAGGGTTTTTTGTGACTCTATCTCCTTCAGTTCTGCTCTGATCTTAGTTATTTCTTGCCTTCTGCTAGCTTTTGAATGTGTTTGCTCTTGCCTCTCTAGTTCTTTTAATTGTGATGTTAAAGTGTCAATTTTAGATCTTTCCTGCTTTCTCTTGTGGGCATTTAGTGCTATAAATTTCCCTCTACACACTGCTTTAAATGTGTCCCAGAGATTCTGGTATGTTGTATCTTTGTTCTCATTGGTTTCAAAGAACATCTTTATTTCTGCTTTCATTTCGTTATGTACCCAGTAGTCATTCAGGAGCAGGTTGTTCAGTTTCCATGTAGATGGCGGTTTTGATTGAGTTTCTTAGTCCTGAGTTCTAGTTTGATTGCACTGTGGTCTGAGAGACAGTTTTTTATAATTTCAGTTCTTGTACATTTGCTGAGGAGTGCTTTACTTCCAATTATGTGGTCAATTTTGGAATAAGTGCGATGTGGTGCTGAGAAGAATGTATATTCTGTTCATTTGGGTGGAGAGTTCTATAGATGTCTATTAGGTCCGCTTGGTGCAGAGATGAGTTCAATTCCTGGATATCCTTGTTAACTTTCTGTCTGGTTGATCTGTCTAATGTTGACAGTGGAGTGTTGAAATCTCCCATTATTATTGTATGGGAGTCTAAGTCTCTTTGTAGGTCTCTAAGGACTTGCTTTATGAATCTGGGTGCTCCTGTATTGGGTGCATATATATTTAGGAGAGTTAGCTCTTCCTGTTGAATTGATCCCTTTACCATTATGTAATGGCCTTCTTTGTCTCTTTTGATCTTTGATGGTTTAAAGTCTGTTTTATCAGAGACTAGGATTGCAACCCCTGCTTTTTTTTGTTCTCCATTTGCTTGGTAGATCTTTCTCCATCCCTTTATTTTGAGCCTATGTATGTCTCTGCATGTGAGATGGGTCTCCTGAATACAGCAGACTGATGGGTCTTGACTCTTGATCCAGTTTGCCAGTCTGTGTCTTTTAATTGGAGCATTTAGTCCATTACATTTAAGGTTAATATCGTTATGTGTGAACTTGATCCTGTCATTATGATATTAACTGGTTATTTTGCTCATTAGTTGATGCAGTTTCTTCCTAGCCTCGATGGTCTTTACATTTTGGCATGTTTTTGCAATGGCTGGTACCGGTTGTTCCTTTCCATGTTTAGGGCTTCCTTCAGGGTCTCTTGTAAGGCAGGCCTGGTGGTGACAAAATCTCTAAGCATTTGCTTATCTGTAAAGGATTTTATTTCTCCTTCACTGATGAAGCTTAGTTTGGCTGGATATGAAATTCTGGGTTAAAATTCTTTTCTTTAAGAACGTTGAATATTGGCCCCCACTCTCTTCTGGCTTGTAGAGTTTCTGCCGAGAGATCTGCTGTTATTCTGATGGGCTTCCCTTGTGGGTAACCCGACCTTTCTCTCTGGCTGCCCTTAAGATTTTTTCCTTCATTTCAACTTTGGTGAATCTGGCAATTATGTGTCTTGGAGTTGCTCTTCTGGAGGAGTATCTTTGTGGCGTTCTCTGTATTTCTGAATTTGAATGTTGGCCTGCCCTACTAGGTTGGGGAAGTTCTCCTGGATGATATCCTGAAGAGTTTTTCCAACTTGGTTCCATTTTCCCCCTCACTTTCAGGCACCCCAATCAGACGTAGATTGGTCTTTTTACATAATCCCATACTTCTTGCAGGCTTTGTTCATTTCTTTTTCTTCTTTTTTCTTTTGGTTTCTCTTCTCGCTTCATTTCATTCATTTGATCCTCAATCGCTGATACTCTTTCTTCCAGTTGATCGAGTCGGTTACTGAAGCTTGTGCATTTGTCACGTATTTCTCGTGTCATGGTTTTCATCTCTGTCATTTCGTTTATGATCTTCTCTGCATTAATTAGTCTAGCTGTCAATTCTTCCACTTTTTTTTCAAGATTTTTAGTTTCTTTGCGCTGGGTACGTAATTCCTCCTTTAGCTCTGAGAAGTTTGATGGACTGAAGCCTTTTCTCTCATCTCGTCAAAGTCATTCTCTGACCAGCTTTGATCCGTTGCTGGCGATGGGCTGCGCTCCTTTGCAGGGGGAGATGCGCTCTTATTTTTTGAATTTCCAGCTTTTCTGCCCTGCTTTTTCCCCATCTTTGTGGTTTTATCTGTCTCTGGTCTTTGATGATGGTGACGTACTGATGGGGTTTTGGTATAGGTGTCCTTCCTGTTTGATAGTTTTCCGTCTGACAGTCAGAAGGACTGTCTGTTGGAGATTGCTTGAGGTCCACTCCAGACCCTGTTTGCCTGGGTATCAGCAGCAGAGGTTGCCAAAGATAGAATATTGCTGAGCAGCGAGTGTACCTGTCTGATTCTTCCTTTGGAAGTTTCCTCTCAGGGATGACTCCACCCTGTGAGGTGTGGTGTCAGACTGCCCCTAGTGGGGGATGTCTCCCAGCTAGGCTACTCAGGGGTCAGGGACCCATCTGAGCAGGCAGTCTGTCTGTTCTCGGATCTCAACCTCCGCGTTGGGAGATCCACGGCTCTCCCCAAAGCTGTCAGACAGAGTCATTCGCCTCTGCACCGCCCCCGCTGCTTTCCCTATTGGACCTCAGCTGTGGGCTGTCCCCAGAGGTGGAGTCTACAGAGACAGGCAGGTTTCCTTGAGCTGCTGTGAGCTCCACCCAGTTCGAGCTTCCCAGCGGCTTTGTTTACCTACTTAAGCCTCAGCAATGGCGGGCGCCCCTCCCCAGCCTCGCTGCTGCCTTGCGGATAGATCGCCGCAGACGGCTGTGTTAGCAGTGAGGGAGGCTCCGTGGGCGTGGGACCCTCCCGGCCAGGTGTGGGATATATTCTCCTGGTGTGCCTGTTTCCTTAAAGCGCAGTATTGGGGTGGGAGTTACGCGATTTTCCAGGTGTTATGTGTCTCAGTTCCCCTGGCTAGGAAAAAGGATTTCCTTCCCCCTTGCGCTTCCAGGTGAGGCGATGCCTCACCCTGCTTCAGCTCACGCTGGTCAGGCTGCAGCAGCTGACCAGCACCGATTGTCCGGCACTCCCTAGAGAGATGACCCCAGTACCTCAGTTGAAAATGCAGAAATCACCGGTCTTCTGTGTTACTCGCGCTGGGAGTTGGAGACTGGAGCTGTTCCTATTCGGCCATCTTGCTCCGCCCCTCTGTTTTATTATTAACAGCATTAAATTCTTAATATATACGAGAAGAAAAAAGTTAAATGTGTCATAATTTTTCTCTGTGGTCTAGCATCCATAGTTTATTATCTTTTGTTAAGTGAATTTTAAGAGTTAAGTCAAATAGGTTAAGGAATACAGACTATATAGATCATATTTTTGCACAATCTTAACTTCTCCATTACATTGGGAAGATATCATTTTCTATTATCTATTATTTTTAACTCCTGCCCCATAGAAAATGTTTTTCATCACTTTCTATGCTTTGAGTAATATTCTCAGGATTAAGAAATGTTTCTGCCATTGCCTCAATCTTTCATTAAAATTTAGTACAGACAAATGTATGAATTAATTTACATTACTAGGTTGCTATTATATAACATCTTTAAATTTTAAGGGTTAATTTTATTTTTTTGAATTCAATTTGAAAAAATATTAACACATTTTAATAATTTTACACAATTTAAATGAAATTCAAAAAAACCCACTAATTTTATTCATTAAAATGTAATACAGACAAATGTATGCATTATTAAGGGTTAATTTTGTTTTTTGAATTCATTTTGAAAATTTATTAACACATTTTTAATAATCTTACACAATTTAAATGAAATTCAAAAAGAAAAAAATGCTAATTTTATTCCAATATGTTATGCAATGTCATAAGGGCTTTCAGATCACAGAATTCTTACAACAACTCTCTGAAGAGGGTACAATTATGAATACAGATTGAATATTAATACACAGAGACAATATGTAAAATTTCCAAGGACACATATTTGGTAAATGGAGCAACTTGGCTTCAAACTTGAGACTGTTCTCTTAGCAGCTGTATAGTCTCTTAATAATAAAAGCTAGGTTTGGCAAACTTTTCCTACAGTACAGGGATCAGTACATTGTTTTTTTCCCTGTAAAGAGGCTGATAGTAAATAATTTAGGCTTTGTGGGTTATGTGGTCTCTGTAACAACTATTCAACTCTTTTGTAACATGAAAGCAGTCATAGAAAATACAAAAATGAATTGGCATGGTTGTGTTCCAATAAAACTTTATTTATGGTCACTGAAGTCTAGATTTTATATAATTTTTACATGTCACAGAATGTTATTTTTGTTTGATTCTTTTACCCAACTGATAATGGTTTGGCTCTGTCCCCACCAAAAATCTCATCTTGAATTATAATACCCACAATCCCCACGCGTCATGGGAGGGACCTGATGGGATGTAGTTGAATCATGGGGGTTATTTCCCCCATGCTTCTCTCATGATAGTGAGTGAGTTCTTATGAGATCTGACGATGGTTTTAAAAGCATCTGACATTTCCCCTGCTGTCACTCATTCTCTTTCCTGCCGCCCTGTAAAGAGGTACCTTCCGACATGATTGGAAGTTGCTTGAAGCCTTCCCTGCCATGAGGAAGTGTGAGTCAACTAAATCTTTTTCCTTTATAAACTACCCAGTCTTGGTGGTTCTTTATATTAAGAACAGTATGAAAAGACTAATACACCAAAGATTTGAAAATGTAAAAATCATTCTTTGCTCACGGGTCATACAAAAACAAGCAGTTGGTCAATTTGGCCTGCAGACTCTCCTTTGCCATCACTCGCTGGAGTATAATGTGGTGACAGCAAGAAACCTGAAACATGGAAGAGAAAATTACATTAGATGAGGGTGAATTTAGAAGCAATTGGCCTATCTCTGTTGAGATCAATAATTGTTAGGATGTGGCAATTTTTACTTTATAGTCAAATTATTTGGTTGCCTAGCACTCTTATTTCTTCTAATCACTCTTGAGGCAAGTCAGATAATCTTAAAATAAAAATAGCTCATTTTTCACATTGAAATATTTGTATGTTTTCATGAGTTAAATCATAGATTCATTTAAAGGGATGAAACAACTGCAGACACATAAGAAACTGGGTATGAAAGGTGAATCCAAAGTTTTTTATGGCCAACAAAAATTTCTTAGAATAGGAAGAATAAAATCAGTATTATCATGCACTAAATGAAAGCACAGTCAGAGTTTAAAGATTTATTACTGAGGATTTACAATTGAAAGGCAAATGTGCTCATGCAAAAATCAAATAAAATGACTGGATAATCCAAAAAGCAAAACACTACTTTGGCAAAGCTGAAAAATTAAGCATTGATTAATAAAAATCAGATACTGAGGTAATATTTTTGTACCTCTTGCCTCTTTCAAATGATGCAAGAAAATCTTTCAGGAATCTGACAGTAAATTTGACGTCATAGGTGAAAATATTATTTGGAAATTATTATATATTTTAATTTTAATATGCCCTTCTTTTCCTGTGAAAGACATAAAATAGTAAACAGCTGTTGATTATTTACTTATAGAGTAGCTCAGTAAAACTATATGAATATTGCTCTTAAGACGTTTAAAAATAAATTTTTTCTTGCTTTAAAAAATTTGGAGTTTATTGCTTCTTGGCTTTTTGGCTAAGATCAAGTGCAAAAAATTATAATTCTATTCTGAGGACTTTTCAGAACTTTGCATTGTGGTATTTGAATCACAACTGCCTTTATAATACTGTGTAAAATCATTGCAGTGACAGCAACACAGACCTTCCTCCATTGTGTGGTTAATTGCTACTTCATGTGAAAGTCTAAAAACAAGACAAGAAATTCACTTCCAGTTTCATGAAAATACTAATTAAACCTGATATACAGGATCAAGTGAGCTAGATTCAGTTCATAAAATGAAATTCAGAAGATATATAGTCAATTGTTAAAATGAGAAAAAAACTGATAGTAAAGTAATAGCTCTGAAATCCATTAAAAAAAATCTTGGTCCTGGTGCAGTGGCTCAAGCCTGTAATCCTAGCACTTTGGGAGGCCAAGGTAGGCAGATGACAAGGTCAAGAGATCAAGAACATCCTGGCCCACATGGTGAAACCCCGTCTCTACTAAAAATACAAAAATTATCTGGGTGTGGTGGCACGTGCTTGTAGTCCCAGCTACTCAGGAGGTTGAGGTAGGAGAATCACTTGTAGCCAGGAGGCAGAGGTTGCAGTGAGCTGAGATTGCACCACTGCACTCCAGCCTGGCGACAGAGCGAGATTCCGTCTCAAAAAAAATCATATTGGATAAAGAAAGGATGTTGTTGATACCTTTCTCTATGTTCTCCAGTCTCTGTTTTTACCTAGGAAAATCATGCTGGTGGTGAATCATAATGGAGGACTGAATATGAGTGGCAGTTTGACAATCCAGGTCCAAATTGACTATAAGCACAAAAAAGTATCTAAGTGCTACAGACTTCACTGAGAATCAACACCTTCTGTCTGGGTGACTGCTTGTCCTGAAAGGGGAAGGTCAAAATCTGATTTCTCTCCATTTTCTTGCTGAAGTTGTAGTGATCTTACATCAATACCTATCTCTTTGCCTTAACCATTTCTGAGCAAATAGCTGTACCAGATAGAAGTATCTTGTTCAAAGACGGATTGGAAGCAAAAAAATTTCAACACTGAGGGTGTACACAGATACTATAGAAAAGGGAGGAGTAATCAACACAATAAACAAAATTCAGATGAGTAATACACTTCAGAAAAAAAGTAATTCGGCCGGGAGCGGTGGCTCAAGCCTATAATCCCAGCACTTTGAGAGGCCGAGACGGGCGGATCACGAGGTCAGGAGATCGAGACCATCCTGGCTAACACTGTGAAACCCCGTCTCTACTAAAAAAATACAAAAAACTAGCCGGGCGAGGTGGCGGGCGCCTGTAGTCCCAGCTGCTCGGGAGGCTGAGGCAGGAGAATGGCATAAACCCGGGGAGGCAGAGCTTGCAGTGAGCTGAGATCCGGCCACTGCACTCCAGCCCGGGCGACAGAGCGAGACTCCGTCTAAAAAAAAAAAAAAAAAAAAAAAAAAAAAAAAGTAATTCAGCCCAGGTAACAAAGAAAATTACACAAATACATACAAATTTAAATAAAATTTAATTTTTTAAAATAAAAATTTAAAGTAGATTAACAGGGTAGTTTGTAAATAAATATAGAGTCTATAGACTTTGGAAAAGGTATCTGTAGCAATAGAAAATTTGTCAAAGATTTATGGTTAACAGATTGCAGAACTGTATGATGTCCTTTGAATATCTCCAAATAGGTCAAACCAAACAAAAAAAAAAAACAAAATATTTTAACAGTGGCTTTCTCTGGGGTGTAGGATTAGCAGATCTGAAGTAATTCACTTGAAACATAATTCTATTGGTGTTATTTGGATTTTTTCACAATGAAAATGCATGATTTTATAGTGAATTTATAGCGGAAGAACACTTGAGACATGGCAATAAATACATTTATTTGGGTTGTATCTATTGTCTCTCCTTTCACATGTCTGCATTTGAGCATAACAATGACAAAATGACTTTGGTAATCTCCACCTTTAGTTTTATTCTGTCTCAGTGCCTTGCAACTAAGAAAACTGGAAAGTTAGCTGAGCTAGACGGGATCCTCAGCACAGGGGCTCACCAACTCTTCTCGCTTTTTCCATGTTCATCATGGAAGTCCTTTCCCCATTCAACTTCTTGGCTCTCCTTTCTGACCATTAGGCATCTGCTCTACTTCTGTTTAACTTTTTAAAAATTATAGTGCCTTTATTTCTAGCATATTTAGAGAAGCAGCAGATAATGAATATTGTGAGCTCTACAACCAGAATTCCCAGGTTTGAATCCTGGCTTCACCACACAGTAGATGGCTATTTTAGCACGTTAGGTTTTATCTATAAAATGTGAAGATAAGGACCATACCTACCTCATTAACCTCAAATGGTGTTGAGATTGAGTGGTATATGCAAGGTGCTGGGAATAGTGTCTCATACTTAGTATTCGCTCAAAAATGCTATCTAGCCATTCTATCTTTATGTCAACATATCATCTTCCTCTTCATCATCATTATCACTCAATGAGTTACTAGAAGAAACAAAATTTCCTTTTTTTCTGCATAAATTACCAGTAGAATCTTCCATCGTGTTTAGTGGTTGTTGAAGCAAATCTTACTGTAACTCTGAAAGAAAAAGAAATCTCTCCTTACAATCTTTTGTCAATGCTCCCTACTTGCAACATACCTGTGAAATGTAGATTTACAGACATTGTTGTGAGCCTAACATATCTTTCTAAAGCAATGCCTTTATTCAACCTATTCTAACTTAATCACTTAATGTATTAATTTACTTTTTTTTCTATGTGTGTCATAGAACCCAACTTTCTATGTGTGTCATAATTTTCTTCCCAATAATTAATAATTTATTTCTCCTGTGTGTCACCTGTAAGTTCTTCCACATTTTTAAAACTTCAGGAAATCCAAGTGAAATAGACACTAAGCTAAAATTAATCTAGCTTAATCATATTAGACAAAAAAACTTTATTAGAATGTTGCGCATTGGCTTCCTCTAAAAGTAAACCCCCCAAAGAAGAAATAAAACCATAAGTTTTAGTGCTACTTCATTTATTCATCCACTGATCTGAAACTATTTATGGAGAATATTAATTATCAGAGAAAGTTGATGTCTGGTTAATTATGTATTCTTTTGTGTCCTTATTTGTTAAAAAATAGGGTAGTGATAATATTATCCTTAAAATGTAAAAAGTACATTGAATTACAAAATATAATTCCAATTAAAATAAATGATGCAATGAGAAATCACTCAACTTGGTGCTTGAGATATATCAAATGTTCAATAAACTTCTCCCAGAGAATTGGCCCACACAACACATTCACCTAAAACAATTACACTGCCTACAAAGTACAAAGCCAGGTGAACAACATAGCAGTCCCAAAACAAGAGTATTTAAGCCAAAAATCAACTGTGGGAATATAAAATGGTGTTGCTTATTTCCTTTCAGGTCCAAGAAATCTAATTTGAATATATCTACCCCCATAGAGTACCTTTTTGGCCTTTGCCCTATCCGGCTGCCTATCCAAATCCTATTTCCTGCCAATTTTATTTCAAGATGGACATTCTTCCAGGTGCTATTGCTGCCAATTCTGCATCTTACCTGCTTTCCATCATAGGACTGTGAAGACAGTTTTGAGACACCTCTTCATTGCCTGTTGTGACAATGAGCCTGCTCCTGTGGTCACCTTGGTTTTCCCTTCCTCTATGTGGGATCTGGCTCTACTTTCAGATTGCCCTGTCTTGTACTTGGATACTGAGCTCCTGAAATTAGTGCCATAAGACCTTCCCTCCTAAATTATGCAAGGTAGTTTTTTTGTTATATAAATGCCCATAGAATGATTGTCACTTTGCAAACCTTTAGTAAGCAAAAATTAATTTTCAAGTACTATGCTAAGTATTAGAGACATAAGAATATTAAAGATGGCTCATTGTCTTCAAAAGCTTTAGCAAACAAAATATTCTGGGTAATTTTTTTGACTATCTTTTATTGTTGTTCATATCCCTAAGAGAACAGAGATCCAGAATCCGAAACTCTAAAACTCATTTGACCAACTTGCTTTACCAAGTTTCTTAACATAGAGGTACAGGGAATGTTCCAGGCAAATAACTTCTGCAAGGTAATAATAAAAGTGACAACCGACATTTATTGAGAGTGTGTAATTACCAGAGGTGTTTTACATATGCTAATTCATTTATTCCACATAGCAATCATAGATGTATTCTGCCATAATTATGTCTATTTTAACAGTGAAGAAATGTAAGCATAGAAAAATTAACCCAGATCACATAGCTAGTAAATTTGAGCCATGTTTTGAACCTAACTCTTTAGTTCTGAAAAACATGTATGTGTGTGTATACATATATACATACACACATATACATAGATATGCATATACAATCATGAGTGATTAATATAAATATAGATAGATATGGAGATATTACTAGACTACTGCAATGCTAGAATATTAACCTATTAGAATATTGCATTACTATTTTGACAATCGAGTGCTATAAATTGAATCACATACTACACCTATTCCAATAAATATATATGAGGTTTGATTCCAATGAATCTTTAAATTATATAGTGTAAACATTTCCGTGACACATAACTGAAAGACCAATCACATGCAAAGGCCAATACATCACATATGTACTCACATCCACTAAGTTATCTCGCTGGGTTTATACTTTTGGTGTCTAAATTAGATTATTATTCCATAGCCTACTTATATTCATACTTATAATCAGACTTCTCCAATCAAATATCAGACTTCATCCAAGAATGTAGATTTCCTAAAATGCTTGATGGTGTTGCAAATTTAAATATGATTTTGTTGATCCTGTGAGACATAAATTTTTTTGATGTAACTGATGTTATATTTTCAGGTACATATACCTCACTCAGTAAACTGGAAGGGAAAGAATTTTATAAACACCACAGCATTAATACCGGAAGGGAATGGTTTCAGAAGATAATGGTTGGTTTTTTTAGTGCAGGAATTGTTTCAGAATATAAGGCACATGTAGTTATAAATATATTACTATAATGTGTGGAGCAGCTTTTTATATTTTCTTTATGTTCTCTTATTACTAGAAATTTACTACATTTAAATTGCTACAGGTTTCCATTTTGGAGCAGTAATGGTTTAAACTTGATCAATGTCAAGGTTTATATGTTACTTATAGAGTTTTTTTACTGTTAGCCAAAGTAGTACAACATCTATGGGCTTATGCATTTTGTGTATTAGCCCTGCTAATGTAATGCATTGATTTGAATCCTAGCTACATTGAAAGTCCCGAATTCCTGAATTTTAGAAGAAATCAGAGATACCTAACCTTCATTTTCTATAAGCTCTAGAAAATGAGTACTGGCAAACATATATATACTTCCTCTCAGGCAGCTGTTTCTTCAGTTCACCTTTCTCCCTGTCTCCATTAATGAGCTTTCTACGCCTGGATGATTTTGAACAAGTTAAAAATCTTATTGGATATAAAGAAGCTCATCTAGCTTGAACTTTTATCCCTATAATGTGGGAGTATGGCACTTCAAATGTGAAAAGTGCCTAGGAATAATTGGGAATTTATAAAGCTATGGGAAATAAGACCTTTTGAATATGAAAATAACTTGAGCAATTAAGGTTCAGCATCACCTATATATTGACTGCTAAATAACAGTGAGTAATAGAGCAATAATTACCAAACCATAGTGTGTCTATGACAATCGCTCAGGATAAACAGAGATTCTTAAGGCATCAGATGATTCTGACTGACACAAGTATTAAGACTCACATTTTAAGAATTAGTTTATTGGAAGACTGCTATCCACAGGAGAAAATCTTTGAAATCCAAAAATATGGAACATGTTAACAAACCAAGACAGAGAGATGGAAATCAATGTGAACTCTCTTTCTCAAAAAGTGTAATGAATGGGAGCCTTTAAGTACCAACCTTTAGTGATACAACAGTATAATATGTAGCTAATTGTGGAAATGCATTCTTTAGCTCATCCTTGTCAGAAAAAATTGCACTTGGGGTTTCATTCTTAGCCTTTTAAAAATTTTACAACTGACCCGATTTCTAAATATGTGGCTAATTTTACAATTTGTTACTTAGGAATAAAACTTTCTGCTTTCTTTAGACTTACTCCAATGTTGGGCAATATGGTTAAGTTTAGTTGAGATGTTAGTTATCACTTGTTGAAGTGGAATTATCATACTGCAGGTTGGCAAGAACATAGATTTTCCAGCTTTCAATTATACATCTCATTTCTTCAATCTCAGTGAGGAAAACTGAACAGCTAGTAGATATTATAGAGACATCAAGAAATCCACTTAGCATTAAACTTTAGCTACAAGATTTGATGAACTTGGGTAACACTAAGTTTCAGACAGCTTTGTCTATAATTTGCATTGAATTAATATAGCCTTTTCGACACAACTTTCAATACTATAACACATTGCTATCACAATAGAGCATATTAATCATTAGTATCTCAAGAAAAATGAAAGCCATGATGATTCTTCTGTTGTTACTTAACCTTAAAGTTTATGGGATATTTTAATCTGATAGGTAGGGAATGTCATAGTGACTAAAACATTTAAAGAATTGCATATTTTAAGATACCTAATGCTGTAAATACATACTTTGATATATAATTTCATGACTGCTTTGTATGGCTTAATTCCCCTTTCATAAGATAATGAGCCTTTTCTGAACATTCTTCATGTTTTATTTCTAATAAAAAAAGCTCCTGAAGCATCTGCTCTAGATATTACATCCAAGAGAGTGTCCTTTACATAGAGTAATGAAAAACCATCTGTCTCAGTTTTATAATAATTAGAATTATACTCTCCAAGAAAGAAATTTAAGATTTTCTCAGAATTAAAAAATATGATTTTTTTACAACTAATTTTTGGATATATGATTATTTCTCTCTACATGGGAGGAAGAAATATTTCTAAAAATTCTCCTAATTTTCTTTTTAGCTATTAATATATCTCTCCTATATTTTCTGGGTTAGAATAATAGGAAAGTTACAAGGAAGGAAACAATACTGAAAACACTCTCTTCTGAATGTAATGAGATTAACAAAAACTCATGTTTATTACATTTTAAAACATTATTGCACTTATGTATTGAACTTTGTAACAAATCCCATATCAGGATACACATATAAATGTGATTTAATAATTTATTCACATAGAAATGTAACAATACATATTAAAAGGCTCCTATTTTGTGGACTGTATTCAGTTATCTTAAATATGTGTTGAACTAATTAGTCACATAAGAATAAACCCTGGTGTTTGTGGCTGAAGATGCAGGACTCAGAGATGTTACAGAGTGAGAAGGAAGAGAAGAGCTGGATAGCAGGATAAGTTCTGCTCATATGAAGAGAGGGGCAGCCATTCTATAAAAGCAACTAGCTGTCAAAATTAGACTTAATGAACATAACTGAGCAATATGAATTCCAGTGACCAAGTGGTATGGTAAACTGCTGAGGTCAATTACGCAGATAGGATTTAAGGCTTAAAACAGAAGATGAAGAATAACTGTGAAGTCACTGTAAGGAAGAATGAAAACAGGGGAGTAATTTAGTCTGAAGATTTACCTATTAACAGAGTATGGCAGGGAGCATGGGAGAAAGGCCCAGCCTTTGAAAGAAAGAGTAATGGAGGAAAGCTTTTCCTGATTCCTGTAAGACTGGCCATTCTTTTGTAAACACATTTAAAATTTGTTTTTTTTCTTTTGATATATTTCCAAGTTATGTATTTGTTCATATTTTTGATTTGATTTTTAGAGTCCTTTAGACAGTATTTCTATGTCCGTTTTTAGATGTGGTAAACATCTTCTCCCTGTGCATGGATTGACTCTCTACTTGCTTACACTGACTTGGTTGTTCAGAGCATTTTAATTTTAACTTTAAAATAGTCAATGTGTTAGAAGAAAAAACGCAGCTGAATTCAACTTAAAAGAGACTAATTGAGGAAAGAATGATTTATGAACTGGGCAGCCTCCTGAGTTAGAGTAGGCTCAGAAACTCCAGTGCAGTCACATGGTGGAAGATTTATGGGCAGAAAAAGGAAAGTGATGTACAGAAAACGTAGGTGAATTGCAGAAACTGCCAAATTGGTTACAGCTTGGCATTTGCCTTATTTGGACACAGTTTGAACATTTGGTCACCTTTGACTGGCCAAAACTTGGTGATTGGCAAAAGAGTAGGCCACAGTCTGTTTACAACTCCCTTTGGGTTCTAGTTCATGATGTGCAGAGAAACCTTTAGGCTGAACTTAAAATATGTAAGGAGGCCATTTAGGCTAAACTTGATTTAACAATTCTGCTCTTTTGGTCATCCTCTTAATTTTTAGAGATTGACCAAGACTTTAGTCATTGATGTCGCTATCACCATCTTAAATGTACTTATTTGGTTTTGAAAGTCACTGACAATAGCAGAACCGTGGGTTTTGTAAGGCAGGAACAAGGACTTCAGTTTATTTTTTTGTAAGGATTAGAGTAGAGGGTACCTCCCTATGCTGGAATGTCCTGTTTATCAGAGAAAAAACAACCTTGTTCTAGTATCTGTGTGTTTCTGTAAAGTTTTAGTTTGATTATGTCACATTTAGCATAATTGATTCCATTTTGGTTTGGTCTGGTCTACTGGGGTCTAGTACATAAGCTCAGTCCAAAACAATGGGCACCCATAAGTTTGTTTAAAATTTTTCCCCTTTTAGTCAGGATCTCACTTAGGTGAGGGTGTGACCAAAACTTAGGGCCTTAGTCTCAGTTACCATCATTTTGAGTTTCTGGTCTCAGTACATCATTCATTGGTTATGGTGACATTACAGTCACACATTTCTTTCAGCTCATGTCATTCCAGTTGAAGAGAGACCATTTGATCTTTTGTTATTCTGGAGATGGCTGCATGCAAACATTTAAAACTTTTGAGAGAATGTGGTGCACCAGGGAGACTACTGTTAAGACTATCAGGAGGATAATACCAAGAGTTTGGAGTACGTTCCTTAGCCAGGGTACCCATAAACCAAACCACCTAAAATCAAATAGATCAAAGAATGAGCTAGATAAAGAGTCTACTCACTTTAACCAAGCAGTGTGTTAATTCCCTACAACTGAATCTCTAGTATACATGATGCATTCCTCCATGAGCAACAAGAAGTGCCAGCAGCTGCACAGATGCTTTCCTGTTTAGCCAGTAAGTAATCTAGGGCAATTCTATTATTTAGCATAACTTTCACAAGAGAATTTAGTCTGTTGCACAACCATAGCTTTATAGTAGAATCTGTTATACAGCATATCATGGGGAATACATTTCTAATCATTGCCTCATTTACTCCAAACAATGGGAAAAAGGACCCAATAAATGATGCCCTTTTAGAAGAGTGAAGACCTCTTGGTAATGTTCCTTTTTACCCAAGGTGTAAGTTAAGCAGAGTGGACCAGTATTCTGTTCCTGACTGATTAGGAGGCAATGTATGTACCATTAAAATTTCTCACATGCTTTGGGCCTTCATCTTTCATCTGTCAAGGTGTAAGGTTATCCATGTATAAGGCTGGCTGCAAAATCCTTCACAAATAGGCCAGGTGCAGCGGCTCATGCCTGTAATCCCAGCACTTTGGCAGGCTAAGGCAGGTGGATCACGAGGTAAGGAGTTCAAGACCAGCCTGATCAACATAGTGAAACCCCGTCTCTACTAAAAATACAAAACTTAGCCAGGCATGGTGGCACGTGCCTGTGGTCCCAATTACTTGGGCATCTGAGGCAGGAGAATCTCCTGAAGCCAGGAGGCAGAGGTTGTGGTGAGCCGAGATCACACTGCTGCATTCCAGCCTGGGCAACAGGATGAAACTGTCTCAAAATAAAATAAAAATCCTGCCGGGCGCGGTGGCTTATGCCTGTAATCCCAGCACTTTGGGAAGCCAAGGCAGGTGGATCACCAGGTCAGGAGATCGAGACCATCCTGGATAACATGGTGAAACCCCGTCTCTACTAAAAAAAATACAAAAAATTAGCTGGGCATGGTGATGGGCACCTGTAGTCCCAGCTACTCCAGAGGCTGAGGCAAGAGAATGGTGTGAATCCAGGAGGCGGAGCTTGCAGTGCGCTGAGATCGTGCCACTGCACTCCAGCCTGGGTGACAGAGTGAGACTCCATCTCAAAAAAAAAAAAGAAAAAAAAATCCTTCGCAAATAAAAGTATATCTCATAAGTGCACACAACAGACCTGCTTTTCCCTTCTGTTGTTCATAGAGGCATAAGCAAGGTAAAAAAAAAAAAATGGAAAGATAAGAGTATCATGACAGTAGAGAAGTCCTGGCCCCTACCTAACTGTGCAACAAAAACAAAGCGGTAGAACACAAACATAACTGCAAATTTCCAAAAGCCAAATTTTACACCTCCTGCCATATTGCCATGTACTACCAGTTTCTTTCTGAGCCAGTCATATGTAAGCGGACTCTAACTGGATCCAAGACAGTTAATTATCAGATCCAACTGATCCTGGACCCAGTCCTTCTACTGTTACGACTTCCAAACTCAGTTTGGATCAGAACTTTCCTCAAAGAATCTCAGAGAGCTCAAAACATAAATCTGTGGAGCTTCAGAATCCAAGAGAGAACTTAGCGCAATCCCCATTTGGTCTGAGACTGTAATGGACACAGTGAGCCCGGCAGGTACCTCAGTTGGGCACTCAGCGCTCGTGGGGGTTGTTAGAAGCCCTACTTCGGATCCCACTTCTGACACCATCTGTTAAAAGAAAAACTTTAACCGAATTAAATTCAAAGAGTTTAACTGAGCAAAGAACGATTTGAGAATCAGTTAGCCTTCTGAGCCAGAATAGGATCAGAGACTCCAGCACAGCTACCTGGTAGAAGATTTATGGACAGGAAAATGAAACTGATGAAAGAAAATGGAAGTAAGGTACAGAAACAGCCAGAATGGTTATAGCTCAGCATTTGCTTTATTTAAACAGGCTTGAACAGTTGGCCACATTTGATTGGCCAAAAACTGGTGATTAGCACAAGAGTAGGCTACAGTCTGTTTACACTTCGTTTATGCCCTAGTTCACAATGTCCAGAGAAACACTTAGGCTGAACTCAAAGTATGTAAGGCAGCAGCTTAAGGCTAAACTTGATTTAACAAACGTATTAAATGTTATAGCTTATCCTTTTTGATTCTCACCCAAGAAGTTTTTCCCTGCCTTACATTCAGGAAAATTTTCTACAATACTTTCTATAATGTGAATATTTTGCAATAATGATTTATGTTGAATTTTACTGCATTTTTTTGGTGCATATGCACATGTGTATCTGTGTGTGTGTAGTGATGTGTCAAATTTTATTTCATTTTAAAATATTAATAAATTTTTCCAGCACAAATTCTCAAGTGACTCAATATTTTTAAAAAAATTTGTAAAATCCTTCCTATCACAAATCTACAGCTCTGTCCCTGCTGGGTCCATCTTTAATTCTTTATCCTTTTCCGTTGTTTTTTTGTCTGTCCCTCCACTGTCCAAATCTTTAGCTTCTCATGCTCATTTCCTTTCTCTTTACATTCCCTATATAGAAAGCCACATTTTAAAATGAATTCATGTGTATTATTTTTATTTTTAAATAACTACATAAATGTTATGTAACTGCTGATCCAAATGAGGTACTATACTAACATCGCATGTCTTGCACTATCCCTTAACCCTTTCTCTGGCTGAGTACCCCTTTGGTTTTCTCTTTTTTCATTTGATTTGCAGTTTTTAAATCTCTAGCTAATTTGGGGTATTCTCTAGTCTCTCTGAAAATCACTTCTCAGTCAAATATATCTCATATTCTTTATTCTTTGCCCTGGAAAGTGAGGTAGTGTCTTTGTTATTTTGTCTTGAGAAAGTCAAATCAAAGAGTAGATAAATAAATTTGGAAAGTACAAGGCAACAAGAGCAGAAGAGAATGAGTGACAATATGTGTTAGGAGGATTTTCAGCTTAAGTCAGACACTAGCCAAATAAAATTGACGTAAGTCACAGGATTATTTATTTTTTTCTTTAACTGAAATTAAGCTTTCCCTGAGCTTTTTGTGCACTCATTTAACTTATCAAGGATCAGGCTCTACCTTTCTTCTCTGCCATCCTTAGTGCGTTAGTTGCTTCTCCAACAAGGTTGGCCACAACTTTAAGCATAATTCTGACACAGTAATCCTAAGCAGGCAACGGTGGAAGACAGATCAATAAAAAATATTGGGGTTTCTTGTGTGTGTATGTGCACTCATGTTTTATCAGGGAATCAAGTATTCCCAGATTCCACCCTTCCCCTCAAAGTAGACTTCCTATGACATTTCATTGTCTAAATAGAGTTATATATGTGATCTTCAACCAACTGTTGACAAAGGGGAATGTCATTGCCATGGTTGGCCTGAAAATTTGGACTCCCTCTCTCTAAGGCTGAAAGAAACCCTCACATTATCTGCACAAATTGTAGTCTGAATAATAATAATAATAAATGTTATTGAGCATCTACTCTAGTAGGCTCTATTATAAGCACTGCATGTGTACTTACTCATTTAATCATTGTCAACTCTATGATGTCATGACTATTATTTCCCCAATATTCCAGGTAAAGATAATATCAGAATTCTGTAAACCAAGCAACAAAGGGAAAACAGCTGCCATACAGATGGCCAGTAGTGTCTGCATCATTGATAGAATATGAATTAGATGAGGAAGCACATTATATCTATCAAATAAATTTACTGAAAGATTTTCAAGAAAGGAATTATAAACAATGAAATAATTATTTTGAAAGAATGGGGAAAGAGAAGAGGGAAAGAGAAGATAAAGAAGTTTATAGTTGAGCTATGTATTCATTTTTTAGATTAAAAAGTCTGTAGAAAATGGTATAAATTGACTAAGAATTATCTGTTAGAGAATATATTTTTAGATAAAATTAGGTTTCAGGAAAAGGATTTAAGAGAATGTTCCCCCCCCCCAACAAGGAGCAGTACAAAATTTAAAAATAAATAGGAAAGAGACAGTTGATTTTTATGTCAAATAAATATGTCCCTTTTTTTAAAAAAAACTAATGTGCATGCATTATTTGATAAAAACTTAGAACATTTAGTTCACTTCTCCACAAGGTCTTCCATTAAGCTAGAAGAAAAACTGTCATTTTAATAGGTGTTTTATTTCCTACTCAGGTATATTAGAAAATAAATCTATCCATTTAAAATTCATTCCTTCCCATTTTAGTTTCTTTGAAGCATTTAGCAGTATCTCAGAAATTGACATGCCACATTTACATTATAATTCAGTGAGAACTCCACTATAACTTGACTTTGAAATAGGTCCTATTATGTTCCCCAAATGCTGATTCTCAAGCTAACTGTGACATTGGCAATGAAACACTTACCTTGATTCTTCTCTCACTTTGTCATTTTCTGGCTCACTCACTCTAGGTCTTTCTCTTCCCACACACACATACACACACACACACACACGCACAAACACACCACAAAAAAAACAAAAAACAACACATTTTCCTAAGTGAGATAATTCTTTAACTTAATAGACCTTTCAATTTTCTAAAGTATTTTTTAAACTTGACTTGAAAATTGAACTGACCTTTGGAGCCCCCACGTAGTACTCATGCCTCTGCATTTAACACTGCACAGCCATCTTCTAATGTTTTCAAGAAAGTCACAGCCACCCATGGGTTTCATCACATCAGAATAATTTTAAAGAAGCGAATGTGTGAAACAAACATTCAGTGGGACTTTGAAGGTGTTTCTAAATTGGCATCAAGTGCTGACCCTGAGGACCAAGAAGCCTCAGGTGTCTCAGTTTTAAAAACACCTTCAAACAACTGGAACTAGACAACCATCAAGGCTTAATGAAAGGGCAGAAAGGGTAGTCCAACCACAGGCAGCCACAGTCACAACTGCCTTAGAAGTAGAACTCCAATGTCTAGGCAACACATCAGGATGTTCCAAAAGAGGCACAGGAACACCTCATGATAGAGCCAGCATTATATACCTGTTACACAGAGGTCATTGATGCCCAGACAGTATTAGCCAAGACAGTGACAATCAATAGAAGGGTCTATCAATGGGCAGCTGAGTGGAGGAAGTTGCCATTTCTGCCCTATCTTCCTCCTATTTTACTACATCAATGAGTGGAAGAATTACTGTAGGACCAGCCTAGGCATCAAACTCCTCTGCTCTGAGTGCAAGAGTGGAAAGAAGAGTAAATAGCTGAACACACTGGCTTGTACAAGCCTTGATGGTACTTTCCAGAGGTAGGAAAGTAGGGAAGGGGAAAGATGCACTTCAGTTTAAACTGCTCTCACTCTTATTAAGTAAAATAATCATAATTTAACGAAGTACTTCCTGAACTGTGGGCTATATTCCAATACAGGGCACCAGCATTTAATGATATACTGTTGATCACTTCTCTAGACACAAATTGATAAAGATAAGTTCAGTGGTTCAAATTGTTTCCGGAAATTGAGATGTCAAAAGAAATACTATATTTAAGCTGCTGTTACAAAAAATTGGGCATTCTCTTAAAATATAGTTTTATATTTATATAGGCAATACAATTTTCCTTAAGCCCTGACACTTTGGATAAAGGAATTTATCAAAGGATTATTTTCATAAAATCACACACAAACATACACAAGCCAAAATAACAAGGAGTTAGGCTGTATTGCAAAAGATGAAACAGAGGAAGAGACTGAAAAATGGAGTTGTGAAGAGGGAAAAGCAAGAGAATAAATAGAGAATAAATTGATAGATGTATGGATTTAAGTGAAAACAATTGCGTTTTCAGATAGTCTGCATATTTACTTATTTATTTTGTTTTTTCAGGATGAAATCCCAATCAACAAATTTGACATCTATATTTACGATATCCATAGTTGTGACTGTCTCTAAAATTACAAGTTTCTTTATGCCTTAATTTCTATTGTGAATATGAGGAGTCCCTAGCCTTCCACTAACGTCAGATTAAACTGTACTTATCACTCCCCACATGGCAAACCAATTGCTTCGGGTCCCAGAGTATTTTCTGCTCAGTCATATGAGCACATTTTATACACAGTAATTATAATTATATAATTGCAGCATAAGATTCCATGTGTTTAAATCTCAGAAGTAGTGTTGAAAATATTTAGCCCAGTATGCATGTGGTAAAAATCTAAAGAAGCTCAAAAATTTTTTGGAAAAAGAATATAACAATCCATTATTTGCTAGACATATGCATTATACGAAGCAGCTCTTTTTCACAGAACATTTCATTTCTACCAATGCTATCTTCTTAATTCAGTTCGTCTGTATATTTTAGCATTGCCTGAAAACTTGCTTTATTTCATCAGTGTTTCACAGATTCTTTGTTAAATTTAGCTAAATTCATGGTGTGTTTCTGAAAATATAACTTTACAGGAATCAAGTTGTATGGTCATTGAGTCTTTTTCCCTGGGAAAAATCATCAATTGCTTAGCTTAACAGAAACTATAATGGCAAAGTTGGTATGTTCTGTTATTTAAATAATTGTAAAAGAAGACAAAAAGTTAACAGCTCAAAGTTCAAGCAAGCTTTGGTGAGGTTCCCTTTAAAGCAGCATTTCTTCCCTTTATTGATAAATAATATGCTCTGCATGTAAAAGTCGTATAGCCCATTTCCATGTCTCACTTGATTCAAGTGCTCCACTCCTTAATTAGGAATCTGTTAGACAATGAAACTTTGTTTTCCTCCACATAATATTTGTCTCTTTACAAATGTAACTTGAATAATAACAATTTTTTTCTCATTAGAGATTAATTTGATGCCTAATATGTCAAGAAGGAAGATTCAACATTTACATTTTATTAATTGTTAGGGTGTGGAATATGACATTCTTACTACACAAAGCCGTGTATTTCACACAAAGCCACATATTTTTAAATACAATAATAAAAACTAAAAATCCCAATGATTTTGAAAACAAGAAGTACTGCATTAACAACATCATGTGACATCATGGAGGTAGTTTCCATGACTTTACTTTATATGTTATAATTTTTAGACAGACCAATTGACATTTATCATTCTTGTTTGCTTTGTCTATAAGCATGGGTGTACATGGACAGGATTTCTGTATTCTTTGAACTAAAAGGACATTTTCTCCATTAGAAAACTCTCAGTATGCAAAAATATCTATTGACACTCGGTCATTAGCTTTGCAAAAAAGAAAAAAGTTGTTCAAGGGAAACTATCACATGAAAAGTGCAGATTTATGAACCATGCCAAGGCCTTGGGTGTCAAGGTAGTCAATGAAGGACAACAAGCCAAACTGAAAGTAACAATCAAGCCTTTATTCACTTACTGTAATAAGAGTGAGACACCACCCCTCAGGGTTCCATTTTTTTTTTTTTTTCATATGCAGGTGAAGGTCTAATAACTTGCAGGGCAGTCAAAGGGAACTGTCTAACTGTCCAGGAGCCACAAACAAGAGACTCCTGCCTTTTTATAAAACCCAGTGGTCTCCAGAACAAGAAAGGGAGAGAACTAAGTGCAAAAAGTACCGAGTCAGAGGGGAGAAAAGTAGCTTAGTTGGAATCCTCCACTAAGAAGGTCTTGGCAAAGGCTCCTGAAGAGTACCTCAGCTGAGTCCCCCTAATAAAGAGGCCTCCAAATGGCGGCGCCTGGGCTAGGGATACTCGTGGGAATGTTCAGCCTGAGGTACTTTGAATTCTCTTGACTGCGACTCTCTACAGAAAACAGTAATTTTATTGGCTATGCACCAAGTCTGCTGTGGACAAGGCGGTTTTCCTCAGAGGCCTACCGGGCAAAGTCCTGTGATTGCCTCTGGATCACACAGAGGATTCTGGCCTGGTGCCAGAGTCTTCGAACTAATAGTGCCAGATTGAATAAATGCATTCCAGAATTCTGAAGACCTGTAGCTCTCACAAATAGCATAGCAGAAATTAATTTTGCAATTTTTCATTATTCAAACTAGTTATTCATCCAAAGTTTCTATTTCACAAAAAAAGTATCATTTTATATATTGTTGAATTTGGTATGAGCAGATGAAAGCAAATATAGCTGCTATTTCAGGGTCCATAGAATGCTTGACCTTAGATACTATAGCATATGACATTTATAATGTAAATGAAATACTATTTCCACCTGTGAATGACTGTTTTCTTGGGTAAGAATTTATTGCAGCAATTGTTAGAGTTTATCTGAAAGAAAAATAATACTATTTAAAGAGGAGTAACGGTGAAGCAAAAAGCATGAGCTACAATGATGCAATTATATAGCAGCTATAAGGAGAAAAGCAGAATTGTTGAGCTAAAAGTCTTTGAAACTAATAGTTAAATAGTTATTTATTAAAGTGAACTGTATATGAAATGTAATAAAGATCTAAATTTTACTGAAGTACTTTTCATTATAGAAATGTTTCTGACAATATTGACAAGCAATGCAAAAGAAAAATCAGTGCTGTTCGTCTTTAAAGAATCCTTTGAAAAGTAATGGATAGGCCGGCACGGTGGCTCAAGCCTTGGGAGTCCGAGGCGGATGGATCACGAAGTCAAGAGATCGAGACCATCCTGGCTAACATGGGGAAACCCCGTTTCTACTAAAAACACAAAAAATTAGCCAGGCGTGGTGGCAGGCGCCTGTAGTCCCAGCTACTCTGGAGGCTGAGGCAGGAGAATGGCGTGAACCCGGGAGGCAGAGCTTGCAGTGAGTCGAGATTGCGCCACTGCACTACAGCCTGGGCGACAGAGCAAGACTCCGTCTCAAAAAAAATAAAAAAGACAAAAGAAAAGTAATGGATAAATAGAGAAGTTGTACTACCTGCAAATGCAAATAATTATTTCCTTACCAAGAAATCAAAGTATTTAATTAAATACTTTTCCTATTTTGTTTTAAGTTAGGCCTTTTTTAAGCAAAAAGTTATATAGAATAGTAAGAACAAAATATGAACAGCAAAGTTAACTTAACATTTGTATATGTTATAAATATCCACCCCACACATACATAAAAGCCCTAATCCTTGAAGAGTGTTATTTATCTGCTTTCAATTGAGTAATATTTTTGCTTTACATTTGCATCTGTTTTAAATTACAGTTTTCCCTCTAACTTATTCAAAGAAATGAACAGAATCTGAGCAAAATACTGAAAGCATCACAAAAATATACATGGGCAAAATATATGACATGAGAGGAAATGGTCTATACATTATGTATTGTTGGTAAAGACACATGACTCAGTGAGATGATCTAGAGCCTGGAAACTAAGTATGTATAATTGCTATTTCTAAGCTGTCACTGGGTTGCCACTATCGTGATAAAGTCGCCATACTATATAAAATTTTCCACATTCATACCTTTAAATTTGTGGCTTCACACTTTGTTGATGAAATAGTTTTGTTACTTATAGTCCTATGAATTCAGCAAAGGTACATATTGCAAACCAGTGTAACAATAATTTAGTGTCATACAGAATTAATGCTGTTCTTTCAAATGTATTTGCCTGCATGATAATTTGAATTACATTGAACACATTCATAACATCATAGTTGCCACTATTCAATAGAGCTAAATAGGTATCATCTTATCAAACACAGTATGGATGCTCAAAACAAATATTTCATTTAGAGCAAAGTAAATCATATTCTTGTCCTGATTACTGTATGTTTGCACTTAAACATTAGCCATATTAAAATGAAACCAATGATGCTGTAACAATTTTTGTTGTTCAGTTAGCACATTTTTGCTTTCTTCAGTAGGCAAGTAGCACCGCAAATTACATGGGTTTTCTTATTGCTAAATCCAAGACAATTTCTCTTTGGTGCAAAATTATCTTTGCTATTTGAATTGAGAACTCAATATGAGTTAGCATAGAGTTCCAAAAATAATTGATAAGGCCAAATTCAATTAAAGCTGTTTTAGCTTCTTTTTGCAGCTTAATCAAATTTGTGAAACTTTATAACTTTGCAGAGTCATAATATGTCACAAACTACTTTAAAATAAGAATACAGGTCAGAGTCAGGACTATTATTTAGAAACGAAAGCTGTTGGACTACTTAAGCTATTTTGCTGTGAATATGCTTCTGTTTTTTTTTGTTTGTTGTTTGTTTGTTTGTTTTTTTTTGAGAAGGAGTCTCGCTCTGTCACCCAGGCTGGAGTGCAGTGGCCGGATCTCAGCTCACTGCAAGCTCCGCCTCCCGGGTTCACGCCATTCTCCTGCCTCAGCCTCCCGAGTAGCTGGGACTACAGGCGCCTGCCATCTCGCCCGGCTAGTTTTTGTATTTTTTTTTTTTTTTTTTTTTTTTTTTTTGAGGCGGAGTCTCGCTCTGTCGCCCGGACTGGAGTGCAGTGGCCGGATCTCAGCTCACTGGCAAGCTCCGTCTCTCAGGTTTACGCCATTCTCCTGCCTCAGCCTCCCGAGTAGCTGGGACTACAGGCGCCTGCCACCTCGCCCGGCTAGTTTTTGTATTTTTTTTTTTTTTTTTTTTTTTTTTGAGGCGGAGTCTCGCTCTGTCGCCCGGACTGGAGTGCAGTGGCCGGATCTCAGCTCACTGGCAAGCTCCGTCTCTCAGGTTTACGCCATTCTCCTGCCTCAGCCTCCCGAGTAGCTGGGACTACAGGCGCCTGCCACCTCGCCCGGCTAGTTTTTGTATTTTTTAGTAGAGACGGGGTTTCACCTTGTTAGCCAGGATGGTCTCGATCTCCTGACCTCGTGATCCGCCGTCTCGGCCTCCCAAAGTGCTGGGATTACAGGCTTGAGCCACGCGCCGGCCGTTTTTTGTATTTTTTAGTAGAGACGGGGTTTCACCGTGTTAGCCAGGATGGTCTCGATCTCCTGACCTCGTGATCCGCCCATCTCGGCCTCCCAAAGTGCTGGATTACAGGCTTGAGCCACCGCGCCCGGCCGCTTCTGTTTTATCTATTGTAGTCTTTTAGCATAATGAAAGCTATGTGCTAGAGTACAGAAATGCTTTCTTGCAAGAATAAAACAAAAGGATTCAATAGTTAAATGATAATATTATTATGGCATTATGTCTTTGACTTTCCTGGACATTTTTACTTTGGCCTAAAAGTACATACAAACTATAAGTTGTTCTCTAAGTAAGTGGATCAAGTGACATTCATATATGTATACCTCTGGTACAGTTATGGCCCTTCTTCTTACCTAATCTTGTCATAGAGTCTCAGGCTCGAAAATCTATTAAAAGTATTTCTGGCTTTGATAACATAGTGGAATAGAGAGAGTGACTCTATCCCCTGAACCAATCTCCAAAAATGTACACTGTTTTAATAAGAAATGTGGGATAAAATTTAGAAAAAATTGTCACAAGGAAGGAAAGGAAATCCCCGAGCAAAAGAAATAGCACTGGAACTTAAATGCAGATTGTAAGAAGACGAGTTGGCATCAGGGCTGCGTGGAGGTCTTAATTATTGTTCTTTATGACCTGAGCAAGGATTTAGTAATGGAACTTCCATGTAGAGCTGAAAGTCTCAGAGACTGCATTCATATTAACAGCATGCACAGAGAAAGTCTGCCTAAATTGCACATGGGAATAATGAGGAAGCCAGTATGTCCTCCTGGATCCCGAGTACGCAAACGTATCTTGAGAAGTCAAAACAATGGTTCTGCATCTGCTGGGCTTCTGGTTCAGTTTATATCAATCAAATGGTTCTGAAAACCCTAGACTGAGAAATTAAAAGAGGTGTTGGCCCAGAAGGCAGTGGTAGGTGCAGGATACTAGGAAGAAGCGAATGCAAAAAATCTCTGGCCACACAGGATCCTTATTGATAAAGCCCTTGGAAAGCAAGCTCACAATCTAAGTTCGCAAAACACTCAAAAGAATATGTCTTATAAGAGGCACTCAAGCAAGATTAATAGAACTTCAAAACTTTAAGTAATAAAGCAAACTGGTAAAGATTATCAAGATTTCTATTTAAAATTACTACAAACATAAAATTGAACCTATAAGAAAAAAAGAGGCAAATAAATACATAACTACAAGGGATTAGGAATATTTAAAAAAGAACTAAATATACATTTTAGAAATAAAAAATGACCATTGAAATTACAAACTAGATTGACAAGTAAGCTGATTAGAAACTGGTGAATAGGAAACTGGTGACCTGGAAGATCGATAATAGCTATAGTTTATTGAGTGCTTGCTAAGTATACAACCAAGTGTTATGTAACACTTGTGATACCATTATTTTAAATTATTGATTGTTGTTATCATTACTGTGTTCATTCATATGTTCTGGCTGCCTGGAGTTTGTTAGTGATAAGTTGACTGTCTCTGTAATCTTTGCTCTCAAACACTCTGCTCTATTGCCTTTGAAGAAATTATATAGAATTCTTCATGGAATAATAAATAGAGAGACAATACCAAAAGATTAGGAGATGTGGAGGATGAAACTAAAAAGTCTAATATACTTCCCCAATCACCATTTCTTCCTTGACCTTCTTTTGAGATGCACACACATTCCTCATTTTTAGCTTCTTCACTGGCTGCCACATCTTCATCTCTCATGCTTGTTCTTCCTCATTTCTCTGACTTCTTAACACCGGACCACACAGGGCTCAGTCTGTGGATTATATCTCTCCTCTCCAGGTGACTCACTCAATTATCTCACACAGCCTCTAGCTTTAAATATCCTCTCCACACTAAGAATTCCCAATTCATATCCTATATATACATATATCATATACAATTGTCCAAGTATTACCACAAATTAATACATTCAGAATGGACTTGATTTCCCAGTCCCCATGTCTGTCCTCTCACAGTGTTGCTCTTCTTAGATTCTTCTAGTTTCTTAAACCATTTATTTTCTTTATCTCATACACCACATCTAACTCATCCAAAAAAATCCTGTTGGCTAAATGGTCTAACCACTGTTGACCATCTGCCCCACTAAGTAACCGTAGTCCAAGCTACCATTATTATTTTCCTGGATTATTGCAGTAACCTCCTTACTTGATGTCCTGCTACTGTCCTGATTCCTTTCAGTCTATTCTGAATGCTGAAGCCTGTAAAATCCTACTTAAATGTAAGTCAGGTGATGTCACATCTTTGCCAAAGCTCTCTAATGGCTTCCTAATTCACCCCCCAGAGAAGTGAGAAAGTCCTTACAATGGCTTATAAAATCATTCATAATCTGGCTGCCACTGGCTCTCTGAAAACAGAGTGCCAGTGGCGGTGGCGTCCAGATTATGAATGATTTAATAAGTCATTAATCTTCCACTCACCATTATACTACCATTTATACTCCAGTGAGCACTGGTGTCTTCTAAAATTCTAGGCGTGTTCCTACCTCATGCAGGTTTTCTCTCGCCATGGAAACTTCTTCCCACAGATATCCGCATGAGTTCTTCCTTCACTTATTTTTTCTTTCACTTTACTTAAATATCACCTTCTCTGTGAGTCTCTGTGAGTCTGTAATTATAAAATTACAACCCATAAGAACTATTCATTTCTCATACCTGCTTTCTCATTAGCAGTCATTACGATTGTATACAAAATCATTTTTCATATTTTGTCAATCTACATCTCCTAGAAGGTAGGTAAGCTGATAAATCACTGATGGATCCCTATGTCCAGAAGAGGAGGTAGGCCCAAGAAGATGCTGAAGGCACAAATAGGCCACATGAGCAGTCACCTGATTCCTTGGGCATGCACCTGCCCCTGTTTTATGCTGTGTCATCTCAACCCTCATTTATGGCCTCATGGAGACTGCCTATGACTAGGTAACTAAGAACAAAAAATGTACTTGGCAACTAATTGGCTCTTTTCAATATCACCAAACTTAAATGGAAGTCTATGGCATTAAAAACCCCAGTAGGCAGTTGGTGGGAAGAGAAATCCTGTCTGCAGGCATCATTTTGAGCAGTGCACTTGATTGTCCACTTTATCTTTATTGATCTGTAATGATTTGTGGAGGACAGTGTCAAATGTAGAGGAACTTAGAAGAAATAAGATTGAAGGATTGGAGAAAAAGTAGAAACAGTTTGCCAGCCCCAGACTCTGTGCTCTTCAGAACTAGCTGATTGTTCTTGCCACATAGGCTACCCTGACCACTGAAATTTACGTGCACTCTTGTGAGGATTTGGGGGAAATTGAGGAGCTGCTTCCTATCGTGTTAATTCTTTTCTCATATATCTTTCACATGGATTCTGCTGGTTCAGTGACCTTCATAATGTAGTTGGTCCCTAAAGGTCTGGCATAGGTCACTGTATGTGCTGTATGTTAGAAACATTTCACAATTAAAATATAAGTGTTATTAAAAAGAAAGAAAACCTATGATAAGACTTCAGAAAATATAGAGTGCTCCAAAATAGGGGGACTCTAGGCGAAGTAGTTATGAGAATCATTTGTCATTTCTATCCTCAAGTCAAATCTATCCTCAAGTCCTCAGTCATTTTTATCTTATCATTTCTTAGCAGCTTACAGTCCCACCATGACATCCTATCCAGGTTATCCCACCGTTACATTGTCCTGTACTATACAATTTCTTCTATAGTTTTTGTTTTCCCTCTGTGAGTCCAAACTCTTATATCCTAATAGTTAACATTTCTGATTTGAGGTCTTAACATTTAAATCCTCATGACTAAATATGAAACTCCTATTCCTGTTTCCCCTAATTCCAGTGGCTTGTAACAGAGGATATATTAATTCTAATGGATTCTTCTTGTTCTCTCTTTCAAAATTCATTTTCTAAAATGTGGGACCAAGAGAGTAAAACCAGCTTTGGTGAAGGGAAAATGGAAAGCAGTCTTTTTGTTGTTGTTTGTTTGTTTGTTTTTTGCCCTTCCTCTTTCCTTTCCACCGTACCCCCATCCAATTCTTGCCCGTCTGTCCTATCTTCTTAGTTTTTTATTACAATAAAAAATTGTCCTTACTTATAAAGATTTGATAAAGCTAGTAATTAATTTTATTTTGTATTTTTGCTTGTATAGCATAATTATTTCTCGACCAGACATTCAGGATCTCTGCTTTTTAATAGAAGAAAGAAGCCTTACTTCTTCTGTTTACACTAAATGCAGAGGATTTTAATATTCCCAAATTGTAATGTAACAATATTAAATTTCAAGACAACAGGCACAGACTAGTTGTGAAATTTTATAAGTAACTTTTTAGAATATCAGAATTTAAAACCATAACAAAAAGGAAGTTAATTTTAATTTTTAAAATATGGAAAGTTAAAGAGTAAGATTCCACCAATAAATAGGGCTAAATATTGACAATTCCTTTCCAAAATATACTAGTTTTTAATGCCTCAATTGCAATCATGGATTTAAAAATAAGAAAAGCAGTTACATTGTTATAAATTTATCTCAAAAGGTTTATATTATCAAGAAAAAAGAAGTAAAATGTAATTAACTTATTAACTACATTTCCCAAGCATGTTAATGTTTTATGTGTCCTTAAAACTCCATCTGTTAAGTAGGACTTCACTTTAAAAATATTTCGATATCATGGAAAGAGAGTTTTCTATTATGCAAATTGCTTTAATTTTATTTCAGGAGAACAAAACAAATTTTTATAGTTGAAATAATTACTGTATTTTTAAAAAGTATTTATATAAAAGAGGCTAAAGTGTTATAGAAAAGTATCATGACTTGTTATTTTGTGTTATAGTAGGATATTGGATCCTGATTGTGTAACTGGGTCTCTGAGATGCTTGAAAGAAGAATCTATTGAAGATAATAATTGGTTGGCTATAGGTATCTGTATGGTGACACATGGTGTACCAAAAGTTGGATTGTGAAGAAGAGCTTACTTATGAAAGTTATTCCAATGATCTCATTGGCTATTGTTGGATGGCAGGTAGAGCTATGTTGGCTATCTCTACTGCTAGTCCCTTCATATTTGATAACTTATTTTAATAATCAAACTGCTGCTAAGGCCTCATTTCCATGATTCCTTGTATTTGTTACACATGTCACTACCCAGATAGATGTCCTCTGACAATCACAACACTATTTGTCAATATAGTAGTAGACATTTGTTTCAGATTTAGAAAATTCCTTTATTTCCCTTGCTTATAAAATAGAAACCAAGAGTTATCTGGCTGTACTCTATTGAGTAAAATATAAGAATCTCACTAAAAAATTCATTGATATTAATGAAGTAAATTAAATTCAGATTTTACAGATTTATTTAAAAATATAATTTTCACTGGCTACTTTCTCAGAAGTTGGCATCTACTAGAAATTTTTATTTCTACGTCAGCATGAATTACAAAATTAAGATGGGGGATTAATGATACTTTAGAAAATCACTTTCAGGTGGACTGTCACTTTTTCTGTCTCATGGAAAAAACTGGCTTACAGAAGTGGAAAGTTTAAATTTATAAATAATTTAGAGAGAATATAGTAGCATAATTAACTCATGGAATAGTATATATACTGCTTCTACTAGGTTAATACACTGGTGGTATTTATTATTAATACTAGTACTAATAGCTAAACAAAATTGAGTGTGTATGATATGCCCACTACTATTCTGAGTTTCACACAATTCTAAGCAATAAACACTATTATTGCTTCACTTTACAGATGAGCCAAATGAGACATGAAGAGGATAATTTGTTCATAGCCCAAATCAGAGCTGTGATTCACACCCAGTAAAGTTACCTATACCATGCTTTTAACAAATATGCCAATAAGTTTCAAAGTGTGTTTTGCAGAATTCCAGGGTGCCATGAGAATATTCGGGGATTTGTGAGGTCAAAATGATTTTCATAATTAACACTGAGACATCTTATTATTAATGTGTATGACTAAGAAGTACATATAAAACACTTCTGCTAAATATTATAGTGTGATAATCGTCCAAAGGAGAGACAATTGTTTGAATTGCGAACTTTCCAAAGTGACAATTTTTTAAAAAATGAAACACTGTTTTTTACCTGAAAACAACTGCTTAACACAAATTGAGTTTATCCAAATTTGGGTATTTGACAGACACTGTCTCAAAAAATATATGCAATAAAACTATTACTTCAAGAAAAACTACTGACAATATTTGTTGGCAGTAAAAACTTTGAACTTGAAGTTCAAGTTAAAATTTTAAAAATCTCGTATCCAAATCTTCCCACCTTCCCAATACTACTAGATTTTTCTGATGAGAGTGGTGCTACTATTAATGAATGTGGTTTATTTATACTCTCTAATAAAATATATCAACATTTGGAAAACCTGCATTGTTCAGTGATACAATATTTTCCAAATGACTAATGTATGATATTATGAAATTGCTTATAGGTAATCTAGCTATTCAAAAATGCAAGATAGATCAATGGATTTTGCCTTAATAGGAAACAAAAAATTAATTGATATTATTTAAATTTCATATTGCCAATAACCTTAAATACTACCACATATTGAGTTTTGACATAAAGGAGAATATAAACAATTATCTGGAAAAGCTACTAAATACAGTCCTTTATTTTCTATCTGTGTATTTGTGGGAGGTCAGATTTTCTTCATATATTTCAATCAAAACAATGAAATATAACAGATTGAATACAGTAGCAGATATAATGATCCAGCTGTCTTCCAATGAGTCAACCATACACAGATTTTTAAAAAAATCAGTTTGGTCACTAAGTTTTGTGTTGGAAAAATAGAGCTATATTTTGTAAAATGTTATTTGTGTTCAACATAACAGGGTTATTATTGTTATATTTCATTGAATTAATACATTTAAATTGTTTGCTTTAATTTTTGTATGGTTAATATTGATAGCTATAATCCACATTTTAAAAAGCTTTTTGAGGTCCTGAATAGGTTCTAAAAATGTGAAGGGGTCCTGAGCCCTAATATTTTGAGAACTTTGAAGTTATATTAAGCTGCATTAATCATCTATAAATAGTATATCCATTATATATAAGTGGTTACTTCCAAAGTGCTTTAAATAATCTGGATATATATATATATCCCTTGCTGTTTGCAGATTGTTTATTTGGATCTATTCTCACAAGAGTTGGCATTTTTGAAAGCTAAAATAATTAATACAAAGTCTCCAGAGGCAATTTCTTTCATCTTTTGATAGCTCTGCAATGAGAAAAGTTTTGGTTATTTTGGACCCAAATCAATAATTCTGAAATTCTACAATCTAACAAACATGGCAAGTAATTATAATTAACATTAAAATTTAACAACTATCATTTTATTAAGGTAGGTCACATAGGTTAGTACATAGTACTAATATATTATCAATTGAGATTGATACTGAGCTTAACTTTTACTCAGATGCCATGTGTCCTCACTTCCTAGACATTGTTGCTAAATCAAATTACCACTTTCTTCCATCTTTTGGAAGCAAATGCAAAAGTTTATATTTGCCCACTTTGAAGTCATGTTACTAAACTGATCACTCTGTTACATTAAAATTTATTTAGCTTCTAATTACTTTACTAATGACCATTTCTATTATTTATAAATTTTGTAAAATGTATTCAATATCTTTGTTCATATTATTGATTAAAATATAATGAACAAGTGTCTCTCTAAATTTCCGTGTGTAACCTACATTTCTTTTCCTATCCATTAGGCTACATGAAAAACTTAGACAAATGCCTTGCTAAATCCATGTAAGAAAAAGGGACTATTAGATTAGTCATAATGGCATATACTAACTGAACCCATTAATATTACTATTAATGGGTTTACTTTCTAAGCACATAAATTTTAAATATCTAATTCAATAATCTTGTCCAGGATTGTATAATCACATCTGTTTACGATTTGCAGAATGTGATGTAGTCTTCTTTTTAAAAACAGAAGCTACATCTTTTCTTTTTCTCCATGATTCATCCAACAGAAATGCAAACCATCTCATGGCTTTATCTGAAACTTCATTCTGTATCTTTTTTTTGGAGACAGAGCCTCACTCTAGTCACCCAGGGTGGAGTGCAGTGGTGTGATCTTGGCTCACTGCAACCTGTGTCTCCTGGGTTCAAGCGATTCTCCTGCCTCAACCTCTGAAGTAGCTGGCTAATTTTTTTTTTTTTTTTTTTTAAGTAGACATGGGATTTCACCACGTTGGCCAGGTTGGTCACGAACTCCTGACCTCAGGTGATCCACCCATCTTGGCCTTCCAAATTGCTGGGATTAGAGGCGTGAGCCACCGTACCTGGCTTCTTTCAAGTATCTTGGTACACAGTATGTATCAGAATTTTTTGTCAAATTTTTCCCAGATCAGGTTCTTTCTGTAGGAGGGAATTCTGTTTTCACCTACTAGCTAGAAAAGCCTTCTCTTAAACTTGAGTAACAACAGCCCAGCAGCAAGAAATGCACATGGGCTTAAATCAAAGACTTGCCTTCAAATGCCAGTGATATAGAAACTGAAGGCGGGTTAATTAATTTTATTGAAGACAGTCTACCTTAGCTATATAATTGCTTAATAATACTCACTCTGCAGTGATGTAGGGAGGTTAGAAATTATGTATTCAATGCATAGTGCACAGCACAAACACAATTTTCAAAAAATTTTACCTTTTATGGTTATTCAGTGTCCAGTTCTCTCTCTTTCTTCCTTCCTTCCTTCCTTCCTTCCTTCCTTCCTTCCTTCCTTTTTCACTTTAAGTTCTGGGAGACATGCAGAATGTGCACGTTTGTTACATAGGTATCCATGTGTCATGGTGGTCTGCTGCACCCATCAACCTGTCATCTACATTAGGTATTTCTCCTAATGCTATCCCTCCCCTAGCGCCCTAGCCTACCACCCCGTGCCAGGCCCCGGTGTGTGATGTTATCCTCTCTGTGTCCATGTGTTCTCATTGTTCAACTCCCACTTATGAGTGAGAAAATGTGGTGTTTGACTTTCTGTTCCTGTGTTAGTTTGCTGGGAATGATGGTTTCGAGCTTCATCCATGTTCCTGCAAAGGACATGAACTCATCCTCTTTTGTGGCTGCATAGTATTCCATGTTGAATATGCCACATTTTCTTTATCCAGTCAGTTATTGACGGGCATTTTAGTTGGTTCCAAGTCTTTGCTATTGTGAATGGTGCTGGGCATGTGTCTTTATAGTAGAATGACTTATAATTCTTTGGGTATATACTCAGTAATGTGATTGCTGGGTCAAATGGTATTTCTGATTCTAGATCCTTGAGGAATCACCACACTGTCTTCCACAATGATTGAACTAATTTATACTCCCACCAACAGTGTAAAAGTGTTCTTATTTCTCCACATCCTCTCCAGCATCTGTTGTTTCCTGACTTTTTAATGATTGCCATTCTAACTGGTGTGAGATGGTATCTCATTGTGGTTTTGATTTGCATTTGTCTAATGACCAGTGATAATGAGCTTTTTTTTTATATGTCTGTTGGCTGCATAAATGTCTTCTTTTGAGAAGTATCTCTTCATATCCTTTGCCCACTTTTTGATGGTTTTTTTTTTTTCTTGTAAATTTGTTTAAGTTCTTTGTAGATTCTGGATATTAGCCCTTTGTCAGATGGATAGATTGCAAAAATTGTCTCCCATTCTGTAGGTTGCCTGTACACTCTGATGATAATTTCTTTTGCTGTACAGAAGCTTTTTAGTTTAGTTAGATCCTGTTTGTCAATTTTGGCTTTTGTTGCCATTGCTTTTTGTGTTTTAGTCATGAAGTCCTTGCCCATGTCTATGTTCTGAATGGTATTGCCTGTGTTTTCCTCTAGGGTTTTTATGGTTTTAGGCCTTATGTTTAAATCTTTAATCCATCTTGAGTTACTTTTTGTATAGGGTGGAAGGAAGAGGTCCAGTTTCAGTTTTCTGCATATGGCTAGCCAGTTTTCCCAACACCATTTATTAAATAGGAAATCCTTTCCCCATTGCTTGTTTTTGTCAGGTTTGTCAAAGATCAGATGGTTGTAGATGTGTGGCACTATTTCTGAGGCGTCTGTTCTGTTGCACTGGTCTGTATATTTGTTTTCTTTCTTCTTCTTCCTCTTCTTCTTATTTATTTATTTATTTGAGACCAAGTCTCACTCTGTCACCCAGGCTGGAGTGCAGTGGCTTGATCTCGGCTCACTGCAACCTCCACCTCCCATGTCCCAGTGATTCTCCTGCCTCAGCCTCCTGAATAGCTGGGATTACAGGTGCACGCCTTCATGCCCAGCTTAATTCTCTTCTCTGAGTCTTGTGCTCTTTCCTTTATTCTTTCTTGGCTCATCTCCATATTAACCAATCTATAGACTCTTGTAAAATCATAGATTTGTATAGATTCGTTTGTTTTGTAGAACTGCATTGGGCATTGGTTTTTGTAATCAATGGTCCCTTTTTTCTTCCTCAATATATTTTGTAATTTCCTTTTCTTTTTCAGATAATAGCTTTGAATGTTATTTTATTACAATATAATATACAATTATATTACAACATAATCAATATATAGTAATATAAAAGAACATTCAATCTATATTTGTCTATAGATAAAGGTAAAATAATTACACATGATACTCTATTACTGATGAAGTAAACAAAAATAGAAAGATTATTGGGTATTGTATTAATGGCATCAGTTATTCCTATTTTTTAATCTTCTATCCCCATTGATGACATAATTTGCCTAAAGTGAAAAAAGAAAAACACACGTTAAACAGTTGTAAGTTTTATTAAAGTTTTTGTAAAAATTTTCGTTCTCTAAATCATATTTCTTCATTAGAAATACCCATATTTTTAAAACTTGATTGACTTTTAATAGTAAATATCCTAGTTATCACCAACAGTATGCACATAATCTAAGAAATACAGTATAAATGTTGATAATGTGAATGACTGTTACTTGATACATTTCATTGTCATAGTTCACAACTGAGAAATTTTCTATTGGGATCCTAAAGTTAAAAGAACAAGTCGATGAGGTTGACTTGCATTGTTTGGGCAAGAGTCAGGTTTTCAAATAATGAAAACTTGACAAAATATCTTTTTAGCCAAACAGAACAGAAGAAACTCATGTTATATTTAATAAATGTCATGGCAACAATGAGAAGGAATTATGATATGCTGTTAACGGCAAAAGCAAAGCAAGAGAGTGTTAATTTTTTGTGACAATAGAGAAGATTGAATCTATAATTCCACAAAGATATTCTCTATCTTTTCTAATTTAATCCCTTTCTCTTTCACTCTTTGTCTCAATAATGTGCTTCCCCTAGAGAAAGTGCTGAAAAATGTCAACCATCTTACATTTTGTTAATGTAAATTTTTGGTTGCTCCACCAGCTTAGTAAACTATAATCTCCATGAGCAGAGATTCCTTGTCTGTTTTGTTCTCCCTCATATGTCTAGTTTTTAGTGTGGTCTGGCACAAAGTGAGCACTAAAGATTTGAGAGACGAAGAGTAAGGCAGTCATGACACAGTGGCAATGACTAAGCAACGGAACAACGTATTGAACAAAGGCAATTTGGCCTGGGAACCTAAGTTTCTGCCCCAACAGTCCACTGCCTCATCAGACAAATAAAAGCAAGTAGACAGGACTCAGATTGCAGGTTCTACATCTTTGGCGCTATACCTTTGGTGAGGAATTTTTATCTCTTCCTCTTCTGTAGACTGTATGTCAGTCTCTCATGTTCTACATCTTCAAATTGCTAATCATCCAGTAGTAGACTTTAAATATTACCAGATGGCACCCCATGCTTAACACTGTTTAGTATCACCAATATGAAGTCTTTCCTAGATTTTGCTTTCTGGTTGGAAGGGAGTCTCTTTAGTCATAGCTGAAATTCAAAAGAAATATATATGACTTCTTGAGATTAATTGTACTGAGGTAAAACAAATTATTTGATAGTTTAAACTATAAATATTACAAATAATATTCTGAACATAATGCACAAAATATTTAGAAAAAAACAAGATCCTTTCAACTGGAAACTTTAAAAAAGAATTACAAAACAATTCTCAGGTCAAAGGAAATAATAACATTTACATTACATAATTTTTGAAAAGATAAAAATCACTTATCTGAACACATACCTGAACCTGTGGAATTCCATTAAAGCAATGATTAGAGAAAACTGTATAACTTAATATACTTCTTATAATAAAAAGAATAAAAATTAGTTAAATAACCACTTTAAAAACCTAGAAAAGGAAATAGAAGAAGGCAGAAGGAAGAAAACAACAAAAATTAAAGTAAAGGCCGGGCGCGGTGGCTCAAGCCTGTAATCCCAGCACTTTGGGAGGCCGAGGCGGGCGGATCACAAGGTCAGGAGATCGAGACCATCCTGGCTAACACGGTGAAACCCCGTCTCTACTAAAAAGTACAAAAAAAAAAAAAAAAAAAATTAGCCGGGCTAGGTGGCGGGCGCCTGTAGTCCCAGCTACTCGGGAGGCTGAGGCAGGAGAATGGCGTAAACCCGGGAGGCGGAGCTTGCAGTGAGCTGAGATCCGGCCACTGCACTCCAGCTTGGGAGACAGAGCGAGACTCGGTCTCAAAAAAAAAAAAAAAAAAAAAAAAAAAAAAAATTAAAGTAAAAA
Organism: Trachypithecus francoisi; assembly: GCF_009764315.1. NCBI lineage: Eukaryota > Metazoa > Chordata > Mammalia > Primates > Cercopithecidae > Trachypithecus > Trachypithecus francoisi. The sequence continues at coordinate 134,718,625 of NW_022681454.1, read as the reverse complement.
TTAAAGTGGTAGAGAATATAAACAGTTTTGGTCAAATTAATAGACTAACATTCCGGTATACATTTTAAAAACAACAAATTAGATGAACCAACTTAATCTAGAAAAATGGAGAAAGAACAAAAATATAAAATAAAAAAATACAAGAGGGAAAATAAGGCTCTTTTAAAACTTATGAAAACATTTTACAAATATCTATATAGATACAATGGATTATTTTCTAAGGAAATAAAATTACCCAAACAGACATCAAGAGGGACAGAAAGCTTAAACAGACCAATGTGCCTTAAAGAAATTTAGAGAAACTTATCAAAAAACTACACACAAAAAAACACAGCAGTCAAGATGATTTCATGAGGGAATTACAACAAGCATCTAAAGAAGATGTTGTAATAGTTTATATACTTTTCAAGAATTGACATTAAAGAAAATATCCTATTTCTTTTCAAAAGTATAACATTGATACTTAAGCCTTAAAAAGTCAATACAAAGAAAAGAAAATTACAGACCTATCTCACTTATAAATAATACAAAATTTCAAAACATAATATTCGTGAACTGAATCATATAAAAAAACATTAAGAAATTCCATTAATTGTAAAGAGAAGACTCATGATTATCTCCCAAAATGGCAAATTATCAAAAATGTCATTTTTTAAACAACTGGCAAAATTTAACACTATTTGTTGATCAGTAATAGCATTGTCATGTAGAAGAGGCAAGATTTTATTTCTATCTTCTTAGGGTTTTTGGCTGGGTCTGAAAATGAAAGTGGCTATAGACAGATCAATAGGAGAAAAGCATACAAATTTATCTGATACAAATCGTATGTGGCACAGGAACCTTTACAAGGAGATGAGGGCCCAAAGTCATAGTTGGTATTGAACTTAAATACTGCATTGGAGAAAGTGTAGTAAATTATGAAAATGTGACAAGGCAAAGGGATTTGCGTAGAATAGTTAATTGGGTAAAGAAATGACTAGAAAGGGTGGTTTTTACAGATTTCTCTCTGCCTCAAATTCTTGTCCTGATAGTAAGAATGATATATTCTAGTATAAGGAGGATATCTTTCACATGGGAATTCCATTTCTTGTTTTTAAGAAACAGAAGGAAGGTCAATGATTTTCTCACACCTTCTGTTTAAGTGCCTTTAGTTCCAAAGGTTTCTTATGCAAAAGTGATATACTTTGTGTAACAAACTCCTTCAATATCAGCATAAATTTTTTTATTTTTGACAATTGTACTATGATCATATAAAATGATGTTCTTTAAGTATTTAAAGTCGGTAAAGGAGTGTCGTGGCTACATCTTAGTTCTCTCTCTCTCTGTCTCTCTCTCTCACTCTCTGTGTGTGTGTGTGTGTGTGTGTGTGTGTGTGTGTATGTGTGTACAGAAAGGGAGAAAGAGAGACAGACACACAGAGAGAAGGATAGAGGAAACGTGGTGATATATTAACACTTGGAGAATCTGTGGAAATGTATATAGGACATTTTGTTACTGTTCTTGCAATATTTCTGTAAGTTTGAAACTATGTCAAAAATGTAAAAAAATAAGAAAGATATGTCTCAGTTGAAATAATTCACATTGAGAATGTATTAAAAATGTGGTCTTTCTATTACAGATGAGTAGTTCTCAAATTTGGCTGGATATTATACTTACCTGCGGAAGTTTCAAAAATCCATTTGTCCAATCTACTCCCAGGCCAATTAAATCAGTATTTCTGAGGGTGCTACTTAAGTATTAGTACTTTTTTAAAAGCTCCTCAGGTAATATTATGGACTGAATGGTTATATCCCTTCAAAATTCATATATTGAAGCCATAATAGCTAATGTGATGATATTTAAAGATGGGGTCTTTGGGAGGTAATTAGGGTTAGATGGGGTCATGAGAATATGGCCCTCATGATGTGGTTAGTGGCTTTATAATAAGGTAGCTTGTTCTCTCTCTCCCATCCATGAATGTGGTGGTCATGTGAGCATGCAGAGAGATGACACCAACCTAAAAACTGGGAAAATAGGCCTCAAAATGAAATTTACCTTGTCAGTACCTTGACCTTCAGCTTCCCAGCTTCCAGAACTATGAGAAATAAATTTCTGTTGTTTAAGCCACCCAGTGCATCATGGTTTGTGATGGCAGCCCTAGCTACAATAGGTGATTTTCATGAAACAGTCCAGATTGAGAACCACTGTTATGAAGCTTCTATGGATTATTTATCCTCTAATATCACTTAATTATTTCTCGATTAAGCTCCATTAATCTCAAAAACCACTGTAGATGCATTTAGTTCTGTCACCTATTCTTTACAAAGTGGGATTTGAATTAAAGGAAAGGATTTTTTACATTAAAGATAAATACTACTAGGACTTTACAAAGGCTATTTATTCTAGCTTCATTCTAAATTTATTATGAATGCTTTTTATTAAAGGGGACATGTAGATGTCAAAACCATATAGCTAGGAAAGTAGCATATACAGGACTGTTTGTCAATACAATGTGATATTCAACTTACTGCTGAAATAGATTGGTTTTGTAATTCTTTATTTTTCATTCTTATTTAATAGATCTGTCATAAAATAAATAAGAAGCTAAAAGGACATACATTCTTATGTCAAGGGTGAAAGACATTTTTTCATTGCATATTATATTTGCTTTACTTTATGGACTGAATATATGATTTAAACATTTACACCAATGTCTGGAGAAACACCTTTCTTAGCTGTGTAAGCAATGTGCTTACACACAGTTATATAATTCAGAATGAGGCAATTAATTCCATAAGTGCCTTCATAACATCCTACATACTTCGTGAAGCTGCTCTTACTTGATTTGCCTTGGTACTTTTTGTTTGAAGATTGCATCATAATTATTTTATTTATAATTTACCATTTCCATTGGCTCTCAATACCAATTTTCACATTTGTAATGCAGAGTAACCAAAGGATAAAATAGATTTTTTTTTTCCTGGTTAAATAACAAAAACAGCATCAAAACACTCAGCTTCTTTGTTTAAAGTAAAGTAACTATGTTACCATTTTACTAATTTTGTTTTCAGCAGCCTGGAGCTAGATCATATTCTTTTCAATGAGGAGACAAGATGTGACACTGATGTATTCATGTTATATATGTTCACTACAGTAAATAAAATATGCAAAGCAATGAAAAAAGTGAAAGTTTATTTTGATATCTGACTTTACGTCATAATTTTGGTCTGTCTTTTTGAGTCTAGACTTTTCGGGTCCACTCAGCTGCAATGACTTTATTTATCATACAGCAAGTAAATATAATGTTACTGTAATCACAAAGGATCACAGGAACCAAAATGATTTACCTTATTCTCTTAATTTCTAATCCAAACCTCTGCAACATGTAGGTACTGGCTCAGAATTTCTAAAGTTGAAAGCTGTAGGATGTGATCAGTTTTCTTTCCCAAGGCTATAACCTTATTTTTCCCATCCAACTCTAGAGAGAGGTTACAGAGAAAGATGGGTAAGAAGTCAAACCTTAGCATTTTGCAATTGCTCATAGAGGCTATTTGGTGACTCAGCTGCTCCTATAGCAGCTGTAACAAAAAATTTTGTCCAGAGGCAAATATCCACAGAAGGCATTTCTTTCCTAGTTTGCCTCACAGCTCTGCTTCAGGCTAAATTTACAGCTTTTATTTACTTTTCAAACTGCATTTTCAACTATTTTATCTGAATATTAAGTCATATTACAAGTTTTCTGTGTTTAAAAAAAATCACTAACATGCCCCTGTTCTTCCCTCTTCCCCAACCCCCAAATTCTTAAATGATTAAAAACCAATCTATTGGAGCAACCTATGTTGATACAGTAGTACTATATTCTACAGATCTCATCAATATTAACGTCTACTTATTGGAAAATTCCAAGCAGTATGGAGAAAAACAAGTGTGTTATAATTTTTAGAGCTGACTTTGAGACTGACTCAAAAATTAGGTGTAAAGTAATAATTAAAGCCTCTATGATGGAGCGTAAAGCTTTGTTGTGTGTTATACAGTAAGAAATGACCTGACATTTTGATAAAGATGAATAAAATGATAAACTGGATTAACATAATTATATAATAGGAAGATACGAATGGAAAATACAACAAGAAAATATTGAAGACTGGCCACTGTTTACACCGGATTCTTGTAGAGAAACTGGAAGTTAACGTGAGAACCTCAAAGATTTTAATGATTATATTTTTATATAACAAGTAACTAAATCTCATAAGTGTCTTAAAAATATCTGTTCACATCTTCATTAATTCCCATGTGATACAATGTGGCATATAGAACACAAGATTGTGCAGTTCCTTTGGGGTTAAGTCAAGGTTAAATTTCCACAGTGAAGAAAAGTAAGTGTATTAGTTTGCTCTCACACTGCTAATAAAGACATGCCCAAGACTGAGTAATTTATAAATGAAAGAAGTTTAATTGACTCACAGTTTCACATGGGTGGGGAGGCCTCACAGTCATGGCAGAAGCTGAATGAGGAGCAACGTCACGTCTTACATGGAGCAGGCAAGAAAGCATGTGCAGACTTATTTACTATCATGAGAAGAGCATGGGAAAAACCTGCCCCCATGATTCAATTACCTCCCACTGGGTCCCTCCAACAATATGTGAGGATTATAGGAGCTATAATTCGAGATGAAATTTGGGTGGGAACACAGCCATATCATATCAGTAACAAAACTACACTCCTTAAAGAATACTGTCTTAGGAGATACAGTGATGCACCTATATCACACCTATCTCATGTTCTGTGGCATCATAAAATGTATGCACTATTTTGTGGATGTTTTTACATGCAACTCAATATAAATTCCAGTGTATCCATACACTAATTTCAAAGAGCTCTGTAACTTCCTGAAGCCATTAAAACATTTTTCAGAGTAATTCATTTTTTGTTTGAGGGTATTTCTGATTATTCTGAAAATCTTCTGGGCTTCTCATCTTGTTTTTATTATCACCATCCATTTTTTACTTCCTTTGTGTATTCAGAAGTATATAGGCATAACTTTAAATTGTAAAATTAAAACAAAAAATGGCAACATCTTGTTAGATATATGTTGTTATATACATTGTTATATATATGTTTATGAAACATGTATGTGCATATACACCCACATGCAAACATGTAGCAACATTTGTCTTATTAACTGACTGTGTTCTCTCCAAAATTCATATGGTAAAGCCCTAACTCCCAACATTATGGTATTTGAAGGTGATGTCCTTGGGAAGTAATTTGCTTTAGGTAAAATCATGAGGGTAGGGGACGCATGATGGAATTAATGCCCGTAGAAGACAAGGAAAAGACACTAGATTTCTTTCTTAGCACTATACGAGCACACAGTTAGAAGGCAGCCATCTGCAAGCCAGGAAGAGAGCCCTCACTAAAACCCAACCATGCTGGTACTCTGATACTCTGATATCAGACTTTAGTCACCAGAACTTTGAGAAATAAATGTCTGTAGCGTAAGCCACCCAGTCTATGTTCTGTGTTCTGATGGCTTGAGCTAAGACAATTCAATTTGCTAATGTTCATATGTTAAAATGTTACATTTATATATTTTAAATTCTAATATTCTACTAGAAAATTATATATGCATATGAAGGAAAAATTAAAAGAGAATTAAATGTAAGTTTCTTTTCTGTACAAGATTCTACAGGGTCTTTTGTGATATGTAAACATCATCAATATTAGCTTATGCATCCTCCCAGAATTATTCTATGAGTATGCACAAGCACATTTATATTTTTAACAAAAAATAGATCATGTTATACATAAATTTTACCTTATGCAGACCTCTATTTTCAGTTCGTAAGACAGCATAAATTTTGACTCATTCCATATCATTAAATAAGATCATATTGCATTACACAAATGTGTTATATTTATTGAGTGCTGTATTAATGAATATTTAATTATTTCCAGGGATTTGTTAATACAAACAATGCTACAATGAAAATTTTTGTAGCTGTCTGTGCACAATTATCACAATATGATATGCTTAAATCAATAGAATGCAGAAGATATGACATTGTGTCTCTTTTGTGCTATGAGAAGCAAACTGCCACATAAGAAGTTCAACTGTCAGAGACTACCATGCTCTCTCCAAAATGCAAAATAATGAGTAAATAAAGCAATGTTTTAATTATTCATTTTTGTGGTAAGTAGATACACAGCAATAGATAACTGAAAGAAGTTTTATTAAATATAAGACTTTTTGTTTATTAAAATACATCATTAAAAATTGGAAAGGAAGCCAAGAATTGGAAGAAGACATTTAGGACTGGAAAAGGACTTATAATGAGATTATATAATGAACTCCTTTGGCTGTGTCCCCACCCAAATCTCAGCTTAAATTGTAACTCCCATAATTCCCATGTGTCGTGGGAGGAATCCTATCAGAGGTGATTGAATTACGGGGGCAAGTCTTTCCTGTACTGTTCTCGTGATATTGAGTGAATCTCACAAGATCTGATGGTTGTAAAAATGGGAATTTCTCTGCGCAAACTCTCTCTCTTTGCCTACTGCCATCCATATAAAACATGACTTGCTCCTCCTTGCCTTTCACCTTCTGCCAAGATTGTGAGGCCTTGCCAGTCACCTGGAAGTGTAAGTCCATTACACCACTTTCTTTTGTAAATTGCCTAGTCTCAGATATGTCTTTATCAGCACTGTGAAAACATACTAATACAAAACCAATAGTAAAAGAGAGAAAATTCAAATATTAGTCAAAAGACCTGAGATACATCACAAAATACATCAAAACAGACAATAATTATATAAGAGATTGTCAGCATCATTGGTAATCATAAACATGTGAAGTAAACCACATGGAGATATCAACACACAAACATCAATGAGTAAATGAAAAGTTTACCAATACTGGGTTGGTAACAAGGATTATTATCAATGAGTGTACATGTTCACCAAAAGGCAGATATAAGAATGTCCATAACACCTTTACTCATAAAAGCCAAAAGCTGGAAGCAAACAATTGTAAAATAAGTGTTATATTCAAGCTATTGTATACTATACAGCAGTAAAAAAGAATATATTATTACTATCTGCAATTACATGGTTCAATATTACTTCTCTTTTTGACTTTATAAGTGACATCTTTCCATATAAAATGATTATTTTGCTCATACAGGACTTCCTCTATTAGAAATTATTTTAAAATATTGTTTTCTTCTAGCACTATTACTGATGCAAATTTTAATATTTAAATATTTGATTCATGTGAAATTAATGTTTAACATTTCTTAGTTCTATATTGCAACTTTGGTATAGCACTCACATTTTCTTCATTAATTCAGAATCATAACTTATCCAGATATTATATTTCTCTGTTCATGTGTACTTCTCAGTTATCTAATGGTGCCATTAATGTGTCTACCCGTTTATGTGCCAATATAAATATATTTTAATTATTAATGTTTTATAGTATTTTTCTTTATGTGGTAAAGCTATATCTCCTTTAAAAATTTTTTTTCAGAATACTCTGTTCTTTTAAATCATTTTGAATTTTTTTATGAAGAAATTTAATATTAGAACTGTTGAGTGTCAAAACCTATTTGATACTATTAAAACTCAAAATAATTTAGGGGAGAAATCACATATTTAAATATTAAGGACTTTTAATAAGATAAACAAGTTCCGTGGTTCTATTTAAGGTTTACTTTATGTTCTACAAAAAATTTTCAAATTTCCTTTATATAGTAGATCCCCGTTTTTCTCAGGGGATACATTCCAAGACCCCAAGGGGATCCCTGAAATCACAGATAGTACCAAACCCTAAACATACTATGCTTTTTGCTATATATACGTACTTACAATGAAGTTTAATTTTTAAAGTAGTCACAGTAAGAGATTAACAGCAATAACTAATAATAAAATAGAACATGTTTGACAATGTACTGTAATAAAGTTATATGAATGTGTTCTTACTCTATTTTAAAATCTTATTGTATTGTACTATGGGCAATTAAAATCACATAAGGCAGTAACACAGATAAAAGGGGGGACTACTGTATAATTCTGCTTATGTCTTAAATACATTGCAGTCATATATATCATCTTTTTTCTGTTCTCTTCCCTTCTTTCTTTCTCTCTTTCTCTCTCTTTCTTTCTTTCTTTCTTTCTTTCTTCTTTCTTTCTTTCTTTCTTTCTTTCTTCTTCTTCTCTTTCTTTCTTTCTTCTTTCTTCTTTCTCTTTCTTTCTTCTTCTTTCTTTCTTTCTTTCTTTCTTTCTTTCTTTCTTTTTCTTTCTTTCTTTCTCTTTCTTTCTTTCTCTTCTTTCTTTCTTTCTTTCTTCTTTCTTCTTTCTTTCTTTCTTCTTTCTTTCTTTCTTTCTTTCTTCTTCTCATTTTTCTTCTTTCTGTTACAAATGAAGTCATTTCTCATTAGATTTGTTTGTTCTATATACAAATAATTGACATTGTTATTGATTGTATAGCTCTATGTGTTAATAGAGTTTCTTAAAGTTTCTGATTATATTCTGGTTGATTCCTCAGAATTTTGCAGAAATGTAATAACATCATCTGCCAAATATATTCTTATTTATATACTGAATGCATGATTAGACTACTTGGTAGTACCAAAATATTTTAAATATTATTTTAAAAAAATTTGTGTTTTCATGATGCTGATATTATCGAGATTATGTTTTTAAAGCTTTTATTTACCAGCAAGTTGTTCCTTAAAAATGTCACAAATTCTTACATTTACCCTGATTTTAGGTAGAGTGCCTGTATATGTGTGTTTGTTTTAATTAATGGATTTATAACAACAACCTTTTTTTTTTTAGCACTTACTAAGTTATATACTTTTCTCCTTCGCAAACTATAATTCTGATAAGGGGTTAACATCCAAAATACAGAAGGAGCTCATACAACTGAATAGCAAAAAACCAAATAACCCATATAAAAAAGAGCAAAGGACCTGAAGAGACATTTTTCAAAAGAACATATACAAGTGACCAATAGATACGTTAAAAAATGCTCAAAATCACTAATCATAAGGAAAATGCAAATCAAAACCACAATGAGCTATGACCTCACACCTGTTGGAATGACTGTTATTAAGAAAAACAAAGGATGCAAACAAAGAAGAACACTTGTCCAGTGTTGGTGGGAATGTAAATGAGTATAACCATTATAAAAAGCAATATGAAAATTCCTCGAAATTTAAAAATAGGACTAGTATATGACCCAGCAATCCCATTTCTGGGTACAAATCCAAAGTCATTGAAATCAGGATCCTGAATAGTTTGCTGAACTCCCCTGTTGATTGAAGTATTATTCACAATATCCAAGATGTAGAAACAACCTAAATGTTTATCCATGGATGATGAATGAAGAAATCATGGCATATACTAAATTATGGTAAAATTCTGCCATTTGTGATACCACAGATGAAGTAGAGGGCATTATATTAAGTGAAATAAAACAGTCACAGAAAGACAAATACTGCATAATGTCTCTCCTATGTAGACGTTAAAATATTTAAACTCAGAGAAGCAAAAAAATGGTGGTTGCCAGGGCCTGGGAGAAGAGGAAATGGGAAGAAAATGGTTAAAGTATACAAAGTTTTGGCTATGCAAGATATATAAATTCTGGAGCTCTGCTATACAACTTAATGCCTACAGCTAACAATACTGTATTGTATATTTAAACTTACTAGGAAGGTAGATCTTATGTTTGGTGTTCAGAAAAACAATAGTAATAATAACAGAGGCATGAGGAAACTCTAGAAAGTGATAGATTTGATTATAATTTTGATGATGGTGATGGTTTCATGCGTATACTTATTCCCAGGCTCATCAAAATGTACATATTAAGTATGTACGGTTTTCTTAATATCAATTATATCTCTTTTTTTTTATTTATTTATTTATTTATTTTTTTATTATACTTTAAGTTCTAGGGTACATGTGCATGACGTTTATATCATGTATAACTCCCCAATGCAATCCCTCCCTCCTCCCCCCTCCCCATGATAGGCCCCAGTGTGTGATGTTCCCCTTCCCGAGTCCAAGTGATCTCATTGTTCAGTTCCCACCTATGAGTGAGAACATGCGGTGTTTGGTTTTCTCTTCTTGTGATAGTTTGCTAAGAATGATGGTTTCCAGCTGCATCCATGTCCCTACAAAGGACGCAAACTCATCCTTTTTGATGGCTGCATAGTATTCCATGGTGTATATGTGCCACATTTTCTTAATCCAGTCTGTCACAGATGGACATTTGGGTTGATTCCAAGTCTTTGCTATTGTGAATAGTGCCGCAATAAACAAACGTGTGCATGTGTCTTTGAATATCAATTATATCTCAATGAAATGGTTTTAAAAAGTAAAATAATAAAAAATAAGATTTTATATTCTGCCATGTACTCTTCTTATATCATTTGTGCTTAAATTTTGTCTTTTTCTCTGATTTCCCTTTTATAAATTTTTTTACTTTTGTCAATTATTGTCTTCTCTATTTCTTTATTTTTCTATTCTTATAGTAATTTCATAAGCTCAATGAACATCTTAGTTTCTATATTTTTTCTTGTAACTTAGGTGTATAATCTTACTAATTTTTTGTGTGAACATTTTTAGCAGTGTCAAAAAAGATCTGACTAGTAGTATTTCACTCTTGTTATTTCCTTTATATTCATATTTTTATTTTATTTATTTTATGAGCTAGAGTTTTTTAACATATAGATTTTCATTTTTTAATTTTTATTTTATTTTATTTTGAGACAGAGCTTCACTCTTGTTTTCCAGGCGTGGTCTTGGTTCACCGTTACCTCTACCTCACGGGTTCAAGCGATTCTCCTGCCTCAGTCTCCTGAGTAGCTGGGATTACAGGGATGCTCCACCATGCCCGGCTAATTTTATATTTTTAGTAGGGATGGGGTTTCTCTATGTTGGTCAGGCTGGTCTCAAATTACCGACCTCAGGTGATCTGCCCTCCTTGGCCTCCCAAAGTGCTGGGATTACAGGCATGAGACACCACACCCGGCCAACATATAGGTTTTAAGCATCTAGTTGGTGTTTTATTTATTTTTGGTCTGTTTTCAATTTCTATTTTTATTGGTTTAGTGGTTTTTATTATTTCATTAGTAAAAACTTAAAGGTATTCCTGGCAAAATATATACACAAATAAAATATTTCTTGAGTACTTGCAAAGGTTATTCTGTGTACAGTGTAAGTATTAGAAAAATATAACATATATCTGTATATTGTATCCTGCTATGCAAATAATATTCAGCTCCTTTATCTACTTAATTTTATTGGAGCTATTTCCTCTATTGTTGGCTAACAGGTAAATATAATTCCCTGGTGTGTTAATTACCTCTATATTTTTCTAGAGTGTTCTTTATTAATTTTAATGTCCTTCAATTATTTAACACATGTATAATACTCACTATGTGCTTGACTTAATTCTAAGTTCTTTATAAATAGTACTTAATTCTAGTAGTAACCATTGAAGTAAGTGCCAATATTCAATGGTTATTCAATAAGTGCTATTAGGTGCATTTTAAATTTGAGGAAATTGAGATACTCAGAACTTATGCAGCTGGCCCAAGATCACACAGCTAGTAATTGAAGGAGCTAGAATTTGAATTTAACTATCTTCTTTGAACCATCCAATGAAGCTGTAGAAGAGCTTCAAAACACAGAAGTAATAAACAAATCCAGCAAATTGCAAGATACAAGATTAACACACAAAATCAGTTTTATTCCTATACCCTAGCAGTGAACAATCTGAAAATGAAATGTAAAAATCTATTTACAATAGCATCAAAAATATTCAACAAGGCCTCATTATTTTGGATTTGGCAGCTAATGTAAAATCAAAAGCATTTCAACAAAATAAAAAATAGATAATATAGAGTTAATCAAAATTAAAAACCTTTGTGCATCAAATAACACTATCATAGACAACGTATAGAATTGGTGCAAATATTTGCAAATCATATATATGATAAGGGTCAAGTACTTTTAATACATGTAATACTCATAATTGAGCAAAAAAAGACAAATAGCCTAATTTTTAAAATGGGCAACATTCTGAGGTACACAATACTCCAGAGTAGATATACAAAAAGCACACGAAAAGATGCTCAACATCAGTAATCATTTGGAAAATGAAAATAAAAAACCATAATGAGATACAACATCACATCCACAAGATGGCCATCACCCCCTCCCCCCAAAAAAAGAAAAGAAAAATTACAAGCATTGGTGAGGATGTGGAGATTTGAAGCCTATTTTGGTGGTGGGAATTTTAAATAGTGAAACCACTGTGGATAACAGTTTGGCGGATCCTTAAACTTTGAACAGAGAATTACCATACGAATGGCCAATGCTACTTCTAGATATATAGCCCCAAAAACAAAGAACAAATATTTAAATGCATGACACAAATGTATACAGCAGCACTACTCACAATAGCCAAAGGTGGAAACTACCCAAATGTACCCCAATATATTATAGTGTAAATAAAATGTGGTATATCTATCTAATTAAATATTATTCAGCCATAAAAAAGGAATGATGTGCTGACATGGGCTGCAACATGAATGAACCTTGAACATACTATGTTGAGTGAAAGAAGCTCACCACAAAAGGACATATATTATTTGATTCCGTCTGTTTAGAATATCCCAAATACATAAATGCTAGAGAAATCAGGCTAGTATTTGTCAGCAGTTGTAGGGAATTGGGACTAGAAAGTGACTGCATAATTGGCATGAGGTTGCCCTTGGGTGTGATGAAAATGTTTTGGAACTAGATAGAGGTGATAGTTGTACAACATTGAGAATGTACTCAATGTTACTGAACTATACACTTTAAATACATGAAAATTATGTTATGCAAATTTACCTCCATTAAAAAAATACCATGATCCTTACATTTTCATTAAAGATTGTACATCATAAATTACTTTTTGCAGGGCAGTTCTCTGGGTGGCCTTGGACCAATCCAGTTTTTCCCTTTTTTTTGCTTGTTTTCAATAATAATTGTAAAATGTGCTGAGAATGCAATATCCTGAGATAAGGAGAAGACTAGCCAAGAGAGCTCAGGCTCTGTTCTAGTTCTTTCCAGAAACAGGATGTCCTTTAATGCATTGGCCCAGCATGTCATGTTTTCCCTACAGTACAAAACCCAGGGAAGACTGCTTTCTGGATTTCCTGAGCTGAAGTACAAATGGGGCCACACAGATGAGAGTCCACCTGCCCTGTGTAGCTTCCTGAGAGTTGGAAGTCTGGCTCACCTGAATCCCAGGTTTATACTGTCCCTTGCTGCCTATTTGTGAATAATAAAGGTGCTTCACTTAATTTGTATAAGTATTCTCAAAGGACTAGTGCAAGTAGTAGAAATGTCAACCCAAGATGCAGTGACCTGAGGTGGTATCCGGTGCACAGTGAATCTGCTTAGCACTTTTTTTTCTATCAATCATTCCTTTAGAAACTAATGTGACAATAACATTGTAACCCCTGCTATATATTTTTTTATATATATTTGCCATTTACTTTACATACATAGGCTTTCAATTTTTAATATTTCTATCTCTTTTAGCTTTCATTATATATCTGATTTTTTTCATTTCTGATGTTGATTCTATATAATGTATTTTTAGTGTTCTAGTGATTATCTTTAAATGTCTATATTTTATACTTAAAGCTGTATTTTTTGAGTTTTAAAATTTAACCCATGATATTGTTGGGATATTTGTCCCGACAAATGTCATCTTGAAATGTAATCCCCAATGTTGGAGGTAAGACCTGGAGGTAAGTGATTGGATCATGGGGGTGGATCCCTTATGAATGATTTAGTGCCATCCCCTTGGTGATAAGCAAGTTCTCACTCACTTAAATCACATAAGCTCTGGTTTTTTAAAAGTCTAGGTCCTCCTCCTTCTCCTCTTCTCTTGTTCCTGCTCTCTCCATGTGGCATCCCTCCCCCGACTTTGCCTTCTGCTTCGGTAAAACTCCTCCCCAGAAGCTGAGCAGATACTGGCACCATGTCTGTACAGTCTGAAGAACCATGAACCAATTAAATAGCTTTTCTTATAAATTACCCAGTCTCAGGTGTTCCTTTATAACAACACAAGAACGGTTTAATACAACCAGTTTAACTTGACTCCTGAATAAGAAAGAGACAATAATTGGCACACACAAACCTTCTCCAGCCTGCTCTTCCTCTACTTACAAATTTTCTAATTTTGTTATCATTTTACTTATTTTAGCTGTTAGGTGGTAAACTTAAGTATTTGTAACTTAAATCATAAATCTACTTACATTATATTATACACATTGAGAAAACCTCTTTACTTTCATTTCCCCTCATTTAGGTTATCTCCTAAATTTTTTAAATTTTACTATAGTTTATATTTATTTCTAATTTTTAACATTTGTGTTGTTTTTAGCAACAACCGTAGTTAAACTCAGGCACTGTAGTTTTTGGAGTAATTGCTCATCATTAATTTTAACCAAAAAGTGTTAAATGTATACTTTAGTTGGTTACAGTTAATTCTCTGGAAGGAGTATTGTGTACTTTACTTACTGAGTTTTGCTTATTTGATGATAGATACCTGTTACTTGTGTACTCTGAATGCCAGGTTGGCATATACAGAGCGTCAAATATTTGCCCTGTTTTCTGATACAGTCCCAAAAACATTATAAAGATTACTCCTCAGTTTTTGTCTGGAATGTTGTTATTGCTAAGTCTGAGTTGAACTAAAATTTTAAATCTTTTTTATAGGTGACTTAATCTTTTACTTAAATTCCCTTAGAATTCTTTGTCATTGAAGCTCAATAACTCAGTAATCCTGATTAGCCGGGAATTAATAATTCCCCCTCCCTACTACCCATTGAGACAAAGAGTCTCTTTAAGGCATTAGTGCAGGTCTTGTTTCATTTTAACGTTTTTTTCTTTGATTATGTATTTAAATTTTTTCTGGATTTATTTATTCTCTTATCTAAAACACTGGTTTGTTACATACTACTTTCTATAGCTCTAATTTTATTTCTATTTTTATGTCTATTTCTTTGTACTCTGCTCGTTTCTAATTGGATTTTGTGTATTTTCAGACCTTTGACCAATCACCCCTATTTAGGCTAATACTAGTTGAATTTTCATTACATGTCTTCTTTTTCTCTTTCAGTTTTGTTCTTGAAATCGGTTTGCTCAGTTTTCGTTGCCTATCATTGCTTTTCTGAGCAGCTATTTCACAGAGGCTGTAATTTTTATTGTTCTTTGTTTCCACTGTTTATCTACAAAATGTGATCTACTGTGTGGTATAATTTTGTTTTTCTGCTGCTGGCCTTTTGTTTTGGGGATGTCTTGGCACAGATGCTTTGCTTAGTTCTTTCTCAGTTTCACTCACCCCTGAGTGGAGGCTGTTCTCCATGGATCAGCTGTTTGTGAAAGTGTTTTTAGAGAGGGGACAAGTTAATGAGCGTAGGAGCCCAGATTAAACATTATTTCAATGGTTTCTGAATTTCTCTGCCCTTGAAGTAGTAATTAGTCCCCATAGTTCTCAGTCTTCTTTCTCAGGCTTGTGGTATGATAACGTGGCATTTTCTACCTTTGGCAGCCAAGCCTTTAACTACAGGGCTGCATACTACCTGAAATTTCTCCATTATTCTGGATGTTTCTTGCCAGGATGGTATTTTTGGTTGGGTTCCTTCCCAGTCCATTTTCCCCTGCCACACTTCTATGATACATATGGTTTAAGGACATCTCATTGTTTGTATGTCCATTCAAATATTGCAATTTCAATCAAGAACACCTTGGAATGGCCCTTCAGGGAGTGATATCTAACTTGTAATTCTCTGTATTCCTCTTATTCCGATTTAGATATGCAGAGACAATTTTCTCTCTTGCCTCCCTTTTTTGCTCTGGTGTAATGGTTTCTGCTATTGGCAACCTTACTGCATGTCGAATTTTGTTTAGTGTTTTTATTTTTATACAAGATTTTGTTCCTATTTTTCATTTTCTCATCTTAGAGTATTGGACTCAGGAAAAGAGGGAGCAGACTGACCTTTGCTGTCTTTAAATGGAAGGCAAAAAAGACCTTGATGTGTCTTGCAAAATACTCAGGACACAGAGTAATTAAAGGATAAACTTGATGTTAAAGCAATGGCTGAATACATTAACATGTTTATAATCATACTCCTTTTCAAAGTCAAGCCTGCAGTCTATGTCTCTTCCATATATGAAATTATCATATATTCTATTCAGTATAAAATGTACCACTATACAAAATTCATCAAATTTTGTATTAAGTTAAAGTGTTAATATGTAATCCTAATGACATATTAACTTATCCGCAAAGGAAGAAAAGCACATGCTTAATACAAAGGGGGAACTATAGCAGAGCTTTGTAATATTGTTATTTAAAATATTTTGTATTTTTAGTATATTGTCTGGGACTCTAAAATCTAAATTGTAAGTGTCTTTCAGATAGTATACATAAAAACAGAACATTTTCTCAAAGTACATTCTTGTTGGCAAGACAATACAGTATTTCTCAAATACCTTGATTCAAGTCAAACTTATTTCCAATAGTTATTGCTCTCCCTTTTTCACCTTTATCACATTGAGGAATTTCTGGATCTATTCAATTTAGGTAATTTTAAAATTATTTTTAGTATTTATTATTGTCATTGCTCATCTCTGTATTTGTTTCAGTACTTAGCCCAGTTTTTATACATTAAATATGTTTCAGGCATATTTATGCAATTCTATTGAGTTGAATTTATGAATGAGACTAAATATTAACATATACACTCATCAAAATAAAGATTATATGCTAGTTTTTATTATTATAAAAAAATTATAAATGCTAAATATGTACATTTTAAATTATTTGCAGTTGTAATATCCTTGAGATGTGATAATTTTGCTTTGAGCCTTAAAATTAATTCAGAAGCTCTTTAATCCAATTTCTTTAGTTTGTTTTGAAAGAATCAGGATGCTTTTTCATGTGAAGTAAAAAACAGTGTAAGCTGTGTGCATAATGTTTAAATTGTTGACATATGTATTTTGACATAAAAAATGGTCTAGCTTTTGTAGCCCAAGGGTATACATTCATGTACACATATATTAAAATTAACTCAAAATTACTAAGTACAACTATATATAGTAAAGGAGTTTATACAAGATTTATTTTTCAACAAAATACCATCTTCAGATTGTGTGAGTTACTTATTTAGTCAAGGAAACTGTCAAGTCTCTTAGGAAAATATAGGCTACTTTTATTTTCTGGACAGTATGATGATTTTAAGTTAACTTAGAGAGATCAATATTGTTTTCTGCATCTATACAATATGTTAGGTATCTAATAGAGAAGCAATTAATAAATTTAAGAGAAATATAACTATATTTCTCCCATTCTTTTGGCAATGTAAAATATACACAGAAGACAAAGAGGAAAAGTTGAATAGTTACTTTAATTGGCATTTATTAATTCTTAAAGTTTTCTGTTCATAATGCAAATCATTTAGAAGAGTAACTGGTACTCAATAAATAGTTCTAAATTGGTTTAAATGCTTGTTTAATTTTCTTGAAAGAGTTGAATTGTCCTTTCAACAATAATTAAAATGTGCAACAACAAAAAATAGACCAAAATGAAGCAACTAATCCTTTATATTTTAAAACTGGATCTCTTCAAATAAAAATATTAATAAAGTAACATTTGCTGTAATTACAATGTATGTGTTTGTGTATGTGTGCATATGCACTTGGATTTATGTGGAGGTTTGTGTATTTAAGAGCAAGAATATACATTTACTAATTGAAATACATTTTGAAAATATTTATAATAATTTGGGTTCTGAGTACTAATATTAGAGCATGTTATATCATTATTACATTATAAAAATGGTAAAATTTAAAGTAAAAATTCTCCTAAATGATATATTTTAATTCCCATCTTCCTTCTTCTTCATCCTCTTATCCTCTTTCAAATGTTCTGTGTGTTTTTCCATGCATCATTTTTTCCATATCCATATGATACACATACACACACCCCCCATTGGTTTCCAAATCTGGTTACACATTAAATGCACTTTTATAAATTTTTCTTTTTCAATTAACTATGCTATGAACATTTTCTTAAAATCTTTTTCTAGAATTCATGGGAATTATGGAAGTTTCTGAAAAATTTTCCCAAACTAAAGGTATTTGATCAGCACAAAGGATGAAAAGGAAAGAGAAGCAAGCAAACAAACAAAAATACAGAAGTAGTTATTCCACAGAAAAGCAAACGGTAGAGATAAATACAACCAAACATATCAATAATTACACTAAATATAAATGGGCTGAGTAATTTAAATGGAAGAAAAACATTATTAAACTCGGAAAAAGATAACTCACAAGAAGAGATGAACATTTATTATAGAATAATTAAAGTATCAATATTCACTAAGATATACCAATTAGGAATATGTATTTCCACCTCAGAAGAGGACTTTAAAATATATAAACCTAGCTGGGCACGGTGGCTCACACCCATAATCCTAGCACTTTGGGAGGCTGAGGTTGGGAGATCACTGAAGGCCAGGAGTTGGAGAACAGTTTGGACAACACGCTAGACCCTGTTTCTACTAAAAATACAAAAATTAGCCAGGTGTGTTGGTACGTGCCTGTAATCCCAGCTACTCAGGAAGCTCAAGCACAAGAATAGCTTGAACCTGGGAGATGAAGGTTGCAGTGAGCTGAGATTACTCCCCTGCACTCCAGTCTGGGCGACAGAGCAACACTCTGTCTCAAAAACAAACACAAAAACAAATAAAATAAAATATATGAAGCAAAAGTTGATAGCACTTACAGGAAAAATCAATAAAGTAATGATAATGGTTGGAGATCAATTGCCAAACCCACAAAAATAAGATATAAAAAATAATTGTGCATATACATGTTATTACATTAACATGAAAATAAAATGTGCTTATTTGAAATTGTGTATTATTTTCTATTCTTTACTCTTCTATGACATAAATTCTACTATTCAAACAAAACGAAAAAGGACTAATCAACAGTAACAACTAATACTAACTAATAATAGACAAAAAATGTCTTCCTCTGATATAGCTTCCTCTGATACAGCAATTCAATGTTAACTTTTCAACTCTGTATTGGGTATTTAAATTTTAATTTATATTATTTGTGTATTTTTAAGATGCATAGATGTAAGACTTCTTAAAAGGAGACAACAAATAACTTATGTAGGGCTAATTAAGCAGGTATTAACTATATTTAATACAAAATATTAATGCATATATTAGTTATCTATTGCTAAATAACAATACTTAGCACAAACTTAGCAGTTTAAAACAAGACACATTTATCACCTTATATTTTATGCGGGTAAGGAATCTGGGCACAGTCTATCCAGATCCTGTTCAAGACTGAAATCAAGATGGTAGTCAGAGTTGAATTCTCATCTGAAAACTCATATGGTTGTTGGTAGTGTTACAGTAGGTAGTCAGGCAGACATAAGCAGGACAGAAGACGGCTCCTCCCGCCCAGCCAGGAATGTCAGGTGACCATCAGGTAATAGTCTAAAACAATTGGTTGCAGCCAGTGCTAGGGACAGGCAGTCTCCCAATAGACAGAAAAAACTTGAAACTGGTGATCAGCAGCTTCCCAATAAGATCTCAGGAGTTGAGCAAGTGGGCTCCAGCACGCATATTAAGGGGTAAAATGGTGGAGTTTAACTGGTATATGGAACATTAGACTGGTAAGGGAAGAATGCCTCAATTGAGCATGTGTATAATTCTAGAAAGCCCACTGCACTTGTGGTTCCTCCCAAGTGATAGCAGAACACTGCACATGTGGACAGTCCACCCCAAGGGAAGAATCACAGGAGAAGGGACGCACAACCCTGAAAGTATGTCATTGTATAAAACTCCAAGTCAAAGATCAAACAGGGCACTAGATCACTCAAGTTGCCTGCTTGGACCTGTTTCAAGTATACTTTACTTCTATTCATTCATGTCCTAAAACTTTTTAATAAGCTCTCAATCCTGCTCTAAAACTTGTCTTTGTCTCTCACTCTGCCTTATAACCCCTGGGTCAAATTCTTTCTTCTGAGGAGACAAGAAGGTTGCTGTAGATCCGTATAGATTTGCTGCCAGTATCAGTAGGATTCCACTTCTTGTGAGCTGTTGAATTGAGGAACTGTTTCTTGCTGGTTGTTATTCAGAAATTTTCCTCTTTTTTTCCTACAAAGTAGCTTCTTCATAGGGTGGCTTACAACATGTCAGCTTGTTTCTTCAAACTGAACAGGAGAGGGAGTCATGTAGTAAAAAGAATGCTTCAATCTTATGTATCATAATCACAAAGGTAAAATCTTATCACCTTTGCCATATTCTATTGGTTAAAATCAGTCACAAGTACTTTCCACACTCAGGGATAGGGGGTCGCAAAGTAAGAAGTGGGAATCATAGCAGCCACCTTAGAATGTGACAGCCCAATATGTTTCTTTCTGTCCCATGATACAGCAGGATAATTTTACTCTTTATGTGTTCCTTTTTAAAGGCTACGTCTCTGAACTTCCTACATCCTTTAGTGTATCTTTTTTTTTTTTAATGTAGCAAATCACACTTTTTAGTCATGTTGTATACAAGGTGAGAAGAGAGGGCATTTAGCAGGTAAAATCTTTCCATTTTGTTTTAAAATAAACTTATAGTAGTGGTAAACTGAAACAAATGCACGTGAAAAATAGAATACTTAGGACTGTACTTACCAGCAACAGGTTTTTAGACTTAGAAATTAGTGTTCAGCACTAATTTCTAAATTAGGAATTTATGTCATATCCATAGGCTTGTTTTGTTAGATTACCAGTTGTTTACCAATCAGACAAATAGACTTTACATCAAAAACTGTCATAAGAGACAAATAAGGTCATTATATAGTAATAAGCCACTTTATCAAGTGGATATAACAGTTGTAACTATATATGCACTCAATAAATTGTAGAACCTAAATATATAAAGGAAGTATCAACAGAGTTGAAAAAGATAGACAGTAATACAATAATAGTAGAAAGAAGAAAGGAGCAAAATAACTACAAAACACTCAGAAAACAATTTTACAAAATGGCAAAGATATTAAGATGTCAAAGACATTTACCAAATGTCAAGGATATCAATATCAAAGATATTGATAGGTAAATATAGTAAGTCCTTACCTATCAATAATTACTTTAAATGTACATGGATTATATTTTCCATGAAAATATGGAGTGGCTAAATGGAAAAACAAGATCCAAGTATATGCTGTCTATATGAGACTCACTTAAACTTTCAGAACACACATAGACTAAAAGTGAAAGGATAGAAAATGATATCCCATACAGATGGTAATCAAAATAGATCTTTCGTGACTATACTTGCATCAGGAAAAAAATAGAATTTAAGTAAAACAAATTGCCACAAGAGACAAAGAAGGACACCATATCATAAAAAGTGGTAAATTTATCAAATGTCAAGTAGACATGGCCATTATAAAAATATGCACACCCAACACTGGAATACTTAAGTAAATAAAGAAAATATTAACAGAACTGAAGAAAGGCAGAAATATAATCAAATACAATAATGGAGAAATATCTTGAGACAAAGAAACACAACATAAAACTTATGGGATGCAGCAAAAATATTTCTAACAGAGAATTCTCTAATGATAAATACCTACCATGAGAAAAAGATCTTAAACAAAAACATAACTTTATACTTCAAGGAAATTTTAAAAAAGAAGAAAAATAGAAAACATACTAAGCCCAAAGTTAGAAGACAGAAGAAAAAAATAAAGATCAGAGCAGAAATACATATAATAGATATTAGAAAATCAATAGAAAATATAAACCTTTAGATGGTCTAAAGGAAAAAGACTCAACTTATAAATGAAAGAGGAGATATTGTAACTGTTACAGAAATACAAAGGATTATAAGAAACTACTTGGAACAGTTATAAGTCAAAAAATTAAATAACAAGAATAAATGGATAAATTCTTAGAAACATACAACTTACCAAGTCTGAATCATAAAAAAATTGGAAATTAAAGCAGAGCAGTAGTGAATAAGATAGTGAATAAAATCTTCCAACAGAAACAACAAAAATGCCTGGGATCTGATGGCCAATCCTTGTCACACTCTTTTAAAAAACTAGAGAGGAGAGAATACTTTCAATCTCATTTTACGAGGCTAGCAATACTTTGATATTAAAGGCAGACCAAAGACACTTCCAGAAAAGAAAATTATAGGCCAATATCCCTGATGAACATAGATACAAAAATTCTTCACGAAATACTAGCAAACCAAATTCAACAGCACATTATAAGTATCACACAGCATGATCAAATAGGATTTACCCTTGGGATGCAAGATGGTTCAAGATACACAAATCAATAAATATAATACACCACATTAACAGACTGAAGGACAAAAATTGTATGGTCACCTCAATACTTTTAATAAAAGCATGAAAAAATCCACGTCTCTTTATAATACAAACTCTTAAATTAGATTTAGAAAGTCAGCTGGATGGGAGAAACTGCGATCATAAATAGGGAGATCAGGGTAAAATCCAATGAGAAGGGGAGTTTAATCGAAGCTGTAAAAAGGGAATAACAGCAAGCATGTGGATCTAGGGGGGAAAGCATTCCAATCGCAGGAAGCAATCAATTCACAGACTCTGAACAGAAGAATGCAGAAATATTCAAGAAACATGAGGAAAGTCAGTGCACTTCAGCATGGTGAGCAAGGGTAGTATTATAAAAATATGAAGACAATAGATGTGCATGAGAATGATTATCAGTATTTTAATAGCTCATTCTGGATACTTCTAAATGAAATAAATTTGAAGGGACAGTATAAGAAAAGCATAGGACCCCCTTCCCTCTCTTCTTTGTTCATATATGTTCAACTCCTATAAAGCAGGAACTTGAAAAACGCCTACTGAAGAGAGTAGTCGAATTGTTATAGTTTATAATGTTTGGAAAAATAATGGCAATATACAACTGAAATGTATTACAGATAATGCTGATGCTTCTATACATGCTTGAGTTGTAAAAGCTGTGCTAATTAAAATAAGAGTCATGCACAATTTCACACTAAATCTGTTTTTGGTAATTATTTTTCTGTGAGAACATAGTGTATTTTTGCATATTTGTACATTCAGATTCGTATTATCTGCCCCAGCTCCAGTGTGAAAGGAAAATGCATGGTAAACTAATATTGACATAAGAAAATACGAAGAGTTGGTCCGAAATCATATTAGACAAAGGATGCACATATCCAAAATAGAAGAACCATTTGTACAACAAAATGTCATTGAGGACTGAGACTAAAAATCCAACCCCATTAAGAACAAAACGAACAATAGTATTAACACCAGGGAATTATATGTGTGAAATTTTCTGAAGATATGTACAAATGCTTGGCAGAAATCCATCATATCCACATCTTACTGTGTTTTATATTCTCCAAGAGAACATAATGTATTTTATCTTAAATGTTCTATATTTTTGTAATGCACATCGAAACAAGGTTCACAGCAGATGTTTAAAGATATTTTTAGTGACTCTCCTGATACAAAACACTCAATGAATAAATTTAATTATATTTTACAATTATAGTCAATGGCACCAGTGAGGTATACCGTATACTTATACATATCTTAAAACCTAAATGTATGTTTACCCAGTGGACCCCCTTATGATTGATGTCATCGAATTCAGGTAGCTGGGGAGAATGTTTGCACAGATGTATATGTCAAGGATTTTTTTTTATTATTCACATTGGTATGCAAGCTAAAGTGTTCCCTGTCTTCAGGAGGGGATTCTGAACAACAGCAGTAACCCAAGCAAAGTGGGATATAAAGCAATTTAATAAAGACATGGAAGTGGTGATGAAACTTGTTTTTGCAGAATATTACTCAACATCATTTTATTTGCTGTTTGTAGGCATTTTGAAATGTAACCAAAGAATGTAATTACTCTTTTAACCCACTTCAGTTATGGCAAGTTTGCTTAGAAAGTTTTCTAAGATATCTAAAACATTGAATATTATTATTAAAACATATGCCATGCTTTTATTAGGAGATTATAGGCACTCTTCTTATACATTATTTATGTTCAATATCACAATTTATGCATTAGTTTCCCTTTGGCAATAGTTATAAATAAGGCTAACCTAGAACTAGGAGCCATTTACAGATTAAACAGGACCGAACACAGATGTTTTCTATGGTAAGTTAAAGCCCTTAGCCATTATGATAAATTATGGAATAATCTTTTTGTGTATGTGATCCACACATCCTGATACCATGCTATTGGTAATTGGGTTTTGTTGCTTTTGTTGATCAATATTGCTAAGAATTTATTCATTTTATAATCTTTTGAAAGAAGCGGAGTTCCTCTTTTTATACTTCATTATTTCTCTATTTTTAATTTCTTAAAAAATTATTTTGCTCTTATTTTAATTGGTTCTACTTATTTTAGATTTAGCTTGATCTTTTTCTAGCTTCTTAAGTTGGAAACTTACAAATTAACATTAAAGCAATATTTTATCTAACATAAGTATTTACTTATAAATTACCCTGAAGCTCTGTTTTATATGCCTTCCACATATTTACATAAGTTAGATTTTCACTATCATTCAGCTTTATGATGTTTTCTTGTCTTGTGTTTTCTTTATTAAGGCAGTGGATTATTTAGAAGTATGATGTTTAATTTTTATATATTTGAGATTTTCTATTATTAAATTTTAATTTAATTCTATTATAACCAGAGAACATGCCCTGTGTGACTTACATCATCTTAAACTTAATGAGATTCATTTCATGGTCCAGCATTTGGCCTGAATTAGTGAATGTTCCATGTGTTCTTGAAAATAATGCATATTATACAGTTGTTAGATGCAGTGTCCTAGAAGCGTCAAGTAGGTATTTGATATTGTTCAAGTCTTATTTATGCTTGCTAACTTTTTGGTCTGGTTTTTTTGATCACTTATAAAAATGAAGTGGAGTCATGCCTGTAATCCCAGCAGTTTGGGATGCCGAGATGGGAGGATCACGAGGTCAAGAGATGGAGACCATCCTGCCTAACACCGTGAAACCCCGTCCCTACTAAAAATACAAAAAATCAGCCAGATGTGGTGGTGCGTGCCTGTAGTCCCAGCTATCTGGGAGGCTGAGGCAGGACAATCACTTGAACCCAGGAGGTGGAGGTTACAGTGAGCCGAGATCAGGCCACTGCACTCCAGCCTGGGCAACAGAGCAGCAAGACTCCATCTCAAAAAAAAAAAAAAAAAAAAAAAGGAAGAAGAAAAGAAGTTGCAATATCTAGGCATAGATATGTATTGTTTAAATTTCCTGCTTTAGTTATATCAATTTTTCCTTCATATATGTTGAATCTCTGTTATCAAATATTTATACTTTTTTGAATTGACCCTTTTAAAAATATTATAAAACATCAAACATTTTCATCTGGTAATTTTTCTTATCTTGACATCTACTTTGTCTGATATTAATATAGCAATGCAAACTTTCTTGTGATTAGTGTTTGTGTGGTATATCTTTTCCATTATTTTGCTTTCAACATATCTATATCATAATATTTAATGTTGGTGGCTTTGTGAAGAGCATAGAGTTTTTTTAATCCAGATATAAAACTTTTGCCTTTGAGTGGAAGTATTTAAGCCCATCAACATTTAATATAATAATTAATATGGTTGAATTTAAGGCTAAAATCTTGCTTTTTTGAATTTTTATTTCATCCATTGTTTGTTTACTTGTTTTTTGGTTCTTCCTTTTCTTCCTTCTTTTGGTTTGATGAAACAATTTTAGTATTCATATCATATACTGTAATATATTTTAATTCTACATATGTTATCATCTCCACTATACATATTTTTTGTTTTAATAATATAGTTTAAACAACGTAAACTTTCTTTAAAAACAAAAACTTTTATATTTAACTCATATTTGCTGTATCTAGTACTTTGTATTCTTCTCTATAGATCTAAGTTTATCTGTGGTATAATTTTCCTTCAGCCTGAAGAACTATTTTTGTGTATTTTGTAGTATGGATGTTGTAGTATAATTTTTTTAATTGAAAATGTCTTTGCTTTAATTCTCGAAGGGTACTTATGCTGAATATATAATTGTAGATTGAAAATTTTTGTTTCGGTTTTCTGTCTTAGCACTTTAAAGATGTTCTCTCTTTGTCTCCTGGCTCTCATTTTATCTGATGAGAAGTAAGCCATAATTCTTACCATTGTTGCACTGTACTTAAAAGTATTTTTTTAACTATAGTTTATTTTTTTGGTATTACCCATGGCTTTAAGTAACTTAACTATACTGTACCTCATTATCAATTTTTACTTTATTCAGTTGGGTTTATTAAACTTTCTGGATCAGTAGAGCTGAAATTGTTTATTAAATTTGGAAAAATAATTGACCATTTTTTCTTCTAATTTTGTATGCCTGAATATTTCTCTGTATCTGTCTTCTTTATTCGGTCTCTCACTCTCTTCTTTTTTCTGACTTCATTTGCTAGCATATCCAATGAATCGTATTTTAGTTTAAATTTACTTCTTGAGATACCCAACGTCTTCATCTTTCCCTATAAATTATTTAACTTAATCATCATAGTTACTTTTAATTTTTTTGTTGACTCATTGCAAACACTTGTTCATCAATAGATCTGTTTTTATTAACACTTTTTCTCCTACAATGTTATATAAATACAATGGACTAGTACTCAGCCGTAAAAAGGAATGAATTAATGGCATTCACAGCAACCTGGATGAGATTGGAGACTATTATTCTAAATGAAGTGATTCAGGAATGGAAAACCAAACATCGTATGCTCTCACTCCTAAGTGTGAGCTAAGCTATGAGGATGCAAAGGCACAAGAGTGACACAACGGACTTTGGGGACTCAGGGAAATGGTGGGAAGGGGCTGAGGGATAAAAGACTACAAATTGGGTGCAGTGTATACTGCTCAGGTGATGGGTGCACCAAAATCTCACAAATCACCACTAAATAATTTACGCATGTAACTAAATGCAATAACCTATGGAAAAAAATTTTTAAAAATTATTTTCTCTATTATTCTTATATTTTCTGCTTCTTCGTGTTTCTGAACTTTTTTTATTGTAGACTGCACATTGTATAAAAACTGATGTATAAAATATTTTAAAATTTATTTATATTTTTGTTTATTTAAACTCTTTTCTCTGACAAGTTGTTAGAGTGCAAGGCTGATTATTCAGAAATTTTCTAAAATCAATTTGAGTTGGTGCTGGGTCACAGCTTTAATTAGAATGAGTTCACTTGTGAATGGACAACCTCAACCCCCCAAGCTGCTGCCTTTTTAGCTGGGAAGGGGATGGTTGCAGTTTAATATACTTTCACTTCAGGTAGGGACTGAAAACACAAGAATAGCACTATGTGTGGTATGTGATTTCTCTCTGTTGAGGTTTGCTGATGCTTTCTTGGCAAAAACTGAGGGAAGGGAACTGCTTTCCCTAATGGTCCATCCTTGTGTTTATAACTGTTTCAAATTCTTATTTGTTCTACCTACCCACAATGTATTTCAAGGAGTCTGGTTGATTTTCCCTCACTCCCATAAAATAATTCTATGGCAAGCCTCCCAGCACTCCCATGCTAGAGGCCCATCTCCAGGTCTGGAAGGTTATAGTTGCTTTCTGAGCTTGTTTCTCTCTAGACTTCAGTTCACAAGAAATCTCTTATTCACCACTTTTCACTGGCCATGTTTAAAAAAAAAAAAAAAGTATGATTGGCCGGGTGCGGTGGCTTATGCCTGTAATCCCAGCATTTTGGGAGGCCGAATTGGGTGGATGGATTGAAGTCAGGAGTTCGAGAACAGCCTTGACAACACAGTGAAACGCCATCTCTACTAAAAAAAAAATACAAAAATTAGCTGGACGTGGTGGCTCATGCCTATAATCCCAACTACTCGGGAGGCTAAGGCAGCAGAATCACTTGAACCCGGGAGGCAGAGGTTGCAGTGAGTCAAGGTCGCGCCACTGCACTCCATCCAGCCTGAGAGGCAGCACGACTCTGTCTCAAAAAAAAAAAAAAAAAAAAAAAAAAAAAATTTATTTTACCAGATTTGACTTGTTTTCACCACAGGAGAAAGGTCTTTTTCTGCCTTCCTATCTCCTAACTCCAAATGAAAGTTCTTCTTCACTCCCTGTATGCCAAAAAAAAAAAAAAAAAAAAAAAAAAAACAGCTCAGAATTTAGATTCATTTTACTCCTAAAGAATGGGAACGGTGTCTTTAAAAAGTTTTAAAAAATAAAAAAAAGATTCTTATACCACCCAAATAGTGGGAACAGTTGTTATGTGTTTAAAGTTGAAATATTGATAACTACTCAGGATATTTTTAGAGATTTTCTTAGAATAGTCAATGAGTTAAATTCCACACATAGACTTGACTGTATAGAAAACTAGCAAAACCTAATCAAGGAAACCTAAACGAAAATAATGGTTTAGACAAGACTCATTTTCACGTTGATATGCACTATCATTATCATCATCATTTTATTATTATCTTCAATATCACAACAGGCGTTTATTGAGCTTGTTATGAACCCATCTTTATGTTGAGATTTTCATGAGCTGTCTCATTTAATATTCATAAAAATGTTATAGGAAAATTACTATTATAAAAAGCAAATTAAATTAAAGAGTAAAAATTTGCAACGAATCTTTAATTTTTAATTCAACATTTCTCAATATTTATACAGAGATATCCAATGGGAAATAAACTCGAGCACATTGATATGTGTTTAGCTGTGATTCTCACTGGTGATTGTAATATATTAAATTTAAATAATGCATAAAACTTTGCAAATAATATAAATGTGAGTTATTCTGCAACTCACCTTCTAGTCTGCATTCCACTGAAAAAATTGTGTCTTATATAAATATAAATAATTATATAAGTGGCATTTGCAGAGAAGGTTTCCTTCTTTAATGTATTAATAGAATCGATGTAAAAGTGATTGTGTCAGCATACATACAATAATATATAATATGTTATTTAATTTTCTTTTGTACTAACCCATGGAGTGTTTTCTTGACATAAGAAATATGGGGGAAATTTAGTGAAACAGAGAGCTTACATAAAAATAAAATTTCATGTCAGTATTCCTTATAAAAATAAAGGAATTAAGAATATCCTGCCACATTCAACTATATGCTTCTGTCATGAGATTTTATACTGTATTACATAACTCAACCATTAAATGTGCCATATATAAAAATATATATCCACATATAAATGTATGTATGTATGTTGTAAGCCTCATAAATCACTTTAGCTAATTTAACAAATTGAAATTTACCAAAAACCAGAATTCACTTGAAGGATAAAGGGTTTTGTAGAGTCAAAGGGGTATTGATTAATCAAACTTAGAAAGTTTCAGGAATCAGGGAATATCAAGATTTCCAGATAGTAGGAGCTAATTTCTTCAAGCACCTCCACTGATATAATTTGGCCTAAGAGGAAAATCTCAGGGGAGAGAGTCCACTTGGCTTAATCTGGGTTAAGTGTCAACTTCTTGGAGGGTAGTGGGCAGAGCACCTTGAATTACAGAATTTATCAAAGGCAAATTTTACTACTGTGAACAGAACAAAGGGGTTGTGGGTACATGTGGCTTAAGGCATCAAATGTCTGATACCACTTAGAAGAAGAGTATACACAGAAGTAGCATACGAGTGGATAAATATTAAATGAGTAATTTAGCAAGTTATAGTCTACTCATTTATAGTAGAGGAGAATATTACCATTATTAAATAACTTTCAATATTTATTTCATATTTGCAAAATATACAAAGGTATTGGGAACTTAGCTTCCAAGTAAGGTAGTAAAGTGGTACATGTAGAAGTCAGTAAAAAATAAAAGGTAGTGGTTTGCATTTTTGAAAGCTAAACTTCATGTTTCTGAGGTAGGAAAGATTCAAAAAAATGGCACTCTTCCTTGTTTAACTTTATTATATTTCTTGGTGTTAGCACACTTTCAGCAGCTTTCCATCATTATGTCAGGGTAGTACTTCATAATATTTTTCACATTTTCTGCCTCATACATCAAACTATAGAATTTTCTCCATAAGGCAGAGCTGTCATTCTGTAAAATTTTTAGCAATGTTCTCATTTTTATCTGACATCTAGAAATACCTAAAGTAATAAAAAATCATTCTTACCTCATATTTGCTTTGGTTTTCATTCTGTCCCTGTCAGTCTATATACAGTATAGCAAGGGAAGATTTATATAACATCCTTTTGGGTGTTCTAGAATCAGACAAAGAATCCTTACCTTAGCTAGGATTTTTTTTTCCACAGAATTTTATATAAAAGCATAACATCTATACTTAAAATAATACCTTCCTCATGAAACTCTACTTTTTTGCCACGAATAATTTTTCTCCCTTAAATAGAAGTTTATATATATATGTGTGTGTGTATCTATATATGTACTGTATATGTATGTACATATACACACACATTATAGTTTATATATAAAAATTCACAACCACAAGGATAAAAATACTTTGGTTTTACGAATGTTACTAGTTTGAGCAATTTAATGAACATATAAGGAAATTACATTTATGTTGCTTAGTATTATCTCATAATAGCTTTCAACTAGCTATCAAGATATTTGTAAAATATGATTTTACCAAACATCCAAGTTTCAGTTGAATTCTGAGAATGCAAACTAAGCACTAAAACGAATCTTTATTTTCAAACAACTTTTTCCCAAAGTGGTTTAATTAAAAATATACATCTAATACTAACATGTTTAACTTCAGGGCATAAGACTTTGAAATGATTAGTTGTAAAAGCAAGAGGTAATAGCTGAAATTAATTCAGGTAATTAATAATTACCTGAATATCTAAAATGCTACATAATCTTTATAGATATGATTATATGTTTTTTCATAGTTTTATTATGAACAATAAACATATTTTATGGAGCACTTACCGTGTGCCAAACACCAGTAAATGCATTAACTCAATGGATCCCTAAATAAAGCTGGGTATGGTTGATATTCTTACTTAATATTGATCAAATTGAGGCTTAGAGAGGTAAGGCTTGGAATAGTAGAGCTGCCATTTGAACTTCAGCAGTCAGACTTCAACTCTCTGTCTCAATCACTCAGCAACATTACATCACATAAAGAAGTAACTTCGGCCGGGCGCGGTGGCTCAAGCCTGTAATCCCAGCACTTTGGGAGGCCGAGACGGGCGGATCACAAGGTCAGGAGATCGAGACCATCGTGGCTAACATGGTGAAACCCCATCTCTACTAAAAAATACAAAAAACTAGCCGGGCGAGGTGGCGGGCGCCTGTAGTCCCAGCTACTCAGAAGGCTGAGGCAGGAGAATGGCGTGAACCCGGGAGGCGGAGCTTGCAGTGAGCAGAGATCACACCACTACACTCCAGCCTGGGCGACAGAGCAAGACTCCGAAAAGAAGTAACTTCATTGTACAGAAACCAAAGAAGACCTGGCTGAAAATATTCCAATATATTTTAATCAAATTTATAATTTTCCTAGCCATGACTTCATAACAGGGCCAAAAGAGATAGTGTAGATGATATATTTCATTATTTCAATCAATAATCTGTTCTGACATAAAAATAAACTCCAAAACAGAGCTATAAAAGTAATCAATACACATCATAAGAAAATACACCTTTTAGTATATTTCCAATTAGTGCACCTGAGAGGACTAGTTTTGTGTTCTAAAGTGGAGACCAGAGTGATCCATAGAGCTTGAGAAGTGACATATGCTCTTACCTTCTCAATATACCTTACCATGTTAATAATATAATGCTGAGGCCAGTTTACATTTATTTTAATGTTTTCAAATTTATTCAAAATAATCAGTGAGGAAGTACATAATTTGGAAAATGTCACTGAAGAGAAAGTGAAAAATCTAATTTCTAGGATACAATGTGAGAAGTTTGGTTCGAGTGTTCTGACTAGGAGATATCAGATCTTCTAAAAGCAGTCATAGACATAAAATCAGATAAAGTGACTAGCTTGTTGTGAAGAATTGCTAGAGAGTATGAGTGATTATTTCTGAATGCCAAGGATATAATTGAGCTGACAAGGATTTGCAAAAATACATTAATGCATTAACAATTTATAAAGTTATGTTTTATAACTGTTGTCTTTCACTGTTTGTCTTGCATATGAAATTAGGTGAAGAGATAAAACCAAAGTAGTTTATAGTATTTCCAAAAGTTTCTTTTACTAAAGCTTCTAGTTATCATTCTTATTTAAATGGATGACAACATCATTTTTTTTTGCATTAAATAATAGCAATACAGAGGTTACCTCCACTCATAGCATAAGATGAAGGTTTGTTTTTTAAGTTTGATTTAGCCTTTCATTATGAAAATACAAACCATAAAGTGAATTCAAATTTTATTTTTAATAATGATAATATTGAATAGTTTTCTGCATTTCTAAATCATTTTATTCATCACAGCTTGGTTTTGTGATAATGTTCACATTTTGCTTCAAAATTAATTTTAATATACACAAGAGACATAGAAATATTTTTCTTTAAATAACTGAATTTTTAAAATGTGTTTGCATTTCCAGACCTGATTCTGTAATTTAGATAATATGACACCAGGTGGCAGGAGTGTGTCCATAACCAAATTGAAATAGCCATTTTTTTTTCTAGCAGTTGACGAAACACTACATTTTGCATTTATTTATAAAAATATAACTATTAGATGACCAATACAGTAGCAATGAATAGATATTCTCTTGAAAATTGATGCTTTTAGTCATATGTTTTTAAAGGTAAAGAAGAAAGAGAAATCATCTTTTGTCCAGATGATGTTGCAAACGGAATTTCAGATTTTCGTTATGTAGATTTTTTTCATTTTTAATCAAAATAACTGAATTACCAAGAAAGTGTTCCACTTTTATTATTCTACCATTGAGACATTGGGCTTTGGTAACTCCCAAAGTGATGGATATGATATATGAACCTTTCCAACAAAAAAAATAGTGCAATTTCTTCATGCTTTTTCAATTTTACCTTATCCCAGGTAAGAGTTAAATTATAAATCTCCATTTTCAGGTGTCAGACTCTTAAATAATCATCTTCCCATGGCTGTCTGGGCACATCATCACTTCCTAAAGCAATGACATCCACTCAGAGGTTACGGGAAGAATTTCTCATACTGTGCTTGTCTTTACTCTACTCTCTGTTAGTTGTCACTTGCCTGTTCTTTTCCAACGATATCTACCTTTTAAAATAGTGAAAATTTTGTGTTTTCCTGGCCAATTATCCTGATTTTTGAAACTAAAGGGCTAATGGAGCATCATGGAAAAATCACTGCAATATAGGAATCTGAGTGAAACTCCAGTTTCTGTCTCATTCTAGCCATTTCTTCATATCTTTGGGTTTTTGGGCTTATATATGTACATATATGTACAAAATTCTGAACTTGAACTGGATGGCAATGTTTCATTCTACTTTTAATATTCTCTAATTCTAGTTGTCACTGACTATAACACTGATGAATTGGATGTGGTTAGTTTACTTTGATAATAATACACATTTTATGATAATCATTACAATCAATATGTTTGGCATGATTTTTAATAATGTAATTCTTTATATATTTCATCAGGCAATGTTTCTTAGCCTTCATGGTCTGTAAATATGTTGAAATAAATTTCAATCACAGTGAATTGTACCACTATTAAATGAGAAGATGCAGGACATTTCCAGTTGGCATAGGTCAATTTTGGGGTGGGAGCAATGCTTTGCTAGAGTCCATATGAGCTATTAGAGAGACCAAAAGTACACTATCTACCCTGGCAAAACAGCAGGCCTAGACAATACTTTTCTATTCAAATATGAGTAAGATAAAAATATTTTTTAAAGCATAACCTCCTCCAAGAAAAACAATTAGGAGAAAAGCAGACACTAAGCATATCTGTACAAATAATTTCTAAAATTAAAATATGAAAGTATTATATTATATGTTTGGTGTTATCAAATATATCAAAGAAGAAATGGTCTCTGAGAAACAAGAGCTGGAACCCATAATAGAAAAGAAAAATTGAGATGAAGACAAAAATGCAAAGAAAATAAACTGATGTTAAAAAATAAAAAAGCTTAAAAATACAAAATATCCTAGCGGCAAAGGCCATATCTGAAATTTATGGAAAATTTAATCAATTATTTGAGTCATAAACATAAAAAGTTTACCAATAACGCAGTGGGAGAAGATTCAAATTGATTTCAATGAAAGAGTTGATTTGGACATTGAAGAACAGAGAATGGCAATCTAATCTAACATTACAGTTCCTGCAGGAAGGCAACAAACAAGAAATGGGAGATTTTCTAAAAGTTTTACATTTATTAGCATATTTAATTTTTACAATTACTTGGTGAAATAGATGCTGTTATTGTCCCCCTGTTGTGGATAAAGAAACTAAGAAACAGAGTTCAAGATATTTACAGAGGGTAACAGCCAACAAGGGCAGAGTCAGGATTGAAACCCAGCTGGTCTGACTCCAGAGCATGTTCTTTTACCTAGTATTTCATTATATTATAATAAAAGTGAAAAAGGAAGAAAAAACTTTGCTACTAATATGATAAATATTTTATATTATCATGTACACAATTATTAAATACATATAGGAGAAACATCATTAAAAATAAAAAATATAAGGCCAGTGCAGTGGCTCACACCTGAACCCCAGCACTTTGGGAGTCCGAGGCGGGTGGATCACTTGAGGTCAGGAGTTCAAGACCAGCCTGATCTACATGGAGAAACCCTGTTTCTACTGAAAATACAAAAATTAGCTGGGCATGGTGGTGGACGCCTATAATCCCAGCTACTAGGAAGGCTGAGGAAGGACAATTGCTTGAACCCTGGAGGCAGAGGTTGCAGTGAGCCGAGATTGTGCCACTGCACTCCAGCCTGGGCAACAGAGTGAGATTCTGTCTCAAAAAAGAAAACAACAACAATAACAACAAAAACTCCCAAAATATAGAGATGCCATTTAAAAAATCAAATATAAACCTTAAAAATAATTAATTCATCCTAGGGAAGACAGTTGTTTTCATATAAAATATCAGATTTCTGAGTATTTTCTAGAAAGCAATTTGACTATATGCATCAGAAACTTTACAACACTTTTAGATTTCCAGGAATTTTGAATCTGTTGGGTGCCCTAAGAAAATACATAGCAATGAAGAATCCAAAATATTGCATTATGTGTTATACAACTTGGAATTTGGGAATAACTAAATGTATTAGAATGGGAAAACATTTATCAGCCTTGACTGTTCATCACAATCTTCTGCAGAGATTCTACTGAAATTATAAACTCAGTATTTGTAAAAAGACCCACAGGTAATTAGTCTGAGTTAATGCTAAATAAATTATGGTGCTTATTAGTAATATATACATTTATATAATTTTATGTTTAAAAATTAAAATGTAATAAATATATAATTTTATTATATTTTATTACTTTTTTTTGAGACATAGTCTTGTTCTGTCACCCAGGCTGGAGTGCAGTGGCACAATCTCAGCTCACTGCAACCTCCACTTCCCAGGTTCAAGCAATCCTCCTGCCTCAGTCTCCCAAGGAACTGGGATTACAATCATGTGCCACCACACGTGGCTCATTTTTGTATTTTTAGTAGAGACGGGGTTTCACCATTTGGCCAGGCTGGTCACGAACTCCTCACCTCAAGTGATCCACCCACCTAGGCCTCCCAAAGTGTTGGGATTACAGACATGAGTCACGGCACCCGGCCAGAAATATTCTATTTAAATCACATTTAAAAATAATATTTAATAATACCATACAATAAAATATTTATATTTTTCAAATACTTGTAATTAAAATATGTTAATTTTACAGTGTAATAAGATGAAGAGTAGAGTTAGTATATTGTCATATGTTGAACAAATGTGCCACAAATATGTCACTCTGGTCTACACTTCACTAGGAGAAAAAATATTATACGTAGAGCGTATGCTTCTACTCTAAGATTTAGTCAATTTCACTGTTAATTTCATGGCCAGGAAACATACATTTTGTTAAGGACAGTGTTTTTACTTGGTTATCCTCAAATCTTTAGCTACTAACAGACTATCCTCAAGAGACTTGGCACTACAAGAACGAATGAATTAATAGAAGATGAGAGAACAACTAAATGAATGAATGAGCAAACATAAAATTATTTACATAAAATCTTACACATTAATATATCTTGGGAAGGATTATGTATGTTTTCTCATTTATTTTTCAATCTGAATTTCTTTCACTCTTGTGGTTTGGAATAGCACATAAAAACATTAATATCCTAAAAATATATAATATTTCTTTTCTGAATTCTTAATTGCCATATAACTTTTTTTTAGGATGGTAGACTTGAGTTTATAGTCAGAATTCTGCATCAAATATTAGAATTGCAAATAAGGCACTCTTGCTTTGTATTAAAAGAACAAGAGCTGCCAGTGTCTGAAAAGTTAATTAGACAAAACAGACAATTAATTACATCTTATTAACGTGTAAAAGACCTGTGACAAATTGGACTAATTGAGTGCTCTTATACATCTGAAGAGGTCAAGCTCCTTTAAAAGTATGTTGTTAATGGAAGACAAATGTATCTTTATGTGCTTGATAAGAATATTATAAGCTGCATTATTTATGACTCCTCTGGAATACTTAATAATTTTAAGCTTTAAATTAAGCTGCTCATTAAACAAGAGAGCTAGTACTAAGTTCTTAGAATAGGCCATAAAAGCTTGCTGCAATGTCAGATAAATTTGAAGGGCCAGCATTTCCTTAGAATGTCTTCATAGTTTTATTTTTTGTAAGTGACTGAGCCCTGGAAATGTTAAGCTTGTCTTGATGTGCCCTCAGTAAAGGGAGAATCCTTTCATTAGCAATGTTAACCCCAAAGAAATATTTATTTCATTTTAAAGAGTTCACAATTGCTGAAACTCAGATCCATTCAGTTGAATAGTTTCATTAGCTCTTAAACTTTATTTCTAAACAAAAAAAAAAAAAAAGGAAAGGAAAAACAAAAGGAGGAAAAAAGTGATGGGCAAAGTAATAGTAGTGGTAAGAAAATATGTTAGAAAAATGGACAAAATACCCAACAGAAGCCTAGAGAGACAAAAAGAAGTAGATGGAAACAGTTTAAAACGAGGAATGAGTCAGAGTGACTCTTACAGGCAAATAATTACATAAAGGTGCTTGGAGATTCTCTCACTGAGAACCTGTCTAGAGGAGGGAACACTAGCAATTCTGAGAGAAATTGTTTCTATTTCAGTTAAAACCAGATGCTCACTCAGGACTTGTAGGAAGGTTTCACAAATAATGTAGATTCTATTTCTCCAGTATAATATAATGTAGATTATATTTCCCTAGAACCAAAGGCCTTCTAGTATGAGCCTATCACCACATTTTGTATGTTTATAGTTGATAAGCTCAGTTCATCAAAGCACCTGTTAATGAAATCATCTCATTGTTCTAAGATGAACTCTATCAGGAGTTTAGAAACTGCACACAGGCTTATAAAGGGGGGAAGTCAAAGGGGGAAAGGGTAAAAGATAAACTTATTCCTTCCTCTCTCTGTGTATACGAATTCTAGAAGCTTCATATTGTTTTAATGAACAGTTACATCAGGATACACCAGAGACCTCGTCCCTGTATTTAAAAACTCAAGTAATGTAATCTAAAAATCTGAACACTGATAATTATTTTAATTTAATGTCCACATATTTTTTTTCTTTTTTATCTCTTTCTCTAGTAGCTGTTCATAGATCAGACACATGTCAAATGATGAACATTTACAAAAAGTCTACTACAATAATGTACTTCTTAAGCTAATGCATGTAAGAAAGCCTAATATTAATCATTACTAAGATAATAATTGTTGATCCTAAATCTGAATCATGGGATGATCAATTCTAGAAAGTTTAATCTAGAAATATTGCTAGGATGTGATGAGATTTATTAAATAATAAATAGACATATGGCCTTTAAATTAGAAAGATAAGTCTTAAAAGGGAGAATACATCATATTCATGGGTATGATCATTATAATATTTCAGCAGAACAATTTTGGATTACTAAGAAATTTAACATTATAAGAGCATAGATCAATTATCTAAATGTATAGAAAATAATGTAAAATGACCTAGTTATAATCATGGTTCCTTGAGAAATTCTTGACATATCATTTGTACAAATACATCTCTGTAAGCACTTGGTCATCTTTTGAACAAACTTATGATTACTATGTATGTTCATTTCATATTGAAGTTGTAACAAGTTACCACAAACTGAGTGGCTTACCGGAAAGCACAGTTTTATTTCATATATACGGAGGTCAAAGTCTAAAAAAGATTGGCAGGGCTGCATTCCTTCTGGAGGCCTTAGAAGGGAATCCGTTTCCTTGCATTTTCTAGATTATAGAGAATGCCAGCATTCCTCAGCTTATGCCTCC
The DNA here is from genome assembly GCF_009764315.1 of Trachypithecus francoisi. Classification (NCBI taxonomy): domain Eukaryota; kingdom Metazoa; phylum Chordata; class Mammalia; order Primates; family Cercopithecidae; genus Trachypithecus; species Trachypithecus francoisi. Next base: position 134,680,066 of record NW_022681454.1, on the reverse strand, counting down.
TTCCTTCATCTTTAAAGCAGTAGTGTAGCACGTTCTAATCTTTCTTTCTGTTCCTTTGCTTCTGTCATCACTTCATCTTCTGTCTGATTCTAATCCTGTCCCACTTTTAAAAGGACCCTTGTGATTATCCAGGCCAACCTGGATAATTCAGGATAATCTCTCCATCACAAAATCCTCATATTAATTACATCTGCAAAATTTCTTTGACTATGTAAAAGTAACGTATTCCCAGGTTTTGAGGACTGAGACATGGACATTGCTGTGGAAGAGGGAGTCATCATTCAATCTATCACACCACTATTTCTTCTGGAACCAATGAGCAGAAAAGTTAATGACAAATAATATATCAGTAAACCTAAATTTACAAATTATCAGAATTTGGAAATAATTTCTTTTATTTACTGCAGATTGACTTCTCTAAGGAACTACCTTAGAATTATGTATGTGTGAGGTGTACTGGGGAATGCTCTAAGAAACACCTGTGAGAGTGAAGGAAGCAGCATTAGTCAGAACTTTAACTGGGATGCAACAGAGACCTCAAACAATCTCAGAGAGAGCTCTGAAGCTGAAATGCATGTGGGTCTTACCTTTGTGTTGTTCATTGGTGCTGCTGTTGGGGAGTGTGAAGCAAAATCTTGAGAAAGGCAACTTCCTTTTGCACAGTTATGAGGTGTCAGCAGCCAACAATGCTGGCAGCTAGGGACTGGGTAGCTTGGACTTGAAACTGTATCTGGTTAGCTCGCCGCAGCAAACACTATGCTGTTCATCTAGCAAAGGTATAATCTACAATTAATGAAAACACATAAATAGCTAACCTTCCCACCACCTTCCTTCATCTAGGGTATGAATTTTCTCTTTCACCTTCCTCACAAGGTATTGAGTCCCATAAGGAGGATTCAATTCTCTTTACCAGGCTGTTTGACAAGCAGTTGCCTGATCTTTCTCTTGATCTTTTAAGCTCCATTTTTTAGGAGCTGGTTAGTTTTATTTTAATCGTTTTCATACACGAATCTTGTAAATGGCATAGTTCTATATCTGACATGACTATTCCACTGAATTACTACAAGCTCTTATATTGGCTGCACTTTTCTATTAACTTCCTACTATGCAACTTTACACAACTCTCTACAGCTCATTCATTTACTTGTTTTATTTGTTCATTTCTTCATTGATTTACTCAACACATATGATGTCAAATAAGGGTCAGGCTTAGTAAATAAAAAAGGTATTCCCACTCTCCTTATAGAGATTATAATGTTCAAGGGAAGATTCACAACAATAATGAAAACAAGAAGTTAATAGGGCTTCCTTTAGGGTGTGAAAGGCAAAGGAGAGAAGTTTTCCTATCCTGAATACAATATAGTATGATCTAGAAAATCTACAAAATCACAACTTTTCTTGAACTGATCAGAGACCTGTGGTTGTAGGGCAACCAACAAAGCCAATATCTAAGGAAAGGCAGACACCTCCAAGGAGAAACACGATGCTAGCTCTTGTTTGCTTACAGTAGACAAAAAACACCAGGCAGGCAGGTAAGAATTCAGTTAAAATTTTAAATAAATTGTTGAATGTTGAGTATAGGAGAATGTGAGCATATAGAAGTATTAGAAGCCACACACACAAAGGGAATTTGGAGAGATTCACAGGTTCTTCCCCATAGGCCTCACTGTCATAATGAAAAGCGAAACAAAAACCCTTAGAAAAACTCCTTTCTGAAGTTTGCCTGGAAGAGACCTACAGCAGCATCTAGGTCCCTATCTTCCCTATGAAACCAAAGCTTTAACCTATTGGGTTAGGGAAGCCAATCATACCACTTTTAGGGCAAGGGTAAAGACCCATTCCAGGTGGGGAAAAAAAAAAGAAAAAATATTCTATTCTTAGAGGAGGGCCAAGAATACACTTATGGCCTAGACAATTAGAGGTATGGACAAGAGCACTGAAAAGGCACCAAATCCAGAATCCAGGGACACAGTGCTTATCTAAGTTAGAGGCTGAGTCCCAACAATAGAGAATCACTCTCCTCCCCTCTGCCAGCAGGTTAATAAGTTTTGAGCTATAAATAATAGCAATTCACTGCTGGAAGAAGGTGTAGAAAATTAAGAGAGACATACTCTGAAGGACGAATGAAGGGAAAGACTTGAAGCTACAGATGGAACAGACACTGAAAGAAAACCTCTACCAAATAAATCCCAGCCTCAAGCGTAAGATAGCATTAGAGAAAAGTGAAAACTTTAGTGCACTGTGGGTAAACACAGAGTGGTATGCAGAATCCCAATAAAGCCCCAATATCCTGAAGTAAGAGGGATTTTCACATCGGTCTTGAAGGAGGAAACTGCCATTTAAGTTTTCATGTTAGTGCAGGAAATGAATGACAGGTGTCTTTAGGCTCTGAGAATGGCCCCCAGTTGACAGAGAGCAAGAAAGTGAGAATCTTAGTCTTACAATCATAAAAAAATTGCATTCCTTTAACAAACCAAATGAGTGTGAAATGGAACCCAGAGTCTCAGATAAAATCACAATCCAGGCCAATAACTTAATTGTAGCTTGATGATTCTGAGTAGGGAATTGAGTCATATTGTATCTGGACTTCTAATCACAGGAGCTATGAGGTAACAAATGAGTGGTTTTTGTTTTGTTTTCATATTTATTTTTATACTCTCCAGCTTAACAGACTCTAATCAGCTCCTAAGGGAATAAAAAACTCAGTTATAGCCCCAAAAGCTCCAATAGATGGTATTTTTTGAGGTATTCTTGTAACATAAAATTAACTATTTAATGGCATTCAGTACATTCGAAAAATTGTAAAATAATCAACTGTAACTAGTTCCCCTACCACAAAAAAAAGTGTTGTTTTAAGTCACAAATTTCTGACTACCTGTCACACAGCAATAGAAAACTAATACAGATATTGGGGACCAATATTCACTGTTAGAAGGATGATAGCTCAACTCGAATAAATGAGGGGCATTGGACAGGTCATAGCTTAATGTAAATGTAAAACTCAGTTTCTTAACACAAGAACAGAAAATCAAACACCGCATGTTCTCACTCATAAGTTGGAGTTGAACAATGAGTACACATGGACACAGGGAGGGGAACATCACATACTGGGGCCTGTCAGGGGGTCGGGGAGCTAGGGGAGGGATAGCATTAGGAGAAATACCTAATGTAGATGATGGGTTGAGGGATGCAGCAAACTGTTGCAGGAAGTCAGGGACCCTGAACAGAGGGACCAGCTGGAGCCACTGCAGATGAACATAAACTGTGAAGATTTCATGAGTATTTATCACTTCCCAACTAATACTCTTATAATTTCTTATGCCTGTCTTACTTTAATCTCTTAATCCTGTTATCTTCATTAGCTGAGGATGTATGTCACCTCAGGACCCTATAATAATTGTGTTAACTGTACAAACTGATTGTAAAACACATGTGTTTGAACAATATGAAATCAGTGCACTTTGAAAAAGAACAGAATAACAGTGATTTTAGGGAACAAGGGAAGATAATCATAAGATCTGACTGCCTGCAGGGTCGGGCAAAAAGTCATATTTTTCTTCTTGCAGAGAGCCTATAAATGGATGTTCAAGTAGCAAAGATATTGCTAAATTATTTTCCTAGCAAGGAATATTAATATTAAGACCCTAGGAAAAGAATTGCATTCCTGGGGGGAGGTCTATAAATGGCCGCTCTGGGAGTGTCTGTCTTATGCGATTGACATAAGGACTGAAATATGCCCTGGTCACTTACAGTACCCTCAGGCTTATTAGGGTGGGGAAAAAAAACCCATCCTGGTAAATTTGAGGTCAGACTGGTTCTCTGCTCTTGAACTCTGTTTTCTGTTAAGATGTTTATCAAGACAATACATGCACAGCTGAACATAGACCCTTATTAGTAGTCCTGTTTCCTCAGAAGCATGTGATCTTTGTTCTCCTTTTTGCCCTTTGAAGCATGTGATCTTGTGACTGACTCCCTCTTCTTTCACCCCCCTCTTTTGAAATTCTTAATAAAACTTACTGGTTTTGTGGCTCAGGTGGGCATCACGGTCCTCCCAATATGTGATGTCACCCCGGTGGCCCAGCTGTAAAATTCCCCTCTTTGTGCTCTTTCTCTTTATTTTTCAGACCAACCAACACTTACGGAAAATAGAAAGAACCTATGTTGAAATATTGGGGGTGGGTTCCCACGATAGCAAACCACCATGGCACAGGTATACCTATGTAACAAGCCTGCACGTTCTGTACATGTACCCCAGAACTTACAGTATAATTTAAAAAAAACTCAGTTTCTAATTTTAATTGCTGTGGATTATTACTGTCTGAAACAAAATTATTGCAATGAATGTAACAACAATATTGTGAGTAGAAAAGGAATTGGGAATGTATTGTCTAATATCTTTACAGTAAAATGTGAAATATTGATTTTCTATTGCTGTGTGACAGTTTACCAGTCTACCTTCAATTTATTAAATATATGTATTGTAAACCCTAGGGAAAGACCTGTTTTTAATAAAATGTATAAATAACAAGTCATTAGTAGAAAAAATAAAATAATAATTCATCAATCCAAAAGAAGAAAGAAAGATGGGAAAAAGAAACAAAGAAAATGTAAAACAGAAAACAGTTACTAAGATGAACATTTTAATAAAGCCATATCAATAACTACATTAAATATAAATGGTCTAAACACAAATAAAAGACAGAGATCCAAGTAGATCTATCAACAAGTAGTCTATTTTAAATTCAATTGGAAAAAATCATTTTAAGAAAACCCCATGTAAACATTCATTAAAATAAAAGCTTGTGTCTATATCAGTATCAGAAAAAGCAGACTTCACAACAAAGAATATTAGCAGAAAAAAGAGGAGAGTATATCATGATAAAGGGGTCAATTCATTAAGGAGACACAATAATCCTAAAAGGTAATGCACCTAAGAGCATCGCTTTGAAATATATAAGGCAAGAAAACATATTTAAAAAGATCAGAGAGAAGAAACAGATAAGTCCATAATTATATTTGGAAATGTAAACTCTTCTTTCTTAGTAGTTGATTAAATAAGTAGGCAAAAAATCATTATATTTATTAGAAAATTCAACTGACTTTTATGAATACTCTACTCAACAACAGTAGAAGAGACAGTCTTTCCACTTGTACATAAGCTACATGTTAACCAGACCATATTTTGAACTGTAAAACAAACTATAACACATTTAGAAGAATTGAAATGCAAATTATGTACTTTGACCATACTGGAATTAAATTAAACATCAATAATAGAAAGATATCTTGAAAATCCCTAAATGTTTAGAAATTAAACAACATACTTCTATGTATCCCCTGGGTCAAATAGAACATCATAAGGAAGACTAGAAAATATTTTTTATTAAGTGAAAATACAATATAACATATCAAAAGTTGTAGGCTGGAACTAAAATAGTGCATAGAGGGTAATTTATGAAACTAAAGGCTTATAGTAAGAAAGAAAAGCTGCTAATTAATTATCTAAACTTCTACTTTAAGAAAGTAGAAAAAGAAATGCAAAGTAGATTCAAGACATGAAGAAAGAGAGATTGCAAGATGGCCGAGCAGGAACAACTCCAGTCTGCAGCTGCCGGCGTGAGCAACACAGAAGATGGGTGATTCCTGCATTTACAACTGAGGTACCGGGTTCATCTAACTGGGGCTTGTTAGATGGTGTAGCCAACGGAGCAGGGCGGGGCATCGTCTTACCTAGGAAGCACAAGGGGTCAGGGAATTCCCTTTCCTAGCAAAGGGAAGCCATGACAGATGGTACCTGGAAAGAAGGGACACTCCCACCCTAATACTGTGCTTTTCCAACAGCCTTAGCAAACGGCACACCAGGCTATTATATTCTGAGCCTGGCTGGGAGGGTCCCACGCCTGCAGAGCCTCACTCACTGGTAGCACAGCAGTCTGAGATTGAACTGCAAGGCAGCAGCAAGGCAGGGGGAGGGGCATCTACCATTGATGAGGCTTGAGTAGGTAAACAAAGTGGCCAGGAAGCTCGAACTGGGCAGAACCCACCACAGCTCAAGGAGGCCTGCCTGCCTCTGTAGACTCCACCTCTTGGGGCAGGGCATAGCTGGACAAAAGGCAGCAGAAACTTCTGCAGACTTTAACGTCCCTGTCTGACAGCTTTGAATAGAGTAGTGCTTCTCCCAGCATGGAGCTTGAGATCTGAGAACGGACAGACTGCCTCCTCAAGTGGATCCTGGACCCAAGAGTAGCCTAACTGGGAGACACATCCAAGTAGGGGCCAACTGACACCTCATACAGCTGGGTGCCCCTCGAGATAAGACTTCCAGAGGAAGGATCAGACAGCAACATTTGCCATTCTGCAATATTTGCTGTTCTCCAACCTCTGCTGGTGATACCCAGGCAAACAGAGCCTGGAGTGGACCTCTAGCAAACTCCAACAGACCTGCAGCTGAGGGTCCTGACTGTTAGAAGGAAAACTAACAAACAGAAAGGACATCCATATCAAAACCCCATGTGTACATCACCATCATCAAAAACCAAAGGTAGATAAAACCACAAAGATGGGGAGAAACCAGAGCAGAAAAGCTGAAAATTCTAAAAATCAGAGTGCCTCTTCTCCCCTAAAGGAACATAGCTCCTTCCCAGCAATGGAACAAAGCTGGATGGAGAATGACTTTGATGAGTTGAGAGAAGAAGTCTTCAGACAATTGGTAATAACAGACTTCTCCGAGTTAAATGACGATGTTTGAACCCGTCGCAAAGAAGCTAAAAACCTTGAAATAAGATTAGATGAAAGGCTAACCAGAATAAACAGTGTAGAGAAGTCCTTAAATGACCTGATGGAGCTGAAAACCATGGATGAGAACTACGTGACGCATTCACAAGCTTCAGTAGATGATATGATCAAGTGGAAGAAAGGGTATCAGTGATTGAAGATCAAATGAATGAAATGAAGTGAGAAGACAAGTTTAGAGAAAAAAGAGTAAAAAGAAATGAACAAAGCCGCCAAGAAATATGGGACTATGTGAAAAGATCAAATCTATGTCTGATTGGTGTACCTGAAAGTGACGGGGAGAATGAAACCAAGTTGGGAAACACTCTTCAGAATATTATCCAGGAGAATTTCCCCAACCTAGCGAGGCAGGCCAACATTCAAATTCAGGAAATACAGAGAACGCCACAAAGATAGCCCTCAAGAAGAGCAGCTCCAAGACACGTAATTGCCAAATTCACTAAAGTTGTAATGAAGAAAAAATGTTAAGGGCAGCCAGAGAGAAAGATTGGCTTACCCACAAAGGGAAGCCCATCAGATTCACAGCGGATCTCTCAGCAGAAACTCTACAAGCCAGAAGAGAGTGGGGCCAATATTCAACATTCTTAAAGAAAATAATTTTCAACCCAGAATTTCATACCCAGCCAAACTAAGCTTCATAAGTGAAGGAGAAATAAAATCTTTTACAGACAAACAAATGCTGAGAGATTTTGTCACCACCAGGCCTGCCCTACAAGAGCTCCTGAAGGAAGCACTAAACATGGAAAGGAACAACCAGTACCAGCCATTGCAAAAACATGCCAAAATGTAAAGACCATCAATGCTAGGGAGAAACTGCATCAACTAATGAGCAAAATAACCAGCTAACATCATAATGACAGGATAAAATTCACACATAACAATATTAACCTTAAATGTAAATGAGATAAATGTTCCAATTAAAAGACACAGACTGGCAAATTGGATAAAGAGTCAAGACCCCTCAGAGTGCTGTATTCAGGAGACCCATATCATGTGCAGAGACACACATACGCTCAAAATAAGGGGATGAAGGAAGATCTACTAAGCAAATGGAAAACAATAAAAAGTAGGGACTGCAATCCTAGTCTCTTTAAACCAACAAAGATCAAAAGAGACAAAGAAGGCCATTACACAGTGGTAAAGAGATCAATTCAACAAGAAGAGCTAACTATCCTAAATATATATGCACCCAATACAGGAGCACCCAGATTCATAAAGCAAGTCCTTAGAGACCTACAAAGAGACTTAGACTCCCATACAATATTAATGGGAGAATTTAACACCCCTCTATCAACATTAGACAGATCAATGAGACAGAAAGTTAAAAAGGATATCCAGGAATTGAACTCCACTCTGCACCAAGCTGATCTAATAGACATCTACAGAACTCTCCACCCCAGATCAACAGAATATACACTCATCTAACCACCTCATCACACTTATTCCAAAGTTGATCACATAGTTGGAAGTAAAGCACTCTTCAACAAATGTAAAAGAAGAGAAATTATAACAAACTGCCTCTCAGACCATAGTGCAATCAAACTAGAACTCAGGATTAAGGAACTCACTCAAAACTGCTCAACCACATGGAAAATGAACAACCTGCTCCTGAATGACTACTGGATACATAATGAAATGAAGGCAGAAATAAAGATGTTCTTTGAAACCAATGAGAAAAAAGACACAGTATATCAGAACCTCTGGGACATATTTAAAGCACTGTGTAGAGGGAAATTTATAGCACTAAATGCCCACAAGAGAAAGCAGGAAAGATCTGAAAATTGACACCCTAACATCACACTAAAAGAACTAGAGAAGCAAGAGCAAATACATTTGAAAGCTAGCAGAAGGCAAGAAATAACTGAGATCAGACCAGAACTGAAGGAGACAGAGACAAAAAAAAAAACCTTCAAAAAATGAATGAATCCAGGAGACGGTTTTTTGAAAAGATCAACAAAATTGATAGACCACTAGCAAGACTAATAAAGAAGAAAAGAGAGAAGAATCATATAGATGCAATAAAAAATGATAGAGGCGATATCACCATCGATCCCACAGAAATACAAACTATCATCAGAGAATACCATAAACACGTCTGTGCAAATAAACTAGAAAACCTAGAGGAAGTGGATAAACTCCTGGACACATAGACCCTCCCAAGACTAAACCAGGAAGAAGTTGAATCCCTGAACTGACCAATAATAGGTTCTGAAATTGAGGCAATAATTAATAGCCTACCAACCAAAAAAAGTCCAGGACCAGACAGATTCACAGCCAAATTCTCCCAGAGGTACAAAGAGGAGCTGGTACCATTCCTTCTTAAACTATTCTGATCAATAGAAAAAGAGGGAATCCTCCCTAATTCATTTTATTAGGCCAATATCCTTGTGATACCACAGCCTGGCAGAGACACAACAAAAAAAGGAATTTTAGACCAATATCCCTGATGAACATCGATGCAAAAATCCTCAATAAAATACTGGCAAAGCGAATCCAGCAGCACATCAAAAAGCTTATCCACCATGATCAAGTTGGCTTCATCCCTGGGATTCAAGGCAGGTTCAACATATGCATATCAATAAATGTAATCCATCATATAAACAGAACCAAAGATAAAAATCATATGATTATCTCAATAGATGCAGAAAAGGCCTTCAACAAAATTCAACAGCCCTTCATGCTAAAAACTCTCAATAAACTAGGTATTGTTGGGATGTATCTCAAAATATTAAGAGCTATTTATGACAAACCCACAGCCAATATTATACTGAATGGGCAAAAACTGGAAGCATTCCCTTTGAAAATTGGCACAAGACAGGGATGCCCTCTCTCACCACTCCTGTTTAACACAATATTGGAAGTTCTGGCAAGGGCAATCAGGCAAGAGGAAGAAATAAAGGGTATTCAATTAGGAAAAGAGGAAGTCAAATTTTCTGTTTGCAGATGACATGATTGTATACTTGGAAAACCAATATTTTAAATTGTCTCAAGTATGTGTACTTTGCTAAATATCAGTAACTATAACTTAACATAAGTTCTTTGTGGCTTGGAGTTCCTAATAGTTTTTAAGAGTATAAGTTGGTTTGAGATGAAAAATTTGAGAAGAACTGGTATAAGAAAAAATTAAGAACTATCTAGCATCACAGTAGACTTGGCATAAAACATAATAAATAACTTTCATTCAACTTTTTATAGGAATCTTAATGCCCATTCAGAAATTGAGATTCCATTAATCTGAAGACTGTTGTAGTGTATCTGAAATGAGTTTTCTGATGAATTTTTGATTCATCATCCTATTGAAAGTCCCTTGATTTCCATTAGGACTGGAAGAAACTGTATTTGTCTTGAATACAGTGTTACAAATACTCATAAAGAGAGCCTGAGTAATATAGGAAGCCTGTGTAATATAAGGAGCCTTAGGATCTATTTGCATTTTTAATACTTCTAATCATTGGTGGTGCTTATAAGAATACACTATTTGAAATAATGTTTCTTGAGATATGAGTCACACAGCAAGAAATTTATAAGGTTAAAATATTAATAGACTTTAAAATGATAATAAACCCATTTTACCTTAATATAAAAATTATATTTTTATGAAAGCAACTCTACTTTCCCCAACAAAAAAAAAAACAAAAATTTACTTTTAGTAAGTGAAATGTCATTGTATTATGTTTTTGCAAATTTCTTTAAAGGCTGACTTGAGCAAAGAAAGCTGGATTCCCAGAGCTGTTTGTGCATTCAACCTATTGGACTATGTTGCTTTGATTGAGGTATGTAAAAGGAAATCTAGTCTAACACAGGTAATATGTCATTGAAAAACAGAGGAAGGCCGGGCGCAGTGGCTCACGCCTGTAATCCCGGTACTTTGGGAGGCCGAGACAAGCAGATCACGAGGTCGGGAGATCGAGACCATCCCGGCTAACACGGTGGCCACCACACCTGGCTAATTTTTGTATTTTTAATAGAGACAGGGTTTCACCATGTTGGTCAGGCTGGTCTCTAACTCCTGACCTCAGGTGAACCACCCGCTTTGGCCTCCCAAAGTGCTGGGATTACAGGCATGAGCCACTGCGCCTGGCCTCAACAAGACTTTCTAGACGTAGGACACAAATATCAATAATACTTCAATGGTTCTAAAATTAATCCAATACACAATGCAGTCTTTTTGCATACAGAATCATGATACAGAATCATATGCTGATTCAGAATCATGCAGATACTACATCATATGCTGTTACAGAACTATATGTATCAATAGTACGTAAGAATGATAAGTTATTAGTTGTAATTGTCTTTGAGGGATAGAATTATTATATATTTTGTGTGTTTTTTCTTATATCTGCTTGTAATGTTAACATATGGATTATTTGAATGATGATAATATTATTGTGGATATTAGTATATGTAATGAGGAGTCTGCTTCCGTATCTTGGTATCTTATTACTGACAGCCATTAAGGCATGCTCCCTTTTCCCCCTGTTCCCCACATCTGGATAGGCTGATAACAAAGCTTGGATGCTCCCTTCTTTGGCACAGGTGGGAGATTCAAACCTTTAAGCCTCTTCCTGCATATGAGCCTTCACCTTGGCCCCACACCTAACCACAATAAAAATTCACACCAGTCTCCCTCCCTTGCCATTTTAGATAGTGAGAGAACTGCCAAACTCTCCCCCAAAGACCCCAAATATGAAGTAATAAACTTTTTCATACTTACGATATGCATTTTGTCATCAGTTTTAACATCTAACCAAACTTTGAGTCGGGGGTTCATCTGACTTTGCAGGAGACAATGACAGCATGGAAAACACCCGCCTTTGAAAATGGTCATTGTAATTTCTCACAAGGCCACATGCCTTCATGTACAACCAAATATCCTCTTTCCCTTATGGTACCAAGGCATTTGTTGTCATCAACTGCTAAAGACTCCTGCTCAGGCCTCTGAAAACAGGTGTGTTAATGTCTCTATTATACTATCAGAACAATTTCTGGGAGATTTAGAGTCTATTCCTTATTTCATCTGAATTTGCAGGGGATTTGGAGTAGAATCTTCCTATTGTGGCATGGCTTTGTTCTATTTTCATGTGACACATCAACATTATTCCTTGATTCAAATTCTTGGGTTGTGATGCCATGCCAGGAAATTGACTAAACATTCAACACTTCAGTTTTAGAGCCTCAAAGTTAATCTCTTAATTTTATTTTTTAAAGTTGACACATAATAATTGGGCATAGTTGTGGAGTAGAGAGTTTCCAAACACACAATGCATAGTGATCAAATAAAGATAATTAGCGTATCCATCACCTCAAACATTTATCTTTCGTTTGTGTTGAAAACATTTAAAAGTCTCTCCTCTAGCTATTTGAAAATATATAATAAATTGTTGTTGACTATAATCACACTACAATGCTATAGAACAATATAACTTATTTCTCCTATCTAGTTGTAATTTTTCCTCCTTTAACAAATCCCTTCCCATTTCTCCACTTCCTTACCCTTTCCAGCTTCTAGTAACCACTATTCTATTATTATATTCTATGAGATCATTTTTTTTAGTTTCCACATATGAGTGGAAATATGCAATATTTATTTTTCTTTTCCAGGGTTATTTCACTTAATGTCCTCCAGGCTCATCCATGTTGTCTCAAATAATTTTATTCTTTTTATAGTTGAATAGTATTCCATTGTGCATACATACCACATTTTCTTTATCCAGTCATCTACTGATGAACACATAGGTTGATTGAATCTCTTGTCTTTTGAGAAGGCTGCAATCAACGTGGGGTGTCAATACTTTTTGATATACTGATTTCCTTTCTTTGAGTATGTACTCTATAGTGAAATTGCTGAGTCATATGGTAATTAATTTTTAGTTTTTTGAGGAACCTCAATGCTGTTCTCCATGATGGTGGCACTAGTTTACATTCCCTATAACAATGTATAAGAGTTCCCTTTCCTTTATCTTCACTGGCAGGTTATTTTTGATTTTTTGATTATGGCCACTTTATCTGGGGTGAGGGAATATCTGATTGCGGTTTTGATTTACATTTCCTTCATTTTTCATGATGTTGAGGATTTTTTTCATACTCATAGGCTAATTGCATATTTTTTTGAGAAATGTATATTCAGATCAGTTACACATTTTTAAATTTGATATTTGTTAATTTTTTTTTTCTGTTAGGTTATTTGTGTTCCTTGTATGTTTTGGATATTACTCTCTTGTCAGATGAATAGTTTGAAAATGTTTTCTTCCATTCCTTAGGTTGTCCTTTCACTCCATTGATTGTTTCCTTTGCTGTGCAGAGATTTTTAGATTGATACAATTCCATTTTGTCAATTTTTGCTTTTGTTGCCTGTGCTTTTGAGGTCTCATTCATAAATTCTTTTCCCAGAACAATGTTCTGAAGCATTTCCCTTATATTTTCTTCTAGTAGTTTTACAGTTTCAGGTTTTACATTTAAGTTGCAAGGATTTTGAGTTGAATTTGTAATATGATGAGAGATAGGGGTCTAGTTTCATTCTTCTGCATATCCTTATTTAGTTTTTCCAGCATCACTTATTGAAGAGTCTATTCTTTCCTCAATGGACATTCTTTGTGCTTTTGTTGAAAATGAGCTGATTTTAAATAAATGGATTTATTTCTGATAGCTCTATTCTGTTCCATTGGTCTATGTGTCCATTTTCATGCCAGTACCATGTTGTTTTGGTTACTATACCTTTGTAGCATATTTCAAAATCTGTTAGTGTAATGACCTCAGTTTTGTTCCTTTTGCTCAGGATTGCTTTCAGTATTTGGGGTCTTTTGTGGTTTTATACATATTTTAGGATTTTAAAAATATTTTTGTGATGCGTGTCATTGATATTTTGGTAGAGTCTGCATTGAATCTGTAGATTACTTTGGATAGTATGGTCATTTACAAAATATAAATTCTTTTTGTCCATGAACCCAGGATATCTTTTAATTTTTTGCGTTTTCTTCAATTTCTTTCATCAATGTTCCACAGTTTTCCTTGTATATATCTTTCACCTCCTTGGTTAAATTTAATCCTATGTATTTTATTTTATTTTAGTTATTGTAGCTATTGTAAATGGAATTGATTTTCTGATTCTTTTTCAGCTAGTTCATTGTTGGAGAATATATTAATGCTACTAATTTTTATATGTTGATTTTATATTGTGCAAATTTACTGAATTTCTTTATTATTTCTACAAGGTTTTTGGTGGAATCTTCAGGTTTTGTCATATGTAAGATTATATCTTCTGCAGACAGGGATGTTTTCACTTTCTTGTTTCTAACACAGATGTCCTTTCTTACACTTGCCTAGTTGCACTGGCTAGGACTTAAAATACTTTGTTGAATATGAGTGGTGAAAGTAGTCATCTTTTTCTTTCATTTTGGGTGTGCACAGTAGTGTAATCCCTGTATGGCTTCTTTGGCTGCAAACAGGGTTAGTAATTAGGGAGTGAGGTGGTAGTTATTTGTGAAAGCTATAGTGAAGTTGTACGGGGGACTAAGAAGTCAGATGGGCCAGTCTTCACACCCAGTGGTGGCAGCAGTGGGCTGATGTGCCTGTCTTTTTGTTCCCGGGTGGTATACACTGGTACCTGTGTTGGCAGTTACCAGGGGCCAATTCTTGGGTCTCCAGGAGCCTTGCTTAGATGCCAGTAGTGGTAGTGGTGGGCTGAGTGGCTGAGTGGGTTCTCAGGTCCATGGCCAGCCGACACGGTGTGGTCAATGGCAGTAGTTGTGGTGGGACCACCTTCTGGGTCCAAAATGGTACAGGGTAGTGTTGGTAGAGCCTGTAGCCCCAGATAAGCTGCTCTCAGGCTCTTCTGCCACAGAGAATGTGGCAGGAATGCTATAATGCCACACAGAGGAGGAGAGGGTGCCCATTTTTATGTATAAGTTCAGATAAGGGGGCTATGCTGCCAGGAGGGTTGCAGATGGCACTCATCACCACAGACTGGTAGCCCTTCACTTTTGCAGCAGCAGGAGTCAACGTGCAGGAGGGTAGGAACGGTCCTATTATTTATGCAAGAGCTTGAGCCACAGATGCCTATCTGCTGGTGGGAGAGGAATTCACTCTTTGCTTGCAAAGCCAAGCACAGAGTTTGTTTCACTACTAGGGGCAAAGCCACTTCTCATAGCCACAGACAGAGAGCTCTCATGCTCTGGAAAGCATAAACTTTGGTTTCCTTTATCCTAAGGACTGCCTTTTGGTTTGCTGCACCACCCTGTGTGCTAAAGTACTGGGGATCTTGCGACACCTCTGGCTCCAGTCAGTGCTGTGTTGCTGCAGTTTGCTTAGCAGATGCTGGGGAATATCAGGGGGTGCTTCTGGGATGTGGAAATATGGGAGCTAATGTTTCCAGGGTCAAGTGCAATCCTGTGACAGCTGTGTTTCCAAAATGGTGCCCTCCTGCAGCCATTCAGTCTTATCAGGGAATTGAGTGACCCAACATGAGTTCCCTGTCTATTGCCACACCCTGTGGAGTCTTCACATCAGCACCCACCCTAGTGTCAGGGTTCATGTGGGTAGAGAAGTTCTTCCACAATTTGGAATATGGCAGTCTGGGTCAGAAATGTGGACGATTGAAGCTATTCCACTTAGATTTTCTCCACAGCTCTGAGTCCCTCTAGGCTCCTGGCTGATCTCATCTGGGCTGGCCATTTGCTTCCTTCACCTTCTGTGCCTCAGATGTTTCCTGTAAGTTCTCTGCCAGATTCTAGTGTTCTCTCTGAGATATTTTATTGGAGTATAATTGTTTATTTATCATTTTGGTTCTTTTTTCTGGAGTGAGTATCTGATGTCTCCAGTCAGCCATCTTGGTCCCTCTCTCCAATATGCTTTTTAAAATGTAAAATCGTGGTTCTCTAAGAAACATAAACACAAGTCAAATTTTTATTTAACTTGATTAATGAGGGAACTAGTAAGATGTTATTATTGATTGAGAGGAGCATTTAAATAGCCACACTTTTTGTGTAGTAATGAAATGCTAAAATGAACTTTATAAATAGAAACATAAAATTTGTCTAGTCACAGGTAATAATCAATTCCATTTACTGAATACAAAAATGTGTATTTTTAAGGACAGAAAGCTTTTCCATTATTATAAGCTTTCTACAACTTACAGTATTGTAATATAGGTCAAGGATAATGAAAAGCAGAGATAACTCTGATGGAGCGAGCTAGATGGGGGAATCAATCATAAATCCCAAAGGCACAATTTCAAATGTCAAAATCCCAAAAGTGAAAATCTTGAAAGATCAAAATCCCAACAATATAATTCTAGAAAAATAAATAAAACATAATGTATTAGTCAGGGTTCTCTAGAGGGACAGAAATAATAGGGTATATGTATATATTAAAGGGAGTTTATTAAGGAGAATTGACTCACAAGATCACATCCAGCACAGGAGAAAGATGAAGGCCAGAAGACTCAGCAAATCTAGCCCTTTCACGTTCTTCTGCCTGCTTTATCTTAGGTGCACTGGCGGCTGATTAGATGGTGCCCACCCAGATTGAGGGTGGGTCTGGTCTCTCCCAGTCCACTGACTTAAATGTTAATCTCCTTTAGTCCAGATGTCCATCCTTTGTCAATTTGCCACCCATATGCATCTCTTTAAACCATACTTAATTTCCATATAAAGATAATAACAAGGCAATAGCTCCATCCAACATGATGCCAGTATCCTGTCATTGTAATTTTGGGGATTTTGAACATTAATGATTTTGAACATTATGTCACTTTCTTTCTTTCTCATTCTGTTGCCCAGGCTGGAAAGCAGTTATGCGATCTCAGCTCACTGCAACCTCTGACTCCCAGATTCAAGTGATTCTCATGCCTCAGCCTCCCAAGTAGCTGGGATTACAGACACCTGCCACCACATTTGGCTAATTTTTGTATTTTTAGTAGAGACACGGTTTTGCCATGTTGGCCAGACTGGTCACAAACTGCTGACTTCAAGTGATCCCCTCACCTTGGCCTCCCAAAGGGCTGAAACTACAAGCATGAGCCACCATACCCGGCCTTCCATCTCTCTTTTCATAGACTAGGACATCCATCTTCTCCTGCTTTTGAACTTTGGTTCTTGAGACTTCAGGCTAGGACTGGTAGTTACACCACTGGCTCCCCGGGCTCTCAGGCCTTTAGACACAGACTGAATTACAGCACTGTTTTTAATAGTTCTTCAGCTTGTAGATGGCAAATGATGGAGCTTCTGAGCCTTCATAATGATGGAACTTCTCAGCCTTCATAATCATCTGAGCCAATCCCAGGATAATGTAAATTAATGTTTATATCAGTATATATAGCCTACTAATTCTGTTTCTCTGGAGAACCCTTGGTTCTGTTTCCCTGAAGAAACTTTGGTTTGTTTCTCTGGAGAATCATTGTAAAAACTTTAGCTGATTTTTAACTGAAATCAGGAGCCATTGTAGAATTTAGAGTAGAAGCATGACATGAATACATACACTTCAAAAGCAGAAATTAATAAATTAGAAAAATATTGGGAACATCTTCATACATATGAAAATCATCAACATGAATGTCAGGAGTGAGAGTTGCATTGAGCCAGATGTTTTAGTGATTTGGGGAATGAGCATACTTCAGTTACAGCAAGAAGCTGAAAAGAAAGTTACATTTTCTCAAGGTACTTGCTATACAGTACCTGGGATGTACACAGTAGGAGTAATGTCACAGGGCACAGGTACAGGAGCCAGATGGGCTTGAGATTGAATTTGATTACCAAATATGTGAAGATGCTTAAACTTTGTAAGCCTTGTTTCTTCTCTTCTGCAAAATGAGAGTAATATATTTACCTGATTTTTGTAAGAATGAGTGGGAATAGCAAGAATCAAGAATCTAGCATGGAATGTGACATATTATCAGTGTTAAATAATGGTAACCTGTAGCCGTGCTAAGGCAAGTAATTAACTGTATTACATTATTACTATTATCAAAAACATTACTGAGCACATTCTATACAGAGGCTGCAGAGATAAGTTGACTTATTCTTTAATTGTTTCCTTTTAAAATCAACATGTTTTCATGTCATTCCTTTGCTCAAAATTCTATAATACGTCTTGATTTCACTTAAAAGTTGAAGTTTTACAAAGCTGGTGTAAGTGATTTTTATGTGCAAATATATTAGGTTGGTGCTTGCTATCTTCAAATCAAGGCAAAACTGAGACTTCCACTTTGAGTCAAAATGAAGTAATATAGACCACATTTACCTGCTCCTTAAAACAGGAAACACAGAACAAACAAATTGGCAATGATTTTCAAGGTACTGAACATCAAATAGCAAAACCCCAATATTCTTTGAAAGAGGAGAACAACATGGTGTTTTGGGGGTTTTGGGAGGAGTCTTCCAATCAACCTAGTTTACTGCCTGGAGAGTGTTTCCAGACTCAGGGAGGAGAATACTGGTTGCAGCCTGGCAGACTCTGCCAGGAGGAAACAGAGCTGATAGTTCCGGAAGAATAAGGCCACTGGCATTCACAAGATAGTACAAGGGAGAAGAAAGAGAACCCCAAGATTTGCAGAGAGTTCCCCATGCTATATTCAGTTGAGTACTGATCAGCCAGAATGAAAGACACCTGAAGAAGAGAGCGAACCATTTTCACCAGCTGATTTTACACAGGTTGTTTCAGGGCTATCATACTGCTGTTTTCTACTAAAGGTCTTAGGAGGGTAGTGCCAAAATAAGATCTTAAAGAAGAAAAAAACAAATAGTGGTGTATTTAGAGAAACTGCTAAAACTGGAGATTCATGAAATGAGAATACTAATAAATGGTTTCCACAAGATGATGACTGGGGTCCAGAGAAAGCTGTTAATTCCAAGCAATATGACAAGGCATCAGGACCCCTCCCTACTTGGAGACCAATATTTTGTCGTGCCCAAAACACGTATTTTAGAGGAAGAAGGAATATGCCTGATTTCCTCTGGTGGAACAGGCTTTGATATAAAATGTCTAAAGCAGTGTTTCTCAAACGTGAATCTATTAAGTAACATTCATCTGAGAAATCTTGTTAAAATGCAAATATTTATCCTCAGTAGATTCGGGATGGGACCAAAGATTCTACCTTTCTAAGTTCCCATGTGGAGCCTCTGTTGCTGATATGTAGTTCACACTTCCACTAGCAAAGGTCTAAATTTTTCAAATGCTCTATGTGCTCTAAGTATATTAGGGGTCTTACAAATCAGTTAGTGAGGTTCACGTTTTCGTGGTATCTACGTATATACACTGTATCTATTATACTAATTAGTATGTATTCTCAAGGAAGGAAGTTCCCTAATGGAAACACTGTATGAAGGGTATCAGAGTAGTAAACCTTTTCCATAAAAATAAGTTATGTAGGTAGCTTTTTAAATTATCGTGATGCAACATATATATATAAACACATATATAATATATATTATATATATATATAGGCTTAATATTGGATATCCCTTGCCTTAGGTATGTAAATCAGTTTCATCTTGATTTACTGACAGAACTTCATAAGAAAAGAATCATAGTAAGATAATCAGCTGCTTACACTCTACTCAAAAATAGAAATGGTGTAATAGAAAAGTGAAAATTGTGAAAGTTAACCTTTTGACAATATAATGTCATTTATGTGCTTCTACATTGTATGCTAACTCAATTCTAAATAAAGCAATGGAAACTATAGATAAACATCAACCTCAACAATTTCTTCTATTGCACACCTTGACAATTGCCTACACAAAACTTTTCTGAAGGTGCTAAGACAATTTGAATCAATGTAGAAAAAAAGTATTTTTTAAAAAATCATCACGGATCAAAGTGTCCAGTAGGACACTGATCTTAGAAATCTACCAATATCAGTTGGTGTCCAAGCAATATGCTATGATACTGCCATTATCTTAGAAAACTGAAGGAAGCCAAGGAAGTGATGAAGTGTAGAATACTGTCATTTCTTCAAGGCACTCTTCAATAATAGAATGGGAGTTTTACAATCACTAAAACACAGAAAGGATGGAAACAGCTTATTGTTAAGGACGGCACTAAACCAGTAACAGGTGCTTTAAATCTTTCTGAGTCATTGGTACTCCTAGGATCCAGAAGGGTAAGGTATTGGAATTCTGTGACTTAAAAAAAAAAAAAAAAAAAAAAAAAAAACTATGCTATTTACAAGACTGGCCTGATTGAAGTAAAATTTATGTAGTTTATTTCATGATGGGATTTGTGGCATAGTGACGTACCTGTTGTCTGCATGTATTTGTATTCTGATTTGAGTTAAGCTCCTATTCCAGCAACTGTAGTAGGTACTAAAAGTGGTGACTTTTTCTCCCTATTCTGTCACTGCCTCCTACTTTGCACATCTCTGCCAGCTGTGCAATTTGCTGGGGATTTGGCATGGCCACTGGAGGTCATTATTCAGTACCACATCCTAGAAAGACCATTTTCCATTTATTTCCTATGGAATGAAATTAAAAGACCAGTGTTTTTTAAAATTTACTCAAGCAAATATTTGGTTTGCTTTAATTTCCAATGGGAAAAGGTCCCATTGACTTTGGAGGGCATTTTGTCTTTTTTAGTAGGTGCAGCTCATCTCACTGATAAGTAGAAAGAAAATGTGTCACATGGGAACCAAATTTCCCCATTTGATAGGGTTTGGCTATTCTGACTTTTTTTTTTTTTTTTTTGAGACGGAGTCTCGCTCTTTGCCCAGGTTGGAGTGCAGTGGCACGATCTCAGCTCACTGCAAGCTCTGCCTCCCAGGTTCACGCCATTCTCCTGCCTCAGCCTCCAGAGTAACTGGGACTACAGGCGCCCGCCACCATGCCCAGCTAATTTTTTGTGTTTTCAGTAGAGATGGGGTTTCACCGTGTTAGCCAGGATGGTCTCGATCTCCTGACCTGTTGATCCACTCGCCTCGGCCTCCCAAAGTGCTGTAATTACAGGAGAGCCACTATTCTGACTTTTTAAAGAAGCAAAAGAAAGAATTGTCTGTTGAGTTATTCAACTAAACTACTGCCTAATTTTCAGGTCATATGGGCAATATAACTTGAAGCACCATAAGAAGTAAAGTATATATATTGTGCATTCAGTGTCAGTAACAATCTATGGCAGACAATTATAAAAATATAATTTTAAGAAATTGATTTTGTTTATTACACTATGGGGGCAGTAAAAGCTTTTTAGCTTGAATTTTCCTTCCCCTCCCTTCCCCTCCCTTCCCCTCCCCTCCCCTCCCCTCCCCTTCCCTTCCCTTCCCTTCGCTTCCCTTCCCTTCCCTTCCCTTCCCTTCATCTACCTTTAGAGTTAACAGCACCACCCATAGCAACCAAGATGCCAGGATATTCCCTAGGTGAAGTTGATATTTGGATTTAATTGTATTATTTTAACGGTAGTATGTGGCCTTTCAGTAGTCAGCCTCTAAAATATGCCACTTATTAAGAAATTCCAGCCGGGCACGGTGACCCACGCCTATAATGCCAGCACTTTGGGAGGCCGAGGCGGGCAGATCACTTGAGGTCAGGAGTTCGAGACCAGCCTGGCCAATAGGGTGAAGCCCCATCTCTACTAAAAATACAAAGATTAGCTTGGCGTAGTGACAGGCATCTGTAATCCCAGCAACTCGGGAGGCTGAGGCAGGAGAAGCAGTTGAACCTGGGAGGCAGAGGTTGCAGTGAGCTGAGATCATGCCATTGCACTCCAGCCTGGGCAACAAGAGCGAAACTCCGTCTTAAAAAAAAGAAAGAAAGAAAGAAAGAAAGAAATTTCAAGCCCATCTTGTAATCTGGATGACTGGTAAATGTCTGTCTACATATTCTGTTGCCTCTTTTTTTTGTAATGTTACATTTTCTTCAATTCAATTGAGAAAATACTTATTGAGTGCCAAGAATTTTCACAGCATTTTGCAACGAATGATTGGTGATGCCAAAATAATGAAAGATGTTCTCTGCTAATTTATGGAGCAGATAATTATTTCCCCAAAACCCCAAAATTTATATGACAGATTCTGAAATGCACAGTAATTAATTGATTTATTTCTACATTTGCTAAATTTCTGCTGTATGAAAGACATTTTGAAAAGCAATGATTGTATTAGACGAAAAGACACAGGCCTTATCCTTAAAGGGCATATAATCAAAATTTAGACACACAAAGAAGCATGCAATTAGAGACTATAACAATTGCTATAAAGAACATGGGCACATATACAGTGTACCTCTAAGCCATATATATATATATGTATATCAAGATGATATGTATTGGGTCTACACATCTGTGGTACCATTTCCATAACAGACAAAAATATCAGATTATAACACTGCTAAGCCTGGACAGAACTCTTTCACCAGCAGTACTCCAAGCAATCACTACAGTTTGAGTGACATTGACAGAACAAAGCTATTATCTATTTTTACCTGTATCTATCTATATATCAATCTATCTAGATATGTATAATTCAATCATACAGTGAATAGATATTAAAGCATACCTATCTATTCTATTGCACACCTTGACAATTGTCTACACAAAACTTCTCTGAGGATACTAAGACAATTTGAATCAATGTGGAAAAAAGTAGTTTCTTTTAAATCATCTCAGATCACAAGTGTCCAGTAGGACACTGATCTTAGAAATCTACCAATATCAATTGGTATAATAAATATACATATTAATTAAACATGTATAGTACATATTTAAATATTAAATATGTATAATATATATCTAGATTAATTCATATGTATATTTAATGATAATTTAACTCTGGTTTTGTTAGCAATGGAACATCTTTACTATTTTTTATTCGTATTTTAAAGAAGTGTTTTATTTGTTCCTCTGCACAATCGTAGGGCTATATTTTTGCTCCTAGTCCCTGCCAAATCAATTACCAATTCTTTTTTTTTTTTTTTTTTTTGAGGCGGAGTCTCACTCTGTCGCCCAGACTGGAGTGCAGTGGCCAGATCTCAGCTCACTGCAAGCTCTGCCTCCCGAGTTTACGCCATTCTCCTGCCTCAGCCTCCCCAGTAGCTGGGACTACAGGCGCCCGCCACCTCGCCCGGCTAGTTTTTGTATTTTTAGTAGAGACGGGGTTTCACCGTGTTAGCCAGGATGGTCTTGATCTCCTGACCTCGTGATCCGCCCGTCTCGGCCTCCCAAAGTGCTGGGATTACAGGCTTGAGCCACCGCGCCCGGCCCAATTACCAATTCTTATGAATGCTTTTCTTTGTAATGCATTAGTTGCCATTCTGTCTGGGAAGTTCATGATTCCTCATCAATCTAGATCCTCTTATTTTCCCTACTTTATTTCTTTTTTTTTTTTTTTTTTTTTTTTGAGATGGAGTCTCCCTCTGTCACCCAGGCTGGAGTGCAGTGGCCGGATCTCAGCTCACTACAAGCTCCGCCTCCCGGGTTTATGCCATTCTCCTGCCTCAGCCTCCCGAGTAGCTGGGACTACGGGCGCCCACCACCTCGCCCAACTAGTTTTTTTGCATTTTTTAGTAGAGACGGGGTTTCACCATGTTAGCCAGGATGGTCTCGATCTCCTGACCTCGTGATCCGCCCGTCTCGGCCTCCCAAGTGCTGGGATTACAGGCTTGAGCCACCGCGCCCGGCCCAATTACCAATTCTTATGAATGCTTTTCTTTGTAATGCATTAGTTGCCATTCTGTCTGGGAAGTTCATGATTCCTCATCAATCTAGATCCTCTTATTTTCCCTACTTTATTTCTTTTTTTTTTTTTTTTTTTTTTGAGATGGAGTCTCCCTCTGTCACCCAGGCTGGAGTGCAGTGGCCGGATCTCAGCTCACTACAAGCTCCGCCTCCCGGGTTTATGCCATTCTCCTGCCTCAGCCTCCCGAGTAGCTGGGACTACGGGCGCCCACCACCTCGCCCAACTAGTTTTTTTGCATTTTTTAGTAGAGACGGGGTTTCACCATGTTAGCCAGGATGGTCTCGATCTCCTGACCTCGTGATCCGCCCGTCTCGGCCTCCCAAAGTGCTGGGATTACAGGCTTGAGCCACCGTGCCCGGCCCCTACTTTATTTCTATGGTGACCTTCAAATTTTACTCTTTGATTTAATTCCTTTAGTTCTATAATAAATGTGTATTCTACCTCATACATTACTTTCAAATTAAGAAACAAAAGTATCTTTCTATTCTCCATAAATTTTAATCTTAACTCGTTAATCTAGTTATTAAGGCCCACTCCAATCGCTATAATTTTAACTAACAGCACAACCAGCATGAATTGACTATAAAGTTTTCAAAGCACCTTCTTATTACAATCATGACGTCAATCTAGGTAACATGCATTACTTTTCTATGAAAGATAATGTCTTTCCCTAGGTAACTTTCCCTAGGTAATGATGACATCTCAAGATAAATTTACATCTTCTGTTTTCAAATGTAGATTTTATAAAACTAATGTAACATTTAATCAAAATATTAAGCGTGCTTTTATGGGAAATCTACTAAAATATTCCATTAAGTCAGGGGAAGATTATATTTCTATTCAGCGTAAATTTTCTGCAAAGGTTTTCATGTGTGTATGTGAACTGATTATTAAATAGCCTATAACTAAATGTCAGCTAAATGTAAACCACTGTGGCATAGCCCTTGCTAACCTCTTCAACTGCATCTCTCATCATTATTCTCCTCTTACTCAAGATATCAGCCATACTGAACTACTTTTTGGTTCTAAAAAAGCTTAGGTCCCTCATAAGTGTTTCTCATTTTTTCAACCACCCTCCACATATTTAGGTTTCAAAACTCCATTTGGGCCTCACTTTCATGGCAAATGTTGTCCCCAGTCTGAACTAAGAGGCCCTTTTGTTTCTGTTTACTTTGCCTGCTACACATATCTTTAACACACCTATTATTTTGCTATAGTTTAGTTGCCTTTTAACATCTTAGTTTAGTTTTGTTTTTTTTACAAACAGGGTCTCACTATGTTGCACAGGCTGGGGTGCAGTGGCTATTCACTGGCTGGATCAAGGTGCACTACTGTCTCAAACTCCTGGCTTCAAGCAATCTTCCCCCCTTCTTAGCTTGCTAAGTAGCTGTGACTATAGGCGTGTGCCACTGCACCTGGCTTTTTCTCAGTAGATTTTAACTTGAAAGCAGGAACTATGTAGCAATGACACAGTAGTTACTCAATAAAATATTGTGCAGTGAGTAGATGAACTGCCTCTGTATTGAACCTCTCGAACTTCATATTTTCAAATTGTGCTCTGCATTCAATCCTTTCGTGTTACTCATGCTTCCTTTGCTGACATTTAAAATGTCTCCTTTTCCCAGTTTAATGTATTAATTTCCCTTCTTCCTTTATCGCCAGTTCCTAACGTGTGTGACCTACACCTGTGCCACAGCTTCTACTCATTTCCGTTTTAATCCTCTGAAAATCTGGCTTTGAAAACCACCCGGCTGGTGAAATTATTCTCTTAATATCACCACCTGCCTACCCAAATTCAATAACCTTTTCTCAATTCATGTTTTATTAAATCTCTCAAATTCTTTAGAGTCTTTGATTGATAAGCCTGTTTATGATTCTTGTTCTTCAGCTCTTCCCTGCTGGTTTCTCTTTCTCTGCAGCTGGCACATTTCCTCATGATTCATAACTGTGGTTGATACTTGAACACTGGTCCTATGTCTCCTGCTCTTCTCCTTAAGTATTCACATGATATGGCCCATTTCTCTTCATGGTTTCAAGTACCAGTTCGCACATGACTCCCCGGCTTCTCACCTTTGCTTCAGTCCCATATGTGCAACTGCTAAACAGCAATACGAGTTTGTCACCCTGACATTATTTGAAACTTAATGTTTCCTAAGGAAATACTACATTCTCTGAAAGCAGTTACCCTTCTGAATATGCCCACTACTGCCAATATAACATCTTTAGTTTTAGTTTCTTATACTTGAAAACTTGGAAATGCATAAATTTCTGTTTTTTTTCTTTTGCCAATTAGATTCAATTATTCCTAGGGTTTTCTTATATTGATAATAAAATTGTTAATGTTTACTTCTTTAGCCCTTTAATAATTATTCAGTCACTTATCATTTTCTATTTATTATATTTAAATCATATATGATTTGAATAAAAATCTTGGCTCCTTGTCTAGCTGTATAGTCAAGGGGAGTTTTTTTAACTACTCTAAGCCTTGATTATCTCAACATGTCGAAATTGACTGTAATAGTATCTAGTCATATAAATAATAGTTTATAGAAATATTTTGATAATTAATACATATAAAATACTTAGCACAATTCCTAACAAGTAAAATCACTCAGCGAGCAGTAGACATGACTGTAATTCATTTTTTAAATGATACATTTTTTCACATTTTCATATCTTAAAAATCAGACTATGTTTTATAGTCAATAGTATGTCACAGACTATGTGACAGAGTTCATTTCCTCCTGATTGTAAAATAATTGATATATAATGGTGCATCTTTCAATTGATGTTTCTATAATTCATTGAAATAAGATAATATTATTATTAGTGTTATTATTGCACCAACAATGAGTACAATATTAAGTGGGTTTTATTACTTTCAACTTAAAAAAATAATATATTGCTGTATGCCTACATTTCCTAAATATCACTTTTATCCTTTTACTAGCTGGATAAAGTTTTATGTGGTCCTTTCTCCATGTCTTCAGTTTTTAATATTCTCTAGCACTTACATTTCCATTAAGTATTAGTAGGTTCATTGCTACCTACTATTGCTCCTAGTCTTCATTAACTTGTCCAAATTGGTCTCCTTACTCACAGCCCTCTGAAAATTCTTACGCCCATTTCCTCTTTCATTCATTTGATCCTGTGACTCCTCTCTATATGAGTCTTCTTTCCCTACCTATGTAAATATTACTCATCCTCATGGATCAGATTTAGTTTTAATAATTATTCTATTGAAATATTATTGTTAGTCTGAGAAAAGTTTCCAAAAAAGTTAAACTACTCCACATGTATGTTTTAACATTATGCATACACACAGCAGGGTTAAACAATTTCAAAATGTTTTTCTTGTCCCATTGATAGTGTGTGTATTTAATCTTTTTTTCACCTAGTGTTATAGCATTGTAAAGTCATGGGAAGGTTCCTGTCATGAATTTATCTGAAATAATTTTTCTTCCTCCTTGAATCAGAAGAAGGCAGTATCATTGCTTTCTTGCTGCAGTGATTATTCAGACATTTTGCCATTTTCCCAGACACTGTTGTGGTAGGTATCCCTTATCTTTAACATTTCTCTCTGAGGGTCATATAAGGAAGGACTCAAGCCAAGTATTCAGGAGACTATCAACCTCTGGTGCACAGCTAACATATCCAGATAGGACGAAAGGCTTGGCAGCGGGCAGAAAGCTGGCAGAAAGAACGGAGAGGACACCTGCTCCCTGAGTGATGTTTGTTCCCTAATGAGAACAGAAGAATGGCTATGCGTCTTAATTTTTACATTCTGAGTGTCCATGATAAGATGATAGTCAAGTTTCGGAAAGACAAAACTTGAATATTTTATCTTCAAATATATGTGCAATATATTTGTGAATGAAATAAATAATGCAAATATCAGGAATTAACTTAAAATTAAGCTATTTTTAGGATTTATTTTAAGAAAAAATATAGTTTTGTCTGATTGGTATAGACTATTAATTGATTTGGTTTAAAATACTACTGTCCCTCTGAAGATAGGATACAGAATAGATGAAACACTGTGAAAAGTTATTTTGAACAACCAGCCTGTAATTACACATGATAATTATTTATACACCTGATATTCAGTAATGCAAAATAATGAGAAATCAGAATGCCATTGCTTTAGATTGGTATCAACTGTATCATGTACCCTTAAAAAAGTCAGACTCGCTAAAAGCATATTTTTAAGTAAATATATGCACATTTCTTTATTCACTAAGCTTGCCTAGTCTTATTAATTCAAAATTATGTAAATTATTGTTAAATAATTTAATACCTTCATATTCGATTTATTTTCTTTATATTGCATCCACCCTGTCTTTGATGAGATATAGCTTACCTTGCTAAAACTGACAGAATTCGATCATTTAAATTAACTTCTCTTATTTTTATTTTCCCTCAATCAGAGAAATTCTTGAAAATGGCTTTAGGAATATATTGAAATTGTTCTTTAAAAATTCAGTTAGGTCTATCTGTTGTATACATGTATACAGGTTGCCAAAAGGAATCTGCTATAATGTAACTGAAAGTTGGCATGATTTGTCTGTTCTTCTTTTAACTCAATATTTCTGATTTTGTGCCTGCAATATAATTTTATAGATTAAAACATCAAAATTCTCATTTTAATTACTTAAAACAGATAAAAGTAACACACTCATTTTATTTTTAGAGAAAATGTATTTCCTTAAAAATAATTAGAATGCTGTATTTATTCTGAGTCTGATTCTAAAAATGAATCATAGCTATTAGCATGAACATTGAAGACAATTAAGAATAAACTATTTTGGAAAAGCCTCTGTAAAAGGATATGCTTTCTGCTATGCTCTATATACTCTGTTTCTTTGTTTTAATGATCCGTTTCAGTTCACATGTACATACTCCCTGAAGCTATAATTTATGATGAAGGGTGACTATAAGACCAATAAGCAGTTTGATTACGATGAGAGGAGAGTAAGAGGGAAGAGTACACGCATGGGCACTGAGCTCAGGGTTCCTAATGAGAAGGAGAGAGAAGGGATCAGACTCATCAACAAAAATGAGCACAATAAAAAGATTTGGTACAGTCCAAGATTCAGTTTCCTTTACTTCATGATTTTGCTGTGGGAAAACAGATATCCGGGCACAATAAAGCATGGGAAGTCGTATTTACTACTCTAATTGATTGAATTGTATTCCTTTCAAATGATATGCTGAAGTCCTAAACCCCAGAACCTGAGAATGTGTCCTTATTTGGAAAGTGTCATTGCAGATTTAACCAAGTTAAGATGAGGTCACTAAGGTGGGTTTTAATCCAATATGACTAATGTCCTTATACGAAGAGAAAATTTGAACCCAGAGACAGAAATACACAGGGAAAAGATAATATGAAGACACAGAGAAAAAATAGCCATGTGATTGGAGTGATACATCTATCTACAAGCTGATAAACTCTCAAGATCGCTGATAAACCACAAGCTAGAGGTAAGGAAGTATTCTTTTCAGTCACAGAGCAATTGTGGCCCTGCTGATACCTCAATTTTAGGCATTAGTCTTTAGAACTGTAAGGCATTAAATTTTTATTTTATTTTATTTTACTTTACTATTTTATTTTATTTTATTTTATTTTATTTTATTTTATTTTATTTTATTTTAAGACGAAGTCTCACTCTGTCGCCCGGGCTGGAGTGCAGTGGCGCGATCTCGGCTCACTGCAAGCCCCGCCTCCCGGGTTCACGCCATTCCCCTGCCTCAGCCTCCTGAGTAGCTGGGACTACAGGCACCTGCCACCACGCCAGGCTAATTTTTTTTTTTTTTTTGCATTTTTAGTAGAGACGGGGTTTCACAGTGTTAGCCAAGATGGCCTCGATCTCCTGACCTCGTGATCCGCCCGCCTCGGCTTCCCAAAGTGCTGGGATTACAGGCGTGAGCCAGCGCGCCCAGCCAAATTTTTGTTTTTAAAAACCACTCTGTTTTGGCACAGATCTAGCAAACTAATATTTTTTAGTTTCTAAATCATCACCTTCATGATGACTTGCATATTTTTCAGTTTTCACTGTGCTTTTTCCTCTTTGCCTCAGGACTTAACAGGTAACCATGCGTTCACTAGTTTTCAAAAAGCCCATTTCATTTGTATCACCATCAATTCAAAGGATAGGAATTTATATTACATAAATGTAAAGAAAAACATGTTAGGGTAAAAACAAAATTATTTCTAATGAAAATAAATTATTTTTATACAAATGTTTAGTTAAGATAGCTATGTATTAAAAACTAAAATACACTCAGCTTCCTCACTATCCTGGGTCTCTTCACAGGAAACTCTCTTTGCCTTGACCTACGGGAAGCATGGTGAGTGCCTGCAGGACTAAAGCACTTGAGACCAGATAGAGACAAAGAATGGGGATGTGGCTAGCAGTAGCCAGAATGTGAGTATGGCTGCTCTCCATTCTCACCAGAGGAGACACAAAATCAGAGAGGCTGTTGAGCAATGCTATGTTTCAGGAAGAATGTTCCATGGGTCGTATGGGCATGATTCCCTAGCTGGTGTTTCCACATAGCTCAGGTACATTTCTTGGGTCTCCTCCAGGCCTATCCAAGTTAAATGCTATGCCAACCTCAGAGCCCGCAGTAGACTTGCAGCAAACCTGGGTTTAGGGCTCCATCTAGTGCTGAAGAAAAGGCAGTAATCTCAAGCTAAGAAACTCTAGTCAATCAGCACAGGATGTCTAGACAGAATATAATAAAAAGACAGACACAAGCAAAGCCTATAGCAAAGACTGGCACAAATACTTTTTAAATTTTTAAATCCATAGACATTGATATATATATCCGTAAGCATCAAGAGTAATCAGGAAGCTATGACATCATCAAATGGACAAAACAGGATACCAATGACTGACCATAAAGAGGTGGAAATATGTGAACACTCAGACTAGGAATTCAAAATAGCGATTTAAAGGAAATTCAGTAAACTCCAAGAAAACACAGAAATAATTCAGAACTTTAAAAATTTAAGAAAGTAATTGAAATTAGTAAAAAATCAAATAGATATCAAATAGCTGAAAGGCACAATTAACAAACTGAAAAATGGAACAGAGAGCATCAGCAGCAGAATTGATCAAGCAGAAGAAAGAATCCATGAGTGCAAAGACAGCCTATATGAAAACACAGAAAAGGAAAAATAAAAAATAATAAAAATGAATTAAATCTTAAGCTATCTATGGGAAAACATCTAAAGAGAAAATGTACTAGTCATTGGTGTTCAAGAGTAAGTGAGGATGACAAAGGGGTAGAAAGTTTATTCAAAGAAATAACAAGTAGGAAACTTTCCAAATGTGGAGATAGGTCAAAGACCACCAATCAGATTCAACCCAAATAACCCTACTGCAAAGCATAAAACAATCAAACTCCCAAAAGTCACATACGATGAGTAGATCCTAATACTAGCAAAAGGAAATAATCAAATAACATAAAAGGAAGTTTGAATATGCTTGGAAGCAGACCTCTCAGCAGATACCTTAGAGAACAGGACGAAGTAAGATGATATTTTCAAAGTGCTGAACAAACAAACAAACAAAACAAACAAACAAAACCTAATCAAGAATACTGTATCCAGCAAAGCTAGTCCTCAAATATGAAGCAGAAGTAAAGACTTTCCCAGACAAACAAAGCTAGTGGAATTCATCACCACCCAACCTGTCTTACAAGAAATTCTAAAGGGAGTTCTTCAACCTGAAACAAATGGATGCTAACCTATAACACAAAAGCAGCTGAAAGTATTAAGATCACTGGTAAAAGTCAGTACACAGATAAATTCAGAATTTTTAAATATTATAATCATGACATGTAAACTATATATATAGTTTATATATGTGTATATCTATAGTATATATATTTTACTCATACACTATACATACACATATGAAGATAAGACAAAACTTAGAAATAATCACTATAATAATTTATTAAAAATAGATAACATAAAAATATATACATTCTGACATCCAAAATTCAAAATGAGGGAGAATGGAGTAAAAATGAATGCAGATTTTTTGCACTTTGGGAGGCTAAGGTGGGTGAATCACCTGAAGTCAGGAGTTTCAGACCAGCCTGGCCAACATGTTGAAACCCTGTCTTCACTAAAAATACAAAAATTAGCTGGGTGTGGTGGCGGCGCCTGTAATCCCAGCTACTTGGGAGGCTGAGGCAGGAGAATCACTTGAACCTGGGAGGTGGAGGTTGCAGTGAGCCAAGATCATGCCACTACACTCCAGCCTGGGCAACAGAGCGAGACTCTCGTCTTAAAAAAAAAAAAAATGCAGATTTTTTTCTTTGTTAATTGTTTTTGTTTAAAATAGTCTTTTTATAACATTAAGATATTTTTTGTAAGTCTCATGGCAACCATAAAGTAAAAACTTATAATAGATGGATTTAAAATAAAAAGCAAAAAATCAAAACGTACTACTAGAGAAAATAACTCTACCACCTTGAATGAAAATGGACTGAATTTTCCAGTTAAAAGGCATACAGTGGCTGAATGAATAAAAAAAGGCTCACCTATATGTTGCCTACAAGAGGGTCACTTTATCTTAAGAACTTGCATAGACTGAAAGTGAATGGATAGAAAAAGATACTCCATGCAAATGGAAGCTGAAAAAGAACAGCAGTAGTTATACATGTATTAGATATAGTAGACTCAAAGACTGTAGAAAAAAAAAAAAAAGACAAAGAAGGCCACTATATAAAAAAACACAAAACTAAGACAGTCTATCCTGAGATAAGTTTAAAGAGAAAACCTATTCACTAGGCTTAAATGTAGAAATATAACATGGAGAGAAATATGTGATTTTGGACAATTTTTATAAGCTGCAATTCATTATCTATAAAAAATTCCTATAACATAAGTATGTTGTGAGAATTAGATGATGAAAGTGAACACACTTAGCATGAGGTGATATACAGAATAATTACAGAATAAATGTAGTTACTTCTGTCATTAGTATTATATTTTTCACAACTATGGTGCATTAGGATTTTGAACTCAGTACTTCTAGGTTTTTGCTTAAAGAAAAGCTAAAAGAAAATTCATAAGTCTCTTCAATGATTATATTATAGAACAATTATTCAATGATTATATTATAGAACAATGATTATGCTTATGATGAAATGTCTCTCCCATTGAACCGAGTTTCTTTAAGTGAGTTTATGTGCACACCCACACACACATCCATCTTTATCTCCATATGCTTTAAAGTGGTTATTAAATCAATGTTAAATAAACGAAAGGGGAGATAAATGCACAAATGAATAGGGATTTGATAGGAACAGATTTTTTAAAATAGCCATAAAGCAAATATTATTGAGGTGTATTAGTTTTAGAGGACTGTTACAACAAAGTACCACAGATTGAGTGACTTAAGCAACAAAATTTATTTTCTCACAGTTCTGGAGGCTAAAAGTCTAAGATCAAGGTGAAGGTAGGTTTGGTTTCTTCTAAGGCTTCTCTCCTAAACTTGTAGATGGCTGCCTTGTCATTGTCCTCACATGGCCTTTTCTCTGTGTAGTGATCCCTGATGTCTCTCCACCTTCTTACAAGGACACCAGTCATTGTATTAAGACCCACCCATATTATCTCATATAACCTTAATTACTTCTTTAAAAGACCTCTATCCAAATACAGTCACTTTCTGAAGTACACTAGGGATTAGAATTTCAATGTATAAATTTGGGGGGTAGGACTGGGCACAATTCAGTCCATACATGAGGGAATTTGTAGAACAATTTATAGTTGATTATACTAACAACATTTTCTCTCTAATTTAGCCATGCTATTCTTCACTACTGCAGGTTAAAATAATGGACAATATTCTCTGGGCCTGTAAATTTTTAGTGAACAACTTAGGTGAAATTTACATAAAATTAGACATCTAACAAGCATGACTTTGAAGGAATGACATATCCAACAACATTTTCTGGAGAAGAGGGTCAGGAAAACTTTGGAGCATAGGTGTTAAACCTGAAATGTGAGTCTTAGATGGGACTGACATTTTAGAAGAACACTACCAGCTATTAAGGTATAGAAAATGGTACTGGGCATCTAAGAAAGGAGAGATTCCTCAGAAGATATTGAGGACACACCAGGGTTGGCTCTAATGATATAAGCTCCAGAAGAAGGAAGAGTTTGTACACTTAGCCCTTAGATCCATCAATTCAACCTGGCTCTCTCTACCTGCTGATATTATTTTTAGGTATAGGCTGAATATATGCAAAAAAGATATTCCAAAAAACTGTGATCCAAATAGTCTAGGAGTTTATTTCTCCCATAGTTGTTCAGGTAAGGACGACTAGAAAGTTCTGTTTTAATGTGTTCTTCCAGCTACTGAGGTTCTTCTTAATTATCTTTTTGACCCACCATCCCATAGTATTTACAAGTATTTAACAACCAGCTTTCCAAGTGTACTTCCAACATGATGTTGTTTTATTTTTCCTTTACATTAAGACAAAAAGTAAAACAATGAAAATGCATGTTAGACTTTCACTCATTGGTTAATATCATAAGTGATTCCTTTGCTAAATGAGACAGTATTAGAATGCTGGAAGGCTACTTATTCAATTTTTTTGTGCAATTTACCATAGAATGTCTATAGACATAACACACTATAATATTTAATCTGGATTATTAACATTTTCTTCATTATTATCTTAACTCTAGGGAATCAACAAAACAAGCCTTGATATGTAGCATTTGCTGATTTCTAATTTCTGTGATATAAAGTGTTCCAACCTGGTTGAATTCAGGCTACCAAAGTGACATCATTGAATGTAGAGTTGGGAAGACGGCATAATAGCATCCAATTTATTATCTATTTACAAAAGATAATAACATACCATGATATAGTTTTCCCTCCATATATAAATAATAAACATTAGAGCACTTTTGAGCATAAAAATTATGCATTATGTTATATGCAAGGAATATATAAATATACAAGTTAGTTCTCCAGGATTTCACACTCTAGCAAAGTATAATGGTAAGAGCTTGTACTTGATAGTAAAATGAGCACTGGTGTGAATAATGATTTTCTACTACTAGCTCTGTGACCTAATAGAATATAATTAATCCTTCTAAGCCATAATCAATTTCTACACCTGCAAAATGGGAACGAAGGTAGAAGTAATTGTAGTTAGGAACTAGCAATCTTCTTTGTGAAGCATTAAACACAATGTCTGGCATATAAGAAGTGTTATAAACCTTAAATTGTATAATTTTTGTTGGATATATGCATTATTCATATATAAGGCCATCTTGTATACCATGTAAAAGGTAAGGTTACATTAAATATCAGTAAGATCTCATTATAGCTGACAAAATTTCCCTATTTATTTTTACGATCATCCTATAATAAATGAAATTCTAATAGTTAATACCAGCCATATTGCTGCTGTATTTATTATTGTTGGATATATTGTTTCCAGAGGAAAAGAAATTTTACAGAATGAGTTAATAATAGTGGTGGATAACTGTTTTGTAATTGGTAGGTCCTCTATAATAACATAGAAACAAGGCTGATGAGGTGGCTGATGTATTAGGCTAACATATCAGTAACTTATATTCTAATCTTAACTTTACATTTTTTGTCTTATCTTAATGCACATTCATAAGTTATGAGCATTTCACTTTTTCCCTCTCATAAAACAATTTTTTTTCAGGGGTGTTATGAGTGTTGTGAAGGCTACCAAATGAATAAAAATCATTGCCATATGTCTTTAAGGTATCTCAAGGAATCGATGAAGCTTTTATCTTAGGGGTTAGAAATTGTAAGGCATACAGATAAAATAATATTTTTCTTGTATAGTTATCTCACAGTGATCCTTAAACAGAGCTCATTTAACTCTGAACAAAATTCTCATTACCAGTTTAAATATAGTGATGCTAACTTATTTGTGAACCCTGGTCAAGGCTACTAAACTCATTCTTATTGCTTGTTAAGAACTTACCTTATTCCTGTTACTTAGCATGATGACAAGCTATTTTAATCCACTCACATTTTAACTTAGCAGAGCATACAAGCAAAGCTAACTTGAATTCCAGAAAAAGATCCCAAGTACCTTATTAATGTATTTTTCTCTTAATTGTCCAAAAATAGTCAAGGAAATCAAAAGTAGGACCTTTTTACCTTGGAGGTATTTACTGTAGTTTCAGCACGTATTAGGCATCAATACAGAAAGATTCTTGGACAATACTTGATGAATTCTAGCCCCTCCCATTCTCCATGTTCATGGGAGCATGACCAGCAGACTAACACAGCAAGCAGATGATGCTCCTGATGAAAAGGGCAGACCCAGTTGAGCCTGGGCTACGCTGACACAGACTTTGTTGCTCTTCATTTGGCAAAGGAAAATCTGAGTTGAGACTTTTCTTTGAAATGGTTGTGTGGCCATAGAGATGAAAAAGAATTATGTTAACAAAAGTAAAGTAATTTTTGCTTTCTGAATCTTTTATAAAAATCTTCACATTTCATCAATTTGATTCAGGAAAAAATCATATATTGTGTGTGATTTCCATGCATTTCATCAAATGTTGCATGCTCTCTGGTGCCTGGAAAAAAATAAAGATTTTTCTCTCCACAATATTTTAAAAATAACTTTCCAGGTTTTATAATATGTAAGAACTCTATAATAATTACAAATCAAGTCACTGGATAAAGATGGCATTTGCTAACTTCTCATCCAAACCTACATATGCTGTTTCCAAGGAAGACACTTTGTTAATATACTCAGACTGCCCAAGTTTCTAAGAAGTCCAAATCTAAAAATACGTGGTTTCATTAGGGTCTTTAATAACTGGTGTGTTTGTGTGTGTTGTACGTGCATGCTAATTGTAACGCCTGTCATCTAATTTGTTTTTACCTCCATATTTGACAGGAGTGATTGAATTAGAACAAGGATGCCATGTAAGGATAAAATATATATCCCATATACTATTTAAGTTGTCTAGTTACAGGAAGCTGTTAATATTTATTTGTTTCTGAACAAGCTACTTTATTTTATTTAATAGCCTTTGCAATGACTCTACTCCTCTCTTTCTAATTTTGTGAAGTGGCACTGATGAAGAACAATTTGTACCTGGTACATACGGAGAGTTATCTGCCTAACACAGATGCCTGAATAGGAATGAAAGTGAATGAGAAAATAGAAGCAGTGAGAAAAATAAGATCTAATATTTCCAAACAGAAAAACTCAGAAATTATATATGAAAATATAAAAAGTAAAATACATGTGGCTAAATCTCACATGGCAAAAATGTATCAAAACAACTTAAGGACTCAAATTTATTTTCATTTTTACTTGAAAATACACAGGTATTGGAGTTATGTGGTTACAGGAGCCCAGAGTCTCTCCAAGTGACTTCAAGCTTTCCTTTAAAACAGAACCTAATATTTTGAGAAATCAAAATAAGGATAGTTCCTCATATTTATTAAAAAAATAACAAAAATTAAATTACATTGAAAATCATTATAGATAGCACTTATTGAAAGTTTAATATGTCCTAAACACTTTGCTAGAGATTTCAAATCTCTCCCTCATTTGATCCTTACTATCATTCTATCAGGTAGAAACCATGATTATCTCTATGTTACAGCTGAGAAAACTCTTTGAAAGGCAAATAATTTGTGCGGGGTCATTTTGGTGTGCAACAGTAAATATGTATCAGTTATCTATTGCAGCAAAGTTTAGTTACATACAACAGACTGGAGGATTTACTTGCTAGGTGACTGTCTCACAAGGCTTCCAGAATGGTGTTAATGCTGAGGGCTTGGTTTTTTCTCTTTCACAGGTCTCTCCATGAGGTGCCTGTCTTCTCTACTCACACTGTGGTGGTTTGGTCCCAGAAGCAATACCACAAGACACAGGAAGTGGAAGCCCTCACTTTTTAAGCCATGGCCTCAGAAAATGGCACAGAATCATTTTAGCCATATACTGCTGGTCAACCTGTCACAGAACTTGGATTTACGGGGAAGAACATAAACCCGACTATTCAATGGGAGGAATGGTGAAGCATTCGGAGCTCATATTTTTAAACTGCTGTGGTATGATGTCTTGCCACAAGTTATTCACATTCTCTTCACCTGTAAAATACATTTACCCTTTCTCGAAATCCTAAAACATCCTATCTCACTATGAAATTTGTCTTAGGTTCAAAGTCCAGGGTTTCATCACCTAAATCAGGTCCATGTGCAGGTGAAGCTCCTGGAACTTGGCTCCTATGGGACAGATCCTTGAGTATGGTTCTCCTAATCTACAGATCTGGGAACCAAAGAAAAAAGTTATCTTCTCCCCAACACACATGAAGGAGGAAAAAAAGCTGGTGTCGTGAGTTTAAATAAAAAAGGAGAAATATCTTGGTTTAAACATGCCAGAGGAAAAACTCTAAAAACATAGTGAATTTTAAAGTAATTTTCACTGAAAGCTTTCAAGTATAAGAGGAAGGAAGGAAAGAGTGGGAAAGCAGGGTGGAAACGGTTCTATTCACATCCCAAATGAGGCAGAGAGACTATGAGTTAGAATTTAACAGGGAACAGGCATAAGATAATTTCCATAAACACTCTCATGAAAAGGGAATAACAGGAAGTACACAGCAGTCACTGGTACATGTCCATTGTGAAATCCACTGGGTCCATTTTGATCACTTAGGCCTTTGATAATCAGACCTCACTTCTGCTCTCTGGGCATTATTCTCTGTGGTTCTTGTTTCCATGCTCACGGCTCATGGATCTGCCCTCTGTATCCTTGACAGCCAGTTTCCTGCCCAAAAAACCTTAGGTATCCCAAAGTCTTTTTTTTTTTTTTTTTTTTTTTTGCATAATAGTCTAAGCTGGAGCTAATTCGACCAAAATAATTATCTTAAAAATTGTGTGGGTTTTCCACGAATATACTTACGGTTCTCTTTTACACAAAAGTCACAACCATACATCGTAAAGGTAGGTCCTTCTCTATATAGGTTCCCTGTGAAGCTTCTGTGACATAACTTGCCTTAAGACTTTCAAAAACCCCACTGTTTAATTAAGGAGATTTGTAAGACATGCCTTCTTGATTCTTACAGTCCTTCCTGTTTGACTGAAAAGGACCACCTCAGTTCTTTCTTAGATATCAACAAAGAATCTTATAATCTCACCCAGAATTAGATTTTAGGCATTAGAGTATTAATTATTTTAAGAATTTTTCATCGTATGGAAAGATTTGGAAGAAGAAAGAGTGTTTTTTTTTTTTGTTTTTTTTTTTAACTGTAGTAACTTCTGGCTCCTTTAGACTTAACATTGAATTCCCTCACCTTGTACCCGCTCTCCTCTTGCATTTTATCATAGCTGGCAAGAAGCAGTTATGTGGGATTTTCAGTATTCTCCTAGATCATTAAATTCATTTCCTGTTTTTCACATTTACAGGAGACATATTGCCAACATTTCCACCACTGCGTAAGAGTCCTCTTTCCTCCTGTTCCCAATAACATTTCCCTCACTTCCTTTGAAACCCTCAGTAACAGCTTTCTCAAAGCTTTTTGGGCTTTTTCACTAATACTCTCTTCAAGGCCCTTCTGGTTTTCACCTGCTCCCCAGCCCCAAACCAATAATACATATTAATTTTTGTTATGGAATCGCTTATCTTTCAGGTAACAAAGTCTGTGTCAATTATCTATTGTGAGCCATCCTAAAACTTTGTGATTTAAAGCAATAACAACTTTTCATTTTGCTCAGAAATCTGCAATTTGCACAGGGCTTAGCAGTTTATCTCTGCTCTTGAATAGAATGAGTGTGAAAAATTTTGGAACCCTGTTTTAAGACCTCAAAAATGTCCAAACTAAAAATATGAAAAAAAAGAAGGCCATCTCCTTTAGAACAATGACATGATGCTTTTGAACAATACAGCATAGTGGTTAGTATATTATTAGAATTTTCCCATGAGAAATGATTTGCTCAAGGAGAATACCTTTTGAGAGATTTGTAAATAATTGACAACCACTTGTATCAAAAAGATTTAAAATAATTGATTTAACATTTAAATGAAGGGATATAGCTTTTGATGAATAGGGAATCAGATTCAAGACAAAAACCACACTGAGATAAATTCCAATATCTCCTTTTGGAACAGCATAAATTGTAGATTTCCTTTTGCTATTTTGTCTAATAATTACCTTCCCATTCACATAATTCAATATCCTTACGTCATCAACTCAATTTTTCCTCTATTTTCCCTTTCTATTAACTCACATGAAATTCTCTTTATTTGTTGCTTGGTTAGTTGGGTTTAACTAAGTCATCTTTGTTTATGATATTGCTTATATTCTTTTTATCTTTTTCTAGGACTTTGTTTATATTTCTCTATTATCAATCTTGTTATTGTTTTGCTTTTATTTTGTTTTCTATTGAATCTACTCTTTCATCTACAGAGTTACTCACGTTAAAAAGTGTATTGAACGAGTGAGGGAGACTAGCCATCCAGGTTCTAAAAAAATTAAAATGTGTTTCATTAGAAAAGCAGAGTGTTACACAACCCACGGCAATTACAGTGTTTACTTAGGTAGTCAGAACATTTATATTCAAGATCCAAATTATTCTTCTGAAGGTAACCAAAAAGTCTCAGAGGTGTTCGTTGTATGACCAAATGAATAGACTACGAAATTCCAATCTTACTCTAAAGGATAATCTCCCCATCCTAATTTCATTTGTGGCTTGCCATCAGAGAAGAAAAAAAAGCTGATGTTGTGAGTTTAAACATAAAAGAAGAAATATCTTGGTATAAACATGCTAGAGGAAAAGCTCTAAAAGCATACTGAATTTTAAAGAAAATTTCACTGAAAACTTTGAAGTATAAAAGGAAGGAAGGAGAGAATGGGAAAGCAGGGTGGAAAGGGTTTTATTCTCATCCCAAATGAGGCAGAGAGACTATGGGTTTGATTGTGGAGAAGAATTAAAAAATGAGAAATTATATCTTACCTTTTTACAAGCACACATACTTTCCCAAATTAGACATTTATGATTAAGTAGGACCTAAAAATTACAGCATTTTACTGTGCTGTAAAATGATCACAGAGGAATAAATTTCCAAAGGGAAGTCTAACTATAATTGCTTATGGAAATTTTACTAAGGAATTTTAGGAATTTTACTAAGGATTTCAAACACTGCAGAAGTGATTTACAAACATTCCTATTTCTGCTAATATTGTGATTGTTAAAATAATTTTAGAAGATAAATTTATTTAAAAATGAAGATAAATTTAAAAAATTTCTAAGCTTTATAGAAATGTTAACGTTAACTTACCAGTAAGTATTAAACCAGCTTCCAGAACAACAACAAAAAAAGATATTTTTCAGTAACTCATTCAGAATTACCTAAGAAATCTTTAATATTTCAAGATTTTCTTTAATATTTAGATGTGTTATAATCCTAACCTCACCACAAGTCTCAGACTTGTCCCTGAGACTCTATCAGACACAATATTGACCTGTATCAGTGGTATTGACCTCAAATGGAAATTATTTGAAAGGTCCATCACATTCTATCTTAGGCAAAAACAAAATGAGCAGCATCCAAAAATTTTTTTTAAAAAATAGACTTTATAAATATCACAGGCTTTCATTTACAAAAGAAAACTTCTCACCACTCCTAGTCTTTCCTTCTTTATATACACCGTCCCCACAAATACACTGAGCTCCATTGTTTTTCATTGTTGTTTTCGAGACGGAGTTCTGCTCTTGTTGCCCAGGCTGAAGTGCAGTGGCGCCATTTCGGCTCACCGCAACCTCTGCCTCCCGGGTTCAGGTGAATCTCCTGCCTCATCCTCCCGAGTAGCTGAGATTACAAGCATGTGCCACCACATCTGGCTAATTTTTGTATTTTTAGTAGAGACGGGGTTCTCTCCATGTTGGTCAGGCTGATCTCGAACTCCTGACCTCAGGTGATCCGCCTGCCTCGGCCTCCCAAAGTGCTGGGATTACAGGCTTGAGCCGCCGTGTCCAGCCCACTGAGCTTCACTGTAAATTTTCATTGGCATAAGAACAAAACAAAAAAGGAAATTTGATTTTTTGAGGAAAGGCCTATGAAGTGTTAATCACCTGTTACTTTACTAGGAATTAATTTGTAAACCATGCAGATACTTTAGCTTGCACTGGATTATGTAACTGTTCATTTTTATTTACTTTTAATTATCACTTTGGAAATATGCAACTAATTGCAAATTTAGAAAAGGTTTCAGTAAAGATATCAATGATACGAGTAATACTGAAACCATTTCTCTCTTTGCACACATCTGTAAGTCATTACCTAAGCTTTCTGAAATATAAAATTACATCTATGTAGCCAAATGGGCAATATTTATCTAAAACATTCATTTTCACCATTGATACATTATTTAACTGTATATATAATGTCTAGTATTACAGTGATGAACATCATGAGTACCCTTTAACAACCTCAGGAGGCAAAACATCCATGTTACAGCCAGTTAATAAAATGAGGGAAGACATGAAGCAAGTTTGCTTGGTGTTTCTGTCCTGCCTGTCTCTGCTGCAACTCGATACAATTACTTCTATGTCCATATCTATGAATTCCAAGATTATTACAATTAGAACTGATCATTGTACACGCAGGAACTAGAAGACAAGCAAATATGCATTCACAATAAACCAATTAAAATGCTTTGTCAAGACTGAAAATTAATCAGATAATATATGTCTCATATTTTGGTTCCTGAATATTTTTTGTTTTGTGTTTGATCAACTGTTTTAGCTTTGTGATATTCATTTCCTTTGAATCTTATAGTATCTCTCTCTCTCTTTTTTTTTTTATTTAGGACCAAAGTAATTACATGTTCTCTGTCCTTAAAATGTTTAAATATTTCCAAACTCTGTCTTTATCTACTTTGATCATTGACTCATGGGAACTCATCTTGAAACCTGTGTAATTCATATTTATGCACTAAGTGTTGCTTGGTGTTCCTGATCTGGATTTCAGTGGTGGCTGAACAAGAGAATCACCTGAGAAAATGAAAGTGTTGCTGTGTTCCATTCAAGATTAATTAAACAGCCCTGGCGAGGGGGCTTACACCTGTAATCCCCACACTTTGGGAGGCGGAGGTATGCAGATCACATGAGGCTA
Source organism: Trachypithecus francoisi (assembly GCF_009764315.1). NCBI lineage: Eukaryota > Metazoa > Chordata > Mammalia > Primates > Cercopithecidae > Trachypithecus > Trachypithecus francoisi. The sequence continues at coordinate 134,637,462 of NW_022681454.1, read as the reverse complement.
GGAGATCAAGACCAGCCTGGCCAACGTGGTGAGACCCCATCTCTATTAAAAACACACAAAAAAAGATGGTGTACATCTGTAATCCCAACTACACGGGAGGCTGAGGCACGAGAATCACTTAAACCCGCGATGTGGAACCTGCAGTGACCTGAGATCTTGCCACTGCATTTCAGCCTGGGTGACAGAGCAAGACTCTGTCTCAAAAACAAACAAACAAACAAACAAACAAACAAAAAAAGACCAATTAAATGAAATTTCTTTGCGTAAACACCGACATTACTATTTTCATATATATTTTAGATAGATTTAATGTGAAGCACATATTGAGAAACACTGTCCTCTATTAGTGCCCTCATACTCAAGTGTGCATAAAAATCACCTGTGGATTTAATCAGACTATAGATTCTGATTCAGTAAGTCTAGGGTGGAGCCTGAGATTCCAGATTTTTTAACAAGCTTCCATGTGATGTCAATAATACTGATCTAGCAACCACACTTTGAGTAGCAATAGTATAAATGAAAGTAATTACTTGATTATATGATTATAATTAACTTTAAAATAATTCTGAAAGAGATATTTCTTCCATAAATACCCGGTGGTGGTTTGGGGGCCATAATAAAATATTTCAGGAGACGCTTTACCTGTGGTCAACTGGCAATGCCATTTCTCTCCATAATTTGTTGTAAATTGTCATGTCGACTAATTCTCATTCACTTTTTTCCCCACCTTTCAAAATTTCAGTATATTTCTAAAACTGAAACATACAATATGGTTGATTTGATTACTTGATTTGATTAATCTCTAAGTATGAAGGCATTCATTTGTGCGAGGGTGTGTGTGTGTGTGATGGAGCTAGGTAGAACTTTATTTCATATTTGAGCTACGTTTGCATAGCCTTTTCATATCTCAGTAACAGCACCGAGAGAACATTATTGTTCTGTGACTTATGCTGGTAAACCGCAGATTAATCTATTTCATTTTCTTACATACCTCAGTCTTACCATGTACCTCAAATCTTTTCTGTTCTTTCAAGTATTAGAGATCTCTAAGATATCAAAGGATTTACGACATCTTAGAAATATCTGTAGCTGTGTGAATATGTGGTGACAACAATATAAACCATGGTTAAATACTAATTTTGGAAAAGTTAAGAGAATAACCTAAGCTTTATTAAGAGTTTAAATCTAGAGATTTGTTCCAGAAAAAAATAAAATCTTACAAGTCTGCCAGTCAATATTAGGATTATTAATAATTAAGATTTCTATAATTTAAGCTCCTGACCACTGTCACTTAATCTTATCCTTTTTTCTGCCATTATGTAAAATCCTGTGCCTTTCTGCTTATTGTTGATTAATTATTTTATCCTATTACTAATTCCTTGTTTCTCCTCCTCCCCACTTAGTGCCATCGAAATCATCTCTTTCATTCTCTTTGTCTGAATAAAAACAGCTAATGTTTATAGAATATTTACTCTGCATCTGTCAGATAATATCCCACCCTCCTTATAGGTGTCAATCCATTTAATTTTTGCAATGATCTTGAGAAGCAGGTATTATTCTTACTTTACCAATGAGGAAACTGAGTTACAAAGTAGTAAAGTAACTTTCTCAAGATGGTACTGCTTTTAAATGGCAAACTATGATTCAAACCTAGGCAGGCTCTTCACCTGTAAAGCAGTGGTAAGTATTGCAATTCCTCATGGTATTATCCTGAAGACTGCATTCTTACACATACAGCTCCCATGGTAGAATGTTCACTTCTTTTCTGTCTGTCCTTGTCAGAAGGCATTAAAAAATGAGGAGAGATGCCAGTTTGCTTAACAACAACTTAAACTTATATAATGTTTAATATATGTTAGGTTCCAGTCAAAACACTTTATATGTGTGAAAGATATATCTTCACGACAAGCCCTTTCAGATAAACATTATTTAAATTGGTACTGCAGGTGAGGAAACTGAGGCACTGACAGTTGAAGAGGCATCCCCAAGTTCACACAATCAGTCATCAGTAGAGTAATACATAAACCCCAGCTGGATCAGAGTTGGAGCTCTAAGTCACCACACTTTGATTACCCTGGGATAATGAGGATATACTCACCTTCTTGTCTTGCAAGTAAACCTGACTAACTCTTTCCAAAAAGAAAAAATTGCAAGCTCCTACAGTGCTGCTTAGTGATTTATAAATGTGCAATTTCGTCTTAGAATTTAGACATATTTCCCACAAGTAGGCCCCAAGGAATAATAAGATGCCTGTTTGCAAGCTCTATAGCATCTTTAAAATTCTGACCACATCCTGAGTTAGGAAATATAGATTTAAGGTAAATAAATTTTCTACAATCTTTGTCAGTCAACCTTGAGAATGACTGACTAAATAAATACGTTAAATTACCATTTTTATAAGCAATATAAAAAGCGACTGTTAACAGTTTGGAAAGGTCAGACAATCAGTGCCTGCACACACGGGTTTGATTTGGAACTAACATCACTTAAGTGTCACCACGCACCTCCACCAAAGCCATGCCACGGAGGAAATAGACATCTTTGTGGGCTGACAGATTGCTCTGATACTACCCACCCATGCCCTTAAACCATGTTCTTGTTTCTGGCTTTATTTCACACTTTTACAAAAAGTTCACTTTAACTGAGGCAAAGGCAGTTAACCAAAGACATTTCACTGTACTTCATTTATCTTCTTACACTTAAATTGGGTATAAATTACACCAGTGTTTAGCCATACTTCTAGGTGTAATGTAGTGAATTTAATTTTTTAATCAATTATTTTACCCAAAGAAAATCAGGTATTATTTCTCCAATATTTAAATAATCAATCTTCCTAGAGAAGTCTGTGAGTTGCTATAAAGTTTTTAAAAATTATATTTAGAAAAATATGAGAGATTTTCCTACACAGACAAATAAAAAGATTATATAATGCTTTATTTACTCATGAACTAAAACTACTATTGTTCAGGACATCATATTTACATTTGAAAGAAAACGTTTGAACAAATTATTTTAACTGTATATTTTGCATCTATAATGACATATAATCATATACATATTTAAAAACTCAGTTATCCATATTAGGCTTTCTCTTTTACTTTCATGAATTTCAGTATAAAGCTTAATTAAAGGAATAACAACCTTAATTGTAGACGGAAGAATTTTCTCTTCAGAGAAGTTATATTAATAAAAATTACAAACTTGATTAATCAAATGCTGATGTCTAAATATTACAAGTTTATTGGTGAAATATTTAGTGATTGATTAGTTTTTATAGCAAAGAGTTATGTTTCTTTAAATTTTAAAGAGCTTTTTGTCTCAGCATTTTTCTTTAAGGCTTACTGTATTTTGAGTCCTCTAACTTATCTTCACTCAGAAAAATAGGAACTACTGTTGAATATGATTTCACTAGCCATGCATTCTCTCATTTATTCATTCTTTACTCTCTATACACCTTACATTATGTTAGTCTATTTGGATTACTTAATATACCACAAAATTATATGTAATTGCATAAACCTATAAATCCAAGTATTCTAAGTCTTTGAAAATAAGTGAATCTTAGTTAATATTGAAATTCTTATTAAACTCTCATCATACATAAGCTCCATATTAACATGCTCTGTGCTGTAGCTGTTAAGGCCCATATTAGAGATTCTTATGTTTGCTCTTAGGCAATTGACTTTATTCCTCTAAACCATATCTATAAATAAGGGATAATAAGGACATCTCTTCCTGGATTATGGCTACTAAGTCTATTACAAATAATATGTGGAAAGGGCTTAGCATACATAGCAAGGGCCCAAGAAATATGAAATGTTATTATTAAAAAGTTCAGAGAAATAGCAGAGACTGTAAAATCATGACCTCTCATCTGTGTTTTGGGAAGAAATTACCTGGAGCCCTGAGGTGGTTGGAGGTGGGGGACTCAGTATTTGGCTAGTTTTTGTTGGTACTATCAATAATGGATTAAATAATCACAAGAGTAGCTTTAAATTATGTAAAATTGTTGTAGGGCTATCTACATTATGGCCTAGATATGTTTTTAATGGAGGACCATTTTGAAAAGAGAAGTTTACAGATGAAATCCAACTATTGTTCATTTAAATGTAATGTTCCCACTAAACTTAATTTTGATTATCGTAATTGGTTCTTTACAGACAATTCAGAGGAGGCAAAAACTAATCTGGGAGATTAATATAACAAAACTTAATTTTATATTGAATTTGAGTTATAATAATGTATTCTGGTACTATCATAAATTAATCATTTTTAATGTGAGAAGACACATAGCAGTTATTGGGGGTTGTCAGCATAAGGATGTGAATTTTATTATAATAATTTGGATGCTGCTATGGTTGGTACATGTTCCCTTGAGTTCATATGCTGGAAACTTAATCCCCAGGGAAACAGTGTTGAGAGGTGGTACCTTTGAGAGTTGATTAGGTTATGAGGACCTTGCCTTCATGAATGAATTATTGTGCTTAACAAGGGAATGGGTTATCTTATGTGAGAGTGGGTTTGTTATACAAGAGAATTAAGCCCCCCTTTCTGTCTCCCTCTCATCTTCTTTTTCCTTTCCATCTTCTGCCATCCATGTGATGACACAGCACGAAGACCCTCAACAAATGGGGGCCCCTCAGTCTTGGAATTCCCAGTCTTCAAAACCATAGGAAATAAATTTTTCCTATGGTTTAAATTATAAATTTATAAATTATAAATTACTCAGTCACAGGTATTCTGTTTTAGCAACACTAGACTAAGGCAGATACTGTATTTACTGTTGTTATGGACTGAATATTTGTGTCCCTCCAAAACTGATATATAGGAACCATAATCCGTAACGTGATGGTATTGGGAGGTGGAATCTTTGGAAGGTAATTAGGGTTAGATAAGCTCAGGAGGGTAGAGCAGCCATGAAGGGATTAGTGCTCTGATTTTAACAAAGGAAGAGGAGATCTTTCTCTCTACGCACCAAGGAAAGGCTACATAACAGCACAACCAGGAGGAAAGCCTTCACCACGAACATCACAATGTAGGCACCCCCATCTCAGACATTCAGCTTTCAGAAGTGTCAGAAATAATTTGTTGTTTAAGCCACCCCATCTATAATAATTTGCCACAGTAGCCCAAATAGACTAAGAAAATTGTAAAGGGCAAAAGAACATAGACTGATGTTATAGTTTTAAACACAAGTCATATCAGATCTTCACATGTTGTCTCTCAGTGAGGCTCTTATTTTTCCCAAAGGAGCTGGATCCTTAGAATGACTTCCTTTCCTTTTTTTTTTTTTTTTTTTGAGATGGAGTCCCATTCTGTCACCCAGACTGGAGTGCAGTGGCACAATCTTGGCTCACTGCAACCTCCGCCTCCTGAGTTCAAATGATTCTGCCACCTCAGCCTCTCCAGTAGCTGGTACTACAGGTGTGTGCTACCATGTCTGGTTGATTTTGGTATTTTTAGTAGAGACGGGGTTTTGCTGTGTTAGCCCGGTTAGTTTCAAACTCCTGATGTTCAGTGATCCACCTGCCTCGGCCTCCCAAAGTACTGGGATTACACATGTGAGCCACTGCACCCAGCAAGAACTACTTCCTTTTGATGCGTGTATACGTTTTAGAAATATACATTAACTAAAACTATGAATTACATGGATTTAAATCAGAATCACATATATGCTTTTATACACAGGAATCTGAAAATGATACCACTCATGGAGATAATATAATTTTTATTTGAGAAATACTAATGCTTACAATGTAAAAAAAAAATCACTCATATAATTTCAAAGTGCACAATGAATGTTCATGTTAGTCTTTATAACCCTCTAGCTAACAAATATTATTACTCTCATTTCATACAACACTAGACTCTAGAAAATAAGGCATTAAAAAACTGAGTAGTTGAGAGAGAAATAAATAGAATCTGGGTGGCAGTTAACGGAGAGAAATAAAGGAATTCTCATTATCTAGTCCAGTATATCAAATAAATAAAGTATGATTAATTTTTGTAATAAGATAATCATATATATTACCAGAATAGCTTTATTAATATCAACAAGTAAAATATTAAAATCCTCACAGAATCAAAACTCCCAGCCCTGTTGTTGTAGAACTAATAAATATGACAATTTTTCCCCCTGTGATGCTGCCTAAGATTGATATATACCAGTCTGACTCTTGATTTTCTCATAGCCATATTGGATGCATAACATAATCTGAAAAAGGCCTTATTACCTACAATGTACAATATTTTGCAGATTGTTATTTTTTATTTCTGCACTGAATATCTAAATTTTCCAACTACTTCCACATTAGGGAAGAACATTATAAATGTTATTTTTTAAAAATAACCTTTTGACTTTGAGTCATTTGTAGTAATGTTATGATGAGATCCTTTCAATTTAATAGATCCCTGGAGTTGTAGTAAATATGTTATTTAGTCTCAGTATACAATTAATAAAATGATATTTGAAATTTGGGGATGGATTTGTAAAAGATATGCAAAATTCTACTTCCATATGAACACTGTATCTAAACAAAACCATATGTTGCTGGCAGACCTTGGATAGTATTTAAAATCTGTTGGCTATCTATACACATTACATTGTAGCAGAGAACATTAAGCTCTTTTCCAAAATATTCAACTTCATTACTTTCATAAGTGGTATTTTATCAGTTTATACTAAGACAAAAATAAAGGGCAAAGAAAGTACAGAAGGATGACAGAATAAAAATGTTATTTTTAGCACATATGTTAATGAGAAGATAAACAAAATGAAGTTAAAGGGACCGAAGATGAAGATGTCTGAGCCCACCCTCAGTTATGGAGGTATAATTTGGCAAACACCTGCTTGTCCATGCTAGAGGCTAGATTTTCAGAGGCTGAAACCAAAGATAAAGTATCCTTTTCAAAGAAGCCCAGAACTGAAGGATTTGGAGTGAAAATTCATTTAGGAAAAACCTGTTATGAAATGCTAGGAGGAGCAAAAACCACAAACTCTAGCTATGGAATTTGAGGTAGAATCCAGCAAGGGTATGGATCCAGTAGTTTGAACTAAGCTAGAGAAACAGGAAAATTGGCAGTAAGTTTGGAACCAATGAGGTAGGTATAGGGAAATTGTCACAAACGGCCTTAGAAGATCCGTGATTCTCTCTTGAATGTTTCAAGTGGGAAGGAAGTATGAGAACTAGTTGAGGGAGAAAAAGCTAACAGAGCAGGTGGTGGTGTTGGCACACAGTAGTCTTCCTAGAGATGATCATTAGTTTCTGAAAAAATATAGGAAAAAAGATAATGAATAGACAGAGATAAGAAAAACCTTTTAAAACTGTGAACATATTTATACTAGGTGGAAAAATAGTAATGGTCAGAGGTGAGAATATGGTAAGCATATTACAACTAAGTCACTTTGAGCTGAAGGCCAACTAAGCCAACTGAATGCTTTTATACCTGTATTTCAGTGACTTATTACTGATGAATTGGATGTGGGTTTTGAGGGAAATCAAATGAAGGTAGAGTTTCTCCAATGTTTCTCGTCTAAGCAACTTAGTAAATAGTGATGACAATTACTAGAAAAGATTGTATTATTGGCACTCAGATCATGGTTTGGTAAACCCTGGAAGTCCCAGAAGTCCTTTACAAAGAAGTCTGTGAGATCACATCATTGCTCTTGACAAAATAATGGATAATCCACAGAAGAAAAAAAAAATTCCTTTGTAGTACTCCATAATTTAAGGAACTTCATGATCAGAATTTCAACAATCTAAATAAAATAGACACAGTCTTTAAAGTGACTAAGTACCAAAGCTGAGTTAAAGAAAAGTAGGTGCCCAAAATAGCTCTATCTCTGTTAGAGACATCAAATTCATAGTTAAAAACCTTCCCTTAAATAATAGGCTCCAGGCTCAGACGGCATCACTGTTCAATTCTAATATTTATAAAAGAATAGAAATCCTATACAAGTTCTCCAAAAAATAGAAAAAGCAAAAACACCTTCCAACTTGTAAGACCTTCTCTACTCTGATACCAAAATAAAAGGCAAAAAGATCTCATAAAAAATAAAGTAAAAAAACCCCAAAATACAAAGAAATATACTTCACAAATATGGACACGAAAAGTCTTAATTTGTATATAGCCTACATCTGTATAAAGTTTAGCCCAAGAATGAAAGGATAGTTTAACATTTGAAAATCAACCAATTTAATTTAACGTATTTCTAAATAGATTCCAAAATATGAAAATCATGATTTATTCAATAGATACAAAAAAGCATTTGACAAAATTCAACACTTTCATAAATTTCTCAACAAAATGTTGTGTTGGGTCCTTCCCGCAATAACGTTGGGCACCGGGGTTGCCCCTCCAAAGCCAAGGCTCGTTGTTCCCCACTTAGGACCTGAACATTCAGAATTATGGAGATTAACCATAGCTATGACTGGTATGAGAGTTTGGGCTGGAGAAAGTGTTATAAGTAAATCCACCTTGTCACCTCGAAAACTAAGACAACAGATTGATTTCCACACAGCCAAAAATATCACTGTGGCAGTTGTCAAAAGGTCAATTCAAAGATGGGAAGGTAAAGATTATGAGGACTTCTACCCTCCCATTGCTGTGTCCCCCCACCTCTCATACAACCTATTCCCCCCACCCCACATTCACAAAAAAGAATATCATCCCAAAATATATATACTATATATATGGAATCCAACAAAACTATATCACTTAAAAGTTATGTTAAACTACCATATATGTTATTAGTAGGAAAGATGCATATTAGTTCAAAATCCAAAGTAATTACCTGTGTTAATTGTTACTTGTATACTTGTATTGACTCATTCTTTAATCAATATCATCGTATTTTAATAGTCAGAGCCAGAGAAGGTATTTGGCTCCCTGTAGCCTTACATAGGCCTTGGGAATCTTCCCCTTCTATCCATGTTATTAACAATATTTTACACAAAATTTTTAAAAGAAGTAAATGATTTATTTTTACATTAATTGCAGTAATTATGGGCTTTATTGCTGTTACTGCTGCTACTGCTGGAGCATTACATCAATCTATTCAAACTGTTCATTTTGTGGATAAATGACAAAAAAATTCTACTAGGATGTGGAATTCTCAGTCAGGTGTTGATCAAAAATTGGCCAATGAAATTAATGATCTAAGACAAACTGTTACATGGATGGGAGATAGAATTATGAGGTTAGAACATAGATTACAAATACAATGTGATTGGAGTACTTCTGATTTTTGTATAACTCCATTTCAATATGAGTCTGTTCACAATTGGGAATCAGTAAAATGCCATTTACAAGGAAGTGAAGATAATTTAAGTTTAGACATAAGCAGGCCAAAAGAACAGATTTTTGAGACCTCTCAAGCACACTTAACTTCTTTACCCGGTGCTGAAGTTTTAGACTGTGTCTCTGAGGGATTATCTAATCTCAACTCCATTCAATGGGTAAAATCTTTGGGAGGATCCACTATCGTTAATTTTGTTCTGTGTTTAATTTGTGCTATTGGTTTATTGTTCATGTGTAAACTTCAAAAAAATATTCTTCAATCCAATCGTAATCAGTGCCAAGCTATGATTGCTATGGTTCATTTAAGTCAGAGAAAAGGGGGAGATGTAGGGAGACTCCCTGAAACTATTGCTATGGGATAAAAGATGAAATGCTCCTGATTATTGTAAATACAAAATTGGATGCAGGATTGTGTAAAGACAATGCCAGGTTGGACTGCCAGAATGAGCCAACAGCGCGTGATGTGCTTCCCCCTGCAGAGAGCCTATGAATGGACGTGTAGTCAGGGAGGTTTCACATCACCAAGATTCCTATACCCCAGAAAAGCAGATGTTCATAGCTCTGGGAATGGAATGTGACCCTCGTGGAGAACCTATAAATGGATGCATGGGGGCTGCCTGTCCATATGGATAAGATAGGGCTATAAATGCCTTCATCTTGCCGTGGCTCTTCTAGGCCTCTTTAGGTTTAAGGCATACTCCCTTCTGATAATTTCTGGTCTAACCGGTTGTCTAGCTTCACGTCCTGTTACTATGAATTGTTTCTCACCAGCTTTTGCTGCAACTGTTACTGTTGATTAATATCTTGCTAATCACAGGTTTTGCAGACTGTGTTTCTGTTTTAAGGCTCTGTTAGAAATTACTGATGTGCACACTATATTGCAAATTCTTACCTCTGCATACTGTACTTCTGCATACAGATGTTATGTTAAAGAATTACTTCATCCCCATGTGACCATCTCACCTCATAATCAAATGACCCTAAATCCCTCACTAACCTACCCCTGCCCTCACTAAACTTAATAATAAATGCTGGCATATCCAGTGCATTGTTGGCACCACAGGACCAGAAGGCAGTGACTTCTCTGGACCCAGCTTTCACTATCTTGTGTGTGTCTATTATTTCTCTACCTGCCAATCCTCGTAGGAACAAAGAGAGAGCCCTGTTGCGATGCGGACTACTGGCCAGATCCTGCAATAGATATTGAAGGGAACTTCAATTAAATAAAAGATATCTTTAAAAATTCCACAGATAACATCAAATTTAATGATGCAAAGTTGAATTTCTTCTCCCTAAGATCAGGAAAAAAGTAAGGAATACTTTTCTAATCACTTCTATTTGACACTGTAGTTGAAGTTGTACCCAGTGCAATAAGATATACAGATTGAAAAGATAATAAAACAGTTTATACACGCAGAAAATATAATCATCTATGTAGAGTAGAACCATTAACTTAGTTTTGTCCAAATAGCCTTTTCCCAAAATCCTTCGTCAAAAACAATCAGAGGCAGTTGTTGAATATTAAGGAGGTAGATAGCAGTTGATACAAATGATAGGCTAACCAAAAAACTTAAAGAGAAAAGGTATGGAATGAGATGTCTGCAAGAAACATTGAAAGATTATGGTATATTCCTGAGAATGTACAAAGCCACACACAAATACCAAGTGAGGTCTGCATGCTCAGGAAAGACCTGAGAAGGCACTAAGTTCTCACCTCTGGTTAATCTTGAGACTCTGTGCAAGAAAAAAATGAAAGTTAAGGCAGTGCTTTAAACTATCTGGACAAATGTTGAAGGCATGCTTCAGAACACTTACGGAGTCCCTTAGCAAAGATTGAGAGGCTATTGGTTCCAGGTATTTAAGGAAACCTCTGTCCAGTCATTAGCTGACCACTAAGAAAAGTAAACAGATATTTCACTGGTCAAATGTAATGAAGAATTCAGATTTCACAGAATTAGTTCAAAGAAGGCACTAACCAAACAATAACAACAAACAACAAACAACAAAAATGATATCCATGATGAGGGTAAAATGTCTGATTTCCAAAGTTTCCACACTATATTACTTCTTTTTTTTTTTTTTTTTTTTTTTTGAGGCGGAGTCTCGCTTCTGTCGCCCGGACTGGAGTGCAGTGGCCGGATCTCAGCTCACTGCAAGCTCCGCCTCCTGGGTTTATGCCATTCTCCTGCCTCAGCCTCCCTAGTAGCTGGGACTACAGGCGCCTGCCACCTCGCCCGGCTAGTTTTTGTATTTTTAGTAGAGACGGGGTTTCACCATGTTAGCCAGGATGGTCTCGATCTCCTGACCTCGTGATCCACCCGTCTCGGCCTCCCAAAGTGCTGGGATTACAGGCTTGAGCCACCGCGCCCGGCCTATATTACTTCAAATGTCAAGTTTTCAATAACATTTTGGAAGACCTGTGAAGAAACAATAATTCATGATCCATACATAAAAAACCAACCAACTGTCCCTGGAAAATACAGATGTTGTATTTATTAGAAAAAGACCTAACTCATTGATTTTTTTAAGAACTGAACATGTCTAAAAACTAAAGGAAAGTATTAGAATGATGTCTCACCAAAAAAAAGAAAGTCAATAAAGGGATAGAAATTTAAAAATGGAATCAAATAGATATTCTGAAGCTGAAAAGTGTAATAATTGAAATAAAACATTTACTGGAAAAGCCAGTAAACTTGAAACTACAGCAATTGAGATTATCCAGTTTTTGTGACCTTGGATTAGGCTATAGTTTCTTAGATATAAAAACTAAACCACAAACAATCAAAAAAATTGGTAAGTTGAACTTCATCAAAATTAGAAACTTTTGTGCATCAAAAGACACTATTAAAAAGTGAAGGAAACCCCACACTAAGGGAAGAAATATTTGCAAGTCATCTATCTGTTAAGGGTTTAGAATCCAAAATATATACAGAAATTTTACAACTTGATAATAAAAAGACAAATACCCCAACTAAAAATGGTCGAAAGGTTTGAATAGACATTTCTCCAAAGCATATATGCAGCTGGCTAATAAGCACATGACAATGTATTCAATATAATTAGTCACTAGGGAAATACAAACAACAACCACAACAATGAGATGCCTACTGCTTCATACTCACTAGGATAACTATAGTCAAAAAGACAGACAAAAACAAGTGTTGGCGGGGATGTAGAGAAATAGAACTCTTATGGACTAGTGGGAATATAAATGGTGCAGCAGTTTGATCAAAATAAATAAATAAACAAAACCACACACAACAGTTTCTCAAGAAGTTAAACAGAGTTGCCATGTGACCTAGCAATTCCACACTTAAATATAATACGAGGTAATTAAAAACCCAGATCTCCACAAAAAAGTTGTACACAAATGTTTACAACATTATTCATAATAGGTAAAAGGTGGAAACAACCCTAACATCTGTCAAATGATGAATGGATAACCAGCATAAGTATTTTTTCAATCAATTAGAGTGGAGCAGGTGGATATCTACATGCAAATGAATAAATAAGAGAACTGATCAACAGTTCTTGTCTCACGGCGTATACAAAAATTAAAGTGGATCATGAACATATCTGTAAAATCTAAAACTACAAACCTTTTAGAATAACGTATAAGATAAAAATCTTTATGGGCTTGTTTTAAGCAAAGATTTATTAGATAAAACAAAAAAAATGGAATATAAAATAAAAACTGATACTTTGAACTGATAAAAATTTCAAACTCTTCTCTTCAAAAGCCACTATTAGTAAATTGCAAAAAGCAAGTTACAGTATGGGAGAAAACATTTGTAAAACATGTTTCTAATAAAGGGCTTTCACATTTGCTAGGGAACTCTTATTATCAAGTATCTCTAAGATAATGAGCTCTTGTTTCTCATCACTGTTGGTACAAAGAACCATGCTTGTCTTTAGCATACAAGACATAAGTGGAAAGCACTAAAAATTCTGGGCCTAGACACATATCAAGGTATTTCCTATTGTAATAATGTTCATCCTGTTTCAAACCCTGAAATCCAAATTTACTACAGTGTCTCAATTGTCCCAGGACGGGAAAGACTGGATCCGTAATTTGAATTCTATTCCAGGAGGAGTCATGCAGCCTGGTTGATACAAGACAATCCGGATTTATGTCTGTTATCCTGATTAAAAGTAACTAATAGTATCTCTTTTATTTTACAATGTTATTGGTTTAGTATATAATTATATGGTCATGCTAACCTTAAGCCACATTCAAATTAATAGATAAACAGCTAATTCTTGAAAGAATTATTTGGGTAGACTAGTAGGGAAGAATGAGGGGATAAATAGCTGGGGCTACTTCTTTCTTTGTCAACACCCACATCAATACAGCTCTTTTTAAATTTTAAGAACCTAGGTTAAGGTTCCTAAACTGTTTGAAAGGTATGGTACAATTGGAAGTGCCCCAAGAAGTTGTGTCCAAATTACTCACTAAAAGCCATCCTTTTCCACCTTTCTGATCTTTACTATTCTACTTTTTAAAATGGGGTTGGTATCATCTTCCTTCAATATATCATTAGGATATCATAAAGAGCATATATGATAATATGTGAATGCAATATAAATTTCAATGTGAAATACATAATTGTTTTGGAAGAAGTCCCATTTTGCATTGAAAATCTCAACCTCCGTTTAGATTTTCTTGAGGACTATTTAGTAGACACATGTTGAATATCTGTCTCCTCTTTTAAATTGTTTCAGTCTCTGATGAAAGTGAACCTAGAAATCCATGTTTGTTTCAACCAACTGGACTGGACTGTGCACCTGACCCAGTCTAAGACTAAGAAATTCTTCCTCTCAAGAATTTGAATTGAGTTACACGATGTATTTTTCTGATGATGGCCCACAAATTACAGGATTATATAAAGTTGTGGTGGGAGTTGGTCCCAGTGCTGACTCTAAACCTTTGGGACACTGAAACTATGAGGAAACTATAACTAAGCACCTTATAGAAGGTCTCCTAGAGAGAATGGAAAAGAGCAAAGAGAGGGAGACAGAGAGAGTAAGTAGAGTCCAGCCACCTTAAGGCTGTTGCCCAGAGGAAAGAAAAGATAGTTACTGATCCATGACTTCTTCTGTTAGATTCTGCGGGCTATCCTTGCATTCTTAACATAAACCTCCCTTCACTTATGTCAGCTGGGATGGGTTTTGGTTCTTACCAACCAAATGTTCCTTAAGTCAACAAAAAAAGTTTACCCACTGTGTAAACCAGTCCTTGAGTCACCTCAAATTTTCTTTGATGAAAATATAGCATTAGACTTACGCTTTCACTTCAGTCTGACAATCACTACGTTCATACCCCTAGTCTCAGGTTTATTTTTTTCCACTTAAAGAAAATCAAGTCTTTGGAAATAAGATTATTTTTCTTTCAATATAAATCTGTAGTACCTTGTAAACTTAAATACTATCATTGATGTACAAATCTCTCAGAAAATTACATATGTATGTGCATTATATATGTAAAAGAGAAATAGACTATTTCTTAGAAATAAGGAAATATGAATCTGGTATGCTTTTTGCTAGTAGTACAACTTATTTCTCTCTTCCTAGTTTTCTCTTACTACAAAGTTTTATGCTTTAATGATTGCCCAGCTAATGTAGCACTTGCTGGGAAGTTGAGGTATTATCTGTGCAATTTAAATATTTATGAGTAAAAAGAAACTACAAGCTGAAGGGTGTTCCATTTATGAAAGCTTTAATGGATACAGTTTAGCCCAAACTGAAACCTGTTTGGGGAGCACAACTGCATTTGTTTAATGATATATGAAAATATTACTCTGTACTTGGCATAGCATCAGCAAGTAATTGGAAAGCAGAAAAAACCCGAACTGTAGTTGGTGAGACTTTTACTGCTGGAAGAAAAACTGCTATGATTATAGCAGAAGTCTACATTAGCTAAATAACCATGCTTCTGGGGCTTAAATGCAGGGAATATTATTGCACATATGTCATGACAATGCAGTCTCTGTCTTATTAAGTGTGGGTTTGGTCCCCCGTGGGCAGTGGTGAGCAAATATTGTATAGCATTGGCACTTGGCAGTGGCACCTGCAAAACACAGACGTCATTGGCAGATGTTGCACTTATTCTAATTCAGAACCATGTTGGCTTCTAATGAGACTTCTGAGAAACAGTGGGGTGGTGGATATTCACAGCTTCCAATTAGACATAGGAGAGCAGGGAAACAAGCATGTAGGGAGACTATTTGGGAGCCTTGACACTTGTTTCATTGGCATATATCCTACTCACTTCCCCTCCTTTTTTTTTTTTTTTCTGTTCTTTCTTTGAGAGACAAAGACAAACTCAGGCTGAGTGGGTCTCAGTGATTTGAGTGTGGATAATTTCAAGTCACAGCTGATTGACTTTTCTATTGTATGTTTGTGTGTGTGTGGAAAAGAGACTAAAGAGAGAATAAAGTAAGGATCCTACTGTGGTGGGCTAAGGGTGAGAAGTGTCTCCTGGGATTTCTGAGCAGTCTGAATGGAGCTCACCTCCATGAAAACTCTTTCTATTACCCAGGAGATGGCACACTTTTCTTTTTTTTTTTTTTTTTTTTTTTTTTTGAGGTGGAGTCTCACCGTGTTACACAGGCTGGAGTATGGTAGTGCAATCTCAGCTCACTGCAACCTCCACCTCCTGAGTTCAAGAAATTCTCCTGACTCAGCCTCCCAAGTAGCTGGGATTACAGCAGCACACCAACACACCCAGCTAATTTTTGTATTTTTAGTAGAGACAGGGTTTCACCAGGTTGGCCAGGCTAGTTTCGAACTCCTGACCTCAGGTGATCTGCCTGACTCGGCCCCTCAAAGTGCTGGGATTACAGGCATGAGCCACTGCACCTGGCTGGCACACTCTGAAGTACTTGAGACTACAAGAGTAGCAGCCATTCATCTTACCTAGTCAGATTCCGTTCTTCTGTAGCAAGTTGAAAAGCATGTAGCTCACTCTAAATTATGTATTCTGAAAACAGCCCAAAGTCTTCATTAAACAACTCTAAAGCTTCATCTTAATTATTCAGTTATTAGAAGTTTAATATGAAATATACAATGATTTGGTCAATTAAAGTATTTTTAGAAATCTATAGATTGTGATATATGTGTATACACATACACACATGCTGTAATTTTCTTTTTAAATTTAGTATTATATATTAAAGAGAAATTAAAATTATAAGTTATAAATGTACATACTTTTAAAATTCAGATAATCCTACAGAATTTTTAAAAAGCAGCAATATCCTTTTCCCCTTTCTTACAAAAATTCCTACCTAACCCTACTTACTCTTACCTCCAGATGCAACCATTTTAAACTTTCTTAGCTGTTTTGTTTGGAATTTACTTTCAGACAGTTACTTTTTGATTCTTTATGTCAGACATACTTCCTTTCTCTATGGCAGATGAGGATTTATCCTTTTATATGTGCCCTTGGCCCACCCACAATACCCATACCCCTCTCCAATTGCCAGCTGTGTGATAATTTTCAGTTTGATCAATGTTTGCCTTACTATGATTTCACAAATATTATCATAATATACTTCATGCCTAAGCTGTGTCAAATGTTATGATTATGTTTCCTATAAGCCTATTGATTTTCCAAAAGTTAATAATTGCTCCATTTTTCTCTTTGTTTTCTGTAATCAAATTATTCCCCAATCCTTCTTTATAAGTATAGATCTCCCTGTGATACATTCGAACATATCAGGTATCCTCTTTTGTTCTCTCTCTTCCTGCCTCTTTTCTTTTCTTTTCTTTCCTCTCCTTTCATTTTTCTTTTAATTGCCTTTCCTTTCTTAATCTTCATAATTTAATTTATGTATAAATAGATAAAACCCATGCAAAATTAAATAACATATTGTTCATGGATATTTAAATACACACTCACACACACTGATATGGTTTGGATGTTTGTCCCCTCCAAATCTCATGCTGAAGTGTGATTCCCAGTGTTGGAAGTGGGCCTAGCGGGAGGTGTTTGGGTTATGAGGGTGAATCCCTCATGCATGGCCTACGGCCCTTCCCATGGTAATGAGTAACCATGAGAGCTGTTTGTTAAAAAGAGTCTGGGACCTCCCTTTTTTTTCTCTTGCTCCTGTCCTTGCCATGTGATGCACCTGTTCTCTCTTTACCTTCTGGCATGATTGAAACTTCCTGAGGCCCTCACCAGAAGCAGACGCTGGTGCCATGCTTCTGGTACAGTCTGCAGAACCGTGAGCAACATAAACATCTTTTCAAAATAAATTATAGCGATACAGAGTGGACACACACACACACACACACACACATATACATTCATTCCTCAGAAACACCATTCGGGAGCCATGATACTTCTGAAGGCAAAGAAAAGAGCGTGGGCAGGGGAATACATTCTAAGTTGGGGAGGGGTAGGCATTTAAAGTTAATGATAATATTCCATTTATTAAACTTGGTAGCAGAGTGCTCTTTATACTTCACCACACTTTGTAACCACTAAATAATAAAAACTGTTCTAAAGAGCCAATGCTCTCTGCCCCTTCCACTGTTTTATCCTTCCCATAAGGTGACCCCTTTCTTTTTCAGGTGATTATTTTGGTAAATAATTTATGTCTCATGGTTATATGTTTAAATTGCTACTTAAAAATATTGTTACTCCTTGATAATGTTGTATCTTAAGCTTTATTATTGATCCTCTCCTCTGATGAGAATACAGAGTTTTTCTTTTCTAGACCACCCAGTTACAAGCATCCTTCCTAGCACCCCTTACTTCATTTATTTTTGGTATGTTTGCTTGTCTTAGTACTTATTAATTTAAGTAAAAACTCTACAACAATTGCATAAATTTTCACCTAAGATGTGCAGATACATGGAAAGATGTTTCCATTGCAACTTGCTTAAGAAGTCTTTGCTAAACCTATTAACCTTCTTCAATCTGGACTGATTTGCATCTAAGTCTACACTGAGTTGTTACCCTGGTATTTACCTTCACCACCACTCTGGGAATTCCTCTCATTTCTATTTATTGATCTCTTGATTCTATTTTCCTCTGTCTTACTCTCTCTTAGATTTAATTACTATTTTGAAAGAGCATATTCTGTAGTATCCTTCTCAACAAAGGCCCATGGTAGATGAATATATTACAAACGTGCTTCTGATTTTTAGATCGAGTGAATAAAATAATTCTAATTTGGCAATTAGGCTTTCATTTAGAATTTACCAATGCGTCGCTTCTTTCTTTTCCAGCTTCCAACCTGCCTCTGACAATTTTGAAGACATTCTGCTTCCTAATCATTTGTATATGTCCTGTTCTCTAATCATCTGAAATTTCATGGATTATTTTCCCTGTGATTAAGGTTCCAATGTTTCATAATAAAGTGCATTGATGTGGGTCTATTTTCATTTAGTTTCCTGACAGATGGATACATTTTCTTTAAAATATTTAACAATGATTTTCTCCATTCTTTTTTTTTTTTTTTTTTTCCCTGCTCTTTCAGGGAATTTCTGTTGTTTGGTTGTTAGAACTCTTGGTATAGCCACCTAATTGATTTTTTTCTTTTCTCTCTTTCTGATAGAGAATGTTGATCTCCATTATACGATCTTCCCTTCCTCCTTGAATTTATGGAATCTCCTGGTTTGTAGCTTCGTTCATGAACATCCAGCTACTTTCTAAACTTTTCAGCCCTCCTTATCATTAAATACTGCCATGGGACTAAGTTCTGGCTAATGGAAATGTGAGCAAAGGGTATGTAAAATCTCCCTTTACGCACAACACTGTCCCTAAAAGGAAGCTGCATTCTTCCATTGTTGCCCTTTGAAGATAGCTGGAATATATATGTGGTGGTGACTAACCAAAGGAAACTTCTAGGGGATGGAGTAGCAACAAAGCTTAAGGAATATGGTCCTCAGGTAATTTTGTTGATAATAGATAACAGATGCCCTACTATATTGTTGATCAGTTTGGACGTGTGTGTGTGGGGGGGGGGTGTATGTGTGTGTGTGTGTATGTATGTGACAGACAGAGACTGACAGAAACCTAACTCATTTAAGCCATTCTTTTATCTCTATTAAAACATCCAGCCAATAACCTGAGCATAATGCTCTATTTTTTTCTTTTTCTTACTGTGAGAGTTTCTCTAATTTATCTCACAAACTTTGTATTAATTTTCTCCTTTCCTTCCATTTCTTTTCTTATAGTTTAAATTTTCAAAGTCTCGCTCTGTCGCCCAGGCTGGAGTGCAGTGGCGCGATCTCGGCTCACTGCAAGCTCCGCCTCCCGGGTTTACGCCATTCTCCTGCCTCAGCCTCCCGAGTAGCTGGGACTACAGGCGCCCGCCACCTCGCCCGGCTAGTTTTTCGTATTTTTTAGTAGAGACGGGGTTTCACCATGTTAGTCAGGATGGTCTCGATCTCCTGACCTCGTGATCCGCCCTTCTCAGCCTCCCAAAGTGCTGGGATTACAGGCTTGAGCTACCGTGCCCGACCAACTCCCCCCACTTTTAAAAAATAGTATCCTGCTTTTTTTCTCCTTTTGGATTCAATATCTTCTCTTATCTGAGTATATTGTTTTTCTTGTTAAGTTTAACCTTTCAGCATAGTCTTTTCTTCCATATTCCAATGACTCTTTTGTTTGTTTTGTATTCCATCTTTCACACCTCTGACAATCTTTACAAAATTACCCTTACCTTAGTCTGGGAAATTAAAAAGTAGATTAATGTATTATACATTAATGTATTAATGCCTCACTGGATCTCATCAACTGCAAGCTTAACTGCAGAATGATGTGCCTGGGAAATTCAGATAGGATTTGTCCAGTCAGAATCTTCAAATCTTTTATCCTGGGCTGGTCAGATTCCCCAGAGAATAAAGTTCTGGTCTCTGGGATTCTAGAGATAGGAGCCCTAGAGATATGATAAACATATGAAAGAGTCCTGGGCATGGGCTGCTGTCTCAGGCACTACTGTGCTTACAGACACTAAATCTACCTGTTTGTAGTGTAATACTTCCTCGAATCCAGAGATCCTTTAACAGCTGGTCAGTCTTCTTCTAGAATGGTAGGGCAGGTGCTACTTGAGTGGAATCTGGAAACAACCTAGTTTATTCTTACACTAACTTTGTCCCCTTCATTGTACCTTCCTCTTCTCTCCGTAACCATTTTCTGAGGTATTGGTGCTATCAATATTTGAATCATTTAGGGAATCTGAATTGTTAACCTGATTAGTGCTTGGTTTTCCCCAAGTTATATAAAAGTTATATATAAATTATAAGTTATTCCTAAAGTTATAATTTAACTTTTTCGTGTCCCTTAAGGTCTTCATTATATTTGCTTTCCATTTTTTTTTTTTTTTTTTTGTGGGTGGAGGGGTGAAATTTCCTTTTTTATTTTAGTCAGTTCAAGTAGAGTTTCCTGTTTCTTACAGCAGAAAGTATCCTAATTCATTTGCTTGTTTGGTTTTGTTTTGTTTCCCCAAGTCTGTTTCTCTGAAGTCAGCATTTCTTTTTTCTTTCTTTCTTTTTTTTTTTAATTATACTTTAAGTTCTGGGATACATGTGCAGAACCTGCAGTTCTGTTACATAGATGTACATGTGCCATGGTGGTTTGCTGCACCTGTCAAACCACCACCTCTCTTAGGTATTTCTCCTAATGTTATCCCTCCCCTAGCCCCTGACCCCCCACAGGCCCTGGTGTGTGATATTCCCCTCCCTGTGTCCATGTGTTCTCATTGTTCAACTCTCACTTATGAGTGAGAACATGCGGTGTTTGGTTTTCTGATCTTGTGATAATTTGCTGAGAATGATGGTTTCCAGTTTCATCCATATCCCTGCAAAGGACATGAACTCACCCTTTTTTGTGGCTGCATAGTATTCCACGGTGTATATGTGCCATATTTTCTTAATTCAGTCTATCACTGATGGGCATTTGGGTTGGTTCCAAGGCTTTGCTATTGTGAATAGTGCTGCAGTAAACATATGTGCGCATGTGTATTTATCATAGAATGATTTATAATCCTTTGGGTACATGCCCAGTAATGGGATGACTGGGTCAAATATGGCATTTGTAGTTCTAGATCCTTGAGGAATCACCAAACTGTCTTCCACAATGGTTGAACTAATTTACACTCCCACCAACAGTATAAAAGTGCACCTATTTTTCCACAACTTCTCTAGCATCTGTTGTTTCCTGACTTTGTAATGATGGCCATTGTAACTGGTGTGAGATGGTATTTCATTGTGGTTTTGATTTGAATTTATCTAATGACCAGTGATGATGAGCATTTTTCATATGTCTGTTGGCTGCATAAATGTATTCTTTTGAGAAGTGTCTGTTCATATCCTTTGCCCATTTTTTGATGGGGTTGTTTTTTTCTTCTCTTGTATATTTAAGTTCTTCGTAGATTCAGGATATTAGCCATTTGTCAGACGGGTAGATTGCAAAAAATTCCTCCCATTCTGTTCACTCTGATGGTAGTTTTTTTTGCTGTGCAGAAGCTCTTTAATTAGATCCGATTTGTCAATTTTGGCTTTTGTTGCCATTGCTTTTGGTGTTTTAGACACAAAGTCTTTGCCATGCCTATGTCCTGAGTGGTATTGCCTACGTTTTCTTCTAGGATTTTTATGGTCCTAGGTCTTACGTTTAAGTCTTTGATCCATCTTGAGTTGATTTTTCTATAAGGTGTAAGGAAGGGGTCCAGTTTCAGTTTTCTGTATATGACTAGCCAGTTTTCCCAACACCATTCATTACATAGCAAATCTTTTCCCCATTGCTTGATTGTGTCAGGTTTGTGAAAGATCCGATGGTTGTAGATGTGTGGTGTTATTTCTGAGACCCCTGTTCTGTTCCATTGGTCTATGTATGTGTTTTGGTATCAGTACCATGATGTTTTGATTATTGTCACCTTGTTGTAAAATTTGAAGTCAGGTAGTGTGATGCCTCCAGCTTTGTTCTTCTTGCCCAGGATTGTCTTGGCTGTGTGGGCTCTTTTTTGGTTCCATATGAAGTTTAAAGTAGTTTTTTCCAATTATTGTCAGATTCACCAAGGTTGAAATGAAGGAAAAAATGTTAATGGCAGCCAGAGAGAAAGGTTGGGTTATCTGCAAAGAGAAGCCCATTAGACTAACAGTGGATCTCTCGGCAGAAACCCTAAAAGCAGAAGAGAGTGGGGGCCAAAATTCAACATTCTTAAAGTAAAGACTTTTCAACCCAGAATTTCATATCCAGCTAAACTACGTAAGTAAAGGAAAAATAAAATGCTTTCCAGACAAGTAAATGCTGAGAGATTTTGTAACCACCAGGCCTGCCTTACAAGAGCTCCTGATGGAAGCTCTAAACATGGATAGGAACAACTGGTACCAGCCACTGCAAAAACATGCCAAATTGTAAAGATCATGGATGCCATGAAGAAACTATATCAATTAATGGGTGAAATAACCAGCTAGCGTCATAATGACAGGATCAGATTCACACATAAAAATATTAACCTTAAATCTAAATGGGCTAAATGCCCCAATTAAAAGACACAGACTGGCAAATTGGATAAAGAAAGAGTCAAGACCCATCAGGTGCTGTAATCAGGAGACCCATTTCACTTGCAAAGACATGCATAGACTTAAAATAAAGGGATGGAGGAAGATCTACCAAGCAAATGGAAAGCAAAAAAAAAAAAAAAAAAAAAAAAAAGGAGGTCTTGCAATACTGGTTATGTGAAGAAGGTCAGTGGTAGCTTGATGAGGATAGCATTGAACCTATAAATTATTTTGGGCAGTAAGGTTTTTTTCACGATATTGATCCTTCCTATCCATGAGCATGGAGTGCTTTTCTATTTGTTTGTGTCCTCTCTTATTTCCTTGAGCAGTGGTTTGTACTTCTCCTTGAAGAGATCCTTCACATACCTTGTAAGTAGGATTCCTAGGTATTTTATTCACCCGGTAGTAACTGTGAATGGTAGCTCACTCATGATTTGGCTCTCTGTTTGTCTGTTATTGGTGTATAGGAATGCTTGTGATTTTTGCACATTGATTTTGTATGCTGAGGTTTTGCTGAATTTACTTATCAGCTTAAGGAGATTTGGGACTGAGACAGTGGGGTTGTCTCAGTATACAATCATGTCATCTGCAAAAAGAGAAAATTTGACTTTCTCTCTTCCTATATGAATACCCTTTATTGCTTTCTCTTGCTTGATTGCCCTTGCCAGAACTTCCAATACTATGCTGAACAGGAGTGATGAGAGAGGGCATCCTTATCTTGTGCCAGTTTTCAAAGGGAATACTTCCAGTTTTTGCCCATTCAGTATGAAATTGGCTGTGTGTTTATCATAAATAGCTCTTATTATGTTGAGATATATTCCGTCAATATCTAGTTTATTGAAAATTTTTAGCATGAAAGGCTGTTCAATTTTGTTGAAGGCCTTTTCTGCATCTATTGAAACAATCATGTGGTTTTCGTAATTGGTTCTGTTTATGTGATGGATTACATTTATTGTTTCACATATGTTGAACCAACCTTGCATCCCAGGGATGTAGCTGACTTGATCATGGTGGATAAGCTTTTTGCTGTGCTGCTGGATTCTGTTTG
The DNA here is from genome assembly GCF_009764315.1 of Trachypithecus francoisi. Taxonomy (NCBI): domain Eukaryota; kingdom Metazoa; phylum Chordata; class Mammalia; order Primates; family Cercopithecidae; genus Trachypithecus; species Trachypithecus francoisi. The sequence continues at coordinate 134,613,602 of NW_022681454.1, read as the reverse complement.
CCAGTATTTTATTGAGGATTTTCTCATGGATATTCATCAGGGACAGTGGCCTAAATATCTCTTTTTTTGTTCTGTCTCTGCCAGGCTTTGGTATCAGGATGATGGTGGCCTCATAAAATGAGTTAGGGAGGATTCCCTCTTTTTCTATTGATCAGAATAGTTTCAGAAGGAATGGTACCAGCTCCTCTTTGTACCTCTGGTAGAATTCGGCTATGAAACCGTCTGATCCTGAACTTTTTTTGGTTGATAGGCTATTAATTATTGCCTCAATTTCAGAATCTGTTTTTGGTCTATTCAGGGACTCAACTGCTTCCTGGTTTAGTCTTGGGAGGATGTATGTGTCCATGAATTTATCCATTTCTTCTAGATTTTCTAGTTTATTTGCATAGAGGTGTTTATAGTATTCTCTGATTGTAGTTTGTATTTCTGTGGGATCGCTGGTGATATCCCCTTTATCATTTTTTATTGCATTTATATGATTCTTCTCTCTTTTCTTCTTTATTAGTCTTGTTAGTGGTCTATCTATTTTGCTGATCTTTTCAAAAAACAAGTTCCTAGATTCACTGATTCTTTGAAGGATTTTTTGGGTCTCTATCTCCTTCAATTCTGCTTTGATAGTAATTATTTCTTGCCTTCTGTTAGCTTTTGAATTTGTTTGCTCTTGCTTCCCTAGTTCTTTTCATTGTGATGTTATGGTGTCAATTTTAGATTTCTCCTGCTTTCTCTTGTGGGCATTTAGTGCTATACATTTCTCTCTACACACTGCTTTAAATGTGTCCCAGAGGTTCTGATGTGTTGTGTCTTTGTTCTCATTGGTTTCAAATAACATCTTTGCTTCTGCCTTCATTTTGTTATGTACCCAGTAGTCACTCAGGAGCAGGTTGCTCAGTTTCCATGTAGTTGTGTGGTTTTGAGTGAGATTCTCAATCCTGAGTTCTAATTGGATTGCTCTGTGGTCTGAGAGACAGTTTGTCATGATTTCTGTTCTTTTACATTTGCTGAGGAATGTTTTACTTCCAATTATGTGGTCAATTTTAGAATAAGTGTGATGTGGTGCAAAGAAGAATGTATATTCTGTTGATTTGGGGAGGAGGGGTCTATAGATGTCTATTAGGCCAACTTGGTCCAGAGCTGAGTTTAAGTCCTGGATATCCTTGTGAATTTCCTGTCTCGTTGATCTAATATTGACAGTGGAGTGTTAAAGTCTCCTTTATTATTGTGTAGGAGTCTAAGTCTCTTTGTAGGTCTCTAAGAACCTGCTCTATGAATTTGGGTGCTGCTGTATTGGGTGCATACATATATTTAGGATAATTAACTGTTCTTATGAAATTGATCTCTTTACCATTATGTAATAGCCTTCTATGTCTTTTTTATCTTTGTTGGTTTAAAGTCTGTTTTATCAGAGACCAGGCTTGCAAGAGCTCCTTTTTTTTTTTTTTTTTGCTGTCCATTTGCTTGGTAGATCTTCCTCCATCCCTTTATTTTAAGGGATCCATTATGCATGTCCATCCATTATGCATGTCTTTGCAAGTGAAATGGGTCTCCTGATTACAGCACCTGATGGGTCTTGACTCTTTCTTTATCCAATTTGCCAGTCTGTGTCTTTTAATTGGGACATTTAGCCCATTTAGATCTAAGGTTAATATTTTTATGTGTGAATCTGATCCTGTCATTATGACATTAGCTGGTTATTTCACCTATTAATTGATATAGTTTCTTCATGGCATCTATGATCTTTACAATTTGGCATGTTTTTGCAGTGGCTGGTACCAGTTATTCCTATCCATGTTTAGAGCTTCCATCAGGAGCTCTTGTAACGCAGGCCTGGTGGTTACAAAATCTCTCAGCATTTACTTGTCTGGAAAGCATTTTATTTCTCCTTTACTTATGTAATTTAGCTGGATATGAAATTCTGGGTTGAAAAGTCTTTACTTTAAGAATGTTGAATTTTGGCCCCCACTCTCTTCTGGCTTTTAGGGTTTCTGCCGAGAGATCCACTGTTAGTCTAATGGGCTTCCCTTTGAAGGTAACCCAACCTTTCTCTCTGGCTGCCATTAACATTTTTTCCTTCATTTCAACCTTGGTGAATCTGACAATAATGTGTCTTGGGGTTGCTCTTCTCGAGGAGTATCTTTGTGGCGTTCTCTGTATTTCCTGAATTTGAATGTTGGCCTACCTTGCTCGGTTGGGGAAGTTCTCCTGGATAATATCCTGAAGAGTGTTTCCCAAGTTGGTTCCATTCTCCCTGTCACTTTCAGGCACACCAATCAAACCTAGATTTGGTTTTTTCACATAGTCCTATATTTCTTGGAGGCTTTGTTCGTTTCTTTTCACGCTTTTTTCTCTATTCTTGTCTTCTCACTTTATTTCATTATTTCAAGCTTCAATCACTGATATCCTTTCTTCTGCTTGATTGAATCGACTATTGAAGTTTCTGTATTCTTCTTGAAGTTTTGTTCTGTGGTTTTCAGCTCCTTCAGGTCATTTAAGTGCTTCTCTACACTGTTATTCTAGTTAGCCATTCGTCTAACCTGTTTTCAAGGTTTTTAGGTTCCTTGTGATCAGTTAGAACATGTTCCTTTAACTTGGAGAAGTTTGTTATTACTGACCTTCTGAAGCCTACTTCTGTCAACTTGTCAAACTCATTCTCCATCTAGTTTTGTTCCCTTGTTGGAGAGGAGTTTTGTTCCTTTGGAGAAGAGGTGATCTGGTTTTTGGAATTTTCAGCCTTTCTGCTGTGGTTTCTCCCCATATTTGTGTTTTATCTACCTTTGTCTTTTGATGTTGGTGACCTATTGATGGGGTTTTGGTGTGAATGTCCTTTTTGTTGATGTTGACGCTATTCCTTTCTGTTTGTTAGTTTTCCTTCTAACAGACAGGCCCCACAGCTGCAGGTCTGTTGGAATTTGCTGGAGGCCCTCTCCAGACCCTGTTTTCCTGGGTATCACCAGAGGAGGCTGCAGAACAGCAAATATTGCTGCCTGATCCTTTCTCTGAAAGCTTTGTTCCGGAGGGGCACCTGTTTTTATGAGGTGTCTATTGGCCCCTACTGGGAGTTGTCTCCCACTCAGGCTACAAGAGGGTAAGGAGCCCACTTGAGGAGGCAGTCTGTCCATTATCAGAGCTCGAACGTTGTGTTGGGAGAACCATTGCTCTCTTCAGAGCTGTCAGGCAGGGACGTTTAAGTCTGGAGAAGCTGTCTGCTGCCTTTTGTTCAGATATGCCCTGCCCTCAGAGGTGGAATCTAGAGAGGCAGTAGGCCTAGCTGAGCTGCAGTTTGAGCTTCCCTGCCACTTTGTTTACATTGTGAGCATAGAACCACCTACTCAAGCCTCAAAAATAGCAGACACCCCTCCCCCTGCCAAGCTCCTGTATCCTAGGTTGATCTCAGAGTGCTGTGCTAGCAGCGAGCAAGGCTCCGTGTGTGTGGGACCTGCCAAGCCAGGCATGGGAGGGGATCTCCTGGTCTTCCAGTTGTGAAGACCATGAGAAAAGTGCAGTGTTTGGGCAGAGAGTACTGCTTCTCCAGGTACAGTCACTCATGGCTTCCCTTGGCTAGGAAAGATAAATCCCCCAACTCTTTCCACTTCCCAGGTGAGGTGACACCCCGCCCTTCCTCGGCTCACCCTCGATGGACTGCACCCAGTGTCCAATGAGTCCCAATGAGATGAACCAAGAACCTCAGGTGGAAATCAGAAATCACCCGTCTTCTGTGTTGATCTCGCTGGTAGCTGCAGACTGGAGCTGTTCCTATTCAGCCATCTTGGAAGTGTCCTTTGCTTTCCATTTTTTAAACCTCTATGGCTCATCTAATCTTTCATACTCTATGTGTCCTGTGGTTTTCTGAGTGAAACAAAACACAACAAAACAAAACTTGACTATCATTTTGGTGGGCTGTGCTCAAGTTGCCATCTATACATGAAAGTCTTACCCACCTTTCTTGGTATTTTTGCTCTAATAAGTGGAGCTACGTAGTGTCTCTTGTCATACTTGTGTATTAGATGGCTGCTGTTATCCAAACAGAATGCCATGGGAGTTTCTGTTGCTGTATTTTTGTTCTCTCAACTCAGGCTGTGCTGGTCTCAGGAATTATATTTAAATGAGTCAGGTTTAGTTATTAAAGTTTTATTTAATTAAAAAGCATCCCGATTCCCATTTGATTTTCCCCCTAATTCATTTATATAGTAAAAGTTTCTGTCGTAATTTTTTTTTTTTTTGGAACACAAAACTTGTGAGTGATCTTATGTTTAATGTATAAGATTAAGTTTCACCTAATAATAATATTTGCTTAAAATTATAGTATCCAAAAGACTTAGGACTGGAACTCTAATTCTTTTATTTCAAATTACATTCTTTTTCAGCTTAATTCATTCACTTTTTATTATTCAACAAATAAGCCTTTATGTGTTTGCTATATGTCTGGCATTGAGTGATGAAAACAGACTGATAAAGTGGATCACACTATTGTCAATTTCCATGATCCTGTAGAAGTTATTCTCAGGGAGATGTGGGAAAATATATCAATAATTTTACAATGGGTTTATAAATGGGTTTTTAAAAAACATATATTAACAGGTAGAATTTGAACACATTCGTCTACTTTTTCTCCCTCCCCTAATGTCATTAAATTACTCTGATTATGTTGATGGTTGTTTTGGTTTTGTTTTAAATTAAGTGATTAGAAGGTCTGTCTCCAAGGATTAAATTTGAACTAAGAACTGAATGTGGTTTCTACAGATGGCCTGGGTAACCAGCAAGGCCGCTCTAGGCTTGAATGACAGGAATGCAGACATTTTAAGCTGAAGAGGAAGAATATTCCAGAAAGAGAGAACAACATTCTATGCAAAGGAGAATGCTTCTACAATGTGCTAATATATGAGTAAGAAACAGAAGGAGGATACATGTGTTCACAGCAGAGAGTGAAGGAGATAGAGAAAGAAATTGTGCAAGGTGAAACACAGGTACCAGATTAGGAAGACTCTAAAACCAGAATTAGGAGTTTATTATAAGTAAGATGCAAAGATTTAAAGCATAACGTAGAGATTGTATGTGATTAGAAGTTGCTGAAGTAAAGTACTTAAAGCGTAGTAAGGAGATATGATGTGGTTTCCATTTTTAGTAGAACATTCTATTTGCAGGGGAGAGAATTGGGTGAAGGGAAATTATATTTTCAGGATACATTTTGGAAGGAACATCACAGGATTTGCTAGTGGGCTGGATGTCGCAGTGAGGAAAAGAGAGGAGTGGAGAATGACATTTTGGTGTTGGCTTGAACAATTGGGTAGGTAGTGTTTGAATCTACTGAGATAAAGAAGACAGGATGCGGAACAGGTTTTGGAATAATAACAAGTATTTCATTTGGTCCTGTTAAATCTATAATGGACATTTGTCCCTCAAGGAAAAGGATAGACAGGCAGCTCTTTATTAGTCTGTGGACTTCAGTTATAAAGATATAGATTTGGAAGCATGTAGATATTATTTAAAACCATTGCTCTAGCTGGGCGCAGTGGCTCACGCCTGTAATCCCAGCACTTTGGGAGGCTGAGGTGGGCAGATCATGAGGTCAGGAGTTGGAGACCAGCCTGACCAACATGGTGAAACCTCGTCTTTACTAAAAATGAAAAAATTAGCTGGGCCTAGTGGCATGCGACTGTAATCCCAGCTACTCAGGATACTGAGGCAAGAGAATCGCTTGAACCCAGAAGGCAGAGGCTGCAGTGAGCTGAGATCACGCCACTGTGCTCCAGCCCGGGAAACAGAATGAGACTCCATCTCAAACAAACAAACAAACAAACAAAAACAAACAAAAAAACATTGCTCTACATGAAATTAATTATCTAGAAAAATAATTTGCTTGAAGAGACAGGAGCTTAGAACTGCACCGTAAGGCACTTACATGTCAAATGGAAGAAAATAGCAAAGAAGTTTATGGAAGAAAATCAAAAATGGAAGAGACAAAAGAAAAACAAAACAGGAAATTGGTAGAACCGAAGTCAAGAAAAAATAATGTTTCAACACATGTCAACTGTACTGAATGGTGTTGAAGGATCAAGAAAGTAAAGAGACAAGTTTTGCTAATTATCACATTTAGCAAATCTCTTGTGATAGTAGCAGCTTCCTCAAAGAGTGGAATTTGGGGTCATTTTGGAAAGATCTTAGGAAAAAAAATGAAAGTGATGAGGAAGTGAAGATGTGATTGTAGATTATTCTTTTAAGTGGTTTAACTGGGAAAGGGATCAGAGAAGTTCAGCAATAGATGGAATAAAAAGTGAGAATTTAGAATTTTATTTACTTTGTAATTGGAGATTTAATACATGACTCTATTACACTGTTAAAGAAGGGATGGATAAACTGACATTGTAGGAAAAGAGGAAGTCAAACTATTGCTATTTGCAGATGATATGATTGTATACCTAAAAATTCCTAAGGTTCCCCCAAGGACACTCAGATTTGAAAAATGAGTTCAATAAAGTCTTAGGTTACAAAATCAATGTACACAAATCAATAGCACAGCTATATACCAACAATAACCAAGCTGAGAATCAAATCAAGAACTCAATCCCTTTTACAGCAGCTGCAAAACCAAAACCAAAACCAAAGAAACCTAGGAATATACCTAACCGAGGAAGTGAAAGATCTCTACAAGAAGAACTACAAAATACTGCTGAAAGAGATAATAGATGACACAAACATATGGAAACACATCCGAGCTCATAGATTTGAAGAACGAATATAGTGAAAATGACCAGGCTGCCCAAAGCAATTTACAGATTCAATGAAATTCCCATAAAATACCAACATCAGTTTTTATAAAATTAGAAAAAAAATTCTAAAATTTATTAGGAAACAGAAAAGAGCCTGAGCAGCCAAAGAAATCATAAACAAAAGAAATAAACCTAGAGACATCACTTTACCAGACTTTAAGTTATACTACAAGGCTATAGTTTCCTAAACAGCATGGTACTGATATAAAACTAGGCATATAGACCAATGGAACAGAGTAGAGAATCCAGAAATAAAGTCAAGTCCATAGAGCCAGTTGATCTTCAACAAAGTTAACAAAAACACCCTGTTTAATAAATGATGCTGGGAAAACTGGCAAGTCACATGTAGAAGAATAAAACTGGATCCCTGTTTCTCACCATATGTAAAAATTGACTCAAGATGGATCAAGGACTTAAATATAAGACCTGAAACCATAAAATTTCCAGAAAACAATGGTGGAAAACGTTTCTAGATACCAGCCTAGGCAAAGAATTCATGAGTAAAACCCAAAAGCAAATGTGACAAAAATAAAAATAAATAAATGGGACCAAATTAAATTAAAGAGCTTCTGCATAGCAAAATAAATAATCAATAGACAGGCAACCCGCAGAATGGGAAAAAATATTTGCAAACTATGCATCTGACAAAAGACTAGTGTCCAGATATAAAAGGAACAAAAACAAATCGCCACACACACACAAAAATAATCCCATTAAAAAGTGGGGAATGGACATGAGCAGATATTTTTCAAAAGAAGATACACACATGGTCAACAAACATGCAAAAATGCTCACCATCACTAATCATCAGAAAGGCAAATTAAAACCACAGTGACATAGCACCTTATTCCTGCAAGAATGGCTATTATTAAAAAGTTAAAAAAATTGGTGTTGACATTGATGTAAGGAATAGGGAACACTTATACACTGCAGCTGGGAATGGTAATTGGTACAACCTCTATAGAAAACAGCATGGGGATTTCTTAAAGAGCTAAAAGTAGATCCACCATTTGATCCAGCAATCCCACTACTGGATACCTACCCAAAGGAAAATAAGTCAGTATATGAAAAAGATACTCACTTGCACAGGCATGTTTATAGCAACACAATTTACAATTGCAAATCTGTGGAACCAACCTAAGTGCCCATGGACTAAGTGGATAAAGAAAATGTGGTCTATATACAACATGGAATGCTACTCAGTCATTAAAAGGAATGACATAATGTGTTTTGCAGCAACGTAGATGGAGCTGTAGGACATTATTCTAAGTAAAGTAACATAGGAGTGGAAAAGTAAAAATCATATGCTCTCACTTGGAATTGGGAGCTAAGTTATGGGCATGCAAAATCATATAGATAGATATAACGGATTTTAGAAACTAAGAAGGAGGAAGCAAGGACCAGGGCCAGGGATAAAAACCTACACATTAGGTACAATGTACACTACTCAAGTGATTGGTGCACTAAAATCTCAGAATTCACCACTATATAATTTATCCATGTAACAAAAACAAAACAAAACAAAACAAAAAAACACTTGTACCCCAAAAGCTACTGAAATTTACAAATAAATAAAGAAATAAAATATTAAAAAATAAATTAAATAAACCTTGAAAAAAGGAGGTAGGCGTTAATCAATGGGCAAAATCCGTTAGAAGTAGGAGTGGATGGAATACAGAGCAGGAAAGGCTAACTTCTGGTAGGAACAACAAGATGTCCTGCAATTGTAATTAGAGGGAGGCAGAGTATATAAATGCAAATGAGCTGGAGATTTAATGGAAATAACTGAGCAAGTTACTGTTTTATTATTCGAATAACATCATTAAAATAAGAGCAAGGTTATTTGTTCAAATAATGGGGCGAGGAGCCTATTAGACTTACTGTCTCCAAACTGACACTTGGATTACATGATTTTTTTTTTTTTTTTGAGACGGAGTCTCGCTCTGTCACCCAGGCTGGAGTGCAATGGCCGGATCTCAGCTCACTGCAAGCTCCGCCTCCCGGGTTCACGCCATTCTCCTGCCTCAGCCTCCCAAGTAGCTGGGACTACAGGCGCCCGCCACCTCGCCTGGCTAGTTTTTTGTATTTTTTTAGTAGAGACGGGGTTTCACCATGTTAGCCAGGATGGTCTCGATGTCCTGACCTCGTGATCCGCCTGTCTCGGCCTCCCAAAGTGCTGGGATTACAGGCTTGAGCCACAGCTCCCGGCCGGATTACATGATTTTTTTAAAGCTGAATCATAATGCATTTCTCCATACAACTTTAGCATATGACTGCAATAAAAATATAGATTTATAATCCTTGAAATATGCATCACTAACCATTAACAACTTATCACTCAGATGTAAGTTCTAATATATTGCCTCAACCACTTAACTGTAAAGTTTTCATCTTGGGGCCAAAATATTAGCATACTGACAGTATATCCACACAGAGTGATGATCACTGGTAGAAATTTTTCAAATCATCATACTTTTTGTGTGCCATGTAAATCAACATTTGCTCACATTTCTGGCATATCCATAGTGTATAACCTTTTCCCACAGTGTGCATAGGCGAACAATGTGGCAATGATAGAGCTTAGTCCCCATTGCAGCCTATATTAATCATCATTATCAACTTGTATTTAATAAGCACTAAGTCCTATCAGGAGAAGCTTCGGTTCCTATATCCCCAAAACAATGAGTTATATAATTGTTTAATCCTATTTGAAAAAAAAAAAAATGCTCCATTTTCCCTATAGAGCTTCTGAGACGAGACATTCCATTAACAAGAAGAAAATAAATGATTAAGGGTGTAAGAAATAACTTCCATATATCCAATTTGTGGTTTAGTTGAATAGGATGCCGAAGCTATATAAAACAGCAGATCATACAGAGCTTTGAGATTTTGCTAAATATTGTTATGTGTTTCAATGAAAATATTCACTTACCCATTTTTCCTGATGACATTTTAAAAAATAAAGATGAAGCAAGACAATTCAAGTTGTCAGATTTTCTACTAGAGGGCCTTTTTAGTAGGAAGTATTTTATCATAATGAAAAGTACACTATTGTGCACAGTATGTTACTCAATGTTTTAAGGAGAAGGCTACTGTTTGGAAGAAAAAGGAGTCCATTAATCTATATGAGACTTAATCATTTATGTGATTAGTGAGTTAATAATAATAGTATAAATGACTTAAATTATTTTTTATATATCAACAGTATACTATCTTATACAGACTACCTGTAATGAAGTGAGGATATCAGATGTATAGCAGTATGATACAATCTAAACTTATGGAGATTCAGAAAATGCATAATAAAATGTATTTACATGAAAATTATCATATTTTAAGTTAAAGATGCTAGAGAGGAAAAAAATAATTAGATAAACTGAGGCCAGAGCTGGGTCCATACAAGAATGAAACACTCTTTCAGTGTGATTAAAGAAACCTGTGTCCAAATTCTCACCTTTGACTGATCATGTTTTATTTCACTTTCACTCCTAGTAATTCTGCACTGTATTTTCTCCTTATCTCACCAAGACCCAGCATCTTTATAGAAAATAAATGAGTACACAAGTAAAAATGCAAACACACACACAGAAATCAAATACAGAGTATTCTGAAATCCATTGACAAATGTACATATGTTTCCTGGATGTCCTTTAACCCTTTTTCAAAAACATCCATCATGAATAAGCTTACTGAAAGAATGTGCATGTCATCATTACTCTGGATCATGTTTTCCTCGACAATGAAATAACTGATACTGAACTTTTGATCTATGAGACACTTGGAGCTTTCGTAATTTGAATCAGATTACCCTGTTGAGTCATAGAGCACTGAGAGGTAGACACTTGGGCCAGAGTAGACTTGATTAGGAATGGGGGTGGCCGCAGCAATCATACAGGTATAGCGGTTGTCATGTTTTATTAAGGTTGGTCCATTTACCTGAAACTGAGCATTTTGAGAGCTGTCACTCACTACCTTACACCTTGCATATGCCTACCACAAATCTAGAGAACTAACAAAAATGCTTGTTGGTTTGGACTGTGTCTGCACAACACAATTTTCCCAAACTGGAGAGGTCATGTTTGAGATCAGAAAGACCCAGGAGAAGGAAACATCATAACAAATGAGATCATTACGTCCTTGAAATGTTCCTTTTCCCAGTACTATCTAATCTAATGATGGTACCAGTAACACCTTTTGTACTTCCATACACAGAGATTTATCCTTGCAGAGAGAACTGAAGCTTAAAATATAAACCCATAAATTCTTATAAAGGTTATTTAAAATCAAGTAAAGAAAATGTTACTTGAGGGTAGAAAAAACGAGGTAGTAAAGTGAGAGGACTTTTACTGCATATAAACTCCTATGTGTTTGGCTTCTCCTTAATTTTTCTTGCAAGAAGTGTGCTTTTGTAACTAAATATCTAACCAAGTCACTAAATACATAAATAAATAATACCAAGAAGCAATCGCTGGAACATCAGGTGAGTGAAGAAATCATAGAGGAAAAATGGCTTTAAGAATACTTATCGAAGCTGGGTATTGTGGCTCACGCCTATAATCCCAGCACTTTGGGAGGCTCAAGCGGGTGGATCACTTGAGGTCAGGAGTTCAAGACCATCCTGACCAAGTGGGATCCACCAAACCCCATCTCAACTAAAAATATAAAACAAGCCGGACGTGGTGGCGGATGCCTGTAACCCCAGCCACTCGGGGGGCGGAGGCACGAGAATCGCTTGAACCCAGGAAGCAGAGATTGCCGTGAGTGGAGATCTTGCCACTGCACTCCAGCCTGGGTGACAAAGCGAGACTTCTTTTCAAAACAAACAAACAAATAAACAAACGAACAAACAAAGAACACTGATGTAAAATAGTTATCTACGTCTTGTTTATTACCTATAAACCAACACCTTCGTATTTTCTCTCTCACACCTCTCTTAATACTTTCAGGTAGGTAAGGCTTTCTCCCCTTCTATAATTCTTCCTAGTTGTTTTTAGCGGAGGTGAAACCAACCCACCTTTCTACTCCAGGGAACATATGGAAATATGGTGTATGTGTTGAGAGGGACTTTTTTTGGTCATTGAATGACTATGGAACACCGCTGCTATTTAGTAGCAGGAATGTCAAATATCCTGCAATGTATGTGAGAGTCTTGCAAAATAAAGAACTGTTATGCCCTAAATGCCAATGCATGTCTGTTGAGAAACAGTGTGTGACTTTTTCTAATGTAGTTTTTATCCTTCAGTGATACATGATCTGCCTTAAAGATCCAAGATTACGATTCATATAAATATCCCTTTTTAGAAGTACCCCCAGAAATCTCTATTACATTGAAACCCAAGAGTATATTTCCCTGTGCATAAACTTGCATCTTTATTCCATGATTATTTTATACAGTTACAACCAAGTATAACTGTCAGACAATAAGAAATAAAAATACTAAGACAAGAATAAATTTATAAAACTCACAGGTATTTCCTCATACTTCCAAATTCTTGAACTTTGTGTTTCAGATAACACATTAGTTCTAAACCATTATTGGTTGGAACCTACCACCTCTATGGATAGTATTTTCACTTAGTGCTCACAACTCTATTTTATCTAATGGTAACTCTAGTTATGGCCATTTGGGAATATTCAAATTGCTCTGGGGCAATTTACCCATTCTAAGCCTTCTTCTGTGATTCTGAGAAAGTAACTTGGAAGAGAGAAAGAGGGAATGAGCGGGGGTGGGGGGGAGAGAGAGAGAGAGAGAGAAAGAGAGGGAGCAAGAGGGAGAGACAGGGAGGGACAGAGAGAGACAGACTTAGTTATTTTCATTACAATTTGCAATTTATTTTCTGAAACAGCAGGACCTCTGTTCTAACATTAAATATCACTTTAAACTTCCTTCTGATTGATTCAAAGAGTGAACTCTTCTTTTCTTTTTTTCTGGTCCAAATTTACTGATATTTGTTGTTAATCTATCATCATGCCTGGTTTTCTCTTTTGGTAAAATCATTACAACTGCAATTTGTTGTTTACTAAATTTATAACCACAACCCCTCCTCTGTATGGTAAATATATGAAATTAGTAAAGTGGTATCTTTCCAGTTACTCTCATTTTATTTCAGGATGGAACAGGCTATCTTCATGAAAATTAAGAAAAAGAAAAAAAGAAAAAACACAAGTTAAAAAATCTTTGTTTTGATTTCATTGTGCCAAATAACTGGCTAGACTACAGCTTTTATTTGTATTCTATTTGTATGGCTTTGCAGGAATTTAGTTTTAGTGTGCATCTGTGGTTGAAAGTACATTTGCTTTTATATTGCAGTCCTCTTAAATTGTGCTGAAAATTATTCTTTACTCAAAGCATCACAATATGTGCTCTCTGGTTCTTCCAAGGGGTAAACATATCATTGATTTTGGCAATAATTCCTATATATATATTAGTAAATTGAAATTTAATGACCCTCAGTTGAAAGTATATTTTGCAAGTAAAGAAAACTATAAAAAAATCAGGAACAAACTAATTTAAACTTTATCATGAAAAAAACCCCACAAGATGTAGATACCATAAATGTGACCATAATGAATCGAAGCAGTGCAGCTTTATAATTTTAATGGATCTGAAACTTGACTGATCAGAATTTACAAATTTATAATTTATCTTATACAGTTTTAGACTGATCTAAGGTGGTATCTTTTTCTATCTTAATTGTCTTGAAATTCCCCAGGAATTTACTTCTACCCAGTACCCTGAATCCAGAGGTAAGTATTTGGTAAATAATGGAATGGTGAATGAATGAATTATGGATCAGAAGAACAACTGAAGAATCAAAAAATCCTTGGGTAGCTAATATTCATCTAGAGAAAGATATTCACTTCATTATAGAGGCTTAAAAGGATGACTAGAATAAGTTAAAGGGTGTAAACTTTGTAAAAGTAAAATCCACTGGGTCAAGTTCAAAATTTATGCCTGTAAAAAAAAAAAAACTTTGGACAAAAACAGACACTTTAGAGCAATGCTGTTCAATGGATCTTTCCATTACTGCAAATATTCTATATTTACACTGCCCAGTATGGTAGCCTATGACTACATGTGGCTATTGAGTAATTAAAATGTGATTAATGTAATTGAAGAATTAAATTTTTAGTGTTATCTAAATCTAATTAATAGCCACATACATTGGACGGCATACCTCTAGAGAGTTCTTTTTAATGGGAGAGAGGTATGGAAGCAAGAATAATCCAACTAAAGTAACCAAGACTGGAAGTAAGTAGAAACAATCCTTCTATATTTCTTATAATTATTAGTCATTTATTTATTCAATGAATACATATACATAAATATTGCACATCATAGACAAACCACCGGCATTCGATTATTATTTATGCAAAGACTGAGAAATTATGCCACTCATGAACATTTTCTGAAAAACGTGCATAATGAATACTCCAGCTGGGAGACAAATCAGCCAAATATGCATAGTTATAAAAAGTTTGCTGCTACAAATGAAGCAAATAATACAGCTTTGTCCAAAGAATGCCTTTATATATAGTGATGAAATAATGCATATGCCAAATGAGCCTGCTTTATATTTATAGTCAAAAAGAATCAAGATTGTGTTTAAACTAGTAAAAAGTGGGGTTACATTTTAGATCTATTGTAAAAGGAAGAAATTTTATCCTCTGCAGTTGTTCCAGCATAAAAATCAGTTTGGGCATACTAAGGAAATTCTATTCTTACTGTTTTTTCTTTTTTTTTTTTCATTTTTTAAATAAAAACGTATCATGTTTTCAAAGTGCATTGTTATAATAAAATGCATTTAAAAAATTCTTAAAACATTGTGAATTTAGCAAGGCAGGCATTATTATCACTCATTTTTAGAAAGCAAAGAATGCTAAGGCTGAATGGGCTTAATCCAATACCACATAGTTAATAAGTGAGTAGAACCAGAACCTGAAGTGGGATTTTGGGAAATGAATGTGTGCAGTGCTCTTTCTACTCCAAATTCCTGCTCCTTTATTAATGACAATGATAATGAATACAGTAGTGAGAAAATGATGGTGTTGATGGTTATAGTTTATAATCTCCATAGTCTTCATAAAGAGATATACGTATTCCATAGTATTACCAAATTGGAGTGCCTTGTTGATTGATCGTACATTTCCATTGTCACATGTGGGTTTCTTTTTTTTTGAAATTGTAGTGTTCTTTTTAAATCGTATGCCATATTCAAATAAGTTTTTAAGGTATTGTGGTATTTTTCCTCTTCCCATGCTACTTCCCTCATATATTCTGATTTGCAATGTTCTCTTCTTTTCTACGTTATCACACTGATTTCTGACTGTGGTCTTAGTAGTCAAATAATGTTTTCTAAAAAAGCTTATATTAGTTTAGGTTTGCACAATTTATTAGAGGACTCAAAATATAAAAATCTATGTGAAATATTTTTATAATACACTCAAATTAGTGAGTTAAAAATTTAAATGTATTCTACTTTTCAAAATCAAATGCAATTTTAACAAATCTATTATTAATGGGAATTTTAAAAAATACCCAGAGCATATCATTTTCATGCTGGCTATTACACAGATAATTCTCTTTTTAAGGAAGGCTTTGTATCATGGCCATTTACTTTCAATAAGATTTAACATTGTTTTGCGTTGTATCTATTTGGATACAAGCTACTAATATTAATATCATTAGGAAATTGAATCGATATAATTAAGGAACAGAGACTAAGTATTTTGTTATTATACTTAATAATACAATCATTTTCCCCACAAGAGTTTCCTTAATTTTACTCTTTGAAAAAAATATTCTGAGTAGTTTTAAATAATGGTTCATTTTCCAAGAAATCTAATATAACCTAATTGCTTAAAAAGTATGTTTCCTGAGAATTTGTGAAAAAAACAGTGTTCTAATTATGTTTCATGTAGAGATTTATTGAGTGTTCATATAATTATCAAATAATGAGACTATTATGTTGGTATTTCCCATAGTAGAAATATTTACTTTGTTCAAAAATATTATCTTGAAAACACTTGCATAGAAGAACACTCTTTAAGGGGTTAGAAATCATTGAAACAATATTAATGAAATCAAAGAAACACAAAGCAGGTAAAAAAAATCATTAGGTAATAAAAGGCAGGCTTTCATTATGTTTAATATGTTTAAACAAATCATTCTCTGCCACCTACATTCAAAAAGGGAAATACAATTAAAAATGAACAAAGAAGTGGGGAGAAATTCTAGTTTCACCAAGTTGGCAAATTGAGCTACTTTTCACTTTCTCAGTTAAAAGAAAAAAAAAAGTATGTGTGTGTGTATGTGTGTTTGTGCACACCTACAAATATAAAATGGTAAATTTGTAACTGTTTATAAAATAAAAGAAGCACCAATTGCTTGAAATGAAGAGGGAAGCTGTGGGTAGAATAGGCAGTGGAGGAACCCATAGGAAGGGTGGCTCAGATGTTGACATTTGTGTATAGAGCTTAGAACTATACACAAGGACTGTAGGCTTGTCCGTGGTCTGGAAGGGTGAGCAATGGCATTGAAATCCTCACATTGATCCAGCACACTACAAGTAATACCATGTAGGGACTACAGAATAAAGAACTACCGAAGCACTTCTTACAGGTTCAGGACAGTGCCAGGGAAGTGTTTCTTCTCCATTCTAGGCTGAAGATATAAGCCACTGAAAACAAGCCTGAACTACAAGGTATGGTGGATTCAGAACTTAGAATATCTTGAGGGAATCCTAAGCCTAAAAAGTAGCACCATTAGGGAAACAGGACCAAGCCCAAGGTCTTCTGAGATGCCCTGTAGAAACAAATGTAAAATGTTGCTCAAGGACAATGCCTCATCTCAGGTCACCTGTGAATCCCACAGGAAAACAACATGAAACAACTAATTTTTCTCAGGTCCAGTATGCTTCCTTAGTTCCCAAACACATGTTTGCACTAAAATCAGCTGCTAATAAGACAAAGTTAAAAATTAAGAAAACAATGGGATCAATATACTCTCAAGAAAGTCAGTGGGAGACAAAATAGATAGAAGGATTGGCACTCAGTCACCCCAACAACTTGAATAATAGAATAACCTGACAGTGCCAAAAAACTAATAAAAAAAGCAAAGATATGAAAAAGAAATATAAGCTATATTGAAAATAAAACTCATTATGAAAAAGTAAAAAGATTTGGAAAAGTACCTAGTGGAATGTCTAGAAATAAGATATGTAGTCATTGAAATGAAGAAGTTAGTGTATACTTTGAATAACAGATTAGGAAAAAGTAGATCATAAAACAGCATGTACTAATATGCAAGAGTCTAATGATAGATAAATATTCCCAGAAAAAATTCATTCCTCATGAACCTGAACTCTAGCGCTAAGACCATATTTCCCTCAGACATTCCACCTTATATTTATAGGGATCCAGAGAGGACTCAAGCTCAGCAGATTATAATCTGATTCCCTCAATGTTCTCAACTTCATTACTCATTTTCAAGAGGGAGTCATTTTTTCTCCAAGAACCTGTTAGACAGAGATCAACACCTATCACCATGCACTGGGGATTAAAACCAGACTTCCCCAGCCTTCCTCTATTTAAGTGGCACAGATCAAATAGGAACCTTCTAATAAATCTGCCCCATCCTCCAAGATATTAGGAGTGTGTCTTGATATACAACTATTATGAGTCCATAATAATTAAAAGTAAAAAATACTTTCAAGAAGTGTGTCTTGCACTCTGGGACCATGACCACTCCTCCTAAGACCATTTACCCCATCACCAGGGTCCAAGAAGGAGAAATGCATTCATAATAACAGCTGACGTTCCCAGATATCCTCAACCTAGGAAGAACTGGGTTTCAACTTGCTTGAGACAGTCTCCATTTAAGCTTGTTGTCTCAGGAATTATGACGAGTGCCCTCTTTACTCCTAAAAGTATTTAAGAACAATTATCCTACCTAAACCCCATCAACGCATCCTTTAAGTTGGTTTCTGCCCCATAAGGGTTCAAAAGTCACCTCCAGGTAACATCTAACCTCCTGGACTTTATGCCGTCTAAGGATCAGTATATTCTCAATTTTCTCCTCTTCTTCAATCCCTCCTCAAATTGTGAAACCCATCCACTATGTCCTCTGAAATGTATGGACCATTATTGCCCCAATTCCTTATTATGTACTCCTCTGCTTCTCTGAAATCCCTGAAAGCCTGGTTCTCCTCTGAGAATACTGCTTTCACTGTAGCCTGATCATGTGGTGACTACATTTCTACTTGGTTGCCTACTAGAAATTTCAAATTAACACATTCAAAAGTGAATTCCCGACTTTATTCTTAAGTTCGCCCTTCAATAGTCTCTTCTAAGGCTTAGTTCAAATTCTGGAGTCATATTTACTGCTCAGTTGCTCCCTTATACTACATGTAAATCTGCCAACAAATCACGTTCACCCTACCTTCAAAACAAATTTGGAGTCTGAGTATTTCTCCCACTTCACTGCTGCTCCTCTTGTTCCAGCTATAATTTGTTTCTCAGATTTCTGCAATATCTAACCAGTCTTCTTCTTCTCCCTCTTACCCTTTTTAGGACATTCCCAACACAACAGCCAGAGTGATCCTGCTGTAAGTTATAACATGTCATTTCTCTGCCCCGAAACCTGAAATAGCCCCTCATTCACTTAAGTAATAGCCTACTTCCTTGCAAGGTCTCACGTAACTATTCCAGTTACTCTCTGACTTAACTTCCACTTTTTTTCCATTCCGATTGAACTTTAGCCACATCGACACATCTTTTCTAAATGGCTGTTGCCTCTGCTTGTAGTGCTCTGGCTTGGATATTCACACAGCTTCGTATCTGCCTTAATTGTCGACTATCACACACTTGATGGGGTTTACACTGATGACTATTGAAAAGTAGCACCTCAAGGATTTTCTCAGCCGCTCATCCTACATGACATTTTTTTTCTATTGCATTAATCACTTAATAATAGACTGAATAATGGCCTCTGAATACAACCAGGCCCTACTTCTTTAAATCTGTGAATGTTACTTTTTATGGCAAAAGGTACTTTGCACATGTAATTAAATAAAGGGTCTTGAGATGGGGAAATTATTCTGGTTTATCCGTGTATGCAGCGCCCCAAATGTAATCACATGTGGACTTATAACAGGGAGGCAGAAAGATATTTTAATAAAGAAAAGGAGAAGATGTGATGAGGAAAGAAACTGGTTGGAATGATGTGAGGAGGGTGTTATCAGTTAAGGAATGCAGCTGACCTCTATAAGCTAGAAAAGACAACGAGGCAGATTGTTCCCTAGAGTCTTGTGTCTCATGTCTGGCCTTCCAAACTATAAGAGAAGAAATCTTTATTCCTTTAAGCCACCAAATTTGTGGTAAATTGTTACAACAGCCATAGGAAATTATGAGTCAAACTAATGTATAATTGACTTATTTATTTTGTTTTTTAGTGTTGCTTCCTATTCTCTACTGAAATGTATGATCCAAGGGGCATTTTGTTCACTGGTATAGTCCTATTTATCAGAAAGTGCTTGGCACAAAGCAGCTGCTCCACAAATAATTGTTAAAGAAATTTGCTAAAATCCCAGTGCTTAAAACAATGAAACATCCTACTTCCTACTTCTTTTCTAGATAGAATGGTCAACCATATATTTCTAGAAAATCTTTTTTTTTTAAATTTAATTGTGCTTATTCTTTCAGCACTGAATCTATATTGAGCCTCCTTAAGTCTGGTTACTTTTGGTTCAAGCTAAAGATTTAAAATTTCAAGCACATTTAGGTTTATAATTTTGTGTCAATTATTTTAAATTCAAATAGCCTACATTTCTCTACATTGGTACTATCACTTTAATTTTCTGTTTCTTAATTATTTTAATAAAATACATATCTAAGAATGATATCTTACCAGGGAGCCAAGGCAACATACGCAAGGACGACTCCCGGGGTTGAAACCGGGTAGGAACACTTGAGCCTATCCAGCCACTGCCTGATCCTATTCATTAGGTTTTCCATTATGACCACAGGGCATTTAAGAAAACTTTAAAACTCTGTGTAAGATATTTTAAATTTCCTGCAACAAGATATTAATAACTAATTTAAATTTTTTCTCTAAGTATGATAATGCTGCTTAAAATGAACACTTGACTGTAAGAAAAGGGCATTATAAATAGAGCCCACATTTAAGAATATCACTGTACAAGGTTAATGAGGCTGAAATTCAAACACATATAACTAAAGACCAGCTACATTATTTTTGAAAATTATTATTTCTGTAGGGACTGTAATAAAATGTCTGCAACTGTGTGACAGAAAAAATACAGTAGACAGCCATGATTCTGAAGTTGTAGTCGAGATCTTCAGACAAGTTATTTTTGTAATTTCATTTTTTTCTGATGTTTTCATTTTGGATTTTTGAATGGAAATAAATTAAGTTATTTGGATTTGAGAAGCCAAGTGGTTTACATGAATTATTTTGTGTCTTTCTCATTCACTTCATCTTCTCTACTAATAAAACAAAACTTAGTATTTTTGTTTTTACTTTCCCACACTTTCTTCTTGTGATTCTTGGCTTGAATGTCCTTTCTTTGAATTTGCTACTAAACATCTCAATCTAAATCATTTCATATAATGTCTCATTTCTCTCATTCTTTTCATATCATTGCCTATTTTTAAAAAACAATACTGCATTTAATAAGGGAAATACTTAAGTTTAAATAGTCTCTATGGTTCTTAACACTACAACATAAACTATAACACTACAAATTGTTGGTTTCCATTTTACAGCAGAAATAACATACTTTGAAAATGTGTAGTACTGATTTCAATGCTAGCTGCACTTCTCATTAGTTATCTGGTCTTAAAAAAGCAATTTCAATATAATATCTTCTTTATCAAGTGTTTTTCCCACACAAATCATTAGTTTCCATGAGTGCTATGGTTCGAATGTTTATATTCCCTCAAAATGCACATGCTGAAATTCTAATCCCCAAGATGATGGTATTAAGAGGTGGTGCCTTTGGGAGGTCATAATGGCATGTGGATGAAGCCCTATGATTGGGATTACTGCCCTTAAAAGAGGCACAAAAGTGACACCCATCCTTTCTACCATGTGAAGTTACAGTGGAAAAATTGGCCCTCACCATACACCGACACTGCCAGTACCTTGATCTTAGACTTTCCAACCCGCAGAACTATGAGGAATAAATTTCTGTTGTATATAAGTCACTCAGCATATGGATTTTATTATAGCAGCCTGCATGAACTAAGACAATGAGTTCTACCTGTTCTGTTAAATTAGTACCATAGTACTGTACCCCCAGGATACAGACAGTCTCATATTTGTGCATAGGTAGTTGGTTTGGGAAATAATGACCAGGGGCACAGAGAAGATGAGAAAGCCCATGCTGAGGTTCTTTGTTGAGTTGCTAACTACTGTGGACAACTGAGGCTCAGTCATACCAAGAGATTTTAAGAAACAACAAACCACGTACTTCTGAATTGTCTATTTAAGGGAGCAAAATGTGGAATATCTATTCATTAGCTTATAGGCACCTTTAGTCTAGAGTCACCTCATGGCATAAAGATGACTTCCCCACATTTTCAGATTAAACATGCATAAATGAGAGATATCTGGAATCACTGAGGTTTAAGTGTTTGTTAGGTTGCACCATCTTGAACTTGGTAGCCATAAATATGGGTGAAGTTAATTTGGGTCCAGCAAATATTAGGTGAGGCACAAGAGGTGTCTGTTACAACAGGGGGTGTCTAGAAACTAGTACAGATTTGAGCTTCTAATATCACCTAATGCATTTTTATGGTGAATGAATGAAAAGTAGAAGCCGATAATACCTAAACTATGGAGTTATTGTGAGGTTAATTGAAAATGTAAGTAGCAAACTAAAATATACTAGAAAATGCTGTACATATTTTTTGAGTTTGAATACTTAAAAGAGCAAAGTTTTCTTTTTTGTAACTGGATTTTAAAAAGATCTTAAGCCATATTCTGTTGCATTACAGAAAAACCTACTCTAGTCAATTTGAATAAGTTCAAAGGAGTCTACGTACCATTATGAAATCAGTTGAGGTGCAGGGTGGGTAGATATGAGGTCATTCTCTCTTATGAGAATCCATAGAGTCTGCTGCTCTGAAGATGTAGAGGACACGTTTTCAATCTGATATCTATAGGGGTTCCCATGCTTCAAAATCCTTGCTGTTTCCATAGTTCACTCTCATCTTATCCTTAAACTTCTTAACTGCTTCTTTCTTTCAACTAAGGTCTAACACTTTATTAGAAAAACTGGAAAATTTGTTTTGTTTTCTCCAAAACATTCTGACTCCCAGAGGATGTGGAGAGATCACCTCCCACTTCCATCCACTTTCAGCATCCCAGGCAGTTACCCCTGCACAGCTTTATTCTATCTCTGCAAACCCCTAGAGTCTAGCTTCCCTTACTTTTTCACTAACCTTTCTTCATCCCTGCTTAGATACAGTACCATTACTATTATCGGTTTGGGAAAGGAAGGACTGGAGGGCAGGTGGGTGTGACTAGCTCTACAAGTAAAACTTTTTGGAGAAATTTATTACTGTAATGCCTAGGCTGAGAGATAAGATCAACACAGTTGGAGAAATTCCACAAAGCCCAGAGTAGGAAAATTCATCAGTTACTGCACTAACGTTTTATTCCATTATACCTTATTATGTATTATTACCTGTATTCTAATACTGAACAAGAAGTATGACAAGCATAAGATTCAGTCAGACTATTTAATGAACAACTGAAAGGTTTTCTTGTGACATATCACACCTGTTCACAAGTATTATATTTTGAAGCAGAGGAGTTTAATGTAATATGATTAGGATAGAAACAATTTATAGCTTCACTATTTTCTGTCAATATATACACATTGATAACCATTCTCAATAATCTATTTGCTATTATATAGGTAAAAGTATAGGTTAATAGGAGGCATTCATAACATTTTTGGTAGTTTGCTGCAATTAGTGTAATTTATAAATTAGTTGCTTGTACAACAAATTAATATTTTTTCATTACAATAGATTAGACCAACATAAATCTTGTTACCTCTTTCTTTTACATGATTTTACATTCTTTAGCTAAAAATGCCAGAAAAAAAATTCATAATGAAGTCTTAAGAGTACTGCTTGGAGGTGATTAGAGTTATTTTTGTTCTATTCATGGTTTTCTTTATTTTCTAACATTGCAGTCATACATCTGTTAATGATGGGAATATGTTTTGAGTAATGCATCCTTAGGCTATTTCGTCGTTGCCCAGATGTCATAGCATGTACTTACACAAAACTAGGTGATATGGACTACTATACACCTAGGCTACATGGATAGCCTGTTGCTCCTTGGCCACAAACCTGCACAGGTAGGCAATTATACTACAGGCAATTGTAGCAAAATGATAGGCAACTATAACACAATCATAAGTACTTGGGTATCTAAAGGTAGAAGAGGTTAATAAAAATAGGATATAAAAGATTAAACATGGTACTCTTGTATAGGGCATTTACCATTAATGGAGAAGGCATTGGAAGACGCTCTGCATGATTAAATGAGTGAGTAGTGAGTGAATGCGAAAGCCTAGGACATTACTGTACACCATTGTAGACTTTATAAATTTTGTACACTTAGGTTACACTAAATTTATAAAAAAAATTTTCTTTCTTCAATAATAAATTAACCTTAGCTTACTGAAACTTTTTACTTTATGCAGTTTTAAAGGTTTTTTTAAAACTTTTTGACTGTTTTGTAATAACTCTTAGCTTTAAACAGAAATACATTTCAGAGCAGCATAAAAATATTCTTTTTATATTCTTTTTCTATAAACATTTTTCTATCTTTAAATTTTTAATGTTTTTATGTGACTGGCAGTTCAGTAGGTTTGTTTATACGGCATCACCACAAGCACATGAATAAGGCATCGCACTACATCATTTGGCTGTAGGAATTTTTTAGGTCCATTATAATTTTATGGGACCACTATAGTATATTGAGTTCATTGCTAACCAAAATGCTGTTATGTAGTACGGGACTGTAGTTTCTTTTTTTGCACTGAATACATTACTTTACTAATTTAAAAAATATTATTTAAAATGCTTAGCATTTGACCCAGCAATCCAATTACTAGGTATATACCCAAAGGAGTAGACATTATTCTATTATAAAAATACATGCACGTGTGTGTTCATTGCAGTACTATTCATAATAGCAAAGAAATGGAATCAACCCAAATGCCCATCAATTATAGACTGGATAAAGAAAATATAGTACATATACACCATGGAATACTATGCAGCCATAAAAAGGAATGAGATCATGTCCTTTGTAGGGACATGGATGGAGCTGGAAGCCATTATCCTCAGCAAACTAATACAGGGACAGAAAACCAAATGCCGTATGTCCTCACTTATAAGTGGGAGCTGAATAATGAGAACACATGGACAGAGGAAGGGGAACAACACACACACTGGGGCCTGTCAGAGGAGGAGGGAAGAAAGAGCATCAGGATAAATAGCTAATGCATGTGGGGCTTGATACCTAAGTGTTGCAGCAACCCACCATGGCACACGTTTACCTATGTAACCATACTGCATGTTCTGCACATGTATCCCATAACTTAAAATAAAATCAGACTAAAAGAAAATAAAAAATAAAATCTTATACTGGTATTTCTTGTAAATTTACTTCTGGCCTTTTACGTTTTTCTCTTTGTATCTGGCTTCTTTATATTCCCATTCCCCAGTTACCACAATTCTAAGTAGATGTATAATCCACCTGCATTCTCTGCAGTCTGCAGCCACATTGCCCTCTCATGGCTTATGTTTTTAAAGAGAATGTCTGTGCTCATAACATTAAATATGCTGATGAGTCCTGGTACTCAGCAGGTTGACAATCCTCTGCCAACATCTATTGGCAGGCACCATCCTCTCCATCCTCTCAAATGGCTCTACTCACCTCCCCATGCCGACTGAAACTGTCATTTTCACGAAACCCCATTGTTGCAAATTAGCTGTTGCTGGCAAAAGTTCACAGGCTGTTTCCAGGCATTAATTTATGATCTGTGCATCTATTTTCTCCATTCAGACCAGCATAGTCAGAAACTCTACTGAGTTTGAACCCTTTCTTACCTAGACAACTTGATGGCAAAAACACATCTATGTTGTTGTTGTTGTTTTTAACAATTTCTATATCTTAAAGGCATAATCACAATAAATAGTAAGTGTATCTTGGTTTCTTCCCAAGAGTATTCATTTCATTTATTGCATTGATTGAGTTTCATGAACAGAAAGGGAGTACTTTGTAGCTAGGTTTACCTCCACTGTAATACTAAACAGTAGAGGATAGCATTGATAAGGCAAAGGGTGGAGATGAGATCAAGATGCCAACATCTCTTCTATATCACTTATTATTCTGTTAATTATTTAGTGGCCTGAAAAAGAAAATTAACTAATGGAGTGGAAGAAAACGAATCTAATTGTGGTAACTCTCACAAACTTTTTATTAACTCTTTAGGAAATGACTTTAAATATTACTACTTGCTTGTTACAACATTTTTTTAGGCAAGAAGGAAAAAAGGAGAAAAAGGGAGAAAAATGGGGGGGGCGGGTACTATGAATTAAAGATTAAAAGATTGATCAGATTATTTGAAGAGAAACATTATTATATTCCACATGCTGAAACATAAGTTTAAGACGATCTTTATTTATCATACTATACAAAAATGAGATACCATGCAAGCTTTCCCCTCTTACATTCACAGTTCCTCCCAGAATCCCTACAGGCACACCACAGATGTTCAGTAAACACTCTGTTGATGAGAACTCTGGGAAGACATAGCTATTCGATGAACAGAATTCAGAATTTATCATTCGAAATTATCAACTCAAAAATTCTTTTTTTCCTCATACATATTCTGCTTATGTATCAAAAATTATAAGAAACCCAGATTTCTCAGAACATCTGACGTCACAATGGCTTATAATGTTAAAAGAAGTGGAGTCTCAGCCTATACGTAGTATCTCCTTCTCTTTTATTCATACACATGTTCACACTTGCAATTCTAAGAAAAAATGAATTTTTAAACTTGCTTATTTATTAAACTGATGTGCATTAAATCAGGTAACGTTCATAACGTATTCTGGATATAAACATGAACAGGTGAGATGGGCCCCTGCCCTCACAGAGCTTATGTTCTGGTGAGGAGCTTTAACATGACCTTGGTGCTGGGATAGGAAGGAAAGCTGTCACATTGAAAGTGATGGTATAAATTCAAACCCACCAAATGATTGAATACTGCTTCATCTTTGATCAGTAGGGATTGATGCTAGTTAATACATGAGCCATTACACTTTGTGTGCTAAGTAAGAACATATAGTCTCCATTAATAAAATATTTTAATAAAGGTAAGAATATTGTATATTCATGTTGGTGAATGCTATGAAAATAATGAAATGATTAATTTAAAAGCAAGATCATTCTGTAATCTTATTTACTGTGCATCATATATATTCAAACAAATGTTTTAAATAAACATCCTGTCCAGCATGTAGTTACTTTGTAAGAGTTATCATTTCCCTAACATTCTTCAGCAAATTTCTTCTAATACAGAAGTGTGCCTTCTGGCTTTGCATAATAATCACAGAGAACAAAAATATTATTCCTTAGGCATATGTTATGTGATGAGAAACAGCCTCTTATATTCCCAAGTTAGGAGAAAAATACTCACCTTTTTGCAGGTGTAAGTTAGCACTGCCAATTTTAAATGAAGCCTGTTTGAAGGCTGGGTTATACATAAACCATTAGTATAATGGCGCAATTAACACCACTCCCAGGATAGATGAATAAATTGCTGATGCAAGACTTTGTAAATGCTCTCACTAAGTACAAAGTAATACGATACATATTATATAAATCTATCTGTATGATTATATGAGTAAGTATACACACACACACACAAACCCGACAAACACCATTAGGTAGAGTTTTGCTAATTCTCATATAGTGATAAATGGACAAGTAGAAAAAAATTCTCTATACTTATTTATTTAAATGATTAAAGTAGCCTATCTTTTGACACGGAGTTTATACTTTGGCTTAATATGTCTTCCCCAATCATAACTTAGGGCTTTTATTTTTTTCTCAATGATTTGAGAAAATAATAAAGGCCAGTTGACATTGTGAAGTATGGCACCAGTGGTTCTTATAGGGTGATGGTCTTGTTTATGGGAGGAGCAGAAACCACATCTATCAGAAGATGTATGGATGAGACAACAGACTGTAATTCCCAAATCTTCCTTTGGAATTCTGCCTCTATTTACAAAGGAGGCATCTGGAAGTAGAAAATGAATGCCTATTTTCTCTAGCATAAAATTTCAAGGGAATCTTCTGATAGTAGGAAGAACAAAGCCAGCATTTTTACTTCTTTTAACAGGCCTTTGTATATGATGGACTATTATATAGATGAGTGATAAATTAGAAAATGAGGGACTGAACAGTCTACTGGACGTCAACCTGGAGCTGTGAAGTGGCTTTATCTACATAAAAGAAGAAAAACAACACTTTCAAAGACTAGTAAAAACAATTAAAGGCTTTCTTTATGTAGAGATTATTAGTAGAGAGAAAATAATCAATAACAGTATTAGAAGTGAGCTCACTGAATGTTAAAGGAAACAAATATTGCAGATGCTTTCTGAATGCACAATATCAAGGCAAGTTTAACCTAAGTGAAATAATGGACTCCCTGGTGACTAGGATTTGAGGTCTGAGAGCCATTATAATGCACACATGAAAATATATGTGAATTTATTCTTACCACAAGCTAGTAAAATTATATATTCTCTTTACATATCTGTATGAATTATATGAGGAACAAAAATCATATTGTAAACTGAAAGAATTATTTTTGGAAATTATGTACTCCTGTGTACAAAATATTTGTATTTATGATTTTTTTCCCTTGGAGATTTTGTTTTGTGTTCTTAGTATACTTTTATTGCTTTTGTTTTATTGTCTTGGTATATTTTCATTGTTGGTGACAAGAGTGTTGCGCATCTTCAAAATCTTTTGGAAGGGAAGAAGTTTTTGTTGGATATATGTCCCTAGCTGTTTTGGCATGCATAAGGAAAATTATTTGATTATGCTGATAAAATGAAACAGAACTAAATCCCTGACCCAGTTGGTAAGAGAAGAGAGATGAGAATACTAATGAAAAGAGTCAGAGAATGGAAATGTACTCAAGAGGAGGCCCTGGGCTCAGCTCTTAAGAGGACTAAGGAGAAAGCTGACAATGAACAAGGGCTCGCTTTTGTCAGCATCTGTTATTGGTCATTCTACCTCTTTCAACCTGACATGCTTTTCTCTCCTCATCTGTGTCATCAGAGAGATTCTGCTCGACTCTACCAACCTCTCTTTCATTTAGTATGGCTACCTTCATTTTTCTTTAGGGATAATCCCAGTCTATGTGGCTTACATGGGCTGAACTCACCACTCAGTTCCAGAGATTGAACAGTAGATCTACCTTTGATTGATTACAGTCATAAGGATTAGTTTAGGAATGGGTCAATCAATCACCCAAAAAATAAAAGTTGGTTCTAAAACTTTTCTTGGAACCATCTGGTGCAAGCCTCATTCTGCTGATGTCCTTAATCTTGTAGCACATAAGCCTGGAACTTTGAGAATCATATAGGAGAGTCCTTCAGAACAAAACCCATGAAGAATCAGAGCCAGGTTATAATATATGTAAGAAGGACAAATTCCTGGTGATATTGTTTGAACATCATAATCCAGCTGTTCTTGAGGTTATTCCTGGAATATTTCAGTATTGTAAGCCATTCATTTCCCTGTTTCAAGATAAGCTGAGTTGTATTTATTTTACTTGTAACCCAAGAATAATGTTAATATGCCATAGAAGTGATACAAGTAATACAAAGTTAAATACAAAGTTAAAATGATAGAAATGCATCCCTACATAAGCAAAAAAGTGAAGTAAAACAAAGAAAAACTATTGAAGGCACAGGAAGGTGAAAAAACTTAGGCAGAGAAGTCAACCTTTGGATAAAGGAGAAATTGCTCAATTTTGCAGTTGCTAGCTGGAGGGTTTTTAGACTCTGCCATATGTGCTGACTAAATCTCTAATAAAAGCCTGCAATCTTTCTCATTTTGGACAATCACAACTGCTGGAAAGTAAGGGAAAACTCCCAGAAAAATGGGAGTTACACATAGTCCTAAGTTCTATGGATAAAGTATGCTCCAATCCCTGGCTGGCTCCTAAACCATGCATTTTGTGTGAAAATTTTTAAACATCCAAGCCAAGAATAAAGCATTGAACTGAGATTTGAACTGCCATCAAAGGATAGTTTGCAATTTAATACCAGCCTAGTTAATTGATGACTAAAACAACAAAAATCAGTCCTGTCCAGGGAAATATAATAGAATCCATAACCTTCACAAAGTAATATTCACAATATTTAGAAGACAAAACAGAATTATTTAAAAATTTTTAAAAAGCAGAAAAGCAAGACTCATTCTTTAAAAAAGATATGTAGTGGTAATCAATGTCAACATACAACAGTTTTTAATTAGCACAGAAAGAATTTAAAATATCTCATGATTTGAAGAAAAATATTCTTGTATGAATAAAAGAATAAGAATGCTCAGCAGAGAAATATAAACTATAAAAAAGAGACCAAAGAAATTGTAATGAGGAAATAAGAGTATGATTCCATCACAAAAAAAGAATATAAGCAAATTGGGTAGAAAATCAAGTGTCTCTTATATAGACTAGGAAGCATTGCTTCTTCCCGCAACAGTGGGGCTATCTCAGCTCACTGCAAAATCCGCCTCCCGGGTTCACGGCATTCTCTTGCCTCAGCCTCCTGAGTAGCTGGGGCTACAGGCGCCCGCCACCACGCCTGGCTTATTTTTTGTATTTTTAGTAGAGACGGGGTTTCACCGTGTTAGCCAGGATGGTCTCGATCTCCTGACCTCATGATCCGCCAGCCTCGGCCTTCCAGAGTGCTGGGATTACAGGCGTGAGCCACTGCGCCTGGCCCATATTTGTAATATTCTTAATTTAATGCATAGTTAATTCAGTATAATAAACATAATTCAGTATAATTAAACATGTTTAAATGCACTTCTAAATTATTTATTATTAAGGAGAAACTTTACAAATAAATAAAAGTAAAATACACTTACTTCAGAACCTATCATTTTAACTTTTGGCTTTTTTTTTTTTTTTAACCTTTTAAGCTAATTTAAATTTATTTTGGTACAAAGTAGTAGAATATACAATAGTAATTATTTTCAGGTGAAGTCAGAGAAACTAATTTAAAATTGTCCAAAAATATGGAGGGACATAAATGGTGATGTGATTTCTCAGTCATATAGTACAGACAGCACTTTTACAACATTGCAGAAAAAAAAATAAATTTTAGTAGTTTCATGAGACAAGCAATGTACCTTGGTTATAAAACATGTAGACATTAGAATCATGCAGACAGCTGTATTATTTATTAGCTGACTGAATTTGGGCACATTTCTTAGCTTTTTGGAATCTCATATAGCTCGTCTGAAAATGAAGGTAATGATACCTGTCTCCAGTAGTGCTAATAATCCAGCTAATCAAAACGAACAAGCAATCCTCTATTTTTCAGTATTTTTCCAATTTCTATAGTGTAACTTCTTGGACCATGACCCATTTCAAGCTAAAAACACGGCATCTCTAAAAAAGGAGATGGGAAGAGACATATCCAATCAGTTCTCTTAAGTGGGGTCAAGCTGGCTTCAGGGCACTACCACATCCCTCAAAAGAGTGTCATGAGAATTAAATGATGTAATAGAGTTGAAGTGCTCAGCACAGTGACTGACATAAAACAAGTCTTCAACCAAAGGGGACTTAATGATGATTGACTGACAAAGAGTTTGCACAACACTGCACAGAGTACCATGAGATGTAGAGGACAGAATTTATATCTCTTTCAAATAACTTATGGCTGTATTAAACACATTCAAGAGGAACATTAGAAGATGTGTCCTCATTGTGATTATAATTATGACCCACTTTACTTCCAGTTATTGCATTAAATATGGTTACCCTTTTGAAAGAGTTGGATGAGAATCACACTGTGAAGAGTGAAGCAAAACTCATGCCAATAATAGCATTTAGTCCAAGTTCCCAATTCTTCTCTAGGCACAAGAGATTAATTTTTCATTGTTCCTTAGTTCTTACGAGACTTTCTTTGACAATTTGGTCATAAATCAAACATTTTCATATGGAAGTAGCTGGTTTGTCTGCTACATTTACCTTATAGAGTTGATTATCCTAATTGTTACCTTGCTATTCTGACCCATGGCTATCGATTAGGCTAAACAATTTGTTAGTTTTCCCAGGTCTTTTCCAGTTTTGGCACTGAAAGTCACATGTCCTGGGAACCCTCTCAGTCCTAGGTGAACTGGGACAGTTGGTCACCCTAGTATAGATAGATCTTCAATTCTTCAT
Source organism: Trachypithecus francoisi (assembly GCF_009764315.1). NCBI lineage: Eukaryota > Metazoa > Chordata > Mammalia > Primates > Cercopithecidae > Trachypithecus > Trachypithecus francoisi. The sequence goes on along the minus strand of NW_022681454.1, from coordinate 134,582,311 downwards.
TGCGTAGGTGGTTAATAAATGAAAATAGTGCCCTCAAAAACAGAATAATCAGGTTTGTTCTTATGTAGTGTGCTTATTGAGTAAGGAAAATCATCAAAATTAAAAATAAGCTACACTTCCAAATGATCTGTGTCATGATTGAACCGAAGCACGATCTTCTGCGGGGACTTGATGAAAATTCCCAGCTGCTGAGGGACACAGTGGGAAACAGGATTTTATAACGTTGCCAGTCAAAATGGTTCTCCCATCCTAGAATTAAATATATACCATTCCATAAGAACCAGCATTATGTTTACTTTATTATTCCTTCATTATGTTGAATATTTAGTATTCTTGCTAATGAGGGTTTTGGTAATTACCCTTACCAGTTTCTTTTCTCCTTCTTTAATGTTAACTATCTTCTCAAGGTACTTATGGCCACATTAACTGATACTAAACCCCAGTGTATGTTATCATCTCTCATGATACAGTGTAAACAATAGTTTAAGGTTGCCTTATTGGCAAATGATAAAAAAAAAAAACAAACTATTCTTTAAATTAGAAACCACTTCAAAAATAAAATAAGGCAAGAATATTTTCTTCATCCCAGTATACCTAGCCAGCCACTTCCCTTGTCAATGTCATTGATAAATTGTTTTATCTTTTGTGAGAGAAATTAAGTCTATCTTCATTTTCCATTAATTACTGAGGTATACTGCAACAGTATTTCCAGTTTCAACATGGGGATTTTCAAACATACCACTTTTTGTCTAGGTTTCACAATTATTAGAAAGATATAGTGCCATTTGTTTTGCTCATAATATAAATCAGACTTTCTGACATTTCCTTTCATCTTTATATATCTGGTTTTCTTTTCATCTTCTTACTAAGAGCAACTTGTAAATATTCTGGTTCCCTTTCCTTCTACAACACATTCTTGGCTAATTCCCCAGGGATTCCCTCGAGGTGCCTCCACTTTGGAATGATTTACAATATTAGTCTTTCTTCTTTGCCAATGACTTCAGTATGCTGCCACACCTCCATCTAGTATGGGAAGTAGAGAGCTGTTCTGTTCAAGAATGCTGAGCAAAGGAACAGTCAAAATACCCATTCCACTGAAGGAAAAAAAAAAAAAAAGTAAAATTTATTAGTCTACTGAAAAAAACACAAGCTGCTAGAGATTTTCAAAATTCCAGCCATACTGTTGAAATGGCATTTCTTTGATTATGTATGAATCATCACTTTTGTAGAGGAAAAAGGAGACATACATTGAGTATCACACTTTCTCTGAGATGATCTAATAGCTCAGTAATTCCTGCAGCCTGTCAGTTCCTGCATTAGAAGTCTTCAGTTATACACAATGGATCATTTATCTCAGCCTTCAGATTGGGTGATTGTCAACAGGACCCTTGAGGTTTTCTGAGGTACCCCTGTGTAAATGAGAAACCTTTAGGTATTAAGGAAATCATCTTAATCATTAGAAGGGAAGCAAAGATTGGAAACTGACCCTTAGGAATGGCTAATGCAATAGATCTTTTGACTCTATAAATCTATGCTCATAGGCAGGCTGGCTGGCAGAACTCTCAAGAGAATGGCAGTAAACTTTTATTTCCTCATGACAAGGAATTACTGAAAAAGCATTGAAGCATGCAGCAGAAATTTTAAAATATTTTTTGTGACCAAGGGAAGCCATCTGTCTATTATAAAACCAAATAGTTAAAATATTTGAATTATGTATACATACATGTGTACATGCACACACACACGCTATATTAATATATAGATGATAGTAGCCAAGGGTGATTGTGTGATTCAGTATTTTTATGTTTTAAAAATTCAGTTGCATGAATTTTTAAATTCAATGACAGAGCCAAAAATTATTAAAATAGAAATAAGAGAATTAGCTCACAGAACGGGTCCAGAACTCCAAATATAAGCATGAGGTAAAAAGTATAATTCCACCATTATAAAAGTATATAAGATTTACATTATAACTCTAAAAGTACAGTAAGTTCTCACTTAACATCATTGATAGGTTCTTAAGTACTGCAATCTGAAGTGAAACAATGTATGATGAAACCAATTTTACTGTAGGCTAATTGATATAAACAAAGTTAAGTTCCTATGGCATATATCTGGTCAAGAAAAATCATCAAACTTTTAAATAAAGACCAAAACACTTTTAATATTAAACACTGAAATAAATGTGAGCTATACATACACTTAAGAAAGGTTGATAGAAACAAGCAAGCTAATTATTCACCCAATTATCCCAGTTGTGGGTCTCTGGTGGCATCTTTGTTATGTGGGAGGAAATCAGTGTAAAAACAAAATGAGTTTATGCTCTAAATAATGGTTTTGAAAAATCATAACTAAACACGATTACACACACACTTATATAACCATTTGTAAAATTAAAAAGGTACTGTGTACTGATGTACAACATACGATGTTTTCTACCTCATGCTTGACTATCTTTCTGATTTTCTAACAGGATATATTATATTCCATGTTATGGCTAAAACACAAATTTTTAATTTAATTGCTATCAGTGACAATTTAAATCATGTATATTTTTATGTTAAGAATTGGCCTATATTTAAAGTAAAGCGTATTTCAGATTTTGATACTGCCAAATCATTAGGTTGATCCAAAAGTAATTGCATTTTTTTTTTTTTTTTTTTTGATATGGTGTCTCACTCTATCACCTAGGCTGGAATGAAGTGGCGGGATCTCAGCTCACTGAAACCTCCACCACCCAGGTTCAAGCCATCCTGCCTCAACCTCCCGAGTAGCTGGGATTACAAGTGCCTGCCACCATGACCAGCTAATTTTTGTAGTGTTAGTAGAGATGGGGTTTCACTATGTTGATCACGCTGGTCTGAAACTCCTGACCTCAGGTGATCTGCCCACCTTGACCTCCCAAAGTGCTGGCATTACAGGTGTGAGCCACCATGTCCAGCCCAATAATTGCTATTTTTTTCCACTAAAAGTAGACAAAACTGCAATTACTTTTGCATCAATCCAATACTCTCCAAAGAGGTTGCATGACTTCAGAAATGTATTAAACGGCTGACTTCTACATATCCTCCTAATCACTTTGCATTATGGATTCTTTTTCACTTTTGCTAATCTGATACATGTTAAATATATCAAACATAATTATTTATACTTCTCATATTATTATAAATGCTGGGGATCTTTATGTGTTTACTTAATATTTTGATTTTTCTGAGTTATCTAAGTTTACACTTTCAAAATTGTTTTAAACTATTTATTTAAAAATGAAACCCTGACTACATGATTTTCGACATAAAATTTGACTGGGCATATATAGTGCTGCTGTTCCTTTACTACTGAAAATGGAGGAGAAAAAATTGACATTAGTTCGTTAGACTAGCATTCATTTCTTAAAAAAAAAAAAAAAAAAAAACATTTATTGGGCATGAAATCTTTCCTTAAGAAGGTATTGGGTCCCAAGTATACAAACACAAAGCACTCTAAACTGGAACTAGCTAAGCCACTCTTGAAGAATTGCATCTTCAAATTAATTAAAGAAAAGTAACTATTTAATTCCCTGAATTGCATCATAGAACCTGAAGAGAAGCACAGGTTTCACCGTCTATTGGTGTTCTGTGGAGTTCGTTTGCAACAGGCAGATGCTGGGGCTGCCCTCTGCCTTCATATTACTGCCTTCCAGCTTTCTCCTGTTTGTGTCACACACTGCCTCTTCTTTTGTCCTCCAACCTTCCCCTTATCATCAGATTACTGGGCCCTTTGGAAAACTCTAAGTGTATATTAATGCATTCTTCACCACCCTACTATCCATTTATACTTCTCCATTGCCCTTTGTATTCTAATAACTCACATTCTAAGGATTACCTTTCTGCTGAGGTCTATCATGGTTCTGTCACTCAATTCTCTACCAAGAAATATCTTTAAATATTCCAGACATGTTGATCATCTTACCTATTTATCTTCACCAATCAAGTCACACTGACTATTTTCCTATCCAAAAATGTAGGCAATTCATATTTTCATTAACAAAAAACCCCAGTTAATATACATTTTATTTCCTTATAACCAAGTATCTCTTCATATATTTCATCTCTTCATATATTGCACAGAAAGTAAATTATAACATTTCTAAGATCTCCCAAGTAGGTCTAATTGTGCTCTATATTCCCCTTTCCCAATTTCTCTACAGTAACTTTTAACAATATAACATTGATTAAAAAAAAGAAACTGTAGAAGATTGGATATACACTAGAATTTTGAAATTTGAATATATTTGTGTGTACAACAGAATTTGAGAGGGAAAATACAGAAATTTTTATATTTCTGCTATTGCCATAAGATTATGTTTAGAAGTTTAAACATTTTTTCAATATATGAGTAATATCCAGGTAACACTGATTTTTAAAAGTTGTAAAGCAAAAAGATAATCTAAAATAGCCTACAACTTAATCTTACATAACTCTGGGTCCTCGTGTTCATGTTGTGGCAGTGATTTCCACTCCACAGGAAAAAGAGTGCTTACTATCATGCTGGTCTCGAACTCCCGACCTCAGGTGATCTACCCGCCTTGACCTGCCAAAGCGCTGGGATTACAGGTGTGAGCCACCACGCCCAGCCCAATAATTGCTATTTGTCAGTGTGACTTGCTAGCAATAAGTGCTTACTACTTTAAATCTTCCAGACATGTTGGTCATCTTACCTATTTATCTTTACCAATCAAGTCACACTGATTATTTTCCTATTCAAAAATGTAGAGTAAGTAGAATATTGTTCCTGATGATAAAATAGGCTCATAAAATCACCTGGTGTGACTCTTTCATTGTTACACAGATGAAACAAAGAAAGCCATGTTACCAAAACACCAAGGGCTCAGTCTAGGTACTGCTGCTCACCACCCAATAATGGACACAATGAATGTTGCCCGAGAAGAGGCTTTAGTAGGGCAGATGAGAAGATGAGAGATCAGTCTCAAAACCATCTCTTCAGCCAACTAAAATTAGTTTATATAGCAAGAAAGAAATATAATAATGTATGGCAAGACAGGAATTGGAGAGAGATAAAGAAGATGGGTGTAGCAGGTGGTCGGTTAGGCAATCATGAAGGGTGAGGGATTGGTCTAATATCTCATTGTCTAGACACAGTGATCTGGTAAATTCAGTTCCTTGATACTATCTGGAAAGCCTGTTGGTTGGTTTCCTGAGAAAGGAACTCAGACAAGACAAAAGTAACTTATTCAAGTTTTAAGACTAGGGCAGTCAATTTCTATGCTTATTACCAAGAAACCATAAATGTCAATGGGGCAATTGGGCCAGTTTCAGCCAGAGTATCTGGGGAAGGTTTGGTAAACAAGTGGAAGGTAAAAGGCTATGATGGGGGTACGTGTTTATTTAAGTCCTTTAAGAAGCAGACACTAAGGTGGGGTTAGAGGTTGAATAAAAGAAAGGATTTGTTGGAGAAAACACCGGTGAAGAAAAAAATGGGAGAGAGCCAGAGGAGGAGCTGGAAGAAACAGTCAGAACTATCAGATGGCAGTAACGGTCCGACAGCTGTGAAGAAGATTATGAAGGAAGGAAAGTTAGATAAGTAGATTATTTTACGGAAGAAGAATTTTAAACAGTTTTGGTCAAGTTGATGGCAAGTACTAGGGCCAAAGTTGTTTATCAGAGTGTTCTATAACTCCTAAAAATGGATCTGCCTTATCATCCTTGCCACTTTCAGCCCTTTGCCTAAGACTAGCCTATGGGAAGCATGGCCTCTGTGTGAATTGATGGTGGATTCAAAGTACAGTATCTGGGGTCCTGTGTTAATTATGCTCTCCTCAACAGGAGATCTGAGTGGTGGTGCATCTTCATGGTTGCTGGGAGGTGCCTCTCATTTTTATTGTATGTTGGAAAAGTATGAATCAAACAAGTCAAAGACAAAGTAGCTAAAGTCAAAGCCTAGTTGGAAGATTAGAGTTACATGAAATAATCCAATAATAAAGAAAGAGAAGTTAGGAACTCCAAGACTGAACATACAACAGGCATATGGACATACGGGGCAGCATGTGGTTACCACTCTGGACGTAAGAGTAAAGGAGACATTTACAATGATCTCAGTTAAAGTTTATATGGGTGAACTTGCTTTTCTTTCAGAAGGTGGAATTAAATAAATAGAAGTAAGTAGTATTGTCACTATTGGGAGACTTTTAATGATTCCATTCCAAATGCAATCCAGACTGAAATAACCTAATGAAGAATGATCCTATCTAAATATCTAAATATTTTTATTTTGCCATTTAGTGAAATTGAGTTCTTTTCTCATTTATTTGGCTGTGATTTTGGAGTAGTCAAAAGTGATGGGACTGGCAGTAGAGCAGAAAAAGGAAGCAGCGGCCCAACATCGGTTCTAGGTGTAAGTGGTAGTAAAATGGAGCTACAGTCAAATCTTGAATGATTCTTCATAGTAATAAAAAAAAGGTTCTTTTTATTCTTAACATGCTAATCAAGCACTCTTTTCCTGTGGAGCGGAAGTCACTGCCACAACATGAACACTAGGACGCAGAGTTATGTTCACAAGTTTAATTATTTTAAAAGACACCAAAACATCTGTGCTCTGCCATTTTACATTATATTAATTTAAGATGACAGCTTCTTCAACGAGACAATTTTTTTCTTCTGTTTTACTTGCATACTGCGCACCCATGGTAATTATTGTAGACATTATTTCACATGGGGTGGTCCACAGTTATTTAACACCTTATATCGGCGCATTGGGATTTCTGGATAAGAACTCATTAAATAGGTGAACAGAAGAGAACTGTGTCTGTAATAGTGGCAAAGAGCCATGGCTTACTCCTCCCAGGTGTTCAGAGAAGTTGCTAGAACCTAATCCATCTTCAGAGGATAACTAACACAGGTTCAACGGAGGAAAACACTGACATGAAAGAATGCTATTTCAAATCATCATTAAAAATAAGATGAATTTCCTTATTCAGATGAAATTTGTTTAAATAAATCTTCCCAAGGTTACTAAACAACATTCCTGGAGTGCTTACAATTTTGGGCTGATCCAGCTTCCTGGAGAGTCCAGTAAATGTTTTGAAAGATATCATTTAAAACATGTCATTTTATTATATTTCAGAATGTAATAGCAATGAAGGTACTCATAAACTGCATTAGAACTGGCATTCATCTGGAGAAATTCGAGGGCCTTTTATGTCTAGGGAATGATATTTTTTGAACAAGAAATATTTTCACTCACATGTTTCCCTTTACTGGGATCTTTTATACATCTCAAGTTGTATGACTTCTTGTTGTCAATATCTGTGATGTTTTGAATCAATTTTTGTTTGAAGATCAGGAAAACAAAGTTTAATTCATAATGATTGATTTTCTGAAGTTTCTTTTAAAGATGTTTCTCTGAAAAATAAGGCTTTTACCATGACAGAGGTTAATTTGTATGAAAGGTGGTGATAGCCATGAAAAAAAGTAAAAATTGTCTGATCAGAATATAGTCTGAAATAGTCTAAAAAATGAAATTTTGCAATTGTTTAGATTTGTATATCATGTAAACATATTTTAAATAATAAACCTTATTAAAATAAGTTTTAGAAAATCAAGTCAAGTTGCATATAAGGTTCAGCTACTGGGAACCTTAACTGTAAGGTTTACAGTGGTCTCAGTTAAAGTTTATATGGGTGAACCTGCTTTTCTTTCAGCAAGTAGAATTCAATAAATAGAAGTAAGTAGTATTGTCACTATTGGGAGACTTTTAATGGTTCCATTCTAAATGCAATGCAGACTGAAGTAACCTAATGAAGAATGATCCTATCTAAATATCTAAATATTTTTATTTTGCCATTTAGTGAAATTGAGTTCTTTTCTCATTTATTTGGCTGTGATTTTGGAGTAGTCAAAAGTGATGGGACTGGCAGTAGAGCAGAAAAGGGAAGCAGCGGCCCAACGTCAGTTCTAGGTGTAAGTGGTAGTAAAATGGAGCTACAGTCAAATCTAACTATAAGTACTGGCAATGCCATAGCAGAACATGCACAGAGACAAGGCATTGCATAAGATGAGGGGATAAAAGTACTTTGGTTTTGAGGAATATAGTTTTATTATTTGCTTACACTGAAGATATAAAGTAACATGTTATTGAAATTCTACTGTGAGCAGACATTTATTTTTAAATCTTGTAAATGAATCAAACATTAGGAAAAAAATGTTCTGCCTGGAAAAATGCCTAATACTGAGGCTCAGATGTGTATTTTCTGCCACTTCATTTTTTGACAATGCAGTACTTGAAATAGGGATGTGTGCTATTGTCAAGGGACATGTATCCTTGTCAGCCTCTTTTTTTGTCTTTTTTTAGTCTTTGCTGTGCCATGCTTGGCTACCAAAATGAAAACTGTAAAGAATTAGCTATTATTTGCCAAACCCCATGTGTTTTCCAAGTATTTAAAAATAAAACATTCCCAATTTTTATGACTCACCATTGTCAGCATTTATTAACTATATTTTGAGACATATTTTTACAAATGAAGAATACAAAAAACCCATGAATTTTATGAATAAAACTTCTGATTCACCCCCTTTTTAAAGCGCAACACTTGAAAAAGAAAAATAATATTTGTCTTAGAGAACTCTGCTCTTTCTTTTGGAAAAAAAGCATCAACATTTCTGTTGCTAATTTTATTTTAAAACCGTATAGCATCCTATTATCGTTTTTAAATTCCTGGTTGAAGAGGTGCTGTGGGTTGAATTGTCATTGGCTAATAACATACATTTTGAAATCAAAGTAAGCTAAAGGGTATTCCTCAGATATGTTCTGCTTTAGAACCTACAGAAGCAGTAATCCTTGCTAAAGATTACTGAAAACTCTGGGGATCAATAAGATGAAGGTTAAGGAAAATAATCATTGTATTTTGGGGTAAAAAGGCACAATATTTCTCTTATACTTTGTCATATATTAATTTAATAGACATTTGGTGAACTCTCACTAGGTTTCAGACACTGTGTAGGCACATATTTTCTTGTAATGAAATTAAGATAATAAGACTGTATCTTGATTGGTAAATTTATAGATGATTGATATAATACATATGTAATAAATCATAAAAATTAATTTTTGATTGTAGCATTAAAGTAATTTTTTCTATATATGTTCAAAAATTGAATTGTTTTCATTGTAAGTTTACTGCTTGATTTCTTAAGAATTAAGAATAACATTTTCTTTCCACTGAGCATAAAAAAGGGGAATAAAGAATAACATTTGTTATTTATCATTTTCTTGAAGTTATATTCCATTTTGAGTATTATCATGTAGTCTCTACCAGTCATTACTGGCATACTACTACTTTTACAAAATAATAATAGAAAAAATAGAACCAAGTTAGATGACTGATGTTACTGGATTTCAAGACACACTATAAAGCTACAGTAATCCAGACAGTGTGATATTGATGAAAGAATAGAAACAGAAAAAAATTGGCAATGGAACATAATAGAGCCCAGAACTAGATACATATATAGTCAGCTGATCTTTGACAAAGGAGTTTGGACAATTCAATGGAGAAAAGATAGTCTTTTAATAAATGCTGTGGGAACATCTGGACGTCTACATGCAAAAAGTCAATCTGGACACAGATCTTACAACCCTCTACAAACAAATAAACTCAAACTGGAACTAAAATATAAATGCAAAACACAGAGACATAGAACCTATAGAATATAACATAGAAGAAAATCTAGATGATCTTGAAATTGGTGATGACATTTCAGTTGCAACACCAAAGGCATGATCCATTTTAAAAATGATAAGATGGACCTCGTTAAAATTTAAAATTTTTGCTGTGAAAAAGACACTGTGAAGACAAGCCACAGACTGGCTATTTGCAAAAGACATATCCAATAAAAGACTTGAAACACACAAAGTATACAAAGAATTTTCAAACCTCAACAACAGGAAAACAAACAATCCAATTTTTAAAAATGTGCCAATATGCTGAAATCCCATCTCTACTAAAAATACAGTACTTAACCTACGAGGGAGACTGAGACAGGAGAATTGCTTAAACTCCAGAGGCTGAGGTTGCAGTGAGCCGAGATCGCACCACTGCATTCCAGCCTGGGTGATACAGTGAGACTCCGTCTCAAAAAAAAAAAAAAAAAAAAAAAAAGTACCAAAGACCTTAACCAACATCTCACCACATACAGGTGGCAAATAAGCATGTGAAAAGATGCTCCAAATATATGTCATTAGGGAAATACAAATTAAACAACAATGATATACCACTACACACCTATTAAAATAGCCAGAATCTGGAACACTGATGACACCAAATGTTGGTGACAATGTGGAGCAACTGGAAGTCTTATTCACTACTGGTGGGAGTGTAAAACAATACAGCCACTTTAGAAGACAGTTAGGAAGTTTCTTACAAAACTAAACATAGCTTTAACATACAATCCAGCAATCATGTTCCTGGGTATTTACCTAAAGGGACTGAAAACATGTCTACACAAAAATCTGCACATACATATTCATAGAATTATTATCTATAATTACAAAATGGTGGAAGCAGCCAAGATGTCCTTCAGTAGATGAATAGATAAATAATCTGTGGTACATACAGACAATGGAATATCACTTAGATCTTAAACAAACAAACAAACAAACAAAAGAACTATCAAGCCGTGAAAAAACATGGAGGAAACTTAAATGCATATTACTTAGTGAAAGAAACCAATCTGAAAAGGCTACATACTGTATGATTCCAATATATGTTATTCTGGAAAAGGCAAAACCTTAGAGTTATTGAAAAGATCAGTGGTTTCCACAAACTAGGAGGGAAGGGAAGGGTGTAGAGGAAGAGCACAAGGGATATTGAGGGCGTGTCATCGTGCATTTATTCAAACCCATAGAATGTACAACATCCAGAGGAATCTTAATATAAACTATGGAATCTGATGATAATGTTGTGTTAATGAGAGTTAATCAATTATAATAAATGTACTACTTTGGTGGGAGACTTTGATAATGGTGAAGGCTATACATGTGTGAGGGCAGGAGATTTAGGGGAAATCTCTGTACCTTCTATTGAATTTTGCTCTGAACTAAAACTGCTCAAAAAGTATAGTCTATTAGAAAAAGTAAAGACCCTGTGACAAATTTGTCATGAAATTCTTATCAGGATGACTTTAAAAAAATCTATTTTTTCATACAGTTAAAATCATATTTGCTCTGAAAATCGACCCAGGATAATATATTTAAAAGAACAGTTTCCACTTGGGTTACATGAATGAATATATGAACAGAATGTCATTGCATCTTCCTGGTTTTTTAAATAGCACATGAGCCAGTTATCAGAAGTAGGTGTCACACACAAAAAAAAAAAAGGAGTTTTAAATGTATTACTTTCTCTGACCAGAATGCAATCTCCCGTCATAGATGTTTAAAATTCTAATGTGCACAATATTCATTGTTACTATTCCTCCCAACATGGTTAGCTGTTATGTAATGGGATGAATTATGTTGTTATAAAAGAAATATGAAGCCTTTATTTCCATTCTCCATTCAATTTCATTCTCTGCAGCTTTGAGGTTGCACTGCTTTTTTGTTTATTTTGTTGTTTAAATATAATCAATGTAGGGATTATTTTTAGAGTAAGTTAACTTAATAGTTTGCTACCACTCCTCTTGGTGTTACCTCAGATCTTTTTATTGGCCTTTATCTCACATTTTCCTCTTTAGGTAATCTAATATTCTACTTGTCTTTTGCTGAGCTGTGGACTATGTTATTGACACTAAATCTACATGTCCCTTGCAGATGTGTCTTAATTTTTCTTCATTGGCATACATTCAATTGCCTTATAAGACCTTTAGTTAGATATCTCAAATACTTTTTAATTTCCATCTGTGCAAAAGTAAACCCATTACTCTACCCATTACTAAACGTCTTTTCTTTTTTTTTTTCCCCCAACATTTCTCATTTTGATTTGCAGCTCAATCACAATCTCTGATCAAGAAGTCAAACTATTGAAAATCATTTAGCTTAGTAGGGGTGTCAGCTCATAAATTAGTTGTCATAACTAATAAAACCCTCAGCCTTAATGGCTTAATTCAATACAATTTATTTCTCACTCCTACTGCAGTCAAAAGTAGGTATTTCTTGCCAGTAGCTCTCCTGCAAGAATCGACTCAGAAATGCAGATTCCTTCCATCTCATGCCCTACTTTAATATTTGACTCTCAAAGTCACTGCGAAGTTCATCTCCGTCTAGTAGTCAAAAGAGGCAAAATGAATAAAGCCTGTTGGAGGCTTTTATGCACCAAGTACAAAGTCTTGTATCTTTTTTGCCACAATCTTATTGACCAGATCTTTATGTATGGCTATACATAACTGCATGGCAGTTTAAAACTTTAGGCTGTTTGTCCAGAAAGAAAAAAGAAATGTGTTTTGGTTAATACATACAAGTATGTACTCCATTAGCATAGATTCTTCTTCAAAAATCTCACCAGCCCATTTCCAAATGTCTTTATCATGTTTTTATCTATGTTTGTGTCTCTCTTTCTTTCCCCTCCCCATCTCTCTTTCTTTCCTGAACAATTTCAGAGGACTTGTAATTGATCTATAAGATGGAATCATCGTAGTGCCAACATTCCAAGTTAATTTTAAGGAATAAAGATGATTTATGTAGTATTTCTGGCCTATAATAGTGTTTAATAATTGTCATTATTGTCATTGTCATCATTATCTTCCTACATTTGATTACCAAGTGTGGACCAAGAGATGCTTAAAGATAATGTGCATTTTTCTTCATCTTTGTATCAACAATGCCCATTTTATAAGATTTAAAGACTCTTTTGAGAGTGGGCACAACAAAATGACAGAATAAAAGACAGAGCTCTTGTTACACCTTCAAACAAGACAACACAGTCATGCATAGCCATGTAGGGGCTTGCACCTGGGGGCTGGGTAACAACAAACTGGAGCTATAGGGAGCAGCTTATGTGCAGCAAGTGGGATGGGGTTAGCTAGGTTTTAAATGCTCCCTGGGGATAAGCTAATTTGAATAATTTTATAGTCTCTTGGAAACATGAGTTCGCTTTAATTTTCTAGTACCTGACCTGGGGTGATTATAGCAGATGCATGGCAGCCCTGAGAATGAGAGTTTGATAAAATTGGGATGTGGACTTGATCATCTGCTCAAAATGAAGGTGGTGGACTTCTAGCAAAGGCTCTAAAACTGGGGAAAGACAATATTTTAAAAACACAAACAATATATCAGTACCTTACAGAATACTTGATAAACATAGGTACATATTCTATTTTGTTAAATAGAAATAAATTAATATCCTGGGAATAATATCCAACATTATTTCTCGTGTCTTATGCTTAATAGTAAAGTTTGACTTTGGCTATTCTAACATCAATGAGGAATTTGAATAGTTATTGCAAAGCCTTTTGTTAAAAATCTATTAGGAGATACATACATAGTGCCTTGATGTGTTTAATTACCAGCAAACTGTAAAAACTTCAGGAGATTTTAAAATAATGAATTTTTAGACCTGACCATAAATTGACTCTTGTTTATTATTACATTGGGCAATGTTTCCAGATTCTCACAGCCATAATTTGATGGGAAAAACATCATGTGAAAAGCTATCCTTCTGATTAGCAGCATGCATTTTATGTACTGCCTATTCAAAAATATTCCTACTAAGCCTCAATTTATCACATATTTTTATTAACATTGGAAACATAGCCACTTTCTGGTTTCAACATCTGTGAAACATAATGGACATTCAAGAAGAAAACTAAGAGTTATTTTTCTTTGGTGAATCATGCATCCTAGTTTTGACTATTTTTCATTCTTAATCATTGGGATGCCTCACACAATTCCATCTGCAATAGAGTTGGCATGGTGCTCTCCTTGGAATCGATATGTATTCCTATTATGTCTTCTTCATCTTTATAGGAGAGAAGAGAAAACCATTTTCATCTCTTCTAATGCCAGACACCTGCTCCAATTATCTAGTTTGGTTCATACAATTCAGTCATTTCCAGGGTTATTATAAACTTACATGGGGAACAATTCTGGCAAAAGACACATTTTCATTTGAAGTGCTTGCTTCTGGTTTCACCTCTGTATCATTCACTCTCCCATTGCTGCCAGGCTTTTCTTTTGATTTCCATCCATTTTTTCCTGTTAATTTTCACTACTGAGCTACCTACTATGATGTTATAAAGAAATTATTTAAGCTCCCTAGCATATGGTATATTAATATTCCCTGTTTGCGTAAATGATGAGATGGAACTGAAGGGATTTTTGTGTTAGACTTTGTCCAGGAAAACCTTGATTCTACTGAGAAATTTACAAATAATTATGACAGCTGAATTAACAATAATTTTACCTGTACCATTATGGTGTTTTTATGTAAACGCCTTATACATACATCATTTTATTTTACCTTTACAAAATCTTGTGAGCAAAGCGTGTCAGTTATCGTTATTCCCATTTCATAGATCAGGACTCAGACTGAGAGAAGTTAAAAGAGCAGCTGAAAGATCATAGTACTCTTTCTATTAATTATCATCACAAAATCATGCATAACTCTTCAGTGTTTTAATAAGAAATCTTAAATAACTGTGAAGAATAATTTTTTAAAAATAGTGTAATAGATTTTTATAAACATAAGCAGAATTAGTCTGGAATAATCACAATTCAAGTAGATTCTTAAGATTTCTTACCCATTTCCCCTAAGACACCAAAATTCTATTTTTGAGATATTTGCCTAATATCTTTGATTTATAGTAAATAAACCTAAGTACTTCAATTTATAATAAAAATTACAAAATGCAATTCTAGGCATGAGTTCCCAGTCTAGTAAGTGCTAATCTTTTATGCTTCTTTGAGACTTTTCAGAACATAGGCTATAAAGAAATGAAAACATAATAGTTTTTATAATAACTCATATCAGCTGTCAATGAACATAATGGCTCATACATTTTTACTTCTTCATTATTTATGATGCTATAATTTATTTATATAATTGCTATAATAGTCTATTTGAACAAACTTGTCATCCAAATAAATATAGTTTCCTCTAAATAAATATAAAGCCACAAATTTCTAAATGTATCATTTAATAGGATGCCTAGAATTATAGAGCTAATATCAGAAGTACATAATTATTTTGGTGAAGACTCAAAAGAGAACAACATAGCCAATTTGCAAATTAATTTTCTTGGTCATGTTTTCCACAGAACATAATATTTTTAAGAAAATCTAAGTAGTAAAATGTGTGTGGAAAAATTAGCATTGTTCATTGTGCAAATGTATTCCACCAACATGTATTGAGAGCCTTCCATACGACAGTCCTTGCTTAGGCCCTCAGTGCTCTACTAAGCAACGGCTTGAATAAACAAAGTTATAGGCAGTAATGAATCAATATTTGTACTGGTAACTTCCAAAGTAAAGCTAGTGCTCTTTAGAAGTTTATGAAACAGTTTATCCCAAACATTGTTTTCTTCAGTGAACCGAAAGCACTATCAAAAGTTCATGCAAACATTGCTGTTTAGAATCCTCGTGGTTGCTATGATCTTCACTGAAAGCTTTGTCCCCTTCACTAAATACAAAATTTCAGCACAGGATAATTTTCCTTCCTTATGGCCTACTGCTTTAGTGTGGAAAATTATTTCATATTTTGGAAAAATATCCCTTGTCCAACTTATTACATTTATTTCAGTCTCTGATAAAATATAGAAGACAAATAAAATTCCCAAAGTTTCTAAAGAGCTTATCTTTTCTTCTTTGGGGAAGCTCTATTTGTTTGCTAAGTTGGCCATAACAAAGTACCACAGACTGGGTGACTTAAGCAACATAAATTAATGTTTTTCACACGTATGGAAACTAGAATCCTTTATCAAGGTGTTGGGTTGGTTTCTTCTGAAACATGTGTCTTTTTGGCTTGTAGAATGCCACCTTCCTCCTGTGTCTTCACATCAACTTAGCTTTGTGCATATCTCTGTCCAAATGTTTTCTTATAAGGACACCAGTCATATTGGATTAGGGTCCACCCTAATGATCTCATTTTAACTTTTGCCTCTTTATAGACCCTATATCCAAATACAATCATATTCTGAGGCATTGAGAATTAATACTTTAGTATGTGAACTTTTAGGGAATATACAATTCAACCCATAAAAGATTCACATCATAAAAAGAATACCCATCAATCAATATACATACCAGAATCACAGAGGGAATTTCTCCAAACAGCATCTTGTCTTCTCCAAACGTTAAAAACTCATTTACTTTTGAGTACTACACTTGGAACCCTTAAACATCATCATCATGAAATTCCATTTATTACGGCGATCTTGTTGTAAATTGATTGTATATTTATACAGAATTTTTTGGTGGATATGTATCTATTCTGCATTGCACATTATACAAGCCAACAGAGTTCTCAAGTACATTGAGAAAGGAAAGATCTGGATATTTAGAAAAGTCTGTGTCTCTCTAGATCTGAATGCTTTTACCATTTTTGTCCCTGGTTACCTCTCATTTCCTTAGCACAATAAAAATAACAGATACTTTGAACTCTCTGAATACTTAAAAATGTATGTATGTGTGTGTTCCCGTTTTGCCTAAGATTTTCCTTCTAAGATATTTAGGTTGTCTACTTTTCACTCTCATTGGTTTCAGCATAATGACAGAGCTAGACTGAACCACTTCTTTCAAAAGAGTAACATTTTTCTGCATGACTATATTTAGGCATTCACAATTTTCCGAATGATTCCTCTAATCTTAAAGTAGTTCATGAAGTACTCTTCTTGCTCAAGTATTTCCCTGTCATACTTCATTCTTCTTAATGTGTTTATGGAGAAACACACAATTTCTGCACACTAGCAATTATTCATGCACCCAATATTTCTCCTGATCAGTTTAAGAATGGAAATATTTATATATTCTTATCTTTTGAAATAAGTAAGAACATTCCCTTGATCTTTTCTTTCCCCTACCAGAGTTTAACCTGTTGGAATAGTTATTTCAAGTCCTGTATTTTTGATTCTAAATTTCTAAAAATTTACTCCAAACAGTAAAAAAGATGTTCAAACTATTTAATTATTCACTTTATTAAGCAAAACATAATTAAACAAAGATGAGGACAACAAACCCTCAAGCATACAAAGAGTGGCATTGTTTTTTATGTTTGTTTGCTGTTTGGTTTGTATTTTACACCATAATATTCTTATACTAGTAAACTGAAGCAGATATAAATGTATCAGACAGGCACCAAATCTGGACTTCACCTAGCTTATTTTCTGATACATTCCCAACACATGTAAAATTAGTAGGAGTGAAATCCAAATTATTACTTCCTCAAATCACCTATAGTGCTTAGTGAATACCACTCTAACAACTTTAAATTTCCACCTTATATTTTTTTTATCAGACAGATAAATTCTCATCAATTATTTGGCCATGAAAAACATTCTGCATTGTAAACATTCCTCACAGGTCACACTGTGTTTCCTGCATTCTTGCCTCTTTCAGCAGAGATCTAAGGCCTAAAGGAAAGCTCCTAAGGAAGAAATACTTACAGATTTCTCATTCTACATCCACCAGTTGCCATTTTCATATTTCCAGGGGCATTACTTACTTTTGGATGGATCCCTGGCATTTTTGAGTTTTCATAATAATTGTTCTCATTTTCATAATTGTTATTAAGTTTTCATTTGAGAATTAAGAAATTGTTTATCAGCTCCTCCAGTTAGATCATTTCAGCCACGCACTACATTTACATCAAATTTCTCAAGTTACAGGGTTACTTTATTGAACTTTCTGATATGGAGATGAAGTCTTTAGAAATACAATCTTGAAAGATGAGAACAGATTCCATCGTTTCCCTTATGAGATGCTGTAGTAAAAAATCTTCACTGTTTAGGGCAATAAAACCAAGGCAATGAAATTTGTACAACAATTTAAATTTGGCAACAACTGCAGTTTTGTCAGTATTTTTCATCACAGTTGAAGAATATTCATCTTAGTTTATTGAAGTTCCCCAGAGACGATAGTGAAGAGCCCAGATATGAGAAAATGTCTTCTGACTGTTTTTAGCCAGATAATTGAAGCAGTTGTGGGAGAGGTGGAAGTATGGTCAATATTATTAATGAATAATTATTGTTCTCTGCTGTTTTAGACATTCAGTGTCAAAAACCTTATAGACAGTAACAATAGCAAGACCCTAATATCTTCATAGTAAACTATGCATTCTTAATCTCACTCTCATGAAGAAAACAAGCTGATGACATGAGAAGGAACATACTTCAGCTTTCACACATAATGGCTTGCTGGTCAAGGTTGAAAGACAGTATTTCAAGGATAGTATTAACTTACTAGCATGGCTCAGTGCACTGTTCAATTTTCAATTCATTGTCAAATGAAATTGGTATAGTGTCAAAAAACCACAAAACCCTAACACAACAATTTCTCCCTGGAGAAACATACTGTAACCATTACAACACACTTTTAAGGTTTATTGATTTGGAGATAGAAAGCACAGCTAGATAGGAGAGATGACAGAAATGAAGTGCATTTCTCAGACAGGCATAATAAACATGTTCCCAAGTCAGGGATCATATAAATATTGAAAACACAGCATCGGTAATTGTCATCTATTCTGCTTTCACAGCTGTATTTGAGCCAGATTATAAGTACCCAAAAGACATAGGTATTTCTTCTCAAGATGCTGGTACAAATATAATATTGGCTTAATATCTGAAAAGAAAACTAGGATGATAATTTCAAAAAGATTAGAGACTGCACATGTAGATAAATCACAGCAGAGCTTCAGGACTGTATGCAATATCATATCCACAGCAGAATTCAGGAAGTTGAGTAGAAAATTTCCCATTAAAAAAATCTCTATGTTATATCTTCCCTTAGTATAGGACCTCTATAATGCATTTCTGCATCAAGGTGCCTACTGAATTGACTTTTCCCTTGTTAGGACTGTCAATATAATTATGCTTATTTACATACTAAATTAGCATCAATAGAGGTAATAGAGATTTCTAGATATTATTAATATTCTAATAAGGCATATTATAATTATTTTCATTCACTTTGAATAGTGTTACTTCAAAGTTATTTGATCAAACTTGAATCTTGTATTAACACTGGCAAATGAAGCAGTGACTTAAAAGCTGTATTAACAGATGCATAAGCACTTTCTAATTTAAGAATACCCATAGTACATTTTTCATTAGATTTTAATATCTTCAATGTTATTTCTTCTAGAATGTCTACACAGAATATGTGTATATTCTGATAATAATACAATGAATCTGCTTCATTATGTTACATATTTCGAAGTTCAAATAAAAATAGTATTACATAAATCTCAGATATGAGAAAAGACCACGTCTACTAAATTAGGGTAAATGTTCTTTGAAAGTTTTCAACACACATTTGAATTTTCTGAATACAGTCAAGTTTTTTTAGTGTCATAGTAAATATTAGGAATCCTAGCTCCTGTAAGGATTTTAAACAATTCTGTAACCCTAGCACATTAATAACCACCACATTGGAGACTTTTCAGCCTAATTTATGAAAAACTAGATGATGCCCAACATTGCCTCTATTATTTATGTTTTTCTAAAAAATACAGCTATTGTATGAAAGCAAAAAACTGGAAAAACCAATCAAATAATAGAGAAACTATTATATATGTAATTACACATAGCATTTAAATGTAAAATGGTTAGATTTGCAAAGAAAACTTAGTGTAATAGGCGAGTATAAGAAAAATAATGAACATGAAAATTAATAATTTTATTTGCTGCAAAGATTAGTTCAAAATATATAATCGTAAACCCCTCATTAACAGCAGCAAATATAGCCATAAAATAATTGGAATAAATAAACAGAAAAGTATGGGTTGTATATGAAGAAAAAACTATCAAATATTAAATATAATAAAAAGAAAGAAATTAAATGTTTAGCATATTATAGAACAGAAAGTTTGAACATTTGCCATGTAAGTCCTTAAAAAATAATGTAATTCCAATCTGAAACATGATTTTTTCTTTTATTTTACAAATTTGGAAAAGTGATTTTATATTCCTCTAAAAGAAATTAAATACATAAAAATAAAATGAAGGAGCCATAATCCCACAATGCATTGTAAAGATACAATAATAAATGAATAATTTATGATGCAGGATTAATACCATTAATACCTATGATTAAGTAGGCATCAAAATTAATTGGGAAATGAAAAATTATGTTTTTTAGTGGTGCTGACACTCTTGGTTAGCTATTTTAAAACTTGTTTTACTAAGGAATTTGGAAAAAAAACTAAAGACAATTAAATAGCATTTCTGTATGTTACTGTCAAATAATTATAATATATACAGAAATTATAAAATACAATAACATTTCTGTGTGTTACTGTAAAATAATTGTAATATGTAAACAATTATAAAATACATCTAACTCGGGCAACAAAAATACATAAAATACTTAAGAATAAAACTAGTACAATTATGTAAAATCTAGAAGATAAAAGTAGTAACACTTTATCGAAGTCCCTAAAAGATCTAAGAGACAGAGACATGTCAAAACCCTGGATAAAAAGACCAAAAATTCTAAAGATGCCAATTTACCTAAATAAATAAATATATTCAATGTACTTCTGAACAATGGGAATTTGTGTATAGCTAATTATATTTGAAAGAAAAAATGAAAATAAATATCTTATATATTTGTTCAAAAGATAAGCAATGAGTGAAACATATTTTCCAAGATTCAAAGATTATTGTAAGAGAGAGAAATGTATAAAAAGATGGCTAAATAGAAACTTCCTGTGGGTATCTCCCTGTGGGAACACCAAATTAAATACCTGTCCACACAAAAGAACACTTTCATAAGAAGTAAAAATCAGGTGAGTGATCACAGAATCTTGTTTTAACATAATACCAAGGAAAAAGGCATTGAAAAGGGTAGGAAAGAGAGTCTCGCATTGCCTACACCAGCCCTCTCCCATCTCCCCCAGCAGCATCCTGCAGAGAGAGAATCTGTGTGGTTGGGGGAGAGAGCCACATGAGTGAGACATTTTGCTTTGGAACTCGGTACTGCTCTGTCATAGTGAAACACAGCAGGGCAGAATTCTGCTGGTGCCACAGAGGAAGCATCTAGACCAGCCCTGGGCCAGAAGGGAATGCCGTGCTCCAGTGGGAGAAAAGGCAGTTTCATCACTGACTGACTAAAGTGGCCTGAGGCCCAGAATAAATTTGAGAGGCAGTCAGGCCATACGATTACAGTTATTGGGCAAGCCCTGGTCCCAGCTGTGCTGGTCTCAGAGGCAGCAGACTTGGGTTGTGCATGACCCATTGCAACCCAGCCGTGGCAACCAAGGAGTGCTTATCTCATCCCTCCCCCTACTCCAGACAGTACAGCTCAGGAGGAGACTCTTCACTTGGAGAAGGGAAGAGTACAGAAACATTGTCATGCAACTCGGTTTCCAGCTCAGCTACAGTAAAATAAAACAATAAGCGGATTTCTAAAGCCCGTAATTTCAGGTCTGAGCTCCTGAATGACATTTTTAGAGGCACCCTGGGCCAGAAGGGAATCTGCTATCCTGAAGGGAAGGATCCATTTCTGGCTGGATTTACCATCTACTGACAAAAGAGCCCCTGATCCTTGAATAAACAACAGCAGTAGCCAGGTAGGAGTCATCATGGGCCTTGGACAAGACCCAGTACTGTGCTGCCCTTGGGGATGACCCAGCACACTCCCAGCTGTGGTGGCCACAGAAGTGCTTGCATCATCCCTCCCCCAACTCCAGGCAGCCTAACATGAAGAGAAATTCCTTTTGATTAGGGGAGAGAGAGGGAACAGAGTGAGAGACTTGCTTAGTAATTCCCCTAGTAACCCAGAGAATTCTTTCTTTTTTTTCTTCTTTTTAAAATTTTACTTTAAGTTCTGGGATACATGTGCTGAACGTGCAGGTTTGTTACATAGGTGTACATGTGCCATGGTGATTTGCTGCACCTATCAACTCATCATCTAGGTTTTAAACACGGCATGCCTTAGGTATTCATCCTAATGCTCTCCCTTCCCTTTCCCCCAACTCCCTGACAGGCCCTGATGTGTAATGTTCCCCTCCCTGTGTCCATGTGTTCTTGTTGTTCAACTCCCACGTATGACTGAGAATATGCGATGTTTGGTTTTCTCTTCCTGTGTTAGTTTGCTGAGGATGATGGTTTCCAAAAAACATAGAAGGCTTCACGAATTTGCTTTCTTTTTTTTTATTATTTTTTATTATTTATTCATTTATTTATTTTTATTATACTTTCAGTTCTAGGGTACATGTGTACAACCTGCAGGTTTGTTACCTATGTATACATGTGCCATGTTGGTGTGTTGCACACATTAACTCATCATTTACATTAGGTATTTCTCCTAATGCTACCCCTCCCCCCACCCCATGACAGGCCCCATTGTGCGACGTTTCCCACCCTGTGTCCAAATGTTCTCATTGTTCAATTCCCACCTATAAGTAGGAACATGCAGTGTTTGGTTTTCTGTCTTATCATACTCAAGCCTGCCGCTCCCTCTAGGAGTCTATAGAGGGGGCAGCATTGCTGAGCTTAGGGATCCCCCTAGTGCTGATATGGATGAAGTGACCACGGGCTTAGATCACAGCACTCAATCCCTTCTAAATACGTGGAAAGCCTTCTCAAGGACCAGTACAAACAAGCCCAGACTCTGAAGGTCAAAATAAATACCTATCTCTTCAATGCCTAGACATTGACAAATGTCCACAAGCATGAAGAACATGAAAGGAAACATGACATCTCCAAATGATCTAAATAAAAGCACCACTGACCAATCTTAGAGTTTTGGAGATATGTGACCTTTCAGACAGAGAATTCAAAATGCTGTCTATAGGAAGGTCAACAAACTTGAAGATAACACAGAGAATTTAGAATTCTATCAGAGAAACACAATAAAAAGACTGGAATAATAATTTTTAAAAATCAAGCAGAAATTCTGGAACTAAAAAATTCAATTGACAAACTGAAAAATACACCAGTCTCCTAAAAGCAGAACTGATTAAACATAAGGAATAATTAACAAACTTGAAGACAGACTATATGAAAATACACAGACAGAGAAGAAAAAAATAAAGACGCACATCTATAACATCTAGAAAAAAAGCCTCAAAGGGGAAAATCTAAGAGTTATTGGCCTTATAGTGGTTGGAGAGAGAGAGTGAGAGAGATTAAAGTAGAAAGTTTATTCAAAGAAATAATAACAGAGAACTTTCCAAGCCAAGAGAGAGATATGAATATTTGTGTCCTGTAAGTTTATAGAACATCAGGCAGGTTCAACCAAGATAAAACTTCCTCGAGCCATAAAATAATACAACTCTCAAAGGTCAAGGATAAAGAATGGACATTGAAAGCTTTAAAAGAAAATAAGCAAATGCCATATAGAAGAGCTCCTATACGTCTGGTAGTCGTGTTACCAGTGCAAACTTTACAGGTGAAGAGAAAGTGGGATGACATATTAAAAGTGCAGGGGAAATAAAATCCAATCTAGAACATTATGTCCAGCAAAATCATCCTTAAAACATGAGGGAGAAATAGGCTTTCGCCAACAAATATAAGCTGAGGGATTTCAACACCAGACCTGTCTTATAAGAAATGCTAGGCCGGGCGCGGTGGCTCAAGCCTGTAATCCCAGCACTTTGGGAGGCCGAGACGGGCGGATCACGAGGTCAGGAGATCGAGACCATCCTGGCTAACACGGTGAAACCCCGTCTCTACTAAAAAATACAAAAAACTAGCTGGGCGAAGTGGCGGGCGCCTGTAGTCCCAGCTACACGGGAGGCTGAGGCAGGAGAATGGCGTAAACCTGGGAGGCGGAGCTTGCAGTGAGCTGAGATCCGGCCACTGCACTCCAGCCTGGGCGACAGAGCGAGACTCCGTCTCAAAAAAAAAAAAAAAAAAAAAAAAAAAAAGAAATGCTAAAGGGAGTTCTTCAATCAGAAAGAAAATGATGCTAATTAACAAAAAGAAATCATCTGAATATAGAAATCTCCCTGGTAGTAGTAAGTATACAAAAAAGACAGACTGTCCTTACACTGTAATTGTGGTGTGTAAACCACTTATATCGTTATTTAAAAAATAAATAAATAAAATACAAACCTATCAAAAATAATAATTACAACCTTTTAAGATGTAGAGAGTATAAAAAGATACAAATAGAAAAAATCATGTCAAAAGGAAGGGTAAATGGAATTAAAGAGTGGACTTTTTTTTTAGTGTTCTCTTTGCTTCTTTGCTTGTTTTCCTTTCTTTGTAATCAGAGTTAAATTATCATCTGTTTGAAGTAATTTGTTATAATATATTTTTTGCAAGCCTCATGGTAACCACAAAACAAAAACCTGTAACAGATACACAATATACAAAAAGGAAGAAATTAAAACATACTGTTACAGAAAATCACTTTTATAAAAAGGAAGACAGGAAGGAAGCAAGGAAAGAAGGAAGCAACAAAAGAAGGAAGGAAGACAAAGAGAAACAATGAAAAAAACCAGGAAACAAATAACAAAATGGCACTAATAAAATTTCCCTATCAATAATGGCTTTAAATGCAAATGGACTAAATTCTCAAACCAGAAGATGTAAAGTGACTAAATGAATTAAAAAACAAGACTCACCTATATGCGGTTTACAATAAATTTATTTCATCATTATAAGTGAAAACAGAGACTAAAAGTAGAAGGATAGAAAAAGATGCTTTATGAAACTAGAAACCAAAAAAGAGCAGGCATAGCTATACTTGTATCAAATAAAATAGATTTCAAGATAAAAACTGTAAAAGGAGACAAGGTCATTAGTAATAATAAAGCAATCAATTCAGTAAGAGGGTATAATAATTATACCCTCTCACTGAGTAAATATATATGCACCCAACACGGTAGCACTAAAATATATAAAGGAAATATGATTAGAGCTAAAGAGAGAAATAGACCCCAATATAATCATAGCTAGGATCTTCAGTACCTCACTTTCTGCATTGGATAGATCATCCAGACAGAAAATCAACAACAAAAAATCTGACTTTATCTGTAATATGGACCAAATGAACCTCATAAATATTTACACAGCATTTTATCCAATGGCAGCAGAATACACATTCTTCTCAGGACATGGAACATTCTTAATTACAGACCACGTTAGGTCACAAAATATGTCTTAAATAATTCAGATAATTAAAATTATACCAAGTATCTTTTCTAACCACAATGGAGCAAAACTAAAAAGTGAATAACAAGAAAAGCTTTGGAAACTACACAAACACATGGAAATTAAACAATATGCACTTCGGGAGGCTGAAGTTGGCAGATCACTTGAGCTCAGGAGTTTGAGACCAGCCTGGGCCACATGGCAAAACCCCATCTCTACAAGAAGTACAAAAATTAGTTGGTGTGGCACATGCCTGTAGTCCCAGCTACTTGGGAGGCTGAGGCAGGAAAATCACTTGAGCCTGGGAGGCAGGGGTTGCTTTGAGCTGAGATCGTGCCATTACAATCCAGCTTGGATGATGGGGGTGAAACCCTGTTCTCTATACCATCAAAAAAAAAAAAAAAAAGAAAGAAAGAAAAGAAAAGAAAAAAAGAGAGCGAAGAGGAAGAAAACTAAAGATTTTCTGAAAGGAGTGAAAATGGAAACACAACATATCAAGCCTATGGGGTACAGTAAAAATACTGTTAAGAGGGAATTTTATAGCCCTAAGTGCCTATATCAATAAAGGAGAAAAAGGTCAAATAAACAACCCAATAATACATCTCAATGAACTGGAAAAGCAAGAGCAAACCAACCAAAAAATAGAAGAATAAAAAGTAATAATAAAGATCAGGGCAGAAATAATTGTGATTGAGGCTTAAAAATTCAAAATGTAAATGAAATAAAAAGTTGACTTAAAAAAAAAAAAACAAAAAAACAAAATGAACAATTAGCTAGATGAAAATAGACCACTCAGATCAATAAAATCTGAGATGAAAAAAGTCATTACAATTGACACCTCAGAATTTCAAAGGATTATTAGAGACTATTATAATCAACATTTTGCAAATAAGTTGGAAAACTTAGAAAAAAGGGAAAAACTTGACACATACAACCTACCAAGATTGTAATGAGACAGAAGCAGTAACAAAATGTCTCCCATCAAAGAAAAACCTAGGAACTTTACTGCTGAATTCTATGAAACATTTAAGGAAGAACTAATACTAATCCTACTCAAACTATTCCAAAAACACAGGAGGAGATAATACATCCAAACTCATTCTGAGGTCAGTATTACCTTGATACCAAAACTAGTAGAAGACACAACTTAAAAGAAAACAGGGCAATATCTGTGATGAAAGTACACGCAAAAATCCTCAACAAAATACTAGCAAACCAAATTTAACAACACACTAAAAAGATCATTTATGACCGTCAAGTGGGATTCATTTCAGGAACACAAGGAGGGTTCAACACACATACATCAATAGATGGGATACATCATATCAACAAAATGAAAGACAAAAACTATATGATCATTTCAATTGGTGCCAAAAAGTATTCGATAAAATTCAATATCTCTTCATGACAAAAATGCTCAAAAGACTGGATGTAGAAGAAACATACCTCAACAGAATAAAAGCCAAATATGACCAACCCACAGCTGAATGGGAAAAATTGGAAAACCTTTCCTCTAAGATCTGGAACAAGAAGAAGGAGCCCACTTTGATTGCTTTTATTCAACTAACTGCTGGAAGTCCTAGCCAGAGCAATTTGACAAGAGAGTAGAATAAAGTGCATCCAAGTTGGAAGGGAAGAAATCAAATTATGCTTGTTTGCAGGCAATATGTTCTCATATTTATAAAAACCTTAAGTTTCCACAAAAAAACCATTGAACTGATAAGCAAATTCCGTAAGATTGCAGGTTACAAAATCAACATACAAAAATCAGTAGCATTTTTATATGCCAATAGTAAACAGTCTAAAAAGGGAACCAAGAAAATAATCTCATTTACAATGGCTACAAATAAAATTAATACCTAGGAATAAATTTAACCAAAGTGAATCTGAAAGATCTCTACCATAAAAACTATAAAACAGTGATGAAAAATTTGAAGATGACACACCAAAAAAATTAAAAGACATTCCACTGGAATTCCAGGTATTCCATATTCTGGGTTGGGAGAATCAACATTGTTAAGATGTCAATATTACCCAATGCAATCTACACACTGATTGCAATCCCTATCAAAATACTGGTGACATTCTTGCTAGAAATATGAAAAATAATCCTAAAATTTATATGGAACCACAAAGTCCCAGAATAGTTAAAGCCATACTGTGCAAAAGGAACCAAACTGGAAGCATGACATAACTTTATCATAAATTATACTACAAAACTGTAGTAACCAAAACAGTATGCTACTGGCCTTAACACAGACACATAGACCAATGGAACAGAATAGAGAACCCAGAAATAAATTCATGCATTGCAGAGGTGTCTAATCTTTCAGCTTCCCCAGGCCACATTGGAAGAATTGTCTTGGGCCGCACACATGAAATACACTAACATTAATGATAGCTGATTAGCTAAAAAAAGAAATCTCATAATGTTTTAAGAAAGTTTATGAATTTGTGTTGGGCTGCTTTCAAAGCTGTTCTGGGCCACGTGTAGCTCGCAGGCCACAGGTTGGACAAGACTGATTTGTAATCAGTTCATTTTCAGCAAAGCTGCCAAGAATATACACTGAGAAAAGAACAATCTCTTCAGTAAATGGTGCTGGGAACACTGGATATCCCTATGCAGAAGAATGAAACTAGACTCCTATCTCTCCCTGTGTATGAAAACCAAATAAAAATTGATTAAAAATTTAAGACTTGAAACCATAAAATTACCAGTAGAAAATTTTGGGGAAACAATCCAGGACATTGATCTGGGCAAATATTGCCTGAGTAAGACCCCCAAAAGCACAGGCAACCAAAGCAAAAATGGACAAATGAGCTCACATTATTTGGAAACGCTTCTGTATGGCAAAGGAAGCAATTAACAAAGTGAGGTGACAACCTCCAGAATGGGAGAAAATATTTGCAAATTGCTTATCTGACAAGGGATTAATAACTAGAATATATAAGGCAAACAAACAGCTAAATAGGAAAAAAGCAAATAATTTAAAAATGAATAAAAGATCTAAATAGACATTTATCAAAAGAAGATATACAAATAGCCAAGAGGTATACAAAAAAATTCTCAACATCACTAATCATCATAGGAACAGAAATCAAAACTACATTTAAGTCTCTAATCCATCTTGAATTAATCTTCGTATAAGGAGTAAGGAAAGGATCCAGTTTCAGCTTTCTACTTACGGCTAGCCAATTTTCCCAGCATCATTTATTAAATAGGGAATCCTTTCCCCATTTCTTGTTTCTCTCAGGTTTGTCAAAGATCAGATGGCTGTAGATGTGTGGTATTATTTCTGAGGACTCTGTTCTGTTCCATTGGTCTATATCTCTGTTTTGGTACCAGTACCATGCTGTTTTGGTTACTGTAGCCTTGTAGTATAGTTTGAAGTCAGGTAGCGTGATGCCTCCAGCTTTGTCCTAGGTAGTACCATTCAGGACATAGGCATGGGCAAGGACTTCATATCTAAAACACCAAAAGCAATGGCAGCAAAAGCCAAAATTGACAAATGGGATCTAATTAAACTAAAGAGCTTCTGCACAGCAAAAGAAACTACCATCAGAGTGAACAGGCAACCTACAGAATGGGAGAAAATTTTTGCAACCTACTCATCTGACAAAGGGCTAATATCCAGAATCTACAAAGAACTCAAACAAATATACAAGAAAAAAACAAACAACCCCATCAAAAAGTGGGCAAAGGATATGAACAGACATTTCTCAAAAGAAGACATTCATACAGCCAACAGACACATGAAAAAATGCTCATCATCACTCACCATCAGAGAAATGCAAATCAAAACCACAATGAGATACCATCTCACACCAGTTAGAATGGCAATCATTAAAAAGTCAGGAAACAACAGGTGTTGGAGAGGATGTGGAGAAATAGGAACACTTTTACACTGTTGGTGGGATTGTAAACTAGTTCAACCATTATGGAAAACAGTATGGCAATTCCTCAAGGATCTAGAACTAGATGTACCATATGACCCAGCCATCCCACTACTGGGTATATACCCAAAGGATTATAAATCATGCTGCTATAAAGACACATGCACATGTATGTTTATTGCGGCACTATTCACAATAGCAAAGACTTGGAATCAACCCAAATGTCCATCTGTGACAGACTGGATTAAGAAAATGTGGCACATATACACCATGGAGTACTATGCAGCCATAAAAAAGGATGAGTTTGTGTCCTTTGTAGGGACATGGATGCAGCTGGAAACCATCATTCTTAGCAAACTATCACAAGAACAGAAAACCAAACACCGCATGTTCTCACTCATAGGTGGGAACTGAACAATGAGATCACTTGGACTCGGGAAGGGGAACATCACACACTGGGGCCTATCATGGGGAGGGGGGAGGGGGGAGGGATTGCATTGGGAGTTATACCTGATATAAATGATGAATTGATGGGTGCTGACGAGTTGATGGGTGCAGCACACCAACATGGCACAAGTATACATATGTAACAAACCTGCACATTATGCACATGTACCCTGGAACTTAAAGTATAATTAAAAAAAAATTTTAAAAAAAACTACAAAGAGATATCTCATTTCAACTGAGATGGCTTTTGTCAAAAAGACAGATAATAATGAATGCCAGCAAGGATATGGAGACAGACTCCTACATTGTTGGTAGAAATGTACATTAGTACAACCACCATGGAAAATAGTATGGATATTCCTCAAGAAACTTAAAATAGAACTAACATATTATCCATTAATCCCATCACTGGGTATATATCCAAAATAAAGGAAACAATGTCAAAGAGATATCTGCACTCTTATGTTTATTGCAGCGCTGTTAACAATAGCCAAGATATTTGAAAGCAACATAAGTGTTCATCAATAGATAAAAAAATGTGGTACGTATATACAATTATTCAGCCTTAAAAAAAATGAAACCTTGTCTTTTGCAACAGCATGGATGATACTGAAGGACATTATTTTAAGTTAAATAAGCCAGAGACAGAAAGACAAATATTTTGTGTTCTCCCTTATATGTGGGAGTTATATATATATATATATATATACATATATACACGTATATATATATATACGTATATATATACACATATATATACGTATATATATATATACACACACACATATATATCTTGGAGACAGAGAGTAGAGTGATGGTTACCAGAGTCTGGGGAAGTATAATAGGGAGGGGTAAGGATAAGGAGTACAATGGGTACTCTTGTACTAATGGGTGCAAAATAGAGTTAAATAGAATGAATATCAAGTATTCAGCAGCACAATAGGGTAACTGTAATTAACAGTAATTTATTGTATATTTTAAAATAACTAAAAGAGTAGAACTGGAATATTTCTAACGCAAAGAAATGATAAAAGCTGGAGGTGATGGATACTCCAGTTACCCTGATTTGATCATTACACAATCTATGCCAGCATCATACATATGCCCAATAAGTATATACAACTATCATGTACTCAGAATTAAATTTAAAAATTAAATAGAGATTTTTGTGAAATTATATATAGGAATTTAAAGCACAAATAATTGTAATAAACAAAGGAACCTAGGATAAAATCCTACAAATCAACTTCTCTATGTCTGATATTTTACTTAATGCTAACGGTAGAACTACAAGCCAGGCGCAGTGGCTCATGCCTGTAATCTCAGCACTTTGGGAAGCCGAGGCAGCTGGATCACCTGAGGTTGGGAGTTTGAGACCAGCCTGACCAACATGGAGAAACCCCATCTCTACTAAAAACACAAAAAATTAGCCAGGTGTGCTGGCGCATGCCTGTAATCCCAGCTACTCGGGAGGCTGAGGCAGGAGAATCACTTGAACCCAGGAGGTAGAGGTTGCAGTGAGTCCAAACTGTGCCATTGCACTACATCAAAACTCCGTCTCAAAAAAAAAAAGTATAATTGCAAACCAGTAGGAAAACTGTAAGTTATTCAATTAATGTCCTATTAGTTATTCAAGCTGTTTAGAATATTCCAGATGGATTCACAATTACCTTCAATTCATTTAGAATTATCTGTATGGTTTAATATACATAAATGTATATAGACATTAAAGGATATATCCAAACATATTCAATCAAAGAAATATAATTTAGAAAGAGAGTTTTGTGTGAAGTCTTTTTATGTAAATACAGAATGCAAAAATTTCAGAAAAGATAATTCATGTGGCTACATCAATAATTCTCTATGTGCTATGATATTCAATGTTGAAAAGTCTTCTACATATCAATTAACATTTTTAAAAAACATAAACAGCTTACTCTCAGAGTAAAACATGAAATAGGCCACTACATTTGTTAAAGTATAACCTAACATAATTATTCAGGGAAATTTGAATAAAGCAACATTGAGATGCCAATTATTTCTCACCCAGATATTAACAAATTAATCATAAGAAGTAAACATGCTTCTGCATTGCTAATGATATTATAAATTGTTATAACATTTTATAATACCAGTCACCGTTTTAGTGAATAATTTAGCAGTATCTAGTAAACTTAATTACATATATTCAAATATGTTGACCTAGCAATTCCATTTCTAAACATCTATCCTATAAAATTTATGTTCTATGGAAATATACATTAAAAATTTAATTATTGAGAAATGTAAAAATAATTATTAAAAAGTATGTTTCCATCATCAGTATGGAGTTAAATAAATTATGGCTCATCTGTACAATTTCAGAAAGCCAAAAAACAAGGTAGATTTCTGTATATTGACACAGACTAAGTTTCAAAGTATTTTTTGTAAGTAAGAAAACTAGTGACAGAACAATCTATAAGACATATGTTTATTTATGGTAAATAAACAAAAAGCAGAACTCTGTATGTCTATTATTTCATAACATGTTAGAAAACAATAAACATTAAAATTTTGTGATTGCCTATGAAAATAGCAGTATTTCAGAAACATTAAGGATAGTGGTACTGGAAAATCGAACATTTAACTCACTATAGTTACCTATTTTTTAAGATAGAATGCATTTACGTATTTCATACAATTTTTATAAATCAAAGATAGTCAAAAGTTTGATGAAAAACTGACAAAACTGTGAAAATCTACAATAAACTACATATATGCCATAAAAAGAGAAGTTTCTAAATTTTAGAAAAAAATTAGACATAACAAAACAACAAAAGGACATATTGATAGCTAAAACAAAATTAAAGTAATAATTTTCTATATCAGATAGTAAAGAAAAAAAAATGAAAAGCAAACAGTAAATATACCTAGGCTGAATGCATTATAAAACGGTAGCATTATTTAAAATGAAGAATTTGTACACAGGAATAATAAAATATTAGGAATCCAACTGGTAAGAACACAAGAGTAAGGAGATCATATGATAATTGTTAGTGGCAATAACAGACAATAATTGCAACAATTACAGTTGATCAAATGAAAAACAAAAGCAAATTTAAAGAATGGAATATATTTCAGAGAGAGAGAGAGAGAGGAAGGCCTGGGCTCATTCACTCTCCCACAAATATCACCTGGAAAATCTGTGTCAAATAAACAAGCTGAATTTATTCATATTGTTGCCTGGCAGGGGAAAGAAATACTGAGAACAGAGTTTCAAATAACATATCATAAAGGAGAGTTTACAAAGCTTTTGTTTGTTTTTGTATTTCATTGTTTTTCATAAGGATAAGAAATGGTTGAAACTTGAGGGATTTGGGGGGATGAATTTTGGAAGGAGGGTCAGTACCTAAGTAGTATTTGGGTGAAACAGGTCAGGCTGAAGTTACTTTCAATTTCCTGGGCTTTTCAAGCCAGGAAAGGATGATGCTGCCAGACAGAATACATGTGCTGAGATCTCTCTGGATTGGTGGGAGGTACTGTAGCAGACACTCTTGAAAGTCCACCCTAACAGTTAGGTCCACTTGAGTTAATAGGATGCTTGCACAGCCCCTCACACCCTCAAAGCTTCCCACATTAAGCATTTTCCTTTGTCTTTTCTAGCTGAGGACTTTCTAGCTCACCAAGACAAAACTCACCCAATGGATGATAGGAACGCCAGCCTCCAGCCTCCAGAGGCACAATTTGAAGCCGTTTTCCACACAAGTTACTCAGTGCCTCACGATATAGCTGAGACATATCAGAGCATATCCCAAGATATGTCCCGACCCGCAGGACAGTCGAATGGGCCCTGGAAGGGGGAGTGGGAATGGAGGAGACAAGAAAACACGAGAAATAGAGACAAGACAAATAGCCTGATCAAGTCTCGTTTATTGAATGCAGGGTCATGCCTTATATAGGCTGGCAGAGGAAGAGGTTGGGCCAGGGCGGTGACGGGGGGCGGTCTTCTCAAATTACAATTTGAGATATGCGCCCTAGGCTGCATATCTTCCTGGGCGGGAAAATGTTTGCGCGCGCGCGGGAAAGGTTGGCACGCGCCGGAAAAGCTTTGCGGGAAGGGTCCACAATAAAGAACCCGGAAATGTGCCGTCTTGTCTCCGCTTTGCGGAGATCAAGCAACAGAGGTCGGCTAATTCCGGGCCTCATGGCTCCGGACAAAGATATGTTTATTTAAATATGAACATAGCCTCCTGACCTTTCCAGGTTTTTATCCTACCTTGTATAATTTCACAGTATCTATGTTTATTCTGTTAAATGTATATGGTTATTTTTTCCACCCTATTTTACCAAGGTAAGTTACTTCACTCTGGATCTCAATTTTTGTATTTTTAAAATATACACAAATATAATACATATAGCAGAGTATAATTGTAAGGATTAAATTCATTGAGGTAAACTGCTTAGATGTGTCTAATAGTAAAAATAACAATAATAATAGTCATTTTTGTTATATCATTATTATAATGTTTATGGTTTTTATTACTCAAGTTGCGTGCATATATCCTGCCTCTAAGGGAATAATTCTCTACTTTTTCAACCAAAAATAACTTTCAGCCTTTCCTCACCATTTAGCACTTCAATACTTTGCTCAAAATGTTCTTTTAAAAAATTCCTTTAAATGAGATGCTTAATCCCAAACTAATTTTGATTTTCTCAATACATTTTTTAAAATGTAATATACAGAACAAAAATCTCCTAGTGCATAATAAATGTATACCTTGATCAATTCCCTCAAAATACACATAACTGAACCCAGATCAAGAAACAATACAGCTAATACCTCAGGACCCTCCTTGTGTCATCTTCTGTAACAACCTCCTTCAAGGGTAACCACTCTTCCAGATTTCCTAAAGAAAGATTGATTTTGTCTATTTTAAGCTTTTATGTTAATTAAACCACGGCTATCTAAGTCATTTCTTTGTATCTGGCTTCTCTCATTCGATATTGTATCGGGGAGATTTATACACATCATTAGGGCTTTCTGAAGCTATTGTTATACCACAAATGGGTTAGCAGCTTCTTGATAATTAGGATTGAGACATTTACTTGGATCCCTTCATATACTTGATATACACCATACCTTGACAGATGCTCAGAAAATACTTTTGGAATAAATATTTTAACTCCTTGCTTCTCATAATTCCTCTCAAAGATTTTTCAAAACCTTCCTGTATCACTACACTTATCTATTCTTCATTGTTTCCTTCTGTAAACTACCATTGCCTACCTTCCCCAGATCTTCTTACTTCAAATATTTTTATGTGATGATGCATATTTTAAACAGACATTTATAAAGGAAGAAATGAATAAATATTCAAAACTCCTACTAAATGGTGACAAAGGACATAATTACTGGTATCATGTTCTTCTTCAGTTCTCTATTAATTGTATTTTCACCGTAGATATTGTTACAAAATTTACACAGATTAACACTGAGGTATCATTAAATCACCTTTTGTGTTGTCTGTCTTTCCCATTACTGGAACAAATATGTAGATCATGTTCTTTCTTATCTGTACCATTCATCTTCTTTAATGATTTCTAGCTGGTCGACTAAGGGATACAGGGAAATTGGTATCTGAACAAAAAAAAGGCTATTCCTTATAGATAATGTTACTTTCCTTTTTAGGATCACTTTTAAAAAGTTCACTCTGATTTTGGTTTATGAACTTGATATATTTTTAAATACATTTTAAATCTGTTGCTTCTTAAAATACTTTTAAAATGTCCCTATTGAACATAAAAAGGAAAATCAGAGAGAGTCAATGATGGGGGAAATACAAGTACAGCAAACAGACTACAGTTTTGTTTTTTTTTTTAAGATGAAAATGAAAACCATGTGGCTGAGGGACAATTATGTCTTTTCATTTCTTTTTGCTCAAAGAAAATATAAAGATGTTTGAAGTAAATGAATGACATTTTAGTTTACTGTGAACCTGACAAATGCACTACGCACAAGTCTGTTAAAACACAGATGAAGTTAGTTTAAAGCGACAGAGGGGAAAAGCACCATTAAGATTTCATAACTCTGCTACCAAACTCACATTCCAAACACCTGGTGAACTTGCATATTTGAGGAAAGGTAGAGAGAACTTCTAAAAAGGAAAGTGAAAAACCTGATTATGCACAGGTGTAGCAACTGTTCTATAAAAAATGTGATTTTTAAAGTGCATAAAGTTCTTAGAGATTAGGTCTCCATTATTTAAATCATCTGGAATATCCTAGAAGCTCAAAAAGTTACTCAGGTAGTTGAGGGAAAAAAATTCTCTGAGTTGATCTTTACTGATTCTTTTAGTGCTACCTTGAAAACACCATGCATCTTGAGCATTAGGATCACAAAGTAGAAAATGTTTTTCCTTTTGCTGTAAAATCTAGACAAGAAAATTTTCTTAAGGAGAATATTATATACATAATAGCTTCTTATCAATAAACCATATCAACTGCACACATCAATGATTATTTTATTAGTGAGAAAAGAATCAATGTTTTTTATTTTGTTCATTTTGTTTTGCTGATACCTAGATATATTCTACAATAATTCACAATGTTAGCATTAGTTTCCTTCTGAGAATTATCCGTAAGAGCAAAGCTTTTTCACATTTACATTGGACCTGAAAGTCAAGATAATTATTTTTCATTTCTACTGTAGTTACACTTTTTATCTGTATGAGGGTACCTGATACCTGTGTTCCTTGAGAAGGCTTTGAAATGCACATAGATTTGAACTTCAGGTAGCTGGAGTTCTTCTTAACAATTTATCTTCTCTTGAAATCAATTTTTCAAAAACAAGGAAAATAATTCTCTTTAAATATTGACTGCTTGTTTAAATGTCAAATATAGTAAACTTTCTGTCAAGACCTTAGTGGTCAGATGCTTGCCAAAATTTACTCTGGTTCCAATTTATTCATTTTCTGTATTTTTCTGTTTCTTATTTGTACTGTCTTTATGTTTTTGAAACACTTAGGAAAGGATTTTTCTAGACAGAGAAAGCAACTGAAAAAAAAATCACCACTAAACAGTTTGAATACATATTTGAAGATTCTAATAAGAATACAAAAGGCAGATATAACTGATTTGTTTTTGAAAATTTCTCTATAGCATAGAGATTATTTTTAAGTGGGAGTCATTACCCCTGAACTAATTCATTTAAAAATGTCAATGAGTGGTACAATAAATGTGTGTTTGGCAGCTTACTCTTGGTGACTGTGTCTCTCACACTCCAAAGAAAGTCACAGACCATCTGATTTTGAAAAGGAGGGACGTTCTCATGCAACACTGGGTTAAGCCTATGATTCTGCATTGTGATTTTCTACAATGAAGCAGTGAAATTATAGTTTTGATTTTATTATAAGAATAAGAAAATAATCACTGATTAAACACTTGAACTTAGAGCTCAAATCTGTCATTAAGATTCATTCAATTTCACAATGATGTGTGTGTGTATGTGTGTTGCTATGAATTACAATAATGTCTCATATATAATATTCCTCGGTTACTCTAATTTAAGTAACGGGTTCTCTCATTTAAATTAATAAGTACATTGTTGAATGCATCTGCATACATGGGGACAGTCATGAAGACAGCCTAGCTGTTTTTCTGCTTTTTCAAGATGATCAGATCTTTGTTAAGATTTGTGTAGCCTGGGTTGTCTGGGTGTGGTTGATTATGGAAGTGAAGATTGGAATAATCTTGAATGTATTAGCAGAAATCCAACAGGCACCAAATAGAACTATTCACCCTTATAAAATAATTATCTTATTTTTGCTATTATTGTATTTGCTTTATCAGGTTGTAAGGTTGTTACAGTTAGATGTGTTCCAACCAAATAGCTTTGTGAATGTTTTTGTTACTTACTATAAAGTCTCAGGATACACATTTTTTTTTTCAAGTTGGCATGCAAAATACCTATCTCACAAACATTTTGTGAGGATTTAATACAAACAACTTATCTTTTAATAGCTTCTTGTCCTGTTTTATTATAGCTTTTAAAAAATCTCTGGAGTCATTCTGAGAACAAATTTTACACCAATAAATCATGCTGGAAGAAGAGGGTTATCATGTATGTATTTTGTATCCTCATAATGCCAAGCATATTTTTTGTGTTATAGATATTTAATAAGCATTTATACAGGTAAATAATAGAACAAAAATTGCCTGATATCTTGTATTAGTTAATTATTTTATCGCTATAAAGAACTACTTCAGACTGGGTAATTTATAAAACAGAGAGGTTTAGTTGGCTCACGATTCCACAGGCTGCATAGGAAGCATGGCTGGGGAGGCTTTAGGAAACTTACAATCATGACAGAAGGCCGGCATGTTAAGGGAAAGCAGGCACATTTCACATGGCCTAAGAAGGAGGAAAAGAGAGAGGAGTGAGGTGCTATACACTGTTAAACAACCAGATCTTGAGAGTACTCACTATCATAAGAACAGCAAGAGGGAAATCCACCCCCATGATCCAATCACCTCCCACTAGGCCCCTCCTTCAACACTGGGGATTATAATTCAACACGAGATTTGGGTGAGGACACAAATCCAAACCATATCATATCTACTAGATTCTAGTGCTACAATTGGACGTTTTATATTATCTAAAGAAGAGTTCATATTGCCATGAATCTAGTCATAGTATTATGATCCAAGGAAATAATTGCTAATATTCTTTAAAAATCTACTTTTTATTAAAAGAACTAAACAACCACTGTGTCACCATTGATAAATTGCTCTTTTCAGAATACATGTTTGAAAAGTAACTAAAACTTATTATTTAGTTTAAAGATTCAAACACTTATATTTGCAAAAGTTATATTTGCTGAATTCATATAGATAAAATCTATCTAGAAGTCTATTGAACAATATGGCAGCCATGAATATTTGTTGAATATAAGTTTTATCAATTATTTAAAATATTTTCACATATTGTTGGTACTCAAATCATATTATTTTGAAAATTCTAGCAGCAATATATACGTGGTTGTGATAAATTATGTTAAGTGTGAGCTTTCCTTGAATGTGTTAATGGAGAAGTGGGACATTTGTAAACAGAGTTCTAATGGTTAAATTGTTAGAAAACAGTTAAAAAATTACTCTTAGTGTAATATGAATAGAACTGCTGGTGCTCTAATGTTCTAGATATACACATACATAGGAAATAGAACATAGAAAACATTTCAAAGTCTCTAAGTGGATTATGCCTTAGCCATAGACACGTCAGGTACCTCACTGAGAACTGGTGATATTTGCAAAGTCCCTTCTTTGTTGTTGAGCCCTGAATTTCAGGTGTTGTCTGTCTAGTAGCATGCAATTATTAAAAAATAAATAAAGTACAACAGCAACAATAACAACTCTATTTAGCTTCTTTTGCCTCTTATTAAGTGCTTTATTCTTGCTTTTATGTTCTTCTCCTCCACATACACAGCATTTGGCCAATGCCTAGAGAGATATTTGCATGCAGAAAGTTAGACTCACTTCTCTTTGATTTTTTTTTTCCCCAGGGATACTGATCCCTCAAGTTCTTTCCTTCCTGGATGAGATTGTTGTTTTCCAATGCCCTCACTTAAAAAAAAAAAAGCTAGCTTTCATAGCTATTCTCAACTGGAGGTTTAGTTTGATAAAAGCTAATCTAAATTGCCTGCAGCAATCAACTGGAGATATTATTTTTTAAACGTTAAATATACAGATTTTGTATATAAGGGCAGAGCAGCTAAAAATGGACTTCCTAGTCACATTTTGATACATTAAGCCCAATAGAAAGTTAAGAGCAGTCATCATAGCTATTGTTCTAGACTCTAGAAAAAAATGCTTTAATTTTATCTTTTGTTACTCAAGTTTTCTTATACGGTGAACTTTTTTTTTTTTTTTTTTTTTTTTTTTTTTTTTTTTTTTTGAGGCGGAGTCTCGCTCTGTCGCCCGGACTGGAGTGCAGTGGCCAGATCTCAGCTCACTGCAAGCTCCGCCTCCCGGTTTACGCCATTCTCCTGCCTCAGCCTCCCGAGTAGCTGGACTACAGGCGCCCGCCATCTCGCCCGGCTAGTTTTTGTATTTTTAGTAGAGACGGGGTTTCACCGTGTTAGCCAGGATGGTCTCGATCTCCTGACCTCGCGATCCGCCCGTCTCGGCCTCCCAAAGTGCTGGGATTACAGGCTTGAGCCACCGCGCCCGGCCACGGTGAACTTTTTAAGTTTTTAACACTCCAGATATTTTAGGAAAGGTCCTGATACTTGAAGAAAAAATCTACCTTTTACTTCTGCTATGGACTGAGTTGTAGAACTCCAAAATTTATATGTGAAGCCTAATACAGTTTGGATATTTGTCCCTACCCAAATCTCATGTTGAATTATAATCTCCAGTGCTGGAGGTGAGGCCTGGTGGTAGGTGTCTGGATGACAAAGGCAGATCCTTCATTGCTGGGTGCCATCTTTCTGACAGTGAGTGCTCACAAGGTCTAGTCATTTAAAAGTGTGGAGCACTTCCCATTACCCCAGGGACTCTCTTGCTCCTGCTCCTTTGATGTAAGATACCTGCTTCTCCTTCAACTTCTGGCATGATGGTAAGCTTCCTGAGAGTTCCCCAGAAGCTGAGCGCATGCTAGCACCATGCTTCCTGTAAAGTCTGCAGAATTATGATCCAATTAAACCTCTTTGGTTTATAAATTACCCAGTCTCAGATATTTCTTTATGGCAACTCAAGAATGGCCTAACACAAAGCCCTGACCTCCAATATGATGGTATTTGTTGATGAAGCCTGGGGGAAGTTTAGGGTTAGCTGAAGTTATGAGGGTAGGGCCCTCATGGAGAAAGTCATGGCTTTATTTGAAGAGAAAGAGAGAAATCTGCTCTGTCACGTGAGCCAAAAGGTAGGACTCTGAAAGCCAGGAATCGAGCCTTCACTGGGAAGACCCCAGTAGGACAGCACCTTAATCTTGGACTACCCGGGCTTCAGAATAGTGAGAATAAACATCTGTTGTGTAAGCCATCCCGTATACAGTGCTTCAGTTTTACTCTCTTGAGATCATGTTCCTTCAGTAGACTTTTATAGTCACTCTTATTCTTGTAAGTTGAAATTCCTTATAAAGGAACACACTCATACCAATGTTCTGGAACCCAGGACATCATTCATTACCTTCAATTTTATAAAAACATCCATTTTTTTCTTTAAATAGCTAGCTTTTTATATTGATATTTTATACAAAGTCTTTGGAATCAGCCTCTAATTTTAATAATGTTTCTGTGGGAAAGAGGTTGTTTACAATGATTTGTTTTATAAAGAAGGTTTTTGAAGAAATATTGAAGTTAAATTAGGCTTTAAATATGTTTTGATCTATGAAAGTAATTTCAATCATATATTCCTATACAAAAATATATTATGTACAAAATATATAACAGAAACCAGATAGATACATTATATCTTATATAAACATACATGTATATAAACATAATACTCACATATATCATATATATGTGTATTATATACACAAAAACAAAAAAATTATAGTGTACCAGCAATTCTACCCATATTGCATATTCACCCCTCTCAAAATTGCTTCATATTTTTTTCTAGAAACCTGTTAAAATCTTATTCCATAGAAGTCAGAGTGATACACAAACACTCCTGACAAGAGCCAGCCTCCATTGTTAAACACTGTTTTCCAGATCTATGCACATGTTGCTGCAGTGCTAGAGTGAGGTAATGTATCTGTTAAGCATTTAGATGAAATTTTACTAATCCCTATATACTCAGATCAACCTACCCTCTCAATCTAGCTTTTTCTGAGCCCATAAGTAGATGTGATCATGGCTTCCTTTATAGCTTTCTTAAGACCCTTATCCAAGATTCCCTTGTTTTAGATGTGTAACCATCTTATTTGGCTACTTGATTATAATTCCCAGAGCACTAATTCCTAAGATAGCCACATTTCTGATGCATTCATCTTTTCATTTCCTATAGTAAGTAGCACAATGGTTTGCACATCATAGGTGCACCATACGAAATGAAACTCTGATTTTGTTTTGGAAGTAAGCTAGAGAGTAATAAAACATTAATTTCAATAAAAAATTAGTAGGAACATATGACCTATTCTACTTGTTTATCTTATCCTTCTCATTGGGCAGTTTAATGGCAAAAAATTATGATCATACAACAAAATATAACTGAATTTATTACTAAAAACAAATTATTTCAGACAATGGTGGTATAAACTTTAAACTTGCAAACTAAAATAACTGAAAGCCACTGGTAAGCAACATTATTTTGTTTTATGGCACACAGCATTGCATTGTATAAAATATCACAAACTCCTACATATTCACCTGACAACTGGGTTATGGTCACTGTGGGGACTATAATTTCAGATTCACAATATACATTTAACTGCTCAACATTTATACTGCTCTGAGGTAAGGTTTTGAACATAATTATCTTATATTTTTTGTTTCATTTAATGAAAATGGTTACGCTTTAAAAGCAAACTATGATCTACACAGATGAGGATACATTTTTCCTGTGTATATTTTGGCCATTTGTTTTATAATGAATCTGGGCAGAATCCTCACTAATTGAATGAAGGTGTTCTGAGACCATAGCTGACTTCCTGTTTCCTACTGATTTGCAATCATCAAGAAAGTGACTTAGCTGCTCTT
Source organism: Trachypithecus francoisi (assembly GCF_009764315.1). Lineage (NCBI taxonomy): Eukaryota > Metazoa > Chordata > Mammalia > Primates > Cercopithecidae > Trachypithecus > Trachypithecus francoisi. Next base: position 134,540,046 of record NW_022681454.1, on the reverse strand, counting down.
AGAAAACATACTGTCATTAAAAGTAATGATGACGTTGGCCACTTTTAAAATAAAATAAGAAAATATATTTGAGATTTTTTAAAATAGATAATTGTTAGAGAATTATGAACCCAGAGCCAGATTCAGACACAAAAAATTGGTGGTAGAGTTTATTTAAGGATAAATATCCATTATTTATCATTTTCCTGCCTCCTGCCTCCTGTCCCTCATCTCTCTGACTCCATACTCTTCTCATATACTTATTTCTCATCTGAGATAAGAATGGTTAATTATGTTTTAAAACATTATTTTTGAAGGAACAACTTTATTTGCATAAAGGTCAACATTTTTAAACTAAATTTATTCATTAAAATAAGTAAGAGATGGATAGCTTCTATCTATATGCTAAATTTGAGCAATTCTCAGAGTGAATCTGCATGTATTGAAGTCTACTACCTAAGTGTCTTTGAAATTCAGCATTCAACTTTTGTTTGTTTAGCAATTAGTACGGGTAAGGCATGGTGCGAGACCTCACAAATATAGTATTGAGTCAAGCAGACTAAAGTTTGCCCTCATATGGTTTATAATCTGAGATCAGGGTAAGGGGAATAAAGTAATCAAATAACCAAAATTAACTAAGGGATCACAAACACACACACATAAAGTTTATGTGTGTATGTATTTGTATGTGATGACCAATGAGGGTGACATAGGATCATATAAGCAGAGGGCCTTACCTAATCTGTTGTGACAGGGAAGGTATCTATGAGTGTGTCATCTAAAGTTGTAGAATTAGATGCTCACTTGTTAGCAGTGGAAGTTATTCAAGTTACTGGTGGTACATCCATATGGGTCTGCAGCAACCTCAATTCTTGCCTCCTTAGAAGAAAGAATTTGACTGAGGGGCATAAGGCAGAAAAAGATATGGAGGCAAGTTTTAGAGCAGGAGTGGAAATGTATTAAAAGGTTTTAGAGCAAGAATGGAAAGAAAGTAAAGTACACTTGGAAGAAGACCAAGTGGGCATCTTGGAGGTCAAGTGCCCCGTTTGGCCTTGGACTTGGGGTTTTATTTGCTGACCTGCTTTTGACCTCTTGCATCCCTTCTCCCTGATTCTTCCCTTGGGGTGGGTTGTTTGCATTTACAATGGCCTGCTAATGCTTGGGAGGGGAGCATGCGCAGTGTGTTTACTGGAGGTGTATACATGCTCACCTGAGGCGTTCTTCCCTTTCCCAGTGGAATGCCCCTGAAAGGTCATATGCCAGTAAAAATACACCATTTAGCCTCTTAGTGCACATGTGTGAGCCCACTCACCTACCCCCTGAGATCACCAGTTTCAGGTTTTTTCTGTCTAATGGGAGACTGCGTTTCTCTGGTGTTGGCTACAACCAATTACTATTTAGAAAGGCAGTGTAACAACTTCCTGAACATCACCTGATGGTCACCTGACTTTCTTTGTGGGCTCTGGGGACCTTCTCCTGCCCTGCTCATGTCTGCCTGGCTACCCACTATAACACACTAATATTGAACCATACGGTCAGTTTTAATCATAGAACACTGAAATTAAGTTAACAAGAAATACAAAGAAATAAGAAGGACACAAATTGTCAATAAAGTGAGAAGAGAAACTAAAGTCAAAGTAATATAAAGAATATTCTCAAAATCATTACTAGAAGCTCTTAAGTGGTATTATTATAATAAATGATGCAATACACTTACTTTAACATTCTGATTTTTTTTGTTTCATTTTATTTTCTTTTTTTGTTGCTGTTTAAATACATTAAGCTTTGATTAGTCGACCTGATCTTCATTCATAACTTGCTGGAAAAAAATACTTTGAAATACTCAGAGACTAGACAGATCCCCTTGAGAAATGCATATCACTTGAAAGCCTTCTTTATTGGACAGGCAGAAAACAGTACTAAAGATTTTACAGTATTGTTTAAATGTAAAATGTAAGAGTATGGTCTAGTCTGATATTTTCTAGAGTGTACACCAAAACAGGTTACACATTGTAGAATAATCAAATAAATTTGTGAAGTTATACTGATGTTATAACCCATGTAAAAATCACCCTGGCCAGGTGCAGTGGCTCATGCCTATAATCCCAGCACTTTGGGAGGCCAAGGTGGGCAGATCACCTGAGGTCAGGAGTTCCAGACCAGCCTGGCCAACATGGTGAAACCCCATCTCTACTAAAAATACAAAAATTAGCCTGTAATCCCAGCTAGTCAGGAGAGTGAGGCAGAAGAATCTCTTGAACCCAGGAGGCGGAGGTTGTAAGGATCCAAGATCGCACCACTGCACTCCATCCTGGGCAATAGAACAAGTCTCTGTCTCAAAAAATAATAGTAATAACAATAATAATAATAATAAATAATTAAAAAATAAAAACCACCCTATTTGGTATTCACAATAAACAAATACTTATTGAAGTATCTAAACATATTAAACTCACTGGGAATTTCTGCAGTAAAGACATATTTTTAATTTTTTTATTTAAAACACAGATTGACAACTAACGTAACAGTTGTCAAATACAATAAGTAGTTGTATTTGTTCCTTAATAAATATTTAAATTCAGCATAATTATTTAATTTGCTGTAACATAATTTTAACATGTTGACCTATTTAATCACACTTGTTGACAGTTGAGAATTACATTGTTCTAGGAAGTTAAATAATTTCCCAGAATATGCATATTTAAGGATAATGACTATTAGAAACAAGATACCTTCACTCCCATATTTATATTCTGTCCCTTGTATCATTTTAATACATATTATTACTATATTCTCCCTTGATATATTTAGATATTAATTTTTAGTAGAAAATTCATTTACATTTGAGTTGAAGTAATAAACCTATATCAACATACAATCATAACACATATCAATGAAATAATTGCTATTCTTTTATATAAATAAGTTTGTATGTCACCACTACATGTAAGTACACATGAGCTGATCAGTTAGATGTCTGATTCCTCATTTCATCTATTGAAGAAAAAGGAAAGTAAAATTAATCATTCTTTTCTCATTAAGGCAACATGACAAGCTCTGAAATGTTGATAATGGACTTTCATTGAATTACTGTCATTCTGGCCTTCTGAAAGCTTTTAGGACCCTGCAAACACATGTTGCAGTGCTACTGGTTCCCAAGGTGGTCATAAATGTGCATGCTATAAAAGAACCATCAGCCACATTCAGAAACATTTATTTTAGTATAACCCCTTAATAACAATACAAGGAACCTGTATAGAATTTCATTTTAGTGACCACTTCTTACTGTCACAACTGGGCAGGAACATTCAAAGGAACAAAGGGGCAGAAATAATCAAAACAATGAACCTGAATATTCTACCAAGTAGGTTTTCAAACTAGTGATATATCTCATTAATATGGGCCCACATAAAAAAATCAATGAAATTGATTGAAATAATTGCATGCCATACCTTCATAAAAAGAGATCTGCTGTGTTGTCATGGAATGGGGAAAAGCTAGGAAGAATGTATTGAGCCGATGGAGAAAACTGCAACTGTTTTCTCATTTTTGGTGTTGGAAAATAGTTTACCAAAAATCAAAAACAAAAGCACACAAAAGAAAACTTCACATAAGCCTCACTTAAGAGCAGCAGCAAAATTAACAGTGACCTAAATATGGCTGTGGCCCCAGGTTTCTCATTTTCTACCATATTAGTGTTTCTTTGGACTAATGCTTTTACCACCATCCCCTGGGCTCCGTGGAACCACCGTCATCCTAATCCTGCAAATAAGCACATAATGGTCTCTGACATCAAGTCAATAACCAATGGACTTCTCATACCACAACAAGACTGATATCAAAAAACATGTTTATTTAGAAAATTGTAAATAATAGTAATGTATATATTTTTATTAAAATTACTATGACCTTCTTAATTTTCTTTTTTCTCCTCTTCATTTCATCTGCATCTTCTGTCAGATTAAAATTTTTGTCATATTACTTTCTGAATTAAAATTACTACTGACTCCAGACCAGGATCAGCTGGGAATCTGAAGAAGTTCCTTAATTTTGGGACACGATAAGTGAGATACCCACAGTGGTCCACATTCCTGTCCACAAACTGCTACAGTCCTAGTCATAAGAGAGCTTCTTGACAATTGCGGCCTCTAAGAGTAACATAGAGAGCTGCCTGGAGACCGTGCAACGGAATCGATCCAGAGAAAGAGCTCATGCTGGTGGTTTCTACAAACACCTTACTCCCAAGCGGCTGCAGCATGGTGCCATTTTGAGAACCCAGCCTCCACAGGACTGTGCCCTGTCGTGCAGATCAATAGCCTCTGCATCTCAACATCCCTGGAGCTTCTCTAACGTTCCTTTCCCACAGCTGCTGCCACCAGAGCCACTGCAGGAACCATGAGCATTGACGTTGCACCCCTCAGCAGAGGGGCAGCCCTGCATACTCAAATGCCTTGAGGACAAATGCAACTACCTGCAGCTGCTGCCACAGTGGGCTGCTGTGGGACTGAGGTGGAAGTGAAGCTCACGCCCCTGGCTGCCTGTATATGGCTGCTCCCATTGAAAGCAACCCGATCCTCCACTGTAGCAGGGTCACAATGCAATCACAGCAGCCCTCATAGGAGCATTACTCAGATGGTCTGGGGATCACCTTGCCCCTGCTTACCACAACTACCGATGGTATACATCACTGGGAGGCCAGAGGGTAGGTCTGACTAGCTCGGTGACACCCTCAACCCATTACCTGAGCACTCAGTCCAGGGCCCTGAGGATTGCCCAACCCAATAAACCACTGTTGGCACCTGAGCACTTCTTGTGAGGTCTGAGGTCAGGCCCACTAAACATGCTGCTACCACCACAAGTGGCACCCATCCATGCCACCTTTGGGTCTGGGGACTGGCCTACCAATCCCATTGTAGCCAACATCAACACAAATACAAAATCTTGGATCCCAGAAGGTTGTCCCAGCACTGCTATTGCTATCACCCATGCCACACCCACTGCCCGGGGGCTCAAGAACCTGCCCACCTACCTGGCCCATTGCTGCCATTCCCAGTACATGAAAAAGCCACCTGGATGCCCAAGAACCAGCCACGCTTTCCCCACTAATACCAGAGCCAGCATCTGCCACAGCTACTCCTATTAAGGCCCAAAGCCTGGCCCACCTGGCATCCCAGTCCTCAGCAAAACTTCAAACACTTTCACTCACAACTGCACCCTAGGAAATCGAGGAAAGCACAAACACTACTAGTACTGTTTATAGCCAAAGAAATCATATAGAAGCTACACTACTGCACACACCCAGAATCAAAGCCAGAGGCCTACCCAACCAACACATACATAGATCTTAGGAAAAAAATTCCTCCCTGTAAAGGCAAATTCAAAAAATTCCCCCATATTTCCAAAGAAGAACTACTACCAATTCTTCACAAGCTATTCTAAAAAAATTGAAGAGGAGGGAATTCTTTCTAACTCATGTTACTAGGCAAGCAGTACCCTGATACAAAAACCAAACAAAGGCACAACAAAAAATAAAACTACAGGCCAATATCTCTAATAAATATACATGCAAAAATTTTCAATGAAATACTAGTGAACCAAATTCAACAGCACATTAAAAAATATGTGATCAAATATAGTTTATCCCATAAACGCAAGAATGATTCAACATATGCAAATCAATAAATGTGATACATCATGTGAACAGAATGAGTGACAAAAATCAAATTATCATCTCAATAGACACAGAAAAAGCAATTGATAAAGTTCAACAACTCATCATGATAAAAACAACAACCTACTTACAGAAAGAACGTATCTCATCGTAATAAAGTTTCATGTGACAAAGCCATATACTGAACAGGAAAAAGATGAAAGTCTCCCCTAAGAACTGGAACAGGACAAAAATGCTTACTTTTACCGCTCCTATTTAACATGATACTGGAAGTCCTAGCCACAGCAATCAAACGAAGGAAAGAAATAAAAGGCATCGAATTTGGAAAATAAGAAATCAAATTGTACTTCTTTGCTGATGATAAGATAATACATGTAGAAAAACCTAAAGACTCTGCCAAAAATCCCTTATATATGATTAATAAATGCAGTAAGGCTACAGGATGAAATATCAACATGTAAAAATTGGTAGCATTTCTATACACCAATAACAAAATAGCTGGGAAGGAAATCAAGAAGGCAATTCCATTTGCCATAGCTCTAAAAAAAAAAAAAAATTGGAAATAAGTTTAACCAAAGAGGTGAAAGTTTTCCTCTACAAGGAAAGCTAGAAAACTCTGATGAAAGAAATTGAAGGGGACACAAACAAATGGAAGGACATACTGTGATCATGGATCACATGATTTAATAGCATTGAAATGACCATACTACCAAAAACAACAGACAGATTCAATCCGATTCCTATCAAAATATCAATGTCATTTTTCATAGAAATAGAAAAATAATCTTACATTTTCGTGGAACTACTAAAGAACTTGCATAGCCAAAGAAGTCCTGAGCAATAAGAACAAAGCTAAAGGCATCACACTACTTGAACTTATTTTAAAATCTATTAAAAGGTCATAGTAAAAAACAAAACAAAATACAAACAAATAACCCAGCATGGTATAAATATAAAAACAAACACACAGAACAATGGAAACAATAACAGAATAGAGAATCCAGAGATAAATCCACATATTTACAGCCAACTGATTTCTACAAATGTACCAAAAATACACATTGGGGAAAAATGCCCTCTTGAATAAATGGCACTGGGAAAATTGAATATCCATATGTGGAAAAATGAAACTGAACCCATATCACCACATACAAAAATCAAATCAAGATGGATTAAAGACTGAAACATAAGACCCAAAGCTATAAAATTACTACAAAGAAACATAAGGAAAATGCTTCTGGATATCAGTCTAGGCAAAGAGTTTATTGCTAAGATGTCAAAAACACAAACAACAAAAATAAAAATAGAGAAATAAGACTAAATTAAACTAAAAATCTCCTGCACAGCAAAGGAAATAATTAAGAGTGAAGAGTAAAATTACCTGTTGAATAGGAGAAAATATTTGAAAACTATTCATCAAACAGGGAATTCATATACAGAATATAAAAGGAACAATTCAAAAGTAGGAGGAAAAAAACCACAAATAATCTCATTAAAAAGTGGGCAAAGGATATGAATAGATATTTTTTAAGAGAAGATATACCAATGGTTAATAAGTATATGAAAAATGCTCAGCATCACAAGTCATCAGAGAAATGCAAATCAGAACCACAATGGGGTACCATATTAATCCCATTAGAACAGCTATTATTAAAAAGACAACAAACAAAAGATGCTGGTAGTATGAATAGAAAAGAGAACTCTTATACACTGTTGGTGGGAATCTAAATTAGTATAGCTAATTTGAAAAAACAATATGGAGATTTTTCAAAACACTAAAAATAGAACTATTGTGCAATCCAGCAATCTAACTACTGACTATTTATCCAAAGGAAAAGAAATCAGTATATCAAAGGGATACCTGCATTTTCCTATATACACAGTGGAATACTATTTGGCCATAAAAATAATATAATTGTGTCATTTGCAGCAACATGGATGGAACTGGAGGTCATGTGAAGTGAAATAAGTCAGACACCGAAAGATGAATTTTGCATGTTCTCACTCACATGTGGGAGCTAAAAACGTTGATCTCATAGAGGCAGAGAGTAGAATAATAGCTATTATTGGCTGGGAAGGGTATGTGGATGGGAGAGGGGATGAAGAGAGGTGGTCAATAGGTACAAACATACAGTAATTTAGAAGGCATAAGTTCTAATGTTTGATAGCAGAGTGAGAAGACTAGAGTTTGCAACAATGTCTTGTATATTTTAAAGTAGTTAGAAGAGGGAACTTGAAATGTTTCCAATATAGAAATAATAAATACCAAAGGTGATGGGCACCCCAAATACCCTGACTTGATAATTACACATTCTATGGAAGTAAGAAATTATAGCATATACCCCATAAATATGTAATATCTTGTGTATCAAGTAAACATTACCACGGACTCCTAGTTACTTTTGACACCAGACTCAAATTCTGCTTTGTTTTCAAGTCTCTTTATATCCATTCTGTGTGTTGTCAGTTTGTACCTTGCTTTGCTCCCTGACACATCCACTTGTATTGGTCAAATGATCCATCTCACATTCTTTGCCCAAATTTGTACTCACTGCCCTTTGTTTCCTATGTTTATTTTATGCAGTTCCATTCATTTAAGGAGAAAAGAGTTTCTTCCCTCTTTACTCATTTAATCTTTCTATGTATTCCTCCAAATTTTGCATCACTGAAAGTGCCTCTGATCTTTCTGACATTTATTCATCTTAACTTCTCCAATATTCTACAGCATTTTCACCCATCTCTATAAATCACTCTTTAAGAATATGCTGTTAACTTGGCTAATTATTTCATGCACATTGTTTTTAACCTCTTCAAGCCTAATTTACATACTTTTTAAGACTGATATGTTTTACATACCCTTTATTTTTGCAAACTTCCATTATATCTAGCACAATGATGACAAAATGATGTGTGCACAAAAATCCTTGTTGATTGATTGATTGAAATAATTTCATACTATCTTTTGTTGCTGTTGTCATTAGCTGACAGGATCAAGTTTTAGAGATCCAGTTAAATGCCTGTCTATCAACCTGCCTAGAGCTGATCCAGATGGAAGCCATCATCCTAAGAATCAGACAACTCATTAACTCTAAAGAGACTGCCATGTATTAAAAATTCTCTTTATGGATTGTGATGAATTGCATTGTTTGATTTATTCTTTTGTATTCAAACTATATTTATGGTGTATCTAGAAATAAAATTACCTTTAAGATATATTTAAAATTTTTCACTCACTTTCCTAGAGTTGTCATCTTAATTTACTATTAAAAAATTGGTTTTTTAAAATCACATGACTTTAGCCAAAATTAAGGAAACTAAATAATAATTAGCTTATTGAGACAACTACATTTCTTATTACAATAAATAGCCAGGTAACAAGTTAGCTTAACTGGAATTGTAGCTGTATTCTATTTTCTAAATAGTTTTATTTCTTTACACATGACTTTAAATTTTATATATATGTAATATATATAATAGAGTGGATAACTATGAGCTTAAAATTAAAGAAATATTATAAAATCAGCCCATATCTTTTTTTGAAAATGCTCTTAATATATCTTTTGGAATAAATGCATAAAGTTAATACATCTAAATTTTTGTTATAAAATTTTTCATATGTTTATATTTTAAGGCAAAATAAAGCCTAATGAAGATTTACTTTTCATCTGACTTTGAACTTATTGTTTTGATTGCTTGTGTTCTTAATTCTCAAAGATTTGCCTTCTCAGTGATTTAACCTTTATTGATTCTTTTAATCCTCAGTTGGTTTATTTTTACTTTGGAAATAGTTCTCCTTTTTTTTTTCTCTTTTTTTTCCTATAGACATATTTATTTCTCTGTGAAGGCAAAGGTAGTTGATTTCCCATAGCTTGCAGATTGTTTCTTTTTCCCACCCTTTATATTTTTCTTGTCCCCTGAGTCTCCTCCACCCACACTCCACACTCCACACTTGCTCTGCATTTGCCTCAGTAGACTTCAGAAAATTGTGTATGTCCAACACATGCATGCGCACACACACACACACACACACAGATACACACACTCAGTTATTGGGTATGAAACACCCTTTTTGTTTTACAGTGGTTCTCAATTATTACAACTATTACAATATTTTATTTTTTAAATTAAGACTTTATTTAATTCTACCTTTTCAAAATGGAAAATGAAAAGAGAGAGGAAATTATGCTTCCATAGAAGGGTAGGTTTGTCCAACTATGCCCTTTGGAGGAGCCACAACAAAAGAGGGTGGAGAATGGCAAGGTTAAAATTTGTGTTCAAACTTATATATTGACAGTTTATCATGCTACTGATGGGCAAGTATTTGGCTTTTTAAATATGCTTATCTTATGATCTGTTTTGTTTTTGTTTTTGTTTTAGAAGAAGAATAAAAGGCCTTACCTGTTCAGCATTTGTTATAAAAGGTGAAGTTTCAATAAAATTGATAATTTAGCTACTTTGAGTTCATATAGATGGTAGATGATGGCCAATCTTGATAATTTACGCAGTTAAGCAAATGCTTTTATTACTTCAAGTGTAACTGGGACTCATATGTGCACATGAGTGTGTTAAATTTTGAGGATTTCCGGGCCTCTTTTGAAGAATGTTGAGTAATTCCTGCTGTCGTAGGGCTAGTACTTCCTCTTCAAATGATACCGGTCAGCAAAGATCAGTGCTATTTTTTGCTCTTTGGTGGTGATCCAACAATATAAAAAGAGAACATCTGGATTTTTGTCAGTTCCAGTCATGCTGAAAAGATCTCTATAGTATGTGTTTGTTTTTACAGATTCATATACATTCTCCAAATGTTATTTTCCAAGGCAACCACATATTAAAACCAGGAACTTGATCTAATTTATTGCTAAAACTAAACAAAGTGTTTTTTCAGCTCCCATGCAAAGTTCTAGTACTGTGAATCAAGTCACTTTTCAAAACACATGTTTCATGCTTGATGTAACTCTAATTCCTCTTGTTCTTGGGAATCATGACACAACTTTGAGAAATCCTCTAAAAATGTCTGTGTTTATTGTTTAACGTAATTAACAACTCTTAGGTAAGTTATTTTTGAAGTTTTTGGAAAGAAAAAAATTTAAGAAAGCAATGAATAGTTCTGAAGTAGTTACCATCTCAGAAGTATAAGGTCATAGTTTTATTAAGAGAGAGGTTGGAAAATATGGAGAAATAATGAAATATTCTCTTTTTGTTTAGGTAGTCAATCTCAAATCCGAGCAAGTCAAAAGAAATTTCTGTTTTTTTGTTTGTTTGTTTGTTTATTTGTTTTTTCAAACAAACTGATTTCAAATTCTTCACTGATTTTTTTAATGGTTTAAATTTATTTTTAAAGAAGGACAACTGTTTAACATAAGTGAGTTTGCCAACAATATGATTGCTTCTTCTCCAAAAACTGAAAAGAAATAATCTTAATATTGATAGTGGACATACTACTTAGAGCTATGCTTTGCTCAATGTAGACTAAGTCAGTGTGAAATAGAAGAAACCAAATTTAAGTGGTTTTTAACACACTTCCAAATCCCAACAAATGGATTGACAGCTACCTTAGTCCAGTCAGACTGGTATAACAAAATACTGTAAATTGAAAATAGCTTATAAATAACAGAGATTTACTTGTCATAGTTCTGGAGGCTGGAAAGTCCAAGATCAAGGTAGTAGCAGATTTGATGTCAGTAAAGGTCTGCTTCCTGCTTCATAGATGTTTCCTCACATGGTAGAAGAAGCAAGCTAGTTCACTGGTGTCTCTTTTATAAGGCTACTATTCCATTATAAAACGTAAAAGTGAAAAAATCGTCTCTGAATAGCCCTACCTCCTAATACACTGATGATCAATACACTGATGATTACATTTTCACATGTGAATTTTGAGGGGACACAAACATTCAGATTCTAGTGCCAACTTAAAGTTCTTAATGTTTGAACATGAACTTAAAATTTCAGGTTTTTAATTTAAATCACAAATCTAGAAAGAAATAGATTTTAAATTTCTCTAATTGCTCAGCCCTAACATGAAATTTATTATTAGCTATCAATAAGTGATAATAATATTTTCCTGATATATCTGAATATTTTTCTATGACTTTAATAATTTGCAAATGAATATATGCACCATTATTTAAACATTTCTAACATTGTTTCTTGTCCACATGTCTTAAACACTGACTTCATTTTCAGATTTTATTATTCTCACTTTCCTCTCAAAATACTATATAATCACTATATTTTATGATATTTAAATTAATGAAACTGTTATGATGTCTCTAGATTGAGAAGAATATCCTGGTAACAATGTGACTGAGATTATCAGGTTCTATCAACATTTCACCTGCCCCATGCCAAACACATATGTTAACAGAGGTCCATTTGAATCCCATGTACCACCTTGGCCTGTTTGGTCTTCAATTTGTAGCCAACATATGGTGAGTGGCTTTGGAGAACAGTCTTCAAGCTGGCAGACTGCTGTTGATGTCTCTGGGCTCACATGCTCCATTTAAGTCATGCAGTTCCAAATTGGAGCCTGAGCCTTGTCTGCTTGTGCTGAAATGTGAGAAGGTCCAGATTTTTTACAGCTTCTAAGCCTCCCAGACAAGTATAATTATCAGCACTCCAAAGAGCTAGAAATATAAGCCAAATGCAAACAAATTAGGGACTGAGAGCAGAAAAGCTACAGCTGTTGGGTCAAGCTGGGTGCAAAATGGTTTAGGATTTTTAGAAATTGGAGAATAATGTCACCAGAGTGAACTTTCCATGATAAAACCATCTTGCTTTTTAGTACTTTTTCTTTCCAGTGCTGGAGAAAATTAGCTCAACAGAAGAATAGTTTTTAAATAAGTATAAATGTTGCAAAAATGAGTGGGCAGAAATGGCAATACTTCTGATGAAGTAAATTATATGACAATTTGGTAATTGCAAATTGTATTGGGGAAAGATAGGCATAACTGATAATAATTACTAATAATTATTTTAAAATTTAGGTTCTAACTCCAGAACTAGAAAGCCTACTTCATCAGAATTAGAAAGTCTACTTAATGTTTTCTCCCTACAATAGTATTTATTGCTTCTATTCTACACGCATATTTTCTTTCATGCTTATTTATTTTTACTTTTTTGTGAATATTTCCCAGCTCGTCTTGTTCTTTTCTTGAAACATTGCTTATATGCAGTGGCATGCAAAAGAAGAACTTCAGTCAAACTTCCATTTGCATATTGCAACATCCTTTATTCTCTGGGTTGGAGACATATTTTGTTCTCATGATGTCTTTGGCAGCTTAATTTCTATAGTGATGAGTTTGTTGAGGTCCTGTAGAGATAGTCAGGCAATGAATAAAGCAGAGGGGAAATAGTCCAGGGAGTGAGGATGATTATGGTTAACTGAAAACCATATGCCATGTAAAGGAAGCTTCCAGTAGTCATCTTCAGCTAAGTTTTTGTTGTAGTTAGACGGAAATGTAAGCCTGGAGACTCAGAAATCTGGATTATTATGAGTCATTGTATGATTTTTAAACATTCACAAACACAATTTTTTTTCTATTTTTAAAAGAATCCTGTTATTCTTAAAAGTGCTGCCAATACAAAACTTCAAACAAAGCCCTCGTAAGGCCACACTTAGCCTAATGGCCATCAATTTACAGGGTTTGCTCTGAGATAAACAATCCTTACTAGAATTTACTCTAACAAACATTTAAAAATCTGCGCTTTTCCTAAGGAGATGGACAATTTTTTTCTCCTTTGATCTCTGCTTCTCCTTTGTATACATTCTTTCTAGGAATTATCTTCAATATCTCCTTCACACTGACCCTTTCGACTGGGATTCAATTAGTAGCCTAATCCCATTATTTATCCTTCTAAATATCTCTTCCATCTGCAATGTCCTCTTCACTTCCCCAGCCATTGTTTTCAGTCAAGGTCTCATCATTCTTTTATTGGAATCTCATCTATTGATGTTTTTCTTATAATATGTTACCCTCCTCTATTTCCCATCTTAGGCAGAATGGACTATTATATCTTTATTTTCTCAGCACCTTCTTCTTCATTCTTTAAGTATGTCTATTTACCCTGTATTCCATATTATTGTTTCCATAGCAGCAGGTCTGAATCTCATTCTACAAACTCAGTATAAGAAACTGATGTCAATCTATTTCCTACATTTTCAACTTGACCTGTCGCTCTGTGGGAATATACATCTGAACTCCCCTGGTGGGAAATTCAGCCTCCATTGTTCTTGCAGCCTTTTTTGTCACAGGATTGTTGCCAAGTTTCTGGAGCACTATAATGCGTTTCTAAGGTATAGGAAGACCTGTTAGTCATCTGTCATTTTAGTTTCTTGCCAAAATCCTTTTTCAGTGTCCACATGGTCTATTGGTGTGACCAACCTGCTGCTTCTGTGCTAGGATTATAAACACAGTAGGATTCCCTCTAGGTTTCCCAAAATTGGTCCATTTCTGTAGGCCAGTATTTCTCAACCTTTTGTCCCTCTATACAGCTATGTTGTCTACCTGTTAATATGTTATTGTGGCCCTTTAAGAGACTATGGACTATTGTAATACCTAAGATTTTTTTCACCACTCATGAACCAATTTTTGTTCCCTGGAGTGATGTCACCCCTGTTGACAATGCATGCCCAGACACAGAAGGCTGTACTTGAGGTGCTGCCAGGGAAGAGGGCCCAGGTTGCTCAGGTCCTAGAACAAGACATATTGTTCCAGCCCTTCCCTAGCCTGGGAGATCTGTTTCTGGTTGTTGTAAACACTTTTCTTGCATCTTCAAGCCATTTTTCTTTTTCCAACTCATCTTATTTTTGACAACATGCTTTCAAAAACATTATAATCAAATACCAAAGTAGTTGCACAAAAATTCTGTTTATCTGTTTTTTAAAGCAAGAGAAGGTCAAATGGTAAAAGTGTTGTGGCTTTTCCATTCCTGTAGTTCAGCGAGTGGCAGCAACTTCTCTCCCATTGTTTGGCAAGCAGGAGGGAGTTGCATCTAGTGGCTTCTTCACTCCCATTGTTTGGCGAGTGGGAGGAAGTGTCACAGCTCTTTTACTTCTGCCACCCACAACTTGGTGAGCAGGAGAATTACAGCTCTTTTGCTCCCCACAGTTCTGCAAATTCTGAGTTCTTGTCTCATGACCAAGAAGAATGAAGTATGTGGACACCAGAGAATGAGTAAGGCAGAGTAGAATTTTATTCATCAGTGAGAGGGTACCTGAAAGCAGGTTGCCATCTGTGAGGCTGAGTATGGGGTTTCTGTGGGCTTATAATGGGGGAATGTATGCTGATTGGTCCATGGGTGGTCTTGGAAAAAGCACCATTCAATTGGTTAAAAGGCATCATTCAGAAGGAAGCAATCAAGAAAGAGTGGGTAAGACAAGGATGGAAGTTCTCAGTCTGGTGGTGGACTTTAACTGGAACTGGTAGCTTGGCTTTCAGCCTTTAGACTGTCATTGGCTTGAAGGTGAGGTTTCACTAGGGACCCATCCCTGTCTGCCTAGGAATTTGTCTGTCTCCCGTCACTATCGAAATCTCCAAGCAGATGAGAACAGTTTTTTCCTTTTATCATCTTGTGTTGTAAAAAAAAAAAAAAAAAGAATCAAGTGAATCTACACATTAAAATTGTTTGAAAACTGTACATGTAGACTGTCAGCTAAATACACATCTGTCTCCCTCTACTAGGCTATGAGCTTTGATAGGGTAGAAACCATGGTTTTCACATATTAGTAATTCTAGTGCTCTATAAAATTACTGTGCATAATGTTATTGAATAAATAAATGATCTAGGCCAAGGATTGTCATATTAATCTACTCTGGCTGTGTGACAAAATACCACAGACTCAGTGACTTAAACAACAGAAGTATAATTTGTCAGTTCCAGAGGCTGAAAGTTCAAAATTAAGTTGCCTGCAGAATTGGTTTTTGACAAGATCTTTTCTTTGGATTGTAGATAGCTGTTTTCTGGCTGTGTCCTCATATGATCTTTCCTCTGTACGTACACAAAGAGAAAAAGGAAGAGAAAGAGAGCAAGGAGGAAAGAGAGAGGGCACTAGGTCCCTTGTGTCTCTTCCTCTTCTTCAAGGAAACCCGTCCTATTGAATCCCATTGTTTCGACCCTCTGTTAAATAAATTTTCTCCTTATATGCCGTATAGCCAAATACAGTCATATTGGGGCTTCAACATACGAATTGGGGTGGCAGAAGGTGGGTAGGAACATCACAGTGCAATGGGCAACTTTTTAAATTAAATGTTCAATTTAAATTTAATGGGCAACTTTTTACATTTAAAAAGTTGGATAACTTTTTAAATAAGGGGACAGATAGAAAATATTTCATATTCTGCAAACTATATGGTCTCTGTTACAACTACTTAAATCTGCCATTGTAGCATAAATGTGTGCTGTATTCCAATAAAATTTTATTCACAAAATGAGGCAGCAAGCTAGATTTCTCCTACAGACTATGGCTTTGCGACACCGATACACAATTCTAAAACTTTCTTACCCACCTACACATTTACCCATTTTTATAAGTAAATCTCCTCTTGCAATGTTTTGATGATTTTCTGTTACCTCTAAGAATATGGCATAAACTCCTAGGAACAGAAGGCTTTTTATATTGAGTCAGGAAACTTCTTTCCTACTCTGCAAACAATATTCCTATCACTGCTTCTGCCTATCTACCCGGAAAGCAACCACCTAGACTCTGAAATTTTTTTTTTTTTTTTTTTTTTTTTTGAAACAGGGTCTCTCTGCAATGGTGCTATCTTGGCTCACTGCAACCTCCTCCTCCAGGTTCAAGTGATCCTCTGACCTCAGCCTCCCAATTAGCTGGGATCACAAGCACACACTACCACGATGGGCTAATTTTTTAATTTTAGTTTTTGTAGAGATGGGGTTTTGCCATGTTGCCCAGGCTGGTCTCAAACTTCTGAACTCAGGTGATCTGCCACTTCAGCCTCCCAAAGTGCCTGGAACACAGGTGTAAGCCACCATTCCTGGCCTACTCTGCCATATTTGAAGCAGCTAAAACTCCAGCGTTTTGTTGTTCCTCCTCTTCCTCCTCCTCCTCCTCCTTCTTCTTACTCTTCTCCTTTTCTTCCCCCCTGATAACATAGAACCTACATTTGATCATTACCCACTCACCTTCCCTTATGCTTTGTGAAACTCTTGGGCATTTCTGTATTACCAGCTAGTACTAGCATTTTGAGGACATCCTAGGAATATTATGTATTTTTTTGCAGCTGGAATGTGTTCTCTGACTAGAATTCTATGCTCTAGACCAGTGGTTTTCAACCAGAGTTGATTTTGCCCCCCTTCCCACAGGAAATTAGGCAATGTCCCAAAATATTATTGGTTGTTATAACAGGAAGAGAATGGGTGTGTTGCTACTGATTCAAGTAGATAGTGCTTGGGGTGCTTCTAAACATTTTACAATGCACTGGACCACCTTCCACAACAAAAAATTATCGACCCAAAATGTTAGTAGTGCCAAAATTAAGAAGCCATGATTTAGACTGCTCTAAGATGTTTCTTTCCATAAAATTAGTTTGTACTATAAGCACTCTCTTCTATGATTTCTCATTGTATTAACGTGGTTTTATATGGTTTTCATACTGCTTAACTCTTTACCCATTTCTTTTTATACTAGCCAGTTCTGACAACACATTTATCTTAAAAAGATCAGAGTAATAAGAGATTTTAATGGAGCTCATGAAATAGTTGTAGGGGAGACGGAGGAATATTTGACAAGGAGCATACTGACAAGGAGACAGAGAGGTATTTGACAATATGTCCTACTCACAACTAGTAAATTCATCCAAGTTTCTATCATCATGCTGGGGCACAGCAGGTCTGCTTCTGCACAGACTTGGAGTTTTAGGATGAACATACCAATTTAGAATTATTTCAGGATAGATTATGCTATGATTTGAAGGTCTCCTCCAGAATTCATGTTGAAACCTAATCCCCACTGTAAAGATAGAAAGAAGGTGAAAAATCTGACTATAGTATTTGAGAGGTGGAACCTTTTGGAGATGATTAGGATTAAAAGCAGTCACCGGAGAGAGAGGCAATAGTGACTTTCTAAGAGGAGAGAGTTCTGAGTAGCAGGCTTGGCCCTCTTGACCTGTGACATCTTCTACCATGTTATGACACATCAAGTCCCTCACCAGAAGCCAACCAGCTGCAGCCACCTGATCTGGCACTACTCAGACTCCAGCATCATGAGCCAAATAAATACCTTTCTTTATAAATTGTCCAGTCTCGGCCGGGCATGGTGGCTCATGCCTGTAATCCCAGCACTTTGGGAGGCTGAGGTGGGCAGATCACCTGAGGTTAGGAGTTTGAGACCAGCCTGGCCAACATAGTGAAACCCTGTCTCTACTAAAAATACAAAACAATCAGCCAGGGATGGTGGTGTGTGCCTGTAATCCCAGCTACTCAGAAGGCTGAGACAGTAGAATCGCTTGAACCTGGGAGGCGGAGGCTGCAGTGAGCTAAGAGCACGCCACTGCACTCCAGCGTGGGCAACAGAGCGAGCCTCTGGCTCAAAGAATAAAAATAAAAGTAAAAGTAAAAAAGATAAAGAAATTGTCCAGTCTCAGGTACTCTGCTACAGTAATGGAAAATGAACTAAGGAAAATTAAGAGTTAATACATCCCTTCTATATTTTGGAGTTCAGAATAATAGAATAAAATTAAGAATTATTTGTGGAACATAGAAAATAATTTTTTAAAATAGAATAATATAAATAACTAATGCAAAAAAATAAAATAGGAAAAAACCAATACTTTTTTTTAAAGAAACAAAGAAAGAATTGGTAAATTGGGACAGGCAAAAAGGAAGGAAGGAAGGAAAGAAGAAAAAAGGGGAGAAAGGAAGGAAGGAAGAAAACAACTGGTGAATCCGGACAGAAACCATGAGGTCTGGAGTCAGGCAGAGGCAAGGCTAGGTTTAAGTTCTGAATCAATTAATCCATTAATCTATTTATTTGAGGCGGAGTCTCGTTCTGTCGCCCAGGCTAGAGTGCAGTGGCGTGATCTGGGCTCACTGCAAGGTCCGCCTCCCGAGTTCACGCCATTCCCCTGCCTCAGCCCCCAAGTAGCCGGGACTTCAGGCGCCCACCACCACGCCCGCCCAATTTTTTGTATTTTCAGTAGGGACGGGGTTTCATCGTGTTCGCCAGGATGGTCTCGATCTCCAGACCTCGTGATCCATCTGCCTTGGCCTCCCAAAGTGCTGGGATTACAGGCATGAGCCACGGCGCCCGGATTTAAGTTTTCAATTTAATGAGTGGTATCACCTTGGACCTTAGACATGTTTCTTATTTTTTTCTCATTCTTTACCTCAAAAAGGGAGATAGTATTGTTATGGAAATTAGATACACACACACACACGCACACACACACACACACATATAAATCACTGTGTGTGGAACATAGAAAATCTTAAATACAAGTGTAAAAAATAATGTTTGACAACCTTTAGAGCATAACTTCCTTGGAATAATAGAATGCTCCTAAGATAAGGTTTTTTAGAACTAGGCAGACCAGAGATATATTTTCTATGAATATATTTCTGCTGGTAGCAGTTAAGTTAATAAAAATCTCCTTTTTCCCCTTTCCCTAAAATAAATCAAGGATTTTAAGTGAACCCCCAGTTCAATTTCTTCCACTGACAGTTGCATTTTTTAAAGGAAAATACATTAAAGACAGATGCTGTTACTTTCTGTTACCTCAGTAGTCCATGCCAGTATCACCTGTCACCTAGACAATGCAGGCTCCTGAGGTATGCTTTTATTTATTTATTTATTTATTTTTTGAGACGGAGTCTTGCTTTGTTGCCCAGGCTGTAGTGCAGTGGTGTGCTGATGTAGGCTATTTATTATTTCCCTGCTTCTCCTTTTACTCTCTTTCAGCTTAAAAAAAAATCCTGTTTCAAAAGGCATAAATCTGTTAATTTGCCCTCTGTTTAAGAGTCTTCAATAGCTTTTGTTATCTAAATAAAATGAAAATTCTTGTCATGATTCCCAAGGCCTTGCTTGGTTTTAGTCCTGACTTCCTATTCACCATCCACTCATGTCTGCACCTCTGCTGCTTTCTCAGCTCCAGCGACACCAGCTTCTTCAAGTTCTTCCTGATGTTCTTCTGGTGAATCAAGACCTTCTCTCCCCAACAGCCTTTGCAGAGACTCTTTTCTCTGCTCATTGTAACATTGACTTCTTATCCTTCATGAGTCAACTTAGAAGTCACTTAGTTGAAGATTTTACACTACTCTTCTAAAGTAGATCCTATAATGCTGATCTCAAAATCTGCACTATTTTATCCCCCTTTTCACTTAGCATAGAATGAACTGGAATGTATGTTAAATTGCTTACCTACATATATTTTGAATTCCCCACTCAGCTGTAAACTTCATGAAGGCAGAGAACATGTGTGTGTAGTTTAAAACCATACACCTACAATCTATCAGCATGTCAGAAAAAAATACTGATTACATCAATATTGATTGGATGTATGCATAAATGAGTAAATGAGCAATTAGAAATAACTCAGGATATAATATTTTCAAAATTTATCAAACGTTTCTTGGACTTGGGTTAGGCAGAAATGGAGAGTTGTAAAACAGATGTTTTACAATGTCTCAGTTTCATTTCAAGTGTTGGTTTTGAAATTTTTAATAAAAATGTATGAGTAGCGGCATAAAAAGATGATTCAGTATTTCATTCCTCGAGGGCTTCTTTGTAGATAACTATATGCCTTGTAACCAGTAAATTCTGGCTGAATTATAGGTTGTTTTAAAGAAAGTATTTTAGAAATACAAGATGGTTTTTGTTTACTTCTTATTCTTAGCTTTCTATCTTGTATGTATATAGAATACTTGTGTATTCTTCCATGTAATTCAGGTGAGATAGTTATTAATTTTCTTAATCAGAAATTTAAATTGTGTCACCATAACATTTTGATATCAAAATAATTCTGAAAATCCTAACTTTATATGGCTTAAAAGTACTTTGTCATTGTTTTTTCATCTATTATTTAAAACTAAACTCTGCAGAACAAATGTTATTAACCTACATAAAAAATGAGGCTCAAAAATGTTTTAAAAACTTGTTAAATCACGCAGTTATTGAGAGACAGGCACAGTAATAAAACTCCAATCAGACTGTAAGTTCATGTTTATTCTTCCACATGACAGCTATCTTTCCCTACAAATGCATATCTTTCTTTATAAATACGTATCACTTATGATCAGTAAAGAGAATTTTACCATGACTTTGAAATTAGTAATTTGTTTTTCCTATGCTGTGCTACATTTTGTAAAACCAGTCAAATGTCTTGACAGATATTTTATAGAACTATCAGTTGGATGATAGCCACCATGTACGTGTTTTTGAAAACAATACTATGGCCTCTCAGCTACTTTAGATCATATGAAAGACAGAAAAAGTATTAGATATAGATGCTGCATTTGATGAGATTAAGTTGTATTAATTTTGATTCTCCAAGTGTTTGTTGTTTCATGCTACATGAAGAAAGCACTGTGGCCCAGCCAAGAGAAACACAAAGCATGCCAATGTGCTTGCACTTGAACTGGTGAAACAAATTTTAAGTGCATGATATTTCCAAATAAGAGCACAGAGCAGTGTGTAAATACTTGAAAAAAAAATCCTGCTGGAAATAGGGTATTGCTGTGGAAATTCAGGAGAGGAGAATAGATTAATGTGAATGGCAGTGGATGGTGTGGAATTTGAGTTACACTCTAAAAGTTAGAAGGTAGAGGAAGTCTAGGTAGATAAGGGAATGAGTTGGCAGTCTATGGTAGAAACATCTCATTAATATCTCTTCTTAGGGACTTCAGAGAATTTATTTTAGAATATCTCAAGTATGAAAGAATCATAATCAAATCAATTACAAAGCATTATGAGATAATATATACTATTAAATTGCATCGATGCTTCAGCATATAAAGTTGTAAAACCTGGGTTCCTTTAGAATTAGGCACTAATGCTAAATATTGTGCTATTCACATATCTTTAATGAGTATGCTTTCCTACACAATATTGTATCTCTTTAGCTCAGTTTTCGGTCCCGTGACTCACAGAAACTCCAAGACAGATTAAAGTAACAAGAGTTGAATATCTGAATTTCTAAAACTGTAAGGCTACAAAAAGAAGCATAAGTACTCATAAGACAAACTTATTCACTAATTAGTTACCTATTTATAAAATTAGCCCCCAAATGGTCTTAATATATTTGTAGAGCTGTACCTTGATAATTGCAAACTATTTTACACTGCTGAAAATGCAGTGGAAAATCATGCAAATATGTTGCTAAGTGAAATATGCCAATTTGGAAAGAAATATAAAATGTCATGAAATCAATGAAAACGTTGGAGAATATTTCAGATTGCACATGGACTTGTAGTATACATATTCAAAGACATACATAATTCTCTATGTTTATATATAAAAAAGGGTATGTACATACAAACTATAATTTATACATAAAAAGTTGATTGGGCATATTTAATTTTAATATTCACAGTTGTTAAGCCACAAATGACTTAACAGTTCATGAAATTTTATATGTAATGAGGATATTCTACCATAGAAGCATATGTTATTTTATTGATTAAATAAAATTAAAAGTTGATTTATTGATTACAGATGTAGTGTATATAACCTATCTAAGAAAGAGTTGGAAGAATTTGAATAGTACACACTTAACCTACTTTCCAATATTTACATTATAATTATTTACTTGATAATTGCCTTTGAGAGGAATAGAAAACATAAACATGCATTCCTCATAAATGTCAAGAAGTTCACCTATATATTTATGAAAAAATAATTGGCTAACCTTATCTTTCCTATTTTGTGACAGGGTTAAATCATACCCTAGTGGTCTTAAAAAATACTTTTTATCATCAACTGTCTAACACTAATAAAATTATAGAGTGTGTGCCTCTGTGGGCATGTGTGTGTGCATCTGTGAAACCTCAGTTCTCTTTAAAGCTTCCCGAGTAGGGATTATATGGAATTGGTGTTCAGTAGAATATGCCAAATTAAGCCTTTTTTAAAATAATAAGCTATTTTATTTTAATACACTGTTGTATTAAAGGTGTGCTAAACCTTTAAATACCCCTTTGTATTAAGTGTAAGAGCACTTAAGAGTACTCGAGTGTAAGTGCTCTTTGGGGAGCACTCCTCAAGCCATGAGCAGCCCCAACATCAGCCAGATACTTTTGTGTATTAAAATAAACATATTTAGCAAATACTCATATAATACTATTTTAGGTGCTGTGTGCTTGCAAACATTAATTCATTTAATTTTATAACAAGGCATAAGATACTTTCTATCCTCATCTTCATTTTACCAACCACAAAACTGAAGCACAGAAAGATAAAGCAATTTATATGAAGTCATAGAGGTAGTAAAGGGCAAGTTCAAACCCAGGTGTCTGGCTCCAGTGCCTGTTCCCTAAATCATCAACCAGTTATTTGGTCTGGTAGTTTACTCTGAAACGTAGTAAAATGAATTAAATTCCACTTTCCTTCTGTTGTTACAGATTAAAGTTAGGACCAAATGCTGCTCAGAAATTTTTTTAGTCTCGAAAGTAGTTGGCAAGTTTTCAGAGTTCATTTTCAAGACCTGGTGTATGGTAAGTTTCTTTATAATGAGTTCTTTAGCATGTTTCACTTTACTTGGGTGATAGCTTCAGGGAAATATTATGACCCTGTTTCTAAGACTGATCTTTCTATTGAGCTTCATAAATTGCTTGATGTCAGCAAAGACATAAATACAATCTTTAGGTTTTGTGGAAGATGATATCTTGAATAAATTTCCAAAAGACTTTTAGAAAATAATGAACAACAGAACTGACTTTTCTTTGGTATTTATAGACAAGCACTGAAGGCAATGTCATCTACAAACTCAGAGGTAAATAACCTCAAAGAGTCTTTCAGCACACACCAGAAATATAGTAAGAAAAGCAGCAATCTGGGAAATTCTCAGTGATGAGGTTACCATAAGTATAATCCGAGGTTCGGCAACAACCCTCTAGTTTCTGTTCATGTTCTTTGGAATCCAGGGCTCTTCTAAACTGTCATCACACTCCTTAAGCCGTTAGTAACCTCAACATCAGGAATTGATATGCCCTACTTCTCCCCAGATAAATTATGACATTGAGGATGACCTTCTCTTCCCTGCTTCTGCCTCTGGACTTTGCATACAACCAACTCTGCCCATCAGGGAGGTGTAACTGTGGCTAAAACTTCATGTGCTAAAAATTCCATCCCTATTTATCCTCATATGTCTTGCCCAACAAATTTTTATCTTTCTATTTCTCTTTAACCCTTTCCTTTTCAGTGATTTCTTTCCTTTGGAACATAAACAAATTTCTTTACCTCAAAAGTCAAACCCCTGACTTGATCCTGCAGTCTCCTCTAACTACCTTTCCCTTTGTTTCCACTTATGCTTCTGGAAAAGTTGTCATAATTTTCTGTCATGTTTTTCTCATCCCACTGAATTTTGATTCTTCTGTTGTGTGTATTTCCTCCTTGAAATCTTCAGTGAAACAACTGAACATTCAGAGCTATTTCCTTTTCAAAGATTCTCACATGTAAGTGTTCCTCTTTCTGAATATAATCCCCTTCCTATCTCTTCAATTTTTTTCTTCCATCAAAACTTCTCTTTCATCATCTCTTTTATTTCTATGGCTTCTGAGACATCTCTCCCTAAGAGAGCAGAAAGGCATATTCATGTTAATATGTCCAAATCAAACACACCATACAGATCTACATCTCAAACCTACATCTTTATTTCCAATTTCAGCTGATGGGATAACAATCTCTCCCTCTCCCAAAGTAGAGACCTTGGATCCATCTTTAATTCTTTCCTACCTCTAATTATTAAATCCAACCATACACAAAAAATTGATATTCTGAATATTCTCTCTTTCATTTGTGAACTCCTTCTTTGTCATCGTATCTCTCCTGGACTAAATATTAGTTTCTTGCAGGATGTTGAATAGTGTCCCCTAAAAATTCATGTCCTGAAACCTCAGAATGTGACCTTATTTGGAAATAGGGTATGCAGATGAAATTAATTAGTGATCTCAAAATGAAGTCACTGTATTATTAGTGTACATTATTATGTACACTAAGTTCAAGGACATGTCCTTATAAAAAGAAAGGGTACACACACAAGCAAACAGAGAGAAGAAGGTCATATGAAGACACACAGAATTTGGAGTTACACTGTCACAAGTCAAGGAGTGCTTGGAGTTACCAGGAGATGGAAGAGTCAAGGCAGGATTTTCCCTGGAAGATTTGGAAGGAGCATGTTTCTTCTGAAACCTTGATTCTAGCCTTCACTAATGACAGAGAATAAATTTCTGTTATTTTAAATCACTCAGTTTGTGGTACTTGGTCTTACAGAAACCCTGGGACACTAATACATTTCCTATGTGGTCCTCATAACATCTTCTAACATTATGATTCTATGGAATGCTTTGATAATCAGCTAAAAGTTATCGGATGTCTCCCAGGAAAGACGCAAAAGCATACATATTCAACATTTAGTGTGTTCAATTTTTCAAGTTTCCAGAAATTCCAAGGCCTCTCTACAGATCCTCTTAGTATCTACACAGTTGATTGTGAATTCTGTTCCTATACAAAGTATCCAAAGCTAATTAGCTACAATACAGCAGTGATTATACCATTCCAAATTATAAATATTAACATCCTTTCTAAACTGCAAGGCCCTCTACAGGATGACTGCATTTGTACATACTGCAGGTCTCCTGCTGAACCATACTTTGTTCTTATCATACCAAACAAATATGTTTCCAGAACACACTGTGCCTCTGTGCCTTTGCACATGCTATGTGCTGCCTGGGACCCCCTAACTTCTGTCTGCACATAACCTTCTAATGAATTCCCAGGCATTCCAGAAGTTTTATATCCCTCATTTTATCTATGAATCAAATGATCTCACTGACAAAGTATTACATTGCTTTTACAACATGATTCAAGTCCTTGACTGTGACATATTACTGAAATTCAAGGTGCTTTACTTTGAGTGTAAGAAATTTTTAATTATAATATTATATTGTAATATGTGGTTTAAATTTCTATATGCATCTGTCATATTTCCAATTTATTATAGAAAAGAATTATTAAAATTGTATAATATATAATGTATAGCACTGAATATACTATAGTATTAAAACTATAAGCTTTTATTACAATTGGTAAAGATTACAATCTTAGAATCACGATCTGTGGGCATTCTGACCTTGACTAAACGCATACATTTTATGTATCTAAGCTTTCTTCACTGTAAACTGGAGCCATCAGAGCCAGGAAATCGCAGAAAACAAGCTGTCATGTAATTTTATGTCACCGTGAGAGAGCAGGAGAGAGAGAGAACAGAACCCCTGTGAATTAGAATGGTTCCTAATTCTAAACTTCCGAGAAAATTTTACACAAAAATAGACAGGAGAAAAGTTTGAGGTCAAACCCTATACAAAATTACAGAAATTAAAAAGAGAAAAAGATCTCTACAGACAATTACAGCCTACTGTGAAGATGTACTCAATAAAACAGATCAAACTATCAAGTTATTAAGAAAATAATAATAAAAACTAACCATCATAAGAATAGTTGGGGTCCCTAAGAAGAAAACTAAAATGGGAGAACAGGCCAACCACAAAAATTAATTAATCCACATAAACATTACAGAACAAGAAACTTTCCCTGAAATGAAAGATTTTAATCTACATGTTGAGGAAGCACACTAGACTCCAACATCAAGACATAGTCTAGCAAAATTATTGGTCTTTCTAAAAAAGAAAAAAAAATTCGGGTATTAAAAATATAAATGTACAATTTATCATTAGGCTTTTTTTTTTTTTTTTTTAAGACATGTCTTGCTCTGTGGCCCAGGCTGAAGTGCAGTGGCGCTATCTAGGCTCACTGCAACCTCCGCCTCCCCCGCAGCACTTAACTCAAAGAATTGTGAGGATCAAAGAAAAGTAAAACTTTAGTACAGCATTAGGTATGTAGTAAGAATTTAACTTTACAGCAGTTACATTTAGCAAATCTTATTAGTTTATACATTTATAAGACTATAGCAATATATCTTAGTTTATAAGTAATACCTCAATCCCTTTATTTTCCCGGTAATTTATCCACTGAAGAAGCTGAGCTTTGTTGATTCCATACTCATGGTCCAGTTTGCTGTGTTCATTTTTCCATTTACTTTCTGCCAAATGGCTGCTGGATTTGGAGATCTTCATTCCTTTGGCATGATTATAGACGATATTTGGAAAGATCTATAAAAAATGCTATCTGTTTTTATATCTTTTTCTGATTTTAGTAGCCATTAATGCTACTACTTGTATCTATTAATTCATTGGAGGTCACAATATGAAAGTATTCTAATGCTATCACTTCTCTTTTTTATTTATTATCTGAGATGTTGTTATACAGAGACACATTCCAGCATCAATTACCTGGTAATCCTGTGGTTGATATGGGAAGGCAGGGTGAATGTTTATTTTTTTAAATGAACCTAAAGGGGACTGGTTTATTTTAAAATAAAATTATGAACACATGGCTTTACACGTTTGATGGGTTTAAGTCCTTTGCAATTTTTATCAACATGTAAGCTCAAATTATTCCATCCACAGTCAATGGAAACCTCTTGAAGTTGGCACCTGAGTTCCTTTGGCATAACCCTATTAAATCTCTGATAGTTTCTTTGTTATCTGGTATAAGATGTGGCTCATATTGAACGTATCCTGCTCCAGAACTGGAATTAGCCATTTTTTTTTTTTTTTTTTCGGTAAACACTGTTTTATTTTAATGGGAACGTTATGTAAGACCTTTGAACTGGATACAAGAGATACTTACTGTTAATGATTTGGTCATAGTTTCTAGGCCCTTTCAATGGACTGAACAAGGAAATAAATGCACATATATGCAAAGATAACATACCTTATGAGATCATATTGATTCCAATTCAAAATCGGGACTAGAGAGCTTTTATTTTACCTTTTCTCAATGACATCTAAGCATCCTTCCTTTCATAGCAAGAATCCTGGTTCTCAAGGACACACATAACTGCTTGCTTGTTTTAAGCCTATAGTACATATGGCAATTGCAAAATGATAATATTAATGCTATTACTAATATAATTATAAAAGTATGAATAACTTTTGCATTTATTTTCCCTATTCTTTCATCATTTAAAAACAATTATCCTGTATTTATAAGAGTGCATGACCAGGGCCTACTATACTCACTCCTTCTTGAACCGCATTTAGTTTTCATTTCAGATCTTTGCAGTAGTTTATGTATTGATGTCTCTCTAGTTTTTATGGTTATATAAAGTGTATGTTCTGGTCAATCACTTAGGAAGTCCTCAAGGAACAACATTTTCTAATTCTTTCATGTTATTAATAATAACAGCAGTTTTTCTGTATTCTTAATACTTGAAAGTCAGTTTTTCTGAATATAAAATCATTTGCTCACGCTTTCTTTTCTTGGTTTTCTTTAACAAATTTCTCATTTTATTCAGCATAAACCATTTTTAAAATGTCCAATGATAGGGCTGGTCACAGTGGCTCAAGCCTGTAATCCCAGCACTTTGGGAGGCCGAGGGGGGCGGATCTCCTGAGGTCAGGAGTTTGAGATCAGCCTGGACAACATGGTGAAACCCCGTCTCTACTAAAACTACAAAAATTAACAGGGCATGGTGCGCATGCCTGTAATCCCAGCTACTAGGGAGGCTGAGGCAGGAGAATCACTTGAGTTGAGGAGGTGGAGGTTGCAGTGAGCCGAGATAATGCCTCTGTGCTCCAGTCTGGGTCACAGAGCAAGACTCTGTCTCAAAAAAAAAAAAAAAAAAATGCCTAATGATAAATTGCACATTTATATTTTTAATACCCGAAATATTTCTTTCTTTTTTAGAAAGACCAATAATTTTACTAGACTATGTCTTGATGTTGGAGTCTAGTGTGCTTCCTCAACATGTAGATTAAAATCTTTCATTTCAGGGGAAGTTTCTTGTTCTGTAACGTTTACGTGGATTAATTAACTTTGTGGTTGGCCTGTTCTCCCATGTTAGTTTTCTTCTTAGGGACCCCAACTATTCTTTTGCTGTGCTGGTTAGTTTTTATTATTTTCTTAATAACTTTTGACAGTTTGATCTGCTTTATTGAGTACATCTTCAGAGTATGCTATAATTGTCTGTAGGGATCTTATTCTCTTTTTTCTTTCTGTAATTTTGTATAGGGTTTGACCTCAAACTTTTCTCCTGTCTATTTTTGTGTAAAATTTTCTCGGAAGTTTAGAATTAGGAAACATTCTAAGTTCACAGGGGTTCTGTTCTCTCTCTCTCTCCTGCTCTCTCACGGTGACATAAAATTACATGACAGCTTGTTTTCTGTGATTTCCTGGCTCTGACAGCTCCAACACTTTAATGGAACATTTTACCTTATTTCTGATATTTGTGCCTTGTTCCATTTTGATTTTGCTCATGGCATTGTACCTTTCTTAGAAAGGAATCCTGATAGGTCACTCTTTAGGGTTCATAGAGGCGGAGCTTCTCCAGCCCCTTTGGTCCTTCTATTATCAGCTCCCTGAACTCACCTGCTGTAAAGGGCTGCCCCATCCATCCTTGTTTCATCTCTGCACACTTTCCACCAAGTTTATGTCTTCATCTTTTTGGGTGCCTTGGACGCTACCCTATTGATCCCTTTTTTGCTTCCCATATAGTTGCGCGTACTTTGTAGGTTTTGTTTCTTCCAGTCAAGATTTTGGTGCTCCTAGGCATATCTTGCGGCCTAATTTTGTTGTAAATGTTGCCCAGTGATTTTGATTTTACTGTTGAGTTTTCTACTGTTATAT
This sequence comes from Trachypithecus francoisi, assembly GCF_009764315.1. NCBI lineage: Eukaryota > Metazoa > Chordata > Mammalia > Primates > Cercopithecidae > Trachypithecus > Trachypithecus francoisi. Next base: position 134,510,482 of record NW_022681454.1, on the reverse strand, counting down.
TAGTTTCCTGTGGCTGCCATAACAATTTACAACAAATTTAACCACTTGAAACAACACTTTATTGTCTTAGAGATGTGGAGATCAGAAGTCCAGAATCAGTCTTACTGGGATAAAATCAAGGTGTCTGCAAAGCTGTGTTGCTCGTAGTACTGCCTTTTCCAGTTGCCAGGCTGCCAGAGTTCCTTACCTCCTGGACTTTTTCTTCATCCTTCAAAGGCAGTAGCGTAGTGTCTTCATTGTTCACTTTGACTCTGACACTCCTGTCTCTCTCTTTCCTCGTGATTATATTGAGCCCACTGGATAATCCAGGATAATCCCCCCATCTCAGTATCTTTAATTTAATCATATCTGCAAAATCCCCTTTGCCACATAATTTAACATATTCACAGGTTTTAGGGATTAGGTTATGAGCATCTGTGGGGGGGCCATTGTTCTGTCTACCACAGTGGGTATTCAGTAAGATTTTTAAAAGTTGCTGCCACCATCTTCCCAAAATCCTTGCCTGAACTACTATTTATTTTTTTCACTATAACTGAATACTGATGTACACCGAAATTTTGAAAGAAGAAGAATTTTGAATATCACAATTCTATCATGCTTCTCTTAAATACACATTTTTGTCTGATGCAATATATGCTATTTTATCATATCTCACATCTGAAAATATTTTAAGCAAGGATATGAAAAATGAAATGCTAAGTATTGTTGTTATGTGTGTTTTGTGTTTGTGTGTGTTTACAAACTTTTTGACTCTGATGTGGTTAAGATACTTTACTATAAGAAGATAGATTTAAATGAAACGAGCAGAGTGATTAAAGTTTGCAAGTCACTAAATAATGTCCATGAAAAATCATTTCATCTGCATGTGGCTCATAGATGAATGGCAATGGAAAAGCTATGCCTTCTATGTCTTGTCTGAATTAACGCTCTTCTGAAGAGGGATGTGGAAGTCATTCAGGCTTGCACATTCTTTAATTTCTTTTATTAAGGCCTGCACAAAGTCAGTGTAGCTAGAAGGCAATACACAGGCTTTCAGAAACTACAAAGTGTAACAGCTGGTCCCAATTACCCTCTCTGCAGTGTGACCATATGCACAAATGCTCAACTTTCTGTTGAAGTTCATGAATTTTTTTAAATGAATTCCTTGTAAAAACTTGAGACGTGCTACATTCTTTGCATACATTTATTTCTACAAACTTTTAATCTTCTAGTTATAGTCAAATGTATAGAGAAAGTAGCTCAAATAAGATAGTGTTTAAGCTGGCAGAACAGAAATATTTTTAACTTTAAATTAAACATACAGTGCAATAGTTTTTAAAAAGTTCTCTTCCTAGAACAAAACATGTTTCAAGAAGCATGGAGTTTTAAAAGAATCATTTAATGAAGAAATTTAGTAATCTTGCATTAAGCATACAGGCAGGTAGGTAACTTTTATATCAGCTGATTAAGACTAATGAGATTTGGCATTTCCGACTCCAGTGACCTTTATGAAAATCATAGGCTGTCTCTTAAATACATCATATTGAACTAGAGATAACAAATATACATGCTGAATTGACCTTTTTAATCACAATCTGAAGTTGAAAATTACACCTTTTTATCTTCTTCATTGGAAGTTCAAAGTAGGTTTTTAATACTACAGCAGGCTCAGTTAATTTGAATTCTTAACTTTTTGTATGAAGCATTACGCTTAAGGTCCATTTATATCATCTATTGTAATGAATGAAATGTAGTTAGCACCAATAAGGTGGCATTCATTAACACTGAAACTTATTACCTAACATATATCACAATTGCATATATCTTATTTTCTTAAGTGGGAATGTATAAACTTGTTCAGTGTAGGAATTTGCATCAACTCTTAAGTTAGTGACAAAATGATAATAAACTGCATCTGCTGATCAACTAAATGACATTACGGATAGGTAAGGAGAAATTATGTGCTGTTTTGAAAATAGAATGTTTACTGTATTTAAGAAATGAACCATGTGAATAAGAAAGGACAGTATGATTATAAAGGTTAGAAGTTCCCTGATCTCCCTGTCTTATAAATATTTACAATTTTAACTAAATGTGTTTTTCTGAAAAAAAAAAAAATAAGTAGCTATTCAGGAGCATACATTTGTAGCTGCAATTATATATTATAAAAATAATGGTAAAATGGATCCTGCTTAAACTATCCCTAGTGTTAATTATGATTTATTAGTTTGCATAGTCTGGAAAAGGAGAAATATAATGATCAAACCTTCTTTCCAAACACATTTTATTATAGTTCCTATTAATTTGGAGGCCAGGAAGTGAAAATAAATTGCTGGAAGGCAAATGAATTCTCATTTGTGTGGTATGGGCTTTTTCCATTTGCACAGTTTCATCAGCATAACAAAACATATTAATATGCTTACTGTTTGTATGACACTTTGTTAAACTGAATGAATGAATATTTCTCAAAATCCAACTATCTAAACTTTATTAGGGCCAGGCACTGTGGCCCACACCTATAATCCCAGCACTTTGGGAGGCTGACGTGGGCGGATCGCTTGAGGTCAGGAGTTCAAGACCAGACTGGCCAACATAGCAAAACCCTGCCTCTCCTAAAAATACAGAAATTAGCTGGTTGTGGTGGCTCATGCCTGTAATCCCAGCTACTCCGGGAGGATGAGGCAGGAGAATCGCGTGAGCCCGGGATGTGGAGGCTGTAGGGAGCCCAAATTGTACTACCACACTCCAGCCTGGGTGATAGAGCAAAACTCTGTCTCAAAAAAAAAAATAAACAAAATAATAATTTAAAAAACTTTATTAGAACATTTCACTGACTTTTCACTATTGACAGAATCAAACATTTGTTAACCAAATGGTACTAATCTGTTCTAGGAATAGAGTTTAAAAGTGTTTCAACCATCTAATGATACCACATTCTGGCATTGTGATAAAACATGCTTCTCTAACTTCTTCAATATCTAAAGGACTAACTCATTTGAAAGGATCAGACACAATACCATGCACAAGACTAGAAATGTTTTCTGCATATTTTCTGATATATTGAATTTTTGCTTAGTTTTTATAACTAAAGGACTATTTTACTTAATACAAATTTCACGTGTAGGCTATTAACAATCACTTAACCTCTTTAAACTTTTAGCTGTTCTAAAACTAAAGAATAACTAAGATTCCTCCAGCTATGTTATTCTATGAGCTGTAAAACTCAGTACAACTCTGAAAGTTGAAAAGGCTCTTCAATCATCAACCTAATCTTTCGTCATGCAACCGAAGTATGAACATTAATGATCTATTTAAGATTCACTGTCAGAAATATTTCAGGCTGACAGAAAACCATCTAATATTTTACGCTGGTATATTTTAATAATAGATGATGACATAACTTCAACTGATGTGTCAAGCACAATATTTAATATTCTTCTGGGAGGATTATTTCAAATTATAAATCAAAATCAAAATAAACAACAGTGCTTCCCTTGAAAATCATAAATATCTGTCAAATGTCAATGAAAGGTTTATTATACAGAAGACAAATATTGATAGATGGAGTGGCTTGCACATTTGTTATAGCTATTTTCAAAACTGTCCATTCCTAGAAGACCCTCGATGTGATCAATAAGCATATTAATAGGGCAGCCAAGAACTGTAGGAAAGCTTTTTTTTTTTTTAATTTTTTCACCTCTACTACTCTCTTCTACATTTTTTGTTATAAAGTTTTCTGTTTCCTATTTGTAATATATTTCAAGTAGAGACTTAAACTTCTTATAGCCTAAAGGAGAAACAAAAACTTTTGGAATAGCTATAGTTGTAACGGTACAAGGGGGAAAACAGCTGCTTGCATCTTCTCTCTTCCCCTAAACATTAAGGCAAGACCCTATTCATGTTGATGAGGAAAGAACAGCTCAAGTCTCTTGGTAACTCTATGCTGTCATTGCATCTCATTGCAAAGCAGACAATATTTATGCTTACATTCTGTACAAGTAAAAGACAGCCTTTGATAAAAGATCTCAGCATTAGAATTACTGAATTGTCCAATCTGTGTACTGTTGATCTTCATCACTTCATTCTGATTTACTTTTACCCTATGATAGAACAAATCAAATAGTTATTGGTGTAATCCTCTCCCACTTTTTTAATCTGGTAAAGGAGAAATGGATGCCCTGCACCTCTTAACTCACAAATATACAAATTATATGGTATTAAATTGCATTGATTTTGAAATAATGTTAATAATGCAACATGATTCATATAACTTAAGAGGTTAAGGGATCACATTGTTGGCAACACATGAAAAAGTTAATGTTATTGTTGGGGTCCAACAGAACCTCCACTTGAAAGTACCTTTTTCCAATTGATCTTGAATTCTCTATATTCTCTCTATGTACAAAAATGAAAATGATTAGTTTGCACATATGCTTTAGGCAGCAGTAGGGTATATTTCATTATATAATTTTCATAGCATTGATGGATGAGAAACAGAGGTGTAAAATGCCAATAGTACTACAAGAGAAGTAGCTTTATTATAGAATAAAATTTCATATGAATCCTGGAAATGAGGAATTCAGTATATATGTCTATATATGTGCATGTGTCTCTGAAAATGATTTATGAGTGAACCATAAAGAAGAACACAAAGTAGACATATAGCATGCATATAAAACATTCCACCCCACCTCTCCCAGGCTGGAGAGCAAATGCATGTTGTATCTATCTACCTGCCTATGTTAAAATTGTAGTTTCACTGGAGTCATCATAAACAGTTTTGAGTGTACTCTAGTATAGTGGACCATCTTTATTCAGGTTAATAAATTATTCACTCACAATTGGTTGGGTAGGGATGGTGGTAGAAACGTAACTAGCCAAGCTTCATCATAAGTCTCAGAGTTACCATTGACAATGGATGATCCTTCTTAGAAAGCAAAAAGAGAGAAAGGTTAGCGCTTGAGTAAACTTCCACAGACAATATTTTTCTAGTTTTTCTTTGAGACTATGTATTTGGACCTATTTTGTGGTGTATGTATGCCCTCTTTCCTCTCTACATGAGGAAAAACATAATTATCTGCAGGCTGTTTGTTGAAGGAAAGGGGCTTTTGTTGTACACCCGGAAGAAGTTACATGTATGAGGAGGAAATGTGGAGAGTTAGGAGTGGATAGGGACAGCATCATAATAGACTTCCGGACTAATATTTAGAATGAATAACCCTCAGTATGGGAAAGAGTTAGATAATATTAAGCTCCAGTAACAGTTGCTTCTTGCTACGTTGATCTCTGTTATGTATTTGGCCAGCAGAATCAATGGCTATGTTTAAACATTTCCGTAGTGCAAAAAACCTTCTCATTCTAGGAAATTTCTGTCTGCAGGCCAGCTCCAATAGAAAGCCACACCAGGGGAGCTTTTACGGGGATTTTCCTCTAGAACAACAACAAGAACTCCATTAACAAGAATTAACTTGCTTCTGAGCCAATCCCAGAATAGACTGTTTCATTTTAATACATGAAAATGTGCTTAAATATAACCTGGGATTTTTGAGGGTTGAACGTTTAGTCTTAACCACTGCCCTGCTGGCCAAGAGCTGTGTTAGTAATGAAGATATTTCTGTGGGAAGAAAGGAGGTGTGATAATTGTGCTTCTAATTGAGTCTAAGATTAGAATTCAATGCACTTTGGCTGGTGTAAACCTTAGCAAACATGATATTAGCATTTCCCTTCATAGACAACCTATGATACAGTCCTTTAAACACATAATGTAAGACAGGTGGACCACAGGTACAATTCCACACCAGTTATTTTGGAAGAAGTGGGCTTTTCTGTTCGTTCTAGTGAAAGAGTATTGAGATGATGAGGTGCAAATGCAATCTGTTCAGCATATGTGCTTTAGAATTCTTTCATTTTATAAATAGAACAGAGATCGTTTCTTTCACCCGGATTCAGTAGCTGAAGTAAAACCTCTTGATTCAGTAATTAACAATAGCTCACAACTAAATGTCTGTGAGTTGCTTTGCATTCTCTTCTTTGTAAAATGGTATTTTTTTCTTCCTTTCTCCTCTTATTCTTCCTCTTGTTAGTTCTTCTTCTTCCTTTGAGCCACTGCTTTCTACGACCCTTCACTTTCTCCTCCTCCCTTTTCTTTTTCTTTTCTTTCTTTCTTTTTTTTTTGTTGAATATCAGTGGAAACGTGTATGAGGGAGATTATATACACAGTGCCTATGGTATTTGAAACACCAATGTTAGTTAGAGAGTCTATTCATTTTCTAGGGCTACTGTGACAAATTACCACACACTTGATGGCTTAAAATAACATTCATTTATTAACTCAGTTTCTACATGTCATGAGTTTCTGCAGGCATAGATATATCCCAATTTCAGAAGTCAAGTGCGCAGGCTAATTCCTGTGATTAGTCTCACAATACAAAAATCTAGGTGTCAGCAAGCCATGCTCCCTTCTGGAGACTCTAGTGAGCATCCATTTTCTGATTTATGCAGGTAATTGGCAAAATTCAGTCTGGGCAGTTGCAGGAATGTGGGCAGTGTGGTTTGTCTTCAGCTTCCGGAGCTGCCTGTGCTTTTTGGCTCATAGCCTGTATTTCTAAAGACAGCAGTGGGCGGGAGAGTCCTTCTCTTGCCTCTTCTTTCCTGCCTCTTCTTTTGCCACATCTCTCTCATCTACTCTTATGCTGTCTTTTTTTTTTTTTTTTTTTTAACCACCCCTTCCTCAGAAGGAGAAGGATGGAAAGTGGGTCTGGAGGAACAAATGGAAGACATCTAGCATACAATATTATCTCCTTTAAATAATTACTGTAAGGAACAAATGTTTAAAATGTATGTAAACCACTTCCATTTATAAAGGCACTTGTGATTACATTGGGGTCCTACTGACAGCTCAGGATAACGTCCCTAATTTAAAGTCAGCTGATAAGCAGCTTTAATTCCATATGCAAACTCCCCTTGTCAGGTAAGGTAACACATTCACAAGTATAATACCGGGAGATAAAGATCATCTGGAAGAAAATCCCGGCTACTATACTGTATTAGTCTGTTTTCAGGCTGCTGATAAAGACATACCTCAGACTGGGAAGAAAGAGAAATTTAATTAGACTTACAGTTTCACCTGGCTGGGGAGGCCTCAGAATCATGGAGGGAGGTGAAAGGCACTTCTTACACAGTGGCGGCAAGAGAAAAATGAGGAAGAAGCGAAAGCGGAAACCCATGATAAACCCATCAGATCTCGTGAGACTTATTCACTATCATGAGAACAGCACAGGAAAGACCAGCCCCCATGATTTATTTACCTCCCCCTGAGTCCCTCCCAAAACACAAGGGGAATTCTGGGAGACACAATTCAAGTTGAGATTCGGGTGGGGACACAGCCAAATCATATTATACACTAATCTTGTTTTATTGGCTTAATGACAGAGCATAGGCTTTAGGAACCAGACAGGAGATGAGTTTATAAACGTTCAGGGAAAATTAAAAAGTTTAATCTGGTCTCCTTTACAAGTCTGTAGCTAATAGAATGCCTGAAAGCAAAGCTAGGTTTTCTTTTTCAAGACTTTTGTATGTGTATGTGAGTGTGTGTCCAATTCGACCTATGAATAATTACTTGAGTTCCTCAAATTTTACTCAGTAGTGCATGACTCATTTTACTTGTGCCTGAAAAGAAATTTAATGTCTTGTTTCTGGTTAATCATTACAATCCTAGAAGAGCATTCATGATACTTTCAAGAATGATCAATTTGGGGTAACATGACTTTCCATATGCTCACCAAATTGAATGTTATTATATGACATACATAAGTCTGCTTTATACAATATACAGATCAATTGAGCTTTAGAAAAATATAGCTGTCAAAATCAGACATGCAATTATTTAGAATAATCAATATTAAGCTTAATTTTCTCACTATACACTTTTATAGTGACTTTTTAATAAAGGCATCATTGTATTGTTTCATATTCTTTGCAAGTAGTTTAATGACCACATAAATCTCTTTAATAGCATAATATTATTTTCTTACCCAGCTCTTTACTCTTGTACATGTTATGGTTTTTTTTTTTTTTGTTTTGTTTTGTTTTCTTTTAAAATGTCAAAAGGTACGCTATATTAAATCTCATCTGCAGGCATTGAGGTTTTTCTTTTCCTTCGAAAACATTTTTTATTCTTTACTTATGATACATTTTAATATATAAGATTATTCGAGGGGGAATGATACATACTTTCTAGTTTTCTTTCAAAAAATTTAATCAATATTATCACCAGTAATATAGAAGAATATCGATTTCCCTATCTTACTGATATATGATTACCATTTTTTGAAGTTTTACCTATTTTGAAAAAAGCCCCTTTAAGTATGATAAACTTTATATTAGATAAGTTCCTGCTCTTTAATATTATTTTCATGAGGTTTTCTTGTTTTTCTGTTTTGTTTTGTTTTCATCAGGATTCTGGGAACAGAGACAAGAGTAGATGGTTTCCTTGGGGAATTTTATATAAATATCTGCCGTGGGCTAAAAATAGTTATACATCCCAAAGGAAGTTGGTCAATTCAGGCTTAGAAATGACTAAACTGAACAATGTTAGTCACAGCCTGAATTATTAAAGTACTATCCTTTATATAAAAAAGATGTGCTTGACATTTTTTCAGCCTTATTCTAAAAAATGATGTTGGAAGGATGAGATAATGTCTCTAAAAAGCTTTTGATTTATGATGGAAACAATCACAAAAACTATGCTATTATTGTTTTGTTTTAAATGTAGCCAAAACGAAATATTACATAGGGATTTGTTCCTCTGTTTGATATGAAATTAATAAGCCCAACTTCTTTTTTACGTGTTCTCCTCTCAAAAGTATAAAAATAGTAAAAAGTAATTTTTAAAATTAGTAGACCAGGCTACAATAAAATATTACCTTTTTAATCAATTTATTTATATATTAAGCATTTATTCTATACCTAAAACATAAACACATTTAAATACACTTCAGAAACATTTATTTAACATTTATGATAAATGTTTCTGAAGTGTATTTAAATCTTCACTCTCAGCAAACTCATCATTTGTCTATCTATATAGTCTAGTGTGTATGGTTGTCCTGAAGTTTTCTTTTTAACTAACTTGTTAATTTTAGTATAGTTTTATCTTAACAGAACAGTTGCAAAAACAACGCATAGATTTCCCATATACCCAATGACAGATGCAGGAGGCAGATAAAGGGGGTACACGGAGAATCGCTGACCCACCCCACAAATGTTCACATCATATCCATTTGTGCAGATGAGGGAACCACCCAGAGTGTTGTATGCACATGTCCATCATGGATTGGGGATCTGCCTGTGCACCGGGATGATGGAGTGGAGCCATGGGAGGATCACACCTTGTGCAGGGGAGAGGAGCCTGGCCTCTTCAGCTCATGTGTGGTGGCCTGGTATTCAAAGTGTGAGGTGGTGGGAACCCGTTGGCAGGACTCCCTCTCACTTTGCTGAGTGCTTTCTTTCCTTTTTCCTTTTCACCCAATAAATTCTGTTCTCCTTACCCTTCAATGTGTCTGTGTGCCTAATTTCTCACGGTCATGACACAAGAACCAGGATTTAGCTGAACTAAGGAGCAAAAGTTCTGCATTACCAACACCCAATCTCTCCTATTGTTAATAATTTACATTAGTATGGTATATTTATAACAACTAATAAACCAATGTTGATAAATGATTGATTGAAGTTCATACTTTATTTAGATTGATTTGGTTTTTGTCTAGTGCCCTTTCTCTGTTCCAAGATCCCACCCAGGTTTCCACTATACTTTTAGTAACCTTATCTTATTGGGCTCTTAACTGAGACAATTTCTTAAACAGTTCTTATTTCTGATAACCTTAACAGTTTTGATGAGTACCAGTCAGGTATTTTGTAGAATGTCTATCAGTTGCTATTTGTCTTATATTTTTCTCATGATCAGACTGGAGTTGAGGGATTGGGGAAGGAAGGGAGTCCACAGAGGAAAAGTGTCATTTTTATCACATCACGTCAGTGGTATACACTATAATGTGATTTACCATGGCTGATGTTAATCTTGATCACTTGGTCAAGTGTCAGGTTTCTCCAGTGTAAAGTTGTTCTTTTCTTTCCCTTTCCATACCATACTCTTTCAAAGGAAGTGACCCTGAGTATCCCACTGTTAAGGAATGAGACTTATGTTCTACCTCTTTGAGAGTAGAATAGCTACATAAATTACTTGAAATTATTCTGCAAGGGAGATTTGTCTCTTCTGCACCATTCATTTATTTATTCAATTATCTCTTTATATTAGTATGAATTCATGGATATTTTATACTTTGTATTATACTCCAGTACTATTTTATTTTGTTGCTCAAATTGTTCTCTGACCCTGAAGAACTCTTTTCAGTTGGCTTCTGTGTACCTTTGACATATTTCCATAATTGTGAGATATTTTTGTTATTTGAACACTTTCTTACTTTTGCATGCTACGAGATGCTACAGCTCATCTTATCTATTCTCTGCCTCAGCCCTAGACTCTGCCATTTCTTCAAGCAACCCTAGAACACTTAATTAGAAAATAATATTAAAAACCAAGAGCTAGAGTGTAGGTGCCCTGCAGTATTTTTGATATCTAAGTCTGTCCCATAGGCAGAAATTCTTAAAACTTTATCACATGTGTACTTTGATTAAGTCCCAAGAGTCTCCCTCTGATGAATGTTTCCAGGTTTGTGCAAATACAGGATAACAGCACTCAAGAGTGTGATGGTGGTTTTATCATCTTCTGACACTGCTAGCCATGAATATATACTGGTGAGTCATATATGTATCGTGTCCTAACTTTGTCATCTTCCCTTTCTGAATCAGAACATGGATTGTGAAAGGTAAGACTGATTAGAAGAATGAAGGGCTAAGATTGCTGGCTAAAGACTCTCTCTCTCAGCTATCCCCCAGGCACTTCTCTCTGGCGCCAGATGCCAGAATATTCACAACTTCTAGTGTTGGCCAAACCCACAAAAGAATGGCCACAGTCTACACCATTTATTTTATTGAACAAAAATTGATTGAGCATTTACCATGTAACAAACCCTATTCTAGGCACTGTGAATACAGTGCAGAAAACAACAGAATAGTGGGCCTCTATACCCAGAGAAATGACATTCTTATGGTGAAGACAGGCAACAAACAAGTAAACAAAGAAACATGTAAGAGACTTTCAACTAATGGGAAATATCATGAAAAGATAAGGCAGTGGGGGTATTTAGATGTTCAGGAAAGGTGATTTCTAAAGAGATGGAAGTGACAGGAGATTTCAACCAAATGAAAATCTTACAGATGAGAATTTTGGGAAATAAGAAGAGCAAGTACAAATACCTTGAGGCAGAAGCAAGCTTGATGTGTGAAAGAAATATATTAAGAGTCATTGTGACCAGAGAAATAAAGAAATATGAAAAGTGGCACAAAAGTGAGGCAGTAAAGTAATATAGGGCAACTGCATATGTGGAACTTTGAAATCTGTTCTAAGGGTGGTTGGGTACCAGTGGATGGTATTAAACAGAGCATAATCTAATTTGAGTTGGCTGCTGCATGGTAAGGAAATTATAAGTGTGCAAATTTGTAGCTATTATAATTTACCTATCACTTATACTGTCTGTTCTCTTAAAAACTTGTAAATCAAAAAGGGACTGAGGCACATCTTATTGATTGAAGGTTTATTTTTACCAAGGCTGAGGATGCACCAACAAAAAGAAACACAAGTCACAGTAGGATCTGTGACCTGCGCTTTTTCCAATGAGGGTTTTGAGAACTTCAATATTTAAAGAGGAAAGAGTAAGCAGGAGGGGAAGAATAAAAAAGGAGAGTGGGTAGGCAATGATATAAGTAATTACATTCCTGTGAGGCTCTGATTAGTGCTCAGCAAATCTACATTTTACATGTGAGAAGAAGAGAGTGGGAGGATTTATTTTGTTTTGCCCAGTAAATCCACATTTTACATAAGATAAAGTAAGCATGTGAAATTAAAGCTGTTTCAGGACAAAAGAAAGTCAGTTTTTGCATGATTCAGTTCCCAAGCTTGACCTTCTCTTTGGCATAGTTAGTTTGGGGTCCTAAGATTCTGTTTTTCTTTCACTAACTTTACAAGTATCATTTTAATCATTACTTGAAATAATACTATGAGGTAGATGTTAATTATCCCCACTTATATTCTAGGAAATTGAGCCTCAAAGAGATTAGAAATGTAAATAAAGACCATCTAGCTAGTAGGTAGTAGAGCCAATATTCCAATCTTACTAAATTTCACAGGTTCAAATTTAAAACAAACAAAAAAATGTAATTAGGCTAGTTTAGAATTGCTATATTCTGTTAAATGTTGAATAAAGAATGTATTTAACTTGTGATCTAAAATAATTTTAAGACACATTTAGCCAGTGGTACCCACAATATTTTAATTCTGCCCTCATTCTAAACAACTTTTACTCACAAACCTCTAAGATAGATATACGCAGGAAGGAGACAAAATAGTAAATTGTTATTAGCTAGAGTGTTTTCTGAAATCCTAATGAAAAACTTGAGTAAGCTAGATTGGGCCAAATAGAGTCCAGAATCAAACATCAGAGGTAATCGCGCGGGTCTGTATAAAGAAAGAAAGAGGAGTCATTTTCTTGTTGGAGTTCCTTTGACCTGACCATACTATGCCCTTTCAGGTGGGAAAACTCATTCATGGAATAATTCATCTTATTCAGGATTACTGCTCACCACCTAATGGTAAACATCTAAAAGGAGGCTTTATAGATTTTATAGGAGGAAGACAGAGGATAGAGACTATGTTCTTAGATAATGTGGACAAGTCCGTATGGCATCCTTCAGCATGAAGACAGTTGTCTTTACACTGACTCATAGGATTGGGGCTTATGTTAAATACATAAAACTTGGACTTTCCACATAGTTAAATACATTTTGCAGACTGATGCACATTCATGTATTAAAGACTCCAAGATCCTTGTAGTAAAGGTATCACTTTCCTTTTTCAAACCATCCCTTACACACACACACACACACACACACACACACACACACACACAATGAGAATATTTTCTTTTCTACATGGCACCTATTAACATTCTCTTGGAAGGGAATGCTGTGTACCCACCCTGAGAAATCTTGCCTTATATCACCCTATATCACTGAGGGCACAACCCAAAATCTGTCTCTTGGGGTTAAAGGTAATTCCCATTAAATAACACTTTCTCCAGCCAGTGCCTATTTTGGACAGTAAGATAGATCTGATGGTTTTGCATTCCAAGAGCAAACTCAGTATTTGTTAATATTGATTGAGAAATATATTGCATGCAGCACGAAAATTGATTAAATTCTCGAAATTTCCTAACAGTCTTGAGCAAGAAAAGGAAGAAAGTTGAGAGAGTGTGATCACTATAAGACTGGCACAACAGGGCCATAAAATGTTTTTGCTCTGGGATGTGAAGTGACCTCAGAGAGAGTGAGAGAGAAGCAATTTCAGCCTTAGATAAGGTAGAGAGTAGTAATTCTCCCAAATTTACTGTTGAATTTTCTCATTTCATAAAGAACTTTCTTCCAATTTCTAAAGATTAAAGGAATGTTACAAAATAATAACTGAGCAAGGTTCTCTTTATATATAAAATACATATATATTACATATATGTATATTTTAAGAGTCAAGCAAATTAAAACAACAAATATACAACGTTGTTAGGAAGAGTAGCAACTGAGCAAGAATTGTATCTTTAGCCATTATTAGTTTGGAAAATAAGAACAATGGACGCTTACCAAAAGATGTGTGACATTCCAGCAAAGTACAATTAATTAAATTAGAATAGATGGATTGTCATGATACCAAGAAAAAGATGACTATCTGAAACAAATTTTTATAACCTTGTAAACAGAAATTTAATTCTCAAATTTCCCTCGTAAGGTTAAACTACATTGAACTTTCTGATATGAGATCTAAGAAATATCCCAATTTTTAACACAGTCTGTCATTCGAAAATGATCTCTTACATTACCTAAACAACCTAAATGAAACATTTATATCCAAAGTTATTATTTGAATTTCTGAAATAAAATAGTGTGTTTTCTGAGGATCATTTTTCTTAATATAAAAAGAGAATGTAGGCTGAGAGCCGTGGCTCATGCCTGTAATCCCAGCACCTTGGGAGGCCGAGGCAGGCAGCTCATGAGGTCAGGAGATCAAGAACATCCTGGCTAACACGGTGAAACCCCATCTCTAGCAAAAATACAAAAAAATTAGCTGGGTGTGGTGGCAACTGTAGTCTTAGCTACTGGGTAGGCTGAGGCAGGAGACTGGTGTGAACCCAGGAGGCAGAGCTTACAGTGAGCCTGATTGCTCCACTGTACTCCAGCCTGGGTGACAGAGTGATACTCCGTCAAAAAAAAAAAAAAATAATAATAATGCAAAGAAGACTATAGAGTTTTACTAAAATCTCAAAATTCCTTTTCTTTTTCTTCTTTCTAGTCAGTTTATTATTATTTTTCTTTCTAAACATAGTGAATTCGTAAGAATCTCAATAAAGATAAAAATAAAATTTGCATGTGGAATGATAATGCTATAAAAAAACTGAAAACGAAAATACAAAATTCTTCTCAGAAATATTTCTCTGTTCATCTGCCCTCCATCCTCGCATCCTATTTTTCTAGCCTTCTTTTTTTTCTTAATGTAAGATTCAGGGGTATATGTGCAGGTCTGTTACATCTGCACATGTACCCCCTGAATTAAAATTAAGGAAAAATGAGTATATTGTAAGAGGTATATTATGTGATGTCTCTAGCCTTTTCTTTTTAAATAAAGTATTATGACAAGTAAAATCTTATTATAACAAAGTATATGATGTTTTCTGTCTGATTTCAATTCATTAATGGTTTACGTGAAAATAGAGGGTGAGTGACTTTCAACCTTTCATTCTCCTGCACTGAAATTGAAACTTAATGTTATATATTGAACATTTTCTAAAACACTGTGATAGTTCTAAGTTTATGACACACACTATCTTCGAATACTATTTGACGCTCTCATTTCAGTATTTAGATCTTCTGGATTCATAAGACTACCTGGAAAAATGAGAGGTTAATATAGTGTATATAAACAAACTGTAGCACACACATAACTTTTATAAGACCTCTACTATGGTGATTTTGAATAACACATATATAATATATGTGTGTATCTTTATACTTACATACATGTATATAAATATGAACTTTTAAGATTATTTACTCAACATATAGTTATAGGACAATTCTTAAGCAACCAGTATATACAAGTGTTGTTTGAGGTACTGAATGTCAACAAAAGAAACATGAAACTGAGTTGGGGAAATTGATCTTTAAGGAAACATAAAATTAAGTGATGTATGCATGAGAAAAACAGACCAGTCCTAAAATCAAGAATTTTGGTTGCAATCAAATAAGAAAAATGGAAAGTGAGAGTGGAAGAGCCAGTGGTAACAGTAGCATTAGATTTATGAAAGAATTTCTATGTAAATATTGGAGTGCTGTTAAAATGATGTTCCAGGGTGGTCCAAAGGAAAATAACCAAGTGAAGCAGAATGTAATCAAAACAGAAGGCATATCTATTCTATATTAGGAAATGGTCTTGAACATATGCTTATACTAAGAAATTGGATGTGATTTAGAGTTTACATATTATTCAACAAGAAAGTTGAAGAATTTCCACTTTGCAATCGCATGAAAAAGCAGAGTGAAATGATGAGCTGTAAAAGACGTGTGAGAAAAGAAACAGACCCCAAATCCTTGCTGCTTTGCTCCACTGGGATAGGCCTTGAACTAACACAGCGAAAGCCAGAGTTTCATGCCTGTGGGGGTCTGTTAATTTTTGTGTACTTCATGGACACAAATTTTGTCCCTTTCCCTAGCCAGTCATTTTACAAACTCATACTATTTGTTACACAATAGGGAAAAGGCAAGTAAAGGTATGTAAACCTAGAGTAATGATGTGTCAGCAGTTTTATTATTTTATACACAAGGCAAAATCATATTATTTTTCTATCTTACTTTTTTATCAAAGGGTATCAGAATAGATTCTGGAAAAATATTGCTAATATCTGAAATTCTAAATGTAATTTAAAAATATTTTTTAGTATTATATACACTATTTTCTGTGGTACAAATAGCTTGTTTTTTTTTTCTTTTCCTAATAAGAATATAAGAATTTTTATAAAGAAATCATTGGTTTAACATTTCTAGATATTAAAAACAAACATGTATTTGGTGTTTTTCATGGTTGTAAAGTATACTATATGATTTAATCAAACTGTCTCCTTCTACTTTGAAAGCAATATTGAAATCATATTAATTCATTAAACTGGTAGTTTTTCTGTTACTCCAATTGCAGAGAGTGAAGTGGTTCTTAATTAGATTTAGTAACATACCAAAGCAGACATGGACCCTGACTTCAAAGAACTTACAGTCTAAGTGATAAGAAAGATCTTCATTAACAAGTTTTTAAAAAGCACTATAAATAGGGTCATAATGTAACATAGTAGAAAACACAGCAAAGGAAAGGAACTGGATGGTGTGTATTAGAGTGACATAGAATATTTTGATATGTAGTTATTCTCCTTATACACAATATATTTATTTACATCTGGCCAAGTACACATATAAAAATATAATGAACACGTAAGAAGATAATATGTATCATGTGCATCTTGTTTCAAAATTAAAACTTTTTAAATATTAAAGATGATCAAATATTAACATGATGCTGGCATCTATGCTGAAGTTTCTAAGGGTACGAATAAAGCACATGCTTACTTAATAATCTAAATTTTATTTTACAGCTAAGAACTGCATCAACTTCCAGTTCATATTCAAACGAAATTAAGGTGCTGCTTGCAATCTGTAAAGTTTTATTGCCTGAGTCTTGCTTACCTGGAGTTCCACTTATCTGTATTTCACAAAGCAAACATTGAAACAGTTCTGCTGACAGTTTCCCTGCCTAGATCTGAGGGACTGATGAGGCAGCACCACCTCTGGCAAAATGCTTGAGTTCTGGCACTTCTGTTATTCTGTCTTCAAGACCCAATCAATATTCTCAAATGTGAGGAGACACGCACTGCTGCTTAAATAGCAGTTGTAAACAAAGAAAAGTTAGTTTTGTTTTTGATAAATGGTGTGAAAATATTCTCTCTCATGCATCTGCAAATATTGACATGCAATAAATATATTACATATTACATATTAAAATGTTATTTCTTAGAGAAGCTTTAAATTAGTTATTTCTAAAAAATTCAAAACACATAATATAAAAATTTGCCAATAATCAATCCATTCCATTACTAGGAAAAAAAGTGCAATGCTAACCATCTCTCAGAAATGATGGTTTCTTGATAATGTACTTTAAGTAACATTTTAAAATAAACTCATATAATTAATTCTGTTGAAAAAGTAAGTTTACACAATATTTTTGCTTCAATACCTAAAAATACTGATAGTAACTAAACAACATTACTGTAATTCGTCTGAAACATTGGAAAAGAGGTTGAAAATTATAGGTTATAGATTATATTATTTTATTTGTTAAAATTGCCCCCAAACATTTCATGTCAAGTCTACTAACAGGAAGAAAGTTGGCCAGGTGCAATAGCTCATGCCTGCAATCCCAGCACTTTGGGACGTAGAATTAGGAAATCACTTGAGGCTAGGAGTTCAAGACCATCCTGGGCAACACGGCAAAATGCCACTTTACTGCAAATATATGCTTGTAATTCCAGTTACTTGAGAGACTGAGGCATGAGAATCACTTGAACCTGGGTGTGGAGGTTGCAGTGAGCTGAGATGGTGCCACTGCACTCCAGCCTAGGCAACAAAGCAAGATCCCATCTCAAAAAAAAGAAAAATCAATATTCTTTTTAAAAGCGATATCGAAATTGATATAGTTGTGTACTCTTCATATGATTTGTTTCTATGTAGTAATTGTGTCTTCTGTGTTTCTGTTTATTATATATAACATCTTTGGGAATACTCAACACTATTTTGAACTTTAAACTTTGAACTTGTTACTTTAGATTTAAAAAAATACACTATATAAAGTGCCCAAAATGAACAGAAAAAATATTATTTCCACATCCTTTGGAATACTCACTGTAGTATGGTACACATGTATATTCTTAAAGACTGTTTTAATTAACTTTATTATTTTTTTCCACAACTACAATGGCTCTCAGGACACTAATTCATGATTATCCTGAGTGCCTAATTTTAGAACTCACGTTACTGTAATACATACTCGACTGTCTTTTTTTTTTTTTTTTTTTTTCTTAAGCAAACATCGTTTTCTAAGTGGAGTAACAAATGTTTTAAGATGATAGGGAAAAAAATGCCAATTTTGGTTTTGTAGGAAGATTTACCTCTATATTTACTTACCTCCACTATCTACTCTATCTCTGTTGAGCACAATCAATTTATTTCACATCCATGGTTATTGTTGCAGTACAGTGAAGCATGACAGTGTAGAATGAAACACTAGGAACAAAATGTAAAGGAGACCCGACAAATAAAGAATATAAATGATAGGTGGTCATGCATAGATGCTGTGTGATGATATTTGCATTTTAAGTTTTTTGCTTCAATATATGACTTGGCTACCCCTACAAAAATTACTAGATCTCATTTTGATCTTGCCTATTTGTTTACAGTGCAGCTAAAGAAATAGTTATGTAGAAATTTTTGTTAATGGGAAAATAATTCTATTATGAAGAAGTTGGATATATGGGACCATAATTGCAGGTTGAAATTTGAGGGAGAATGTGATGTACTCCATTCTCTTCTGCATCAATAGATTAGATTCAAGAGTTTGGCAAGAATCATATCATGTAGAATGTGGCCCATCAAGATTATATTGTGAAATTAATGGGAGCATTCCCAGAATTTTATGCATCAAAAAGATTATATGACACTTTAGGAAGATCAATCTGACTGTTTTGCAGATTAATTATACAACAGCCAAGATGGTGCAGAAACTTGTTAAGGGACTATTACAACAGAGATTTTAAAATGATGGTGAGGCCAGGCATGGTGGCTCATGCCCACAACCCCAACACTTTGGGAGGCCAAGATGGGAGGATTGCTTGATGTCAGGAGTTGTAAAACAGTCTGAGCAACATAGCAAGACACTGTCTCTACAAAAATAAAATAAAATAATTTTCTGGATGTGGTGGGACGTGCCTGTAGTCCCAACTACTTGGGAGGCTGAGGTGGGAAGATCACTTGAGTTCAGGAGTTTGAGGCTGCAGTAAGCTGTGATAGCACTGCTACAGTCCAGCCTGGATGACAAAGCAAGGCCTAAAAAAAAAAAAAAATTGAAAAAAAAGATGGTGAAATGAACTATAGTAATGGCAATAACATCAGCATATCCTGTAATTAAGTTACTCTTCTCGTCTTCATTTTACTGATATGGAAGGTGAGAGACAGAGAGGTTAAATAACTTACCCACCATTATGCAGGCAGCAAGAAGCAATTATGCAGGTACCAAGACTTGCACAGAGGGAGTATTATACTGTTTTTCTGATAGAGGATAGAGATAAATAACAGATCCAAGTGAGATTTGTCAGTAAAATTGGTAGGAATCGGTCACTAAAAGGATACAAAAAGTGAGAGAAAACCACAGGCTATATGTGTAGATTTTGGAATCATCAGCATCTACCTTATTGCTAAAACCAGGGAAGATAAATAGAGAATATGTGCAGCTTAGAAAGAAAACAATATGTAAAAATTATATCCTAGAAAACCCCAAGATTTAAAGTCTGATAGAAGAAGTGGAGCCCATAATGATGATTAGGCCAGAAGCAATAATGTCATAGAGACTAAGGAAGGATAAAGTTTCAAGGAGGGTGCTGCAAACAGATCCAAATTCTACAGAAAGTATAATAAATACATGGTGAAAACTGCTCATTGTTCTTTCAGTTAATAACAGGCAATTCATCAATGACCTTGCAAAATACAACTTCTGGGTGGTAGTTGAGGTTTGATTTAATTAAATCTAATAAGATCTAGTCATAGGCTTGAAACTGAGCCCTTATGAATTGTTTATTTTTATTTTTATTTTTACTATTATACTTTAAGTTCTAGGGTACATGTGCACAACATGCAGGTTTGTTACATATGTATACTTGTGCCATGTTGGTGTGCTGCACCCATCAACTCGTCAGCACCCATCAACTCATCATTTACATCAGGTGTAACTCCCAAAGCAATCCCTCCCCCCTCCTCCCCATAATAGGCCCAAGTGTGTGATATTTCCTTTCCCGAGTCCAAGTGATCTCATTGTTCAGTTCCCACCTATGAGTGAGAACATGTGGTGTTTGGTTTTCTGTTCTTGCAATAGTTTGCTGAGAATGATAGTTTCCAGCTGCATCATGTCCCTACAAAGGACACAAACTCATCCTTTTTTATGGCTGTATAGTATTCCATGGTGTATATGTGCCACATTTTCTTAATCCAGTCTGTCACTGATGGACATTTGGGTTGATTACAAGTCTTTGCTATTGTGAATAGTGCCACAATGAACATATGTGTGCATGTGTCTTTATAGCAGCATGATTTATAATCCTCTGGGTATATACCCAGTAATGAGATGGCTGGGTCATATGGTACTTCTAATTCTAGATCCTTGAGGAATCGCCATACTTCTTCCATAATGGTTGAACTAGTTTACAATCCCACCAACAGTGTAAAAGTGTTCCTATTTCTCCACATCCTCTCCAGCACCTGTTGTTTCCTGACTCTTTAATGATTGCCATTCTAACTGGTGTGAGATGGTATCTCATTGTGGTTTTGATTTGCATTTCTCTGATGTCCGGTGATGATGAGCATTTTTTCATGTGTCTGTTGGTTGTATGCATGTCTTCTTTTGAGAAATGTCTGTTCATATCCTTTGCCTACTTTTTGATGGGGTTGCTTGTTTTTTTCTTGTAAATTTGTTTGAGTTCTTTGTAGGTTCTGGGTATTAGCCCTTTGTCAGATGAGTAGATTGCAAAAATTTTCGCCCATTCTGTAGGTTGCTTGTTCACTCTGATGGTAGTTTCTTTTGCTGTGCAGAAGCTCTTTAGTTTAATTAGATCCCATTTGTCAATTTTGGCTTTTTTTGCTGTTGCTTTTGATGTTTTAGACATGAAGTCCTTGCCCATGCCTATGTCCCGAATGGTATTACCTAGGTTTTCTTCTAGGGTTTTTATGGTGTTAGGTCTAGAGTGTCAGGCTAGAATAGAAAGAGTGTAACTACATATGCTAAAAACAGGTATCACGGAGGAAAAAGAAGAGGTTTGTTGGGAGAGAGAATGAAATAACAGGATAAAGCAGGTAAGGAAGTATTGAGTCATAGTTTGAAAAAGAAGAGAGATATAGAAGATCTAGAAAGTGGAAAATAACTGATAAAAGGATGATACACTGAAGGAACCAAAGGAACCATGACATCTGAATTATCTGAGACACGTGTACTGCTGAAATTTATACCATATGGGATTGGTCATACACTGTGTCTTCTCTCAAGGATTTATCACTTTTGAAAAATAAATTCCTTTTCAGTCTTTGTACTGTCTCTTTGGTGTCTCCAAACAAGGTCTATCCTGAGAGATATTTTTTTTGTGCAGAGAATAGCACTGATTCTCTCTCTCTCTCTCTCTCACTCACTCACTTTCTCTGTCTCTGTGTGTGTGTGTGTGTGTGTGTGTGCGCGCGCTAAAAATGTGTGCAGTTATATGAAAAGAATTTAAATTGTGAATGTTAGAATGAGGTGCTGCATTTTATAGCATATCATTTAAAAATAATAATTATTTGAAGTCTGTTTCCAGAGTTATAATGGTTTGAGCCACACTGTTTTCTAAATACTCAAATTTGGTATGCAGCTTTATGACAGGAAGTTGGCTTTCAGAGCAGGAATGTATGTAAACAAAGAAATGTGGCTCACAGGAAAGTTTAGCTAAATCAAATCCCGAAGGCTGCCTCCATTCTGAGCTTCTTTCTGTATCTTGATTATTTGCAGATGCTTTGCATGAAGCTAGAGATGAAACCCAATAGTTAACCTCCCTAAAACTCCCAAGGCAATTCACAGTTAGCCCTGAGTGTTGACCAGCTAAACTAAACAAAGAGAAGGAAGTAGGAAATTTAATGCCATCCTGCTTCAAGATGCATGAAGTACTTTTTTCTCTCTCAGGAATCAAACCTCAAGACTAAACTTTTCAAAAACAGAGTAAAAAAATCAACTAATACAACTGCCTGGAATCATCACTATAAACATGAAGAGTTGAAAACTATTTGTTCCTTTGACATTATTACAAAATCACATGCCTGCTGAGCTTCAAATCCTATTGTCTTGCTCAAAGTGCACAGTTCTGCCTTTCTTGGCTGTAAAAATGCTAAGATGCCGAGAGTTATAAATTGTCTTATATAATAAGTCATGGAAACTTCACAGGACAAAGTAGATAAAAAAGAAGAGAAAGACATTTTTGTCAGCTTGAAAACTCTGTCTTTATGAATGAAAACAAAACATTACCTAATTTCTGCTGTGATACCCTATACAAAGATGTAACCCTAGTCTCTTGAAATCTAGTAGCTGCTTTATTTTTTCCCAAGCTAAGTAATTGGAGGGAAGACTCAGGAAAGTAAAACTTACTGTGTTACATTTTTGGAACTCTGGTTGTAAGCACGCCTTGTGCTAATGAAACAGTAGAGAAGCAAACTGTGGGAGAGCATGCTGGGAGAGGCCCAGCAGAGGGGCCGGGGGCAGAGGCCACACTCTCACTTCCCAAGCAGTGTGGGATAGGATCCTGCGGGTGCCCACCCTAGAATTAACCCTAGCATGGATGCAATCAGGATCCAGTTTTGCTGAGACTGCTGCAGAGAGGATTTGCTACTTGAGACCATACACATCCTGGAGTTCTGCTGGAAGAACATATGTAAACTCTCAAGAAACTACCAATGCCCAAGTCCACTGCTCAGAGTGAGTTGCCATATCTCTACATTGAACCTGTAAACAAAATACTAGAACAGTGGGGATGGGCAGTGGGTGGGGAGAGAGAGTGGTGTGTTGCTGCTGTCAGATAAGAAAGGATCTGTGTTTTCATTCTCCTTCTCTCCTCATCAATAACTGAGAAGCTGGTACCAAGAAAAGAAGATAGGAAGAAGTGTGAGAGCCACATCAAACCCATCCTATCTTGCAGCCATTCAAACTTCAGCTAATACTTAACTGAAGGAAAAATAATATATTTTAATATATTAAAAAAATTTAAAATGAATAGAAATGAGTACAAACTAAGATGAGACTGAATAATTAAAAGTGTATGAAAATAAGGAGATTGGGCCAAAGAATTATTAACAAATACAATTTTTATCCACCAATAAAATGAGCTTCAATATTGCATAGATATGGACAGTTACTGAAAACAAAAGCAGTTTTGTGTTTATAACCAGTGATTTGAGATTGTTAAGTAAATTCATTACATAAGACATCTCAGCTTTGGAAGCAGTGGCTGAAACTCCTTATGGTATCTTATTTTTTTGTTTTCTATTTATTGACATTGAAAATAATGAATTCTTTAGTCCCAGATAGGTAATGCTTTTCTATGTCTAGATATTTCCTGAATTTTTTGCGAAAATCAATATGGATATTATCTCTTAAAATTAATTGTGCTGCATTTCTCAGTGTCAGTGTTGCAGATTTTTCACTCCTGTTGTCCGGCAAGTGGAAGGGCGTGTTATAGCTCTTTTACTCCTACCACTAGGGAGCTCTGGGTTCTTGTCCCATGGCAAGGAAGACTAAGGCATGCAGACAACCGACAGTGAGCAAGGCAGAGTTAGATTCATTAGGCAATAGAGAAGCTCTCAGTAAAGAGAGGGGACTCGAAAGAGGGTTCCAAGCTATGAAGCTGAGTCCAGGGGTTTTTATGGACTGGGAAGAGGGAGGAATGTGCTGACTGGTCTTAAGCCCATCTTGGAGAAAGCACCTCTCAGAAAGAGGTATGATAGTGAAAAGAACCAGTTGGAAGCAGAGGTAAAGGCTTGGGCCAAGACTTTGGCCTAGGACCAATCAGGGGCTCTAATGAAGGCGTGACTGGGACCTTGGCCCAGGACCAGTCAGGAGCTGGAGTGATGATTCACTCTATGTAAATGAAGATTCTCTCAGCAGCCAGTCACAGAAAGGTAGGTGTATTTAAAATAGGTGAAAAGCAGTAGACTAAGGCAGGTCAAGGAGACAGAAATGTGTCTAAAAAAGAAGTGGAATTTGTTCATCTGTGTTCACAGAGGAAGCGTTTCCATTCAAAGACACAAGCTCACAGTTTGACTTTCAGGCTATTCTTGGTTTGAAGGAATTTTACCAAGGACCCACCCTAACTGCCTGCTTGACCAGTTTCTTCCTTCCACCTTTCTCACTAACACGTTCAGAACTCTCAAAGCCTTTGAGTTTATTGACAGTTAAGACCTCATACTCCACTCACTCTGCCACCCATGAATTTATTTTTAGTTCTATTTGCATTTGAATAGAATAGCATGTATACACACATCTACACGAATGCACACATACTCTCTTTATTCCCCTCTCTCACATGCAGACGCACGGTTTTAATTCCAGCTTTCCCCTATAGTGATGTAGTCCTTATAGTACAAGGGGGTCCATATATGTGGTATCGTGTAACCTAACCACAATGAGCAGTGGCCTGGCCTGACATTAGGTGTGCTTTTTCTATTAAGAGAAAACCCTACCATAAGAAGAGTAACAGCCACTGCTTCCTTACTGAGAAGAGGGCTTTTTCTATCTGAGCCAAGTTTTATAAAATTAGGTAATTTTTCATCCCTAGGAGATATTTTTTCTTAGAAACAACTAGAATATTTAAGATTGTATAATGATCAATCAAATTTGAGGAAAGTGATCACGTACTGATCACAGCAGTGGCTACAGATGTGGGCCAACAAAGCTTAGCCTCAAATCTTTGTTTTGGTTTAGATGACAAAAATGTCAAAACAGCATTTGTTATTTTAATTCTTTTGCTAGAAGAAAATAACATTTCATTTCTAGATGCTTTAAGTTTACTAAGCCAATAATTATCTAAAACACGTATTTTAGTTTTTTCATGTGATGGATAGATTTTTATTTTTATTTTTGGTAACATATAAACTTTTTTTTAAATTTAATTTGAGCATTTGTAAGTGAGTTCTTATAAGTAAGAATGTCATAATCATGTAGATTTTTATTGTGAGTATTTTCATCTCCACTAGTAAAACCTATGGAGAACAGGTGAATTGCTAAACTTGGAAAATAGTAAGATTGTACATAGAGTGTAATGGGGGAAAAAAGGCAAATTATTCTAACTGAATATTTATATTCAGATAAAAAATAGCTAATAAAACTGAACATGACCATGTAATTAACTCCCACAATACCTTGTGCTGTTAAAACTAAGGCCTAGGGAGAACTTTTTTTCTGGGGTCACCCACTGAAACAGAAAGCCAATTCTCCTTCCATGCCCCATGTTTTGTTTTTTTTGGTTTTCTTTTTCCCTGGATTAAACAGCAAATCATCCACTGGACCTGGCTTTTTAAAAGTCTGCTGGATTTGTGTATTTAGTGAAGACCGGGAGGTTTTCTGAGAAGGAAAAATAGCCTTATAAAACCATGGACATGGCTGTGGAGAAGACGTTGAAAGTAATGATAAGTCAGGGTTCATACTGGGAAAAACAAGTAAAGAAACACTCTGTAAATTCTAAGTGTCCTTGCGTAAATATCACTTAGGGGGCAAAGTGGAGTCACTGCAAATTCTTGAAAAACATTCTTCTTTGGAATCAGAAATTTGGCAGCAGGATTTTTGGGTCTTGGAACTGAATCATTGAATAGTGAGGACTGGAAATGCTATTTGAGTCATCAGCATAGAGGAAATATTTAAAGCTATGAAAATGTATGAACTCTCTGGGAAAGTGAACTTAAAGGGTCGTGGGTAAATACATGACCATAGAGAATCTTATACATATGGGATAGTAGGAGGGAGAGAAGAAATCAAAAGGGATAGAGTAGGACGAAAACATAAAAACTGAAAAGGGACTCAGGTTTGTGCAGTGTCAGAATAACAAATGAAGAGATTATTTCAAAGAGGCATCTATTAGGTTGAAGTGGTGGAGAATTAAAATAGACTCTTGGATTTTGTGGGAAAAAAAAAAATCTGTGAGCTTCCAGACTCAGTATTTTCAATAAACTATAGCTTTTCAAATGTTTCAAAGAGGAAAAGTGAGTTAAAGTATTTTTTATTCTTTTATTTATTCAACAAATATTTGTTGAACAGCTACTTTATGCTAGGCATATTCTATCGATGCTTTTCATGTTATATATGACCAACCCCTTGGACAATCTCCTTCATCCTTGAGTTTTCCTGCATGTTTTTGTCTAACATGTGTATAAACCCTCCCTTTCATGTTATTCAATGATGCTATGATCTCTTTGGATCATTCAGTGAAAGAAACCCTCAGATAAAATGATCTTAGGTGATTTATATTTTTGGAATGTATTTTGGCCACAGTTGGGAAAACAATACTTAAGTATCTTTATTAAATTCCTGTTAAATTACTTGGAAGTACAATTGCTTTGACTTGTGAGAAAGTTTTCATTTTTATTTGTACAGTTAGAGTAAGAATTTTAGAATAGGGACTTTGCTGTATGTCTTTTATAATCTCCTTTTTTGGTTTGGTAAAATATGACAGACTAGTAGCACAAGAAGCAAAGCTCAATTTGCATGAATATTCCTTTAACTCCTGGAACAAATACCTCTATGCAATGGATGCTTCTTAACCTCCAGGTCAATGTTCTCAAGAGACACTAAAATGCTTTTGAAAAGGAATGAATAAGAAGACACAGTGTGTTATCATAAGAAAGGGTAATTTTAAATATAACCAAGATGATTTTGCTCACTTTGTCTTTTGGTCCAGACTCTTAAGAGACTTAGGCTGGGCTTCTATGCCAAAGAATGTTCAATTTATTTACTCATTCCATAACAATTTATTGAGCACCTACTAGATGCTAGCTAATGAGGCTAAAGAAGTGGCTTGGAGACACAAGCTTATTTTTTAACGGCCCTCATTTTCTTATTTATTATTTATTTATTTACTTATTTATTTATTTATTTATTTTGAGATGGAGTTTCACTCTTGCTGACCAGGCTGGAGTGCAATAGGGTGATCTTGGCTCACTGCAACCTCTGTCTCCTGGGTTCAAGAGATTCTCCCGCCTCAGCCTCCTGAGTAGCTGCGATTAGAGGCATGCGCCAGCCACACCTGGCTAATTTTGTATTTTAGTAGAGACAGGGTTTCTCCATTTTGGTCAGGCTGGTCTTGAACTCCCGACCTCAGGTGATCCGCCCACCTCAGGCTCCCAAAGTGTTGGGATTACAAGCGTGAGCCACTGGGCCTGGCCAATGGCTCTCATTTTCTTTCTTTTTTCTTTTTTCTTTTTTTTTTTTTTTTGAGACGGAGTCTCGCTCTGTCACCCAGGCTGGAGTGCTGTGGCCGGATCTCAGCTCACTGCAAGCTCCGCCTCCCGGGTTCACGCCATTCTCCTGCCTCAGCCTCCCAGGTAGCTGGGACTACAGGCGCTGCCACCTCGCCCGGCTAGTTTTTTGTAGTTTTTAGTAGAGACGGGGTTTCACCGTGTTAGCCAGGATGGTCTCGATCTCCTGACCTCGCGATCCGCCCGTCTCGGCCTCCCAAAGTGCTAGGATTACAGGCTTGAGCCACCGCGCCCGGCCTACTCTCATTTTCTAATGTGTAGAGTTATACAACAAATAACTAGTTTGGGGTATTTAGAACGAGTATTAAGGAAAATAAAGATAAGGAGATAAAAGTTAAGTGTGTAAAGTGTATATGGGGCTAGGTGATGACTTATTACATATACAGTGTGGTTAGCAAAATAATCTCTGAAGCAGTAATAGCAGAGCCTGGACTTGAATGAAGACAGCAAATGAGCAATGAAAAAACAATCTGCAGAAAAAAGTTCCATAGAGAATAAACAGCCCAGCCTGGCCAACATGGTGACAGTCCATCTCTACTAAAAATACAAAAACTTTCCAGGCATGGTGGTATATGTCTTCCAGCTACTTGGGAAGCTGAGGCAGGAGAATTGCTTGAACCTGGAAGGCAGAGGTTTCAGTGAGCAGAGATTGCACCACTACACGGCAGCTTGAGTGACAGAATGACACCCTGTCTCGAAAAAAAAAGAAAAAAGAAAGGAAAGGGGAGGGGAAAGGGAAGGGGAAGGGAAGGGAAAGGAAGGGAGGGGAGGGGAGGGGAGGGGAGGGGAGGGGAGGGGAGGGGAGGGGAGGGAAGGGAAGGGAAGGGAAGGGAAGGGAAGGGAAGGGAAGGGAACAGCAAGATAATGCCCTGCAGAGGGGATGAACCATGGGCACATTAGAGAAACCAGAGACAGTGTGGGGAGGTAGTGATAGAAATCAAGCTCAAGAAGTACTAAAGTCTAAATCATTAGGGCTTGGTCATTAATTGGGATTTTATTCTAAGGGTGATGAGAGTTCACTAGAAGGTTTTGAATAAGGAAGTGATACTATCCGATTGTAATTTTAAAATATCAGAGAGCTACTTCGTGTAAACAGAAGTGGAACAACAGTTAAAGGAGAAGAATCAGTTAAGAGGCTATTACAGCTGCACAGGAGACAGTAAATTGGAATATGGTGGTAGCTATCAAGGGCCTAAGTTGTTAAAGTCAAGATGGCCATTATAATCAGTAGTAAATTGAGAGCACAAGCCTATTTTGGGGGGGCATAGATTTTATTACAAATAATAGCAGAGCAGGTTTTCTTACTTCAGTGTGGTGGTGATTGGGCCAAAGCAGAAAAAGAACTATAATCTTTTGGACATGGGTTATCAAGTAAAACGGTGGGGATGTTGACAATGGGAGAGGCTATGCAGACATTTTCCACCTTACAATTGCTTGATTTACGATTTTGCAACTTTAATATGGTGTGAAAGCAATACACATTTAGTACTGTCCTCGATTTGTGGTGGGGTTAAATCCTGATAAACCCAGGCTAAATTTAAAATATCAGAAGTTGAAAATGCACGTTAGACTTACTGTATTCAACTTAGGACAGGTTTATCTGGATGTAGCCCTATCCTAAGTTGAAGAACATCAGTACATGCGTAGGGCAGAAGTCACATGAGAAATCGCTGTACCTGCCGCTCAATTTTTCTGTGAATCTTAAACTGCTATAAAATATAAAGAATGTGTGTGTGTGTGTGTGTGTGTGTATGTTCATCAAATTTTTCTTATTTTAACGCTAACCAGACACAGAACAATATGATTTCAGATGATGAAAAAATATCAGTAGTATCGGGTAGTACTAACACATCTTGATTTTACAGACCTGAAAAGGAAGGACCAATGTTGTAATGTCGTCTTTTTTTATTGCATCAACTAAGGATATTTTAAAACAATAAGAAGATGTTATTGCTTCTAAAGTTCATTTATTTAATTGAATTGTTCTCCTTTTATTACAAATTTAATCCATTATTTTTATTTTTCTTGCTGTTCATTGGACAAATAAAAGCTTCATCTTCTTGCCCCCAAACACTGATTACTTGGTTCCTAATACTTGGCATATTAGTTTTGAAGTCAATTTAGTACTTGCAGAGTTACTAATAGTATTGCTTTTACACTATTTTTTATGCCAAAATTAGGGTTAACAGATAA
Organism: Trachypithecus francoisi; assembly: GCF_009764315.1. Classification (NCBI taxonomy): domain Eukaryota; kingdom Metazoa; phylum Chordata; class Mammalia; order Primates; family Cercopithecidae; genus Trachypithecus; species Trachypithecus francoisi. The sequence goes on along the minus strand of NW_022681454.1, from coordinate 134,480,746 downwards.
TATATGGAACATCCAGTTAAATTTCAGACAAACGAGAGTTTAGTACTGTAAGTGCATTTCCAAATAGTCATAGAAGTACTTGCATTTTAAAAATTTTGTAATTTACACAGAATTGAAATTTAACTGTGTTCTGTATTTTTACTTGCCAAATATGACTATCCTAACCTAAGTTATTTCAAGAAGCTCTTATGTGCATTTTCCTTTGTGGTTTACTCTGAATTGCTTACTGTCCAAATGTATCTGTATTGTCACCAAAAGTATATATATACACTACAATTTTTAGACTCCTAAAAAGATTATTATCCTCATTCCTCAACCAATCTCAGTTTCCTTATCAGCATTTTCTAGTTTAAAAAGCATTGCAGTGGCTGGACACAGTGGCTCACGCCTGAAATCCCAGCATTTTGGGAGGCCAAGTGCCCCCTCACGAGGTCAGGAGATGGAGATCATCCTGGACAACATGGTGAAATCCCGTCTCTACTAAAAATACAAAAATTAGCTGGGTGTGGTGGTGTGCACCTATAATCCCAGTTACTAGGGAGGCTGAGGCAGGAGAATCGCTTGAACCTGGGAAGTGGAGGTTACTGTGAGCTGACATCATGCCACTGTACTCCAGCCTGGCAACAGAGCAAGAGTCTGCCAAAAAAAAACAAAAACAAAAACAATAACAAAAACAAAAACAAACACTGCAGTGTATTTACTGGAGTGGAACCATCTTAACTTCTAACTCGTGTCAGTGACAGGTACAATGGTGCATATGAATTGACGCATCTGAAGCCTGTAAGTCAAGTGCTACAAGGAAGGGCATCCTTAATTCTTTTTTAAGACAAATTTATTAGTAGTTTGACCAAGCTAGCACTTGGAATAATACATTCTCTTTTTTCTCGGATTCTGTGTCCACATCATACACCTCCTGCAAGGCATGAAATGACTAGGTGCATGTTCTTAAATAATTGAGATGCAGTGAGTTTTCTTCGCTCATGTACACATGATTATTGTTCCATTGCTCTTGGTATTGCTTTGAATATTTTTCTTCCTTACATTAAATGCAAATACAATAGACCATTTGGAGATATTTCCAGCTAGTGAACAGCACGAGACTTACAATTCTTGAAAAGAAATGCTGCTAATCCAAACCCACTTCTGCATTTTTATATCTGATTCTATTTTCTGTTTTAAAATGGCATCTTGAATGATCTTCATACAGAAGCAATCTTTTTCTCTATTCAAAGGTGCTGATTTTGCAGGAAAGGAGAAAAAAGGCTATTCTTTAAATGATACCTTTCATCAACCTGAAATAAACACGAGTAGTAAGTCTGAAAGTCTTTTAAAAGAGAGAGACACAGAGCAAGAGAAAGAGAGAAATTTTATTTCCTTGCAGTTTGCAGATGTTAATTACCCTGAATATTGTAAAGGAAGCTGAAGCAGCTGGCATGGATTTTTGACAACCACATTTACATTGTTTATAAGAAACTCTGTCTGGTAAACATGGGTGTTTTAGATGCAAAGAGAGATTGCGACATCTAAAATCTGAGAAAGAAAACCAAAAACGTTGGGTATGCTTAGAGAGTGTGCAGTAGGATGCAAGGTCATTTATAAACAGAATGAAAATCAGACAGGTCAAGGCCAGGCCTCTTGAACAAACCTTGAATGTTTACACCATGTTCGATGTGTGCAAATCTTGGATGAAACTCATTATAGAGATCTATAGAGAGAAAGGCCCAGGTATATCATCCTAAAAAGAAAATATTAATATAAATTTCTAAAATCCTTATTCAGAAATGCCTAAGAAAGCAAAGGAATTTTATGGAAGATATTCACCACCAACGAGAAAGTCACACTTCCAATCCTCCGGAATAGATTACTTCTGATTTGAGAGGTAAATCTTATAGCATATCACTTAATAGTTTATGAGACATTTATTATATTGATATACCGTATTTACCGCTTGAGGAACGTTTGCTTTTTTAATTCATATTTTCCTAAAGAAATAGAATACCATGAGAAGAGACAACCTACTATGATGCAAGATTGTGCAATAGAGGAGACAGAACTTGGGTTTCCAGGCACCTATTTATATATGCCTTATAAATGTGTGTCGAGTGTCTACTCTATACAAGACACAAGTCATAGATGCAGAAGAGGTAATGGAGAAAGCTTATCCAATTGTGTAGAGTACATGATCTCAGGGCCGATCAAGTGGAGGTTTAGTACACTCACTGTGACCTTGTGCAAGTTATTCAAGTTCAACCTCAGTCTGTTCTTAAAAAAAAAAAAAAGGTAGATGTATAACATTCATCTCAAGTGATTTTTTTAACTCTCAAAATCAACTTTATTGGTATATTCTTTTTATACAATATAATGTTGGTCTTTTTGTGATGACTTTTGATAAATGTATATAGTAGCATGACTGCCAACACAAACATGATACAGAATATTTGGATTTCCCTGAAAAGTCCCCAGTTGCCACTTTGTAGTCACTTCCTCCCTGAAGCCCAGTCCCTGGCAACCACTGATCTTCTTGTCACTGTAGTTTCATCTTTTAAGAATTCATATGGGCCAGGCGCAGTGGCTCACGCCTGTAATCCCAGAACTTTGGGAGGCTGAGGAGGGCGGATCAGGAGGTCAGGAGATTGAGAGCATCCTGGCCAACATGGTGAAACCCCGTCTCTACTAAAAATTAGCTGGGTGTGGTGGTACGTGCCTGTAATCCCAGCTACTTGGGATACTGAGGCAGAAAAATCGCTTGAACCGGGAGGCGGAGGTTGCAGTGAGCTGAAATCATGCTCTTGCACTCCAGCCTGGCCGCAGAGCAAAACTCTGTCTCAAAAAGAAAAAAAAAAAAGAATTCATATGAAGGCAATCATCTATTACATACACATTGGTGTCCAACTTTCTTCACTTAGAAAGCGTTAAGAATCTACCCTTGTTGTTTTGTGTGATATAATTATTCCATCTTATGGATATTCAGGTGTTGTTTTGATAATTAAGCAGGAAAGTTTAGGTAAAGGCTAGTGAACAGTTTATATTTGGTAGAAATTATTGAATGAGTGTTAACTATTAAATAATAAATGATTCTGGCTTTATTTTCTCTCAAGATTTAAGGAATGATACCATATTCAAGAAGTAAAACTTTGGGCTAATGCACAGAAGCTTTGTTTATAAATAAAATGAAAAATTTGAAAATTTAGACATGATCTAGAAAATTTGAGACTGCCCTTGATTCAAATAGCAAGCATGTTCTTTACACTGATTTATCCAGTCACATGTCTTGTCTCAATTCTATTTTCACTCTGTGTGTGTAGATAATAGCACATTTAGAAATATATAATCTCCAAGGGTCAGTTTTTATTGTCACAGACATGACAATTTATGCTGTTGCAACTTCAGCAATCAAAGATTCTGTTAATGGCATCATAAAACTTGGCACACCATTTTTTTTTTTCTACAGGGAAGAAAATTAAGAAACTTAATTTCGATATATAAATGGAACTCAGAAAAGTGACCACAGATAAATCTAGAAGCTATTTTCAGAAAGAGGTTTTATTTTCTATGTCTTATTGACTAAGAGCATATGTCTCTGAAATTAACTCATTTTTTATGTGTGATCAAAATCCAAAGCAATATTCATGTTATGGTTTTTATAATCCCCAAATTATATGTCTCTTCTGTGCCTAGAACTGGGAGGCTAACTTTGGTCAGAGAGCTTGATCTGTAATGTTTTTCTAATTCAAAAGAGAATGTACACTAGCTCAGAGTTTGGAATTTGGATTTGGATTTTGCTTCTGAGCACTGGTGATCAGGATTTACAGTTTGCAACCTCAACTCTCAAATAAATCCAGGATTTATTATTGAGATCAGTAGACTGCCTGCAATGCAACCCTTAGGCTTGCTACTTACACTTAATACTACTTAGCTGAAAACAGCTTAATCAGAACTTGTGGGAATGCCATTGCCTTTTGTATGTTAAAAATTTACTCCATCATCTATTGCATTTGTGCCCCCAATATTATTTTGCGTGTTAGTTTTACCATTACTGTTATTGATTATCAGAAGTCTTAGTCCCAAATTTTGATTTTTAACCCTTCATATACTCTCCTCTGGAGACAGCTGATCGTTATTATGTACTGGCTACAGCATTAGTGGAGGACCTGCATTAGAATACATGTGTCCTCTTTTAATCCCATCTCCTCAGTGTATAAAAGAGAAGAGGAACATCAGTAGGCTGAGCAATGGCTGTCATTTGCATCGAGGAAGAGAGCCAGCATTCATTTTTCATTTCAAGATAGATCCAGTTCATCTATTTGAAAAGCTCCTATTAAAAGGCTTGTAATCCAATGCTTGCAGCTGATAATAATATAAAATAAAATCATCTTCTTCACTCTTTCAACACCAGCATGAAGAAGTGCCAAGAACTCGTCTCTCATTATTGATATTATCATCAGGAACCAATGGGAGGGTGGCGGTGGTATTTTTTTTCATATACTTCATGCTTTTATAATTTTCTTTTGGCTCAGTTTGTGAATACTGGAGGTGAGTTGTGAACAAACAGCCTCAAAAAGGCATAATTACTATGAAAAAACTGATGGGGAGACAGAGATCTTGTCTCTAAAACACAAACTATCTCTGCAATGTGAAACTCTTGGAGATGGCTTGCCATGATGCATTTAATTAGCAAAATAGTCTATCATTCAATTTCCAAGGACATTTTCTATGAATATATATTGTATGTTACTGTCATTGTATTTCTTTCAACTTATCATCACACTTTGTTTTCCACCTCACATAGGATACATTTCTTAGGGAAATCAGTGGTAAGTGGCTTTGAAACTTTTTTAGTTTCATTTTACTATGACTATAGTAAAAGTTATATTTTTACATTACAATTGGATATGCAGATATATGCTTAAATTAAATAAAGTTAAACATACAAGTTAAATGAAAGTTAAGAAATAGCTTTACAAAACAAAACTTACCCTAAGCATAAGTAATGCACTCTGTTATTTTTATATTCTATTCTATTTGTTTTTGTTTTTTTTCTTAAACGGGTCTTTATGACCTACTATATTGATCTCACAATTCACTAATGTTTTGCAAACCATGTATTGCAAAACACTGATATAAGTGATAACGTTTGTATCATTCAACAGATTGGTAGAATCTATGTAGACTTGTAAAATTTGAATTCATAGTTTTAAAACATAGCCCCTCTATAGTATATATTCTGCCCTTATTTTAGTAGGAAATAAAAACTGTTAATTTTTTTTACTGTTGTCACATTGATATGTCCATGTGAATACACATACAAACACACATACAATGTAAATTATATATGTACATGTGTGTTTGAATTCATTTGGATGTTTTTTATCATATGCTTGTATTATGCCTATAAAAATACAAATTAAAATGAATAAATTGAGCTGGATTACTTGTAAACTTCTGTTTAGTTTAAAAACCAAGCATTCTATTACTTATCTTCAGTAAATTATAACCATGTAGTTGTTTCTCTAGTGGAGGTAGCAGAATTGCCCAGCTCAGTGGGCTTTTCTTGGGGGGGTGGGGCAGGATCTTACTCTAACATCCAAGCTGTAGTGCAGTGGTGCAAATCACAGCTCACTGCAACCTCTGCCCTCCTGACTCAAGCAATCCTGCCACCTCAGCCTCCTGAATAGCTGAAACCACAGGCGTGCACCACCATGCCTGCTGCGCTTTCTCTCTCTCTTTTTTTAGTAAAGAGAGGGTCTTACCATGTTGCCCAGGCTGGTCTTGAACTCCTGAGCCTAAGCCATTTGCTTTATGTGGCCTCCAAAAATGTCACAATTACAGGCGAGAGCCAACATGCCTGACCTCCACAGGCTTCTTCTTGATTGCTATCATGTGATGCTTAGGGTTTGTATTTTTTTAAATATCCAGTCAGAGCTAATTTGTAATGGTTTGGAAACGTGCAAGCTTTGCTAGAATCCAGCACATAATCTCTACTTAATGTCTAGCTAGTAGCCTCTAACTACAGCCTTAACATTATTTTTTTTAATTTCTTTCTTTTGCTCCGTAAAGAGACCCATGCTTTTTATTTGTTAAGTCTGAAACTTCTTTATATGACAAAGTGAAATGTGAACCATTATACACAATACTTTCCTCTATTGCATTAATTTATTTTTAGCTTTTATGTCTTTGTTTAGAGATTTTACATATTTTTTAAGCTTTAGGTTCACAGCAAAATTAAGAGGAAGATACAGAGTTTTCCCAAATTCCTCCTGCCCTCACAAATGGTTAGCCCCCCCCCCATTATCAACGTTCCCCACAAGGGTAGTACGTTTGTTACAATTGGTGAACTGACATTGACACATCATAATCGCCCAAAGTCCACAGTTTACTTTAGGGGACATTCTTGGTGTACATTCTATGGGTTTGGCCAAATGTATAGTGATATGTATGCATCAATGTAGTATCATACAGAATATTTTCATTGCTCTGAAAATCCTCTGTATTGCATCTATTGAACCCATCCCCCACTCAACCTCATCAACCCCTGATCATTTTAGTGTTCCCATCATTTTACCATTTCCAGAATGTCATTTAGTTGGAATTATATGGTATTCATTGAATGAATAAACTGTGGGACATTTTGGTTGTTTCCAACTTTTGGCAATTATAAATAAAACTGCTTCAAACATCTATGTGCAGACTTTTGTGTGGACATATTTTCACTTCCTTTCGGTAAATACCAAGGAGCACAATTGCTGGATCATATAGTGAGATTTTGTTTAGTTTTATAAAAAGCCACCCAACTGCCTTTCAAAATTGCCATACCATTTTGCATTTCCGCCAGTAATGAATGGGAGTTCCTATAACTCCACATCCTTGCTAGCATTTGGTGTTGTCAGTGTTTTGGATTTCAGCCATTCTAATAATTATTTTAATTTACATTTCCCTGATGACATATAAGGTGGATAATTATTTAAAATGCCTATTTCCCATCTTCTTGGATGAGGTGTCTGTGAAGGTCTTCGGTCCATTTTTTATTCTGGCTATTTATTTTTTAATTGTTGAATTTTAAGAATCTTTGCAAATTTTGGATAACAGTTCTTTATCAAATATGTCTTTTGCAAATATTTCCTCCCAGACTTTGGGTCATTTTTTTGTTGTTGTTGCTGTTGTTGTTGTTGTTCTCTTGACATTGTTTTTTGCAGAGCAGAAATTACAGTACATTAATTTTTCAAGAACAAGTATTAGTTAAGAGATACTAAAATGTGGTTAACTCTTAATAATAGTTCCAATACATGGATAAATTTCCCTTGTATGTTCTTTTAAATACCCTTTTTCAGTAAGTGATATGTAATTGAAAGTAATGAAAAGCATCATAAATGTAAAACTCCTCTTAATCTGTCACTGCAAACTCTACTTAACATTTTGTTCCCAGAAGTTTTGATGTAAAAACTTTCAGGTTTTCTTAGAAATTATACTTTAGACATGATGGATAAGATGTCTCTATTAAATTGGTTGATCCCTATTCAAGGCCTAGAATTTTTTGTTTGACCAAACGCATATACACATACAGCGATATGAACTTTGTGTTTCTGTGCTGTATTTAAGCCTGCTTTAGACATCAAAGATTCTCATTATACTGCTGTGAACTGAACTACGGAGCTAAAGAATAGCCTTTTGTTGGGACAAATGGAGCTTAAAAGAAATAGCTAAGTGGTTATGCTTTGCACTGTGAGACACCAGACTTCATATTCAGTACCATGAGATGGTCTTTCAAAAGCCTTCATTTCGTGTGCCTGTTGCAGTGAGATAGCTTGTCTCACACAGGCTAGGAAACTCCTTGGAAGTTGTGAGACTGTTAATATACATACCCATACCTCTCGGTCTGTGAGAGTAGAGAAATTAAGTCCAATTGGAAATGTATATTGAATATTTGTTCACGTAAATGACTTGAGGGTAAAGTTTTGAATCACTGCTTTTATAGCATTGGTTACATGAAAACTGTGTGACAGGCTTGGAAGTCTGAAAGAGCAGGAGAGAAGCTAGGCTAAGCACACACATATCGTGATTTTAGAAATCTCAGGGTATGCTTCTCTATCTCTTTATACAACTTTAAAAAGTTCTTATATTTACTTGTAAATTCTTTATATACCACACTAAGTGATGCATTATTACTCATAAATCTGTAAACTACACCAAGAAAAGAATAACCAAAAACTAAACTAAGCTAATATGTGCTTAGCACTAAACTGCCTTGACAAAGGAATACCTAAGACCGGTAAGATGTTTGTTTTAGTCACGAACAATTCACCTACAATGGTGATTCTGTCCAAAGTGAAGGGGGTGTGAGAAGGAAGTTGTAACAAGAATTCTAAATTGAGCTACTTTAACTTTTTAAACACATCCCAGAATTTGCTTAACTACATTTTCCTTTCCAAAGCATTCATGCAGATGCCAAAGGCATAAATAAGCTATAATAGAGTTTGAGACTCTATAAGTGTATCATGAAATCAGGAAGAGTGTCAATGTGGATTCAAACCTTCAAGTGTTAAAAACTTGGAATTGTATGATTTCACTTATGATTATCAAATCTAATAAAATAACAGCTGTCATCTAATTAATTATCTAATTAATTAAAATGATGTTCATTAAATTATTGTTATATTTCAGTCATGACCAGTTATGCATCAGTTAGGAAAATAGAAACTATGCTAGGTAATTTGAACAGAAGAAGATTTAATACGTAAATGTGGGGACTTAGGGAAATCACTAAAAGTCTTAAGGAAATGAAAGTTGCGGTGTGAGTGGGATGTCACAAGGTTTTAGTCTGGGTGCCTCACTTTTGTCCTGGGAGTTAGAAATGTGCTACTTCCACCCCAGCTTAGAAGTAGGAAACAGGTGCCAATGACAGAGCTGACCAGTAATCTCAAAACTGGGTGTTGGAGAGGGGAAGTGGAGTTTGTCTGGCTGTAATAAAACTTCAAATCTGCCAAAGCCCATATGCCCACTGATCTCTGCAGCTAGAACGGATGCCATCAGGTGGCAGCATGGTTGGCCTGTTTGTGCTTGGTATAAGAAATTTACCAACTAAAGCAATTACTCTTAGAAATATCCCAGAAGAAAATTCACTAAAGCATTATCTATGTCATCTATGTTTTAAGAGTAAATATTTTGGTCAATAATGTAGGAGCAAAGTATCTTATCTATGTTGTAAACGTAAATATTTTGGTCTATGATGTATGTTAATTATTTTAATTGGATGGAAAACTCTTAAAAGAGTTTTTTATTACTATATAACAAATTACCACAAACTTAATAGCTTAAAACAACTCATGTGGTATCTCACAGTTTCCATGAGTCAGGAGTCTGGGCACAGTCGAACTGGGTCCTCTACTCAGGATCTCACAGACCACAATAAAGGTATCAGTCATCATTGATTAGGCCAATGGCTAATGTGAAGACTTGACTGGGGAAGAATCCACTTCTTTGATTGTCGGTAGAATTAATTTTCTTGCCAATGTAGAACTCATGGGAGCTTGCTTCTCTTTTTTTTTTTTTTCACTTTAATTTTTGGAGATTGCTTTTTTAAGGCTTCTCTGAACTCAGAGGAAGCCTAAACTTGCTTTTAAATGGTTCACCTGATTATACGTCAGACCCACCCCAGATTAAGGTTCTTAATTACATTATTTAAACTTTACCATATAAAGTAACTATCATAGGAATTATATCCCATGATTCTGCCCGTGATTCATATTCTTAGATTCTACTCACACTTAAAGAGAAGAGATTATAAAAGGGCATGGGTCACTGTGGATCCTTTTAGAATTCTGCCTACTGTAACTGTTAAAAGTGAGATTTTACTTTACTGGGATTTTCTGTCTCACACTGAAGGACACACCCTTTCTAGGGTTTTCTTCCCCACCATTGACTTTATTAAATTTTTAGGATAATAAATTTCTGAATGAGAGATTATAAGAAATACTACTTTTCTCCAAAGCAGAGTGATAATTTAGATTAGTATACTTTAATTCCAGAATCTCAGATTACATTATTCCAGAACTAGAAGTTGCTATAAAATGCACCTTGCCATTTTCCATTATTAAAAAAATAAAGAAACTGAGAATCAGAATATGGATTGTACATTGTCATGGCAAAAATGTGGACATCTCCCTGGGTAAAACTGGGAAGTATCTATTTATTACAGAAATAAGGAAAAAATTCAAGTGGTTACGAAAATTGGGTAGCGTAGGATTTTAGACTCACTGATTTAGGTAACATAAAGTTATCACTTGACTGCTCTGTCCTGAAGACTTTGGAATATAGGTTGAGTGTTCCTTATTGGATTTGCTTGGGACAATAATTATTTTCGATTTTGGAATTTTTGGATTTTGGAATATTTGCATATATATAATGGGATATATTGGGGATGAAACCCAAATTTAAACACAAAACTCACTTATGTCTCATATATATGTTACGTAAATAGTGAGAATATAATTTTATACAATATTTTAAATTATCTTGAGCATGAGACAATGTTTTGAGCAAGAAACAAAAAATATTTGTTAAAAAATAATTTTAACAAAATTTTACTGATTTTGAGCATGTGTATATTGAATCATCATAAGGCAAAGGTATCCCTATCTCAGCCCCCCATGGGGACAATCTGTGGTTCTTTAGCATCACCATCATTCCTGACTCTGAATTTATATGCTGCTGCTAAGTAATCACTTTTTTATACTTACATACACATAAATAAGTACTTAACAGTAAAATATATGATATACCATTAAATACAGTGAAAAAATAATGTGTTCAGGGTAAGTAAGCAGCACAGTCACATCATCAGATGACTATATCAGCTGTTAAACAACAGCAGCAACAAACAACAGCAGGATCTCCACCTATGATGCTGTGTTTTGATTAAAAGGTTAATGTACACTGTATGTTTTCAGGTGAGAAGAAACATCAGAAGCAGTTGAGAGACCAGGACGTGGGTCTTCAAGGGATGAACAGAAGTTCTTTTTATTATTATTATTATTATTATACTTTATGTTCTAGGGTACATGTGCACAACATGCAGGTTTGTTACATATGTATATATGTGCCATGTTGGTGTGCTGCACCCACTAACTCGTCATTTACATTACGTGTATCTCCTAATGCTATTCCTCCCCGCTTCCTCCTCCCCACAATAGGCCCCAGTGTGTGATGTTCCCCTTCCTGTGTCCAAGTGATCTCATTGGGGATGAACAGAAGTTCTTTCGGATAACATTTTTAAATGTTTCCTCCAGAGTTGTCTGCCTGATTAACAATGGTTTGAGTCTCAAGAGTCTCTCTTCGATTTTACACACATGATTTGTTGTTCTGCTATAAATGCATGCGGCTCTAGTCCTTCAATAAGCCCACAACACATTTTTGCCACGTTGCCTATAGACACTTTTTCTGTAGTGTTAACAACATCACCATTATCATCACTATTGTCACCATCACCTTGATTCAAAGCCATTTCAGCCATTTCACCATCAGTCAATGAATGAATAATTGGAGCCTCATAATCCACGTTAGAAACTTGAATACACACTTCTTTCAGATTACCAATAGAGTCTAAAGCAGGGGTGTCCAATCTTTTGGCTTCCCTGGGCCACATTGCAAGATGAATTGTCTTGGGCCATGCATAATATACACTAACAATAATGACAGCTGATGAGCTAAAAAAATTGCAGAAAAACTCATAATGTTTTAAGCCAGTTTATAATTTGTGTTGGGCTGCATTCAAAGCCATCCTGGGCCTGTGGGCTACAGATTGCACAAGCTTGTTCTACAGGTGTATCTTTTACATATATGAGGAGGTCAGACATCATTTTTTTTTTCTCCCTTGACATACAAGATCCTTTGATGTCAAGACCTTGTTTATCATTACCACTGAACATAGTCACAAGCCAGAGGTTGTGCCAGGCATGCACAACTGTCTTTATTCACTGTGTTCCAAGTATTGGCAACAGCATAGATGGCATCTTTCTTGCTAAACTCCTTTTGAAAACCTTCCACACACTCACCCTGTTCACTGGTGCTAGGCTGCTGTTCAAGAAAGTGATTTTACATTTGCTCTTCATTGATCTAAGGACACCCTAGTCACATGGATGAATTATGAAGTCACATTTGGGAGAAATTACGTGGCATAACCATTAATTTTTATGAGAATTTCAGTTGTAGGATGAGCAGAACAGCTGCTAAGGAATAACAAACTCTTTCAGTTATCATCCAACCCAGCTTTTCTGCATGAGCATGAACCACTGGTAACAATATTCATGAAACCATTTAGAAAGATGTCCCTGGCTAGTCATGCCTTTTTGTTAGCATAATAAGAGACTGGTAAAAAATTTACTCCTTGAAAACAATGAGAAAGAAAACTTTTGCCTATTACAGCAAGTTTATAGTAATACGAATACATGGGTGCTGCATTAACATATTCTAGCACAGTTATTTGGCTGTTCCCATTTTTAATTACTGTATGGACTCTTTCATCAACTATAGTCCATGTCTTTCTGGAACAATAATCCCAATACAGCAATATTTTATTAGCCAAATAGCCTTGTTCTGGCATCAGATTTTCATCAGCACAACCTCGGCAAACTTGTCAGAATTTATCAGCAGCTTTGTGATGAACAGACGTTTTATTGTCACAAATCTTTAAAAATATAATGCTGCATCTTTTCTTAAATATCTGCAACCACCCTGTTGAATGTTCATAGTTCCCTTCAATTTTCAGTTGATTGTGATAGATCTGTGTCCTTTTCATGATCAGCATACCATCATATCATATGTTCACCATTTTGCTGATGGATCTACTCTTTTAATACATGACTGAGATATTCACTTTTATTGTTCTGCAGTGCTGTCCTATTTTTCATTAACTTCTGTTCATCACTTTTAACATAGAACATCAATAGTTTATCCTTTGGTTTCTTTGAGTCATCTATGGTGGACATTCCAACTCCATACTCTTCTGTAAGATGTTTCACACTTACACTGCTGCCCAGTGTTTTTCCAGCATCTTGACTTTCTGTGCTATAAATAAACATGAATACTTCCTTTTTTATATCACTGTTACCAACAGGGGTATCTGCAAAACTTTTTAATGTTTTCAGCAATATCGTTACAACATAGGGATGAAAGTAATCAAAAAACAAACAAAAAACAGTGAGTAATTCACGTAGGTCTTGGCCCCATGTGAGATATCATGGGGAACTTGCCATTGGGGCATTTGGCCTGCACAAATGTCATTTTATTACCCTTTGTGGGTGTGCTTATATGGGGGAATCTGGGCATGAATGGGAAAGATATATGGCAGCTAAAGGGGGCTGAGAGGATCTTTTTTTTCTAGGGGATGCTGAATTAAATGTGTGTTGTATGCCTGAATTTGGACTGTGATCTGTCACATGAGGTTAAGTGTAGGATTTTCCACTCATGAAGTCATTTTGGCACTCAAGAAGTTTCAGATCTTGGGATATGTTGGATTTCTGATTTTCAGATTAGGGATACTCTACCTGTACCAAGAAGTAAGGCTTTTAGTAAGACCCCTGATCAAATGATCAGTCTCTAACTCTGCTATCCAGGTTCTATTAAATGTCTAGCAGAAAGGAATCATTGTTATAGGATGATATCTTAAAGAGACATATTACCTATTTATTCAATAATTTTAGACATATAACTGTCTAGAAAGTTTTATCAGCTCTTTAGATGACCACAAAATTACTTTTACTTAATTACTTTGACCTATCCTCTCTCTTACCAGGTTTAGGTCTTTCTGTTTCCACAGATCAAGGTAAGGACTAGCGCTTTAGGTCCTATTTCTGTTGCTGTTGTTGTTTTTTGAGAAATGGACAGAATTCTGCATATTACTTATTACTTAGTACCTCTTGAATAATGCTTACCCTGACTAACGTTTTTTTCAAATTTAAAAGTTGGCAAACACACACACACCCCTCACACCCCAAGTTCCACAGGAGAATTGGTATATTTTGTTTCTCATAATAATGAGTTATGATAAACAGCAATTTTTCAACTTTGTCTTGGCTGCCAGAATAGTTAGAAATATCATTATCTTCCTAGGATGAGCCACTGCCCTGATTTGCCTGGAATTGTTGGGTTTCTTGGGGCTTGAGACTCATTTGTAAAACCAGACAGTTTCAGCTTAATTGGGATAGTTGTTTACTTCTTCTTATAAGGGGAATATATGTTTGTCTTTGAAATTTAAAAAATTATACAAAAAATAGAAAAAAATGTAAATAAACAACCTAAGTAGGAAATTCTATTTGACTGATTGGATTAAGGAGCCAGAACTGAGGGTAAGAGAGAATGACGAAAGGAAAGAGTGTGAAAGTCATTGATGTTGGTGGGGCAGCTGAAGAACAGATGGTCCCTTTATGTGCCACGTAGAGAAAAGTGGGAGACATAGAATAAGTGGTAGGGGAATAAAAGAAAATAGTTTAGAGAATAGGAAAGAAAACTTCTATTTTCATGATTGACTAAAGTTCTTCTATTTCTTTGTAATTTTTTATCAATATTTTGTGTTTCTAGATAATTTTTTTTAATTTTTAAAACTTATTTTCATTTTTTTAATGGAGACTATCCACTTTTTAAACAGTGTTAAAAATTAGTCAATTATGTATTTGCTATGTTAGGAGAAAAAGTCTACATTAAGATATTAATCTACAAAGTTTTGGCCTGAGTATTGTCAGAGTAAAGTGACAAAGCTCTGAGTAGAGATGTTTTGGTTGGAAATGGTGCAGAAAGAATTCCAGCCACTGCTACATATTGCAAAGTACCCCCTCGTGCCCCTACATCACCACTTTCTCAGCCTGTACTAAGCCAACATATTGTTTTTCTGTCCAAGTAATTTTCAGTAACACCCACAGAATCCCCAGCGGTGACTGCATCTAACATAACACCTGGCAAAAATTCAACTTAATGTGAGCAAAATGGCATCATAGAACACATGCTTCTGAATAAAAATCTTGCTTCAAATTCAGAAAAAGAGGAAAGGAAATAAAGAAGTCCATGGTTATGAAATTAAGATGTCTTTAGCCACTAATTCTAAGACAAAATAAATAACGACAACATGCATATTTTATAACACGGTTTCAGCATCACTAAAAAAAACAAAATTATACAATTCTACCCAGAGAGCATTGTGATAGCAGTGTGATAGCAGCAGACTAATAATTAAAACCAAGTCTTTTTAAAATGAGCTTGTTCTATCAAATTCAAGAAACATTTAAGAAGTCTGTCTTAGGTTTCAGGAACTGTGCTAGCTCCTTTCATTTACATTATTATTTTTAACCAGATGAATTTCACCAAACATGAATGTCTTATAAGTTTTAAATTTCCCTTTGTATCATAACGTTATTTATACACTGTAAATTCGCCATTCCACTTAGTTTATCATTCAATGAATGCATCATTTTTTGACAAAGCAGAGATATGAAGGAAAAGGGAACTGAAATTTGCCAGAACAGTTATACCATTTTGCTCAGTTTCTGATTTATTAAATTGCTCTGTCACATGGAAAATTCATCACCTAAATGTAGATTTTTCATGCACAAGACTTGATGCTCACAAATCCCATTACTACATAATAGGATCAATGAGGGCTCATTTGAAAATGTGCCCCCTATGGTCTGAGCTGAATCTTGTCATGTGCATTGTCAAATGAATAGTCCCGCTGTTGGCTCCATCTCCACAAGCTGACAGCTCAGCCTTGGCTCTGGTATAATGTGGTTTTTTGTTTTGTTTTTGTTTTAGGTAGAGTTCTTAATCACATTAAAAGCTATTGTAATTCCCTGGCCAATCAGACAGCTTGCTTTTGGTGTGGCTATTCTTTCTGAGTATGAATGCTTTATGAGTAATAGACTTCCATGACATTGGTGAGATGACATTATCCTGGCAACATAGTTCCTTTTGTCCAACATTTGATGCTGCCTTCTTCACCATTTATAAGTCTGGAACACATAGGAAAGTGGTCAAAGAGTTGGAAACAAGAAAACTTTTTCTCCACCCATTATTACTTATGATGTTGTTCTATTTATCCCGTACTTTGTGAAAGCCACCCTTAGTATCAACTCACTTTTCTATTTCTTATTTTAGAATGGGGGAAAAAAAAACACTTTAAAAGAGTAAAATCTGCACTCATGTTATGCTGAAATTTCATGTCAAGTATAATGATTAAGAAAATGGCCCATGATGTTAGATGACTCTGGTTTTGAAACCTGGCTCTTTCTTTCATTACCTGTATTACTTTAGAAAGCCACGCAAAGTCTCCAAATAGGAGTTAAACATCTACACTGTATAAATAATAATAAATATCTACATCCAACATGTTTCAAAAAGTCAAGAAAATAATGCAAGATGACTTAATATGCCTGTCACATATTAAGTGCGATCAAATGATTGCAATTATTTTTATTAGAAGGCATAGAAAAGTAATTTAGTTTTTTATGCATCTAGAAAATTATTAATAGGTTTATTCATTATTAATTACATTAAATATTAATTAAATTATTATTAATAGTTATTACTTTTAATAAAAGTAATATTAATACCTTTATTGAAGGTATGAATTGTTATTTTATAACAATTTCAAATAAATTGTTCTATGGTAAAGCTGTGCATTTTTTAAATAAAGGTCACACAAAACACACTTGCGAAGAAAATGTAGACACCTACATTAATAAAAATATTTTGATTTTAGCAAATTTATTCTTATAACATCTGCTGAATTTGTTTCCATGGATTTTCTTAAAATCTTGTAATAACTGAAACTTTAAAACATTATTATTCCTGAAGCAAACTATGTAATGAACTATTAGTTAGAGATACTTATCTACCCTAGGCACACATTGATACATACCTAAGGGTCCTCTATAAAAATAACATATGGGGAGATAAGGACGTAATTCCTCCCTGAAACTTCCCAGGGGAACTCAAATTGTATCCATCAGGAATGAAATAGAAGTCTTGGAAGCACCGAAAACACCTGCAAGATTATGAAACATGGGCCACTATTTTTTTTCTATGACAATGTAAAAATCACATTTTTCCGAGTTCCAGCATCACATATGAAAGTAATTGATACTGAGCACCTATTCTGGCACATTAGACCTGTGGTAGCTTCAGAAACCGATTGATGTATGTATCTTAGAAAGCACTCCACTTCTCACAACAGCACCAGTGTTTTCAAAGAGCTCATGTCTGTATCCTTTAAAGTCATACAAAATAGCACAACACAACACAACAGCACAAGAGAAATCTCATGACCACTTGTATCTAGAAAAATAAGATGGGACATGAATATTGCATAATACAGAGACACCTACTCAGCCTCCTTCTGGCTCATTGCTGAGAGGCAGACACTAATTGGGATCAGGGTGTATAGGTGGTTATGCGACATTTGCACGGGTTTGCCACACAGTATGCAGAAAAGCAGTCAAACAAGAACACCTACCTTCGTTCTATGCTTTGTGGTTTGAAGAATAGCCACCACACCACCCTCAACACCACACACATACCAATACCAGAGGTTTTGTTTGTTCGTTTATTTCTTCCCAGGCCAGGAGGAACTTTGAGCCAATTATTTTCTGCGTCTGCAGATAGTAAATTCTTTGGGAAGCCTCATTACCAAATATGTCCAAAGCTCCCAAAGCCTCACACAAATGAAAGCATGGATTACATTCAGTGTCACCATCTGATTTCCTTCCAGCTCTTATTATCTGTCTCTCAAGTAGAGGGAGAAGATAGCTAGATTTGGGTTCTAGGCAATAACATGGAAGGTGAGGACCAATTATATTAGATAGATGTTAGAACCCTTAGCGAGAGGTATGAAAAGAGGTATGGAGAAGTGAAGAGGTTTCAGAAAAGAGAAAAATGAAAAATGAAGAGGAAATGGAGAACTTAAGGTTTTGACCGTTTCTAAAATAAGCAAAGTGACCTAAACTAAGTGGGTTCACCAGTAAATTGGCATGATTAGGCCGGGCACTTTGGGAGGCTGAGGCAGGCAGATCATCTGAGGTCCCGAGTTTGAGACCCAGCCTGGCCCACATTGAGAAACACTGTCTCTACTAAAAATACAAAATTAGCTGGGCGTGGTGGCACATGCCTGTAATCCCAGCTACTCAGGAGGCTGAGGCTGGAGAATCGCTTGAACCCAGGAGGCAGAGGTTATGGTAAGCTGAGATTGCACCATTGCACTCCAGCCTAGGCAATGAGAGTGAAACTCTGTCTAAAAAAAAAAAAAAAAAAAAGGCATATTTAATCTTATATCACAAAATTATTTTGAAACAATTGAGATAATAGATTGAACTAATAAATGTGAGAACATTTCATGAAAATTCAAGCACAATATGAATGTGAAATTTTATTTGTAAGTTATTACAGCTATTTTACAAAATGAAAAGCCTAGGGACATAGAAAAGGTTTACATTAGTAGAACAGTAATTATTCTGTATTTTGGTCATTTCAAATTTCTGTTCTGATGCAAAAAAAGAGAGAGAATGTCTGTGGTGCAGGTGTTGAAAACTCCATTTATCTAAGATGTCACATACCTCTTAATCTTTCAGGTCCCATGGCAATTGCCTCAGTATCTCTTTAAGTTTTACAAACTCTGTAAGAATGCAATTGCCTAAAGATCCCTCAACCCACTGGCAATTGAGTTTTGTAAGACCCCACAGGCTATACTCACTCAGCTGATAAATTATTCAACTTTCTGGCCTAGCTTCAGACAATTTTTTTAGTCTTTTTTCTCCAGGTGGAGATTATGCTGACTGCAGCATATTGCATTACTGACCCCAGTGCTTCACCTGTTGTGTTATGCCTTCTCTTCACTGCGTGACTCTGTAGTTCCTTCTTCTAGAATTTGAATACAGTATATTTTGTTTCCACTGACTTTGGGTTTGGCCATGTGGCTTAATTTGGCAAATGGAATATGGCAGAAATGATGGTGTGCCATCTCTGGGTCTATGCCTCAGAAGGCCTTGCAGCTTTCAAGTTGCTTTCCTAATCCTCTGCCATAACCTTGAGAGGAACTTGCCTTGGATACCCAGCTCGTCCAAAGAGGATGACTGACATGAAGAAAAGCTGTGTCAGCCTAGGTTAACCATCCTCAAGATATCCCACAGATGCATGAGTTAAAACAATTTTTATTTTGTGTTCTATTGATAACTTGTAGGTAAATGTTATGCAGGATTATCACAGCAATAATTAACTGGTACATCGAGCCTCCAGCATCAGTCATCTCCTTGGGAGCCATGGGAGTGAGGGAAGCAACAAATCCTTTAGGCTAGCTTCCTCTTGGTCTCTATTTATCTGTCTCTCTATCCTCTCTACATTAACGTAGACACTTCCCTAGTCAGTTTACAGATTTCCTTTCTTCAGCTTTGGTTTAAAAAATATTCACTTGAAAAAATAGTGGAGAAAATACATGGTCTATTTTAAGGTAAACAATGAAAAAAAAAAAACTTTATATGGTCTCCATGTACAATGTCTTACAAGTGATCTCTAATCTGTAATTTAAATCCAGTTTAAGATTATTCAAATATGTAGCCACTAAAACAAAACAAAACAAAAGAGACTTACAACTTGCCACTACATTAGCAGTCAGACCTCTTGGCATGATACATATTCGAATGGGTTAAGAGTGACTAAATTGCACTCCTTTTGTGTGTGTGTGTGTGTGTGTGTGTGTGTGTGTGTGAGATGGAGTCTCGCTCTGTCACCCAGGCTGGAGCGCAGTGGCATGATCTCAGCTCACTGCAACCTCCATCTCCCGGATTTAAGTGATTTTCCTGCCTCAGCCTCCTGAGTAGCTAGGATTACAGGCATGTGCCACCATGCCTGGCTAATTTTTGTATTTTTAGTAGTGACTGGGTTTCACCATATTGGTCCGGCTGTTCTCGAACTCCTGACCTTGTGATCCGCCCGCCTTGGCCTCCCAAAGTGCTGGGATTACAGGTGTCAGCCACTGCATCCAGCCTAAATTGCACTCTTGGATGAATACAGAGGTATCTTTGGAACTAGGCGGAAGCAGGTTACTCTAGCTAGGCACCTACTAACTTTGTAAGCTTGGGAAGGCTAAGTAACTTTTCCAAACATCTTTTTCTTTTTTTGCCAAAATATAGATAATATCTATTTTCTCAGTTTACTATGAGTATAAATGAGAAAGATGTATTTGAGGTCGTTTGACTAGTTATAGGAATCAGTAAATGGCAGCTGAAATGGGATCAGTAAATTCCAACAAGATATGTATCCTGTACGTGTTCTGTAGTATCTGTATCCTTATTATCCCCTTATATTTGTTTAAATAAGTGACATTGTATTTTATTTGGTACTACTACTACCAAAAAGTACAGTTTACCATAGATTTTAAGGAATTTATGATGATGCCAGATGGAACTGTGTAAAATTAAGCTGAATAAGCCTAAGGCACAAATAATTCCCTCAACCCCTTCTACCGGTCCATGCTCAAGGGATAAACCCATTACATTTTGCTTTGATTTTGGATTCAACTGAAACTGAAAATTCAAAACAACACTCACAAAAGCCTGCCAAGTTTATTCTTCAAAATTTTGATTGAGGATCTTACACATTTCTTCTAAAATAGATGCTGGCTGAGAACCTGATGCTCCTTTTCTTGGCCATCATCTCTTGAAAAGTTCATGATCTTCAATTGGCCTTTGGACCCAAAGACAGGCTTTTATTTTCCCATGAAAATCCAAATTGGTAACATTATCTTGGATACCCACTATAGGCAAACAAGTTGTGCTAACTTTATTGTATTAAAAAATAAATATTAGAATATTTAAAAATACCTTAGGATAATATTGCTTGTTCTGATAGTTTAAAGGTATATTAGAATCTATGTGTTTCTTTCTTTCTTTCCCTTAGAGCTTTTCCCAATAAGTTCTAAAAACATGAATAACTGTATTTCAATAATTTTCTCTTCTATATAATCCCCCGTTAGATGTTTTCAGACACTAAAGACGTTTTCAAAGATTAACCTTTGGAAAATGTCTTTTTAGACAGGAATAAACAAAAGGAAACGAAAACTATGTGCAATTTCCCAGAGAAACTTCTTCTAATTTACACTAATGGGTATGCAGGTCATATGGAAAATTAAACACCAAAATCTAAGTTTTCAGGGCAAGAGAATTTATGCATACAAATCCTATTACCAGTTAATGGGATTTGTGTGGATCCCCAGTGACCTATTTAGAAAATTTACCCCCTGCTGTTCAAGATGAATATATCATGTGAACTAAACCTGAAAACAGAGTCCTACTGTTGGCTTCATCCCCAATCTGTCAAGCAAGCCCTCTATGATTTCCACAGGATTCTGGCAACAATTTCAGTATGTATATCTGACTGACAACGCAAAATGATATCTGTATTTTCTCATTGAAGTTATCTGCAATGTGTTTCAAATATGTTTTTTCAGTCTTCTTCCTTCCCTCCCTCCTCTTCCTCCTTCTTTTTCTTTTTCCTCTCCCTCTCCTTCTCTTTCTCCTCCTTCTCTTTTTCCTCCCATTTGCCTTCCTCCTTTTCTTGTTCTTGAATATTGAAAGGAAATAAAGCAAGTATTAATATTCTGTTTGTCTGGATTCTGTTAAAGAGATTGAGGTTTGCGTTACAACTGAAGAACATATAGCTGATGTGGGTTCAGAATCCTCTCTGTGATATACATACACAAAATTCAGAGAATTCTTTGTAAGTCAGGCCTATCAGACATTGAGAAACCAAATCTCTGAGGCAACCAAAAATGTAATGTTTGCTGTGAGTGACTTTGCCTTCCTTCTTGAGCAACACTCCTTTTCCCAACACCTATTCTCTCTGGGACTCAGACACTAAGTACGCTTATCTGTCCTCTCTCTGGACACAGAATCACACTCCAGATGGCATTGCTCCATCCTTCAAAATGGCGTGTTTCTGCTGGCCAGGCAATGAAAACATCCATTTACTTAAAGTATATATTTCAGCTTCTTTTTTCGAACATACGATCTAAACCAAACAAAACAAAATCGAACTAATACATGATTGAATTATCTCTCCTTAAATATTTGAATTCTAGATGTTTTTATAACTAAAGAATTAAACTGCTTGATAATAGTGAAATACCAGATAATATCACAAGAAATGTGGGGTAAGGAAAGACTCTTGCCTAGGAGTTTTTAATATCACTCAGATCACTCAGGTTGTTAAATTGAGAGCTTTCTAACTTCTTGAAGTGGAAATTTCATGCCTTAAATTTCACTCTTAACATTGCTTTTTCTGTGTCTCAGAGATTCTAGCATGCTGTATCTCTGTTCTCATTAGTTTCAAATAACTTCTTTATTTCGGCTTTAATTTTATTGTTTACCTAAAAGTCATGCAGGAGGTGAGGAGAGGTGGCCCACACCTGTAATCCCAGCACTTTGGGAGGCTGAGGCAGGTGGATCACTTGAGTCCAGTAGTTCGAGACCAGCCTGGCCAACACAGTGAAACCCCGTTTCTACTAAAACCATAAAAATTAGCTGGGCACAGTGGTGCATACCTGTCGTCACAGCTACTTGGGAGGCTGAGGCAGGAGAATTGCTTGAATCCGGAGGTGGAGGTTGCAGTGAGCCGAGATTGTGCCACTGCATTCCAACCTGGGTGACAGAGCAAGATTCTGTCTCAGAGAGGGAAAAAAGTCATTCATGAGTAGATTAACTTAATTTTCATGAAATCATATGGCTTTGATCAATTTTCTTAGGCTTGATTTCTAATTTTATTGTGTGACGTTCCAAAAGAGTGGTTCTTATAACTTCGGTTCTTTTGCATTTGCTGACAATTGTTTTATGTCCAATTATTTGGTCAATTTTAGCGTATGTGCCATGCAGTGATAAGAAGAATGTATATTCTGTTGTTTTGGGGAGCAAAGTTCTGTAGAGGCCTATCAGGTCCATTTGATCCAGTTCTGAGTTCAAGTCCTTAATATCTTTGTTAATTTTCTGCCTCAATCATCTAGCACTTTCAGTGTGGTGTTAAATGAAGTCTCCCACTATTATTGTGTGGTTATGTAAGTCTCTTCCTATGTTTCTAAGACCTTGCTTTATGAATCTGGGTGCTCTTGTGTTGTATAGATAAAGGGGTGTGTGTGTGTGTATATATATATAATATATATATACACACACACACACCTATATATGGTTAGTTCTTGTTAAATTGAGTCCTTTACCATTATATAATATCCTTCTTTGTCTTTTTTATCTTTGTTTGTTTAATGTCTGTTTTGTCTGAAATTAGAATAGCAGTGTATCAGTCAGGGTTCTCCCGAGTGACAGAACTAATAGGATATATGTATATATGAAAGGCAGTTTATTAAGGAGAATGGACTCACATAATCACAAGGTGAAGTCCCACAATAGGCTGTCTGCAAGCTGAGGAGCAAGGAAGCCAGTAGTGGCTCAGTCCAAGTCTCAAAGCCTCAAAAGTAGGGAAGGTGTCAGTGCAGCTTCAGTCTGTGGCTGAAAGCATGAGAGCCCCTGGCAAACCACTGCTGTAAGTCCAAGAGTCCAAAGACTGAGGAACCTGGAGCCTGATATTCAAGGGCAGGAAGCATGCAGCATGGGAGAAAGATGAAAACTGGAAGACTCAGAAAACTAGCTTATCCCACCTTCTTCCACCTGCTTTTTCTAGCTGTGTTGGCAACTGATTAGATGGTGCCCACCCACACTGAGGATGGATCTTCCTCTCCCAGTCCACTGACTTAAATGTTAATCTCTTCTGGCAACATCCTCACAGACACACCCAGAAACAATACTTTGCGTCCTTCAATACAATCAAGTTGACATTTAATATTAACCATCACAGCAGCCTCTGCTTTTTTCTGTTTTCCATTTGCTTGGTACATTATTCTCTATCCCTTTACTTGTGGATGTCATTGCATGTGAGATGGGTGTTTTGAAGACAGTATACTGTTGTTGGGTGTTGCTTCTTTATCCAACTTGCCACTCTGTGCCTTTTCATTAAGGCATTTTACCTGTTTAGTCTCCAGTTATTATTGATATGTGTGGATTTGTTCCTGTCATCATGTCGTTAGCTGGTTATATGCAGACTTGTTTGTGTGATTGCTTTATAACATCACTGGTCTATGTGCTTAAGTGTGTTTTGCTAGTGGCCAGTAGCGGTCTTTCTTTTCCATGTTTAGCACTCCCTTCAGGATCTCTTGTAAGGCAGATCTGGTGTTAACAATATCCATTAGAATTTGCTTGTATGAGAAGGATCTTATTTTTCCTTCACTTAAGAAGCTTAATTGGACTGGATATGAAATTATTGGTTGAAAATTCTTTTCTTTCTTTTATCTTCATTGATGTCCTTGGAGGCTTGATTATGGTATAGGATGGGTTTAGTCAACTGGCTTCACTTCTAGTAGATTTTTGGAGGGTCAAGGCTCAGCATAGCCTCCTTGAGCTGTGTGCTCTAACTCTGGAGGGCTGGTATGGGACCTCCAGCTTTATTTTCTGGTCCCTCAAGTTTAGAAACCTACTGGATTGGAGGGGCCAAGGTGTTCCTGGATCTCTGGCCACATTTCAAAGGGTGGTGCCAGCCAAACTGCTTCATTGGGCAGTGGCAGCAGGATCTATGCTCACTGGCTTATGCCAGCAGCAGCAGCAGCAGCATGGGGGTGCACGCTCCCCAGCTGGGGCAGGGCACTAGCAGGCCTGAGCTACTGGCTTTCAGGCAAGCACTTGCAGTTGATGGTGGCAGTGATGGTATGGTTGGGGGGCAGGCAGGGCCACTGATGTCCATGTATACATTCACCCCCACAGCAGTGTTGGTGCAGGGGCGTGCACTGGTGGGCACAGTGCTGGCAATTGTGTGCATGTTTGTACCAGTGGTGGTGGTGGTGCAGGACAGGTAGTATGGCTACTGGCGTCCCTGTGGATGTTCATGGCAGTGGCAGTGGCAGTGGCAGTGGCAGCACAGAGCAGTGGGGCAATGCTGCTGTTGTTCATGCATGTGTTTGTGTCAGCAATGACTGTGTAGCAGTGGCACCCACGCACTTGCAGGGGAGGAGGCCGTGGTGGGTCGAGGGAAGATCTAGGTGGGCTGGTGCTTATCAGTGGGGTCCACTATGCTGGAGCTCTCTGATAGTAAGGCACTGTTTGCCAATGTAGCAGCTATGATGCAGGCTCACTGGAGGCACCCTGATTGGACATCTGAGGCTGCACTGAAAGCAGTCATGGCCAGGCTGGGGACCCAGGAGAGGCTAGCAGACAAAAGGACACTCAGGTTGGACTGGCCTGATCTCACTAGAAAGATCCAAGATTGCCCTTCTCTGTTCAGGTCTGACAGTTCTGGCCAGTCTTGGGGGTTGGGCATCCTTGGCCATGCTCTCCTGCAGACATTTCCACATCAAACCCTCTGGGCTTCACACAAGCTGGAGTCCTGCCCCTATCACCTCTCAAAGCAGCTTCCCTGCCAGCTTGAGCATCCATGGGAGTTGTGGGGTTTAACAATGCTAGGATTTCAGAAGCCCGTGGTGAGAGCAGGTTGCTTCTTGCCTCTTCAACTCATCCCTTCCCCAGGAGTCACTGGGGGCCAAGAGCAAGTCCCTGTGTGTAGTAACCCTATGCAAGGTTCCCAGCTTTCTCACCCTTCAGCCCAGCATCTGTGACCTTCCTCTGTTCACTCTCAATGCCTTCCTTCCTAAGGTCTGTTTAGAGTGCACCAGTCTTCTTGGTGTCCTGCTCCCTTGGTGCTCCCATGTCCCTCTGAACCATTAGATGTTCCTCCTAGCTGCATCTAGTGGGTCATCTTGCCTCCAACTCACGATATATGTATCTCTGTCACCTCTTAGTTTCATTCCTTTAACTCTGAATGTACATAAGGAATCATTGGACTCAATTTTCATTTTTAAACTTTATTTTTTGAGCATTTTATAAAGATTGATATTTTATGACTTTTATTTATTATTAAAGTTTTCCTAAGTTCAAAGGGAAAAAAGTTAACAGAATAAAGCTTATTATATTTTTAATTACATATGGATTTGTCAATGCTTTTATTTTTAAAAAGATATATTTTAACATATTAATAACCTATGTTTTTGTATTCCTTTAAACATTTTGCTATTTCATAAACCTAAGAATTATTTTATCTGCACTCTTCATTACTCATCAATTATCTTCAGCTATGATGAAAAACCTCAGATGATAAGAAGTTTAAAAAATGATGAAATCGGCTGGGCGCGGTGGCTCAAGTCTGTAATCCCAGCACCTTGGGAGGCCGAGGCGGGCAGATCACCTGAGGTGTGGAGTTCGAGAACAGCTTGGCCAACATGGTGAAACCCCGTCTCTACTAAAAATACAAAAATTAGCCAGGCGTGGTGGCAGGTGCCTGTAATCACAGCTACTCAGGAGGCTAAGGCAGGAGAATCGCTTGAACCCAGGAGGCGGAGGTTGCGGTGAACCAAGATCATGTGCCATTGCACTCCAGCCTGGGGAACCAGAGTGAGACTCCATCACAAAAAAAAAAAAGAGAAAAAAAAAGATGAAATCAACTCAAGGATGATCAAAAAGTGAAATAAATTGTAATCCTTCAGCTTATTAATATGTTGCCCAAAGTATTGTGTTATCTCTTAAAAAGGTATAAAATAAATTTGTGAATATTGTGTAGTCTGCTTTAGCCTTCACTAAACACAATAAAAATTCTGAAGTTTTGTTTTCTGCTTATTTTGGTCAAGTGCAGAGGAAGACAATTCACAATAATTAGATAAATAGGAAGATGAACACAAAGAAACAGAATAGCACTGTGGATTACATGGTAATAAAATTGGTCATAGAAGCAAAAATCTTAGACCGGGTTTTCAGATTGATGGCACTTTACAATAATTTTCTTAAACTCAAAATTGATGACTAAGCAATATATTTCTGAGGCAAAAGGTAATATGGTTTTCTCATCCAGTTAGTCAATCAACAGGAAGAAGGAGTTCATAATATAGATTTTGAGAGGAATCTAGACCACCCCATTTTACCAAAATATATGACTATAGTATTTTATATTTTATGATGTTTTGTGCCAAAATTTACTTGACACACAGTTTTGCTATGACTAAATTCTGATGAATATTATAATAAAAATTAATTTTTTTTATTTAAAAGTTTTGCAGATTACTTGTAAAAAGACTTAAAGTATTTTGAAAATTAAAGCATTCATTAGACCCAAATGGTAAATGGTTATGACTGTTTTCCCTAGAAAATTAAGGGTTCAGGTGCATACATTCTAAATGAGGGAGTTTACGTATTCTAAATGAAAACTTTCTGGCAAATGCAATAAAAGTGCACTTCCTCATCTTGCCTTCTAATGTTGGCTAAGGGTAGAAAGGACTCACAGGTCGATTGCGGCTATCCTCGGACCTGCGGGATATGAGAAAAGACATGGCAAGGAGCCCAAAGGAGAGGGTGAAGATTATATTACTGTCAAGTTTGGCATTTGAAAGAAAAATGCTGCTGATCAAATTACCAACTAGTTTGGTTTCAGAAATTTTCAATAATATTTTTTAGACCCTACACCTCAGTTCATCCCAGGGCAGCAACATCAGCACTTATGACAGAAAAAAGAATAACATAAAAGGATCCTTTGTTGTTTTATGA
This sequence comes from Trachypithecus francoisi, assembly GCF_009764315.1. Classification (NCBI taxonomy): domain Eukaryota; kingdom Metazoa; phylum Chordata; class Mammalia; order Primates; family Cercopithecidae; genus Trachypithecus; species Trachypithecus francoisi. Next base: position 134,453,093 of record NW_022681454.1, on the reverse strand, counting down.
GCATGTGGCAAGCCAAAATTCCCATTGTGCACCTACACATCCAATTATCAAAATCAACATGTCAGTTCAAACACAGTCCACATATATTTTTCCTTATTTGTTGAGTTGTAATTACTTACATTCAGCTCATACTTCTGAGAAAACGGCCATAAAAATGGTTATGGGTTGTACACATACTAGTAGACCACAATTAAGCTGTTGAATAAAATTTATCGATCTTATTAAATTAACCCAGAAGCCCTACCGAGTGGCAGAGGTCTAGATAAACTAATCCTTTTGATTATGTGGTAGCACAACACATTCATCAGAATCCTCATCCCACTCACATGTGTCAAGGACATTAAGTCATACAGATAGCTCAGTTACATTGCATCTACTTGGTTTCTGTTCATTAAGTTCTCTCAACTCTGAACCATTAGTAGCAGGAATCAATTTTAAGTTTTTGAGCTATAGTGCCTCCAGTCTGACCCAATCTCTTAGTTCCTTTATAAATTTCTAAGCTTATCCTTCATGGGTTCCCAACAATAAGCTCAATATTCAAAGCTAGAAGTATCTTATTTCTCCTTCTTAGGGAGGCAAACTGAAACCCTAAGATCATGTCCTTTGCTTCTCCCCACTTCTCTAGGTTACTTATGCAAATTGTAACTGGATTATTTTGTATTTTCCAATGAACTTCTGTAAGAGAAAAGATATAGAAATAAAACTCATATATGGGAATGTATACTATAGCAAACAATACAGAAGAACCTGATGTTTCTAATTTAAGAACAAATTTTGAGAACCTATTATGTATTGGGTTCTGTGCTAGTCTCCTGAGAAAGATGAAATATAGTACCGATACTCAAAACAATATACTAACATGTAATAACATAAGTTTTTATCAGACTTCTTTAGTGTTCTCTGGGATTGTGAAGGAGGCAGCATCAAGCTTTCCTGACAGTTCAGGTAAGGATTCACAGGGAAGATGACTATTTCTGTTTGTCACTACTGTTCCAATCACTTATCTATCAAGCTGTTCAATTTTCTTTTTCACCTGGTAATACTGCATCATCCTCTCTTACTGGGATCATGATGTTTCCTTTTGTTTTTAGACCAGAGCCATCTTCTGTAAAAATCACTGTAATAGTTATCTTGTCCAGTGGAAAAAAACCATTATTTCTTTGCAAGTTTACACGGCCTAGCCTCACACTTCCTTCTTAGGAAAAAAAAAAAAAAGTGTCTATAATTTTGGACCTTTTCCTGACTAAATTGCTCTTACTCAGTCCATCTAAATGTAATTGTTATTGACTACAACTTTTCTGCTTTTTAAGGAAATCCATATGCCCCGTCATTCCCATTTCCTTTCAATAACCTCTTTTCATCTGAGCTTCCATCTCTTGCAACAGTTTGTGGCTTGCCAGTTTATCATTAAGTAAACCTTCTAAACCCATTTTTGTATTTGATAACTTTTACAACACAAAATCATAATCCCCAATAAATCTAGGTAAAAGATGATTACTATTTATAAATGCTTCAGGGTTTATCCAAATAGCTCTATATATTTTTTAAAACTTCCATGCTCTTGATAGGCAAGTTGAATGAATGTTGATTCACAACCATTTGTATGAGTATGCATTTCACTTTTCAAAGAAATGTAGTGCCATATGTAGAAAAAAAAAAGTTGCACAAAAGCAGCTAATTAGTAAGAAATAACCCAGAGGAAACAAGCCTGAAATTAGTGATGGTTGCCAACCCAAAAAAGCAAATGTCATTCTACCATAAAATCCCAGAACATTCTTTTCTTTTTCTGAAGATCTCAGGATCAAAACATTCCTTTCTTTTTCTGAAGATCTCAGGATCAAAAGAAACGAACGCTGCAAAGGTAAATAGAAATCCGTGTAGCCACAGCATATGTTGTTTGCGGAGAACAGACCCAAACAACTACATTGGCATCAGACTTGAGCTTTTTAATTGGAGACCAATTGTGTCCAACTAAAGATGCCTTAATGAGACAGAGCCACAAAAGGGAATGTATGTTAACACAAAGCTTGTTTATGAGTCAGCTGAGGAACGTTATTTTCGTAGGAAAGTTTCCATGTTTTGTCATTTTCTGCTAAAACTACATGACAACTGAGTAATTTGCAAATCGAAAAATAAGAATAAGTTACAGAACTCTCAACAGTGCAGAATTGCTTTTTGAAAACGTTATTTAAAAATTCAAGCAAAACCAGTCACATATGTGAATATGCAAAAACTCGTCTTCTTTTTCATTTGTGTCTTCTTATTAGGTTATAAAATAGAAGATGAGTGGCTTCCTTCAACTAATGAAAGTTTACAGTCCATCTTGTCAAGGCTGTATTAGCATTTAATTCACTAAAAACATTTAGATAGATTATGATTTTTCTCTTCAATACAGACAAAGATTCAAAACCACTTTCATTCAGTCAAAGACAAGCATATAGTTTAAGAGACAAATTAAACACAACACCTTTATCCCAGTTACTACTCAAGAGTGCTTGCTCTAGTGTGGCCTCATTTGAACAAATAGCCTATTCAAAGGATTTGACCTTATTTACCAAGTCTTAGAAATAAAGAGAAAGTAAGACTCTGAGAGGTAATGGGAATCACTATAAATATTTTTGTCATTTCCTTTATATTTGCCTTTCTCAACTTCAAGTACATTTCGCCAAAGTTTTATACAGCACTGTTTCTGCTCTACTTTTCTATTCTGGGAAACTCACCATTCTAAAGGGAAAGGAATACTATATGTTTTTTACCTCAAAGTCCAGCTGAAACAAGTTTGGAACTCAGATGTCTTTAGGAAAGGAAGGTTTAGCAAATCCCTAAAGTTTTCATTGAATTAACCCCAGGGTATATAATAGCAAAGAGTTTTCTTATTTTGGAGAATGTAATTCCTAGTAAGTTTGGTTGGGAAGTGGAAAGGAGGAATGTGAGGTGCTCACTTTGACTTTATAACAGGGTCAATTTATTTAATTCAAGACAAAAAGACATTGGCCTGGTAGTTTCTGAGCCAACATACACACACACACACACACACACACACACACTCTCATGCACGCATGCGTGCATGATGATAACAAAAAAGCAATACGTCACATTACTCTTGGAAAAATCTACTTTAGAGTAGGACCATAGCAACTCTTCTGATCTGCTTTTAAAATATAATTTAACCATTTGAAGCTGTGTAGTGAGACAACATAGGTAATAATTTCCTCTTGTATTTTGTATATACTTCTATTACTTAGCACTAAATATTCCATTGTAAAAAATATTATTGCATATAATAGTGTATAACTTTCATGCCAAATAGATATTGTAGAAAAATATGATGCCATATACTTATTTGTATATTCAATATAGCATAATGCCTTGTGATATATAGGTGTTTAATAAATGAGATGAGATGTCTCTGAATTTAAGAGATCATGTTAAGGTTGGGTATAGGCTTTTAAATGAAAATAAAACCTCCCAACCACCATTTCCCTTAACAAATTGTGAAGTTCTACTTTAATTATTAGTTTGGTTGTATAATAGAACAAACACTGACTTGAATTCTATGATGCCACAATTTCTTGACTACATCAGCAATGAAATGCATCAAAGCAGATGTCTAATTTTTTAACACATACTCTTTGAGATGTATATCACACAATATAGTTTTAAAATCTATATATATATAGATTTTAACTATCTATATAGTTATATATATATATTTTTTAACTATCTATATAGTTAAAAAATATCTTTTTTTCCCATACTTAGAACTTTTTAATTTCAAAGTACACTATAATTTACTATGGAAAAATGTAAATACCAAAAAATAAGATGAAATCAAAATCAGGTGAACTAACTGATTTAATTAGTTATTAAACCTACTCCCTTAAATGAAGATGCCTATAGAAATAGTAACATTTTCAGAAGAAATGAGAGGCCTCAAAATGAAACCATGTGTCCTACTGAAGCTAGTCCTTAAGCTCAGGAAATACCAATTATTTTTGTTGTTGTTTTTTCTTTCATCTTCTAAAAATTTAGAGATGGTTTTGAATTCCAGTTTGGCAACTAATGCAATTCTCCATCAAAGTCACTTATTCTTATGCCTTTAACTTTTTTTAAGTTATATTTTATGTTTCCTCAAATAATATTTTTCTGAATGGAAAACAATGTGATTTTTAGTTGATAGTTTAATTTTGTATCTTTTTTCACATACACAAGCTGACTATTAGTAGAATTAAAAATATCTTTTGTTTATCATATAAGCTATTTTTTGACTGCTGAAGATTTGTCTTCTATTTTCAACTTTACAAGATTTTATGAACTGGAGTGTGCTATTCTTAAATACTAATTTATTACAAGTTATTTTTATGTCAGTTCTAATAAGTAATTTAAAAAATTAGAAATAAAGAAATATATCACATTGCTGTTTCTCATTGAAAGATGCCTTAAAATCTTCTTGCCAAAATACCATGTCTAATATTTCTAAAATTACCCAGTTCTGGCCTCTCTATGCCTTTAAAAAATAAACATTCTGAGTCAATATTCTTTTATTTAGAAAATATTTATTTACCAAAATATGAGATGAGGAAGATGGTAGTCAAGCATCTATATACAGACTCTCTAGCTTGTGCACTACTATTATTGGCTAGTGAAGGATTTTAATTTTTTTCTCATTCACCCTTTCACTTTCACGTAAACCAGCAGGTGGCATATTTTTGAATTTCTTCTGCAAGCTACTCTTGTTATTATTGCTGATTTTATTATTTAGTTTTCAAGTATTTCAGTTTCATTTGTACATTTGAAATTAATTGTTTAACAATATAGATACAACAAAAGCTAATGGCAGTCACTAATATTGGTGTGGTTTTGTACGCTTTACCACTTGTCCTTCACAAATACTAGTTGATTTAATTCTCACTGAAATTGTGTGGGATTGGATTGTTATTATTTCTTCTTGTCAAAGTTGAGTTAATGTCATCCAGTTAGATATGATTCTACTGATCCAGTAGAATCAGCGTTGAATCCAGTATTTGTGATTTGTAATTATATTATTTAAATGTCTTCTTATGATCTCTTCTGTCTCTGAGTTTACATCAACGCAATCCAGTAAATCTTAGAAAAGTAGGGAAAATACATTTGATGTCTAACCTTTAGTATCTTACTTATAAAGTATGATAAATGTAAGTATTATCATACTTTATAAGTATTATTATACGTATGTATACCAAAGATGTAAAGTTTTTAGACTTCAATTTTTCAACATATGAGCATAATTATTTTGAACTTTTCTCTTTTATTTCTCATTCATCATGTATCTGATCATGAATTACGGAACTTTAAAAATGCAAGAATATTATAAATGATCATGCTCATAACTCATTTTTAGAAAAAAATTGTGAATAAAGCATTATCATATGTATACAACACATAGAGGGATATATGGTTTTTGTGTCATAAAACCCCACACTCATCGTGGTGTAGAGGGAATCCCATGCTATTAAAGGAAAGCTTCCCTTTTCCTTTTGTAAAATTAGGAATGAAATCATCTGCTCTACCTTTTTTAGTTTTTTTTTTCATTTTGAGGATCTGATGAGCTAAATTGTGTAAAATAACTTTGTAAAATGTAAAGTGTCATAAAAATAGAATCCTTTATGGAGAATGCTTACAGTGATATTTCTGAAATATTTTACTTCTATATAGCACATGCATTTCTCTCACAGAGTAGAAATTTCACTTACAGAGTAGATTAGAAAACATAATTTTTTTTTGTCAAAAGAAGGCAAACTGACATTTAGTAATGAGCAGAACTGGGAAAATAGTACCATTTACTACCCTCCTGAAGAAACTTATTATGTCTGTTAAATTTATTTTAAAAATTAATGAGAATGTTGGAGTTTATATCCCTCATTAGAACTCCAACTGGATAGACTAGAAAAGAGACCAACTGCTATCTGTAAGCCTGTTTTTCAAATTTCTGTTTTACGAAACAGATTTGAATCCCTAGCTCTTAAGGAAAAAAAAAAAAAAAAAGAAAGAAAGAAAGAAAGAAAGAAAAGTCTTCCAAGCTGCCAGCCGCTCAGAGCTGTGTAAAATAAAATGGAGGTAGGAGGACAAAACCTTTCAGGATTGAGCAGAGGCCATGTAAACAGATGTGGGTGCAGTGAATAGAAAAGGTTGAATAGTTGCTTTGTTTCCTGCTTTCTGTTTGTACCACAGAGGGTTCTCTCTACACAAGTCTTTCTGACAGATGATGTACCACATAACTCTTACTGCTGTAGAAACGTGCAGAGTCCTGATATTTGCTAAACACAGGCACCCTTAGCTCTTGGTTTTGTTTATTTAGTGAATGTTTATTTTAATGAATGTTTCATGTAAAACCAAACATTTATGGCAATTATGAAAGAGAATTTATGAAGAATATAATTGAAAAGCCAATGAAATTTTACTTTTTCATCAACTGACAGATAACCATCAGTCTCAGACTGCATTGTACAAAGAAAAGTATTGTATATGAATTTTTAAAAGTTGTTTTTATTGTTGAAAAGCATTAAATAACATTATAGCTAAAAGAGAGGGAGGGTGTCTTCACAATAAAAATGTTCCTGAAGAGAAGCCCTGTTATGATTATGGACAATGTGTGGGACTGAGCTATATAACCTTCACTTTCTTCTTAAAGATTGAAGCAAAAAATAGTACATGGCATTGTAGAAGTACTCTACATATGTCCATTGATTTATTTCATGAGGAACTATTATTGTTGCCTCCATGTAATTTGGAACCTGCCCAGGTTTCTTTAAATAACCACAGTGATCTGGCATTTTGTGACCCAAGATACCTTGTTGGGTGGGTGGATGGGTGGGCGACTGAGTGGTGGGCGATGTCTGCTTTACTTTTTATGTACTTTTATTTTGAATCAAATAAAATCAACATCAGCCCCTAAGGCCAGTAGTAGCCTACAGCAGTAAAGTATAAAATGTTCCTTCATAAATGTATATGGTCATATTCAACTCTTCCCCTGTAGTAGATTTTTATTTCATATGGAACAGAATAAATGAGTCTCCTGAAAGCTGGTGGATTTACAGCTTGAATTTACTATTCTTCTAGCATGGTGTTAACTTCACTAATAAAAATGTTGTGTCTGCTTTGCAGAAATTCGCCACTGAAACAAATCATGCATATCCAGGCATAGAAGAGGGGTAACAACTACAAGAAGAACAAGAAATGGGGAAGAAGGTAAACAGTGAGAAGGTGCTCCTTTTCTTGAATAACATAATAACCAATAATAAATGTTAAAAGACATAATCTTAGAAACTACAGTTAACTTGTTATTATCACAGATAATTCTCACAGTCCTGCCTGTATCCTCTTGTATTATCCAGATTTTTTTTTCATGAGTTAATTTGTGTAAGTATGTATAATTTTTCTTTAGAAGAAAGGGAAAAATAATATGGTCTTTGGGCACAAAAATACAGTCAGGTAGAAGGAACAAGTTCTACTGTTTGATAGTACAGTAGGAAAATTACAGGTAACAATAATTTATTATGTATTTCAAAGTAGCTAAAAGAGAAAAATTGCAATGTTCCCAGCACAAAGAAAAGATAAATGTTTGAGGTGATGAATAGTTCAATTACTCTGATTTAATCATTACACATTGTATACATGTATCAAAATATGGCAGGTACCTCAAAATATGAACAGCTATGATATATCAATAAAAATAAATAAATTAATATTTTAAAAGGATACCATCTCCTTGAAATTTATCAGTTTTCCCCTTACATGTTGAAATACTTGTGTAATTACTGATATGTTGTTTGGAGCTATTTAGAAGTGTATGAATAAGATAGCTTGCTTTAATTTCTTGTTCTGCCACACATTCTGACTTTGTCATTAATAAACTTATCTGATTTGGGCACAGAAACAAGCAAACAAAAAACACTGAAAACGGAGGGAAGGAGAGGAGGGAAAGGGACACTGAGGAAGAGTTCACTGGTTCCTCTCCTTATCTGGAGGCAGCTCCATCACCCTTGCCTTTAGTCTCGCTGACAGGGCTGGAGGCCCTTCTATACATGACCGTGTCTCATGCATTCATGGGCCGCTGTGACACCACAGTGCCTTTTGTTCAGAGCCAGATAATTGCTCTCCCCTTCTCTCAGCTGCCATATGGTGCAATGGAGACCAACTTACAAAGACAGACAGGGAGAGAAAGAGAGTGAAAGAGGAAGGGAAGAAAGAAATGCAAGAGACAGCAGATGAAACTGATTTATACTCAGTGTTAATGGGGCAAGTGAGCAAGGTGGGGCTAAGAAGTGAGAGGGTTACAGGGGGCAAAAGGAGGGCGTGTGAAACTTTTCACAGGCAGGCAACCAGGCTGCTTCCTGTGAGGCAGGCTCTGGTTCTCCAAATATAGGGCTTGAAATGGAACACTTACACTTCAGTTCCTTATTTTTTGCTATTAATATGAAAATTACTTCCATGATTCCTAATGGTCAAGGCTTACATTCTTTTATTTTATCGTAATAGTTAAAAAATCAGACATATTTGTGTTTCTATGTATATTTAGCAGGTATTATAGTCAGTACTTTGTGGAGCCACTTTCAGTAAGAAAATTAAAATGCACACGTGTTTTTCTTAATCATCAAATGAACTACCAAGTAGTTCTATTAACACCATATTATGTTTTGAGGATTTGAGAGCCTACCTTTTCAGGAGTCTGCCATATCCTATCATGGCATAGTCTGTGCTTTCCTGATAAAGCTCATGAACATTCCTAATTTATAGGTTTGTATGTGAGGGTTTTAGATTTTTATGTTATTTTATTTTATTGATTTATTTTGAGACAGAGTCTCGCTGAGTCTCCGAGGCAATGGTGTAATCTCAGGTCACTACAACCTCCTCCCCTAGGGCTCAAGCAATTCTCCTGCCTCAGCCTCCCGAGTAGCTGGGATTACAACCATGAGCCACCATGCCTGGCTAATTTTTGAATTTTTAGTAGAGACGGGTTTTCGCAATGTTGTCCAGGCTGGCCTCAAACTCCTGACCTCAAGTGATCCGCCAGCCTCAACCTCCCAAAGTTCTGGGATTACAATTATGAGCCACCGTGCCCAGATTTTTAGATTTTAAAGATATAGTGGCCTGAATCCATAACGCAAATGCATTTTGGCACTTTCAAAAAAGTGTATATTAATTATGGCAAAAAAACTGATTTTCCCTCCATTTGTTTTCTATATGTTAAGAATACAATACATTGCCATATTGATCATGTTTTATAAGTCAAAAGTGACAGAAGTACAGCACTTTTTAATATAAGAATAGCTTGATTTTGTTGATTTCTTCAATGAAACAGAAAGTAACACAGCTGCCCAATATTTCATATTTAATCCTGACCTAATGTGTAATGATAACATAATGTTATATGAAAATATTAATTATTATTACACAAACATAGTTAAATGTCCTTAAATAACAGGGTGAGATAAGTTATGATGTATTTATTTCAGATATAATTATCCAACTTATTATAAAGTCTATAGCCTTGTTTGCTTGAATTCTGTTTTTCTCTTGGCATCCATTATATGACACTCTACTAATTTTACACTTGCTCGTTAGCAATTACTTCTCAGTTTATATTGTTGATTTTTCTTAAACTACCTTATAGTTGGAGGGTACCAGTGCTTGAACTTTGGATTTCTTTTTTTTTTGAGATGGAGTTTCGCTCTTGTTGCCCAGGATGGAGTGCAATGGCACTATCTTGGTTCACCACAATCTCCACCTCTCAGGTTCAAGCGATTCTCCTGCCTCAGCCTCCCTAGTAACTGGGATTACAGGCATGTGCCACCACACCTTGCTAAATTTGTATTTTTAGTAGAGACAGGGTTTCTCCATGGTGGTCAGGCTGGTCTCGAACTCCCGACCTCAGGTGATCTGCCCACGTCTGCCTCCCAAGGTGCTGGGATTACAGGCATGAACCACCACGCCCGGCCTGGATTTCCTTTTGTCTCTAGCTACACTTACTGCTTTGAAGACCTTGCCTAATCTCATGACTTTACATACCATCTATATAATGACAACACCCACATTCACATTGCCTGAACTGTATCCATGTATTTCTAGCTGCCGCCCTAACATATTCTTGTGTTTGTCTGATGGACCTCTTAAATTAGCATATCCAGAACTAAATTCTTGATCTGCACCAAATAAACCTCCTTTTCCCATAGACTTCCCCACCTCAATTAATAAGAATTCTATAATGTTTGTCCATCAGGCTAAAATTCTTTTTTTTTTTTTTTCTTTTTTTGAGATGGAGTCTCACTCTCTCACCCAGGCTAGAGTGCAGTGGCACAGTCTCGGGTCACTGCAACCTCTGCCTTCCAAGTAAAAGCAATTCTCCTGCCTCAGCCTCCCCAGTAGTTGGGATTATAGGTGCCTGCCACCACACCCAGCAAATTTTTGTATTTTTAGTAGAGACGGGGTTTCACCATGTTGGCCAGGCTGGTCTCGAACTCCTGAACTCAAGTGATCCGCCCACCTCGGCCTCCCAAAGAGCTGAGATGACAGGCATGAGCCACTGCACCCGGTTGAAAATTCTTGAAATCATTACTTTTTTTCTTTCTTTCATAACATATGTCCAAAATATCCACAATCACTGTTGATTTTAATGCATTCAAAATCCAATGCTTTAACCACTTCCATTGCTATTATTTTGGGCCAAGTCGCCATTGTTTCTTTGTTGAATTATTTAAATATTTGCTTACTGGTCTTCCTGATTCTATTCTTGCTCTTATACTATACTCTCAATAAAGCATCCAGGGTAACTCTTGTCATACTTTTTATGTAATTTCATGTCCTTATGTGTATAAAAACCTGTGAGCAATCTGGCCACCCATTACATCTTTAACCTTGTTTCAGCCATACTGGCTTCCTTCCTAGTCTGCGAATGCACTAATAACACTCCTGCCTCAATACTTTTATACTAGCTTTTCTGTCTGTCTGGTAGATGCTGTTTCCCAAGATTTACTCACTTCCTGCAAGGTTTTTCTTATATGCCGTCTTCTTGGTGAGACCTTACCTGACTCTCCATTTAAAATGTTTACCCTCCCCTAAACCTACATTTCCCCCTTCCTTGTTATATTATTTCCATAGCACCTTTAACTTTCTAACTTCCAAATTAGAAAAGAGAAAAGGAGAGAAGAGAAAAGAAGAAAAGAAAAGAAAAATATTTCTTCCTGTAGAATGGCAGCATGAGGCAATTGGAGTTATTGAAAATGCACGATATGTCTTTTTGTGAAGTCTAAATTATAGTTACTGTGTCAAGTTACTGTCAGAAACAGATCACCTGGAGAGAAATAAGTGGTTTTGTTTTCTTTCTGTCTAAATATATGTGATTTATCAAAATATATTGTACATTTACTACTCTTTTTTCTTGACCATTTCCAAATATTGAAGAATTGATATATGTTGGATGCCAGGAGCTACTAGACAGTGCTTTCCAAACAGAACTGATGCTGAGACAAAAGGAAAACTACTAATAATGGAGAAAAAAAATAAAAAAATTAATACCCTATAAAGAAAAAAGTAACTGATAATAGATAAATAAAAGTAGCAACCTAAATTTGGCTATTACCACTTTAAAAAGTAAAGTTAGCTGGGTGCAGTGGCTCATACCTGTAATCCCATCACTTTGGGAGGCCGAGGTGGGTGGATCACCTGAGGTCAGGATTTCGAGACCAGCCTGACCAACATGGAGAAACTCTGTCTCTACTAAAAATACAAAATTAGCCAGGTGTGGTGGCGCATGCCTGTAATCCCAGATACTAGGGAGGCTGAGGCAGGAGAATTACTTGAGCCCTGGAGGAGGAGGCTGTAGTGACCTGAGATTACGCCATTGCACTCCAGCTGGGGAGACTCAGTGAGACTCTGTCTCAAAATAAATAAATAAAATAAAATAAGATAAAAATTTAAAACCCTCACACACAAACCTATAAATTAGGAATGTTCATGAACTAGTGGCAATTATTGCTAATAACAATGTGGATGCTGACTTCAGATTGCAGACCCCATTCTTAGATGGATCCTTTCTTTATACATTTGCTCTTTATGCTTGTAGTTATCGTCTCGATTTTGCTTAATATATCCACTATTTTTACCTGCTTGTCAAATTATTCTTTTTGTTTGTTTGTGTTTGTTTGTTTGTTTGTTTGAGACAGAGTTTTGCTCTTGTGGCCCAGGCTGGAATGCCTTGGGGTGATCTCAGCTCACTACAACCTCCACCTTCGGGGTTCAAGCTATTCTCCTGACTCAGCCTCCCGAGTACCTGGGATTACAGGTGTGCGCCACCACACCCAGTAAATTTTGTATTTTTAGTAGTGACGGGATTTCTCCATGTTGGTCAGGTTGGTCTTGAACTCCCGACCTCAGATGATCCACCCGCCTCAGCCTCCCAAAGTGCTGGGATTACAGGTGTGAGCCACTGCATCTTGCCTTGTCGAATTATTCTAAGTACTGCTGTTATTTTTTAGCACCCTAAAGCTTCATGGTGTTTTTATTTATTTATTTATTGAGACAGAGTCTTGCTCTGTCCCCAGGTTGGAGTGCAGTGGCATGATCTCGGCTCACTGCAAGCTCTGCCTCCTGGGTTCACACCATTCTCCTGCCTCAGCTTCCTGAGTAGCTGGGACTATAGGCGCCCACCACGCCCGGCTAATTTGTTTTTGTATTTTTAGTAGAGACGGGGTTTCACCATGGTCTCGATCTCCTGACCTTGTGATCCACCCACCTCGGCCTCCCAAAGTGCTGGGATTATAGGCGTGAGCCACCGTGCCCAGCCCATGGTGTTTTTTTTTTTTTTTTTTTTTTTAAAGCAGATGTCGACAGTTTATGTGTGGTTCCTCTTTTCTCTCTTTTTGTGATAGTTTTTGTTTCGCTCACTAAACTAAGTAGCCACAATCTAACCTGGGCAAATGACCAGTAATATATTTCAAAGATGGCCAAAAGACTAAGCTCCAAGGTCTTGTTATTGGAGCAACTCACCCTGGTGTCTTGTGACATATACTAAGCTCTGTGTACAAGGCATTAAGCTGGGTATTTTTATTGACTCTCTGTCATTTAATACTTGTATTAATTTTTTTGGTTTGGTTTTGTTCTTGACAGTGTCTCACTCCATCACCCAGGCTGAAGTGGCGTGGTGTGATCTCAACTCATTGCCACTTCTGCCTCCCAGGTTCAAGAGATTCTTGTGCCTCAACCACCCAAGGAGCTGGGATTACAGGGGTGTGCCATCACACCATCTAATTTTTGTGTTTTTAGTAGAGACAGGGTTTTGCCATGTTGGCCAGGCTGGTCTTGATCTTCTGGCCTCAAGTGATCGGCCTGCCTCGGCCTCCCAAAGTGATAGGATTACAGGCGTGAGCCACCTTGCCTGGCCTAATTCTTGTGTTAACTTTTAAGACATGTATTTCAGCCACAGAACCTGAGATCAGCTGTGATTAAAGTATCTTGTCCTAAATCACACACGTGACATAAAAAGAAAACCACCCATATCTTGTGACTTCAAGTCCAAGCATTTCACTAAAATGAGTTTAATGTCAAATAGTACTGATAAACAACACAAATGATATTTTATCTTGATAAAATCAGATCCTTTAGTCATCTGGAAGGTTGGATGCTACCACTGCATCATAGTATTTACATCTGGAGCTCTTGTTTCCCCACAGAGCATTCTAACCTTGACTTACTGAATATTCATTTCAGCCATGCATTATTACATAATGTACTATCTAAATAACAATGCAACACTGAATTGATAGTAATAAGAGTTTGAATCCTTGGTTATCTTCAATTTCACCTATCCTTAATTATAACCCAAAGAAAGGCCACTTGAGCTAAGTCTTAAAAGATAAGAAGGGTTGATGTTCTAGTGCAGATTAAAGTTACATACAATTTATTTGAAGGCCATGTCCTTTCAGCTTCATTTTGACCCACATGGACTCTATGTCTATTTGTTATGTGCTATGTGAAATCAGCCCGTTTTATTACCCAGATGTTACTGGGGACACTACAACCAGTTCTTGTGAAGTTTGAGTTTTTCCTCATTAAGGAATGAATAGGTAGAATATGAAAAATGTAGCCAAGGAATTAAGTGGGGAAAAGAGTAGCAGAGGAGAGGGCTTTGGTATAGAACAAAGAACTATGGTTTGAAGATCAAATACCCTGGTTCAAAACCTAGGTCCAGCATTTATTAGTAATATGATCTTGGGGCTCTTTAAACTTTACTGTCCTTATGTTCAAAATAGGTACCTTAGTAGCACTTAGAGCCCCAAACAATTTTACAATGCTCAAGTTCATGTAGTTTATGTGCAAATGTGTGTAAAATATAATAGGTGCTCAAAAATTATTAGTTTCTCTTTTCATGCATGTATATTTATTTCCCTATTCATAGTATAAATTCCATCAGACCAAGGTCTCTATTTTAGCATTCTTTATTAAACAAGGTTTAACCTGGCATTTCTCACACGATAGTGACACAGTAAGTAAAATGACATAAAATTTTAAAAGAGAAGAACAGATGGGTAGAGAGGCAAGAAGGGTTGATATAGTAGGATATCTTTTGTAGAGGGCTCTGAAATTTGCTTAGTTGAAAAATAGAATAGTTGCAATTGCAGGGTTTTCAATCAGAAGATTTTTTTCCCTAACCTGTTCAATAATGGATCCAGTTCCAAAGACCAGACTTAAAAAACAAAACAAAACAAATACATTTTCATTTTTGATTTATTTAAAATAGGAAAATGGGAATTTGTGCTATTTACTGAAAGATAGGGGATTCCCATGCTACATCATAGGTCACACATACAGCAACCACACACTTCAAACTGTGTTGGTAAATTTATTCCTCACAAAAACATTTGAAACACAAGATGTATAGAGAAACTCACAAATTAGCTAAGGTGAAATAATTGCTTTCATTTTCTTCTGTTTTTCTAAAAGGGCTGACACAAGCTGAGATGAGGAAATATGACCTCCTACACGTGTTTTCCATGAGGAATATGTTTGCTGTGCAGTCACTGAGTTAAAAGCAAGCTTCATTCCCTTGTGCACCAAGGTAATTTGGAAAACAAGCCAGAGAAGTCAGGACTGCTATTTCTCAGTCTGATTTAACCATTGACAGGCTATTTTTACATCCACTATGGAGATGTTCAGGTGAGGTAAACACCCCAGAGAATACTGAGGAAACACTTACTTTCACATGAGTAATAGATTATGATAACTCACATCTTCTAATAATATAATCTTGTTTTGAATTCAAACAACTTTCATACTATTTGGTATAGTGCCTGAATCTAATCCTATTTCTACCATCTAGCTTTCTCATACAGAATACCTAATGAAATTTTCCCTTCACTGTTACTTGAATTCAATTAAGGTGATGTTATCTCTGTTCCGTGTTCTGATAAACTAACTGAAGTATCACTTTCTCTGATAAATATCCAGGTATCTTAATGAGGTCAATGTCACTACTTGTTTAATTAACTTTTATTTTCCGTAATTCACATACTGGTAGTTTCCACTGGGATGTCTCATTAAAAGAAAGTGCTGTTATTAAATATAGAGTAAAAATCATTCCTGTATAACTCCATAGTTGAGCGTATTGAAGATCTTATACAATTCTTTCAATGAAATGTATTGTGAAATTATAAACTAATGCTCATTATTTCAAAGATACTAAGTAAAGTTGTGTCTGTGTTTTGAAAAAGAAATTATTTACCATGTTTTACCTTAACTCTTTGCTAGAAGCTGTCTGAATATTCTGATCAAAAACCTAGGTGGGATGCAATTTATTAACCATAATAGCTCGTTAAGCCTTGGATTACTCAAAATTGTTCATAAAATTGTTGAGCAGTTTAGTGTATTGGAAAGAGACCTTTAGCTTTAAAAGTGATATTACTGAATATGAAAATATAGAATCTATTGCTAATCCATGAGTAGAGGCAAATGTCCTCTGGGTGTGTATGGCAGATGCTCCTGGCAGCAATAACTTAACCATACCCTGAGGATGACCCTACATTCTAAGGAGAATGTGTGTTTGGAGTTCCAAGCAAGAAACCTGGGGGTAGCCAGCTGGAGATTCATTCCTTATCTATGAAGGACATCTGATCCATTGGCCTATCCCTTGGAATGCAGACCATACAGGGGATTTAAGCCCTTTGTTTGGGGTTAAATGGGGGTTTCTACATGGAGTGTGCAAAGTGAAAATTGCTGTATAGACCACATGCTTTTACAAAGGGTAGCATCTGTCCTGTCCAGCCCACTACCACTGGACCATCCCATACGTAAGTCTTCAATAAACTTGACATCTCATTTGCAGGCTCTGGGTCTCTTTTTTGGCCTCTCAGAGACAGGGTCATTCCTCATGGAGTCAGTAGGGGTCCAACATGACAGGGTCTTTAAATACTTTTTAAAAATCTAGCATTTATCTCTTTGATTATGTATGTCCACATAAAACCTTTAGACTCATTTTAAATCCAAAAGAAGAAACAAGTATCTTCTTTTTTTTTTCAGTTTTTTTAAATTTTATTTACTTTTTATTATTATACTTTAAGATCTAGGGTACATGTGCACAACATGCAGGTTTGTTACATATGTATACATGTGCCATGTTGGTGTGCTGCACCCATTAACTTGTCATTTACATTAAGTATATCTCCTAATGCTATCCCTATCCCCTCTCTCCACCCCACGACAGGCCCTGGTATGTGATATTCCTCTTCCTGTGTCCAGGTGTTCTCATTGTTCAATTTCCACCTATGAGTGAGGACATGCGGTGTTTGGTTTTCTGTCCTTGTGAAAGTTTGCTCAGAATAATGGTTTCCAGCTTCATCCATGTCCCTACAAAGGACATTAACTCATCCTTTTTCATGGCTGCATAGTATTCCATGGTGTATATGTGTCACATTTTCTTAATCCAGTCTGTCACTGATGGACATTTGGGTTGGCTCCAAGTCTTTGCTATTGTGAATAGTGCCAAAATAAACATACATGTGCATGTGTCTTTATAGCAGCATGATTTATAATCCTTTGGGTTTATGTCCAGTAATGGGATGACTGGGTCAAATGGTATTTCTAGTTCTAGATCCTTGAGGAATCGCCACACTGTCTTCCACAATGGTTGAACTAGGTTACAGTCCCACCAACAGTGGAAAAGTGTTCCTATTTCTCCACATCCTCTCCAGCACCTGTTGTTTCCTGACATTTTAATGATCGCCATTCTAACTGGTGTGAGATGGTATCTCATTGTGGTTTTGATTTGCATTTCTCTGACGACCAGTGATGGTGAGCATTTTTTCATGTATCTGTTGGCTGTGTGAATGTCTTCTTTTGAGAAGTGTCTGTTCATATCCTTTGCCCACTTTTTGATGGGGTTGTTTGATTTTTTTCTTGTAAATTTGTTTAAGTTCTTTGTAGATTCTGGATATTAGCCCTTTATCAGATGGGTAGATTGTAAAAATTTTCTCCCATTCTGTAGGTTGCCTGTTCACTCTGATGGTAGTTTCTTTTTCTGTGCAGAAGCTCTTTAGTTTAATTACATCCCATTTGTCAATTCCGGCTTTTGTTGCCATTGCTTTTGGTGTTTTAGACATGAAGTCCTTGCCCATGCCTATGTCCTGAATGGTATTGCCTAGGTTTCCTTCTAGGGTTTTTATGGTTTTAGGACTAACATTTAAGTCTTTAATCCATCTTGAATTAATTTTTGTATAAGGTGTAAGGAAGGGATCCAGTTTCAGCTTTCTACATACGGCTAGCGAGTTCTCCCAGCACCATTTATTAAATAGGGAATCCTTTCCCCATTTCTTGTTTTTGTCAGATTTGTCAATGATCAGATGGTTGTACATGTGTGATATTATTTCTGAGGGCTCTGTTCTGTTCCATTGGTCTATTTCTCTGTTTTGGTACCAGTACCATGCTGTTTTGGTTACTGTAGCCTTGTAGTATAGTTTGAAGTCAGGTAGCGTGATGCCTCCAGCTTTGTTCTTTTTGCTTAGGATTATCTTGGCAATGTGGGCTCTTTTTTTGGTTCCATATGAACTTTAAAGTAGTTTTTTCAATTCTGTGAAGAAAGTCATTGGTAGCTTGATGAGGATGGCATTGAATCTATAAATTACCTTGGGCAGTAGGAATCCAACTTACAAGGGATATGAAGGACCTCTTCAAGGAGAACTACAAACCACTGCTCAGCGAAATAAAAGAGGACACAAACAAATGGAAGAACATTCCATGCTTATGGATAGGATTAATCAACATCGTTAAACAAATATTTTCTTTTAAAATGATGTTAATAATCCCTTGAGCAGTTACTTTTCCTTATGAACACACAGATAGATGTTTATATGGCTATTTGTCTGTGCCTGAAATTTAAACATATTTTATCTAATGGGGAAAATCAGTCACACTAAGGAAATTTAAAAGTGAAGGTAAGATTGTATGGTAAGAGTCACATCAAGATTTTGTGCAACTTTTGCAGGCACATATTTTCACTGAACTGAAGTTTATGCAGTGAGACATATCTGAGGATAATTTTTTTAAAAAAAGATATTTCTCCTCTCCCCCTTTTTTCCCCAAAGTGTTTACTACTTTAAATATTTTAAATATCATTCTACTCAAGCCACCTGTTTAATGGTGGTAACTATCTGGAATTGCATGCTCATGATTTACTGGTTTATGGCAATGACAAAAAACAAACAAACAAAAACTGCTATCGATTTCATTAATTGCTTATTATCACCAAAGCCTGTTGTAGCAATATTCCTTAAGTATGATTTTTATTGCTGAAAAGAATATCAATATTCTGTGTATGAATATATGTACTACAGTAGAAACCTGTACTTTTAAATCTCATCTTTAATGCATTGAAGCTAACCTTTAACTCTGGATTAGCAGTTATTTGATGTCTCAATAATTGAAAAATTTTTATGCCTACTAGCCAAAAATTATTTTTCCCTTAGACATTGAGATAAGAAACAGATCAACTCCAGAGAATTGAAATTATTAAGTCATTTAGATTCATCCAACTTCCACCCAAGCAGCAACCATTCTAGACTAACAACTTCCTCCCTCCTCCACAGCCTGCTCCTACTTCCTCCCAGTAACTCCAAACTAAAAACAGATTTTGAAAATATAAACCAATACTTTAGGAAGAGAGTCTTTTCTCACATAACATAAATCTTCTAGAAATGTTAGAAAGGGTAGTTCATGAGAAGGAGAATTGTTTTTCCTGGGCTTATGGATTTTAATGTTAAAACTAAAGCAGAGCAATTACATTCTTCATAAAATTACAATTTAGTGACTTCTGACCTTTTCCTCATCCGGTCCCCAAGTATTCCTCATTCCAATAGTAATAGCATTGGGGGGGGAAAAAAGGCCCACATTTACAAGAATTTAGCTTCTGGCAAGCATCATTTTAAAGAATTTACTTCCTGGCTCATGGTTTACATGACCTGTCTTTGGTTGCTTATTTCTTTCCCTTCACCCTTCCCCCTCTCCTCTTCAAAGCAAGCTGCATTTCAACTATTGCATTCACTGCTGCTTCCTGCCTTTTTTGCTTTCTATTTTCATAGCCATGGGAATGGAATCTACTCAGAATTATCTGGTCAATATCTCCTCACTCCCCATCTCCATCCACCACTGCTGTTACTGCTATGCCAGCCACTTTTGACTTAGAGAAAAGCTAGCATAACTAATTCAGAAGTAAATGTGCATCATAAAATACTAGTTGATTGAATCCTTTCGGTATTCCTTGTTTTTAGAAGCTGTTAGTGCCAAAGAAAAACTTTAATTATGTTAATACCTAATTTTTTGTGAGGATGGGGGGACAAGTATATAAAATACGTGGTCCTACTCTTAAAAAATTATTGTATTTATTTCTATTGCTAATTCATACTTCTTGTACTCCATTATTTTAATAACAACAACAATAACTCACTCAAAAGTTACATGTATGCTGAATCAAATTTCCATTATTTATTTTACTAGGAAATGAGAGAATGAACTTTTAGGCAAAAAATTGAGGAAAAAAATGTGTTAGTGGAGGTAAATCTCAGTTTATACTATGTGTATTTGAAAGTTGAAGAACAACACACAAGAGAATTACACCAGAGAATGTGGAGAAACATTTTACTGGCTTTACTTTTAGGTAAATAGGATTCCTAATTTCTCCAGTTTAAGAAAATTTTCAACTAAATGTGAAATTACTAACTTTAAAACATTCATTCAAAAGAAAAAGAGTAACAAAAATTTAGCCTGGAAATCATGTTTTATGTTATCTATAACAATTTTTTTCAAATTAGAGTTTAAAAACCACCTGTTTTCAATATGGTAAGTCAAATTATGCTACCAGTTATTAGACAATTATGCTCCCAGACTCTATGGCTCAAAAGTAAAAGCAGACACCAGAGCCCATGGCAGGGTGAGGGAGCAGTCACTCCCTCTGTGTCCTTAGAAAGTGTTGCAAAACCTGTTTTTCTACAACTAAGTAAAATAACAGTTCCTGGAAACAACTGCAGCTGAGAAGTCCCTAACTGACTATAAAAGAACCACTCCGCACAAGCCAACCAACCATCAGCCACCTGGAACCAGCCAACTAAGAGAGAGTGGTGATTTGGATCTTAAATGCCATCTGATTAAGACTCTGTTTCACACTCCCCTGACTCTTCCTGCAACTTTTGCCTTTTAATCTCTAACTTTCCAATCCCCAACCCCAGAGTGCTTTATTGGTTTGCACCAAAGGCTGTGTCTCCCCAGTCTGCAGACTGTTTTAAAAAAGTAAAGTTCTCGTTTTTCCTCCAAAGATCTCATGGTCTTTTGTTAACAGGTACAATAGAGTACAATTGTCTTTTATTTAATGTATGAAAAGAAAGTAATGCTTTCCTTGTTTTAGTTTTGTTAATATGATCATCCTCCACTCTTGTTCTCTGCTCTTTATGATCTATTTTCTTGTTTCTATTTCTGCTATGCGTGATTGGTTATCTTCACAATTTTCTACTCAAATTCCAAAGAAATAATTCCAAATTCATGCTACCAGATTTGCTGACTTAGATACCACTGTCCGGTAAAATCGGTTGCCACTTTTCCAAGGGATATCCTAGGTTCTCCTTCTTCAGTAGGTTTTTCAGCAGTGTAGTTTCCCTTAAAACACTTGAGTGGACATAGCAACTTCTGAATAGGACAGGTTTTGAACAGTGGAGTATCCGTGGGGGGACTGCAAATAGTTTTTTGAGCTGAAGCAAAGTTGTCCTGAGAAGAAAAATGTTGGAGATGAGGCTAGAGAAGCCTCATGAAAGTCCTTGCATGTGATGATGGGCAATTGGAAATTCATCCTAAGCACTAAGGGAAAATTGTTCTCATTGATTTGTTTTCTAAGACCACCAGAGCGGGCACAAAAGAACCAGCGACTAGGCAAAGGGTAGGAGCAAAACTGCAAGTTTATTTTGGTCACCTAAGGTGTGGGGAAGAGGTCTGTCGGCCTCCGGCAAAGAAGGCCGACAGAGTCCCCCGGTGGGGCTCTGGGACGGAGTTCCTGCAGTCCTGACATCCCGACAGGAGTGGAGGACTGAGGAAGGCCGCGCGTGGCGTCCCTCCGGAGCCGCTTTTCTAGGAGTGGGAGGGCAATAGGCGGGGCATGGGCGTGTCAGGGGGCGTTCCGCAGGTGCGACCAGGTAAATCTTGGTCTCTTTGGATTGACATCACCTGGTGCATGCCTAGTTGGTCTGCACCTTCCTGGGTCGCCGGCTGCATTTTCGCGCGCGTGGGAAAAGTTGAGGGGGGATGAAGAACCCGGAAGTGCACCATCTTGCCTCCGTTCGTCCAAACACTCCTTACCCCACATTTGCATTTAAAAACAGACATTCATACAAGTTAAATGTATTCCTTCAACTTCAAGCATGGAATAAATAAGTTTCAGAGTCAGGAAAAAGAACTCAATTGTCTTTCTACTACATCAAAATTTTGTCATCTCAGCCTAAATCTACCAAGGTAAGGTGCTCAATATCGATAGTTATTTTCTATGCTTAACTTAAATGGAAGTGTCTTATGTCATTGTTTCTTTTTAGCAAATGATTTAAGATCTTAAAAATTGTCTCATATACTGTGTTCTTAATCTTGCATTTTATTCTTTCATTCATTTTTTGCTTATGATTTTTTCATTTTTTTCTTGACATTTTCTGACTTGATTTAGATTAATGTCTTTTGTTCCTTGATGAATTTAAACTTCTACATCTATTTCTATTCTGAGTGGTTACTCAAAAAATTAATAATTTTATTTTCCTGTTGATGTCTAAAATTAATAATACTTCATAACCCAAAAAATAAGCAAGTTTATAAGGAATCCTCCCTGTTTTATCCTAAAATCATCTGAAAATTTACCTGCAGGAAATTATTTTTAAATGCTTTAAAAATTTTTAATAATATTTTCTTTTCAGACAACGTTATTGCCTCATTATTGCTAACATTTCATACAGTGTAGATTTTAACACTATACACTAATCCATTTGTAATAATAATACATCACTTATCTGTCCTACATGTAACTGTTGCAAACAATATGGCAACTGAAATATAATTCCTACCTCATAAGGTATATGCTTTAGTTTCAATTGATATGATATATTTATTTACTCAATTAGTTACAGAAATGCAATATATAAGATTTTTCAAATGCTTGCCATCTTTTAAAAATTTATTTTAGGCCGGGTGCGGTGGCTCAAGCCTGTTATCCCAGCACTTTGGGAGGCCGAGATGGGCGGATCACGAGGTCAGGAGATCGAGACCATCCTGGCTAACACGGTGAAACCCCGTCTCTACTAAAAAATACAAAAAACTAGCCAGGCGAGGTGGCGGGCACCTGTAGTGCCAGCTACTTGGGAGGCTGAGGCAGGAGAATGGCGTAAACCCGGGAGGTGGAGCTTGCAGTGAGCTGAGATCCAGCCACTGCACTCCAGCCTGGGCGACAGAGCGAGATTCCGTCTCAAAAAAAAAAAAAAAAATTATTATTTTTTTTCTGATTGGTAGGAAATCCTTTTATAAGATGATAACCATTCAAATTTTTGTCTTCTGTGAATTGCCTAATCATATCCTTTTAATATTTTCTGTTAGATTGCTGCCTTTTTCATGTTGACCTAGAAAATTTCTTTACATATTTGTGCTCTAATACATTCTTTCAGTCTATGGTCTAATCCTGTTTATAGTATCATTTGTCAAAATGAAGTTTTAATATTAACATGGCCATACTAGAGTACATTAATAGTAGTAGAATTCTAGTAATGTTAGCCTATTTGCTCTATTTTTGTTTCTTTTCATGTGCTAAAACCATGCATCTCTAGAAGATGACCACACGCACGTATACACACACATATATATATACCCACATATACATTCTTTTACCAATTCTTATTTTTAAATTCATCCTGGATTTACATTTTTTTAAATTTACATTTTAATACTTTTCTTTTAATATATTGTAATTTTAGAAATTAAGAACTTTTTTTAACTATTGCTGGAAATTTTTCAATGATTACTTTTCCAAATATTGCTTTGTCTTTATTTTCCCTATTCTCTATTCTCAAATTCCTATTAAAAATATGTTGACCAGGTGTGGTGGCTCACACCTATAATCCCAGCACTTCGGGAGGCCAAAGTGAGAGGACTGCTTGAGTCCAGGAGTTCAAGATCCACCTGGGCAATATAGGGAGACTGCCATCTCTACAAAAACTTAAAAAAAAAAAAAAATAGCCAGGCATAGTGGCCTGAGCCTGTAGTCCTAGCTACTTGGAGGCTGAGGTGGGAAGATCACTTGCACATGGGCCCTAGAGGTCGAGGCTCCAATGAGTTGATTGCACCACTGCACTCAAGCCTGCACAACAGAGTGAGACTCTGTCTCAAAAAAAAAAAAAAGTTGGCCTTCCACTTTACCCTTTATATCTCTTAATTTCTGTTTCATATGTCTCATCTCTTTATGTCATTTTGCCGCTTCTGGAGAGTTTCTTCAGATTTATATTCTTGTTCTTCAGTATTCTTTTCCCATATTCAGTTATTTGGCCTGTCTACAGAGTATATATTTTTCATTTCTATATATTCAATTCTAAAATATTGTCTGTTTTCCTTTTCATATCTGCCTATTTTTATTCACTCTTTTTCAATATTGGTTATCTTCATTTTTCCAACACTTAACAATTATATTCATAAATTGCAAAAGGATATTTTATACTGTTCTACTGTCTCAGACACTTGGAGAGCTAATCTTACTCTCATCTGTTGACTTTACTTCATGGTACATTGCTTCTCCTGTGGTTCAAAAGTATGTACAGAGATATCATTTCAAAGAATTTTCCTTTCCTCCTGACAATCCTCATTGCACTGGATTGTGGAAGTGTTCCTATATAATCATTTTGCTTTGCTTTTCCTACTAAGTAGTTCAGGATGGCTTCCCCTAGATAAATTTATTCAATGTAATTCCCACATTTATTCCTTCCTCCTGCCTTTACCTTCTCCAATCCATGACAGAAACTAATTGAAGTTTTCTCTTCCTAAAGAATACCTATTAGCATGACAAACATCCCAAATCTACCCATATTATTTTTTTTCTAATCCAGTTTGGGACACCAAGCTTGCTAGGAGGATGGATATACAGTTCAATACACTTACCAAAAAAAAAAAAAAAGGTTTTTAAATAGAGAAAATACTGCATTTATTCTTAATTATGAAAACAATCATTAAGAAGGCAATACACTAAATAACCATAATAGGAAGGAATATTATTTATAGCTGTGACAGTTGAGATTCTATATCAAAGTAATGATTCTCAATTACTGCCTCTTTAAAGAGAACATTTAAATTTTATGGACTCTCTGGCAGACTATTTGGAAGTAACTCATTGATGGTGCTACCACTGGACCCTGTTTCTAAATCTTTAGACAGTGATATAATCTTAACTCTTTCTTTTCTATTCTAAAATAAATAAACAATGAAGTACATCATCTGAAATATTTTGGTTTGTATGTAATAAAGTGGTTGATCTATTTTAGCCATACAACTACTGTGTTTTTTGACATGGTTTTTCTCCATCCAATTTTAAATTAGATTACATTTCCTGAGAGTACACACATCCCTGTTTGGAGAAGGAATGAAATGTGGTTGTAGTCTCAACTGAGAAAATCAGCCATGTATGAAAAATGCTCACCAGTAACGTAGTTAATGAGAATCCATTAAGATGAAAATAGGTTTGATTTTCCCTTCTGACATAAGTTCCTTATTTTAGGTAATGCCTCTCCAGAGCTGTAGATGTCTTCCCAAGATACTCCATCATTCTACACAGCATTTAATTCTTAGAACTCACAGTCCAAGACTGTTATCAGTCCATTTTCACACTGTTGATCAATACATACCCCAGCCTGGGTAATTTATAAAGAAAATGAATGGACTCACAGTTTCACGTTGCTGGGGAGGCCTCACAGTCCAAGCAATCACAGTCTTACACGGCAGCAAGCAAGAGCGAATGAGAACCAAGCAAAAGGGAAACTCATTATAAAACTGTCAACTATCATGAGACTTCTTTACTACCACAAGAACAGTATGGGGTAAACCTCCCCTATGATTCAATTATCTCCCACCAGTTTCCTCCCAGAGCATGTGGGAATTATGGGAACTACAAGATGAGATTTGGGTGGGGACACAGCCAAACTATATCAGTGACTCATCTAGAATTTTATTCATAAAGGTTTAAACAATGGTTACATGTACAGTTATAAGATCATTCTCATTTACAAATTTAATGTTTACAACAATCCTAAAAGTCAGGTACAGCTTTTAAGCATCATTTTACAGATGAAGAATCTTTCCCAAGATTACACAGCTGGAAAGTGGTACAGTGAGGCTTTGACCCTCATGTTTTGCCTCCAGATCCCCTGCACTTAGGGGTTGTGCTGTACTGTTTGTTGAGTGCAACTGGTCATTTCACTATATGAGAAAATTGTAGCTACTCTATCGAATTGAATGATCTTGCCTGCAATTTAGATTCAGGTCTAGTCTTTGTGAAATATTTCTGATGAAAAACTTACTGATATGATTAATTGTATCTCTGTTAGAGTTATTTTATCAGACTCAATATTTGCAAAAGCATTGGAAAAAATCTATTATCCAAGTAATCTCTTTATGCAGGAACATAAGTTGGGTATTGATTCTCCCTTAACTTATGACACCAGAACAAAACTGATTAGAAAACTTAGGATTTAATCCATGAATTCAATTTTAAAAAAAGAAATGGTTAATTGTGTTAATGCACATTCCTCCTTGTAACATGCAGATGTTCTAAAGTAATTGAAGAAATAAATTTTCTGTCTCCAACTGATGAAATGTACTCACTACTAGTTGGTCCCCCTGCTGCAACTTTTTATTTATCTGACTGTAGGAGCTGGGAACCAGTCAACCAGTATAAGAAACTCCCCCAGCTAAACAGAGGGAAAAATCTTTTTATAAACTGCAGACTCCAGTGATCAGTGTTATCATAAACTCTTATGATGAAAAACAAACAGGCACTATGCTACATCCATGAGTTTAATTCTAATGTTTGAAGACATGCTTGTCATTATCATATAACTCAAGTTACATAAAATATTATTCAGATTCCCTAAGGAAACATTTCAAACTGTTGTATGGTTAGGTTCTCTCATTTCCCAAAAAGTAATTAGAAGAATGAGTAGTAGAAAAATGGTATGCTTGGCAAATCTTTGACTTTCACACCCCCATCACCCATTTTTTGCATTTAACCTGATCATTTGCTGGCAGCAGATGGGTAATAGGATGAAAGTTTTCAATATGGTGTGGTGGGGATATATATTTCCAGACACAACGTGAAAGAGTACAAAGCAGAGTTCTTAATGTGATTAACAAAGAGGCATGGAATCTGCTATCAATCTTCCTTGTTACTGTCGTAGTACTTCGAGGACTGTTAAAGAAACTTTACAATAGCTGAATACATGTTACACATACAGATGAAGAAGTGCCCTGGGCAGTGTAGCAAAATTTACTGCAAGTGCATTTTTTGGATTTCTGCCTTCTGAGTCACTACTGTCAGTCTGACATTTTTATCTCAGAAGTCTTCCTACCTTAATGTTGACAAGGCAAATAAAGGCTCTGCCATCAGTCTATAACAATATTTGCTGCATTTGAAAATATTTCCTGAAAAGTATATTTCACTGATATTAACACTAAGTTACAAGATAAAAGTGTATTGTTATCTTTTAAATTCCTCATTCATCTTCCATTTTTGTAATTGTAGACAGAAACTAAAGCATATTTCTATCACAGTAATTTTATTTCATTTATGTTAACACAATTTAACCTATGAAGTTTTAGTTTTGGTTATGCATTAATCTCTGGTTTTAATAAGAATCATAATATTAAAGGGCTGACTTTAAATGCCTGAATTTCCTGAAGAGTCTTAGAATAATGTTGATGCATTTTCTACACAGGTAAACAGTGGAAGAATTTTCTTTGCTGTTGTTGCTGTTTTGAGATGGAGTCTCACTCTGTCTCCCAGGTTGGTGTGCAATGGCAGGATCTCTGCTCACTGCAACCTCCGCCTCACAGGTTCAAGCAATTCTCCCGCCTCAGCCTCCTGAGTAGCTGGGATTACAGGCACCTGCTATCA
This sequence comes from Trachypithecus francoisi, assembly GCF_009764315.1. NCBI lineage: Eukaryota > Metazoa > Chordata > Mammalia > Primates > Cercopithecidae > Trachypithecus > Trachypithecus francoisi. The sequence continues at coordinate 134,425,408 of NW_022681454.1, read as the reverse complement.
TGCCCGGCTAATTTCTGTATTTTCCGTAGAAACGGGGTTTCACCACGTTGGCCAAGCTGATCTCGAACTCCTGACCTCAGGTGATCCACTCATCTTGGCATCCCAAATGCTAGGATTACAGGTGTGAGCCACCGCGCTCAGCCTAACAGTGGAAGAATTTCCTTCAGCTTGCATTACTGCTTAACTAGGGTCCTATTTAACTCATCAGTATTTTTAGTTTCAATATGGAAGAGAAAGAAGATAAAATTAAGAGCTTTGGTGGAGGGTCTGGCATGCATTCAGAGAGATGGAAATTGAAAAAACATGAGTGACAGGCAATATACATTTTGGAGTGAAACAGAGAAGCTAATGTACACCGTTTCATTTAACATTAATAGTCCATATAGAGTAGGGAGATAGAATAATTTCACAGTATGTATGGAAGCTCAGGCTAGAGATAAAGAAATGTGGAAGAAGTTTGAAAGGGAAAATACTGAAATTTGGAAATCCCAAATAGAATTTTGGCTCAATAAGAGAAAAATAGAAAGTTTATTTAGCAGTAAGGCAGGTCAAAATGAAATTTGATAGATTGTGTTTGTAATGTATCCAATTTTGTGTGTGTGTGTGTGTGTGTAGCTTTCTCCTGCAATAGTCGGAAGATGAAGGAAAAAGTTGAGAGATTAAGTGGGAAGTTAGGACAGACAGTCGAGACTATGGAAATTCTGGTCAATCAGAAGAGTGGAAGATCAAATCCCTGGCTTGAAGATTGAGGACAAAATCCAGCTTATGAGAGAGTAAGAAAACTCAGATTAGTAATGTAAGATCAGAGAAGAAATTTCAGAAATTATGATGTTGGAAGAGAGATATTGGAATAATGATGACAACGAATGCGTAGCCTGTTTATATTACACCATAAACATTATATCGTTGTAAAAATTCATTGACATTTAGAAATTACAGAGTTGGGGGTCTAATTATGAAGTCACCATATTTAAATAAGGTTTGATGTTTATTTTTAAAGGTTATACTTACTTACAAAGTTCTAGCCCTAATTATCAAATATATTCTTGGATATTAATTTTACTCAAAGGTTATTTGAAGGGCACAAAATTATTTTTATGCATCCTTATTTCACTCAAGGCATAAAACCAGCTCAAACTATTTGCTAGGAGAGGACAGTGTTTTCCTAAATTAGGAGATATTATATGGATGGGGATAACATTTTTTCTTACCGGGGAAAAGAGAGAATCAGGCATTTTTTATATTTTTTAAAATAATAAAGTTACCCTTCCCTTTAATTACATATTTTTTCTATCTCATCCTTCTCCAAAAGTACTGGTTGGTGTATTTGCTTTTTATATTCATTAGTGACCATTTGGTAAGTAGTTCACCTTCTCTTAGCTTTTTTTTTTGTTTGTTTTTTGCTTTTTGCTTTCATACTTTAATCCTGCTGACATCTTTCAATGCATAATGAAAAACAGCTCTGCACTTTGGGAGGCCGAGACGGGCGGATCACGAGGTCAGGAGATCGAGACCATCCTGGCTAACACGGTGAAACCCCGTCTCTACTAAAAAAAAAAAAAAATACAAAAAATTAGCCGGGCGAGGTGGCGGGCGCCTGTAGTCCCAGCTACTCGGAGGCTGAGGCAGGAGAATGGCGTAAACCCGGGAGGCGGAGCTTGCAGTGAGCTGAGATCCGGCCACTGCACTCCAGCCTGGGCGACAGAGCGAGACTCCATCTCAAAAAAAAAAAAAAAAAAAAAAAAAAAAGAAAACCAGCTGTGCCTTTTCCTGGCTTCCTTTTTTCTCAGTACGATGGCAGCGGATGCTAGTTGACTTAGTAAAACTTGAAAATGTCACATTGCTCTTCATTCTTGGATGAATGCACATTCGTGAATATAGCTGTATGCAAAAGCAATTAAAGGCAGCCTTAAAAAGCACCATAACCAAAGTCACCCTCAGATGATATTCCCCAGGTGGTGTATTCAGAGCAACCCATTCCTAGTATTAAAAATACACATCTTCTTTGTCTCTGAGAATGATTAGCAATCACTTTTAGTAACATTTCTTGTGAAACAAAATGATTTCTGTAAATAAATCTTAATTCCAAATCACTGAATTCACTCAGAATGTATTTTTCCTCCAAAACGAGGGAAACATATCAAAAACATAAAATAAGAAGAAACAAATGGACAAATTATTTAACACAGATATAAATTACAACATAAACCTTTGTTGACTCGTCTAAAACAAACATGAATACACGCACACATGCATACACATATGCATGCAACTTTAACGTACCAGATTTTAACAATAAATTTCAATGCAAAACCATATTTAAGAATGTTTATGGTGTAATGGAAAATGTTTACTCATAAAATGACATTGATTCTATGTTTAATAATGTACACCCCCCCAAAATTGGCTATATAGAATTACAACAACAGCAATATTGTATTATTATTTTTTATTTAAATAAAAATAATTCATTACACTTATAGTGGCTAAGTGTTTTGTTATTGTCAATATACATTTTCTGGTATTGCTATAATTTTTATTGATGATTTTATATTGAATAACATAGAATCTCATGTTTATATAGGGTGCTTTATAATAAAATTCTTTCACCCACCATTACTTGATGTCTATTCTAATTATTTCAATATCTGTGCCATATATAAATGGCATATTCTATTATTTACAATGTAAAGTTGAGGAAACCAAGATTTGAAAGCCTAATATTTGAAATCACAACATTATGAAGTAAAAAATAAAATGCTACCTAAGCCTTCTGACTTTATATTCAGAGCTCTTTTCTCATCATATTACTTCATCCATGTATCTAGTTTAATTAAATAAATTTTCTAAATAATGTTCCTTAGAAAAATTAAGCTGTTGAATAAGACTATTCTAAAGTCACCAGTGATGAAGACAATGACTCAGTGAATATCAGCCATAGCATTGTGAAGATCAATGCATATCAGCCACAACACTGTGTGGCGTGATCTCTAACTTTGCAATACAGAGAAGTCTTTGAAATCTGTAAAAATGCCATATTTGAAAGAAGTAAAGTACTGATAAGTACACCCAGGACTTGTTCACAATTATTAATTAATCAGTCATATGTAATGGAATGACATAATAAAATGTACAATTAACTTAAAACTTTAGAGAGAAAGCTACATTTCTATGTACATAATTCAAATGTATCAAATAATGTCATTCTATTTAGAGTCAGCATTTAAGAGTACCCAGACAAAGGAATTAAAAGAAAATTTCCTTCTGATAATTCCTAGTGGGCCAAAGAAAGACAAAAAGCTTAAAGTGAGCCTGTAACAGAAGCTAGACATGGAAATTAGTGCAGCTTTAAAATGTGATCATTCTCTTCAGGAAAAGGTCATAAATGAGGTTCATGTAAGTGAAGCTTAAAATAAACAGTTCGAGCTTCCAAAAGAAATGCATCTTGGCCACACAATCACTCAAGGGACCTACCAGGAAGCTCATTAAAAAGACTGCCAAAACTTGCTCTAGAGGCAATAATAGTGAAGGGTTAAGTGTGTGAACTCTGAAATAAGACAGATTGGGTTTAAAGCTCAGCTCTCCCAATTTCTACCTAAGTTTGCATAAACTTATTTCTAAGTTGGCATAATCTTAGAACAACATCTTAACCTCTTGTGCTCTAGATTCCTCATATGTAAGATAGGAATGATAATGGTAACCTATACCATGGAATTGTTGTAGAAAATAAATGTGTTAATAGAGTGAAAACAAATGGATTGAGTACTTGGCTCCATCTATAGAAATAACTTCAGGCTATGTAGCACTCTGGGGATAGTGAAATTAATAGAGCAGCTGTCAACAGCTGATATCCCTGATGCTTCCACAGTATTCCCCACTAGCCTGCAAAATAATATGAAAACCAACAATTAGATTGCACTGAATGTATTTCCAAAGGTATTCCAATCTTAAAAAATAAAATGAGAAAAATGATTTTGAGATATAGAAATAAATATGAATGGCTAAAAAATACTACAATCAAGATTGAAAAAAAGTGAAACATTGGAAATGTGAATTTGTAGCAAATAAGAAAAAGAAATTTGAACATTTTTAATATATAAAACACTTGATAAGTTAGTTAAAATGAACATAATTTCAAGAGATGGACAGATGCTTCATAAAATTTGACATATAAATGGGCAAAGAGATATGAATACATTTTCCACTGTATGGTCTAAAGTTAAACATTAAAACACTGTAAGAGAGCATTATTGATCACTACAAACGACAAAAATTTTAAATAATTTTAAATAAACGTGTTTTGCCATTCATTTAAGAGACTAAGAACGAATAGAGAAGAAGATATAAGGCACTCTTGTATTTTTTTGGTAGAAATATACAATTAAAATAAACTTTCCAAAGGGCAATTTGGCTAAATTGATCAGTAATCCAAACATCTCCATACTGATTTACCTATGCATTCTATTGTTAAAATTTACCATTAAAAATGACCAGCTTTAGAATATTATTTACAATGTTTATAGTTTTAAAAACATGGAAACAAAACAAGAATACTTCAATAGATTGATTAAATATTCTGAATATATATATAAATGTAATAAAATAGTTACTATGCAAAAAATATAAATTGATATTTATTATGGTTTAGAAAAAAATTAATGAGTAGGTGGTCTTCTTTAAAAAATTTATAGTTTTAGACACATTGATAATAAAAATGAGAGTAATTATTAATATCTACTTGTCCACATACATACAGGCTTGCTTAAGTGACTGTATATTGCTAGACCAACTTTTAAAATTGATTTGAAAAATCAATTTTCCCCAGACGGAAACAACTAGAACCAATGCCACAAAAACATTTTTAAAAACTGACTTAATAAAATAAAATTATTTTAATGAAAAACAGACACTCAGTATTTAGTGAATTTTATTTTCAAAGTAAAAGTTGTAAGTAGCAACTAACTATAGAAAATTAAGTTTGAGAAATGAATACAGATAATCAATTCTGAAGGATACCAATTTTTTGAGATGTTTAGTTCATTTATATATTTAGAAAATAAACATCTGTGGTCATCGTTATCATCAGAGAAAGCATTTTAACAGGTATTTTCCAGAAATAAGAAAATACATGGGATAATTAGTGGATCAGAGAACATTTCTGTATGCTAATATAAGCGAACAGTTTTACAGTGCACTAGTTCCCCTGAACAACTCTCTTTTTTTTCTTTTCTTTTTTTTTTGAGACGGAGTCTCGCTCTGTCACCCAGGCTGGAGAGCAGTGGCGCGATCTCGGCTCACTGCAAGCTCGGCCTCCCGGGTTCACGGCATTCTCCTGCCTCAACCTCCCAAGTAGCTGGGACTACAGGAGCCCGCCGCCACGCCCAGCTAATTTTTTTGCATTTTTAGTGGAGACAGGGTTTCACCGTGTTAGCCAGGATGGTCTCGATCTCCTGACGTCGTGATCCGCCCGCCTCGGCCTCCCAAAGTGCTGGGATTACAGGCGTGAGCCACGGCACCCGGCCAACTCTTTTACTTTAAATCTAATTTTATTAATTTCTAGCCTCTTTGAAAGCCACTATTAATATAGTGTAAAAATTATATACATCGACATTGATGTTGAGATCTAGTATTTTAAGATCCTACCAGAATCAAATCTTTGTCATTAAAGTAGACTATATATAGTCTCTGTGACTTTCCCTTTCTCTCACCAAGGTGACATACATAAGGCATTTGTTGCATGATTTAATTAGTTTGGATCCAATAAGTAAATTCCCCTTACCTATGCCCTTTCTTTTCCAAATCATCTCACGCAACCATGCTCTACCTTACCTGCAGTTTTCAATGGAAGTTAGAAGATTCAAGCGGTCTGGACTTTCTTACTGGCTCAACATGAAATATGGGTAAGTTGGTCCCTTTTCCTTTGCAGAATGTTATATAATTCAGAATAATATCAAACTGTTTGTGCACACCTGAGGAATAATATGAGGTTGTTTCAATAGAGTCATTCTTTTCTGTTCCCTGACATCTTGGTTCTTTCTATCTCATAGTAAGTACAGTAAGTAAAGTCACTTAATAAATGTAAGACCTGAGCTATTCCTGAAAATAGCAGATGCTGTTCTCTCCCATATCTTTTTTCACCTTTTCCTAGACTTATCACTTCTCAACCACTTTGACTTAAAAGTCAAAAGATCTACCTAAGAGACTTTAAGCGAGTCATTTAATGATATTCAGTGTCTCTGTAAGAAAAATAGTATTAAATGGCTAGATTACAGAGTTCTTAGGAAAACTTAATTGAATTACGTACCTGAAAACACTTTATAAACTGTAAAGAATTCAATAAGTTGGTAATATCATAAATGGTTCTTTTCTTTGTTATTTCTTTGTTATTCCATGATAAAAGCATTATTTTTATAGACTTTCACATTTCTGTTGCATAACACCATATATTACAAAGCCATTCAACATTTCATTCATGTATGAGACTGTACGCCAGATATGACATTTCATTCAGAAGTACTGAATGAAATAATGCAACCATTGTCTAATCCTGTTTTTTCACTTTAGCAAGTTGCTTATTGAGAAGAATGCTTTAACATGAAAAATGACTAGACTTTTATCAGTTATGCTTCCACAAAGAATATTTAAAAAGCAGTCTTTTAAAAAATGACGTGGGTTATTTATAACTTCCCGTATTCCTTTCATCTTATTGGCAACACAATATGTGATATTTTATAACCCCTGTAATTTCCATTATCAGTCTGCAACTCTGCATTTCTTTCTTTGTGGACTCATATATTTTCAAATTATTTATTCCTCCCAAGGTATAGACATGCAGTTGAAAGAAAAAAGTAACGTTAAGGCTGAGCATGAGTAAAAGTGGTTCAGTAAAAGGCACATAAATCTCGCCTTTTCCTACCCATGTCATGAATTAGAGTATCACCAAAGTTTTAGAACAACTTTTGAAAATACTGAAAGATAATTTCTGTGGATTAAGGGTCATCTTGCAGACTAAAATGTCAGTTTCTTTTCTACCTTGCTAATATTAGTTCTTCTTCACTCTCTATTCCAGGGAGTGTTTAAATGTGTTTTGAATAATCCTGTTTTGCCATTCATTTGAAGTTTTCCATGAAGGCTTGAATTCCTCTTTTTTGGATTTTTATTTGTTTTCAGAAATTAAGCAATTCACATGGGTTTCTTTTGATAATAACTTTTCAGATGTCTTTGTTTTTAAGACTATTGTTTCTATAAACTTCCCTAGCCTTTATTTTGTTTCTTTCTACAACAATGGGTTTCATTTGATTTTTTTAATTTATGATTCATGCTCTTAAAGATCACCATCTTCAAACTTATTTCCTTGAGAATGTTCCAGTTTCACAGATTGTATTTATAAGACTATAACTGGCACTCTAATATTATCTAATAATACTATTATAATGCTCAACTACAGGGTGTTCAAAAAGCATTGGATCCTAGAATTGTTTCTGTGTAGCTGTTCTTTGGAAGTAAAGCTCTGTACACTGACATTGAACTGAGTCTAGAACATAAATAAATTAGTTTAATTCACAATTTATTATCTTCATGAGAGAGCTATATATTTCTGTCAATAGCACTAACTCACATTTGACTGTTCTTAGAATTGTGATGCCCTTCTTTCATGAAGCTGAAGTAATTTTCCAGTTACATATGTAGTCTATAAGTGTTTATGTACATGCCTAAATCCAGTTTATTTTTTCAAATTTATAACAAACTACAAATGTATAGGAGAACAGAATATAATAAAAACACGTAAAGAAACTAGCTAATTTCATACATATTAAGGTATCCAATGTACATCATAAACTTTTAGGTAGAGGAAATAATTCTTATAGGAAGTGGATTGCACCTGGAATATGAAAGTAGTTAAGCATTGTAGAACAGCACGAAGAAGAGGAAGATCATTGTATTCCATTGAACTAACATCTATCATGAGCAAGACGTAACTAGAAAATAAAGTGGATGTAAAGATAAGGAAGATATTGCCTTTGTTCCTAAGAAGCTCATAAGAAGATACAGAGGTGGCTCAATACATTGCATTGCATGTTGTACTGTAATGAAATCTAATGTAGAGGAACAAGACAAGTGCTTCATAAACAGGGAGAAGGAAAAAATTAATTATGACATGGGACATCAGAAAAGACTAGAGGTGTGTGAATGGATAAGACTCTCACTAGCAAGATGGAAGAGATGTTCCATTCAAAGACAATGGTATGCCCAAAACCCCATCAGTACATCACCATCATCAAAGACCAAAGGCAGATAACACCACAAAGATGGGGGAAAAGCAGTGCAGAAAAGCTGGAAATTCAAAATATCAGAGTGCATCTCCCCCTCCAAAGGAATGCAGCTCATTGCCAGCAACAGAACAAAGTTGGATGGAGAATGACTTTGATGAGTTGAGAGAAGAAGGCTTCAGTCGATCAAACTTCTCAGAGCTAAAGGAGGAACTATGTAACCAGCGCAAATAAACTAAATATCTTGAAAAAAGAATGGAATAATGGATAACTAGAATAATCAATGCAGAGAAGACCATAAACGAACTGATAGAGATGAAAACCATGATTTGAGAACTATGTGACAAATGCACAAACTTCAGTAACTGATTCAATCAACTGGAAGAAAGAGTATCAGTGATTGAAGATCAAATGAATGAAATGAAGTGAGAAGTGTAGAGAAAAAAGAGTAAAAAGAAATGAACAAAGGCTCCAAGAAATATGGGATTATGTGAAAAGACCAAATCTATGTCTGATTGGTGTGCCTGAAAGTGACGGAGAAAATGGAACCAAGTTGGAAAACACTCTGCAGGATATCATCCAGGAGAACTTCCCCAACTAGTAAGGCAGGCCAACATTCAAATTCAGGAAATACAGAGAACTCCACAAAGATACTCCTTGAGAAGAGCAACTCCAACACACATAATTATCAGATTCACCAAAGTTGAAATGAAGGAAAAAATGTTAAGGGCAACCAGAGAGAAAGGTCCGGTTACCCACAAAGGGAAGCCCATCAGACTAACAGCAGATATCTCAGCAGAAACTCTCCAAACCAGAAGAGAGTGGGGGCCAATATTCAACATTCTTAAAGAAAGGAATTTTCAAACCAGAATTTCATATCCAGCCAAACTAAGTTTCATAAGTGAAGGAGAAATAAAATCCTTTACAGACAAGCAAATGCTGAGAGATTTTGTCACCACCAGGCCTGCCCCACAAGAGCACCTGAAGGAAGCACTAAACATGAAAAGGAACAACTGGTACCACCTATTGCAAAAACATGCCAAAGTGTAAAGACCACTGATGCTAGGAAGAAACTGCATCAACTAACGAGCAAAAGAACCAGTTAATATGATAATGACAGGATCAGTTTCACACATAGCAATATTAACCTTAAATGTAAATGGACTAAATGGTCCAATTGAAAGACACAAACTGGCAAATTGGATAAAGAGTCAAGACTCATCAATTTGCTGTATTCAGGAGACCCATCTCATGTGCAGAGACACACGTAGGCTCAAAATAAAGGGATGGAGGAAGATCTACCAAGCAAATGGAAAACAAAAAAAAGCAGGGGTTGCAATCCTAGTCTCTGATAAAACAGACTTTAAACCATCAAAGATCAAAAGAGACAAAGAAGGCCATTACATAATGGTAAAGAGATCAATTCATCAGGAAGAGCTAACTACCCTAAATATGTATGCACCCAATACAGGAGCACCCAGATTCATAAAGCAAGTCCTTAGAGACTTACAAAGAGACTTAGACTCCCATACAATAACTGTGGGAGACTTTAACACCCTACTGTCAACATTAGACAGATCAACAAGACAGAAAGTTAACAAGCATATCCAGGAATTGAACTCAACTCTGCACCAAGCAGACCTAATAGACATCAACAGAACTCTCCATCCCAAATCAAAAGAATATACATTCTTCTCAGCATCACATCACATTTATTCCAAAATTGACCACAGAGTTGGAAGTAAAGCACTCCTCAGCAAATGTAAAAGAACAGAAATTATAATAAACTGTCTCTCAGACCACAGTGCAATCAAACTAGAACTCAGGACTAAGAAACTCAATCAAAACCACTCAACTACATGGAAACTGAACAACCTGCTCCTGAATGACTACTGGGTGCATAACGAAATGAAGGCAGAAATAAAGATGTTCTTTGAAACCAATGAGAACAAAGATACAACATATCAGAATCTCTGGGACACATTTAAAGCAGTCTGTAGAGGGAAATTTATAGCACTAAATGCCCACAAGAGAAAACAGGAAAGATCTAAAATTGACACCCTAACATCACAACTAAAAGAACTGCAGAAGCAAGAGCAAACACATTCAAAAGCTAGCAGAAGGCAAGAAATAACTAAGAACAGAGCAGAACTGAAGGAGATAGACACAAAAAAACCCTCCAAAAAATCAATGAATCCAGGAGCTGATGTTTTGAAAAGATCAACAAAATTGATAGACTGCTAGCAAGACTAATAAAGAAAAAAAAGAGAGAAGAATCAAATAGATGCAATAAAAAATGATAAAGGGGATATCACCACCAACCACACAGAAATACAATCTACCTGTAATCCCAGCACTTTGGGAGGCCGAGACGGGCGGATCACGAGGTCAGGAGATCGAGACCATCCTGGCTAACACGGTGAAACCCCGTCTCTACTAAAAAAAAAATACAAAAAACTAGCCGGGCGAGGTGGTGAGCGCCTGTAGTCCCAGCTACTCGGGAGGCTGAGGCAGGAGAATGGCGTAAACCCGGGAGGCGGAGCTTGCAGTGAGCTGAGATCCGGCCACTGCACTCCAGCCCGGGCGACTGAGCGAGACTCCGTCTCAAAAAAAAAAAAAAAAAAAGAAATACAAACTACCATCAGAGAATACTATAAACACCTCTATGCAAATAAACTAGAAAACCTAGAAGAAATGGATAAATTTCTGGACACATACACCCTCCCAAGACTAAACCAGGAAAAAGTTGAATCCCTGAATAGACCAATAACAGTCTCTGAAATTGAGGCAATAATTAATAGCCTACCAACCAAAAAAAGTACAGGACCAGACGGATTCACAGCCGAATTCTACCAGAGGTACAAGGAGGAGCTGGTACCATTCCTTCTGAAACTATTCCAATCAATGGAAAAAGAGGGAATCCTCCCTAATTCATTTTATGAGGCCAACATCATCCTGACACCAAAGCCTGGCAGAGACAAAACAAAAAAAGAGAATTTTAGACCAATATCCCTGATGAACATCGATGCAAAAACCCTCAATAAAATACTGGCAAACTGGATCCAGCAGCACATCCAAAAGCTTATCCACCATGATCAAGTGGGCTTCATCCCTGGGATGCAAGGCTGGTTCAACATACACAAATCAATAAACGTAATCCAGCATATAAACAGAACCAAAGACAAAAACCACATGATGATCTCAATAGATGCAGAAAAGGCCTTTGACAAAATTCAGCAGCCCTTCATGCTAAAAACTCTCAATAAATTCGGTATTGATGGAACATATCTCAAAATCATAAGAGCTATTTATGACAAATCAACAGCCAATATCATACTGAATGGGCAAAAACTGGAAGCATTCCCTTTCAAAACTGGCACAAGACAGGGATACCATCTCTCACCACTCCTATTCAACACAGTGTTGGAAGTTCTGGCTAGGGCAATCAGGCAAGAGAAAGAAATAAAGGGTATTCAGTTAGGAAAAGAAGAAGTCAAATTGTCCCTGTTTGCAGATGACATGATTGTATATTTAGAAAACCCCATTGTCTCAGCCCAAAATCTCCTTAAGCTGATAAGCAACTTCAGCAAAGTCTCAGGATACAAAATCAATGTGCAAAAATCACAAGCATTCTTTTTTTTTTTTTTTTGAGATGGAGTCTTGCTCTGTCGCCCAGGCTGGAGTGCTGTGGCCGGATCTCAGCTCACTGCAAGCTCCGCCTCCCGGGTTTAGGCCATTCTCCTGCCTCAGCCTCCCGAGTAGCTGGGACTACAGGTGCCCGCCACCTCACCCGGCTAATTTTTTTTTTTGTATTTTTAGTAGAGACGGGGTTTCACCGTGTTAGCCAGGATGGTCTCGATCTCCTGACCTCGTGATCCGCCCGTCTCGGCCTCCCAAAGTGCTGGGATTACAGGCTTGAGCCACCGCGCCCGGCCACAAGCATTCTTATACACCAGTAACAGACAAACAGAGAGCCAAATCATGAGTGAACTCCCATTCCCGATAGCTTCAAAGAAAATAAAATACCTAGGAATCCAACTTACAAGGGATGTAACGGACCTCTTCAAGGAGAATTACAAACCACTGCTCAGTGAAATAAAAGAGGACACAAAAAAATGGAAGAACATTCCATGCTCACGGATAGGAAGAATCAATATTGTGAAAATGGCCATACTGCCCAAGGTAATTTATAGATTCAATGCCATCCCCATCAAGCTACCAATGAGTTTCTTCACAGAATTGGAAAAAACTGCTCTAAAGTTCATATGGAACCAAAAAAGACCCCACATTGCCAAGACAATCCTAAGTCAAAGAACAAAGCTGGAGGCATCACGCTACCTGACTTCAAACTAAACTACAAGGCTACAGTAACCAAAAGAGCATGATACTGGTACCAAAACAGAGATATAGACCAATGGAACAGAACAGAGCCCTCAGAAATAATACCACATATCTACAGCCATCTGATCATTGACAAACCTGAGAGAAACAAGAAATGGGGAAAAGATTCCCTATTTAATAAATGGTGCTGGGAAAATTGGCTAGCCATAAGTAGAAAGCCAAAACTGGATCCTTTTCTTACTCCTTATATGAAAATTAATTCAAGATGGATTAGAGACTTAAATGTTAGACCTAAAACCATAAAAAATCCTAAAAGAAAACCTAGGTAATACCATTCAGGACATAGGCATGGGGAAGGACTTCATGTCTAAAACACCAAAAGCAATGGCAACAAAAGCCAGAATTGACAAATGGGATGTAATTAAACTAAAGAGCTTCTGCACAGAAAAAGAAACTACCATCAGAGTGAACAGGCAACCTACAGAATGGGAGAAAATTTTTACAATCTACTCATCTGACAAAGTGCTAATATCCAGAACCTACAAAGAACTCAAACAAATTTACAAAAAGAAAACAAATAACCCCATCAAAAAGCGGGCAAAGGATATGAACAGACACTTCTCAAAAGAAGACATTCATACAGCCAACAGACACATGAAAAAATGCTCATTATCACTCGCCACCCGAGAAATGCAAATCAAAACCACAATGAGATACCTTGTCACACCAGCTAGAATGGCAATCATTAAAAAGTCAGGAAACAACAGGTGCTGGAGAGGATGTGGCGAAATAGGAACACTTTTCCACTGTTGGTGGGACTGTAACCTAGTTCAACCATTGTGGAAGACAGTGTGACGATTCCTCAAGGATCTAGAACTAGAAATACCATTTGACCCAGCCATCCCATTACTGGATAAATACCCAAAGGATTATAAATCATGCTGCTATAAAGACACATGCACATGTATGTTTACTGTGGCACTAGTCACAATAGCAAAGACTTGGAATCAACTCAAATGTCCATCAGTGACAGACTGGATTAAGAAAATGTGGCACATATACACAGTGGAATACTATACAGCCATAAAAAGGATGAGTTTGTGTCCTTTGTAGGGACATGGATGCAGCTGGAAACCATCATTCTGAACAAACTATCACAAGAACAGAAAACCAAACACCGCATGTTCTCACTCGTAGGTGGGAATTGAACAACGAGATCACTTGGACACAGGAAGGGGAGCATCACACACCGGGGTCTATTGTGGGGAGGGGGGAAGGGGAGGGATAGCATTAGGAGATATACCTAATGTAAATGACGAGTTGGGTGCAGCACATCAACATGGCACATGTATACATACGTAACAAACCTGCACGTTGTGCACATGTACCCTAGGACTTAAAGTATAACTAAAAAAAAAAAAAGAAAAAGACAATGGCGTGAACATAGAGATGAAACTTATGATATAACGTACAGTGCATATTTAAGAATGATGAGAAATCATGTGTTCCTAGAAAATAGTATGTGATTAACACAAGAGTATTTCAGATTATGAGGAAAAACTTAAATAACATTCAATCATAATATGAGTTTCTATATATAATGTGGATTCAAGGACTTTAAAACAAGAATGTAAGTGGTCAGAATTATGATTTAAAAATACAAATCTGGGGTCACATAGGTGGATTGAATGAGACACTATGAAAAGAGAATGTACTAAAGAGACAATTATAGTGATCTAAATAAGAGATAATGACAGCTTCAATAAGAAAAGGAGCAAGAAACATAGCAAAGAGTAATTGATTTATCAGTTGATTTTAAATTAAGGAAGAACAAAAGAACAGGTTTAAAAGTGATTCTAAAATTTCAAAGCTTAAGGACCCTGATGGGCAACTGAGGATGCATGGGACATAAGAAAAAACAATTTTGGATGCTATTGTTGGTTATCATGTTCTCTTCTTCCATCAAATGCTGAAACTATGAATGTTTTGAGTTCCCAGTAAGATTGTACTAAAGTATTCCTGGCTCAATCTTTACCAGGATGTGTTTGCAAGTAGCTCCAGTGTCCCGTTTCCACTAAATAAAAGCGTGAACTCCCACTCACAGACTCAGAAACTGTAGTCTTTTGCATAAATGGCACACTCCCATTTTGCTCCTTGAACTTCATTTGATGCCAGTTACTCCAAGCATATGAAACATCACTCTCAACTGTTTATTTTAAAAATTACTAGAGTCATTACTATGTCTGCTAGGTCTTCTTTTACCCTTAACTTACTCTCTCTAGAATCTTGACTTATTATCAAAATTTTAATGTAACAGTACAGTCCTGAATTCAACCTCAGGACCTTAATGTCATTATATTATTTTTTTGCTCTTACTTTTTTTCTCAGAATTTTTTTTTTTTCTATTTTGAATACGATTAACTTTTTCTAATCCCAGACCCTGAGATTTGCCTACCATTTTAGTAAATGTCCAGTCTGATGAGTGCTATATAGATGTTTTACGACTTGTTAAAAGAGAAATGAATTAAAGTGTCAAACATGCATAGCTATTACTTTTAAAGGCATTTCTTTTAATGGCAACAATGATTAATTTTCATGGCAAAAACCGCAATTACTTTTGCACCAAACTAACAGTTTACTTCTCTGGAGTTAGTCTAAGTATTTAGTGGAAACGGGACACTGGAGCTACTTGCAAACACATCCTGGTAAAGATTGAGCCAGGAATACTTTAGTACAATCTTACTGGGAACTCAAAACATTCATAGTTTCAGCATTTGATGGAAGAAGAGAACATGATAACCAACAATAGCATCCAAAATTGTTTTTTCTTATGTCCCATGCATCCTCAGTTGCCCATCAGGGTCCTTAAGCTTTGAAATTTTAGAATCACTTTTAAACCTGTTCTTTTGTTCTTCCTTAATTTAAAATCAACTGATAAATCAATTACTCTTTGCTATGTTTCTTGCTCCTTTTCTTATTGAAGCTGTCATTATCTCTTATTTAGATCACTATAATTGTCAGTATCTGTCCCGTCTTTGTGGTTGTCATTCTAGGTGCATATCTAGCATATCTAGCATAAAGCAAGAATATTGAAATTTAATTCCTGGAAACACTAAAATAGGAAGACTTAGAATTTAGAAACATTTGGGTGTGCAAGAAAGTAATGTTGAGAAGCAGGCCTGATTAAAAAGAGATGTCTTGGAAGTCCAGAAATGTACAAATTCGTAGGAATTGTCAGACAGATTACATATGGCCAAAATAAAATAACAGAGTTAAGTAATTAATTCAGAGGTCTAAATTTAAGTACTTGGGACTTCCAGGAAGGGAGACAAAAGTAAATAGGAGACAATTTATCAGATACAATATAGGAAATTTTTTCAGAATTGAAGAACATGAGTTTCCATAATAAAAATAATCCGTGGGGTATCAGACAAGTATGAAATTATTAACATGAGGGCATAGCATTACACATTTTCTAAGATAAAGGGAAAAGGAGAAAAGATTGATAAGTACATAACTGATAAATAAATACTTTAAAATCTGAAGAGATTAAAACAGGGCACAAATACAAGCATTAGGAAAACAAGATGGCATGGCACTGGGCTTTTCAATAACAATACTGGACACTAAAGGACAATGAAAGAATAACTTTACATTATCCTGACTAAATATTATACAACTTCCAATCTAGGAACCTAGAATTCCAACATAGTCAGCACAACTTTCAAACTATGTGGGAGTGGAATAGATTTTTATATACACAGTGGCTCAGAAAATTTAATCTCTGATTAGGAATCTAATGGAGAAAATGTGTTTCATATTCTAATACTGGAAGCCAGCTTGATTTTATCTATGGGCCAAATCATTGCTGTCCCTGTATCCATACCCTTCGGTACTATGCTCCCAAACCTTGTTTGCACTTGGCTATGTGACTTTCTTTGGACAGTGGTATAATAGTAACTGTGATGCAAGCAGGACTTTGAAAGACTGCTTGCACATTTTCCCATCCTCTTGCTTCTGTAAAATGCCATCAGAGTATGTCATGAGAATAGGGCTTGGCTGCTATGAGAGATTTGAGTATGTAAGAGATGTGTAAAGGGTAGTGCAGTCACCCAGCAGAGACCACACCAGACTGGCATGTCCCAAGCTGACCTACCAGTTAAACTTAAATACATGAGTGAGTCCAGCCAAGATCAGTCAAGTCCATCCCAACCAGCAGTCAGTTCAGCCAACCCATAGCCTGGAGAAGAATTGGAACAACTTATTTAAAAGATTTTACATCACTAAATCACTAAATTTTTAAATAGTTTTATATTTATTGGATGCAATGTCAAAAACAGCAAATCAACAGGGAGTAAGTAGTATGTATATACTGCAAAAGGGTGGTCAATGAAGAGAAATGAAAACTAAACGGTGTTAAGCTATGGGGAATGAACTGGTGGGTGGGATTAGTATATTTTATTTCATTCTAGCCTTTTAGTAGCAAGTGATTTTTTAAACCCATGAACACGTTTTAAGTTTTTAAAGTGATGACAGATTAGGTTCTACACAGAGTTTTATGTCAAAGCAGTTTTGTTGTTTATATTGCTGTTTTGTGAGTTTTGAATGAGAGAGAAAAATTAGAAGTCTAGGAAAAGATTTGGACTAAGGGAGGTGACTATAAATGCTGTCTTGTAGCCTGAAAATATGAGGGTACAGAATAATAAGTAGCTGACAGGAACCCACTATCCCTCAGGAATATGGACAGGTTTCTATTGGGGCAAAGACTGAAACTGATTGAGTTTGCACTCTAGGAAACAGAGCTTCCCGGGGAACACAGATCACGGTGGGTAAGGGAGTTCTGGAGACAAAATTTGACAGTAAGGGACTGTATTTTTGCCTTTGACTGAGGAATTGGCATGAACGATATGATCAACTTAACTGGCTTGCCAATCCTCAACACATGTCTCTTTAAAGTATTTTTGTGTGTATGTGAGAATTACTTGAAAATCCCAGGTTTTTCTGGGCCTGGATTTCTGCAAAAATTTTTATGAAGAAAGAGTTAACCACGAAAAAGTTAATTTTAGCTCAGACTCTAATTTCAGTATTGCATATAATACCGACTCTGAATTAATAAGCTGGTGTTTAGACATGAATGCATGAATTATAGCTGTTATCCACGAAAAAGTGTTTCTTTTAAGATAGTGAAAATGGAAGCTATTCCTTTATCTGAAGAGTATATGGGAAGAAAATACATGATTGGAAATTCAAACGTATCATTTAAAAAAGCAAAGTTAGGCTTCAAAGTCTCATTTAACTAAAGGATAAAGCTTTTAAGTATAGTGTGATGTAAATGTGTCCAAGTAAATCATTGTGCTTTGATGGAGTAAAGATTATCATTTAAAGTAAACTTGTTTCTCCTTCTGTATGAAACAGACATTACAACAAGAGATAAATAAGCTAACAACACAGTCATTATATGAGAACAAAAATGTTCAGTGATACTGTATTTTATGAGAATATATTAATAATAACTTCAAGTGTGTCAGCCCCCTGTAACTTCCTTTAGTTTCCCTCAAATACACAAAGAAGCCTTCAATTTGAGTAAGAATAGGAAAACACAAGTTTACAAGAAACCAACTATTCTCTATTGTCCACATTCCTATCCTCAGCCACCTCACATAGATGATGAATAAGAGATTTTTCTGCCACCCAGCTCATTTCCAATCACATCATGAGCTCCCAAACTCCTATATTTATGTATGTACATATTCAAACCACCACTAATCTTATTTTATCTACATTTGATAGCCTATATAATTCAAGTTGATCTCATATAATTTTTTTAAATAGTTGATGCTCTTCAATAAATAACACTTTGGCAATATGGTATCAAGTAGTTACACAGAGAAAGTAAGGCAGTGTGAGTGACTGCACCACTTTGTAATATATATCTGCTTATGTATGATTTCCCATGGGAACAATGTAAAGAACTGTGATGAATATTTGTTTTCTCAGTAAGATGCTTAATGAGATTCCCTACTCTTGCAAGTTACAGTAGATGCTACAGACAGAATTCAACTAAAACGTGTATTATTTACTACTGAGAGAGAGTAAAAGACCTGAGCAAAGTTAAGAGATAATAGATGACTCAGAACACTTCTGAAGCCATCAAAATTCATCTAAGAAATGTATAAACTTCAATATAAAATAAGATACAGTAAAAAATTAAGATTACAATACACAAATCTCAACTTTACTTAAACGACACTAGAACTTAACATAAATGAGCTGTTTCAATCATGAGTATGTTGAGAAATTTGTATTTTGATTATACCTTAATTATGTGTATGCTCATGAGACAAAAGTGAATCATTATTATATTATCACATGAAGGACCTTCTCAAGATCCTTGTTTTCTTGTATAGTTACTATCCTGGATATAATCAAAGTTATTGGATAATTCAAACTGAATTTTCACATTTTTCAGTGCTCATGAACTGTTGATAAACTGTTATTTGATCACAACTACTTCTAAATGATCTCATGAAAGAGTTGTTTAATGAGAACCACAATGAGACATAGATTAATCGTTTCAGGTGAATTGTGGGCTTGGTTGACCATCTTAATAAAAAATGTGTTAAAATTACTTTAACATTCGGCAAGACTGGCTGGTGAGCCATCATTGTGCTATGTTGCTTGGTTCTGTGAGTGTGTACATATATACTTGTGGAAGGATGGGGGTTGTCAAAAGAGCAAAAATCAGCTGTAGTCAGCATACTCTCAATCTATAAGAGAGGACATTTTGCATCAAAACTAAGAATTTATATATATATTAAAATTTTAAAAGTGAACACATTTAACTTAACTGAAAATTCTCCATACTGTCCTTAGTTTTCCAGTTTTACCACAGACCAGTGAATACTTGGTCTACACAGTGGTGTAGGGGCAAGCACAGATCAATGGCCATGTTTGCATTGGTCTCTTCACCAATGGCAGAGAAATAAGCTCTGATGAAAAATGACCATAAACTGAGTAGATACTATAATTCTATCACAGGAGTGCCACTGTCACTCTGCACAGGTAGAACTGGTGATCAATTAGTCTGATAAGCAGCTTTATTACATGTATGACCCCATTTTGGAAAAAAAAAAAAAAGAGAGAAAGAAAAACACTGTAGGATTTAATATGATAATGGGAGTGAAGTAATGAAGGTCATTATTAATGGGGGAAGTGGCAGAAATATCACACAAGGAATCCTCTAAACCACTGTTTTATAAGCTAAAGCACTTTTAAAAAAATCACACTATTTAAAAGTATACCCAAATGAGCTCTTATTTCTGAGAATGTTATCTTACATTTCTATTAGAAATTTCTGACTTTCTATCCCCTGTTTTTTATATATTTAGATCAAAAGTCTATGATCTGTGTGAACTACAAAACATCTATGTTCACATAGAGTTCAATGACAAAGAGGAATTTTGTGAATTCCTTTAGGCTTGAACAGCTTAAGGTCAAAGGAAAAGGCTAAAGGAACTAATTTATATGGGATTATTTTATGTAAATGAAAACAAACTAATACAAACTCTTATTGTTTGTTCATTCAGATTTAATAATTCCCACCCGCCATTTCCTTACAATAATAATTTCTGTTTTTTTCTTTTTTTTAAATCTGTTCTGTCTTTTCCAGAGTTGAGTATTGACAATTTTTAAAATGATTAAATCATTGCTAAAGCATGGGCTTTTAATATTTATATTGAGACATCCCTCTTCTTCTTGACCTACATTTATTTGATATTTTCAAGTATATCTTATGCATAGATGGAATATTAAAAGATTATATCATCTGTTTCTCTCATATCAAAGTGTATGTATTAACTTACAAATTTCTAGAAGGGGAGAAAATAAGCAAGCTAACAAAGATGGGAAAAATTCTACTAACACATGCCATAAAAGAGCATTTTAGTGATTTATTAGAAATTGAAAGCTGTTCTTTCTCTCGTAGTCTTAGGATTTATCACTCTCTAGAATTAATTAAGTTTTCTGTACAGAAAAAATAAAGTTGAGAACCCAAGAATCTGTTGAAAATGGAAAAAAAAAATTAAAACTGCTTTTTTCTTGCTTGCTCTCAAAATATATTTTTTCTGCCTTAGTTGACTCAAGTTTAGCAAATGAAAACTTAATAGACATCAGAGAGCACAATATGTCTTCACAAGTGTTTACAGAACAAATTGCTCCATTTCTGCAGCTGGAAATAAGAGTTCAGAGGGACTCCAAATGTCAGAAAACTTACAAAATGGAGGCACTTTTAGAAATTCAGGATTTTTTGTATATTGAGTAATCTCAAGATTTTTCTCATTTCCCCTACTGATTTCATTGTATTTTACATATTCCTAAATACTGCAATAGAAAAATTAAACATATATTGAGATATGTCAACTTAAAAAAAAACTGATAAGAGTATGGAATATTTAAACTATTAGGTATCTTTTTATATGCTTTAAATTATCTTTGTGATTAGGGTAATGTTCAAATAGCCTTAAAATAATTTTAGTAGTAAGAGCTTTATATTAATAATCCTGTTGAGGAAATAAGCCAATGCAGTCAAAATGATCAATGGTATTATTATAAAGTTGTCAAAGTATTGTAAGTTATTTATGATATATCAGGTGTGGTAAATACATTTAAGGTAATGTAACAAATAATATGGTTGAGAGCTAAGTTAAAAAGGGATGTGAGGCTGTCTCTTTTTTTTTTTTTTTTTTTTTTTTTTTTTAGGAATGAACTCAAAGATTGATAACCAATACCTGCTGTGGGAGGGAAGTAACAGCACTTCTGCTTCTTATTTGTCATTCCTGATATAAAGTTAAGTTTAGAATGATTTATTACATTGAAAGTAAACTATATATGATCAGTTTCTGTTCAAAAGATGTCCATATTTGCCACAATATTTTCAATGTCTTCCTTTAACTGGTGCTTTTCTCTGTGTCTTCAAGTATTTGTTGATTCAGCATTCAAAGGAAACTTTTATTCACTTACATCCATAACCCATCCTGGAAATTTTCATTGGCTGTAACTCCTCTGCCTTCAAAAAATGTAATCCTACCCATTCTCTAGCTCAGTTACATCTAAGGTTATTCTTTGTCTTCATGAAGGCTACACATCTTGATTGCCATGTTTCATACCATTCTATCAGCCTTCTCTGATAGCCATGCTTCTTCCCATATAGCTTAGATGCTCTCATTTTAGATCTTTCATTTTAGACATGAGATTGCCACAGAGAATAAAGACTATCAGGATGGCTGGTTCCTTTTCCATGATTCTGTCACTTCCTTCAACGTCAACATTTTGCTTCTTTACACCCATCCTTTTGCCATGCTCTTCTGACCCACAAGAGAATGCATCCATCTTTACAGCCTGTTTCTCTAACTGTGCTTTAGATTCCATTTCTTCCAGCTTCTTCATCATCATATTCTATGAATTTTCCTACACTTCCTTGTCTTCAGCTCTACCAACATATTGCCCTGAGTAAACAAGCAGTCTCAAATCTACTCCCTTTTAAAATTTAAACTACAGAAATTTACCTCCCCAAATTTTACTCTTGTAGTAGGCCTGTCTCTTTCTCTACTTTCTCAGGCAAAATTCTCTAAAGTGGGGTTTATATTATCTGATTCACAAAAGAGAGAGTATACCATGATGTTAAAAAAAAAATGGGCTTTGAAATCAGTGTGGGCTGGAATCCTGTTCAATCAATTCCTTGCCATATAACACTGGGCAAGTTATTTAATTGTCTTTGAAACTTTCCATATCTATAAAAGGAGATAACGCATGTTCACCATAGTATGTGAGGATGAAATAATTTAAATTTAGTAAGGATTTTAGTATATATGAGTGGTGGTTTGGTATTGACTAGACAATTCTTCCTTAACAATTTCCATATATTTTGTCTACTTCCAGCAGTGCCATAGGTGAGACTTTTATCATTTCTCACCTAGATTATTTAACAACTCCTAATTTGTATTAGTTCCTATCAACAACTTGTTCTTATCTATTTCTTCACCCAAATGTCAGAGAATTTATTATTTTCAAAAGAAATGTGTCCTTGTTTTTCCTTGGTGAACACTTTCAAGACTCTCATTACCAAGCAATGTTTCAAAAGTTTTATCTAATAAATAATATCTAATACATTTAAGGCAAATAGCCTCAAAAATCACCTGAGTTGTTTGCTAAAAATGAATATGCCAAAGCCTTACCTACTGAATCAGGATCTTTAGGCAATGATTATGTAATATTACATTAAAGATTTGATTCTCATTTGCTTTGCATTAAATATGAGGTTCATTATTATCTGGCCACTATTCCTCTTGAACATAATATTGCACCATACCAAAATCTTCTTGAAGTTCCCCAAACATAGAACATTCTGACATATTTTACTGCCTTTGTATGGCACTCCAGCAACCTGGAATATTCCCACCTTTATTTACTTAATTTTGCAAGATTCCACAGCTTCAGGAAATTTCTATTGACCATCAACTCCCATCTCTCTTTTTTCACCTTTATGTGGGTTCAAGGGCCTTTATACATCCTATTCTTATAGTTATCATTATACTTATTACTTTAGAGTCTTTTTTTCCTATTAAATGTGATTTGATGGAAAAGACAAAATCCTATCATATTGTTTACAATAAAAACTGCATATTTGTCTCTTTATCAATCAATGAAGTTATTTATATATATTTACTTATGTAGTTGTCTATGTGTCTATTTATTTATATAATTGTTTATCTGTTCATAGATGTGTTACAGTAAGATCAATTAGTTCATATGACTATATCAAGTACATAATAAATTTATCATCTATGTAAAGTGGAACGAACAAAGAAAGTGAGACAACTTTACTGAAGATAAGGTAGATCCAGTTCTAAATCTAATGGTGCCTTCCATAATGACTTACATACCTACATTATGACAAATGAAATTTGTCCTTTTCAAAATAGCCTGTTCATGAGAAACAATGTTTGAAAGAAAATGAATATAATCAGATTTCTCAGTGAGAACTCTCCTAGAGCTTCGAAATGATGAAATTAATAAAGAACATCATCTGCAATAAGATTGTTACTAAACTGTGCCATGTTTTTACAGAGTGTCAGGTATTCTGGGCCTGTGGCTCACGCCTATAATCTAGCACTTTAAAAGGCCAATGTTGGGGCATCGCTTGAGGTCAGGAATTTGAGACCATCCTGGCCAACTTGGTGAAACTGCAGCTCTACTAAAAATACAAAAATTAGCTGACTGTGGTGGCGGGTACCTGTAATTCCAGTTACTTGGGAGGCCGAGGCAGGAAAATCACTTGAACCCAGGAGGCAGAAGTTGCAGTGAGCCAAGATCATGCCACTGCACTCCAGTCTGGGCGACAGAGTCAGACTATCTCAAAAAAAAAAAAAAAAAAAATCTACATTACACACTAGTTTGATGGAGCCATTTGATTGAGGCTTGTTTAAATAATAAATATGGAAAGAAGTAATTTCATCCAGCTTAGGCACAGCCTCTAAAATACCTTCCATGAGCCTTCCCATGCTTGCTCTCCTTTCTCTCTAGTCCCGATGCACAGGGTCTGGCAGATCGTTACAGTAAGATCTGAGGCGCTTATAGTGGGAGAGCCACTAGATAGAATTACCTTGAGTCTCTCAATCACCACACAGAAGGTTGTGCAAGTAGACTGAGATGGAAGACATAAATATAAAGTTCCACCGTATTAAACAACTAAAACATTATTTGCTCTTGTTTTTAATTTTATAGCAAATGGCCTGTAATAGCTAACCACAGTAGATACTTCAGTGAGTTTCTTAAGATTTTTGTTTTTACAATAACTCTTGCCTTTTGACAAATATTGTTTGACTGTGAATCAGTGGTTGCCCCTGAAGTTTAGATAAAATAGTGAATTAATTTAATACCTCTACTTTTAAGGTTTGTGTGTGTGTGTGGCTATTGGTACAAGAGTAAAGAAAAAAAAAGATGGAGGATAAAATAGAGGTCAAAAATCTTTCACATATGAAGATAGAACACCTGCTTTACATTGATTTAAGAACAGAATTTTAGACCGGGCAAGGTGGCTCACGCCTGTAATCCCAGCACTTTTGGAGGCTGAGGTGGATGGATCATGAGGTTGGGAGATGGAGACCATCCTGGCTAACACGGTGAAACCCCGTCTCTACTAAAACTACAAAAAATTAGCTGGGTGTGGTGGAGGGTCGCCTGTAGTCCCAGCTACTCGGGTGGCTGTGGCAAGAAAGTGGCATGAACCCGGGAAGAGGAGCTTGCAGTGAGCAGAGATTGCGCCACTGCACTCCAGCCTGGACCACAAAGCGAGACTTTGTCTCAAACAAACAAATAAAAAAACAAACAAACATCCAGAATTTTAGAAATGGTTCTCTCTACTTTAAAACTGTAGCATTAATCTTTCTGTTAATTCTGATTTCAGCTGCATTTTTTTTTTTTTTTTTTTACACAGAATCTCACTCTGTTGCCCAGGCTAGAGTGCAGTGGCCCATTCCCAGGTTCAAGCAATCCTCGTGCCTCAGTCACCTGAGTATCTGGGATTACAAGCATGTGCTACCACTCTCGGCCTCAACTGTGTTCTTGGTGTAAGCTCTAAAATGCTCTGAAGATATGGAGTGACATTAGATATAAATCTAGCTAGTGATTGGAGAAAATCAGATTTCTCTTCTATTGTAATCCTAATGGTATTATAGACACTTAAATAATGGGGGAAAATCTTAGAAACAGCAATATCTTTATGTCACTTTTTTCTGCAATAGCTTTACAAGGTAACTTGTGTGTTTTGGAGGACACTGGCAACTTGAAGCACATGCAGAAACATAGTTCCGACATATTCAGTGTAAATGCATTCAAATCAGGAACGAAAACACTGACAGATAAGCCTTTTAAGGATTAGCGATTGGGTGAAATGTCAGTGATTAGTAAATTTTATATCCTTTTTCAAAACATTTTCACCTTTAACCAAATGAAGATTGAAAAGAAAAAGAAAAAAAAAAAAAGCTTGCATTATAATCATCACCTCTTTCACCACACGTGATGCTGTAATTCTCTTATCATTCAGATTTTCTCATGAGATTTTGAGTACTTTGTGTTTACTGTTAATAATCTGGAGTGTGTGACAGGAAGTTCTTCCCAATTCTTCCCGCTATTCTTTTCCCCTACAAATGCTAAGGAAAGGTGTAGGCGTGTGAAAGTAAAAACTAATGGGGAAAAAAAGGGTAATAAATATTTGCTGTGTTTCAAGGAAAGGATTGGGTCCATTTTTCAGTTCATTCTATAAAAATCCCACTGGTCCTTAGAGATTTTAAAATAACCCAGCTGCAAGGTTCAAAGCAATGACAGGAAATCACAATACATAATACAAGTTTACATAATGAGATTTGGTATCTTATCATTTTCTTCATTTATCAAAATAGAAAAAAAAAACTATAGCCTTTTTTTTTAATCCTTTAAATAAGTGCAATTACTTTAATTATTTCATTAGGCCAAAGAAAAGTTGTATCTACAAAGTTGTGAAAGCAGTATCCATAGACTATCCACAGAAAACAGTCTTAGTCTCACTGCCCTAGCCTAAGGGAAGAAAAACATAGGTACAAGTCGCCCTACTTGCCTATTTTAAATACCAAGTATGGTTACTACCTTACCAGTCTTTCTCTTATTTGCATGCATGCATCTTGGCCTTCATTTCATTAAGCTGTCAGTGTCAGGCTAAAAGAAACTTTTCCTTTATCTGAGCTGATAGATAGCAGTGAAGCTTGTTCCCTTGTGTCTGCATCTTTCAGTGAGGAAGCATGATTGGGAAAGAGATTTATAACAATACATGGATGCACTGAATTAGAAAAGACAGTTTCAGAGCAATGACATGCTTTTTTTCCCCCTGATGCACATTCCACTGAGATATGTCAAGTACAGTGTATAAGAAGTTTACAAGTTTTGAAAGCCTTACCAACCCCTTTCCATTGTTGTTTTTGTTGCTGTTGTTCTTTTGACTTTCCCTTGTTTTGTTTTGTTTGTATTTCCTCTGAATTAGAAGCACCATTTCTAGATTGCTGTGTTAGGGAGAAGGTTATAAATTATATTTTATCCTCTTACATTCGAAGCTTAATTGCTATATTTCTTGAGGAAAAGCTTACAAAAAAGCAAATCTGTCATGTCAGCAGAGGAGCCCACATCTATCAGTGAAAGAGGAAGTTATCCCAGTTCATCATAAACAGCCACTGCTGGAATAAAATTGCTTTGAGGACAATCCCCCCAAAAAATGAACTTACTCGCTCACTTGGAGGAAGTGAAAAGTTCAGTACAGCCCAGCTTTATTTAAAATTTTCAATCTTTATAGCCACCATAATGAAAGACTGAGAATTTGACTGATGACATTTTGTAATGAATATTACCTGCATTCACAAGTTCTGTTTAAATATCAAGGTTATTCAATTCTTATATATAATGAGACAATAAATGCTCTATTTTCAGATTTTATTTACCCAGATATTACATTTTTCTGAGCAAAATCAAACTAGGTAATAAATTTCTATTTGGTGCCTGGGAATGTTCTTGAGTCCAATATTTCTTCTAATATATGAACCTTTTCAACAATATTCCAGACAGACAGTGCATGCAGTCTGTTTTGTCTTTCCTACTGGGGAACGCTATTAAACTGAAAGGCAGTAGAGAGAGTTAAAACACTCACATGGCTGTTGGGTTAATAATGGCCTTCCATCCATTGTAGATCCAATTTGGGTTGCAATACTGAAACAACTGCCAAGAAGTTTACCACTCCTACATCCCCATTATTTCTTTGTACTCCAAGCACATTCATTCAGAACCACTTATTAGAAATCCATTGCGGTCTAGAAATGTGGCACCTGCTGTGAACCCGTGGGTGAGCAGCCCAAATCTCATATTACCCTTAAGAATCTTACAGTTGGCTGGGGGTGGTAGCTTACACCTGTAATCCCAGCACTCAGGGAGGCCAGGGCAGGCGGCTCACCTGAGGTCAGGAGTTTGAGACCAGCCTGGTCAATATGGTGAAACCTCGTCTCTACCAAAAATACAAAAATTAGTCCGGTGTGGTGGCAGGCACCTGTAATCCCAGCTACTTGTTAGACTGAGGCAGGAGAACTGCTTGAACCCAGGAGGTGGAGATTGCAGTGAGCTGCGCCATTGCACTTCAGCACGGGTGAAAAGAGCGAGACTCCATCTCCAAAAAAAAAAAAAAAAAAAAAAAAAGAACCTCATAGTCTGATTTGGGATGTAAAATATATGTAATTACAAAAAAATGTGATTTGTTATATGGTGATGTATACAGATAGCTATGTGCGTATGTGTGGAAATGATACTTCATTTTGTACTGAGGTTGCAAGGAAGGTTTCTTGGGAAGAAGGATGTATAATCAGATTGCTAAATTATAAGGAAGAATTTAAAAAATGAAGCAAAAAAGCCAAAACTAACCAAAATTGTGGCTGAAAGTCAAATCCAAAATGACTGCTAGTAACTGTGTTAAACAAATCACAATATTTCTGCATTTATTCTTTACAACAGTCTAATATATTAAGAAATTTAAAATCCTATTTACATACAAAAAAAACTAAAGCTCAGGGAAATAAGCAGATTACTCAGTGTTACACAACTAATAAGTAGAATATCCAACTGATGAATACATTTATCCGGGAAAAACTATAAACTCCAGGAATTATGGTCACTTCACAGAGTGTGCACTCAATTTTTGATTGTTAAATTAAAGAATGTATGAATTATTTAACTGTCATTCACTTATTGTAATGTTGTCTTTATTTTACTAGGCAGAGAAAGCAGTTTGTATAAATGCTTGGAGGCTAGATAATACATGATTGATGCTTTTAGAGATTTGAAAGTGCCTTAGCCTAACATAAACTTTTGCTTCTTATTTAAAAATCCCAAATGTAATATAACACATTTTTTTTCTTTTTAAATTTTATCTGCATTGCACAGTAAGACAGAAGCCTGGCACATATTATTAGGTGTCTCCTGCAAATGTGATTTAAAAAGTTAAAAGTTAGATTTTAGTTTCAGGGGAGCCATTTACTAGAATTGTGATCATGGAGAAATAAAAATATGAAAGTTTTTCCCATGTGTAAAATGCCATAAAATAATATCTCTCCACAAGCTTATTGTAAGGTTTAAGCTGAACTGCCTATGTACGTTCTCTATCATACTACCTGCCAATATTGAACGCTCAATGTTAGTATCCTTTCCTTTGCTCAATTTTCAAATTGAATGTATTGCTTTTCATGAATTGTTAATATTTTGTCATTTTACAGATTAGAAAAGCTGCAAGTTGGGTGTTTCCAACCTGTACAATTACTATAATGAATTCTAAACTTTTGGTGGTAGAAAACATATCATGTAGAGTTGGATTTTATAGTATCTAAAATATGACTTTAATATTATTTTACTTCTAGTGGCATGTAATTTTTGTTGAAGGGAAGCTCCCAACTACAGCTTATGTGGCTTTGAAAAATAAGGACCATATTATAAATGTTTGCACCTGTGTATACAACTTACTTCAACAACTACATGTGTTAAGCCTAACTGACATAAGGCGTTATAGAAAGTATTGCAAGCATAATACCATGAGATGTACCTATAGTCTGGTAAAGAATTTGTAATAAGTAGGGCAATATTGAAAATAAATAATAAAGAGAGGATAGGAAAGATATTTTGGAATTTAGAATCACGTGATTTAAATATTAAATTACTGTGGTTAGCTCAAGAGGGTAAGGACTTAAATATGACTAGGGTTTTACACCTCACAATAGGAGGGCTGGCATCAGTAATTGAAAGAAGGAACTAAGAAGATGAAAGGTTTTGGGACGATACTGAGTTTAGTTCATTACAAAATGGACTATCAATAGGACAAGTGATGTAAGTTGTAAAATAAATTCATCTGGAGTTTGATCTCGAAATGAGAATTTTAATGCCACCTGAAAAATGGTTAGAGGATGGGGCCAACATGGCTGACAAACCATGGCTGCTTCTGAGAAGCAGTGGCAATCAGAGGCTGCCACTGAAAAGAATCATAATAGCGTGTGAATAATGCACTAGCAACCAAGGTAAACATATTCTCTCATCAGAACCGACCAGGCAGCTGGCATGATCCACAGGGAGGAAAGAAGAGCAGTGTGGGGCGGTGGCCCACTGGAGAGCCACACGGGACAGGGGAGCCCCCACCCCACAACGAAGGAAGGCAGTGAGTGAGGGTGCTACCCAGCCAGGGAAACCATGCTTTTTCCACAGAACTGTGTAACCCACGGATCGGAAGATCCCACTCGCGAACCCATGCCATTGAGGCCTAGCGTCCCAATCCCCAAGCCATGCAGATTCTCAACAGCCTCTCAGCTAGAATCTGCTTAGGCCTGCCAGGTTCTCAGGGAGAAGGGGCGACCAACTTCACAGCTGCCGCTGCCTGCTAGCTAAGCAGTTTGAACTCCTGCGGGGAGGGCAGCAGCCAGCACTGGGACTCATAACTGCCTCACACACCAAGCTCCCTGGGTTGGGGAAAGGCAGCATCCATCTCTATAGCTGTAGGCCATGCTTTTCCCCGGATGGAGCCAGGAAGGCTGGATGGCTTGGTCCCAAGAGGTGCCACTCACAGCCCAACACACCAGCTATGGCAGACTGCAGCCAGAGTGCCTCTTCAGGCCTGACCCTGACTCATCCTTTCTCACTGGGTGTGGAACTCCAACAACTTCAGCCAGAGGGTCAGGGACAGATCCCTGATCTCCCTGGGCCTGAGTCCCTAGCAGGAAGGGTGGCCACAGTCTACGGACCAGCAGATTTAGCCTTTCCCCCTGGTAGTTTCGAGGAATCTGGGCACCCCAGACAATTGGGTTTTCCCCTAGCAAAGCACACCCCCTCTACCAAGGGACAGTCAAAGTGCTTTGTTAATGGGTCCTGTTCCCCGTGCCACCCAGCTGGGTGAGACCCTCCTATACAGGAGCTATCCCACTGATATCAGGTTAGTGCCCATCAAGGTCAGAGATTCCGGAAGAAGGAGCAGGCACCCAACTTTGCTGTTCTCCAGCCTCCTTGAGTGACATCTCCAGGTGCAGGAGTAAAACTGATGAATAGGGAACCCCCAGCAAACCGCAGGAGTCCTACAGAAGGAGGGCCTGACCACTGAAAGAAAAACAAACAGACAGAAAACAAAAATAACAGCATCAACAACACCAACAAAAAAATCCCCACACAAACCCCAACCAAGTGTCAGCAACCACAAAGATCGAAATAAGAAAAAGTCATGAATACGAGAAAGAATCAATGAAAAAAAGCTGAAAATCCCAAAGGCCAGAGTGCCTCTTCTCCTCCAAATGATTGCAAGGCCTCTCCAGCTAGGATGAGGGTGAGATGGACAAATTGACAGAAGTAAGCTTCAGAAGATGGATAATAAAAAAACACATTGCCTAGCCAAAGGAGCATATTGTAACTCAACACAAAGAATCTAAAAACCTTGATAAAAAGGTTGGAGGAGCTGCTAACTAGAATAACCAGTTTAGAGATGAACACAAATGACCCGATGGAGTTGAAAAACACAGAACAAGAACTTTGTGAAGCATACACAAGTGTCAACAGTCAAATCGACCGAGTGGAAGAATGGATATCAGAGTCGGAGGACCACCTTGTTGAAATAAGGCATGCAGACAAGATTAGAGAAAAAAAGAACAAAAAGGAATGAGCAAAGGCTCCACGAAATACAGGACTAGATAAAAAGACCAAACCTATGATTGATTGGAGTACCTGAAGAAGATGCACAGAATGGAAACAAGCTGGAAAACACACTTCAGGATATTACCAAGGAAAACTTCCCCAACCTAGCAAGACAGGCCAACATGCAAATTTAGGAAATACAGAGAGCACCACTAAGATATTCCATGAGAAGATCCACCTCAAGACACATAGTCATCAGCTTCTCCAAGCTTGAAAGAAGGAAAAAATGTTAAGGGCAGCCAGAAAGAAAGGCCAGATCACCTACAAAGGGAAGCCCATCAGACTAACAGCAGACTTTTCAGCAGAAACCCTAAAAGGCAGAAGAGATTGGGGGCCTATATTCAACATTCTCAAAGAAAAGGATTTTCAGCCTAGAATTTCAGATCCAGCCAAACTAAGCTTCATAAGCAAAGGAGAAATAAAATCCTTTCCAGACAAGCAAATGTTGAGTGATTTCATCACCTCCAGGCCTGCCTTGCAAGAGCTCTTGAAGGAGGCACTAAATATGGAAAGGAAAAACTGGTACCAGTCACTACAGAAAACACCCCAAAATATAAAGACCAATGACACTATGAAGAAACTGCATCAACTGGTGTGCAAAATAACCAGATAGCATCATGACGATAGGATCAAATTCACACATAACAGTACTAACTTTAAATGTAAATGGGCTAACTGCCCCAGTTAAAAGACAGAGACTGGCAAATTGGAAAGAGCACTCTTAGGAGTGCTGTATTCAGGACACCCATCTCACATGCAAAGACACACAGAGTCTCAAAATAAGGAGATGGAGGAAAATTTACCAAGCAAATGGAAAGCAAAAAAAAAAAAAAAAAAAAAAAAGCAGGGGTTGCAATCCAACCTCTGACAAAACTTCAAACCAACAAAGATCAAAAAAGACAAAGAAGGGCTTTACATAATGATAAAGGGATCAATTCAACAAGAAGAGCTAACTCCCCTAAATATATGTGAACCCAGATTCATAAAATAAGTTCTTAGAGACCTAAAAAGAGACTTAGACTCCCACACTATAATAATGGGAGACTTTAACATCCCACTATCAATATTAGACAGATCAAGACATAAAGTTAGCAAGGATATTCAGGACTTGAATTCAGCTCTGGATCAAGTGGACTCAATAGACATCTACAGAACTCTCCACCCCAAAGCAACATAGTACACATTCTTCTCAGTGCCACATGGCACTTATTCTAAAATAAACCACATAATTGGAAGGAAAACACTCCAAAGCAAATGCAAAAGAAGTGAAGGCATAACAAACAGTCTCCCAGACCACAGTGCAATCAAATTAGAAGTCAGGATTAAGAAACTCACTCAAAATCACACATTTACACTAAAATTGAACAACCTGATCCTGAATGACTCTTGGGTAAATAATGAAATTTAAGGCAGAAATCAAGAATTTCTTTGAAACCAATGAGAACAAAGAGACAATATACCAGAATTTCTGGGACACAGCTAAAGCAGTGTTAAGAGGAAAATTTATGGCACTAAATGCCCACATCAGAAAGCTAGAAAGATCTGAAATCGACACCCTATCATCACAATTAAAAGAGCTAGAGAATCAAGAGCAGACTAATCCAAAAGCTAGCAGAAGACAAGAAATAACTAAGATCGAGCAAGATTGAAGGAGATAGAGACACGAAAAAGCTGCCAAAAATCAATCAATCTGAGATCTAGATTTTAGAAGAAATTAACAAAATAGGTAAAGCACTAGCTAGACTAATAAAGAAGAAAAGAGAGAGGAATCAAATAGATACAAAACAAGATAAAGGGGATATCACCACTGACCCCAAAGAAATATAAACTAGTATCAGAGAATACTATGAACACCTCTACCAAACAAACTAGAAAATTAAAAAGAAATGGATAAATTCCTGGACACATACACCCTCCCAAGACTAAACCTAGAAGAAGTTGAATAGACCTGAATAGACCAATAACAAGTTCTGAAATTGAGGTAGTAATTAATAGCCTACTCACCAAAAAAAGCCCAGGACCAGATGGATTCACAGGCAAATTCTACCAGAGGTACAAAGAGAAGTTGGTACCATTCCTTCTGAAACTATTCCAAACAATTGAAAAGGAGGGATAACCCATTTTATGAAGCAAGCATCATCCTGATACCCAAACCTGGCAGAGACACAACAAAGAAAGAAAACTTCAGGTCAATATCCCTGATGAACATCAACACGAAAATATTCAGCTAAATCCTGGCAAACCAAATTCAGCAACACATTAAAAAACTTATTCACCATGATCAAGTCAGCTTCAACCCCAGGATGCAAGTTTGGGTCAACATATGCAAATCAATAAATGTAATCCATCACCCAAACAGAACCAAAGACAAAAAACCACATGATTATCTCAATAGATGCAGAAAGGGCCTTTGATAAAATTCAACATCCCTTCATGTTAACAAGTCTCAATAAACTAGGAATTAATGGAACACATCTCAAAATAATAAGAGATATTTATGAAAAACCCACAGCCAGTATCATATTAAATGAGCAAAAGTAGGAAGCGTTCCCTTTGAAAACCAGCACAAGACAAGGATGCCCTCTTTCACCACTCCTATTCAACACAGTATTGGAAATTCTGTCCAGAACAATCAGGCAAGAGAAAGAAACAAAGGGTATTAAAATAGGAAAACAGAAAGTCAAATTATCTCTGCTTGCACATGACATGATTCCATATTTAGAAAACCCCATCATCTCAGCCCCAAATCTCCTAAAGCTGATAAGCAACTTCAGCAAAGTCTCAGGATACAAAATCAATGTGCAAAAACCACAAGCATTCCTATACACCAACAGTAGACAAGCAGAGAGCCAAATCATAAACAAACTCCCATTCATGATTGTTAAAAAGGGAATAAAATACCTAGGAATACAGTTAACAAGGGATTTGAAGAACCTCTTCAGGGAGAGCTACAAACTGCTGCTCAGCAAATAAGAGAGGACACGAACAAATGGAAAAATATTCCATTCTCATGGATAGGAAGAATCAATATTGTGAAAATGGTCATACTGCCCAAAGTAATTTACAGATTCAGTGCTAGTCCCATCACAATACCACTGACATTTTTCATAGAATTTGAAAAAAACTCCTTTAAATTTCATATAGAATCAAAGAAGACCCCGTATAGCAAAGACAACTGTAAACAATACGAACAAAGTTGGAGGCATCATGCTACCTGACTTCAAACTATACTACAAGGCTACAGTAATCAAAAGAGCTTGGTACTGGTATCGAAACAGACATATAGATCATTGGAACAGAACAGAGACCACAGAAATAACATCACACATCTACAACTATCTGATCTTTGACAAACTTGACAAAAACCAGCAATGGGGAAAGATCTCCTATTCAATAAATGGTGCTGATATAACTGGCTAGCTGTATGAAGAAAACTGAACCTGGACTCTTTTCTTATACCCTATACAAAAATTAACCCAAGATAACTAGAAGAAAACCTAGCCAACACCATTCAGGACATAGGCATAGGCAAAGACTTCATGACAAAAATCTATTGCAACGAAAACCAAAATTGACATATGGGATCTAATTAAACTAAAGTGCGTCTGTACAGCAAAAGAAATTACCATCAGAGTGAACAAGCAACCTAGAGAATGGGAGAAAATTTTTGCAATCTACCCATCTGACAAAGGTCTAATATCCAGAATTTACAAGGAACTGAAACAAATGTACAAGAAAAAAACAACCGCTTAAAAAAGTGGGCAAAGGATATGAAAAGACACTTCTCAAAAGAAGACATTTACACGGCCAAGAAAAAATATGAAAATAAACACAACATCACTGATCATTAGAGAAATGCAAATCAAAACCACAATGAGATGCCATCTCATGCCAGTCAGAATGGCAATTATTAAAAATTCAAGAAAATAGATGCTGATGAGGCTGTGGAGAAATAGGAATGCTTTTACACTGTTGGTGTAAATGTAAATTAGTTCAACCATTGTGGAAGACAGTGTGGTGATTCCTCAAGGATCTAGAATCAAAAATATCATTTGACCCAGCAATCACATTACTGGGTATATACCCAAAGGCATATAAATCATTCTACTATAAAGACACAGACACACGTATGTTTATTGCAGCACTATTTACAATACCAAAGACATGGAACGAACCCAAATGCCCATCAATGGTAGACTGGATAAAGAAAATGTGGTACATATACACCATGGAATACTATGCAGCCATTAAAAGGAATTAGATCATGTGTTTGCAGGGACATCGATGAAGCTAGAAGCCATCATTCTCAGCAAACTAACACAGGAACAGAAAACCAAACACGGCATGTTCTCACTCATAAGTGGGAGCTGAACAGTAAGAACACTTGGACACAGGGAAGGAAACAACACACACCAGGCCTGTTGTACGGTGGGGGATGAGGGAGGGGACTTCTTAGAGGATGGGTCAATAGGTGCAGCAAACCACCATGGCACACATATATCTATGTAACAAACCTGCACGTTCTGCACATGTATCCTGGAATTTAAAGTGAAAAAAAAGAAAAAAAAATGTTCTGAAAGAAGAAAAAAACCTGGTTAAGTGGAGAAATAGAATTTCAATGGGAAAAGATAGGTAGATAGATAGATAGATAGATAGATAGATAGTTTTTGTTTTTTTTTTTTGAGACAGAGTCTCACTCTGTCACCCAGGCTGAAGTGCAGTGGCGCGATCTTGGCACACTGCCACCTCCATCTCCCAGGTTCAAACGACTGTCATGTCTCAGTCTCCCAAGTAGTTAGGATTTCAGGCCTGCATCACCACATCTGGCTAATTTTTGTTGTTGTTGTTGTTGTTGCTTTTTTTTTTTTTTTTTTTTTTGTAGAGATGGGATTTCACCATGTTGACCAGGCTGGTCTTGAACTCCTGACCTCAAGTGATCCATCCACCTCAGCCTCCCAAAGTGCTGGGATTACAGGAGTGAGCCACTGTGCCTGGCCTAGACAGATAAATTTTAAAAGCCAA
This sequence comes from Trachypithecus francoisi, assembly GCF_009764315.1. Classification (NCBI taxonomy): domain Eukaryota; kingdom Metazoa; phylum Chordata; class Mammalia; order Primates; family Cercopithecidae; genus Trachypithecus; species Trachypithecus francoisi. The sequence continues at coordinate 134,388,992 of NW_022681454.1, read as the reverse complement.
AGATAGAACCTAAACTGGAGTATTTGTACTTACAGAAAATAATTACTTTAAATTGTCAGGACTTTTCTTCCCAAAACATGTATGTTTTTTATTTTCCAAGGGTCCCCAAAACATACTTTATTTCAGGAAGTTACTATCTCTAATTTTGTGCCACTGTGTTACTAATGCAGATAAGAGCAAGAGAAGCAAGTAAGGAAATAAGAGAAGGAGTAATAAAGAAGAAAAGAAGAAAAAGAATGGTAGAAAAGATAAGATTGTTATCAGTTAATTAAAGACTAAAAATTTTAAGAGTAAAACTAAAAAGGGACAACTAGATTTGGCAAATATACTTTTGTTCATTACACAGTAATGAGTTTTTACTGCTTACTTCATATCATTTATTATGAAATTATTACTACTATCAATATGATGGAGATTTAATGATGTTTGCAAATAACAAAGAGTAAATAACCCTCTTAGGTTTTTTTTCCTCCATATTTCTGAACTAGAGTATGATCATTAGAGCAGATTCTACTTACCTTCATTAATCTAATTTTAGAAAACTGTAAGGAAAGGGTATTCCACATATGTAGAATAAGTAAGTTTTCTGCAGTGTGAATTCACTGAGATTTTTTTTTTTTTTTTATACTTTAAGTTCTAGGGTACATGTGCATAACGTTTATATCATGTATAACTCCCCAATGCAATCCCTCCCTCCTCCTCCCTCCCCATGATGGGCCCCAGTGTGTGATGTTCCCCTTCCCGAGTCCAAGTGAGCTCATTGTTTTGTTCCCACCTATGAGTGAGAACATGCGGTGTTTGGTTTTCTCTTCTTGTGATAGTTTGCTAAGAATGATGGTTTCCAGCTGCATCCATGTCCCTACAAAGGACGCAAACTCATCCTTTTTGATGGCTGCATAGTATTCCATGGTGTATATATGCCACATTTTCTTAATCCAGTCTGTCACAGATGGACATTTGGGTTGATTCCAAGTCTTTGCTATTGTGAATAGTGCCGCAATAAACATACGTGTGCATGTGACTTTGTAGTAGAGTAATTTATAATCCTTTGGGTATATACCCAGTAGTGGGATGGCTGGGTCATATGGTACATCTAGTTCTAGATCCTTGAGGAATTGCCATACTGTTTTCCATAATGGTTGAACTAGTTTACAATCCCACCAACAGTGTAAAAGTGTTCCTATTTCTCCACATCCTCTCCAACACCTGTTGTTTCCTGACTTCTTAATGATTGCCATTCTAACTGGTGTGAGATGGTATCTCATTGTAGTTTTGATTTGCATTTCTCTGATGGCCAGTGATGATGAGCATTTTTTCATGTGTCTGTTGGCGGTATGGATGTCTTCTTTTGAGAAATGTCTGTTCATATCCTTTCCCCACTTTTTGATGGGGTTGTTTGTTTTTTTCTTGTATATTTGTTTGAGTTCTTTGTAGATTCTGGATATTAGCCCTTTGTCAGATGAGTAGGTTGCAAAAATTTTCTCCCATTCTGTAGGTTGCCTGTTCACTCTGATGGTAGTTTCTTTAGCTGTGCAAAAGCTCTTTAGTTTAATTAGATCCCATTTGTCAATTTTGGCTTTTGCTGCCATTGCTAAATCTGTATTAGTCTATTCCTCCATTGCTAGAAATACCCAAGACTGGATAATTTATAAAGAAAAGAAGTTTTTAATTGGCTTAAGGTGCTGCAGGCTGTACAGGAAGCATAGTGACATCTGCTGCTGAGGAGGCCTCAGAAAACTATAATCAGAAAGGAAGGCAAAGGGAGAGCAGGTATGTCACATGGTGAAACCAGCAACAAGAGCGAGACAGAGGGTCCCACGTGCTTTCAAATAACCAGATCTTGAGAGAATTCACTCACTGTCGCAAGAATAGCATCAAGGGGATGGTGCTAAGACATTCATGAGAACTTTGCCCCCATGATCCAACCAGCTCCCACCAGGCTCAACCTCCAACACTGGGGATTATATTTCAACATGAGATTTGGGCCGTGCCATGCAATCAAGCTACATCAAATCCTATTTTATTATAATTTGTTTTCCAATGTAATAGCTCAAGACACACTAGAATAAAGAGTAGTAGGAAAGCTCTAAGTCAGGAGAAACTCTCTTCATTAAAATTACAATGTTAGTCATCATTAAAGCAATCTCGGCCAGGCGTGGTGGCTTATGCCTGTAATCCCAGCACTTTGGGAGGCCGAGGCTGGTGGATCACCTGAGATTGGGAGTTCGAGACCAGCCTGACTAACATGGAGAAACCCTGTCTCTACTAAAAATACAAAATTGGCCAAGCGTGGTGGCACATGCCTATAATCCCAGCTACTTGGGAGGCTGAGGCAGGAGAATCACTTGAATCCGGGCAGAGGAGGTTGTGGTGAGCCGAGATTGGGCCATTGCACTCCAGCCTGGGCAACAAGAGCAAAACTCCGTCTCAAAACAAAACAAAACAAAACAAAAATAAAAAATAAAACAATCTCTACTTGAATCTTTTCTATATTTCATAATTAAACGTAGTGTACAATGTAAGCTTTTCTTTCTATGGTGGTGGTGGTTGTAAATAATCAAACTTTATGTAAACTTGAATAATAATAAAATTGTCTCATTCTACTATATTGTTTTGGCTGTTTGGCAGGATTTTTCTTCCCAAAACATGTGTTTTTTATTTTCCAAGGGTCCCCAAAACATACTTTCTTTCAGAAAATTACTATCTCTAATTTGGTGCCCCTGTGTTATGCAGATAAGCAGCTTAGAGGAATAGATCTTAGCTAAGTATTTTTTTTTTTAAATATGGATTATTTTCCCTAGACTCCTTTGGTTTATGTGAGAATTTGTATTGTTAAGATACAATTGCATTCTCTTCTTGCCTTCAGCGGATACCTTCCAAGACCATCTCCTGCAGTGAATACCAAAAATGCTGGATAGTACCAAACCCTGTATATACTAATGTTTGCTCCTATACATACATACCTATAGTAAAGCTTAATTCATAATTAGGCCTAGTGAGAGAGTAACAATAACAAATTAGAACAAATAAAACAATATTCCAGCATCACGACCCTTGCACTTTCAAGTTATTACTAAGTAAAATATGGGTTACTTGAACACAAGTACTGTGATACCACTAAGTCAGTCTGATAACAGGAACAACTACTAAGTGGCTAATGGGCAGGTTAGTGCATACAGGGTGGATATTCTAGGCAAAGAAATAATTCATGTCTCAGGCAGGATGGAGCAGGACAGCATGGGATTTCATCATGCTACTCAAGACTGGAACTCAATTTAAAGAAAGAATTGTTTACTTCTGGAATTTTTTATTTAATATTTTCAGACGTCCGTTGACTCTGGGTAACTGAAACCACAGAAAACAAAACCATAAACAGGAGAGAAATACTGTCTACATTCCCCTAAATTGTTAGGCTTCTTTAGAAAATGTTCTAGCCAATGTTGGCAAACTAAGGATTAATGTTTTATACAATCCAGAATCTACATATTGATAATTGATATCTTTAGAATTAAGAAATGTATCTTTACCATCATGGGTATTTGTTTATTCTACACATATGTCAGAGAAAATGTGCAAGTATTCACATGCACATCTACAAATGGAAATAAGCTTGTATAAGTTTAAAATAGAAATGGCTGTAACAGTTTAATGAAGAACCAACTGCATTGTTCATGTCTCATGTCTCATTTAATATCACTGAGTGTGAAATGGAGCATAAACATTTTAGAACATTTAAACTTTCCAACTTTCTTGCCTCATGGCTAAGTTCAACCCAAGTTGAACAGTTATCCTGAAGGCTGAACCAGTTATGTCACCATCCAGGATCAGAAGGAAGGTGAAATACACCTGGATCTGTCTTTCCAACGTTAGTTTAACTTTAGATTCGCTTATTGTAAGTGGTTTTGAATGGCTGGCATGTTTCCTACAATGAGCCACTGAAAAGGGCACATTATGGCTTGGTGGCCTTTAAGTACACTTTCTTCTTTCCTGAGCTTTAATTTTTGAGCCATTCCTTCTCTTCCTCTCTATGTGGGTCTGCTGGGATGGTCACACAAGGACATGCCTACTTCCTCCATTATTGAGATGGGCTCATATTTTGGGGTGGAGCAAAACAATAATTTGGGAGCACCTCTATGTACACTGTGTGAGAGGGGGCTTCTTTCTTTACCCTGAGATCACTAACTGTAAGCCTGGGGTAGCTAGCGGTCATATTAATACTAACTATAGAGACACGATCTAAAAATAAAGTTAACAGAGTTAAAAGGAGAGGGAGAAAGAGGCAGGGGAAGAGAGACTGAGAGAGAGAGAGAGAAAGAGAAGCAGCCAACAGTGTTTTAACTTCAAGTCCAGGTTGAATGTCACGTCACTTTTTGAGTATCTCAGACACTAGAGCTGACAAATTACGTTTTAGTGTAAGGTAGTTTGAGTTGAGTTTGTGTCATTTGCAGTGGAAAGACTCCTGCCTGTTTCCAGCATATTAGATTTCAGTTTTTCTTAGAAACATTTTTAGTTAAGAATAAAAGGTAATGATACTGAGCCATTATTCTAAAAGTTCTGTGAAAGTCCAGAATAAATACATTTATTCATTTACTCATTTTTTTTTTTTAATTTAGGGTCTACTTCGCACCAGGTATTGTTCCAGGAACTGCAAATACAGTTATGATCTAGGAAAAATTCTAAAACCTCTGGTGTGGAGTGGTACACATGGAACACATAAATAATTTCAGTAGCAAATAAATGCCACAAAGAAAAAAAAAAGACTATTACCTCTTAGGGATGGTAATTGGGGAAAGCAGAACTTTCCTTGAATGATGAGGCAGCATAACACAATGATCAGGATTCCAAAGAAAGGAATGAGCTTGTCTTGTTCAAGAAACTTAAAAAAGGGGCCAGGCGCCCTGGCTTACACCTGTAATCCCAGCCCTTTGGGAGGCCCAGGGGGTCAGATCACTTAAGGTCAAGATTTCAAGACCAGCTAGCATGGCAAAAACCCATTTCTACTAAAAATACAAAAAAAATTTGCCGGGAGTGGTGGCGCACATCTGTAGTCCCAGCTACTGGCACAAGAATCACTTGAATCCGGGGGACAGAGGTTGCAGTGAGCCGAGATCGCGCCACTGCAGTCCAGCCTGAGCGACAGCGTGAGACTCCATCTCAAAAAACAAACAAACAAACAAAACTTAAAAAAGGCTGGAACACTGAGAAGCGGTAAATGAGGGGGAGTGCAGAAAGCAATATCAGAGAATACGATTTTGTTGGTTATTCTAATGATTTTTATATTTATTCTAATTGCAAAGGAAAATGATAGAAAAATTTTTCCTTAAGGCAATACTATGATTCTTTTGTTTTTAATTTCTACCAGCTGTTCTGTGGAGAATATATCAAGAGAGACAGAATGAAACAAACAAACAAAAAAAATCAATAAGAAGACTGTGTTATAGCATAAAAAATAAAGACATTATCTTGGGCTAAGGTAGCAATGAATATGAAAGTAAGTGATTGGGCTAATTATGTAATTTGGAAATGGTACAATAAAATTGACCAAGAGTTCAGGGTGCTGGAAGAAAGGATGGTCAACAGTGAGAGAAAAATCAAATGTGAAACTGATGTGGGAAGACTGGTGGAGAAGCTTGTATTCCTTGGCTGCCCTTATATTCTTAGGATTAGAGATTCCTTCAGATTATAAAAGGAAATAGTCATAGTGATTTCAAGATTTGCTTTTCATTCATGAAGATCTGAGTTCAGTTCCTGACTACCATTTCTTAGATGTATGACTCTTCTTTCACTCATTCAATACTTGTTAATCACATATTGCTCTCTGTTGTCATACTAGGCACAGAGGAGACAAACGTGAACAAGACAGCTATATTCTCTGTCTCTTCTACTGGAGAGACAGGCAAATGGCAAGTAGAAAAACCTGTGTAGATAAAATAATTCGAGATTATAGATAAGTGCTATACAGGGAATAAATAAGGAATAAGGGAAACTGATTCTAGATGACCTGATAACCACAAAAGTGCTCTTTGATGAAGTGACAGCTAGAATTAAAGCCCAATGTTTGGAGGAAACAAATCAAGCAGAGGCTGAAGGGAATGTTCATGGGATAGGAGAGCATACAAAAAAGGCTTGTGGCTTGAGTTTCCTCATCTGTTAAAGGAGAATGATAATAATCTTTACGCAAATATTTGAGAGTTAATAGAAAGCATATGTAGGAATAACTACAGTTATAGAAGTATCTTCAAAATGAAATAAATGGATATTAAAACTTTCCTAATTAGTAGAATTATTAAAACAGGGAGTTAGTCATTGGTGTTGTGAGCACTTGTTTAATTTTAGACAGTGCTCCTAGCTATGAAGCCCAAGTCTCCCATATACAAGTTTTGTTTCAGAAAAACTCCTTATTAAGGTCATAGAATCTCAGGTTTCTTTTCTGCAACATAAGATTAGTCCTGTGGGTCGGCCTCCCAGTCAGGGAAGACAAGGGTGGAGATAATCTGGAGGAGCAAAATAAAATAATCAGCACAAGAACATTATTTCAGCTTTACAGATGAGGAAACTGTGGTGAACTTTCATGTAATTACTAAGTACTAGAATTGGAGTTCAGGCCCAGGCAGGCAGTCTGAATCCAAAATCTGTGGTCACTTTTCAGGTATATAACTGCCTCTTACTTCCCATGTACTTTAACACTATCTTTTATTAAGTTCTCCTTGAAGGAAAATTTAAAGCTGAAAGCTATGTAAGTGATCTTATATATCTTCTTAGGAAACAACTTTCTCCATGCTTTATGTCAGTAGTTTTCAAACAGAGGGTAATTTTTGCCACCCTCTTCGCCCACAGACATTTGGCAATGAGTGGAGGCATTTTTACTTGTCATAACTTGGGGATGGGGAGAGAGTAGTATCGCTAGCACCTAATGTAGAGACCAGGGATGCTTCTAAACATCCTACAACACTCAAAACAGCTCCCTCACAACAAATAATTATCCAGCTCAATATGTCACTAGTGCTGAGATTGGGAAACTGTGGGTTAAGACAATAAAGAGGTAAATATTCTACTAATGGTAGAGAAAGTAGTGTACAAAACAAAAACAACAACTAACTACAAGCAGGCTGAAGGGGACAAGATAAAATGACTGAGGAACATAGAGAAAGAAATTTCCTAAACCACAATGGATGAGTTTTTACTTTCTCTAGGGATGTAATCTTTAAGAATGGCATGAGGGATGGCCTCTGTGAATAATCGCTTTTTGATATAACTCATTCTTGAAGATATGATATTGCTTTTCAGAAGTTGTAATATGGAAAGAGGAAATATGTTTTACAAACTAGATATTTTGCAAACTCATGGTTCTTATGAATAATTTTTCCAGTATTTGATGACAAGTAGATGAAAGATCAATGAGCTCTCTCTTCCAGGGATGAGGTCTAAAAAGTCAGAAGGTCTATATTAAATCTTACTGATATATATGCGTCAGAATAAGAGGTTGACATTTTAATACTTCAAAATCTTGTTTCCACCCTGCAGTGGCTCTTTGTCAAATTTTAGCCCTTGAGTATTTAAAATTTCTTCTATGTCCTTACATTCTGGCAGAACATCTTTTGGTGCGATCTATCTATTTCAGATACTGTGGGCTAGTGAAATGGGTAGTGAAAGTGGATTGACTCCATTAAAACTCAGTCATACAATCTCGTCAAGTTCTGACAAAAAATAGGAAGAGTCTCAGTTAAAATGGACATCTGCTAAAGTTAAGTTGAGTCATGGTTAAAATCATGGGCTCTAGATCCAGACTTTCTTGATTCAAATACAAACATAACTTTTTATTAGCTGCATATCCTGGAGAAAGTTACTCAGTAGAGCTCCACCTTAGTTTCTTGAACACTAAAATGGGCATTAATAATAGTACCTGCCTCATAAAGTTTTTGTAAGAAGCAGATTATATAATATACAAAGGTTACTAAAAGAGGGTTTAATACATTTCCATAAGTATTGTCTTTATATACAAGTGGGCAGTCAGTTAATGGAACAACCAATGTATTCCAGATGTATCCCAACAAAAGACCACATACTCAAAATATGTTTCTATATATGGATGAATCCAAATTAGTGCTATTGAGTATGTTATTTCAAGAAAGGCTAACCAGGATCTTCTGGAATTCAACAACATATTTAGTAGCAATCAGAATAAAGAACCATTACCAATGTATTGAACCAAACTGAATATCATTAAGTAATATTTATTTTGAGTTTAATATAAAGGATCAAAAGTAATGTGGTTTTAACTGGCTTAAAATCTAGAGTCCTTGAAAGGAATGATACTATGGGTAAAGATGAACAATGGCAAACTCTAAAGTAGGCTCTTCCTTCGTAAACTATTCTATGTATGATAGGAAGGGGTCTCCTTCTTCCTTTGAATGGAGGACATGGATTTGCCTAAGTAATAATGTCCCATTGGGATGCTTTGAGGAAAGGACTAGGACTTCCTTACTATTATCCCACTTTTCCTAATAGGTGAGATAGGTTATGCTTTGGGAAGAAGAAAGCTGTGAAGGAGCTGTCTCCTGGGAGTGAAGCCAAAAATTACATGGGTTTGGGAGGGGTGTGAGCTCATTTGTTCCTGAACTGGGGAGCTATCTTATACTGGATGAGATTCCTAATAGTTGGATTGGGAGAACTGGACATGAAGTGATTCAAATACCAGTAGTCAGCACTTTCTTACTCTTTCCATATTTGAAGAAGAGCATGGAAAGCTTGTAAACATCTCACACCAGATTTAGGTGCCTAGGGTCCTAACACACCTTAGACCATTTATAGGACATTGGCTTTTTGGTCTTAGTTTTGCCACTTATGATAGAAGAATAAGAGTTTATCTGAAACTCAAAGACAGGCAAAGTGTCTTGCCACAGAATCAATAAGAGGTCAGCTGAAAAGGCAGACGATTGAATTCTGAAAGGGAAGAGTGGGTCAGACAATGCAGGAAGAGTTGTGTGCAGCTGGTGAGCAGAAGCAACAGCTTAGAGTCAAAACTAGGCTACTGGAGACAGTACAAGAAGGCTATTTTATTTTACTGGATACTCAGTGCCTTGACTCATATCCAGGATTAGTGTAAAATGACAATAACATTGTAATGAAAGTAGCACAACTATAATGGAAGTTGTTTTTCGTTTGTTTTTCTCTGAAATAGAGGGAAAATAGGAATGATCTGTCATTCTGTGATGAATACAGAACATGAGAAAATCACTTCCCATCTGTTAGCTAAATAGACAAATAACCATAAATCTTTTAAATGATGAAAACAAGAAAATATAGTTAATATATCAAGAAAACTCTTTTTACATCTTCTACCAAACACCAAAGAGGAAATTTTTGTTTAATTTTTAATGGACTGATTCTTGGTAGTGAAATTAATGCTGTTGATATTTTTTAAGAAAGAAAAAATATTGATAAACACAGAATTTTAAATTTGTTCTAATTGTACTACTCTTTAGGACAGGGGCTTCAGGGTGGACAAAAAAAATTCTTTAGCTCATGGTTGTGCAGATTGACTATCATTTATCCAAAAAGCTTGAGACCAGAAGTGTTTCAGATTTGGGATTTGGGGGAACTTTTGGAATATTTGCATTATACCTGTTGAGCATTCCTATTCTGAAAATCTGAAATCTGAAATGTTGCAATGAGGATTTTCTTTGAGCATCACTTCAGCTCTCAGAAAGTTTCAAATTTGGGAGCATTTTGGATTTTGGTTTCAGATTTTCAGATTTGAGATGCTCAAATTTACTGATATTTGTAAACAATACTTGTATCTATTTTAAAGTACATTAAAAGTTTCACATGATTCATTTTTTCATGCTATTTTAGAGTCAGCTTTATTGATGTTTGGTTTACATTTTTTTTACCCTTTTAAGTGCAAGCTTGTATTAGTTTTAACAAATATATATTGTTGTGTTTAGTTAACATTTTAATACTGGTTTCTAGAGTCTTTGAGGAAAAAAATTGCCAATAAAATATAAGATCTTCAATTCTCAACTTTTAAAAGTTGACTCTGAAGATTGCTTGAAAATATTGAAGAGAATTTCCAAGTTGAACCTTTTAGAGATTAAATATGCATATTTAGTTCTCTCCCTAGCCTAACATAAAGAGAAAAAATACACACATATATATATATACATACTAATATTAAAAATGTTAGCATCCAAGCATAACACTTAGAAAATGATCACTATTTATTATACATTTTGGCTTTAAAATTAAACCTTTGATAATGCCTGTGTAAATTATTACTTATTTTTATGTCAATAATTTGATGTATTAATTGTGTACATGTTTCTTGCTCTTAAAAATATATATTGTATTAACTAAATATTGGTTAATTTTTTCTCTAATATACTTCAAGTTGCCATACTAAATATTCAGTGCATGTATGTATAACTTAAAATATAAATGACTTTCATAGCTTAACAGTTTCAAGAAAAAGACACACATTCTTTATTCAGATCCATAAATGATAAAATTGATAAATGCTTCAAATGTTTTAGGTTGGTTGCACAAAAAAAAAATAATGATAATGATGTGATATCAGAATAATGCTATATATTATGGCAAACTAATAACCTCCAGGGTGCTCAACTTCCATGAAATTCAGTTCATATCTCATCTATTATTGAGGATCTGTGAAAAATAGTTTACTATTTCCCTCCTGAGATATTTGGCAATGCAGGCTAGGCTCATGAAAGCAAAGAGATTAGATATTGTCATTTTCAAAGGGTAAAATCTGTGAAAGCTCTTTTCTAATTCTAGAAATGTCTGAGTGATAAAAATCCCTTTATGCAAATAACATGGGAGGAACAAAACTCAGTCATTTTTCTCAGCTTTCAAAATATGTATATTATGCTTCTTTAAACTAGCACACTTATCGGGGGGCTCTTTCTACAAACACAGAATCGGAGATATATACTCACATAGATGATATTTAGCTTTTAAAAGCATTTACCCTTGGCATTGTGTAAACCTCTCCAGAGAAATGTTTTAATCTTTTCACACCTGGGAAGACCATTGCAATTTTAAATCCATGTTGTATCCAGAGTTGTAGATGGTGATGATGAGTTTCACATGAAATAAAAAAATTGCTTGCAGTTTATCAGAAAATGTGTGCTCTTAGAAACTTACTTTCATATTTTCATTGATTTCCCATTGCCTATGAGTAACGATTATTGATAGCTCAAGGCCTTCTGTGAAACTATAAACAGTGTACAAAACATTACTGAACGTGCATATATGCGTGAGAAGCAACAACTTTAATCGGATCTCCACAAGAGTTTGTAACCAATATAATACAATATCTTTCAACAAGGCCTTCCAAAGACCTTCTGAATGTCCATATTTCCTTTTGATCTGAATTACCAGTTTTGTCGCCCACAAAAAGCACCCGCCCTAAGACCTGCCTTCCATTTTAATATTTCTGGGATTCTCTTGATTCCCTTCTGCTCCAGTTCCACCAATACAAATTCTACACAGTCATCAGAGTCCTAACTACATATGATCCTGTTTTAAAAGTCTGTGATACCCCTAAGAAGAATTAAACCCTTTTGCTCCCATAGGCTCCTTTCCCAACCATGGCACTAATGGACACTGGTGTTTTGTGTTACTCATTATCCTGGATACAGTGAATGTTCTATGGAGTCTTGTTTATTTTGTATCTTCAAAAACACCTAATTCAGAGCATTGGACAGGATGTCATAGTTATTGATTCAAATCAAATTAGGCTCTCAATTTATTCCAAGCCATCTATTCTCCATGCATTCCATGATGATATAAGGTGAGGAGAAAAGAAGCAAAATAATGACCATCTAATGTTAGCAGCTTTTGTTTTTCAAGCTTTCTCTATTTTTTCTGTTTTCATCTAGCAATATTTTTTCTTTCCTCTGCTCCTTTTTCCTTTGGCAATGGTAGTGGGGCATAGGCTTTGTTGAATTTCATTACTTTTTCCTATCCTTTGCTACCCTGTATGGAACAACACAATAACTTATTTCATGGAACTTAATGGCAAAATTTTTTCATTCCTTGAATTCAAAATGTAACTATAAGATTGGACATGTCGTAATTTGGTTTCATAAATTTACTTTCAAAATTTCACCAGATGTAAAAATGCCTCTCTCTGTATATATGCATATCTGTATTTATATACATATGTGTATATTTACATATATGAGTATATATGTGTGTGTATATATATAATGTGTGTGTATACACACATGCACACACACACAGAAAGAGAGAGAGGTTCTCACCCATTTGTGGCTTTCCTTGTCATTTTCATGGCCACAAAGGTAACAAAAATCTCTTCCTTTGAACTATGTCTTTTAAATATATTATCTCTATATTATTGGGCTTTTCTTTCTTTCCAGATTCCAAGGCTATTCTGCAAAAGGTACAAACTCCTAAGTTGGTAATTGTTCACCTATCCCCCCCAAAGCAATCTCTCAGAACCAGCTCCTTCTTAAGCCCTCAGGGAGGACTTCCTCCTTCTCCACACCTTCTTCCACCCCCAAATCTCGTTTCTGACAGCTCAAAGTTATTTTCTCTACCATCCTCTTTATTGTAGCCTGCTCCCTCTATCTCATAGGAAAGTAGCCTCAGACATTTCATAGAATGATAAACTTCCTTGGCATAACTAATACTTGCCTCTCCCTTAAAATTGATGATATATTACGGATCACTTGAGTCTAGTACCCTAATCCTATGTGTGTCAGGAATATTTTCATTAAGAGGTAGCATTGGTATTCTCCTACATTGCATTGACACGTTTACATCATTAATCTTCCACCTGAGACAGATCATTTCTTCCTTGATATTTACTGTATTTTATTATATTATAAATTATTATGTTTTCTCTTTTCATTATTTCTCTCTACAAATATTGCAATACTCCCCATGATTCATGAAATCTTTTGTACACCAAAACTTTTATTCTTTTCTAACCAAACTTCTTCCATTACCATACTTGATTTGTCTACATGGAGGTCCTCAAGACAATGACTGGAAAATTCCTTGACTTTCATTAATCTCTAGTCCACTTTAATAACCCAGTCCTTACAACACTAAGCTTCTATAGTCAGAGGACTTACCATAAACTACTATTAATATCATGGCCATTTTACTAAGTCATCACATTTATTTAACTGGGAATAAGCATACTTGCTCTGCTCAAATTTTAGTATTTGTGGAAGGGTCAAAACACATAATATATGTAAAAATGCCATAGGCATCATCAAATCTTCATGAATCTAAAGTAATGTGATTTTGAAAACTTCAAAAGCCTTTAGTCTAGTGTTCATCATTATGGAAGTATAAGATTTTAGGTATTATATGGAGGGACTTCGATTTTTATTTCAATAGTTGTGAAATTTTCTTGTTGAATTTACAAGTTATACATTTCTTTAATGTAAAAATTAAAGATCTAATATGAAAATAACGGTGTTCCAGTATTGAAATGACACTATCTGAGAAAATCTGGCAAACTAAGAGAACTCTGAAGCTCAAAATTCTAAACCACAAAATCACGTTGACAGTCTTTCTTTTACCTGAGAAAGGAGATACAACCTTTCACAGGAAAAATGGTCAATATCACAAAACTCACACCTAATTTTCACTTGGCTGCTTATAAAATCCAAATTTAACATGGTTAGAAATGGAAAAAAATGCAATTAGAGGAATAAAGGATGTGGTTATTTTCTTTAACCATAGAAATATTCTTCCTCATGTTTTCAAAAACATGGTACAAATATATTTATTATTTTATTCATTTATTTAACAAAATATAATCACCATTCCTTGTGGGATGGGCATGTACTAGTTGCTAGAGATAAAATTATATGACTAACCATTAATTATTACAGCCCTTTAGAAACTTCGAATCTAACAAGAAAGAAAAAAAAATCAGTGAATCACAAAACATGTGAAAACCCACAATTTTGACAAAAGTTAAATAGGAGAACCTATTATAGGATAATTTGACTTGCTTAGGGAAATCCGAGAAGATTTCTTTGAGAAAGCATGCTCCAACTAAGGTGTAAAAGGATAACCATTGACTATATAGAGAGGAGAAAAATGTACCAAGTAGAGCTAGTAAGTACAAAGACCCTGTGGTAAGAGATCCTAGATAATACACAGGATTGAATGACATTTAGTGTTCTTACAAAAGAGAGACAGAAGGAAAGCAAAATAAGAGAAGAACTAGGAGTTAACCAATGTATGGATCGTGAAAGGTCTTATAAAATTCCACACAGAGGGAAATTGATATAATCATTATCTTATTTTTTATTTTAAAATTATATATTGTTTTTATTGAGCATGTGTGTATATATTTATTTATTTATTTATTAATATGGCAACTGATTTGGTTTTCCATTCGTTTTGCTCTACTACAATTTACAATAGTGATGTAAATTTTTTTTTTTTTTTTTTTTTTTGAGACACGGTCTCACTTTGCTGCCCAAGCTGGAGTGTAATGGCATGAAAATGGTTTGCTGCAGCCTCAACCTCCCAGGCTCAAGTGATCTTCCCACCTAAAGTAGCTGGTATTTCAGGCATGTGCCACCAAGCACGGTTAATTTTGTTTTTTAATTTTTTGCAGAGATGGATGTCCCACCATATTGACCAGGCTGGCCTCAAACTCCCAAGCTCAAGAGATCCGCCTGCCTTCTCCTTCCAAGGTATTGGGATTGTAGGTGTTAGCTACCACACTTGGCCAAATCTTCTCCTTTTGAAATTTTTAAGTGAAAATACTAAGTCAGTTTGAAGAAAAAATAATTTAGTAAATAATGATATAGGTGATGCTCAGATACACAAAAACCCACATAGTTGTTACAAGAATGACTAAAGTGTGTGAAACACTGCTTTAGTCTAATATATGAATTTTTTGAAGAATTGAGACTTTTCAGAGATTGCTTATTATTGTTTGGTATTATAATACATCAAATTTGTTGAAGGAAAATGTAATGATAACAGTAATGCCAACACCATTTTTAAATATGTTGTGATTATTTGTAAATAGAAATTCTGTATTTTCAGGAACCAATTTTTTCTTATATGAGGTATTGAACCAAATATTGGTCCCTTTATGTTGTTACAGACACTCTGTGACATAACATGTATATTCCTGTGGAAATTTTTGAATGGGTTCTAGACTGAGAGTCCTGTGGCAAAACTAAAGCATAAGTTTGACCATTAAGTATGCTACTTCTAAGGGCTGAAAGTGCTCACAGAATCTAGATGTTTTACAGCAATATTGGTTTGGCATAAAATTTTTCAGGCTCATTAAAGATAATCCAGGTAAAGGAAATTAAAATATTGAGAAAATTCTTCTCAAAATTTAACCCTCCATATTGTATTCTCTTAAAGTGTATTTTTAAAAACCAGAATTTAGATTATTCATGCTTGTGGTATCACTTGCTGAGCAGCTGACTAGGTGCCAGGAAATGTGCTAAATTCTACAAACTTATTATGTCACCCAATGCAACAAACTGTAATGTTCAGATCTTATTAGCCCAATGTAAAAAATAAAATCATTAAGAATTAGTAAATATCAGTAATTTGGCCAATAGTGAAAGACTGGTAAGTGCCAATGCTAGAACTGGGAATTAAACCCAAGAAAATCTAATTCCAAAATGTCTGCTGTTAATCACTGTAAGATTTCTCTCCTTTCTTTGTCTCTCTTTCTCTAGCACACACACTCATTTCCATACACTCATGTGCACACGCATATATAAACATGTATAAATATATTCACTTAGGCATTTATAAAATATAAATATCTGGAAATAACATAAACTAATTTCTTGTAAATTCATGACCTTGGATGATTAAATGAAAATTTTAAAGATGGAGCTTGATTGATCATGAATGTGCTTCAGCGATCCTTTACTATTCACTGCCTTGTATTCCATTTACTCTGGGATCTACTGCCTACATATTAATTGCACAGTATCAAATGTTGTATTTCTACCTGAACAAAACACAAACATGGGCACCAGTAGCCTGAACATTACTAATTAGTATATAAATCAATAAGAGATTTTAAATTCCTAGTACCTTCAGGTTGTATGTCAGATTCAGGAAGGACACTTGCCAGAAAGCCACATTGCTTGGAACAATTTCTGAATTACTGGCACTAGATATTGTCATATTGATTTATTGATTAAAACAACAACAATAATCTACAGGCTTAAGTGGCAAATGAAACAAGTGAGTGATTATTCTTGGCATTCATTGTGTCTGTATATTTTTTAAATATAAAATTTTTACCATTCACTTAACTTATTTTTATAAAAATTATCTTTTAGGGTACTTCTCTGAAAAATACTAAGGTTTAAAGTGATGCTTTTTCACTGAATCGATTTTTTGAATGAGGATTCTTTAATCAAATTAGCTACAATATCATTATCACATCTTTAAAATTCCTTGAAATAAACATTTCCTAATTGTTTATCTTTTATTAAGAATGTCTTTGCTTAAAATGTGAATGAAAAGAAGAGCCATATTTTAAGATGAACTGAAATGTCTTTTAATGTAGAGTTTACCATGTACTCTCTTGAACCTTTCTGGAATTTCTTGTTGAAGATCTGTTTTGATTTTTTTTTAACAGAATTTTCTATCCCACATTGTGAGTTTTGCTGATTGCATCCCAGCAGTGTCTTTAGCATGATTTTCTTCCCCCGTATTCCCTGTAATTTGGTAATTAGATCCAGAAGGTTGATTAGATTTGTTTTAGGTGTTTTGGGAAAGTGTACTTTTTAAGTGTGTATTTTCATCAAGAGGCAAATAATGTCTCTGGTTGTCTTCTTGTGATATCATCAGTCATTGATGATTATAACCTAGATCTTTTATTTCATTACAGATTGAAAAATGATGACATTCAATTTTTAACATTCCTTTTCTTTTGTTGACTAGAATAATTCTAAAAGGAGGAATGTTCCCACATCAACTCTTTGGTTAACTAGAAGTACAAGTTATTTAGAAAAGGCAGGGTAATTCTTAGTTCCTTTCTTTTATGTGCAAGATATGTTATTTCTTAGCATCTTTAAAAGTTGACTAGTAAAATTTTTCGTTTTTATTATCATTATGAATTCATGCAAACATGTTTCATGTATTTTAATACATTGTAGTTATTATTCTTCATAATGCTCAAATGATTTCATCTTTGGCCAGTGAGAGTTTATTCAAGCTTGATCATGGGTCCTTAAAACATTTTTCTTATAGGTTTTGCTGACATTTTTGCTTTTTGTTATGACAAAATGATACAGGTTCATCTTGCACATTTCCTGTCTCAGACTTTGAAGCAAATATTTCCCCAAGGAACCCTAGATCCTTTCAATGGAAAATGGTATTGAGAGACAACAATTAGGGCACTAAAAGAACTCATTTCTTTTGAGTTGGTCTTTGATTCTAGATCTTTTCAGTGGCAAGAAATAGGAAATATAAGTATAAATCAGTGTGTCTATTTTCTTTTTTATTTTATTTACTTTTCTTTGGCAGAGGGGAGGGACAGAGTCTCCCTCTGTCTCCCAGGCAGGTGTGCAGTGGTGCGATCTCACCTCACTGCAACCTCTGCCTCCCTGGTTCAAGTGAATCTCCTGCCTTGACTTCCCAAGTAGCTGGAATTACAGGCATGTGGCACCGTACCTGGCTAATTTTTTGTTGTTCATTTTTTTTTTTAAATAGAGACGGGGTTTCACCATGCTGGCCAGGCTGGCCTCAAACTCCTGACCTCACGTGATCCACTTGCCTGGGCTTCCCAAAGTGCTGGGATTACAGGCATAAACAACTGTGCCCAGCCCAATGGATCTATTTTCCAAAAATAATATGAACACATTTCTGTTCATTTGTTCCATACAGGGTCACTCTATCACCGAGGCTGGAGTACAGCTCACTGCAGCCTCAACCTCCCAGGCTCAAGTGGTTCTGTTTTCTCAGCCTCCTGAGTAGCTAGGATGCCTGGCTAATTAGTTTAATTTTTACAGAAATGGAATCCCCCTAGGTTGCTGAGACTGGTCTTGAACTCCTGGGCTCAAGTGATCCTTCCACCTGGGCCTTTCAAAGTGCTGGGATTACAGACATGCGCCACCATGCCCTTTCCTCTCCCTTCAAATTTTGATAAACTTACAATTTTTGTGAATATATTTCTGATATTTCCTTTCCCTTCAAATTTTGATATACTTAAAATTTTTGTGAATATATTTCTGATATTTCATAATATAAACAACTACCCTCACATACATTCTGAAATTTAACACTTCTTAAATAATTTGCAATATATTCCATATAATTTTCTCCATCTCAACAGGCACTAGGTGAATGACTACTTATTCCAGAAACATAATCTTATACAAGAGAGATTTTTAAACATAGTTTATACAAAGTTTACTATTGATGAGTCTGTCCATTGTTTCATTTGAAATTTACATTTTTTAACTATAAATAGCATAATCCATATAATTTATTCTGTATTATTACTATTCAATGACTTGATTTTTTTTTTTGGCTTGATTTTTATCATAACTATTTTAAGGTAGGTAGTCATTTCATTACACAAAGAAAGACAATTTGTCAGAAAATAAAGTGCTATGAAGATTTTAACTGATTGGACAACCCATTGATTAATCTAGCCAAATAACCATAATGCATACTGGTGAAAAAACTTAGAACAGGAGGAAAGCAGCACCTTTTCACATTTAATTTTGTCTGGAAGTCAAATCTCGAATCAGCAGCAGCGCCTGTAACAGATGAGAGCAACCTCTCAGCATGGTATCCAGCAGAAATCTCCCCTAACTAGACTCTTGTCTCAAATTCTCTGATACCATGCCTCTGCTTTTATTGTGCTCATTTATTTTTTCTGTGTTTACCACTTGCCCCTTGCCTTTTTATGTCAATTGTCATCTATAATATACCATTTAAAAGAAAAATTAAAGTTTAATAATTTCAGTACTTGAGCTATAGAGTGAGATATCAATTTCACATTACTCAAGTAACTTGGCATACATTTAAGATACTAAAGAGTCTTCCAGGCACTCCCCCATAGTGATGGGAAAAGAGAAATCTTAACTCTTTAAAACTCTACGTTCTGCCATCCCTGTTCAACTGGCCTCACCTAGATAACTCATCTCCCTTAGAAGATAGCCAAATCTATTTCCTTCAGAGAACCTCAGCTTTAATGCATGTTTGATAGGGCCATATTACTTCCCAATTTGCCTCAGAAAGTCCTCGTTTATTTAAAGTGTTACATTTGTATTGTGGCTCATTTATCACCATTTTTCTTCACGATTGTTTCTGAATTGTTAGTTCATTTTTCAGTTTGAGTGAAGGTGACCTTTAAATTGAAATCAAAGATGTGATTTTTATGCTGTTAAAATAGTTGAATGGAAACACAAATGTTCATATTAATATATGCATCTGTGAGTCCATAATTCTCCTTGGTCAAGAAGCAACTCATTATTTCTAGAGAATCACCAAAGGCAGGATTTGTTTATAATTAGTCTTTTTTTTTTTAATGCTGTAGTAGTTAATAGCTATAATATAATATTGATATTTTCTTATATTTGTCCTCCCAATATGCTATCATTTATGTATAATCTTCACATTTGTGTGAATAACACTAATATAAAGGAATGTAAGGTAGAAAGGGATTTACAGGGATGCTTTTTGCACCCTGTCCCTATTTCCCTCAAACACACATTGTCTACTCTCCTTTGCTGCCCTTCAGAAGGTGCTCATGTTTCTTCTCCTTCCATTTTTCTCACCACCACCCCTTTCCTTTATGTGCGTCTTCTACTGCTATACTCCCATCTAGAAAGAGATTTAAATACAATTTTCTACCAACCCAGAATCTAGTTTATGTGTTTTAATACTTTATGCATAAGACAGACATCATTTTTCATAGCCAAAGTGCTTGTTTTTAGAAAGATTCTAGTGAAGGCCTGGCATGGTGACTTACACCTGTAACCCCAGCACTGTGGGAGGCTGAGGTGGGCAGATCACTTGAGGTCAGGAGTTTGAGACCAGCCTGGCCAACACGATGAAACCCCGTCTCTACTAACAATACAAAAATTTAGCCAAGCGTGGTAGCTTGTGCCTGTAATCCCAGTTACTCAGGAGGCTGAGGCAGGAGAATCACTTGAACCCGGGAAACAGAGGTTGCAGTGAGCGGAGATTGCACCACTGCACTCCAGCAAGACTCTGTCCAAAAAAACAAACAAAAAAAATTCTAGTGAAATAATTCTCAGCCTTGACTGTAGATTATAATCACCTGGGAAACTTTTCAAGATACTCAGGAAGCAAAACAGACCAATGAAGTCAGACTCTCTGGGGGTGGGACCCAGGCATCAGTGTTTTCTAAAGCTCCTCAGGTGATTCCAATGTGAAACCATAGGGAAGACCATGAAAAAAAAAAAAACAAATGCATTTCTCTAAGGATCATACATCTGCTGTTCAGTATCACTACTGATTAAGGGTGAGTCACTGTTAATTTGAGAGGCAATCACGACCCTGAGTAGAAAAAGTTTTGGGAATCAATGCCATCAGTTCAATAAAACAAGCATTCATCACAAACCTCATTAACCAAACTATCATTTATAATTATGAAATAGTTAAGGTAAAATAATACTTTGAAGGATAAAATAGAGCTCTGTATGGACTCTATATTGTGATTAACAAAAAAGAAAGTTAAGTGCTAATATTTAAACTACTGATTCAAGTTGCAGAATGAAAACCACTAGGAATGATATTCAGCCTACCCAAGGAATTCGAATAGTGTGGCATTCATAACAGCTATCTTCCAAATCCATTTAGACTCTTGATGTTTCATTTTATAGAATTTTTACTTTTATCTACATACAAACTTCTTTAATGGAAATTGCCTATATGTCATAGAATACATGGTTGACTTATTTTACATTTGCTTAACAGCCTTATTCTTTATTCCATGATTTACAGAGACTTTGTAAGGGCAAAACAGTCAAACAATAACTTAATAACATGATGATTTTAAAAGGACACTCAAGGCAAAATGTGAATATGATATTTTAACACTGATTAGTAACATGAGTACAATGCAGATAGTCCGTCTAAAGACTGAATCCAGCACATCAATTTTGTTAGTAATATACATAGATTTTTTTTCCTTACTAGGTAATGGTAAGATTTTACTCTTCATCAGACAAGTAATTTTTCTAACACATGAAGAATAAGGTAGTATGTGTTTACATTTGTATGTGTGATAGAATTTGAAAATTCAGGTTACTTCTAACTCTCATCATGAAAATATTAAAATTTGTATATTCTTTAATTTATAAGAGGTGATACCAGCTGTTTCATTATGCATTGTGTTTGCTCAGGGATTTACTTCATGTGCCTGGGAGCATATGCTTTTTAGAAAACATTTTAGTAAACATTTGGATGTTATCATACTTATAACTCTGGAGAGAAAGTACACTCTATTATTTTAATTATATTTTAGCATGTGGCTGTATGGCATTATATTTCCTGAAAAGTTAAATTGACATATTAAATAAATAATGAAAGTACATATGAATTCACACATATCTATCTATATTAAAACTGATGCATATTAGAATCCTTAGAGAAAATATAGCAAATATCTTTGCTATAAAGGTTATGCCCGATTCTATTTGTTATAGCATAATAGGGAGTAAGTCAAGTACTGAGCTTGACTTGGTCCAAATATCTTGGCTCATTAATGTAGATTTGCTTTGTTTTAGGTACAATTTTAAAAATATTATCTGAGACAACATTGCTAACATGATAAAGATAAACTACAATCTGTTGCTGTTGGAGATCTATTTGTATTAATAATATATATGCTTGCATTCTATTATTTTCAACAACATTCCATGCTATAGACTTCTGCAATAACTGAGATGTGTTTCAGCTTCTATGAAGTTCACATTTTTCGTAATGCATTAAGAAGAACTATTACTAAAAGCTCATTTATGTTATAGACATAGGCAAGTATGACAAGCAAGGTTTAGTTAACAACATGGTTGTGTAAAGCCATGAGGAGAGACAGTCTATAAACAAAAGTGTTGCAGGAGCACAGTAAATTCTAGGGGACTTATCCAAAAGCATTGAAAGAAAATCCAATGTGGTGAGTAGAACACTGGAGGATCTGACAGGACACTACAAACCATCACTCAATGAGCACTTGGCAGCGTAAGATGAGATTACTGGTACTCTCACAGTAGGTGGTGCAAACAGTGGGGATTCCAGAGGAGATTCCAAAAATAGAGTCAGCATCATAGAATTTCACCAGCTGATGTAAAGACAACAGTCATAAAAGTTTGGAGGAGGATTGAGTAACTTGGCGTTGGAATGGTGGGAGAATAAAACTAGCAAAACCAAACAGTGTCTAAACGTCAGTTATTGAACTGGGACAGTAGGCAAGGATGACGCATCAGATGTACACAAGTCTAACTAGAGTCACGCAACAGGCCTAGTGTCAGTGTCAACATAAGCATCAATGATTGCTGAGCACCAACATTCATACCTCCTTCCTGACTCAGCCAAAATTGGTTTCGGATATACTGGGGCAGAGTTCAGAACTCTGGGGATGGAAAGGGAAGGGTTCAAGTGGTTTGAGACAGGAAAAAAGAGAAATACAAAGGCTGTGAAAGAGACAGCATTTCATGTGGGTAGCAGAACTCAAGAAACAAATAACAACATAAATTGTATTTGTGTGGATGCAACTTTTAGAAAAATCTGCAATAACACTTCCGCACCGTACGGAGACGTCAGAATTGGCGTTTTACCATCTTACTGTGCAAGTCTTTGTGAATATTGTAAATAACCAGAGATGTTTATACTAGACTTCTAGCATAATAGAAAATGACTGAGTGTTTTATTCTGTTAAGAAATGTGGGTGTGCACAATTTCTTCAATGGCATGTTATCACTTATATTAAGATAAATACATAAGGAACTCAGATACTCACTTTTATTTTGTCTAGGAAGCCGGGGGCAATGCATTTTCTATAGATTCAAATATACATTACCTATCCTTCACACAAGAGTTATAACTATAACCATTAAAATACTTTAAAATGAAGACTTTTTTCCTCCATCTACATGTTGATGAGTTTGAATTATATCACATCCCAAACATTAATTTTATTTTTTCCTGGGTTTTATTTGAGAAGATTTGCATTTTGGAGAGAAGCAAAGAATGGTTTATAAAATTAGATAATTTAAAACAACCTATATAATCTTAACCAAAATTTCTTTTTTCCTAATGCTATATTAAAAATGTATACATAGTAATGAAACTTTAGGTTTTGATATATGGCATTCAAAGGAAAAGCAAGATAATCAGTATCAATAAGATCGTTTCCTGTTTCTATGAAAATATAAAGCTAAATATATACAAAATTTTCAATAGTGCTATCATAAATATGTATTTTTAATTGTAGTCATTGAAGTAAAAATTTACCTATTTTTCACTACATAATTTTTTTGTAAAAGTACAAATTAATCTTCACAGCTTTCACTATGTAGCACTGCTTTCACAGCTTTTAGCAGCCTAATCATTCTTCTGTTGTTCCAGACAAAGAGGCTTTTATTTCATTTGAACAGACTGTTTCAAATGCTTCTTTTTAAAAATTAAGTTATATCTTTAAGAGAAGGTGCAGTTTTTATATCGCTTATTTAACATCAAGGAAGGAGGTTTTCTTTTAACCTCTTTGTAGCCTATATGTCAATAAATAATAGGCTTCTGCTATTTAACCTAAAAAATATCATGTATATCACCTAACTCTTGTCCAACATAAACTTGTTAAAAACTGCAGTTTGTAAATATTTATCATGAGACAAAATGGTTAAAGGGACAGTACAATTTTAATTTTCAGGTAGCATGCTGGTATTTATGCAATTTAACATAATTGGACTGCTGAGGCTTTAAAAATACAGACCTTCCTGAATTTGTCGTCTTTTGTGAATCTTTTTCTCCTTGCATAGCAAAACACTCTGTTTACTCTCTATGGAAAATTACTCAAAATTCTTTTTTTCAGACAGCTGTAGTTTTGGCCAAAGCTTCCACGAGATGCAAAATTGGACCTAGTATCAATGAGGAGAGTAGAAAGAACTATTGTTGTTAACTGATCATAGCTCCTTAAGTGAAAATGTTAGAAGACCAAACCCAGGCCTTTGAAATATGAGGTAGTCTTTAAAGATGTGGCTTGTTACTTACAAAATGAAATAAAATTCCACATTCCAGAAACTCAGTTACTTTAAGCTATTGATTTTAGGTCCTTAATCATACACGCACACACACACACACACACACACACACACACACATATTTTTTCTCCTTCTCTCTTCATTCCAAAGACTTTCCTCTGTGTGATCTCTTTCCCCCAAGAAAACTTTCCACTGAGTTGAAAGCTTGGGAACTCTTAAGTTTAGATGAATGATAATGAGCATTGTCAAAGAAGCAGTAAAATTGAGTCCTTGGTTCTGGCTGTTGAGCTGAGAGCTGCAGGAGTTAATTGTGTGAATGGTAATGAGACCAGGGAGGCAGCAGATGCTCGCGTGCCTTTACAATCCAAATCCCACCAACAAATTCCTCCCACAGAAACTTTGAGGGACATCTTGGCACCCTGGAGATGGAGATAGACCCAGCCATAGCCACATGCCACCTGCTAGACCTATTGTTAAAAGAAAAAAACACATTACAATAACAAAGTTGTTTGCTGTCTTTTGCAATGACTTTATGGCACCGATTTTACCATACTAGAGGAATGGAACATCTGATTCTTTATGAAGAACTATCTGCACCCTAAACAGTTAATGACTTAACATGGAAAGACTGATGTTCAGTATATCATACATATTCTTCTGATAAGCCATGCCTGCCATTTTCTCTTATATCTTCCCCCGAGGCTGTCTATTCCACAGCAGATTTGCAAAACTATATAGTTTTTGATGACCTTCAGAAAAGGGGACATTTTTGCTCCTACAGAAAAATTTAAAAAAAAAGAAATAGGGCTTAGAGTTGCTATAAGTACATATTTTTAAATAAAAACAACTTTGGAAAAATACTCTGTGAATGACCTATTTTTATTGAGTTTGAGTTGTTGCCCACTATCATTTAGTAGTAATAATTTGCTAAATATCTAAGACTAGGAAGGCCAGAATGCCCTGTTTAACAAAACGAATAATCAGAATGAAGGCAAGAAAAATTAAAAGTGGTTCTTACACACTGGCCCTGGAGGTGTGTGTCGCAGTGTTTTCCATATGGCAATTTAGGATTCTCCATGAGGACAGTTAAATGGTGTAAAATTGTAAGAAAGTCTACGATTGATTAGTTACTTTCACTTTTGAGGATGTATATACCTGATTTTTAGAAATCTTGGTAT
This sequence comes from Trachypithecus francoisi, assembly GCF_009764315.1. Lineage (NCBI taxonomy): Eukaryota > Metazoa > Chordata > Mammalia > Primates > Cercopithecidae > Trachypithecus > Trachypithecus francoisi. The sequence goes on along the minus strand of NW_022681454.1, from coordinate 134,363,578 downwards.
ATATTCATTGTATGAAAGAATGGACCTATTTCCAGTATTAGAAAACAGGGTTCATTTAAATGGCAATGCTGCAGATAGGGTAGATTTGTCCTGTTTACACCACCCCAAGAAAGAGGCTCCCTGTCTCTGCCTAGGTTAAACAAAAGCTGAGAACATCCTCACTTTTTGTTCAGTTAGTTGACCCTCATTATTATAAAAGCAATTAGTTAGGTTGGAATTTCTGAATTCATTATAGAAAACCTTTGATGACCTGGTGTTAATAGTACAGATTTTAGATTGAAATATTTATATACCTGCAAGTTTATATCATTATCATCAATTAAGGTTTTGTCTCCATAAGCGCTGTGATGCTGGATTATTCTGTTTGTAAAGACCCAAGATTCTATAGTAAATAGAAAACTGTGTTCTTTTCATAACAATAAAATATGTGCTTCTGACTTACTGAGAAGTCAGAAATGGAAGCATGTGGGAGCAATATGTAAATGCCAAGCAAGCTGTTTATACTGGGATATGTTCCTGCATAATAATCATAATCCAATCCTAGCAGAAACCTTTTGAATTTAAAACATTGTCGAGCTACAACAAAACAGAAAGAACCACAGCAAGTGTTGTATTTGCCGATTATTTGTGAGGAAGCTAAAATATGTTTACTTTTGATTTTTCCTTTTTAAATCGGGACTTTTTGTATAAGTTTATCATTCTCCAGTAAGATCATTTTAAATATTTTATTGTGATTTGGTGAACTGCTTTAGAAAAAGGGGGACATTTTGAGATTTGTTTTTATTTGGAAAGTTAAATCCATATTTTTGGCTGAGTAAGGTAAAGCACATTTGCTTGCCTTTAATTATATTGCCTTCTTTACCAAACATGTTAGAGTCTTTCATTTAGCCTCACAGCCAGAAGCAGAGTTTCTAGAAAAGTCTGTCAAAATAATTACTATAGCCTTGAATATTCAAAGTCAAACTGGGTATCCAGGTGTACTTTTTATGTTTTCCTCTAAAATTTAGGATCCAATTCATTTTTCAAGAAAATATACATGGAGAGTGACTTATCACTGCAAAGACATGATGGTACAATGATAAAACATCAAAGAGCTGTGAGTGGGAAGTGGGTTTCTTTGATCTCAGCTCAGTATCTCCTGCACTGCATTATGCTCCTCCCTCATGTCAGTCTCCTGATTGGCTTTTGCTCAAAGTTTGGAGTGTTTCTGATTGTAACATAACTAAGAATCTGAACGTCTACTCTCATTATTCCAACTTCTCACTTTTTGTTCATACCTTTAAATCTAAAGGTGATTCAATTGTATTTCCTTTTGTATGAGCCTAGTCACAAGGAAACAGTACATGGTATGTGAAGATATCATACCTAAGGTCTGTGGGGTGTATTTAGAGTCAGTAAAACGACCAATTCTTACCTCCTCAATTTTCTCCCACCTCTGCCTAAAAATCACTTCAATTAAGCCTGTAGCACTGATTATTTTCAAGTGTGTCATCCAAAGAAAAAAGCAGATTTTTTTTTCTTTCATAGACTGAAATATTATTTCACAAGACAAATCACCTTAATGTATATTGATTGTCTTTACCCCATAGCTTAACAATTTTGGAAAATAAAAATTTAAAAATATGACAGCATTTTTCTTTTAATGTTTAAGAAACTAGTTGTTATTACTGTATAGAAGTAGGTTTTGGAGACAAACATAAGTATAAAAATTCAATATCTACTATATATTAGCCATGTTTTGGGCAAAACTTTGTGAGTTTTAGTTTCCTTAAACATAAAATGATTCTAGGATTAATGTGGCTGACAGAACTTGTTCTCCACTCAATATCCACTCTCTAATCCACTTTGTTAAATGAACACTATATTTTAGCACTTTGCCCTTCAGGAAGTAAAGGAGCTATTCCTCTCCTCCAGGACTAAAACTTTCTAGTCTAGGGCAATTACAACAGCTTTATTCTCTTTGTTAGAGATTGTTTAATAAAGGTCATGTGACACAATTTTGACCAATGAGCTTTAAGAGCATATCAGTAGGAGATTCCTAGAAAACATTTTATTTCTTCATGAAAGATGATTAGGAGATGCTGTCTTTTTTGTAACTCTATATTCACCTAAGTGGAGATATATTTTCTAGAACTGTAGCAGCTGTCTTGGGATCATGAATGAACCCAAGAAAACAGAACAAACCAGCACACTGAATGAATATCAAGTAGCAGAAAGATGGGAGAAACCTGGTTTGTGATGGCATTATTGAGCTGCTCAATATTCAGTGGTGAAAATGTCCTATCTCTGTGTATCTCCTGTTTTGAAATAATAAACTTCCTTTTTTTGACAATTTGAGCTGGGTTCTATTACTTATATCCCACATGTTTCTAACAATCATAAACATTTCATTATTAACATTATAGTAAGAATTAAAGGAAATATATGTGTAGCTCACTTGGCACTCAGTATGGTTCAATAACTATTATCTTTATTTTTATTATGTTCCAAGACCCTTACATTCAAATGCTAGGTGAGATGTAACTATTATAGATGGTATTCTCTATATTAGTAACACAGTCTACATATAAACCGTAAATTTGCCCTCTTAACTACATTTTAGAATACGCCTATTCTAAAGAATAGGCGTATTCTAAAAAGCTTCACTGCCTAAATGGGAATCTACTTTGAAGCTTAAATTCTTTTGAATAAAGAGTATCAGCTATAATTGATTAGTTTATTGTAATTAAAATAACTTACCCGAATTAAAAATAAATACTAGATGATAATAAAAGAGGCACTATATTGTTATAAATGGTGGCCTGCTATGAGTCTTGAAGGAAATAGGCATTATTTTCAGTGAAGGTCTAACAACTCTCCTCAGTTTTATTCCCTTTGAAATATTTTCTTTTTAATGCATATACATTCTGGTATTTATTATGTAAAACCTATATGTGAATTGTTTATTTTCTTTGTAAGTTAGTAAAGAAATGGCAAGCACATGCTTTTTCAGAAATCAACTTTATAGGTAAGTATCTACTAGATGTTCTAAATCTATTTATCACTTATTTCCTTTATTTTATGAAATTTTAGTTATTTCTTGATGAAAGTTGCTCTTGGAGAGAATACTTTGAACTTTTTTCTTTTTCTTGTACAATTAAGCATCACTCAATTTTTTTTTTTTTTTTTTTTTTGAGACGGAGTCTCGCTCTGTTGCCCAGGCTGGAGTGCAGTGGCCAGATCTCAGCTCACTGCAAGCTCCGCCTCCCGGGTTTACGCCATTCTCCTGCCTCAGCCTCCCGAGGAGCTGGGACTACAGGCGCCCGCCACCTCGCCCGGCTAGTTTTTTTGTATTTTTTAGTAGAGACGGGGTTTCACCGTGTTAGCCAGGATGGTCTCGATCTCCTGACCTCGTGATCCGCCCGTCTCGGCCTCCCAAAGTGCTGGTTTTACAGGCTTGAGCCACCGCGACCGGCCTCACTCAATTTTATAACACTGCTCTTAACTACACTACAAATATCCTTGATTGCTCCTTGTTAAAAGTGTTTCAATTGATGAATGATATCCACGTAAGATTCACCTAAAGTGAATAACTTCTTACAAATTCTAAGTAAATAAGAAATTGGACCATAAAGTTACATGGTATTTACTAATAATTTTTATACATATTTGATGCCAATATTTATCATTCATTCAAGCTTAACATACTGTATTAAAACTTTTCAAAAAGTTTCAAAACCTTTTGAAAAGTTTTCATCTAATCTAATGTATCCTAAAATATCATTGACTTTTTTTTAAAGTGGATTCTCATATTTCCAAGTAATAACAGTTCTCCTTTATATTATAAAAACTTTGTTCTTGAGAGTAGATGCTAGTCTATGAACAGTGTGATACTCCTAGTTGGAACAACAAAAAATGGTTGGATAAATTAGCTATTTATTAAGAGCATCCAGAAGCATCATACAGGAAGTGTATTTTAACATGAACACAATGAGTCAGACATTGGCAGTAAACTTTTTGTCACACTTTGATTTGTATTCTTAATTCTGAGATGGAAGTATTTAAGGAAAAAATAAACAGTATTCTCAAGATTTGCTTTGCTGCATGATAAAAGAATGATAAACGAAGGAATATTGCCATGAAGAAAACATAAAGCAAACTTGTGATTTATATGTACTTGATAGATACAAAACACTCAACCAGAGATTCCTAAACATATACATATGTACAAGTATACTAATAAGTATTACAACATTGGAGATATTTTCACCTTCAGAAATAGCTCTTCCGAAAGTATTATTAGATCTCTTTTTCTAAAAAGCATTTTCCTTGCTGATGGAAACTGTACTACCTAATGGATAAACTGGGTGATAGCTGCTATAAAACCCTAGATCCAGAGGGAAGCTTAATTTTCCTTCTCTTTCTGTGAATTTAACTAAACAGATAGGTTTTCTTATATCACTTCTACTTATATTCTTGAATTAATGAGGTCTAAGCTTTGGCCCTTTTTCTGGTAATCTTCTCCGTGTGCCAAATGTCTCTAAACTCCCTGGAGTAGAAAAATATCACAGCACAGAAGATTTAAGTACCATCATGTCAGAAGTTTCACCATTTCACTCAGTAGATTACTCTTCTTAGCAATATCTCAAAGTTTAATGTGCATAGGAATCACCACAGGACCTTATTAAACTGCAGAATTTGTTGATGGACATTCGGGATGGTTCTGCACTATTAGTATTAAAATTCTGCATTTTAATAAGGTCCTCTGGTGATTTCTATGCACATTAAATTTTGAGATGTTGCTACATTTTGAGACATTGCTAAGAAGAGTAATCTACTGAGTAGTGAAACTTCTGACATGATGCTACTTAAATTTTATGGATTAAGAAAATGTGGCACATATACACCATGGAATACTATGCAGCCATAAAAAAGGATGAGTTCATGTCCTTTGTAGGGACATGGATGAAGCTGGAAACCATCATTCTGAGCAAACTGTCGCCAGGACAGAAAACCAAACATTGCATGTTCTCACTCATAGGTGGGAATTGAACAATGAGAACACTTGGACACAGGGTGGGGAACATCACACACCAGGGCCTGTCATGGGGTAGGGAGAGTGGGGAGGGGTAGCATTATGAGATATACCTAATGTAAATGACTAGTTAATAGGTGCAGCACACCAACAGGGCACATGTATACACATGTAACAAACCTGCAGGTTGCACACATGTACCCTAGAATTTAAAGTATAATAAAAAATAAAAATTATTTTTAAAAAGTACAGAATTTGTTTAAGTAGGTCTGGGATGTGGTCTAAGATTCTACATTTATACATTAGCTTACAGCTAATGCCCATGCTGCTGCTTTAGTGCCCATACATTGAATGGCAAAGCTTAAACTAAAAATTGATACTCAACTCACTTAAGGGTTTAGTCTTCCCACCACCCATTTCCACAAATCTCAGATGCAACTATAGGAAGACCCTTTGTAGGCTTAGTTTTTTGCCTCCAGGTACTGTCCTGAAAAGAAGGAATTTAAGGAATTCAGATGAATAATCCTAAAAGTCAATTTTGCTGACATGTAGTTTAACTTTGCAATCTGGTCTCCAATTTTGAGGAGGCTTTTGGTATGTGCCCATCTGCAAAACACCGAACCTCTAGGTGCCTGTTTGTTCTCAACATTTTAATCCTGAATTTCATAACCTGCCTTGTTTGGAAGTCCTGAAGGAAGTCCTATTGTTTGGAATAGAAGCTCACCTATATGCCTTTTATTTGGACTCAATAGATTGCCTTTTGCCAGACCCTAAGTCACCTGCTGGAACTTGGCATATTACCTTTGGCAGAACACCCTAAATACTGATTGCCCACTCAGACAAAATTGACCTAGCACCTGTCACTGTATTTCATGGACTCCAACTCTTCTTAGCCCCTGGTTTGTGCTGCCTCCCCGTCTTAGCACAGCTATGCCTCCAGGTGTGTGGGCCTCCTATGTGTGCTTAGCACATTTAGTTTTGATCAGAATTCAACTAAAGTCTATTTCTGTTACACACATCTAAAGATAGTTTGGGATCTATTTTCATTTCCCCACCTTTGATCTTATGTTGATAAATTTGGACTCATAAAGAGTTCATATTGTTCGGTGACTTTTCATTATTACATTCTTAAATCTATTAGTAAATGGAATAAAGGAAGAACAACATAGAGAGATGTAATGTGATTGATAAAAGGCCTAACGTTGATTTTTAAACACAAATCTTATTTGAAAAATTTTATATTTCCTTGTCCCTGCCAAAATACCTCAAGTCATATCCTTTTGTCCTCCTGCTATAGTTTCACATGATATTTAAAGAAACAACTGTTTAGTGCAAACGCCTTGAGAACAGGCAAACAGTAGATGTGTATACTATCCAATATAAAAGATAAATAAGCACCTGGTAGACTTCTAATTGTATTTTTAGATAAGTTTCTATTGTTTACGGCCTGGAGGTATAGTTGAGTATAGTTGGTAGGTCTTGGAATTTTCTTCAGGAAAGCAGCAAGTTTTCAAGACCATCACAGTTCAATACTATTAGTTTTGTCAATTATGTTTCACAGGTGACCTTTATAAGTCAAGATGAAGAGAGCTTTATCTTTTCAACATAAAATTTTGTATGCATCTAAACCAAAAGTCTGAGAAGCACCAAGTTCTGTGGCTACAATCCACATTTTGTTTTTTTCTTCATGAGTGTTAGGAGGAAAACAGACACACACAGGTTAAGAAAAGGAAACTAACCTTTGTTGTATGTTTACTGGGCCAGCCTTTGTGGAAAGCCTCAGTCATTGAAATTCTTAAAAGAATTTTTTACAGTAAATTACTACTCCCATCTCACAGAGGATTATATATTTACAGAGAAGTTAAATAATTTGTCCAGGATTACATAACGGCTAACAGGTGGTACCCACAGTTGTTGGGCTCATACAAAAAGCCAAGCAAGCTCTTTATCTTAAGCAGGTGTAAAGTCTTGGAATTCTGTAACTGTACTAACCTTTGTCTGGTAAAACCTTTGTCCCTAATTTCCCAGGATGCAGAGTAATTATTTAGGCTTTTTACAGCCATATGGTGTCAAGCAGGACCATGATTTTCTTCTATAAGATGTTTCACAACAAACGCTATGAGGAAAGATTGTGAACTGTATCAATCAACCAGAAGATTGTAAGTCTCATGTCATTGTTTTGAAGGTGGGAAAGACATATAGTGAGATAAAAGTGAATATTTATTACCCTATCTTTTATCTCATGTACTCTAATAAAATATAAATTAATAGCAAAAAATCAAAAAACAAAGTACATATCTGCTTGTAAGTAAGAAATTTTAGTGACTTTCATCTTGTATTCCAGTACCAAAAGAGACATTTTTCTTCATGTAATGCAGATAAATTTGAGTCTTACAACTGAGTTCTAGGTTTTCCTTCCTCTTGAATAGGAAGAAAATCATTCAAAATTAAGAATTATAAAGCTTAATTTTCCTTAGAACAAAAGTAATAAAAGTAAATGGCATGGTGAAAGTGTTATTAGAGGTGAAAGGATGTATTGTAAATGCTGGTTGATATCCTTTATCTAGGTTTAGCAGTTTTCAGCCCAATTAAACTGAAGTGGTAAAAGGAGCTTCATAGATAAAATATGCACAACAGGGTGAATGTATCTGCGATTTGCCTCTAGGAGCTTAGAAGCACTTTGCTGTTGTGCTTAACATCACTCAAGAGGGCGCAGTCTTCAAGAGGAACCACTTCCTTTCTTTGTCAACAAAGACTGCCATATCAAAAGAGGATGGACTCTAGGAAACATTCAATCTACTCTCCCTTACTGGTTTTCTGAGAAGTTGTTTTAGAGGTTATACCACTTTTTCATAACTTCATCAAATTCCAGAAGGATGAAGTTCAATCAGGTCATCATTATATAACAACTAATAGAAGTTTACCAGTTTTTCTCCCCTGATATAAACCCTTTTATGGATAGTAAATAGTTTGGGAGATAGTTTTTTGTTATCTTTCCAGGGATACTAAACGAGGAAAATTTAAATTGTTACAACTAGAGATACAATATGACAAAGAAAAGATTTATTTGTAATTCTGTACTTTTGGGGAAAAAAGTGTAGAGAACAGATCAGTGCATAGCAAGAATAAATCAAAAGCACATCACTTTCAAGTAGATACATGTGACTTCTCAGGAAGTGATTGGCAAGCTGAAAATGAAATAATACGTGGTAAGGATGATATTAAAAGTGAAAAAAGCCATTGTTGGTGAAAGAATGCCAAGTTCTTTAAATACTTACTCGTAGAAACATATCATTTTGGAGGATATATTAATTTACAACTTATTTAATATTTCAGTAAGTTACACTGAAGCTCTTTTTCACAATTACTGTTTCTGTTCAAGCCCACTGTCAGAAATAAAAGAAGGACTTTTTTATTATTTTTACTTTTTAAGCATAGGAAAAAAAATCTGTATCGAGGTAATCAAATCCATTGCTCTTGGAGTTTTTTGGGGGGTAGACTTATCAAATTCTCAAAGAAAATTTTCCTAGAACTAATGGAATTAGGTTACCTTTGAATTCTCACCCCAACTTTGAATAGTGACTAATTCCTTTCTTTGCTCTTTTGGTGTTTGCAAAGGGGTTCGCAAAAGCCTGAATTGATATAATTATTGGCTCAGATTGTTAGAGATCTAGGCCAGATGGCTATGGGTTTCTAAAGTCCCCCTTGCTTGTGGTAGTTTTCCTAGTTTGCCTATAGGGTTTGGGGATCAGCAATTGGAAAGGGCTACAAACTTGTAAAACAGTATTATTCATGGGGGCAGAATGTTCATCAGCGTGACCCAGTACTAAATACATTCATTATAGGCATTTCTATTCTGCACAATTTGCCACACAGCACTGGTTTCAGGAGGGGGAAAAAAAGACAATGGCTTATAAAATGCTTTCGAATGCCTAAAAAGAAGGAGAATTCATGCTGAGACTCCTCTGCTTTCTTTTTTGGAAAGAGCCTTCTTAGTGACTTTAGCTGAGCTCTGCTGAGAGTAAGCAAAGTGGAAAAATCAGAAAATTACTTTTTTTTATATGTTTCTGGGGGGCAAAATAGAGTGGGGAAAAAAATGGAAAAAAGTGACAATGAGATTATGTGAAACAGCAACTATGCGAGCTGATGAAGACAGCTGAGGAATAATGCAAAAGGTATGAAAAAAAAGCAGCAAGAATGGAGCCACGATGATAAACTTAAAAGGAATTGCAGAGCAGAAAGAACATCATAAATAATCTTATTTTCAAATAAGAATATCATATCAGTTTCTGTGACCTGGATAGAGCACAAGCCTCCCATGATACTTCCTAGCATTTTGATGCACACAAAATGTAATTTTCAGCTCAGGCATTTGATTTGTCAGTGTAAACAAGCTTTGGGGTTTTTAAAATACGTATCTGAAGTGTTTTCATAAATAATGCATATATTATAAAAATTTGACTTGTAAACTATTGAGTCCATGTCCCCCTAGTATTCACTGCGAAGACTAGCCATGTATAGACAGTTCCTTTTGGTAGAAATTGGCATGCTAAAGCTTGCAGTGTCTTTTACCCAAGATAAATAGGATTTTTTTGAAGTACAGAACAAAGAAATATTACGAACAGTTTTGCCCAAACTCAAGGAAAGAAGTCATTCAAGGTAGAGCTATATTGTTAATTAGTTCCAAATTCTGAGGTGCTCCTTTAAGTCTTGCCAATTAAGAGAAATCAAGAGTGCAAGATAGCCCTTTTCTTATCTTCAAAGAATAAAGATGAAAGAAAACAGAAAATGAAACCTCTTTACTCGTTCTGTTCTTTAAAAACAGAGCCCCAAGACAATCTCCTTGTGCTCCTAGAAGGAGCAAGGCCCAAGTATTTACAGAGGGAGTGGGGAATAGGCCGTCTGAGAAGCATAATTAGAAGCAAGTTTTCAAATTGTATTAAATTCCTCCACCAACAAAACGCACTTAGAGGTATTTTAAGTTAAACTAGCACTTAAGGACTATGAAAAGCAAGATGATTACACGTCTGTGGCAGAAGAAAGAGCAATTAAGAAAACAAGAACAATTTAACATGCCATATAAATAAAGACGACCAGAAGTTGACTTAAAGTTTTTCTTCTGTAATTTGTCTCCCCTTTGTCATGGCACGCTCAGAGAAAGTGAATGCAGTAGATTGAAAGGCGGAGAGGGAGTGGGGAGGAAGAAGGAAGGAGTAGGGAAGGACTGGCTCCCATCTCCTCCCCCAGCCCCCACCAGCCCGTCTCCCCTTCTCTCCTTTGCGCCCCCGCCCCCTCCTTCCTCCTTCTCAGTCTCTTTCTCTCTCCCACCCTCCGCTCGCGCCCTCCCTCCTTGGGTGACTCCATCAGTTTTTGATTTGGAAGCACGCTGATTGGCTGGAAGCGATTCAACACACGCTGGGCAAGAGCTTTGTCTGAGTTGAAGTGAAGTTGTACAGATTTTTAGACTGGAGTCAGCAATCACGGGTGTTTAGTCTGCAGCCGAGCAGCGAAAGGGAGAAATAATCTCTCAGGAAAGACACACTGCAGACTCCGCCGGCACCTCGCAATAGATGGATTCCGACTACACAAGGGCGAAAACGCGGAGGTGACACTCTTCTGCCTGGAAAGAGGACGAACGACCAAACAAACGCAAGGACTGGACTCCATGCCGAAGGTATCTGGAAGTCGTGACACGGTGTGTATAAAACAAAAGTTTGCGAGCTGTTAATTGCTGTGCTGTGTTATTAAGAGACGCTTTCAAGTTTCAAGTACCAAATGTAGCTTTAAGTTGCCAAAGGAAGTTGAGGGGATTGCTTTGCTGTTTTAACTTGCTCTGTGAGGGAAATCTCATAAACTGACCAATGCACCAAATGAATGCTAAAATGCACTTTAGGTTTGTTTTTGCACTCCTGATAGTATCTTTCAACCGCGATGTACTGGGCAAGAATTTGAAATACAGGATTTATGAGGAACAGAGGGTTGGATCAGTAATTGCAAGACTATCGGAGGATGTGGCTGATGTTTTATTGAAGCTACCTAATCCTTCTACTGTTCGATTTCGAGCCATGCAGAGGGGAAATTCTCCTCTACTTGTAGTAAATGAGGATAATGGGGAAATCAGCATTGGGGCTACAATTGACCGTGAACAACTATGCCAGAAAAACTTGAACTGTTCCATAGAGTTTGATGTGATCACTCTACCCACAGAGCATCTGCAGCTTTTCCATATTGAAGTTGAAGTGCTGGATATTAATGACAATTCTCCTCAGTTTTCAAGATCTCTCATACCTATTGAGATATCTGAGAGTGCGGCAGTTGGGACTCGCATTCCCCTGGACAGTGCATTTGATCCAGATGTTGGGGAAAATTCCCTCCACACATACTCGCTCTCTGCCAATGATTTTTTTAATATTGAGGTTCGGACCAGGACTGATGGAGCCAAGTATGCAGAACTCATTGTGGTCAGAGAGTTAGATCGGGAGCTGAAGTCAAGCTACGAGCTTCAGCTCACTGCCTCAGACATGGGAGTACCTCAGAGGTCTGGCTCATCCATACTAAAAATAAGCATTTCAGACTCCAATGACAACAGCCCTGCTTTTGAGCAGCAATCTTATATAATACAACTCTTAGAAAACTCCCCGATCGGCACTTTGCTCTTAGATCTGAATGCCACGGATCCAGATGAGGGCGCTAATGGGAAAATTGTATATTCCTTCAGCAGTCATGTGTCTCCCAAAATTATGGAGACTTTTAAAATTGATTCCGAAAGGGGACATTTGACTCTTTTCAAGCAAGTGGATTATGAAATCACCAAATCCTATGAGATTGATGTTCAGGCTCAAGATTTGGGTCCAAATTCAATCCCAGCCCATTGCAAAATTATCATTAAGGTTGTGGATGTTAATGACAATAAACCTGAAATTAACATCAACCTCATGTCCCCTGGAAAAGAAGAAATATCTTATATTTTTGAAGGGGATCCTATTGATACATTTGTTGCTTTGGTCAGAGTTCAGGACAAGGATTCTGGGCTGAATGGAGAAATAGTTTGTAAGCTTCATGGACATGGTCACTTTAAACTTCAGAAAACTTATGAAAACAATTATTTAATCTTAACTAATGCCACACTGGATAGAGAAAAGAGATCTGAATATAGTTTGACTGTAATCGCTGAGGACAAGGGGACACCCAGTCTCTCTACAGTGAAACATTTTACAGTTCAAATCAATGATATCAATGACAATCCACCCCACTTCCAGAGAAGCCGATATGAATTTGTAATTTCAGAAAATAACTCGCCGGGGGCATATATCACCACTGTTACAGCCACAGATCCTGATCTTGGAGAAAATGGACAAGTGACATACACCATCTTGGAGAGTTTTATTCTAGGAAGTTCCATAACTACGTATGTAACTGTTGACCCATCTAACGGAGCCATCTATGCCCTCAGAATCTTTGATCACGAAGAAGTGAGCCAGATCACTTTTGTGGTAGAAGCAAGAGATGGAGGAAGCCCAAAGCAACTGGTAAGCAATACCACAGTTGTGCTCACCATCATTGATGAAAATGACAACGTTCCTGTGGTTATAGGGCCTGCATTGCGCAATAATACGGCAGAAATCACCATTCCCAAAGGGGCCGAAAGTGGCTTTCATGTCACAAGAATAAGGGCAATTGACAGAGACTCTGGTGTGAATGCTGAACTCAGCTGCGCCATAGTAGCAGGTAATGAGGAGAATATCTTCATAATTGATCCACGATCATGTGACATCCATACCAATGTGAGCATGGATTCTGTTCCCTACACAGAATGGGAGCTGTCAGTTATCATTCAGGACAAAGGCAATCCTCAGCTACATACCAAAGTCCTTCTGAAGTGCATGATCTTTGAATATGCAGAGTCGGTGACAAGTACAGCAATGACTTCAGTAAGCCAGGCATCCTTGGATGTCTCCATGATAATAATTATTTCCTTAGGAGCAATTTGTGCAGTATTGTTGGTTATTATGGTGCTATTTGCAACTAGGTGTAACCGTGAGAAGAAAGACACTAGATCTTATAACTGCAGGGTGGCCGAATCAACTTACCAGCACCACCCAAAAAGGCCATCCCGGCAGATTCACAAAGGGGACATCACATTGGTGCCTACCATAAATGGCACTCTGCCCATCAGATCTCATCACAGATCGTCTCCATCTTCATCGCCTACCTTAGAAAGAGGGCAGATGGGCAGCCGGCAGAGTCACAACAGTCACCAGTCACTCAACAGTTTGGTGACAATCTCATCAAACCACGTGCCAGAGAATTTCTCATTAGAACTCACCCACGCCACTCCTGCTGTTGAGGTAAGATCATAAACTGCATCAATTCATTGCAATGTTAGGTGTTAGTGTTCAGGAATTGTGTTTACTAGTTCTTAAATGTTTTCAATAATAAGTAACAATACTAATACTGTGCAAATTAAGTAGGATACAAGTTACATTGTGAATATGTAGCAAAGATGCACACTTTAGCATACTGTTTTTAGTTTTCCTTAAGTAATTAACTTGCATGTAATATGTATAATATTGAAAAATAAATATGAAGCTCACAAAGGAGTATGTAGTTAGAGTCCCCTTACTTCCCAGATTAAAATAATGGGAAGCCAAAAAGTAGAGACTTGCTTTATTTTCAAGGTTATAGTCTTTACTGAACAGAGTAAAAAACGGAGGCCTTCAGACTTCTATTTCAATGCATGTTATGTTTGTCCAAGTTTGGAAGATTTCCTGACATTTTTAAACTACATGCGTTATAGTGTTGTATTTTACAGTATTTTCCATGTATTTTTACAGATGGTCACTTTATCTGAATTATAAATAAAATAAATCAGTTATTTGAAAGGGAGTCTTCTTTCACAAAGTAAAAGTCAGTTGTATTAGATCATCCAAATCTCTCTGAGATATATTTTATTTATAGTTGGCAGCTAGCTGCATGGTCCACCACAGTCCAGCATTTGCGAATCTTAAATAGAGATAATATGTTCAATTACTTATCTGAAATAGCAAGTAACTGTTTTTCATGCTTAAAGATTGTGAGTATTTGGAGGCTTGCTTCCAGGAATCAGTTCTGTCTATTTGGTTTCCAGCAGGTCTCTCAGCTTCTTTCAATGCTTCACCAGGGGCAATATCAACCAAGACCAAGTTTTCGAGGAAACAAATATTCCAGGAGCTATAGGTATGAATTATTCTTGTGTTACCCATTAAGTCTCAGCATAAATGCTGAAGAGTAAAAACTGTAATTTTTTTTTTCCTGATTTATCTTTCCAGATATGCCCTTCAAGACATGGACAAATTTAGCTTGAAAGACAGTGGCCGTGGTGACAGTGAGGCAGGAGACAGTGATTATGATTTGGGGCGAGATTCTCCAATAGATAGGCTGCTGGGTGAAGGATTCAGCGACCTGTTTCTCACAGATGGAAGAATTCCAGCAGGTAAGAGGGTAGTGATAGATAAATCTTTATTTTCAGGTCTACCGTGACACCAGTAAAATGAAAAATTTCTCTCATGCTTATATTTCTTCTTTATTTGTCCTTTGCACTGAAGTATTTATAATATGTTTTATAGTATATTCATCACTGTTTACCAATGAACAGAAATTGAAACATTTTAATACTATTTTCTTAAATTTCATTAAGCAGCTGGAAGAGAAAGAGTAAGCATGACAGCTTCATAGGACAAGAAGAAAGGGGTGGGGGAAAAAAAATAAAAAAACCACTTCCCTCTTCTTTCCACCTCATCCGATACAGCCATAGAACATGGTTGTGCAACTCTTTGCAAAATTATTGGGTGGTGGTTTTTATTCAGTTAAACTGTTGTGGCGCTGAGTGGTGAACTGGACTGTAATTTGGAGGATGCATTTCCTGTGATGGGCACCAACTCACAAAATCAGAGACTAAAATACGCTAGAAATTGTACACTTCAAGCATTAAAAATAGGAGAAGGAATGCATCTTTGTAGGTGGTAAGCACAGAATATTTTTGCCAACATTTCATTTTGCTATAGTAGAAGAGAAACAAGGACCCAAGAGTGGAATTTTTAAGTACACAGCTAGATAGAAAAGATGCTATTAAGTTTCGAACCACATTTTCCTTGGAGTTTCTTCCCTCTAATTCTGCAATAGAAACTCTCTGAACTGAGTAAGTACTGATTATATTATCCTGGCAGCACCACTACTAAAGACTTCAATATTAAATCAACCTTAAGAATACATACGTGTGTTCCTTTGGCTACCTATATTTCCAAGTTTCACTGAATGTGGATCAATGACTGCCATTTGATATATGAAAGACAGAACAATACAATATCACCCATCTGAGTTCCATTGCACCTCTATTTTTAAACACAGATAAGTAAGAGAGTTTAGGAAATAAACATGAGGGAGCCTCAGACAGCTACAGGAATTCAAGAAAATCAATCTAGCTAACATTCCATATCTGCAGGTTCCAAATCCATAGATTCAACTAACTGTTAATCAAAAGTATTTGGATTAAACAATAAAAAATATTAAAACAACAATTAAAAAGACAAATAAAAAACAATACAGTGTAACAGTTATTTATTTAGCATTTACATTTATTAGGTATTTTTAGTAACCTAGAGAAGATTTAGATACCCAATTTTGGTATCCACAGGGGGCCTGGACCATCCCCTTTGGATACCGAAGGACCACTGTGAATAGAAACTTGAGCACTCATAAGTGAAGTAGTGATGGCAGTAGCCAGAGCGGTATTAATATTAGGAATAGTAGTAGCAATAGTAGTTACCAACTATGCCCCCAGGTTTACTCCAGGCCCATGCAGAGTTCGATACCTGCACTGCCTCTTCTAAGGCTTTGCCAGGAATCAGTAGTAGTGACAGTAGTAACAGGCTTCTATTTCTTTTTTTTTTTGTTATTGTTGTTAAGATTTGGAAACTGAAACTTATAAAGGTTAGAAAATGCATCTCAAATCAGGCAGTATGTACATTGGAGAGTGAGATTTGGAACAACCCCCACACTCTTAAACACTAATCAATCAAGTATGTGAAGTAACAGGTTTTTGCTGTTGTAGCAATTGTTTTTAAATAGAGTGTCCTAATATTCTTATGTTCTAGAGATGACATACCCCGTAACTATTAAATGTTGATTATTTACTTCTGTTATTACAGTAATAGATACTATAATACATCTCAGAGGATGAATGTATAGGGGGAACTTCTAGAGACAATAAGGCATGCAGTTACCTGAGAGCCTGTTTGCACAATCATGGTGTCTGGTTTTTGTTTCTGTTTTTAATGCATAGACTTTCTTGGCCAATTTGAAGAGAAATCTCTGAAAATTTAGTGGAATATATTTAGAATCAGACACGTTACTCAAAGAGAATCAGTTTCATTATTCTTACTTGTGCAATAAAGGAGTTGGCTAACCTACAATTTTGTGAACCTGACAGAACCCTAATTTTGAGTATTAATCCTTGATTTTAAATAATGTAATTTCATTTCATTAAACAGAAAAGTAACATAGTGGGCATGACATCAATATTGTATTATATATTTTTAGATTTGTATGATGTTTATTCATTGAAATTTAAATTTATCAGCATAGTTAACTGAATAGCTGCTCTAATTACATAACCTTGGTGTTTTCGGGACTAAATGATCCTAAAGTCCCTTTTAATTCTGAAATTGTATAAATCTAATAGCTAATTATAAGTTTTTTTTTAGGTCAAAGTTATTTTACTTTTTCTTATATTTTCTAAGTTGCCACCTCCACGTAAGTTTGTGGCAAGAAAGTTTTCTAGCACTTGGAGTAAATAATAATAATAATAATTGCAATAATAATGATATATGTTAAGGAATAATGACATTGGGGAAACAATAGATAGACATAAACTGTAGAAAACAGTGAATTGTGTTTAGTGAGTGATGTTAAGCTCCATCAGTATCACATTTCTTTTCAAAATTAGGAGTTCACCTTTATATCATCACTAATAATTCCTCTTATTATGAGATAATTTAAAAAAAAATCTCATATTTGCACAACACATTTAACTGTGGGTGTGGTTGGAGAGTTATTTTGCTCGTGCATAACATTGTATTACAACAAAATACATTATAGTAGATACATTTCTGCCTTACTAGGTACCTGCCTCCATCTGAGGTGTGGTCAAAGCTATCCTGGAGGCATAGAGCACCAGGAGGTCACCAATGGGCCACAAAATATATTCATGTTTGACTACTGTAGATTCCAATACGTGTACCGAGTATCTATACAAAGATAGCTACCCCTTATTTATATAATTTTGATGATACATATTCCAGTTTATTATTTAACCTGGCAACTTCTGGAGGCACATTAGGGCACATTAGGGAGGCACAAAATCTGTGCTTTGTAAAATTATATTCCCAGGAAATATCCCAAGTAGAGAAAAATTTAAGTCCACATCTGAATGTCATTAAAAGAGATCAGCACAGTTTCCAAAGCACTTTAAGCTTTTCTAAGACTAAAGTGTCTTGGTCCAACTGTTTTTCTGCCTTAGACTTTGAACAAATACAGATTATGCTATGTTGCATTGCCTGCCAACAGGGTCATTTCTGGTCATTCATGCTATTAATTCCCACACAAATATCCTGCATTT
The DNA here is from genome assembly GCF_009764315.1 of Trachypithecus francoisi. Taxonomy (NCBI): domain Eukaryota; kingdom Metazoa; phylum Chordata; class Mammalia; order Primates; family Cercopithecidae; genus Trachypithecus; species Trachypithecus francoisi. The sequence goes on along the minus strand of NW_022681454.1, from coordinate 134,345,909 downwards.
TGAGCAGTTAAATCGGTATGCATTTTTTGTCTGTTGGCTCATGTTTGCCAACATACTTTCTTACTCATTCAACTTTGAACTGTAACACTAAGCATATGCCTGCAAAAATCCCCATTTTCCATTGCATTCACTTCACCAAGATGATTCATATAGCCGTTTGATTTTGTTTCTTGTGAAACTCATTTTTCTTGATTGACTCCAATCCACTTTTCATCAGTCTGTCCTCTCTGATTACTTACTTTAAATATTCTTTTAAAATTCTATGTTCTCTCCTTTCTCACGGCAGGTATCCACGAAAGCCCATCCGTTCTGGCCTTTCTTCCATGACTAGTTTAGTGTATCAGTGTGCAAACTGATATTCACTCTCTAGTAGTTCCTCCCTTTGTCAAATCTTTCATACAGCTTGAACAACATTATGAGAACATTTTAATCTACATTTTTTGGCTCAAAATCAATACTTAACTCGTTGCCCAGCAACACTGAACTAAATAAACTATTTATCTTGGCATTCAAAGGGCAATGGGATCCTCTCTTAACTTATTAACTCTCCTATGTTGCCATCTTTGTATCTTTTGTTATAGCTGGAAGCATCTCCTCACTTAACACACTGATGCTTTGCTCATGGTGTCCTTCCTACCTGAAAAACTGGCTTCTCATCACTTTGTGTAACTGACTCCTATTCATCTTTCAAAGTTTGTTGTAGGTGGCTCTTTCTTTAACTATTTCAGCTTCACCTCCACTTTTTTTTCCTTTCTTGACAGGCCCTTAGCATCATCTAATTTGACACTTTACTTGTGCTTATGACCCCATTTGCTACACTTTACTTATAGCTATATCTTTTTAAAACTTTTGAGGGTAGGGTGCTATTGTTGCACTTCACATGTAGCAGACTCCTAATGGATAACTGATTGATCACCTGATTACTAATGGCTTGATAGAAGCAAGGCATACGTATTTCTTATATATCTGCTTTCTGCCCCACGAATAAGGTGCAGTGCAGTGACAAAATCCATAGTCTTCTAGTGGTAAAGAAGATGCTCTCCTTTCACCATGTTCCCCCTCCCCAGAGGACACTTAACTATCTAGCAGAGCTTTCAAGGAGCAACAGAAAGATTAGCCACTTGGACCACTTGTCAACAAGCCCTGATCACTGGGATATAGTATGGAACATTTGTGGCACTAAATTACTTACAGATTGAGAATGTGTTCAGTCAAGTCCCTGGGGACAAGGTTGACAATATCAATGAAGTTGCAAGAAATGCTCTCTTCTGCACCATTACTCTTCTCTTTCCCTTATTTTTTTGGTCATCCTTCCCTCCATTAGTGTTTCCTCATCGATTTGTCTTATTATTTTTCATTTTTAAGTTAATTTATTATTTTATAATTAAAGCTCCACTTATTTATTGGGATGAAGTTGCAAATAACATTCACTGTTTAAAAATTTATATGACCAAACTTATTTTTGAGCATGAACTTTCAGATTGCATTAGTTACCTAGAATGTATTTTTGCACTGTATTGTTGGTTTTATGTGTATTATATTTAGGTCTTTAGAAAACTAGGTCACTTTTAGTATTCTTAGAAGCCTATGAATCATTTCCCTCCAATCATTAAGCATTAAAATAAAGTGAATCAAACAACTAAGCCCTTCCCAAGCCTAAAACTACTGAGTTAAAGGATAGAAAATAAATGAAGAGGTGTCAGCAGGTCTGTTCTTCTTCCTTCTAACAGGATATGAGTAAGACAATAGAGATAGGTCTAAGTTCCATTTTCAGAGACCTGGGGAATTAAGAAGGCAAAAAAATCATTACCACTATGATTGTTATTTCACTGCTGAGAAAACCTCATTGCTATTAAATTATTCCAATGACTTTCAACCCGTTTCGTTTTGTCCACATCAAATTAAAAAAAAAAAGTTGGTAAATATTTCCAAGTAGTAATAATGCATGAAGTCAGGAAATCTAGACAAGCTTTTATTCTTAAGTCATCTTTGTCTATTTAAATGTAACCGTTCATAACAAATAGCACAATTTTTCTTCATGCTTACCCTCTTTCTCTTTCCCCACCTTGATTCACATGGAATTGATGTTCACACTTTTCTCCACTTTTTTTCTGCTTCGTTGTATTTCTAGCTTTCTTAGTGATTCAGCTTTTTTCTCACTCACAATACTTGATCTCATTTTGTTCCTCAAATTATCCCCTTTTTCATTAAAACTTGAGGTCCATATTTGGGACTTTTGCAGTTTAAGAACAGAATTATCTCAAAGATTCAAGCAGAGAAAAGCAGCAATTTCGACCCCTTCATCAAAGACCATTACTTCTTCTTCTTCTTTTTTTTTTTTTTCCAGAAAGTCAACATTATTTTCCTCATGTTTTATTTAGAAAACATGTAGTGAATACCTACTGTATGCAGGCAGTTCACCAGTTGCTAGTGATACCACAGTAACTGCAATAGACAACTTCTTTCCTCTAACAAGGGAACGGGCATCCTTCAAGAATCACCGTTTTAGCAATAATTTGGGAAGAATAGGAATCTTCCTAAAATAGATGGATCTACAAAATTAGCTCTTAATATATAAGTATAGCTAATAACAACCTAATGTCATTTTAAATCTAAGAGAATTATTTTGCATTTTCTGCATTCTGCTGTTTGCTCTAAAATGAAATCATAATACTGAAGAGACTTATTTCTCACTGAAATAAGTCAATGGTTTGTAAAGTATAGTTTACATCTTTTCATTTCCTTGTCACGTAGCTTAGTTATTGTATTTGCCAAATATACAGGGTTTTTTTTCCTCTTTATTTTCCTGCTTTTCTGATATCATCTATTTTTTTCCTATGAGTGTGGCCTCTCATATTCCAATAGAGCATTATAACATCTGTAAGAACTAAAGATTGAATTTTTCATATTCTTCATCTTTTGATGACATTTTTGTATATTTGAATATCAATATATTTTGAATTTTTAAAAGAAAACTTCTTAACAGGGTAATTGCAGATGACCACCCAGTAGCTCAGGATACTTTTCATTACTGTTTTAAGTAGTAAGTCAGTAAATAACTTGTAATATCTTTAAGAGAGATTAATAAGTATGATTACTTTATAGCTTATTATATTCTCATTGCTTCCATTAAAACTAAAGTAATATTGAGAAAGTTACACAAAGGTATGTATTATACAAGAATTATATGGGTGGCATTCTAAAGTTATAGGTTTCACCTTACAAGTCTGTTCTTTAGAATTTATGATCAGTACTTATTTCATCACTCACACCTAGTTCTTCCCACGCATACGTTATCAACCCGTCTTCTCGTTATTCGAGTAGCAGAATGTTCTTATTTGACCAATAAGGAAAAAAAACACACCAGAAGATAACACTTATGGAGGTCTATAAAACTAGTGTTCAAATTAAAGCCGTAATTGTAGTCCAGTTTATGTGTATAATAATAGGTTGGCATCATGGCAATAGTTTAAAACTGTCTCATTCTATTTTTTATTATAACATTACATTTTTGCATTATTTTGAATCGTGCTAAGTATAATAATGAAACCCCATTGTTTTTCTTGAGTGCAGCTATGAGGCTCTGCACGGAGGAGTGCAGGGTTCTGGGACACTCTGACCAGTGCTGGATGCCACCACTGCCCTCACCATCTTCCGATTATAGGAGTAACATGTTCATTCCAGGGGAAGAATTCCCAACACAACCCCAGCAGCAGCATCCACATCAGAGTCTTGAGGATGACGCTCAGCCTACAGATTCCGGTGAAAAGAAGAAGAGTTTTTCCACCTTTGGAAAGGACTCCCCAAACGATGAGGACACTGGGGATACTAGCACATCATCTCTGCTCTCGGAAATGAGCAGTGTGTTCCAGCGTCTCTTACCCTCTTCCCTGGACACCTATTCTGAATGCAGTGAGGTGGATCGGTCCAACTCCCTGGAACGCAGGAAGGGTCCCTTGCCAGCCAAAACTGTGGGTTACCCACAGGGGGTAGCGGCATGGGCAGCCAGTACACATTTTCAAAATCCCACCAACAACTGTGGGCCGTCACTTGGAACTCACTCCAGTGTGCAGCCTTCTTCAAAATGGCTGCCGGCCATGGAGGAGATCCCTGAAAATTATGAAGAAGATGATTTTGACAATGTGCTCAACCACCTCAATGATGGGAAACACGAACTCATGGATGCCAGTGAACTGGTGGCAGAGATTAACAAACTGCTTCAAGATGTCCGCCAGAGCTAGGAGATTTTAGTGAAGCATTTTTGTTTCCATGTTTATGGAAATAGGGAACAACAACAACAACAACAACAACAAAAACCCGAAAGAACTGGCATTGCCAAATAGTTGCATTTATCATAAATGTGTCTGTGTATATTGAATATTAAATACTGTATTTTCGTATGTACACAATGCAAGTGTGATTATTTTAATCTGTATTTTAAAAATACATTTGTACCTTATATTTATGTGTAATTTAACAAACAAATTTTATTTTTTTACTCCCATGACAGACATGTTTTTCTTAATCATGTAGAAACTAGCCACTGTTCAAATCTGATATACTATTGAACCACAAAGTGTAAAGGCACTGCTCTGCTTAGATTAGTTTTGTTGGGGAAGAATTATTATGTTGTGTGAACAACCCCACTAAAGCATTATACAATTCTTAATTCCATTAAGTGATCCCACTTTTTTTCAATAACTTTTTAGAAATTAAGAATCATTAAAATTGTTAGGATATTTTATTGTTATTTTCGCTACTTTCTACTAGCCCCAATAGTTGAACTCTTACAGCAAAATCGAAACATAAAGTGAAAGTTTATTTCAGGACTGAGAAATATCTTGAAGGTTATTTATTAGATGGCTATCTCAAATGAACTTTTTATAGACAACGATGAAAACAGAACTAAAGTCAATGTTTCCTGACTCCCAGGCCCCTGCTATTCCAGGCCATCACACTGGCCTGTTTCTGAAAATATTTCTCTCATAATATTATTATCTACTTATAATTAGGGTAAACTATAAATTTTATTCTATCCTTATAGTATGAAACATGCGCCAAGGAAATGGAATCTGTCCTTTAAATGGATAACAGTATGTATTCTAATGGCATAAAATATTACTGGATAAAAACAGTTATGTCAGTGTCTCTCCTAGGATAGTAAATATAATTGACTTATTCTGAACCCATTCTATTTTGAATCTTCCCCCTTTCCTCTCACAATACTTGAACATTTTAACCTTTTGGAATGTTGTCTTTTTTTGTTATAACTATTCATTTTTAGCTTTTGTCTCCAGTGCATGATCTCATATTTTGCTTTTATTTTTAGTATAAGAACATTTATGAAATCACATTTTTGTTACTGCAATTGTTTTGTTTGTTGTGTGGCAAATGAGAAATCCTTTATTTATTGTGCTGTGATCTCTCTGTGTGGAATGCCTTGGTAAGAGAGATGCTTATTATGACTATTATCATTTCTGACCAAGCTTCTATTAATGTTATTTCTAATAATACACTATCTTGATTGTACTCTCCAGAAAATTTTACTGTCAGTGAAAATAAAAGAAAAATTAAAGTAAAGCTAAGGAACTGTCTATAAGTCAGAGTCCTGTTCCTACATATTTGTTCAAAAGCTTGGCATGCAGCATGCCCTTCCTGAGAGGATGATTCAGTGTTGAGTTTCAAATAATAAACATGCAGCATTCAGTTGGCTGGGCAAACAAGAAAAACACAATTCAAAAGGAATGAGTTTGAGACTTGTAATGGGAATGAAAGTAGTAAGCCATATTCCAGTTAAATAAGTTAAATGCATTTGGGGAATAAAGATAAAAGAGTAAGCAAGCAATAACTGCTTGAATATTTTTCAAATTACAAAATAAATAAATAAATAAACAACTTTCTCAGGATATTTTGTATTAAATTGTGCAGGATAGAAAGGTATCCTTACAACGATTCCAGGAGGCAAGAACATTATCCTCCCTGGCTTGGTAGTCGGAAATTGAAACACTGGGAAAGTTAAATAACTGGAAAGTGACTAAAATTCAGATATTTAAATTCTCAAATAAGTACCACATTAAACAGAATATATTACCTCTTTCAACAGGTACATTTTCCTTTATAGGAGGGATTGCAATTACAAGTGGAATTTCAGTTTATTTTTTGTAGATTACATACAAAACGCTAACCATATTTAAATACATTCTGCCTTTCAACTTCACTTCCTTTCAGTATATATTACCATTAAGAAAAAGACTTTTATATCCTCACTGTTCTTAATTTAAAGCACCAGCAGTAATATGGTAAGCTATGTTGAAAATCGCTATTTTGAATCATGTGAAATAAATAAAATGCAATATTTCATTCAATATAAAATTTTTGTACATTGTCCATATTCCAAGAATTTCATGTCTCAAATTCCCTTGCTTCTCCAGTCATCTCCATTCATTATTGCTTCCCATGTCCACAGATTGAGAGAATAAAAGTGCAAGATTTCAGCTTTTTGCTTCTGTTCCTTTCACCAAGTAATATCCTTTTAGTGAAAACTGCGATGTCTGATGCTATCATAGCAACCTAATCTCTCATCAAGGTTATATCACCTCTTTTTTGATACCCTACCCTTCCTCAGATTGAAACAACAAAAACATTCTTTCTTAAACATTCTTTCCTCCATTTATTATTTTTAATCTCTTTAGCTCCATTGGATTATTTGAAATGTTCTTCAATGATAATCACATATTAAGGACATTATCTTCCAAAAATGTAACTCAAGACTGAATCTACTGCTTAACAAATCCTCCTTAAATGTTTGTTTATAAAATGATGAGAATTAGCTTTCTTCAAATTCTTACAAGTTATAAACATTGTTATTCATTGCTCATTGATTTACTTATTGATCTTAGTAGATGGGGCTTATAACATTGTTAATCATTTAAATTATTGCTCCTCCTGTCTCAAATATTTAAATTTGCCACTTACTGGTAGATAACTATTAAGGTAAAGATGAGTGAGTTATTAAGTTATTGTCTTATTGAAGTCACTGAAGAAGTCACATTTATGAAAATCAGCTTAGTTTCCTTGTTTCATTCTTTTGATACTGATGGTAAGAAAATATTCAAAGATGAATTTGAAATATTGACACACTAAAATTTAAAGAATTGTAGATTTATTTTAAAAATAAGCAATATTATACTGGCTTACTTGTACGAGTGAAAAATGCATTGTCTGACATGGCAGCTTTCAGTATGGCAGAAACTAATAGAACTGTCCCAAGACTGTCTTACATGTTTTGATATTTCTGTTCCATTTCAGTATATCTGGATAATGTATCATCACAAGAATGAAACAATAAAACTAAGCTGATTTTCATAAATGTGACTTCTTCAGTGACTTCAAAACTTAAGGATATACTGAACCTGAATAAGCAATACATAGTGCTGTATAAAAATTAAAATTTGGGGCTGGGCGCGGTGGCTCACGCCTGTAATCCCAGCACTTTGGGAGGCCGAGGCGGTCAGATCACAAGGTCAGGAGATCGAGACCACGGTGAAACCCCGTCCCTACTAAAAATACAAAAAATTAGCCGGGCTACTCAGGAGGCTGAGGCAGGAGAATGGCGTGAACACGGGAGGCGGAGCTTGGAGTGAGCGGAGATCGCGCCACTCACTCCAGCCTGGGCGACAGAGCGAGACTCCGTCTCAAAAAAAAAAAAAAAAATTAAAATTTGGGCCAGGCGTGGTGGCTCACACCTGTAATCCCAGTACTTTGAGAGGCTGAGGTGGGTAGTCAGGAGTTTGAAACCAGCCTGGCCAATACGGTGAAACCCCGTTTCTACTAAAAGTACAAAAGTTAGCTGGGCATGGTGGTGCACACCTGTAGCCCCAGCTACTTGAGAGGCTGAGGCAGAAGAATCACTTGAACCCGGGAGGCAGAGGTTGCAGCGAGTCGAGATTGCGCCACTGCACTACAGCCTGGGCGACTGAGCGAGACTGTCTCAAAAAATAAATAAATAAAAATAAAAATAAAAATAAATTAGCCAGGTGAGGTGGTGTGTGCCTGTAGTCCCAGCTACTTGGGAGGCTGAGGCAGAAGAATCACTTGAACCCAGGAGACAGAGGTGCAGTGAGTCGAGATTGCGCCACTACACTCCAGCCTGGGCAACTGAGTGAGACTGTCTCAAAATAAATAAATAAATAAAAATAAAAATAAATTAGCCAGGTGAGGTGATGTGTGCCTGTAGTCCCAGCTACTTGGGAGGCTGAGGCAGAAGAATCACTTGAACCTAGGAGACAGAGGTTGCAGTGAGTCGAGATTGCGCCACTACACTCCAGCCTGGGCAACTGAGCGAGACTGTCTCAAAATAAATAAATACATAAAAATAAAAATAAATTAGCCAGGTGAGGTGGTGTGTGCCTGTAGTTCCAGCTACTTGGGAGGCTGAGGCAGGAGAATCACTTGAACCCAGGAGGCAGAGGTTGCAGTGAGCCGAGATCAAGCCACTGCACTCCAGCCTGGGCAACACAGCAAGACTGTCTCAAAAAAAAAAAAAAAAAGGAAAAACCACAGGCAGATCACCTGAGGTTGGGAGTTTGAGACCAGCCTGGCCAACATGGTGAAACTCCATCTCCACTAAAAATACAAAACCTAGCCCGACATGGTGGCACGTGCCTGTAATCCCAGCTACTTGGGAGGCTGAGGCAGGAGAGTCACTTGAACCTGGGGGGTGGAGGTTGCAGTGAACTGAGATTGTAGCACTTCACTCCAGCCTGGGCTACAGAGTAAGACTCCATCTCAAAAATAAATAAATAAATAAATAAAATCCAACCATATGAGGCTGGGCACGGTGGCTCACGCCTGTAATCCCAGCACTTTGGGAGGTCAAGACAGGCAGATCATCTGAGGTCAGGAGTTCAAGACCAGCCTGGCTAACATGGCGAAACCAAGTCTCCACTAAAAAATACAAAAATTAGCCGGGCGTGGTGATGCACGCTTGTAATCCCAGCTACCCGGTAGACTGAGACAGGGAGAATCGCTTGAACCTGAGAGGTGGAGGTTGCAGTGAGCTGAGATTGAGCAACTGCACTCCAGCCCGAGCAACAGAGCAAGACTCCATCTCGGGGGGGGGAAAAAAAAAAAAGAAAAAAATTCAACCATATGAAAGTCTTAAATATTTGAGTCAGTTTAAAAAAGAATAAAAACAGTGCAGACATTTCAAAAGAACAGCACATTTGAATTCCTTAATTGCAGGTTGAATGCCCAAAATAAAGCCACCTTTACATTTACAAGCTGTTTTCGGTTGTGAAAGTGTAAGATGCCATACTGATTGTAATCATTTATAATAGTTGGATTTCTCTGTGAATGATAGCAATAATACTGTATGAAGTTTTAATTTGATAAATTAGGCTATTTGGGCCACTGAAGGATCACCTGGTTCGGTTAAATTCCTAGAATAAACCTAGTCACTGTTTCTGAGATAATTAAATGATATTTACATGAAAATTGAAAATACTGTATTGCCTAAATTATGGTTTCATTCTTTATCTGTGTAACTAGAGGTCATAGTCAAGTATATACACTCTTACTACCAGAAAAAGTAGAGACCCTTAATATGATCTAATGCCAAAAAATAATTAAATAGGTAGACACTATATAATAGATGTAGAAGTGGTAGTGAATATTCTTTATTAATTTATTATATTTTTATTATATGCTAGCAAATATAACTTGTAGCACTGTTGAACACATTTTATGAGGAGCCAGCATCACAAAAATTGCTACCAAAATTTACATACTTTCTGACTTTTAAAATTGCGATAACACATCCTACTCTGGTACTTTAAAATAATAGTTTTCTATTTCCTTTTATGACTTCTGCAAGATGCACCTAATTCTTGTTTGCTTTTTCTGATTTTATCTCTTCAATGTTTTTATTTAATGGTATTCTTCCTTGATAATTCATACTACTGTCCACATTTTATAACATTCTTCTCCAAATTTTCACATGTATAGAGTTCCTCATATAATCACCTAGATTTTATATTTTTTTATGTCTTTTCTTTGTTATTGATACAATAGGGATAATAATTTTGATATATAAAGTGAATACATTTTGTTCTCAATAAAACTTGCTCCTATGATTCATTGGTTTAATGAGAAGGTAAATTCATGCAATCAAGAACAAAGGGTCGTTTCTTTTTTTTCTAAGTTTTAAATTAAATGTTTTTGAGTGACTAGAAAGAAACTAGTGTAGAAAACGTGGCTTATTAAGGGAGGAAATCATTTTTTTTTAAATGTAAAACACTTCTCTTTTTGTATTAAGGGTTGGAATGGTGAGGCTGGAATTTTACTATAAATCAAAGTGAAGTGCAGGAAGAAAACAGAATAGTGAATAAGAAAGGCCCCTTGCCACAGAACAGAATGATAACTTAGCTAATTGTTGGGTGGATAAAACCCTAGGGGTGAATAAATTGAGAAGGGTAAAATCAGATGTCAGTATATTTTTTATTCCCACTGCCAATGATCTCTAGAAGAAATTACAGAACAAAACTTTGAAAGTGATAGTTTTTGTTTCCCTGACCCTCATGGCACAGGAGAGCAGACATGGAAGAAAGAGGTGCCAAGGTGTTTGCCTCTGGGAAATATCTTCCTCCTCAGTGCCTTTGGATGGATGTGTGGCCTATGAGAGACTCAGACTTTATTCCTTGATGAAATGGGGGAAGGGTTGATACTATAAGCCCTATTATATTTCAAAGTGCTTTTATCTAAATGAAGGCAGACTTTCTAAAACCCCAGGTACATTCCTGTTTTATTAAAAGGTACATTCCACAGTTTAAAATAGCTAACCACAAAATATTCTAGACATAAGAAGCACAGACCTTTCCTTTGGAAGTAGGCCTTTGTGTTAGACAGTGCTTTAGGTTCTAAATTATCTGCAAAACTGCCAGTAAATCTTGTTACATATGAAGCAATAAATCCCAAATATGCAACTAATAATGTTTTATGAATTCTAACCAGAAAAATGTTTTGCCAGTCCCTGCTTTGTGATTTGTATTTCTTCTGCAAACTCATGCCTAGAGGCTGTCAGTGTGGATTTTGTGAGCTTCCTCTACAAACTTTTGGTATTTGTTGAGCGTTTTGGGTGGCAAATACACGAGATGGTAATGAGCAAAGTGTCTCTATGGGAGATGGCTACAGAGGACCAGCTGTACCACTGACTCAGTCCACTCACTGCTTTTTCTCCCATGCCTTCGTCCTCATTTTCTCCTTGGGTGGCATCTTAGTAGAAGGGCAGTGTGTAATCATTCCTTTGTTCAACAAATAATTATTGTGCACTTACTATGCCTGAGACACTGTTGTAGGTATGCTATAATACACTGATGAACAAAACAGACAAAAAAGAGAGGAAGAGCAAAGCCTGTAGTACCAGTCCATGACTGTCATGACAGGCCAGGCCCACACCATCATATCAGTACAGGCAGACACTTCCCATCAGATATAATGAGCAGTAGAAGGACAGAGACATGACCCGAGGTCCTGCTTTGCTTACCAGTTCATCCCTCGACCATTACAGATGCTTAACAAGTATGTTGAATATGTGAATGACTGTATGCTTCATGTTGAACCCATATGCTACATTGGGAGAAAGACTAAAAATATGACTGCATTCCTATCATTAAAAACTGAGTTATTACTTAAGTGCTCTTAAATATTAAAGCAGGGGGAACTAGAATAACATTGATTGACAGCATTCAGTGTTTTCTGACAGCAGGAGAAATTGGAAATCAAGAAAAACTAAGACCAGAAAGAAGGATATATGTCTACTTCTTTTTCACTTTTCTAAGGACAGTTCAGATACTTGGAATCTTTACCCTTTTCTCTGGGCATTTTTCCTAGATTAGGTGGTGTAATAGAAATTTCTAAGTTGATGTTTCAGCTCCACCCTTTCTGGCAGTGTGACTGATCATGTCACACAACAAGTGTATAATTTGATTTCCACATTTGTCCTGCAACGGAAATAATGCTAATAACACTACTCCCTTCAAAGGACTGTTGTATTGGTCAAATGAAACAAAAAATGAAATCTAAGAAAGAATAAGGACATGGAGAATTTATAACAGGAATATTTTGTTTTCTTGTGTAATTTTTCTACAAAAGGTCTCATCAGCTCAGGTGTAGTTACAGGAAATTAAACAACAAGGTTCTTCTCCATCTGAGATTTCACCATTTACAATTTTATCTACCCATTTGTAAATGGATGAAAAGAAAAAAATTACAAAAAGTAGAAATTACAGTCAATGTTGGTATTAGTTGGGAAAGGCTAACAGTTACAAAAAGTAAACTCAAAATGAATATCTTTTCATCTTCATAGAAGTTTCTTTCTGCACACATAACAGCCAGTCTTAAGAGAAAGTACAGTTTCTGAGAGAGTGACATTCCTTCGTGAGATATTTTGGGGACCTGTACCATAGAGACTCTGCCATCATTGACCCATCATTTGGGAGGGATCTCATTTCCAACCAGGCACAAGGGAAATGATCATGGAGAAATACAACTAGGAGATCATTAAGGACCAGTCTGAAAGTGTCATATGTTCCTTCTACCGATAGCTCATTGTCTAGAAACAGTCACATGACCACATGGGGAGGCTCATGCTGGCCACTGTATTTTGGTGAGCCACGCTGTTCCTATTATGCAATCTTTCGGAGTTCTAGCACTTTCCAAATGTCATTACAAGTTATTTATATAACTTCTACAGTAATTTTCAGTTTACTTCTCTAAGTTGCACATTAGAATCTCAATACCTAGAGAGGAGGGAGAGTATATTTTTATTTTCTGTTAATTTTTCTTTTCTACAGAGACTAGCAGAGTTTTGATCTGTCAAAGGAACTCAATCATGAGTAAGTAAACATAAGGAAAAAAAGAATGCCATTTGAATCCTACACAGACCCTTTACAGTAAACTTTAATGGCTAGGAATGGAGAGTGAGGACAGGGAGTAGAATTTAATAGGGATGGGTCAGTATATATAGTAATTATCAGAATCAAAATATTTTCAAAATAAATGTGACCACTTGTTCTCAAATTCTGATAGGTATTGGAAAAGTGACTCCCTGATTGTGGGGGTGAGGGTTAGGGAATATGGAGCCTGCAAAGCAGATGGAGGGAAATGTTTAAGGTAGAGAAAGTGCTCTCTATCTTGATTGGGGTGGTACATCACATTAGTTAAAGCTCATCAAAATGTCCATTTAACATCTGTGAATTTTCTTTGTAAATTTTATTACATACAAACCATGCCTCTATTGAAAAAATTGAAAAATAATTCACAACTTAAAAAATATAATGAATTAGCAAAAATAGAGAAAAATATGAAGACTTCTCACTGAATTCAAAATCTATTTGAATTTTTAAAATTTTTATTCATTTATGTTTTATTTTTAGAGATGAGGTCTCACTAAGCTGCCCAGGCTGGTATCAAACTCCTGACATGAAGGGATCCTCCTGCTGTCAGCCTCCCAAGTAGTTGGGATTAGAGGCATGAACCATCATGCCCAGCCAAATCTATTTGTGTCTAATTCAAAAAGAAGTCACTTCAGGGAAAGTCTCCAACAGTATATTCTCTATGATGTTGCATTGGCAGCAACTCAATTCTGTAACCTAGTCTTCTTTCTCTTACAAAATTAGGATTCTTAGGGGAGAGGGTGTCTACTTAGAGCTAATTAGTGTGACTTCTGCATCATGAGTTGTGACAAGGGGAACAGTGCTGAAGAAACTATCATGAACATTGAAGACCAGACTTCAATTTAGGAGTTTTCCTATATTTAGGAAAAACTATGATTTTTGTTTTATTTTGACAGAAACGCAAATTGTGCTTGTCATAGAAGGAAAAAATCTGCATCCATTGTCAGGATAGCAAATATTATGGGAAAATAGGTATACAAAACAACCCTACTTTGGGTTGAGATTGAGACAGAGAGGGAGAAATAAATGTGATGTATGCAACAGAGAGAATTATTTTTGTTTGTCTTGTTTTTGCTTGTTTGTTTTTGTGGTTTTTTTTTTTTTTTTTTTTTTTTTGAGACAGAGTCTTGCTCTTTCACCCAGGCTGGAGTGCAGCTCAATCTCCACTCACTGCAACCTCCACCTCCCGGGGTCAAGTGATTCTCCTGCCACAGCCTCCCAAGTAGCTGGGATTACAGGCATGCACAACCACGCCCAGCTAATTTATTGTACTTTTCTTCATAGAGACAGAGTTTCACCATGTTGGCCAGGCTGGTCTTGAACTCCTAGCCTCAAGTGATCCACCCATCTAGGCCTCCCAAAGTGCTGAGATTACAGGCGCAAGCCACTGCATCTGGCAACAGCAGAAATAATTCTTATAGGATTTTCCAAAACTGCTGCTGGAGTATTTCATTGTCAGTTACAATGGAAGAGAAATCTGAGACTTATCCAGAACTATTATATGAAGGTTTTGAACAGCAACAAGATTGTTGCTCCAAAATTTTAAAAACGAAACAGCTACCAAAGCTATCAGAATGTGCAGCACCCCCCAAGCCAGTAAGTGAAGACCTTATGCCATTTGTTAGGTGACAAGCCTCCCTAGAGACTTTTAGGGAAAGTATGTGGAATGAGGAGACTCAGAAATGTTTGCAGAAACCTTGTTCTCCATTTCAGTGAGTCATTAATGAAAGCCTATGACTCATAGCTAAATAAATGAGACAGAAGCAAAAGCAAAACAAAAGAAAAAGAGCATAATCTTCCCCTCCATATCTCTCAAACTTTATTACAATGCATCCAATCTTACAAAAGCAAAGACATGCTTTATATAAAATTTCTGTCCCAGATTAAGGACCATATAATGTGAATGATTTGGGAATACCTAGCCTTCTACAGTAGAAATCTGTCAACTCCATAATTTCTTTCAAAGAGAAGGCATGCCTTTTGCTCATTTAACATGAAAAGTCTCCATTGACATGTAATCCGCTGAATTTCAGTGAAAATAGTCTACTCAAAACTACTCACTAATTGCTCATAGTTTTGATGGTGGTTTAAACTGTGACTCAGAATAATTCATTTTATTCAACAATATGCAATTTTTCTGAAATAAATGTTTTATTCTGAGAGTCTTTCAATTTTGTTTTTTTCTGCTAACATGCCTCCAAAAAGTAATCACTCTTCAGAATATCATATCCTGAATATTACCCTCTTCTGGGAGAAAGAAGATGATTTAATCACATCTTGACTGCACTTTTCTCATTTGTTTCTCATTCAGACAAAAAGCTACTGTGAATAAATTGCTCTTTCAATTTTTAAAATATTTTTTCTATACAGTTTTCAACTATGCTTATTATTTAACTTTTTTTACTAACATTTTATTAAAACAAAATTAATATCATGTTAAGCAATTGGGTGGTTTTGTCAGAGGTATTTAAACCAGAGCAACTCCTTCCTGAATAGAGGCTTGGCAAAATAAGGCTAAGACCTGCTGAGCTGCATTCCCAGGAGGTTAAGGCACTCTAAGTCACAGGATGAAAGAGGAGGTCGGCATTAGATACAGGTCATAAAAACCTTGATGATAAAACAGGTTGCAATAAAGAATCTGGCCAAAACCCACCAAAACCAAGATAACGGCAAGAGTGACTTCTGGTCGCCCTCACTGCTACATTCTCACCAGCGCTATGACAGTTTATAAATGCTGGGCCGGCACGGTTGCTCACACCTGTAATCCCAGCACTTTGGGAGGCCAAGGCAGGTGGATCACTCGAGGTCAGGAGTTCGAGACAAGGCTGGCTAACATGATGAAACCCTGTCTCTACTAAAAATACAAAACTTAGCCACATGTGGTAATTTTTGCACACCTGTAGTCTCAGCTACTTGGAGGCTGAGGCGAGAGTATGACTTGAACCTGGGAGGTGGAGGTTGCAGTGGCTGGAGATCATACCAATGCACTCCAGTCTAGGTGACAGAGCAAGACTCTGTCTCAAAAACAAGAAAAAAAAAAAAAAAGATGACAACAAAAAAACAAATGCCATGGCAACGGCAGGAAGTTACCCTATATGTTCTTAAAAGGGGAGGCATGAATAATCCACCCCTTGTTTAGCACACAATCAAGAAATAATCATAAAAGTGGGTCTATGGAGTAGCCATTCTTTATTCTTTTACTTTCTTAATGAACTTGTTTTCACTTTGTTCTATGGACTCACCTCGAAGTCTTTCCTACACGATATCCAAGAACTCTCTCTTGAGGGTCTGGCTCTGGACCCCTTTCTTGTAACAATTTCAGATTTTAAAAAATAAAGCAACTAACATTAAAGTAAAGGATAAATGCTGTAGTGCTTAACAGTAGATAAACTGCCTTTCTATTCAGTACCATGCTGTTTTAATTATTTGAAGTTCAAAAATAAAACAATGAGAGAAACATAATTCTCTCTCTTTCTCTTCTATATCTATTTTTAGGACATTTCTACTATTTTATTCTTATTATAGCTTTTGGAATCAGTTTGTCTACTTTTCAAAAAAATATACTGTTGGTATTTTAAACTTGGATTACATTAAATTTACAGATTAATTTGAGGAAGAACTGAGATTCTTATGGTGTTACATTTACTATTGCAAGATTGTGTTTTTCCTTGCGTTAAATCCTTCTTTTGTGTTCCTCAGTGGCATCTACAGTTTTGTCACAGAAGATTGTAGGTGTCTGGTTAAGTTTTGCATTTTATCTTTTGATGTTTTAGTCTTGTACCTAGTTACTGTTCATATGAGAATCTCCTATATTGCTATAAATTAATTCAGTACTTTGCCCTATAACTGATTTTTCTTATTATTTCCAATTGATCCTTATTATTTCCTCAAATTGATCCTTCTAGGCCGGATGCTGGGCTCATGCCTGTAATTCCAGCACTTTGGGAGGCTGAGGTGGGTGGATCATTTGAGGTCAGGAGTTTGAGATCAGCCTGACCAACATGGTGGAACCCCATCTCTATTAAATAGAATTAGTCAGGTGTGGTGGCATGCACTTTTAGTCCCAGCTACTCTGGAGGCTGAGGCAGGAGAACTGCTTGAACCTGGGAGGCAGAGGTTGCAGTGAGCTGAGATTGTACCACTGCCCTCCAGCCTGGGTGACAGTGCAAGGCTCTGTCTCAAAAAAATAAAAATAAAAATAAAAATAAAACTGATCCTTCTAGATTTGCTAAGGAGAAAAACATATTATTTTCAAAAGTTAGTCATTTAAAATTCTCCTTTCTGATTTTTGTTTCTAAATTTATTCCTCAATCTATTCCACAATTTCCTTGTTTAATCTAGAATAATTTATAATCATAATGTTAATAGCAAATTTTGTTGCATTATTATTGATCTTAAAGAGAATGTTCTAATGATTTCTCAATTAGCATGTATATGCTATTTTTCATGTATATAAATATAGTCATATCAAAACTATTTTATTTTATTATGATTTAAAAACCAATAATAGATGTTGAATATTATTAAATTTTCTTACATCTAGTGAGATTTATATGACAATCTCATTTGACTTGCTAAATATATTGATTAATTTTTATAGCTATCCTAATATTTAACCACACTAACATTTTTCCAGGAATAAACTCCAATTGCTTTACTATTTATTAAATAAACAGCTAATTTTTATCTAGTTATTAAAAAATGTTTTTATCTTAATGTGCTTAAACAAGCGGTTCTATGTTTGTTTTGTGTGTGCACACATTAAAGGTAAATGTGTGCGCATTTACCTTTAATGGGATTTGGGGATCATGTGATATATATATTCTAAAAGAGTTAGGAAAATTTTTCTTTTTTTCTATACTCTGATCAATTGAAATTTAATTGCAGTTATCTGTTACTTGATGTTTTGGAAGAATTCCCTTGTGAAACCATCTGGGCAATTGCTGTTAGACTTTATCTCCTGAATGGTAAATGATCTGTGTAGTATTCTAAACCCACTTTCTGGAGTCAGTTTGGTAGTTTATATTTTCCAAAAAAATAAAGAAAGAAATGCAATTTTATACCTGTTCTCAGACATTTCTCAGACATGCAAATATTTGGACACTTTTTTTTTTTAAAGAATTCTATCAATTTTTCCCAATTCTACCAATGTCTATAGTTATTCCTTTATTGTCATTGAAAAGGTTATATTTTTTTTGTCCTCTTTATTCATGTCACTCATGAATAAAATAAGCACAGTGAATGATGGGAAAGGCAAATGATATAACATTTTGCAAAATTGGGGTTCCAAAAGAAAATGAAAGAGCAATAGGATTTATTTATTGATTCTAACATTTAACAGTTTATGCTTAGGCAATTTTTGTTCTATGTTTATTTCTACTCCTTTAATTACATTTGCTCTCTTTCAAATATTTAAAATTTGATGCATAGTGTTTTGATATTATATATTATGATTTATCTGTGCTTTATTTAAGCTGTTATACTTTCAGAAATGTATGTTTAAATTGACATAACTTTCTAAATCATTTCTAGTTTTGGTTTGATTTCCTCTTTTCTCTAAAAGAGATGTGTAAGAGAGAAATTTTATATTTTCTACTGGAAAGATGATTATTCTTTCTTGCTATTAATTTCTATTTCATTGTATTTGGATTATATTAACTCTTTGGAATTTATTAAGCTGTTTTTGGAGGCCCAGTATGTGGTCAATTTGTTAATATTATTTAGGACTTTGAAAAGAACTTGTTCTCTTAGGTTTTGGAAATATACCCCCATATTTGTGAGTGTGTCTATAAATATACACACACACATATATACATACACACATACACAAACATTTAGTAAGAAATATGTAATAATGTTCATAATATTATATTTAAAATTATTTAGTTTTATGCTAATTTTTGGTCTTTTGTTTCTGTTATACATTGCAGAATGAATAGCTCTTAAAATTGGCTAATATTATTGTGTTTCTATCTATTTCTTTTAGTTTCTTCCCTGTGAATTTGCTCTGTTAATGTTAGACTATGTTGTTGGTGCATCAATAAGTGTCTGGCATGCGTTCGTCCATTTTAAAATTTTTAGCCAATATAAATATCTTTGGGGTAACAATGTTCGCCAATTATAGGATGTTTTGATCTGTTGTCCAACCTGATAATTTTATTTTTCAAATGAACAAGTATAGTCTATTTACATTGAGTGGTATGATATATTTTTTGACGTATACCAGTTGGTCAAACTCAGTGTTTAGGTTACCCTATTTATGATTTCTTTTTATGATTTTTGATATCATCTAGTTTTATTTTTCTTATATTCTAAAATGTTTCTGTTTACACATTTATAATTCTAACTGTACAACAAATTCAATTCTCTTTCTTCAGGCAATGTCTATTATAAACAATGACATTAAATAGAATTCAATATTTTTATTTTTATTTTCTAATTCTCAGTCTTTTCTTATTTCAGTGTTAAATGATGCTGTGACAAACTGGGAGTGCAGAATAACTTTATTTCCTTTACAGATAATTTGATTTTCTTTTGCCTTCATTCCTTAAAGATTATTTCCTTGTAATTTATTCATGGTATAGTAAAATCTACCAGAATGTATTTCAGTGCAATGGTTAATTTTATGTGTCAACTTGACTCTGCCATGGAGTGCCTAAATAAGACATTATTTCTTGGTGTGCTTGTGTAGGTGTTTCTGGATGAAATACGTATTTGACTCCATGGACTTAGTAGAGCAGACTGCCCTCCCCAGTGTTATGGGCATCACTCAATATCTTTAGGATTTGAATAAAGCAAAAAGCAGAAGAAAGGCAAATTTGCCCTTTTTGTTTCCTGCTTGCCTGCTTGAGTTGGGATATTGGTCTTCTGCCCTGGACTGGGAAATCAACTCCTACGGTTCTCAGACCTTTGAGACTTGGACTGAAATTATATCACTGGCTTTCTTGAGTCTCCAGGTTACAGATAGCAGTTCATGGGATTTCTTGGTCTCCATAATCATACAAACCAATTCTTCATTTAAAAAAATCTCTGCATATATTTGTGTGTGTGTGTGTGTGTGTATATATATATATATATATCTGTCTCCTACTGGTTCTGTTTCTCTTGAGAATCCTAACATATTTTATCATTTATGTATTTGTTGAACTGTGTCAGGATTTCCTGGATAGGTGTCTTTTCTTAATCTATACATTCATGTATATTTTTGGAAAGTTTTATTTTTTGGAGAAAACTTTATATATATTATATTATTTTATTTTATTTTAGAAAGTTTAACTTCATTATATCCTAAGACAGTTTTATTGTTTTCTTTCCTAGTAATCAATTTCTGTTCTTTTGGAACCCCAATTTTGTAAAATGTGTTGTTTGCCTTTCCCATCTTTCATTGTTCTCTTTTTGACCTCTTTTCATCTACACTTT
Source organism: Trachypithecus francoisi (assembly GCF_009764315.1). Taxonomy (NCBI): domain Eukaryota; kingdom Metazoa; phylum Chordata; class Mammalia; order Primates; family Cercopithecidae; genus Trachypithecus; species Trachypithecus francoisi. The sequence continues at coordinate 134,325,537 of NW_022681454.1, read as the reverse complement.
ATCATTCATCACATTTACTTCCAAATCCTATCATCTATGTCAGATTCTGTGTCTTCAGCAGTGTTTAATTCATTGGTTGCTAAATCCAATGAGATTTCATTTCCCTGATGGTTTTCTCCATGTTTGTATGTATATTTGCATTTTTATGGGCTTTCTTCCTGTGCTTTGCCTGTTGATATGGGTAGGCTTTGTGTTCCCAGCCAAATTTCATTTTGAATTGTAATCCCCATAACCCCCTAGTTTCAAAGGAGAGACCAGGTGGAGGTCATGCAATCATGAGGGTGGTTTACCCCATGCTGTTGGCGGGATAATGAGTGAGTGCTCACGCGATCTGATGGTTTTATAAGGGGCTCTTCCCTGCTTTGCTCAGCACTTCTCCTTCCTGCTGCCTTGTGGAGAAGGTACCTTGCTTCTTCTTTGCCTTCCACCACAATTTTAAGTTTCCTGGGGCCTCCCCAGCTATGCAGATCTGTGAGTCAATTAAATCTCTTTTCTTTATAAATTACCCACTGTTGAGCAGTTCTTTAAAGCAGTATGAAAGCAGACTAATACATTTGTCATATTTCACTGTTCTTGAATTCTCACCATGACTCCCCTGAGATTTTTTAACTATACTTTGCATTTTCTGTTTTTATTAAGGTGCTCACTTCACAAAGTTTGAGAATGTTTCCTGCAAATAATGACTTGTGTTTGTGACTCCCTTTTCATTCCCGTATTTTATGATTCCTGAGACTTTATTCCAAAGCTGTTCCTCTAAGGTCTTACTGTCCACACAGGTTTCCAAATTATTGCCTGATTGTTGAATTGTTCACAGAGTGGGCCTTTGAAGAATGTGATCTGGATAATTTTCTCAATGTTTAAGCCAAATAGATTTGTATTAGTTTTCTAGAGGATTGTCTTAACAGATTACTACAAACTGGTAGCTGAAAACAACAGAAGTCAGTTTTGCAGGCCAGAAGTTGGACGTCAAGGTATTGTCAGGGCCATCCTTCCTTTAGGAGCTCTTAGGGAAAATTCTTCCTTGGCTCTTCAATCATCTGGTGGCTCCTGGCTTGTGGCATCATAACTTCAATCTCAGCTTTCATCTTTACATGGGTCTCCACATGGCCTTCTGCCCTTTTCTTCTCTTAAAACGATAACTGTCATTTGGATTAAACACTCAGCCCCAAACCAGGATCTTCAACTTAATTACTACAAGGACCATTTTTTTCCATATAAGATCCTATTTAAAGGTCCTGGGTAGACACATTGTTTTGCGGTCCACTACTCAATCCACCACAGGAACTTAATGTCTTCCTATTTACCATTTTATTTTGGCTAAAATTATAATTCTTTCTTCTTGTATGGCTTGGGGTTATAAATATCTCCATGAATAGTCAAAAATTGACTTTTATTTTTGTTTTTTATAACTTTTTGTTAATTTTTGATGATATCCAAAAAGGGGGAAAACTTCTGTCTATGTCACTATTTTTAAATGTCCAGTTTCAGTTTTCTTTAACATGTAATTCAACTTTATAGAAGTAATATAAGCAATCAAAGTGACATTAACATTTTGTATGTAGATTCATCTGCAACTGCATCTGTAATTTCTATTCCCTTTTAGCAAGAATGAAGACAGAGCTCACCACCACTTTTCTGTAACTTTTCCTCCTGTGTGTTTTGACTTTTTGATTTTTCTTCCCTAGTATTTTCAGATTATCTATATGTCAAATCCTATACTATTAATAGGATCTTGTCTATTTCCTCTTAAATAACCCTCTGTTTATCTTGAACTACTTCAGTTACAATCCTCTCTTCCTCCTCCATAACCAAATTTTTAAAATACATTTTTTATACTCACTAGCCATGTTTACATGCCCACTTATAAAAGATACATTCTACCATTCATTTCCTTTTATTCGTTTGTAGTCCAAATAGTTATTCTAATTAGAAATTCCAAAGAACTTTATAAGAGATGACTAGGTTTTATTATTTTTAATTTTTGCTGTCTGTTTTTCAAAATGAGACGTGGACTAGAATAATTTGAAAAGCACTGACTTAACAAATACTGCTTGTCAGGGTAATTTCTTTTTGACAACACTACACATTACATAAGCAATACTATTTTGAGAAAAAAGATGACAAAATATGTATATTCTTATTTTTTTGAGTTGAGAAGATGGGTAGAGCTTAATAAATGTAGCTGTTGTAATGGGACAGAAAATGTCTGACGACTATGAATTGTCTGCAGTAGAGAAAAAGGTAGTTAGCTGTTATTGTTAAAACCTTTGTCTCTTTGCTCCCATATTTTAAAGCTAACATGTCTTAACAATTTAAACTTTTCCCCAAAGTGAAATTTTGTCTTGATATTATGAATCTCTGAAACATCGTGAAAAGATCACTACCCACTCATCTTTTTAAATTGAATTTTCAAAGAACACAAATCTCGAATTTGTACTCTACCCAGCCCTGGGTCACCAGTTCTCTCAGTTTTGCACTTCTGCATTGCTTTGTTCACCACTCAAATAATAGGCTCCACATACCTATCTGAGAGTTTCTGTTTTCTGAGTGATCTTATTTTCCTCCGGCATAAATGCCAAAAAAAAATGTTGACTCTGTACATTGATGGTTATTTTTAACTTTCTGTAATTAAAAGAAATAGTAAAGTGTATGACAAAGTAGCAAAACAAAACAAACAAAGAAAAAATCACCAAACTTTCCTTTAGCTGGTTTGGTAATATATGTTTAATGTATTTTCTTGCCATTTGCAAGATCTACCATGGGAATCTTAGCATTTAATTTTTTTTTTCCTCAGATAATGTATAAAAATGGCAAGAGGTTATTTCAGGGCAGATTTTTGAAAATATTTTGAATTAGCACAAAGTTATCATTTCCTAAATGGTTATTTCAGAAACTAGACCATTAATCTTCAGAAAAGACAAAAAATATATATTGCAAATTTGCCTTAATATTATCGGCTTCAGACAGAATTTGGAATACGAGGCATATTTCTTGGACCAACTGAAACCACTACTATTTATGAGAAACATAAAACTTCATAATAAAACACTCTTACCTTAAGGTAACTCCATTCAATACATTAAAGAGTATTATCTAGAGTTATAAAATAAAATAGCATGAAAAATTAGAGCTATGTATTTTTGAAGTTAAATCAGAATATTTCTTCTAGAAAAAAATTTATGGAATTTAATGAAAGGAATAGACTGTAAAGAGAAAGTATAAATATATAGATGATGAAGTAACAGTTTCATAGAAAAAAACATAAAAACTTCTCAAAAGTATTCTATAAAAATTATACAGAAAAAAATGTGTCATACAAAGCCTTGTAAACTAAATAAATAGCCTACTTTTAAACTGAACTCAGAGTTACATATAACAGTGTGAATGCCACAGCATTGCTACAACAGTGTTAGCAAGTGGGTTGAAATGATAAGAGTTGCTGATAAAGTAGGAGACATACTGACTACTATTAGGAATCTGGGGTGTTGACTTAGAGTTAAGGATTGACTTGTCTAAGTAGGAATTGTCCTCTTACAGAAAACAGAAAATTAAGACCTATTCCATGGATATCAGCTATAGAAATAAGAACTAAGAATTCATGCTAGCAAAATGCTGAGGTGATGAATCAGGGCTGAAGTCACTGGTACAGCACATCACATTGCAACAAACTGTGTTTGCAGGTGTGCACTCCAGCTCCTGATCAAGGCGGTGAAGGTGCTTATGTTCCCTCTAATATGAAATTGTATGAATAAGTCCACTGCCCAGAGGGACTGGCTCCCTCTTCCGGAATCTAAAATCTTGTCCTACTCTTGGATTATGGGAAACTTTAGAATGTGATGAGCAGAAAGAAAATCATGTAATTTCTGTCCCTGTCCCTTTACTTTCCCCAATAATACTGTTTCAGATTCAGTGTTCCTATTTGCTGGTCAACCAGCCTTCTTTGCTTACCAATCACTTTCGGAAAGAAAAGGGATATGCTTTTGGTGCTCAGTGACTCAGAAATTTTACCTATGATGCAAATCTCATAAATGAAATGAGAACATGTCAACATATTAAGATGTTGAAGCAGTTACTGGTTACTGTCATCTTTTCATTACTAGATTTTAAACTCCTAGAACAAAAAAAAATGCCTTATTCATTGAACAAAGTTATTTATTTATTTTCACATTATGCCACTACAAAAATTATTGTGATAGACTCCAAAGTGGCTCCCGATTATCCCTGCTTTCTGTTGTCCATGCTTTTATGTAATCATGCTTTTCCTTGAGTGTGGATGAGATCTGGGATTTATTCCTGTATTAGTCTCTTCTCACACTGCTAATAAAGACATACCCAAGACTGGGTAATTTATAAAGAAAAAGAGAGTTAATGGAATCACAGTTTCACATGGCTGGGAGGCTTCGCAATCATGGTGGAAGGCAAAGGAGGGGCAAAAGCACATCTTACATGACAGCAGGCAAGAGAGCATGTGCAGGGGAACTGCCCTTTTATGAAGATGTCAGATTTCACGAGATTTATTCACTATCATGGAAACAGCATGGGAAAAACCCACCTCCATGATGCAATTACCTCCCACCAGGTACCTCCCATGATATGTGAGGAATAAAGGAGCTACAATTCAGGATGAGATTTGGTTGGGGACACAGCCAAACCACATCAGTTCCTGCCACATAGAGTGGGATAAAGATGATGGGGCTTGTTACTTTTGTGATTATGTTACCAAAGATTGCAACCTCTGTCTTGCTCGTAGACACTTAATATTGACTTTTTCTGTCTTTGATGAAGTAAGCCGCCATATAGAAAGCCTAAGTGATGAGGAATTGAGAGAACCTACAGGTGGCAGCCAGAAAGGAGCTGATATCCTCAGTTGGATAAGACACACTTACTGAATCCCATCAAAGCCATTTAAGCCTGTAAATGGGCGCTTCCTCATTTGAGCCTCAACTGAGGCCCCCAGCTTTGTTGGCACTGATTTCAACTTTGTGAGAGAAGCTGAAGCAGAGGACCCAGGCAAACTAAGCCTGGATTCCAGACCCACAAATAATGCAATACTTTGTTATGCAGCAATAGATAACTAATGCATCTATACATATTTAGTCATACTTAGCTCCACAAATTGTGTTTTGTTTGATAAATTGACTGCATTATATTCATACCAACTTTTTAACTCATTGGATGCAAATCAGTAGTCAAATGAGAATATTTGTTATTTAACAAGGTCCCGTATGGAGAATGTTTCATTCATTTAAACCTAGCAAAGAGCAAAGAACAGCCCTTTGTTAGAATATCAACCATGAAATTTCCAGTATTAGTACTGAGCCTAGTTCTTCCTATTATTCTATAGGAACAATCAGAAATAAATGAAGATAACTATGTCTTCCTTCTTAATATTCTATAATTAATCACTCTCTCAATTTGAACTTACCTTGGCACTTAAAAATATTATCCCCATTAAAATAAGTAAGTGCATAAAGCACACGTGGGGATGCCAATAATCCTAGCTGCTCTGGAGACTGAAGCAGGAGAATTGCTTGAACCCAGGAGGCGCAGGTTGCAGTGAGCCGAGATCATGCCATTGCACTACAGCCTGGGCAATAGAGCAAGACTCTGTCTCAAAAAAAAAAAAAAGAAAAAAGCAAAAGTTGAAGTAATGATAGTCAATGGAACTATATATACATAGTTCAAACTGGAAGAAGAATAAACAATGTTGGTTGCATCTAGTTTACAGAAACATGAGTTTCTTCTTTTCCTTACCCATTCATCTATCTGTATTATTCTTACCACTACTTGAAATTAAAGATACATCACATAACTACATAACTTTAGCTTTGTGCAGTGGCAGTATCATAGTCAATGAGGGTTTATCTAAGGCATAATTATTGCTAATTAAATAATTTTGAATAAAGAATAAAAGAACAGATCTATCTATCTGTCTCTCTACCTATCTATCTATCTATCTATCTGGTCACAAAGTATGTTTCTGTTCTGGTGGTGCAAAATACTTTGTTTTCTGGAAGTCTCATTCAATATTTACACTTTGGTTCTTGATTTTTTTCCTAAAAGTTTGATGCTTTGAACATTTTATTTTTTTGTTCCCAAAATTATTAAGACTCGACTAAGGGGACCATATTTATGCTCACCTCAGGTCCCTTAAGATTACTTGTACCATTTCTGTGTGTCTGTTTCCTGGTTTTACTTTCCTTCCATTGTTGGAATTGTGTTGCTCAAATTTAGAGAGAACAAGAAGTGCCTGTGAGGTTGCACTGCTGAAGAGGATTGACTGATAACAGTAGTACAAGCCCCCAGCTCTGTTGCTTCTCACAATGATAAATTTGAGATGCAATGTATTCATGGAACAACCCACCAGGATCAAGCTGAGGGTGAGACTTTGCCTAAAACTTGTATCACTGCTAGGCTTCGGCTGCTTGCATTTCTGCTTCTTACTCTCCCTTTGTGGTTTTTCCTGGGACTATTTCTTCAATATATTACTTGCATGTAGATACCTCCCTCAGGCTGTGCGTCTGGAAAACTTGACCTAAGACACAAATCATGACTACAACACTCTACTTTGAAAGAGCTTGTCCCATGTCTCTAGATTTATGTTTGTACAGTTGTAAGATTAAAAGAAAGAAAGAAAGAAACTGTATTTCTGCCAAATTAGAATGTGCATTGCAAAAAAGTGGGTCCTTTTTCACTATATTATAGGAGGCTACCACAAGACCTGATTCATAGGAGATGCTAAATGAATATTTTTTCAGTGAAACTCTATGCCTAATGAAAACTTTACTAGTCAAAAAAGTAAACTGATATGATTAAAAGACAAAGTAATATTTAATATGAAAAAAGGGCATGCTGAAATATGTTCTTATGTTAATTACCTAATGCATGGTGATATATGTGCATATGTTAATTAATTATTTAATAGAAATTACCCAAAAACTTAGTAGATTAAAAAACAATGATTGTTATTGCTTCTTATGACTCTGTAGCAAAGGAACTTAGACAGGACACAGTAGAGATCGCTTGCCAGTCTGGAATTTCAGAGAGAAAACTCAAAGATGGGAGCTGGAATTGTCTAAAGGCCCATTCACGTGTTAGAGAGCTTATGTGGCCTGTCAACCGAAAACATCACACATGGACTCTATATGTAGCTAGGACTTCATCAGAACATGGTACCTGCATCCCAAGTACAAACATCTCAAGAAACAGAAACAGAAACACACACAGAGACTGCAGGTAGAAGCCATATAGGCTTTTGGAATTTGTCCTCAAAAACTATACGGCGTCACTTCTTCCATATTGATTGAGACAGCTACAAGGTCCACCCAGGCTTAGGGGAGGTAATAGAGATGTCCTCCCTTCATGAGACATGTTAATGTCACATTGTACTTTTGAGGGTATGAAATAAGATACATATTGGTACAGCCATTTTGGGAAGAAAAATATGCCACATTGTCTCTAACAATAAAAAGTAATTTATTTATTTATTTATTTAGTAAATTCAAGGAGAAAGATTACTGGCTGGGAAATTAGGCAAGAGATTGGCTTTCTTCTTTAGAATTCCTAATTTACTCTGTAAATTCTATTAATTTAGAGCTTTGTTTTTATAAAAGTTTCTTTCTCTATGTAAGATGAAATGATCCCTCTAGCTCTGGTTCCTAATATATTTCAATATTATCTTTAGTTGAAACGTAGCAGCTAATTTTCGATATAAAATTTAATAAAGATAGTGTAGTCTCAAACTTTCTATGGATTTTGTAAGTGTGAGTAAAACATTTTCTTAAAGAGGAATAAGATATTTTTCTCATATAATCTGGGTTAAATCACAAGGAAGGCTACAAAATATAGAGGGTAATTTATCAGTAGGGTTCTGAAGTCACCTTGCCTGCATTGAAACCCCTGCTCCTTCATTTATTATCTGTTTAAATTGAAAATGTTGCATTTCTGTGTCTTTGTTTTTTCATCTATAATATTGGCACAATAATACTGAATTTGTGGTGTTTCTGTGAGAAGCAAGTGAGTTAAAAAAGCGTAACTTTAACGCTTTATATGTGAAATTTTTAAATTATATGTGAATTAAAAAAAATTTCACATATAATGAAATTTAATATATATTAGCTATCATAAGTATTGTTTTTAAATAATTCACTTGAGTGTACACCACTGTATTAGAAAAGACAGGCAGGTAGCCATTAAAAAGGAAAATGTAGCATGCCCATTAAATTCATAAATAGCACTGTATAAGCGTCTAAATAGTGATAATAGTTGAATTGGGTTGATTTTGGCTGTTTTCCCCAAAACATATACTCATGTCCTAACCCCTAGAACCTGTGAATGTGACCTCATTTTGTAGATTTAATGCAGTAAGGATTTTGGCATGAGAACACCCTGGAGGATTTGGGTGGGTTCTAAATCTGATGAGAAGTATCTTTGTAGGAGATGGAAGAGAAGACAAAGAGAAGAGGGAGAGAAAAAAAGATGAGAAGGTCATGTGAAGACAAAGGTGAGACTGGAGTTAGGCAGCTACAAACTAAAGAATGCCTAGAGCTACCAGAACCCGGAAGAGGCAAGGAAAAGATTCTCCCCATAGGCTTTGTAGAGAGCACAGCTTTGCTGACACCGTGATTCTGCACTTCTGGTCTTAAAAAGGGTAATAGAATAAATTTCTGTTGGTTTAAGACACCAAGTTTGTAGCAATTGTTACAGCAGCCCTAAGAAACTAATACAGTGGAAGATCTGGTAATTCTACCCTTCAGTACACACGGGCATATGACACTTTGTCCTCTGTTTTCTTGTCCTCAGTAAAACTGATGACAGGCGACAGCTAACATTCAATTTCATAGACTGGTAGCTGAATCTGTTAAGCGTTTTTGATTAAACTGCTATGTGTGACTATCTTTGGACCCAATTTAAAAACTAGAACTTGGGATATTTGTTTTGCCTACAACACAGGTTCTAAATTGTTCTTGGTTCAGTAATTCAGCAATAATGGGTAGTGACGTGGCATATGGCAGTGAGGGTGCAGGTTGCTTTGAATATGATCTACCTAAGGCATTTTAATACCCTTAAAAGAAATGCTGCTTTTGTTAAAATATTTTTATTTGCCCTTAAGAGAGTCAAATATTTGTGAATATGTCTCTAAACTGTTCTTGATCATTCTTTCCTTCCTGAAAGGTAATATGACATTTTAATTTGAAATTAGTTATTAATATTACTAGAAACTGTGCTACAAAAACTGAGTTGAATGGATGCTATAGATTAGATTTTTTAACTCATCATCATTTATATTAATATTTTTAATACATGAATATTACTATCTGAGTGTCCAAATACAGAAGAAAACATTGATGTATGTCTCTTCCATACACACACAACTTGTAGTTGAATTTACCTGGATGCATTATTTACAGAGGCTATTTGTAGAATTAGGAACTTTGTTTCCTACATTTCTGATGAATTTACTTTTACATACAAATCCAGTTAGAAAGCCAAACTGACTGCAGAAAGCTTATCTGCAAAAATGAATGCTGAAACATTACATAGTTTCCTTATGTGACCTTCATTAGATCTTAAAACAGCTCTCTGGAAGAGGCTCTGGAATAGCGAATTTTCAAATCTAATTTCTTACCAACCTTAATTATGGAAAGTGTCTATACATAAACCATTAAAATCATTCTAAATCATATTTAAAAATAAATGTACTGTCTTAAATTCCTTAGAGTTTCTTTCAATTTATTATTATAAATTGTGAACTGATGCTTGATCTCTTCACTTTTTATTTTGTGTGCTAATAAACAAAAGAGAGAGTAGAAATGTTTTCTGTAATAATTACAGTAAAAAACATTTTGTGTGTTCAATAAATATTTGTTAAATATATGAGAAAAAATAATTCACATAGTTGTATCCATAGGGCACTTCAAAGTAATTTAACATAAATATATGAATAAGAATTTTCATTTTTGGTTTACAGTAAGAGTTAACCAGGATGTTAAGATTCCTTTTTTTTAATTCAAAATGTTATGTTTTAAAATTGTAACAATGTCACCTAAAAGTAAGTACTTTTTTAGATGGTATGGATAGGTTTTTGGGGTTTTTTTCAGTCTTTCCATTTGTATCCATATTTTACATGTTCTATAATTATTTTCATTAATGGATTTTTTAATAGGGATTAATTCTGCAATTCAGTTGAATTGGATATTAAAACAATGTAAAACTAAAAAACAAAGAAAAATGTAGGATAAACCTTTTACCAATAATAATAACTAAAGATTTATGTTAACCTCTTAGGCTTTTCAAATTAATATACTGTCACTTTGTCTTTAATCAAAGGGTTAATTTTCTTTAAAGCCATAGTCATAGTTCTGACTTAAGAACATTATTAGAAAAATATCTATTTTTAGGACCTGGGCGTGATTGCTCATCCCTGTAATCCCAGTACTTTGGGAGGCTAAGGTGGAAGGGTTGCTTTAGTCAAAATGAGTCTGATTAATATGATGAAACCCCATCTCTACTAAAAGTACAAAAATTTGCTGGGTGTGGTGGTAGGCACCTGTAATCCCAGCTAGTGGGGAAGCTGAGGCAGGAGAATTGCTTGAACCTGGGAGGCAGAGGTTGCAGTGAGCAGAGATTGTGCGACTGCACTCACGCCTGGGCAACAGAATGAGATTCTGTCTCAGAAAACAAAAACAAAACAAAACTTTTAAAATGGTAGAAGTTCATATTGGGTAATTTTGTATTTTTGTAACACAATCTCAGAAATAATTCATACATAAGACTAGATGATTCTTGGAGATATAATTATTTGGAGAACATGGACACTAAAAGCAGCTAAGAATTCATAATCTTAACCAAAATAATGTTCATGTGTTAAATGTGTTAAACTTGCAAATACTGTAAAGTGTGTTTTAAGAGAGCATAATCTCTTGGGATAATGAAAAATTTTGGAGATGGATGGTGGGGATAGTTGTAGAACAATGTGAGTGTACTTAATGCCAACAAATTGTACACTTAAAAATGGTTAAAATAGTAATCGTTATGTATATATTATCACAGTTAAAAAAGATTATGTCTCTGTCTGCTTTATAACTATTAATAATAGATGTGGTCTCTTCTCACTGTACCACTATTAGACTGTCCTCATCAGTGTTGCAATGTATTAACACACAATGAGTGGATTAAGAGCAGAGTGTTATAAAATTACTTCAATTAGCTTTTTTTTTTTGAAACATATACTTTCTGAAAACTTGATGTAATTTATGGATCACGTTCTCAGAAAAATGCACATGTTCATAAACTCTTAATATTCAAATTCATTTTTGACAAGACAAACACAGGGGAATTCCATGCAGAAGTACTTGGTTTAATATGCCCCTCGGCCAATTGTTCCTTAACTAAATTCTTTAAAGTCTTAGGTTTTTCTTTAGATAATGGCCACTGTTCCACCCAAACAGGAGTTGTAGTTTTCCACTTCAATTGTGAAGTTTGAGGCTTGTGGACAGTGGCTAAGAGTTTAAAGGATTGTAGCCTATTTTGAACACCATATTTTTGGCAGCTGAAGAAATATGAGGAATGCTTAAAAAGACACCAAATTGTTGTAAAAGATCATGGCCCCAAAAGTTAATATTAATGAGAACAATATAAAAGCACACTTTTCCTTGTTGTCCTTCAGGTCCTACACAGCTCAGGGGCTCGACACTTTGGTAGACTATAGAAGCAGTACCTAGGCCAGATAGAGTAACCGATACTAGTTTATTTTTCCAATGATCAGGCCATTGAGTCAAGCATATAATAGATACATCCGCTCCTGTGTTGACTAATCCTTCAAAAAGTATCCCATTAATTTGCAATGAACATAAAGGTTTTTGATCAGAAACTAAAGTTTCCCAGAAAACAGTTTTCCCAGTACTACCGAAACTCCTTGATGAGACACATCTCTAGATAAGAAAGGAAAAAAAGGCAATACAAGCAATTGTGCAATATGTTCCCCTGCCTCTGGGTGCATAAATTGTGAGACTTGTACCATAATAAGGATTTCATCAGTAAAATCAGGATCAATAATTCCTGGGACCACCATTAACCCCTGCATAGCGCGGCTGCTTCGACCTAACAAAAGTCCTACATGTCCCTTTGGCAAAGGACCACACACTCCAGTAGCCAAATTATATATTCCTCCATTAGGAGATAAAGTATAAGGCTGTACAATAGGTAGGTCAGCAGCGGCACTCTGCTTAGTGGCAGCATAAAGCTGAGCTTTAAGGAGGGCTCAAGGTCATTCCTTGATGTTGTAAGCCACTGCTCACTGGGTACTGGGGTAGGCCTGCATTGTAGTTGTTGGGGCCCCAAGCCTGTGGGCCCCAGCTCCCGTTTCCCAAGAGGGGTGACAATACATTCCCACTTTTATCAGTTTTTGAACGGCATTCATTGGTCCAATGTCGACCCTTGCCACATTGTTTACACATATCAGATGGTAACCTTTTTTCTTTTAGAGCAGAAGAGCCTAATTTTTTCCAGCATTCCTTTTTTAAAAAAATGACCAGGTTTCCCACATTGATAGCATATACCTTGTTTAGAATTGCCTTTTAAAGCCTTAGAAAGTGCCCCAGCAAACAATTGAGCATTGTAAATAGCTCCTCCAACACCTGCACAAGCCCGAATGTATTCATCTAAATCAGCTCCACTAGCTTTTAGAGGATGCAGCAATTTTTGGCACTCGGGATTAGCATTCTCAAAAGCCAGAGCATCCAAAAGAATTTTAGCAGCAGGGCCTGAACCTACAGTCTTTAATACAGCATCTTGAAGATGGGCTACAAAATCTGGATACGGCTCAGTGGCTCCTTGTAGGATCTTTACAAAAGATAAAGAAGTTTTGCCCACTATTTCAACCTTAGTCCACGCTTTAACAAGGCTTTAATCTGAGTGAGAGCAATATCATCTAGGCCTGCCTGAGCATTAAGACTGTCGTATTGTCCTGAACCTGTAAGCTGCTCTTCAGTAGGTCCTGGGGGATTTCGGGTAGCATTTTTTCTAGCTTGTACTTTTGCTTCCTCCCACCACCAACTTTTTAATTGAAGCCATTGTGAACGATCAAGGACAGCCTGTCCCAACATTTCCCAGTCAGTAGGAATCATCATATGTTCTGAAGAGAAGGAATCGAGAAGGCCAAGAACAAACGGTGACTGAGGTCCATAATTAGAAATTGCAGCTTTCATTTCTTTCAAAAATTTAAATTGTAGGGCTGTAAAAGTCATATTCTGGCCACCGTTTGGGAACTGAGCATTGGGGCCGAAAGCAGCCCATGTTATTGGGAATAAATTTAATTCCTCGAAATCATCCTTTTCCTTCAATTCCTTCTTTTCTCCTACAGGAGGAAAAGGAACAGAGAAAACCTGACCTGACATAGGCAAAGAGGTTGGAGGTGGAAGCAAAGGGAAATGTTTTTAACAGGGAAGGCTTGTGGCGGAGAGATAGGAGAAGCAGGAGCAGCGGCACCTTGCAAATTTAACAACTGTTGTAACATCTCTAAAATATGCTGCAAATCAGAATTTCCTTCAGATGAAGGAGGCATTAGCTCTTCTTCCAATTCCTGGTCCTCAGCAACCAGGGCATAAATACGTTCCTCTCTAGGATCATTCCTCTCTAAAGCTTCAGATGCCTCACCTCCTGTGGCAGTATTGCCACGCTCTGAGTCAGTTTCAAGTAACTCTAATGCCTGAGTAATGGAACTACACAAAGTCCACAAAGTCAGAGGCATCATTTGCCCTCACTGATGAGCTCAACGCAGGACTTTAACCACTTGTAACCATTCCTTTCCATTTAATTGCACTTTAGTTTGATATTGAAACCAATAACAATGTTGTTCAACATGGGCAAATAATCGCTTCAAAGTCTTATGTTCCTTAACTAACTTCTACTCCTATAGACATCAACAGTCCCTGGAGTGACCGCAAATATTCAGAGGCCAGAGAGGTGGAATTCTTCATAATTTTCCCGTGGGTCCCCCTTCATATTTATTTACCTGCCCGCGGTCTCCCCGCACCTGCCCGGGATGTTCCCCCTCTGGTTCCTTGCTCTCGTGGAGCCACAGACCCTGCTTGCTGCGCCAGATGTTGGGGTCCGTGTGTTTCCTGAACAAAGGAATGAACACACAAGACGACACAAGACAAGAAAAACACGGCTGCGGCCCCGAATGACACGCTCCGCTTTATTTTATACAGTTGTTTGTGGAATGTTACCAAGTCACAAGACAGATTGTTGTTTTTCTGACCTTTCCCTGACTTTCTGGATTTTCAAGATGTTTACACATAAACAGGCCCCCAGGGTCTGCCGTTTACAGCTGGCCCCTTTGTCCTCACTGCAAACAGGGAAGGAACACCCTGCTTCGTTTGCAAGAGGAGGACTTATTGGGAATGTCTCATTTGCAAGCACATAGTCCTCTACAATTTTCTTGCCTCGGCCTCCCAAGTACCTAGGATTACAGGCGCCCACCACCACACCTGGCTAATTTTTTTATTTTTAATAGAGACAGGGTTCACCATGGTTGCCAGGCTGATCACAAACTCCTGACCTCAGATGGTCCGCTCACCTTGGCCTGCCAAAGTGCTGGGATTACAGGCATGAGCCACTGTGCCTGGTCTATTAACATTAATATTGAGAACAAAGAAGCTAATAAGTTGTTCTGAAGAGGCAGAAGAATGTTAGGGCTGAGCATAAGAACTCTGAAGTTAGTCTGTGCTTGAATTTCAACCTAATTATTATATAATATAGAGCAAATTACTTATCCTCTATGTGCTTATGTTTCCTTAAAGGGAAATAATATTATTTGCCACATGAAGTTATGAGTACTACACATATAAAGTTCTTAGAATAATTTTTAGAATATAGTAAATGCTCAATAATTAGCTATTAACTAGTTGGCATGTAATTTTGGAATTTATCTAAATGTGTACTACTATACGGAAGAATAATCACAAAATCTAGAGAATTTACAACTGTCATTTTAGTTATTTTTTCAAGTTTTATTCTACTACAACAATGACCGTTCACTGAAGAAATCTAGCAGATCAGAAGGAGGTACCAAGATGGCTGAAGGAACAGCTCCAGTCTGCAGCTCCCAGTGTGAGTGACACAGAAGTCGGGTGATTTCTGCATTTCCATCTGAGGTACCAGGTTCATCTCACTGGGGCTTTTCAGACAGCGGGTGCAGCCCATGGAGCAGGGCGTGGCATCGCCTCACCCAGGAAGTGCAAGGGGTCGGGGAATTCCCTTTCCTAGCAAAGGGAAGCTGTCACAGACGGTGCCTGGAAAATCAGGTCACTCCCACACTAATACTGTGCTTTTCCAATGGCCTTAGCAAATGGCACACCAGGAGGTTATAGCCTGTGCCTGACTCAGAGGGTCCCATGCCCACGGAGCCTCGCTCACTGCTAGCACAGCAGTCTGAGATCAAACTGCAAGGCGGTAGTGAGGCTGGGGGTGGGGAGACCACCATTGCTGAGGCTTGAGTAGGTAAACAAAGTGGCCAGGAAGCTTGAACTGGTGGAGCCCACCGCAGCTCAAGGAGGCCTGCCTGCTGCCATAGACTCCACCTCCGGGGGCAGGGCATAGCTGAACAAAAGGCAGCAGAAACCTCTGCAGCCTTAAACATCCCTGACTGACAGCTTTGAAGACAGTAGTGGTTCTTCCAGCACAGAGTTTGAGATGTAAGAACAGACAGACTGCCTCCTCAAGTGGGTCCTGGATCCAAGAGTAGCCTAACTGGGAGATACCTCCCAGTAGGGGCCTACTGACACCTCATACAGTCGGGGGCCCCTGTGAGACAAAGCTTCCAGAGGAAGGATCAGGTAATAACATTTGCCGTTCTGCAATATTTGCTGTTCTGCAGCCTCCGCTGGTGATACCCAGGCAAATAGGGTCTGGAATGGACCTCCAGCCAACTCCAACACACCTGCAACTGAGGGCCCTGACTGTTAGAAGGAAAACTAACAAACAGAAAGGACATTCACACCAAAATCCCATCTGTATGTCACCATCAGAGAAACCAGAGCACAAAAGCTGAAAATTCTAAAAATCAGAGCACCTCTTCTCCTCCAAAGGAACACAGCTCCTTGCCAGCAATGAAACAAAGCTGGACAGAGAATGACTTTGACAAGTTGAGAGAAGAAGGCTTCAGACGATTGGTAATAACAAACTTCTCCAAGTTAAAGGAGGCTGTTTGAACCCATTGCAAAGAAGCTAATAAGCTTGAAAAAAGATTAGATGAATGGCTAACTAGAATAAACAGTGTAGAGAAGTCCTTAAGTGAGCTGACGGAGCCAAAAACCATGGCACGAGAACTACGTGACACATGCACAAGATTCAGTAGCCAATTTGATCAAGTGGAAGAAAGGGTATCGGTGATTGAAGATCAAATGAATGAAATGAAACAAGAAGAGAAGTTTAGAGAAAAAAGAGTAAAAAGAAACAAACAAAACCTCCAAGAAATATGGAACTATGTGAAAAGAGCAAATCTATGTCTGATTGGTGTACCTGAAAGTGACCAGGAGAATGGAACCAAGTTGGAAAACACTCTGCAGGATATTATCCAGAAGAACTTCCCCAACCTAGTGAGGCAGGCCAACATTCAAATTCAGGAAACACAGAGAATGCAACAAAGATACTCCTCGAGAAGAGCAACCCCAAGACACATCATTGTCAGATTCACCAAAGTTGAAATTAAGGAAAAAATGTTTAGGGCAGCCGTAGAGAAAGGTGGGGTTACTCACAAAGGGAAACTCAAAAGGCTAACAGCAGAAAATGTCATACTGCTCAAGGTAATTTACAGATTCAACGCCATCCCCATCAAGCTACCAATGACTTTCTTCACAGAATTGGAAAAAACTACTTTAAAGTTCATATGGAACCAAAATAGAGTCCACATTGCCAAGACAATCCTAAGCCAAAAGAACAAAGCTGGAGGCATCACGCTACCTGACTTCAAACTATACTACAAGGCTACAGTAACCAAATCAGCATGGTACTGGTACCAACACACAGATATACACCAAATGAACAGAATATACACCAATGGAACAGAATAGAGCCCTCGGAAATCATACCACACATCTACAACCATCTGATCTTTGACAAATCTGACAAAACAAGAAATGAGGAAAGGATTCCCTATTTAATAAAAGGTGCTGGGAAAACTGGCTAGCCATATGTAGAAAGATGAAACTGGATCCCTTCCTTACACATTATACAAAATTAATTCAAGATGGATTAAAGACTTAAATATTAGACCTAAAACCATAAAAACCCTAGAAGAAAACCTAGGCAATAACATTCAGGCCATAGGCATGGGCAAGGACTTCAGGACTAAAACACCAAAAGCAATGGCAACAAAAGTCAAAAGGAACAAATGGAATCTGATTAAACTAAAGAGCTTCTGCACAGCAAAAGAAACTACCATTAGAGTGGACAGGCAACCTACAGAATGGGAGAACATTTTTACAATCTACCCATCTGACAAAGGGCTAATATCTACAAAGAACTTAAACAAATTTACAAGAAAAAAATCTAATAACCCCATCAAAAAATGGGCAAAGGATATGAACAGACACTTCTCAAAAGAAGACATTTATGAAGCCAACAGACACATGAAAAAAGGCTCATCATCACTGGCCATCAGAGAAATGCAAATCAAAACCACAATGAGATACCATCTTCCACCAGTTAGATTGGGGATCATTAAAAAGTCAGGAAACAACAGGTGCTGGAGAGGATGTGGAGAAATAGGAATGCTTTGACACTGTTGGTGGGACCATAACCTAGTTCAACCATTGTGGAAGACAGTGTGGCGATTCCTCAAGGATCTATAACTAGAAATACCATTTGACCCAGCCATCCCATTACTGGACATATACCCAAAGGATTATAAATCATGCTTCTATAAAGACACATGGACACGTATGTTTATTGTGGCACTATTCATAACAGCAAAGACTTGGAACCAACCCAAATGTCCATCAATAATACACTGGATTCAGAAAATGTGGCACATATTCACCATAGAATACTATGCAGCCATACAAAAGGATGAGTTCATGTCCTTTGTAGGGACATGGATGAAGCTGGAAACCACTATTCTGAGCAAGCTTTCACAAGGACGGAAAACCAAACACTGCACATTTTCACTCATAGGTGGGAATTGAACAATGAGAACACTTGGACACAGGGTGGGGAACATCACACACCAGGGTCTGTCATGGGGTGAGGGGAGGTGAGAAGGGGGAGGGATAGCATTAGGAGATATACCTAATGTAAATAACAAGTTAACAGGTGCAGCACACCAACATGGCACATGTATACATACGTAACAAACCTGCACGTTGTGCACATGTATCCTAGAACTTAAAGTATAATAAAAATTAAATTAAATTAAATTAAAAAGTAAAATAAAGAAACCTAGCAGATCATGACATAATAAGTCAAAAGTGCCATTCTATAAAAGGTCAAATTGACCATTTGAGTTTTTTTAAGTTTAATTTTTTTCTCCAAATTTAGTCACCTTTTAAAGTAGAAAGCCTCACATAAACCAACACTTGGTAGTTGTTTATGTTCCTGGAACTTTTCGATGATATTTTGGCTATCCCTGAATCTCGAGATGAGGGTGAAATGAAGGATATGCTTCTCCTCATCCTCTTCCTCCCCTTCCATCTTGGAACCAGATTACAGAGTTTGTATATTCTGTCCTTAAAGTCCTTCAAAAACAAAAATCCTTTGGTCAAATCTTGTGCGCCATGGTTTTTTAACATTCTAAACCTGCTATGGTTGCTGGAATAGTTTATCATAAAAAGAAAAGACAAGAAACAAAAAAGCAGAAAAATCCTGAGCTCACAAATAGGCTATTGTGGAGCTAGAGTTTAAAGAGGCTCTGCTATTAGGTGTATTTCATAATATGAAAAGACAGGCTGATTTTAGCCCCGTTGCCTGGTGGGATCAATCCTGTCAGTGCCATTTATTTGCAATCCCTTGTGATTTCTGTGTCCCACAACCCTTTTGCATGAAAATGAACCATAAAGGCAGTCAAAACACCTGCTTTCCTGACGAGACCAATTAATGCTTTGATTTATCCCTTTAAGTATAAGCTAGCCTGCTGCTAAAAGGGCCTTGAGGTGGCATATAATTCATGAGACTTTGAAAGTCTTCTTTTCTGTTTCCCAGGGTTTCTTTTGAGTGTCTTTTGCATATGCTGGAGACCTCTATTAACTCTCGGAACACTCAGTAAAGCTGGAAGCCAGAGATTTGAATCAATATTGATTCAGGTATCTTCAGTTATTAAGTGACTGTAAATTATTGGCATCATTTGAAAGGACTCCAGAATATATAGATAGGCATTTCTCAGGACCTCATTTAACTCCATGAATCCAGAAAAAGAAAATAGGTATCCCATAGTTTACTTCAAATTTATTCTCTTTGTAGTCTTCTAAAGTTGACACTTGTCTTATTTTTTGTGTGTTATAAACAGGCAACCTTGAGAGTGGTGTTCATATCATTGAAGCAGAACACAGTACTCTTTCTATTTCCGGACACAGGGGATTGACAATCTCCTTTAGTCTCTTTATCTCTTAGGAAAGGAAATGGATCTACAATGCCATTAAACTTGGGTAGAATACTCATATTATATTACTGGATATAATTGCAGATTATAATATATGTAATTGTAAGATTAGTTAATCTTGAAAATTAAACCAATATGCCTGAGTTCAGAAGACATTACTTGGTAAGATGCCTCTTTCCATTGTTACACTTAAAAGAACAAATTTATTTTGTCTTTCCTAATTGAACTCTTTAAATACATTCCTTTTAATGAGACATGGAAAAATATTTTCTCCCATTTAATTCCAAAGGCTTTCAAGCCTTTTTTAGAAATTTGGTACTTGAGACTGTATCATTTCAGCTTAAATAAGTAAGTTTGAAGGAGTATTGCATGAATGCTCTATAAATTAGTGTTTTACTTGCTCTAAAGGATGAGCCTTCTGTATAATGATGTTGCAAAATGATACAGTCATTAGAAAGACAGTTGCAGTGGAAGGCTGTGAAAGGAAAAGGAAAAGAGAATTCACTAAAAGGCAAGATAGCTTTAGAACGAGATGAATATTTGAAATCTTTACTAAAAAAATGAATATCTTGAATGACATACTTCTGAATACTGGTAATGCAAAGTGGTCAGCTTCAATATAAAACTATTCGTTGATATTCTGCTGTATTCCAGGAACATACAAAAAAAAAAAAAACATTAAATTATTATAAAACTGAATAGCAGGCCAGTATTGCAAAACTGGGCAAGCTCCAAAGCTAATTGTCTTTCCATCATATCCCACAGCAGTGAATAGTTTAGGCATAGACATGGGGTTTCTACATGTGCCTTTGGAGAAGGCAAGTAATTAAAGTTCAGAGATCGTTTTTATTTTTCAGCTTTTAGAAAGTTCTAGTGCTTATAGCTTCAAAACCTTCTGCAGCTGGTCCTATTCCTGCAAATGTGTGTTTCTGCTGAGAATTTGGCTCTCCTCCAAGGACATGCATAGATAAAACCAAAGGCCTGCGTAAAGTCTTAGCTTTAAGTCAGTTCAAAGGCCTGAGGGGACATCCAATTTGTGCTGTATTTATGTTTAGTTAAAATGACCTGGTTTGAAGTACCCTGCAGCTTCCTAGCAGGATGAACTTTGCAAGGATTAACAAGTCAAAAAAATAAAAACAGAAAAGCTTTTCTTCCTTTTTCGGCTTTGTTTAATGAATTATCAGCAGACAAATAACAGAGGTCTGCTATAAAATCATTTGTGGGGTTTCTTTTTATCTAAGTGAAGGAGAAACACTTGTAACTAAAAGTGAAGATTTGCTGAATTTATGAGTCTCTTTACATCTGAAAGACTAAAGAAATTTTTTGATAGGAAAGAAACTGGAGTTACTCGAAGTCTGGTGGCGCTCATGTAATCAAAGTATTAGTATTAGCATATCAGTTGAGATGAAAAAACTAAATCAAGTTTCTATGAGAATAGGAGGTTGAATGCATATTTATTATGAACTTGAACTCAAATATCAGACTGTCGGGATGTGATTCCAGTTATTACCCTACTATTTGTAAGACCTTAACCCAGTTATTAAACCATTCTAATCCTGAATGTTATATTCTGCACACAAGGATTCTAATAGGACCATTTTAATTAGATAACTTTCATAGATTTCATAGATGCAAAGTTCCTCTTGCATACAAAACACTCAGCAAAGGTTACCTATTACTGTTACAAATAAGAACTAATGCTTAGAGGACAGTAGAAGAGATGTTAACCCCATTCTTAAGGATGAAGGAGCTAAGACTCCAACTTTGGGAAAAACGAGAGAGAAATTTAAAAAGATTTAGCTTACTCTAAACCTCTGCTCTTTCTAAGATCCCTTAATACCTCAGTTAAGACCTAAATGAGGGTAGGCTTACTGCTTTTTCACGAACACGTTTCTATGGTCACGAATATGCTTCACAATACCATTTGTCACCAACAGGCTGGTGAGCAAAACTTAATCATCACTTATTTAAAGTTAAATTAAATTAAGTATTCAGTATTATTGCTATAGTTTGAATGTGTCCCCCAAAGCACACGTTTTGGAAGATTGATTCCCAATATGGCAGTGTTGGGAGTTGGGACTTAAATAGAAGTGTTTGAGTCAAGGCGGCACTGCCCTTATGAGTGGATTAATGTAGTTATTGCAGGAGTGGATTCATTACCACAGGAGTTGGTTCCTTATCAAAGGGTGAGTTTAGCCCACTGCTGTTCTCGCTCGCCCTCTTTTTGCCCTCTCAATACGGACTGATGAACAAGAAGCCCCTTCCCAATGCCGGTCCCTCAGTTTTGGACGTCCAGCCTCCAGAATTGTAAGCCAATCATTTTCTTCCATTTTAAGCTACCCAGACTCAGATATTCTTTTATAGCAGCACAAAAATGGGCTAAGACAACTATGCTATTTTATACAGGAGAGCTATTATCATTGAATGCCTTTTAATGCATTGAAACGCAAAAGATTTGGGTTTTGTTAACAGGTATTTCTTTGCATCCTTTGGTGCATTCTTTGCACCTACTAGCCTTGAAAGTATTTTTTCAGCATAGTTCATAAATCGACAATATCAATTTATCTTGGATATTCAATAGAGATTAAATTTAATGTGCACAAATCTTTTTAAAAATCTATTAATATTTTACTTTTTTCCATAAAATATATTTCTATTAAAAAGGCAATACATTTGTATTAAAGTACATTTGGAAAATAGAGATTAAATGAGAACAAAAATGCACTAATTCCGTAAAATAAAATAAATTAATATTTTGGTGTATTTCCTTACACTTACTTATTTCTAGAAATAAGTGATTGTTTCTTTATGTGATCATGTTCAATTAGGTATTTTATTTATACAAGGAGGGTGTTGCTGACATTATTCCAAACAATATTATTCACACATATCTTTTCCCTTGTGTTTGATAAATGTTTACACCTCAAGGAAGCAGCATGGTGCTCGTAAAGATTTAACTGAAAGGAACTACATAAGTAGTAATTTGGTTCACCCCTTTGACTATTGAGGAGGCTTACTGGAGTAGTTTTCATATTGAATGACAGCACTTCTTTTCATTCCATAATCATTTAGATTCCTTCTATTAGAAGAGCAGTCTTTGCTATGGAGGACTCAAAAACAGTTTTAATGGTTTATGCCTTCAAATCTTTTTTGAGGGGGGAAAGAAAGATCTATTGCTCTATTATGTGCATTAGATATTTAAATAATTTTTCTAATTATTATTGGTTGAACTAAATGAGGCAATGAGCTCACAAGGCTACATACACAGTTGAACCTTTATTCTAGTAGTAAATCCTAGTAGAACAATCTTTCATTAGTGAACAATATCATTCACAAATTGGTGTACATTAAATCAATTATTGGGTTCAAGGGGACCCAGTTTGTTAATTACAAGATGGGTTAGAATTCTGGCTCTGTCTCTCTGTGACAATGGGCAGTTTATGCCTGAGTTTATTTTATAAGGTAGAGAGATATTGTGGAAACATGAAAGCTACTAATGCAAAGAAATAAAATTATGTTATGTTTCAGTAATTTTCTAAAATAGTATAAGCTATAAACATGGACTGTGTGTATTTATTTGTATTGTATTTGGGGAATATTCTTTAGGTAAAGATGGTTTGGAAGGGGATTGGCTATATCACATAGCACTTTCATACTGATTGGATTCAATTGTTCACACATGTGAGTCACTTTGACGTATCATCCTAAATATTACCCGTGCCTACAAGTTGTAGAAATGTAATAATTTATTTTTTGAACACATACATTAAGTAATGTGGCTACTTAGGAGTGATTACCTTTTTGGTGACAAACATCAATGAAGAGAGTAACAAAGAAAATAAAAATAAAATTATCTCCATTTTCTAGGACAGGAGTCAATAAACTTTTTATGTAAAGGAGCAGATAATATATATTATCTGCTTTGCAGGCCATATAATCTCTGTTGGAACTATTCAACTCCACCACTGTGCAAAAACATTAAAAGATGATGCACTAATGAATGGGTGTGACTGTGATTCAATAAACTATATTTCCAAAATTATTCAGCGGGGAAGATGGATTTGGCTGTAGCTTTCTGACCCCACTCTTGAGAATATAATTATTTTTTTCTGATAATAAATAAACTTAACATGTACAAAATCCAAGTAAGGTATTCATTTGTAGCCTCAAAAACTTCAGCCTTATTTGTCATACTGACTTAGAGACAAAAAATATTGTCCAACCCTAAAATCACTAATATTTCTCAAAAGCTTTTGTATAGAATATATGAACACTTTCTAATACATCTTTTGAAGAGCTTTCCAATTACTCTGGTTAAAGTTAATACTACATTTCACCTGCAAAACATGTGAAACTAACCTCCAATTGGCTTATTCATAACTAAACTGTCCTCTTTACCATCTACTCTGCAGTGTAGTCACAGTGTTCTTTTCAAAACTCTATCAGTTGGCTGGCATAGTGGATCATGCCTGTGATCCCAGTAGTTTGGGAGGTGGATCATTTGAGGTCAGGAGTTCAAGACCAGCTTGACCCCATTCAAGACAGGGTGAAACTCAGTCTCTACTAAAAATACAAATAATTAGCCAGGTGTGGCGGTGTGCACCTAAAATCTCAGCCACTCTGGAGGCTGATGCAGGAGAATCGCTTGAACCCCGGAGACAGAGGTTACAGGGAGCTGAGATTGCAGCACTGCACTCCAGCCTGGGCCACAAAGTGAGACTCTGTCTCAAAAAACAAAAACAAAAACAAAAACAAAAAATCCCCATCAATCAGGTGCTCATAATATTTCAATGCCCTGCAATGACTCTTGGCATGAAAACAATACTCTTAATCTAGCCTGAGAAGCTCTCCATGGTCTGTGTTTAGCAACCTCTATAGCTTGATTTTGGTCCTCATTTTCTCCTTTACTCTATATAGAGTAAAATTATCTAGATTTCCTGTGCCTGCACCACTCCTTTGCAGACCCTACTCCATCTGCTGGATATGCTTTCCACTCCCCTCTCAGTAGACTCCATTCTTTCCTATAGTCAGTCACCTTAGTGTGGTTGAGTTAGCATTTCCTGACCCCTTTGGTAACGTTATCACTCCACATGTACCTTTCCCCTACAGTGTTTGCAAAAGGACAATGTGGACTTTATTTCAGAGATAACTTGATTTGGTTCTTCCTTTACAACCTTACTGAAAGTACCATGAACATATAAGGGATGTTTGTTTTTGTTCACTGTTGCATTCCCAGAGCCTAGTAGAGGATCTGACAAATTGAACGTGTTCAGGCAATAGTTGTTGAAAAAAATGAATAAATGAAATAACAAATCTTACCTCCTAAAATAAATTCTTAATTAAGAAATTCATAATTAAAGGATGTGGGGAAAAGAAGGAGGAGAGAGAGAAAATTGAGACATTTATCTTAAATATTATTTTAACTACTGATACAGGTATTGCTCTCCTTTCATTATCTTTTTCTAAATAATAAAGTAGAATACTTTGTTCTTTGTTGCTTTCCTATTTGTACACATATGAATTTTTAATATTCTACTCACAATTTTACTATTTTTAATAATTATTATTATTAATAATGGATAACTCAGTTGATGTTTGGATGTTCTATTTCTAATCATACAGGTTCTACACCTGTAATATATGGCACAAATATTAGCTTACTTTTATATGAATAGATTTTAGCATGCCCTCGCTTATAGTTTTCAGTGCTTTATAAATTATTCTATGGAAGAGCTCTGCTCAGTCCTCAGCAACCATAAACCAGAAACTAATCAGTAAGGATGTGTTAGTTTGAGTTTAATGTCTGCCACATAGCATGTGCCAGCAACTATTTTGGAACAACAACAATAGCACCAATTTTGGCAAGACTTGAAAAGCCAATGAGGAGAAATATCGTAAGATCAAAAGGGAACAAAGAAAGAACAACACTTTTATAGATATCATTTGGTTCATGAAGAATGAAACAGTTTAGTTCCTCAAGGCACTAAAATGTCTAACTGATTAGGTTAATTCCCTTGGTTTTTCTTGTTTCCCTTCTATGTTAACAGTTTATTCTTTATCACATGACATGATATAGATTCTATAAGCTCAAGATAGTTCAAAGTAGGAACCCATGGTTCTGCATATCTTTATTTGCTCACAATTCTAATACCTATTCCTTGTCCACAGCAAGACTACTAGCTATGCGAATATATTCAAAATGGAAGAAATAGAATGCAGATATTAACATGTTTTTGAAAAAATGTTTGAATTCAGTTATGATTTGGAGGATAATTTCTTTTGGAGCATTAAAACAGGAGAACACTCTGATTTTCTGAAGAAATTCTACCAACAAGGAAATTAATATTCAAACTCATAAAGAATGTCTAATTTAATTAAATATTGACTCATAAGGTAAAAGAATGAGTTATATTCACTATTGATAAGAGATTAGGGATTTCTTTCCAGAAAGTAAGACATTTAGAAACCAAACAATGGAACAAAGTGAAAGTGACATAAAACCTTTTATGGATTGAATTTCTCAGAAAAGAAAAGACATAAATATCAGTTTGATTTCAACTTTATCCTTTTCATCATAGTGTTACCAGAAAGGGGTCCTGATCCAGACCCCAAGAGCGGGTTCTTGAATCTCACACAAGAAAAAATTCAGGACGAGTCCTCAGTGCAAAGCAAAAGCAAGTTTATTAAGAAAGTAAAATAGGGAAGGAACAGCTACTCCATAGACGGAGTAGGACATTACTGAAAGTAAGAGAAGGAAGGCATCCACCCTAGGTCCAATACTTGTTTATACGTAGGATGAAAAAAGATCATGAGGTGATATGTTTTGCCACAGGGCTTGTGGTAAGGTATTAATTTTTATAATTACTCGATTTTGCAAGGATCAATATTATTATCTTTAAAGCAAAATTAGGAATATTCTGTTCTCAAGATGCTGGGATATTAGAACACTCCTAAGTTGGGTCTGCTTAGCAAACATTATTAATCTGTTTCCTTAACCCTAAACATCTAGAGGCTAGGAATACCTAACTTTCTGGGAATGCAACCCAGCTAGTCCCAGTCTCATTTTCCTAGCCTTCACTTAAGAATGGAGTTGCTCTGGTTCAAACACCTCTGACGTATTTCTCTCCTCCCTATACAAGAGGGCCCTTAATCCTAAGCATTGCAGAGGGAAGAAGATCTATCTTCTATAGTTTCTTAAGGCTGAATAGGGGCAATGATATTCCTAACAATTGGGTCTCTTACGTTCAAGGTAGAGAGGATCACAGTCAGAAAGTGTCATTATGGTGAGGGTTGTTCATAACTTCTAGTTCCAACAAAAGGTGATATCTGGAAGATTAATGAGTGTCCAATTTAAGAAAGCATTGAGTAAGCTTATCTTGCATTCCTATACAAAGAGTACAATCACAGTGAAAGTAAAGTGAGTAAAATCATTCCAAGTAAACTAAACAGGAAGGCTTTCTAAGAACTGGGCAGTTGTTGGAAACAAGCTGACATAGGGTTGCTAGCTGATTCCAATATGTGATCAGAATTAGAATATTTATCTAGATTTTTACATTACTCATTTATCTTGTTTCTTCTGAGCTGCAGTCAGAGATCACTGGTTGGTTCACTGGAACAAACAAGGTTATTAAATTGCTTATTCTGGTGAACCAACCAGTGATTAGCCTAAATTTCAGAAACAAACATGAAAACAACCAATGAGACTAGAATCCAATAGTAAGTATACCATAGATTTTGAAACACAATTTCTCTCTCCAGCCTCCCATTTTTACTAAAAACAAAGCATGGTAAGACCAATTTGCTTTATTATAATTGGCCTGATTATTTGTATAAAGTGCAGCAAGAATAATTATTTTTCACATAAACTTTTTTTTTTTTAAATTGGCTTTGATGAAACTCTGTTCCATAGAAGGAATCTCAAATAAGACTTTTTTAAAGCCACGCTCTGCCATAGGTTTGTACCTTCAAATACATGTGAGTTGAGTAAACTCATCTCCTCTTGAGGTCCCAAGATAACTTGGTGCTCCTGGACCTGTCATAAAGTGACATTGTTTATTTACCACAGGTCAGGAACCCTGTACAGGAATTCTGTACAGGGACTGGGTAGACAAGATATGAGTCTAGTTTTCCCAAGAGGTTTTAATTGGCTTTGTTAAGTTTGATTCCTTAAAGGAAAGCATACCATTCCCCTCAAAGCTTTGGCAAAATAAGCAATTTCTCCAACCGTACCTTGTGCAAAAGAAACAGACTTTTTAATTGCTCTTATGCAAATAACTATGCCATAAATTGAGAATATTCACAAATAGTTGCCAAATTCTGGAGAAATCAGGTAGAGAGAAACAAATAGGCTACAAATTTTGTTCACAGGAGTATACTTTACTCAATTTTTACAAGCTGTAAATAACTAAAAAGTTTTCTCAATTCAGAAAAACAAAACAAAGGATCAGTAGTGTTTTAAGAAAAAAGTCAAAAAGATGACTTAAGTCTTCTATTAGTTCAGTCCACGTAATTAACTCCTGTTCTTCTTGATAGTCATGAACATTTCAGGTCTTTGTGAGAGTCCTGAAAGATTTTTTTCTGTATTCTAATGTCACAATCTCCAAAGTTATCAGAAATTTGCGTTTAAGAACATCTGTCAAAGCCCTGCAGCTTATTGTAAACCACCTTTTGAAGAGGACCAACACAAGATAATTATTTGTGGATGGCAAAAAGTTGTAAGACAGCCACAATTAAAGCCACAATTGATAAGGAAATTTGGTTACTTCCATGTCATACAAAATTTTACCTAACACTTATAATTATTAATAACATATGCTAAGCCATATTAGAATTACAGAAGTCTTTATAATTTTGGAACAAATACCAATAACATATTTATACAAACACAGCCCAAATAAAGCCAACGTTATATTTGACAATGTTTTCTGTATTACTTTTATAGCAAATAAGCCAAATTTCATGTTTACATTAGTGTACTATTGATGTTAAACCCACTTCTTAATACAACCCATAAGATAAATCTATTCAGCTTTAATCAGTATGACCATAAGGTAATATTCTAATAAACCTTTTATAACTCTTTACAAATTTTTGTTAAAGAGCAAATCAGTGCTCTAAGAAAAACCTGTTGTGCTTTTATTCCAATGCTCAATTTACGGAAAAACTGAATACCCCTTTAACATTAGCCAATATGTTCACACACAGAATTTCTTTTATGAGATTAATTTTTCACGAACCTTCCACAATTTTTTCAAATCTTCAGCTTTATTCTATCTAACTTAACACAATCTGTCAACCCTTTAATTTAGGCAAGAAATCTACATTCTCACGACATTTTACAATCTTTTATCAAAAACACATTTCACTTTCCTTACACACCTTGCATGTAAAACTGTTTCTTCAGTAGTCTCAAATAAAGTTACACTATTAACGCTTAGTGACTTTTATGTTTGGTGAAAACCTTGGTAAGTAATCAATTTCAATTATGTACTAGGTGTGGAGCTTAGGACACCAGATAAGGTCTGACATTTTACAGCATACCTAGGGGGTATAGCTAACACCACATGTCCCCAGGCCTTATCTAGAATCTAATGCTCCAAAATAAGTTGAACAACTTTTTTTTTAATCAAAAAAAATTTTATGAGCTTAAGGTATTTAACAGTCTTAACATCTGACCTGCCTAATTTAGACCAAATGTCTTTATTTTCAATAATCTTTAAAGCTGTTTTTATTTCCCAAAGATTATTAAACTTATGTGAACTAAAAGACATTGCAATTTTTATTTTTCTTTTAAAATATTTGATTTAAGCTCTTATTATTTTTAAACCAATTAATTAAAGCTCTTTCATATATAAACATCACACACATAACACATATAAATCGAAAGACAGGTAGACGATAAAGGACCATTTCCTAAGCCAGGAATTGAACCCTGACCCCAGGCTACCATTGTGAAAAGAGAAAGCATGGCCACATGGTTACAAGGTCAAGCTCCCAAGGACATGACTGACCAGTTTGCTAGGCCATCTTGAACAGCAGGCTTATAGGAGTCCTTGGCCTGCATTCTATCCTAAGGTACCCTTTATTATGACAGAACAATACAGAAAGACAAAGTACACCAGCTTCACCACAGCTTAAGATTAGCTTCATGAATCCTTTTTTCCCATGAATCAAAACTTTACAGATATAAACAGTGATTTTTAGCATTCATTCAGAGAGAGAGAGAGAGAGGCCAGAAGTTTGACTGGTAAGAAATTCTTACCCTTTTGCCAGCAGGACAAGGTTCTGGATTCCTTTTCCCTGAGCAGCCCTAGTGACCTGGCTCACTGCACCAGAGTCCTGGTGCCAAGGCTCCTTTGTGCTGCGGCCAAGCCACAACACAAAGGAAAATTATCTGTTTCCATTCTGTCCAGAGCAAACTACATATGACAAAACATAGACATTAACCGCTCTGTTTAGCATCCAATATCAAATAGGCAAGGCTCAATCTTGCCCCCAGTTGGGCCCGATCATCGTTAATGCAACCTCTGACCATGAGTTTCAACATGCAGTCTCTGAGCAAGATGGTCACCCTCAGTAACAGAAAAGACAGAAAAGAGAAAGAGAGAGAAAAAAAAACATTGCGTGTGGCAGGGTCAGGAGGGCAAAATGCTCAGGGAGGCCAGAGAAAGACTCACCCATTGCAGCAAAACTAAAAAGTTCAGGCGGCCACTGGTCAGTAGCAAAGGGAACTTTTGCAGCAGTTCCATTAGCTCTTGAATTTTCCTTTTTGGGAAGGAAAGAGCTCCCCATGTCTCATGATCCTGTACATGCCTAATTCTGTCACCTATACCCATCAGCAAAGACTGCAAGGCAGAATAACCCAAAGAGAATAGCAATTAGCATCCCATAGTGCCAAATCCATTCTTAGACAAGAGGGACTTTACTGAGAGGGGCCTCTAACCCCCTAAATCTTAGGAAGTACTCTAACCTTCCTAAGTTGGGTCAAAGTTTGAACTCAAGTTCGGTTAAACATCCTTGCCTTTTATTAAGGGAGGTCTTTAACCTTCTCTGTCTTAGGGGAGACTCTAACTCCCCTAAATTGGGCCTCTCACTTAATCCAACTTTTATTTCGGTATCTCAATATTTACCCAAAGTCCCCAAAGTCTGCCAATCTATTCAGTCTTTTTTTTTTTTTTTTTTTTTTTTTTTCAGTATCATCCTTTTGTGGTCACCAGAAAGATGTTACAGGAAAGGAGTCCTGATCCAGACTGCAAGAGTGGGTTCTTGGAACTCATGCAAGAAAGAATTCAGGGCAAGTTGACAGTGCAAAGCAAAAGCAAATTTATTAAGACAGTAAAGTGGTGAAAGAACAGCTACTCCATAGACAGAGTAGGTCATTCCCAAAAGTAAGAGCAGGAACATGTCCACCCTAAGTACAATGCTTGTTTACATATAGGATAAAAATTTAAAAAAAGATCATGGGGAAATACGCTCTGCTATAAGGGTTTGTGGTAAAGGATTAAATTTCTTAATTACTGTGTTTTGCAGGGATCAATATTATCTTTATTTTTTATTTATTTTTACTTATTTATTTATTTATTTATTTATTTTGAGATGGAGTCTCGCTATGTCACCCAGGCTGGAGTGCAGTGGCACGATCTCGGCTCAATGTAAGCTCTGCTTCCTGGGTTCACACCATTCTCCTGCCTTAGCCTCCCAAGTCACTGGGACTACAGGTGCCTACCACTATGCCTGGCTAATTTTTTGTATTTCTTAGTAGAGACAGGGTTTCACCATGTTAGCCAGAATGGTCTCCATCTCCTGACCTTGTGATTCACCCATCTCGTCCTCCCAAAGTTCTGGGATTACAGGCGTGAGCCACCATGCCCAGCCTCAATATTATCTTTAAAGCAAAATTAGGAATGCTTTTGTTCTGAAGATGTAGGGATATCAGGACACTCCTAAGTCTGAGTATATTTAGTAAATGTTATCAATCTGTTCCCTTAATTGTAAACATCTAGAGGACAGTGAAGCAGTCTAGAGTCACTGGAGGAGTTTCGTTGTTTGAGGTATTACCTGGAGTTCTTTGTCTCACGACTAAGAAAATTGAGGAGCATAGACACCAAGAGTGAGGTTGGAGCCAAGTTCAATAAGCTAAAGAGGAAAGCTCTCCACAGTGGAGAAGGGGCCTGAAAGAGTTGGCATTTCACAGTTGAAGGCAAAGGCTTTTATAAACAAACTATAGGGGCAGAGGGTTTCATTTAGATGAGGCACGAAAAGCCAGTTAGTGGTGAATGTCTTATTTACATAAGGATGAATTCTTGTTAGCTCCATTCCATCCCTCTAGTGCGCATGTGGGTCCTTAGCCTGAGTTATTCCATGTTGTTTTATTTCCCTTACTGTGTATGTGTCAGGAGATGGAATTTTCCACTGCAGGTGTGTCTAGTTCTGTGTAATTTTTCTTATCTATATGGCTGCAGGTCCATCTTAGGCAAGCCCCTCTGTACAAGTTCCCTTATCTGAGTATGCCCAAAAAGGAAAGGAACATGCTCACTGAAGCCCACCATGTATAGGTGGATTTCACTGGTTGCACAAGAGACAAAGGCATTGGACCTTGCTTCCTTATCTGGGCTTGCAGCTTGATTGCTTCCAGGCTGCTCTTTTGTTGGAAAGACTTCTACCAGGGACTTGTCCTAACTATCTGTCTAACTGGTTCCTTCTTCTCTCTTCTCTCACTAGGAACATCTATCTTTCTGAGAATCCAGCCCAGCAAGTCCCTGACTCATTTTTCCTAGCCCTCAGTCAAGATGAAGTCATTCTGGTTTGAGTGCATCTGAAAATAGGACTACATTTTTTATTCATAAGCTATACAATTATCTGGGAGGCAATTTAAAAAATGAGTGAGCTAATTCAACTTTGTTCAGTTTACTAAACTTCACCTAAAACTCCAGAGGTACCCGTCAATTTTCTTATTTTACATACTGAGTTTTAAAGTCACATTTAAAAGAAGTAAACATCTGATCATCCTTTAAAATAATAACCTTAGAGTTTTTCTAACTGTCAAAACACAGGAAAAATCCAGACTCAGTAGAAATGGATTTGATTTTGTTTTCCATTTTTATACTAAATGTCTTCTGTTTTCATCATTTCTAGTAAGGGTTGTACATTATAAAAAAGGAAGCCAGATGTGGTGGCTCATGCTTATAATCCAAGTGCTTTGGGGGGCTGAGGGAAAAGGATTGTTTGAGGCCAGGAGTTCAAGACAAGCCTGGGCAACATAGCAATACCTCATCTTCACTAAAAATAAAATAATTAACCAAGTGTGGTGGCACATCCCTGTAGTCCCAGCTATTTGGGAGGCTGAGGCAGAAGGATCACTTGATGCCAGGAATTCAAGGCTCCAGTGAGCTATGATTGCTCCACTGCACTCCACCCTGGGTGATCAAGTGAGATCCTGTCTGAAAAAAAAAAATAAATTAATTAAAATTATAAAATGTCCTTGGAAATTACTCCAAAGTTTAATGGTGATAATGTTATTTGAAAAGGAAAACATAAAAGTGGAACAGACAAAATCAGATCAGAAGCAGAACCAGAACGTAAATCCCTGGGAACAATAAAAACAAAGTTATTTTCCAATATAATTCATTACACCTTCACTGAAGCCCTTGGTTTCTCTTACACTGTCCAGCCTTGGTTTTCCCTTGTCTCTCTAGCTGCTCTTTGTTGTAACTGCCCAAGAGGTCTTTCCTGCCCACTGCATAAAGAAAGACCATGGCATTGTAGTAGAGAAAGAGTTTAATAGACAGGAGGCCAGCCATGCCATGTGGGAGATGGAGTTCGTACTCAAATCACCTCCTTCAAAGCTCTTAGGTTAGGGGCTTTTCAAAGGCAGTTTTTTGGCAGTAGGGGTGGCCAGTTAACAGGTGCCTGCTGTCGATTGTTTGGGGTGGAGATGAAATCACAGGGGGGTTGAAACGATCCTCTTGCTGGCCGAATTGCTTCCGGGTGGGGCCACAGGAGTGGGGTTGTCGGTTCGGGTGGAGTCATCAGGTCCAGGTGGAGCCATGTATGTCAGACATGCAAAGAAACCTGAAAAGCTATCTTAAGAGGCCAGTCTCCAATATTGGTGTTATTTTGTAGGAGGAATTGGGGAAGTTGCACGTCTTATAACCTCCGGAATAATGTCTGAATCTTAGCAGGACTCACACTCCTCTCCTCTCAGCCTGGAAGCTTCCTGTTAGCTTTACAAAAGCTGCTGAGATTTGGGAAAGGCTGTTATCATTTAAACTGTAGCCTAAATATCTTTTAAAGTTAGCTTGGTCCAATAGCCCAGGGATAATTTAGGGAAAGGCAAGATGGGGGTTGGGTTAGGTTAGCTGATTGTTAAAATTTTCTCACAGATATAACTTTTGCAAAGGTAGTTTCATTGTGAAGTTGCTCAGCTGGTTTCAATGATTAAATGTTGGAAATCCTCAGAGTCTGGCTTTAGTCTAGTCTACCCGTATCCACCGCCCCACCCCCACACGGCATTTGCTAATTTATCTCCCCACTTCTATCATCCCCCACTGTTTCTCCATTCTCTTTAAACTCAAATCTGATTAGGTTCTTGCTTTAGTCAAAAGCCTTAAATGACTTACATTCCTCTTAGGAAAAAAAAAAAAAATTAACATCATTTAAATGGTTGAAAGAGCTCTTCATTATGTGGTCCATGCTCCGCTGTCTAGCATCATTTTTATGCCATTCTTTTGCTTTAGGAACAAAAGGTAATCTACTTGCCTTATTTTGATTTGACAAACACACATCCTCCTGCTTCAGGGTCTTTACGCATGCCTCGCTGTGCCAGAGAAGCTCCCACACTAAGAATTTTCAGCTGGGCTTGGTGGCTCACGCCTGTACTCCCAGCACTTTGGGAGGCTGAGGCAGGCGGATCACAAGGTCAGGAGTTTGAGACGAGCCTGGCCAACATGATAAAACCGCCTCTATTTAAAAAAATGCAAAAATTAGTTGGGGATGGTGGTGAGCACCTCTAATCCCAGCTACTCTGGTGGCTGAGGCAGGAGAATCACTTGAACCCAGGAGGCGGGGGTTGCAGTGAGCTGAGATTGCACCACTGCACTCCAGTCTGGGCAATAAAGCAAAACTCCGTCTCAAAACAAAAAACAAAAAACAATTCTACTTATCTGCCTGTCACAGTGTCTCATGCCTGTAATCCCAGCTTTGGGAGGCCAAGGCAGGTGGATCACTTGAGGTCAGGAGTTCGAGACCAGCCTGACCAATATGGTGAAACCCCATCTCTACTAAAAATACAAAAATTAGTTGGGCATGGTGGCACACACCTGTAATTTCAGCTACTTGGGAGGCTGATGCAGGAGAATCACTTGAACCCAGGAGGCAGAGGTTGTGGTGAGCCAAGATCACGCCGTTGTACTCCTGTCTGGGCAATAAGAGCAAAACTGTGTCTCAAAAAAAAAATAAATAAATAAATAAAGAATTTTCTACTTATCTTTCAGATCTCAGATGATGTTGCACTTCCTCAGGGAAGACTTACCCAACCCCTGAAGTATTAAAGACATCCCCCCCACTTATTTTTCTTTCATAATACTTCACACACTTGGCAATTATGCACTAATTTGCATAAGTATTTTGATTAAGTCTTTATCTCTTCTTTGAGTCATCATAGTATCTCCTAGCTACAGTTGAAGGCTTGGTACAAAGTTGCTGTTTGATGAATATTGACTGAATGAATGGATGAAATGACAAGTTTTATATTACTAAGCCTCAGAACACTTGTTTGGAAAAAGATATTCCAATTATATCATTTTACCAAAAGAAATCTGAAGCTGGCAGAAATGAAAAAGCATGCTTATGCTCACCGAGATGAACTTGAACCTGAAATCAAAGCTCATGCTATAACCACTACTGTATAGTGGCTAAAGTCAAAGGGTCTGGGGCTAAACAGAACTGGCTTTCATATGGTTAGGACATTTACTTGCTCTGCAATGCAGGCAAGTCAATTTCTTTACAAATCGGTTTCCTCATCGATAATATAGAGTTCATAATAATAGCAATAACATAACATAATTGTGGCAATTAAGTGACATAACAAATATAAGACACAGTGAAGGACAGATGCAGGCTCAATAATAGCAGTCAATATTACCCAAGCACTTCTGACTCAGTTTTTAATAGAGTGTCATCATTCATGTATCTTAATTTCTTTTGTATACATCATTTATCCAGGCATGGTGGCACATGCCTGTAATCCAGGCTACTTGGGAGGCTGAGGCAGGAGAATCACTTGAACTCAGGAGGCGGAGGTTGTGGTAAGTCGAGATTGCGCCACTGCACTCCAGCCTGGGTGACAAGAACGAAACCCTGTCTCAAAAAATAAATAAATAACAATAGCAAAAGTCATATTGCACTCCTTTTGAAATTACCAAATTCAGTGTCATCAAACTCAGTCAGCTAGATTGATACTATATGGCCAATAACTAGTAAAGATTATCAGTTCAATACCAAATTCAGTGTAAGTTTTAAAATACTCATTTATTTGTTGAGTCATTTGTGCCTTCCTAGAGTAAGAATAAGAGCTTTAGACTCTAATTCTAAGCTGTGCAGTTAAATTATGTATCCCTTTCTAAGTGCTCAGACATTAACTAGAATCAGTTTCTCTCCCAGGTCTCATGAAAGTGTCAGATCTCTTTGAACCAGAGTAACTCCATCTTGAGTAGGGGCTGGGTAAAATGAGGCTGAGACCTGGTGGGCTGCATTCCCAGGAGGTTAAGACATTCTAAGTTACAGGATGAGATAGGAGGTCACCACGAGGTACAGGTCATAAAGACCTTGCTGACAAAACAGGTTGCAGAAGAAGAAGCTGGCCAAAACCCATCAAAACAAAGATGGTGACAAGAATGACCTCTGGTCATCCTCACTGCTACACTCCCACCAGCACCATGACAGTTTACAAATGCCATGGAAATGTTAGGAAGTTACCCTATATGATCTACAATGGGAGGCATGAATAATCTACCCCTTGTTTAGTGTGTAATCAAGAAATAACCATAAAAATGGGCAACCAGAAGCCCATGGGGCTGCTCTGCCAATGGGGTAGCCATTCTTTTATTGCTTTACTTTTCTAATAAACTTGCCTTCACTTTATTCTATGGACCTGCCTTGAATTCTTTCTTGGGAAAGATCCAAGAACCTTCTTTTAGGGTCTGGATGGGGACACCTTTCCAGTAACGAAAGTCCCAGACTAAATCTTGGGATTATCTTCAAGTTGTACGCGACAGTTATCTCAAGTACATACCTGATAATCTTCAAGTTAGTAAAATTAGAGTTTGCCTAATTCACTTGGAACTGCCAGCACGTGATGTTACAATCCTTCCTAGGTCTTTGGTTTGGTTTAACTAAAGATCTTCTTTACCAGCATTGCCTAAATTGTCGCAGATTTATTGCTAAGTTGCATCACATAAATGTAAGCAAGTACATAGAATAAAACTCAGGATTTTTGGCCAAAGTGTCATATAAAAAGCAAAGTTATTAATGCAAGATTTCAGTAAAATACACATTTTCCTCTTTAAAAGTAAATTTAAAAGTGGAATTGAAGATTATTTTCTGATGCAAGTCAGGGTTTAGTTAGGAATTTTAAATCACTTTTCCATGGTATATAATAAAACTGGGAAATAAAACACAACTGGTTTGAATAAAATGTTTGCCTTTCCTTGCATTCTTTAATACATTACTTAATTTATGGGAGAATTTTCATAAATGTATAAAACATGTTCTTCAAGATGCAAAATTACTAGAGTGCCTATTTCTCTTCCCATAATTTATTATTCACTTATATTAACTTTATTCAAACAGAGCAGGCCCTATTTCCCCACCTCCCTACCGGCTCTATTGCTAACAGCAATGTCGTTATAGATTTTGGAATTTCATTTAATATTTGTAAAAACAAACTTGACTAGAGCATGAGTTATTTTAAATTCCACGAAAGTATGTTTCCATTTTTCTTTTATTCTTATTTATCATCATTCTTCAACTTCCACCTCCAACCCCCACATATAGATGAAAATTCTACCATGCTGCCCCAGCTGTAAAGGAGTCACCTGCAATCCTGAGTGAGGCATTCTTTGTGACAACTTCTTCCAAATATCTATTCCTGTAGCTATACAATCTACAGGTGGGATTTCTCTAGGAATGAATAAAAGCACCAGGTATGTGCCTATTCATTCAGAGGTAAACTGTGGAGACCAGCTTTGTTTCCAATTATCTTTGAGAATATATATGTTTAATTTCTCACAAATTGGAAGAGAGAACTTTATTTCATGTTTCAAACTCATTGGTGAGTTTGGAAATATGTTTAAACAGGTTGATTTTTTATCTCCTAATTTTACAATTAAGGCATAACACTTTCTCAGCTCTTTATAGAATAGATTTACTCCATAATAGAAACCCAAAAAATTAATTTTGGCAACAAATAAAAATAGCTAAGTAGCTAACTGGACATTAAAATCAGTAATATAATGCTTGATGATAAAATGGAAAGCAAAGGGTGATACTAGGCATTTACATTTAATTGACCTGAATCAGGTCATTCTAATTTTTGGACTAAATGTATGTTTTTGTGGCTACTATGTTCTAAGATATTTTTTGAAGAAGCAGAATAAAAGTTATTATATAAAAGGAAAGAAAAATGCAGTCTTCTGATTTTCAACTATGTGCTTCATTAAATTT
Source organism: Trachypithecus francoisi (assembly GCF_009764315.1). NCBI lineage: Eukaryota > Metazoa > Chordata > Mammalia > Primates > Cercopithecidae > Trachypithecus > Trachypithecus francoisi. Next base: position 134,287,220 of record NW_022681454.1, on the reverse strand, counting down.
ACATTTGTGTATTTTATGTTAGAAAGGAAACAAGAAAAGACTGTGAAATTGCCTGAGATTTTCAGAGGAAAACTGGCAAAGAAGAATGACTAGGGAAGAACAATTAGGACAGTTAAAAGCTACGAATTACATCATAAGGAATATCTCAAGATAATGCACTTATTTCTTACAAAATAGAGGGTAGAGGCAGGACTTCTCAAGGGAAATGACATGGAGGGTACTTGTGACTCAATTTGAGTGTTTCAGAAATGCAAAGGAATGGGATGCCTTGTTAAGTAACAAGCTTCCCGCCCCAGGTACTTGTTAGTCAAAGATTAATGATGATTAGAAAAACTGATGTTTCATAGGCATTTGATTCTTTAGGTAAAAACTTAACTATTTGACATCTCAGCTCTTCTCTAAATTTAAGATCATACTTTTTCTAAACAATTTCTCTTTGAAGAGGTGTTTTCTGAAACTGCTATTTTGGTTAGGTTATTTCTTCTTTACAGGAAGCGTATCATAGCTGTTACAAGCTAAGAAATACGTGTTTTTATTTTTAGCTTTTGTTTATACTCCAGGCTATGAAATATTACATGAGGAATGAATTGAAATGAGAAAAAAATCTCAGATGCATCTATTCACATAGAATTTCATTATAAAGAAACAACACATTTTGACATTTTTTTCTTCCTAGAAATGATTGTAAATAGTGATTCAAGGTAAAAAAAAAATGCATATATCAATAATAATGTCAGAAAAAAATAATATGGGAAAACCATTAACATCAATGGGTTTCATTTTAAAATGAAATCACATTATAAAATATACAGGTGATAAAAATTTTAATGTATTATTCTATGGCATCTAAGAGGTTGTCTTATAATAATATGTAATGTAAAAATAAAGCAGCCTTAAATACTCTTCATTTTAAGTATTTTAAGAACAGCTTTGCTTCAGTTTGAAATTCTTATTTTTAGTGTTATTAACTGGCAATTCTTTCCTTAAAAGTAAAAAAAAAACTACAAAAAGTTTGCAATTTTGTAAAATTGTTCATTGAATTAGTAGAAAATAAAAGATTAACATCTGTCTTTCTCTCACTAATACCGTAACTGGGTATACCACCTAGAAATACATTTTAGAGCTTTTTTTCCCTTCTTAATCTGAGAACGTAGCCTTGAAAAGTACCTGAAAACCCTTTATTTCCTCCTTTTCCCATCATACAACCCACTTACACCATGCACATTTATGTAACTGTATGCTTGTTAAACTTACACCATGCACACTTAACTATGTGCTTACTTAGAAGTTCCAGGGGCTAATCGTGAGACAGACCAGGCGGGGAGACCCAGCTGCAAAATTCCAGAGATTACCTCAAAGTGGTTAGTCAACAATCTGGTCATGGTTGAGATAATGCCAGCCTGCACTCCAGGTGGAGCACAACTCAAGAAAGCCACCAGAACAGAACACACAGACCTTGTATTCAGGACTATTTCCACATGCCCCCCATTCCAAGTTCCCTTTGTAAGCCCCTTGTCCCAGTCTAAAGTTTGAAATCGTTTCTTTAAAGTACTAGCCTTGACCATTTCCTCACTGCTAGCTCTGGAATAAAGTCAATTTCCTTTCACTAAATCTCATCCCTGTTATTGACTTTGCAAGCAGCAAGCAGTTGAGCCTATGTTTATTTACAATACTAGTAATACTAGTAATAATAATAATAATAACAACATTGATAGTTAACAATTGATATGATGCTTATTACTGATTTATCGAGATGGGGGAATTGCAATTGAGAAAGAGTAATTCATGTAGAACAGGCTGTGTGGGAGACCGGAGTTTTATTACTACTCAAATCAGTATCTCCGAGCATTTGAGGATCAGAGTTTTTAAGGATAATTTGGTTGGTAGGGGGAAGGCCACTGAATTGGGAGTTTTGATTGGTCAGGTCAGAGATGAAATTACAGGGCGTCAAAGTTGTCCTCTTGCACTAAAAACTTGGTGGGGTCCACAAAGTCAGATGAGCCAGTTTATCAATCTGGGTGGTACCAGCTTATGCATCAAGGGCAGGGTCTGCAAAACATCTCAGGAACTCATCTTATGTTTTAAAACAGTGATGGTATCCCCAGGAGCAATTTGGGGAGGTATAGAATTTTGCAGCCTCCAGCTGCATGACTCCTAAACCATAATTTCTAATCTTGTGACTAATTTATTAGTCCTGCAAAGGCAATCTAGACCCTAGGCAGGAATGGGCCTTGTTTTGGGAAAGGGGTGTTAACGTCTTTGTTTTAAAAGTTAAACCATAAACTAAGTTCCTCCCAAAATTACTTCAGCCTACTCCCAGGAATGAACAAGAGCAGCTTGGAGGTTAGAAACAAGATGGAGTCAGTTAGGTCAGATCTCTTTCACTGTAATAATTGCCTCAGTTACAATATTCGCAAAGGCAGTTTTAAAGGCAACATTTTTCTGAGCACTTTACATAATTATCACATTTATTATTTCTGAAAAGCTCAAGATAAATATTGTCCCATTTACAGGTGAAAAAATGGAGGCACGGAGAGATAAAATGAAACACTGAAGGTCCTTTTGGTAGGGAGGCAGTGGCCTTAAGACTAGAATCTCGGGCAGTCTGGTCACAGAATCTGAATTTTGAACTACTGCACTGAGCAGAAAAAACTGCTCAGTGATCTTCAAACTGCCTTTGCAAAATTAAGACTGAGACAGTGAAAGACATCTAACCTTACTGACTCCATCTTCTTTCTAACCTTTAAGCTGTCCTTGTTCCTTCCTGGGCATAGGCTAAACTAACTTTGGGAGGAACTTACCTTATAGTTTAAAACAAAGCTGATAACAGCCCTTTCTCAAAACAAACCTCCTTCTTGCCTGGAGGGCAGACTGCCTTTGTAGGACTAACAAATTAGCCACAAGGTTAGAAATGATGGTTTAGGAGTCATGCATCTGGAGGCTACAAGAATCTGGCCCTCTCTAAACTGCTCCTAAGATCAGTGCTTGAGATATTTTGCAGACCCTGCACTTGATGGATCAGCTGACACTACCCAGATGGATAAACTAGCCCATCTGATCTTGTGGTCCCACTCAGGAACTGACTCAACACAAGAGGACAGCTTCAACTTCCCATGATTTCATCTCCTATCTAACCAATCAGCACTGTTGGCTTACTGGCATCCTCCTACCCACCAAGTTGTCCCTAAAAACTCTGATCCCCGAATGCTCAGGGAGACTGATTTGAGTAATAATAAAACTCTAGTGTCCTGCACAGCCGGCTCTGAGTGATTTACTCTTTCTCTATTGCAATTCCCGTGTCTTGATAAATCAGCTTTGTCTAGGCAGTGGGCAAGGTGAACCCATTGGGTGGTCACAGTCTCACTTAGCTCAGGGTTTTTAAGGTGTACTCTGATGTCTCCTTCAGGTCTGGAAGTCCTGAGGCATAGCACAATATATGGACAGAGAAGCAAATTGAGAAAAGCAGAGAGCAATATAATGGAAAGTTATGTAGCGGGCAAAGAAGACTTTGCAAAGTCAGCAAGAGCAGGAGCGGGAGCTGTAGCTTTTACAGACAATGTTCCAATTCCTCTTTACGGTAGATAAAATAATAAAACAGAAAGAGGGGGGACCCCTTTGGTTAGTTATCCTGAACAAACAGGGAATCCAAGCAAATGATACATCGCTCATAATAGAGAAAGATAACAAAAACGAAAGACATAGAAATAGTAATGTTGGGCATGGCTCCAGGAGAATCAGTAAACTAGATAAACACTGTGAACCAAAAATAAAATTATAATCCCCCAACTGACTGAAGGGACTCTTTTCTCTTGCCAAAGGGGATCCCCCAAAAAACTGAAAAACTAGTTCAGGCTGTAGCAGGAAATGGGAGTTAGACAAGCCTCATTAAACCCCTCCCTTTGGGGTTTTGGCACAACTGACCCGGATTAATATTAAAATAGAGAACATAAAACTGACAAAACAGACTCTATAGCAATAAAATACCAAATTCCAACCTGACTCTGGTATGTTATCACATGACCCTGAAGGAAATCAAGGCATTTTACCCCAAAATGTATTTAATTGAGAGATTTTAAAATGGGCCTGACAAGATGTCTCTTATTGGGGAAATCTGCATTCTGTGGAGAATCTCCTTCCCTGTTTAAGTCTTTTCTGGATTCAGACCTTAAAAATCTGACACCTTTTAAGGTTTGAAAAGAGACATTTACTGTCTACTCTCTCTGAAGCCTGCTACTTAGAGGCTTCATCTACATAACAAGAACCTTGGCTTCCACAACTCCCCTTAACTCAAGCATTTCTTTCTGGTGTCTTCAACTTTAGGCAAAGCTTAACTCTTTCAAGACAATCAGAACACCTTTGAATCCACCTAACACCTGTAAGTACTCCCTCTACCACCTCTCTTCTTCAAGATGTCCCACCTTTCCAAGTCAAACCAATGAATACCTTATATGTTTTATGCCTTTACCTACAGCTTCTGTCTCCCTAAAATATAGAAAACCAAGTTTTAGCCTGGCCACCTTGGGCACATGTCCTCAGGACCTCTTGAGACTGTACCCCAGGCCATGAGTACTAATATTTGGCTCAGAATACACCTCTTTAAATATTTTACAGAGTTAGCTTTTTTATTTCAACACCTTTGCTTTTGTGTTTTAATTTGGTTTTAGCTATTTGGATTTTGTACATGTGTGCCTAAACTATTTTAGTTAATTTAAACACTGCTTACCAACAGATATATTTTTAATAACTTCAAGTAAACACATTGAACCTGGAATAGCCACTGAGGATTTTAGGTAAGCATTTAGCATATGCTCTCTTAGCACACGACTAGGGAGGGACTTACATAAAATGAGAAACACGCACATAAATTCAAACTGTGCTTCAGTGGAGAGTATTTGTAAACTTGGCTTTTAATACCATTGCCAGAATGATTAATTCTATAAAGACTGCAATACACTAGGGTATTTCTAATCTATACCTTTTCTCTCTCCCTCTTTCTCTATTACATTTGCAGAAATGTGGTTTTATGTAGAAATTGCAAGAGTTTTTGTTTGTTCTATTTATTTGATATATTTTCCTATTTTAACTGAAGACTTACATTTATAGTATTTGCTCAGAGGGTATTCATTTGAATTATCACTGAAAATGTTGCCAGCAGAGACAGGAAAACATTGGAGAATGATTCAGTACCTCATGACCTTTTGTCTAACAAGAATTTGCTTCTACGTGACTCTTAGGTTTGTTGCTCAAAGAGATCAGCATCATGTTCAATTATTCATGTTTTCTAATTAAGCCCTGCTGATGGTGCCTAAATGGAAACTTTATTTTGGAGAGAATGTGTTCTTAATGTTTTTCAATATAACAATAATTTGTCAGACTGTGACATAAGTCTCTTTAGGATCCTTAGGAACCTGTTTGTTTGGTGTAGAACTCAGATATAGCTATTAGCCACCATGTTGAAGGTCCTTAACTTGTTTATTTCATGTCTTGTTTAAAGGTGATGACATCTGATATTTTGCTAATGTCTGTATTGGAAATACTGAAAAATTCCAAAGACTATTCTGTTGCTCTGCAGTTATTTAGTACTTGTAGCATGGAACACTAAAATGACCTTAATTTCAAATCCAAATAAAGTAATTTTGAATATCTTATATATATATGTGTGTGTATATATATATACATGTACTTGCCTATTCTTTTTGGTTTCTGTGTGGGTGAAAAGTGCTTCATACATAAAAACTGGTCAGCTTTCATTACTTTTGGCAATATTCACCCTCTAATCAAAGGAATGTTTGATTTTAAACATGACTATTTCCCCATTATGTCTTTCCATTAAACTCCCCTAAGGTGAATCTTCCAAAAGCTTAGTCAATGTATGATTCCTCAAAACCCTGAAATTTAGATTATTTTAGCCACATGCTCTCAAATCAAAATGACTATATGCATTTTTAATAATTCCATTCTTATCTTTGTTTAATTTTATGATCTTAGTACATTTCCTTTTTCACATGTTTAATAGGTAAAAAATATAAAGTGAATATATTAAATTATACAGATCTCTTTAAGGTACTTTCACTTTTTTGCAAATGATCTACTGATAAGATAGAAAGGAATATTCTAGTTAGTCTGAACAATAAAACAGTGACAATAGAATAAAGTTCTGACTCATCTATTTTGCCTAATAATATTAATCAGATTACATAGAGAAATTGTCACTCTATTATTTCATGAGAAGACACCCCAGGTTTGCTACCTTCAAAAAGTAAATTCTCTTTTATAGACTATTTCTGATATTGGTGAAGAATATTTTCTCTTATTTTCTCCTATAGAATTTACAGAGATTAAAGATATAATTTGAATAAAAAGATATCTCAAGTAAAATAAAACTTGTATCTTTATTTGATATATAAATACTTATTAAAATTACTACAAACTCAAATTTATATTGTTAATAGTAGGTATAACATTGGGCCTTGAATTATAATAGCAAAAAGGTATTTAGGAACTACTTGAATTTTATCAAAGCTTGGAACTAAAATTTAAGACAGTTTAAATATTTTTGATACACCCTTTTTCTAGACAATTTTATATTTTATTAAAAAACGTTTATCATTTCACTTATTGTGATAGAAATACAGTGTGAAAAGAACAATTTCAAGCTTTTGACAAATTTTTATACCTGACCTTAACCAGTTTAACATGTGTTTGTAAATAATTATTATATACCATATATTAAGAAAGGATTTCAGATAATGTTATGTATGCAAACAAAGAAGTAAATACTAAAATAAAATAAAATATGGGAGCATATAGCATTCTAATGGAAAATTTAGTTTTAAAGAAAAGACAAGATAGATCTTCTAACAATATATTTATCTCATACTCCATAGCATAGCGACAATGATCATTTAAGTTCTTTAAATTAGTCCTTGGATAGCACATAATACCAATTAAGTAAGAACTCCCTAAATGCTGTGTTGATAAAAAAACTTATTTGGAGCAGAACTATTTTTATTTTTATCTTTACTTTTATTTTTTGCATATGAAAATTTATTACTATGGTGTTTTCACCATTAAAATTTATGATCTTGGTCTTTCCTTCTTGTCTTTGTGTAGGGCCAAAACAGAGACATTGGCTACTTTGACAACCTTAAAGCAGACTCCAGGAATATCACCAAGAGCATGACTTTTTAGACCAAATCCAGAACCAGAACTTCACCGTTTTCCTCAATAAAGTTCAAGCAACCATCATTGGGTACAAAGGCTCTGATTTTCTTGCCATTCTTGATGCGCTGGACCCTGACACATTTCCTAATGGCAGAATTTGGCTGTTTGGCTTCAACTCCCACTTTTTCCAGCACAATTCCTTCTGCGGGAGAAGCACCTCCAAAAGAGTTGGCCTTCAGGGCTGTGCCTAAATGGACTTTCCTGGTGTTTATCATGCCACTTCTGGTCTCTTCGGTGACTACAGAGCTTCCTAGCAGTATGAAGTACATGGCACTTGCCCGCCCTGCCAGTGCCAGGGGCCTCAGCAAAAGAGAGACTTTTAAACTTTTTAGGAATTATTTATTCATTAAGAGCACATTGTGTTTTGGATGATTCTGAAGTGGATAAAACACTTTACCATAGAAATACTTTAATGCTAATAGAATTCTCATCCACCCTTGAATTTGAGTTTTATTTTACTTTATATTGCCAACCTATTTATGAACAATATTAACAGTTATTTACATAGGGCTACATGATGACAATTGTTCACCCATTTTAGGATGTCTATGGGTAATTAAATATCCAGAATTTAATTTGAACATGGATTCTGTTTATAATATTTGTTTACATTGTTGCAGGTGGAGAGATTTATAAAACAATTTTCTGAGTTCTCTTACCTTGTCACATAGATTTTGCTAAGACTTTGCAATTTTTGTGGAATGCATTGCTATTGCATTTTCTGTAAAAAAGTACTTTGAATAGTTTTCGGGATGTTATTGTAAGGAAAAAGGCCAGAATTTTTACCTTTCGTAATCTTCAAACTAGCATTAAAATAGACTGTTTCTACAAAAATATAATATAGAGAAAAAATGAAATCTCTTTATTTATATTTTCCTTAAACCAAGTAACTCTGGAAAATATGTACTATTATCTCCACTGTTCAGTTGAAGAACCAGAAGAAATAGAAATAGTCTGAGTCACACAGGTAGAAGGTAAAAAGCTTGGATCTTCCTAGTCCAAATTCATTGTATCCTAGCCAACTCTCAAATCTATATGACATTCCCATTCCCACACTGAAAGAACTTTCCCAGGAGGAAAAGTTCTAGAGTCTTAAAGACATGGAAGAAATATGTACTACTCATGAATGCAACCTTGTTTTTCTCCATCTATATGTTCTTTGAAATATGTAACTCATTGGTGAGTTTGGTTAGATTTGAAGCACTCCAGTGTCCATCAGTAAAGTTTCCTCCTTTTCAAAACTTGTTCCCCTACTGGTTTTTAAATACTATTTATTGATTTTATTTCTACTACTCTGTGCCATCAAGTCTGTCTATAGGCTGGGTGTGGTAGCTCACGCCTGTAATCCCAGCACTTTGGGAGGCCAAGGCAGGTGGATCACTTGAGGTCAGGAGTTCAAGACCAGCCTGGCCAACATGGTGAAACCCCACCTTTATTCAAAATACAAAAATCAGCCAGGCATGGTGGCATGTGCCTGTAGTCCCAGCTACTTGGAAGGCTGAGGCAGTTCAGTCTCTTGAACCTGGGAGGCGGAGGTTGTAGTGAACCAAGATTATACCACTGCACTCCAGCCTGGGTGACAAAGCGAGACTCTGCCAAAAAAAAAAAAAAAAAAAAATTCATAGACCTTGCTTACTAAAGTGCCTTTCCATTACACAGTTATTTCTCAGGGTGCCCTTCTTGAAATTCCTATTTAATTAGATATATTCTGCTTGGGTTATCTCACTAACTACAATGAAAGATTCAAAATACCTACTGCTAACTCAGACTTTTTCTTCTAACCTCCAGACTAACATTCTAATTCATCTTTCATGTAAAAAAATACCATGTCAAAAATCAAAAGTAATCATATCCCTCATATTTCCCTAGGCTGTTGTGTTTGCTACATAATAAACATTCAACCATGTGCTCAGCACCAAGTCATAAATCTTAAAATATTTTTCACTTCGTCCTCCTCTATTTATTAATTACAGGTAATTAATTATTCTATTAAGTAAACATTATACAGTTTTCTTAATGTGTTCTAAGGCATTCAGAGAACAATTGTTTTCTGCACTGAGGATACAGCGGTAACACTTCATGCATTCCTGGATATTTTGCTCTAGGTTATGAGAGAGATATTAAACAAATAATCAAAAAACAAACAAAATAAAACAAAAACCAAAACCATGAAAGTCCAGCTATGTTGAGAGCTTACAAAGAGAGGTATTTAATTCCAGGAACACATTTAATGGAACGTTTAGCTTAATCAGGGAAATCAGGAAAGGCTTTTCAGAGGAAGGAAAACTTGAGGAGATCTGAAGTATGAGCAATGAGTTAACTGGTTTATAAGGTAGAAAAGGGAGAGTTCCAGGTGGGGAACTGCAAGTGGAAAGCCTGTCAGGCCAGATAAAGCACAGTGAGAGCAGTTCAGAAGACAGAGTTGCTGGAAGACAATTAGACTGGGGAAGCATGATGACAGATGAGATGCAGAATGAAGTGGAACACACGTGGCCTCATAGAACTTCTAATGATTCTATGAGAAATGGTGAACTATTTGAGTTTTTTTTTTATAATCTACCTACATATTTGTAAAAATTCTCATAATGATTCCTTATATTTAGTTAACAAATCCTATCTCCAGTACCTTTTTTTTTTTTTGAGACTGAGTCTCACTCTGTCTCTCAGGCTGGGGTGCAGTAACTCAAATGCTCACTGCAACCTCTGACTCCCAGGTTCAAGTGATTCTCACGCCTCAGTATCCCAAGTAGCTGGGACTACAGGCACCTCCCAGCATGCCCAGCTAATTTTTGTATTTTTAGCAGAGACAGGGTTTCAACTTGTTGGACAGGCTGGCCTTGAACATCTGACCTAAGGTGATCTGCCCCACTTGGCCTCCTAAATAAAGTTCTGGGATTACAGGCATGAGCCACTGCACCTGACTGATATCTTTTTCTTTGTTTAAAATGTTCCTCAATCATGTTGCACTGGGGCTAACTCCTACCCAATACCACTGAGTTGCCTACTGCACTGAGGCTCCTTCCCTTATCTTCCAGTCTGGCTTAAGTAGAAGTCTTAGCTTCCTTTTGGGTATACATTTACATTAATGTCATTATACTATATTATTTACTTTTAAAAGTCTTAAGTCAACTCCTTGAGGGCAGCAACTATATTTTCCTTGCATCCTTCTTTATCAGCACAGTGCTGAGGATGTATAGGTTATAAAACAGATGTCTGTTAAATAAACAAATGCAACGAACCAAATCAGAACTAACAGCAGATGAAGTAGGGCAAAGTTTTGTTCTTCAATAAGCTTGCAGTGTAGTGAGAGTGGATGACAAATGGCTATAGCAAATGGAAAATCTTCTGAGGAAAGTATGCAAGTTTGTCTATGGCTGGATGTATTGGCGAAAGATTCCAGGAGTAGGTATTATTTTAGATGGGCTTCTAATTACCATCATCAGTATTTCTACAGCACAAAGATGGATTTTCCAAGTTGAACTGGGAAGTTCAAGGCCATACATACCCAGGAAACAAAGTCCTTATCCGTTCATATGGGCACAGGTAGGACTTTTACTAGGCTCAGAATTATGTGTGTTAGTGTATGAGTAAGCATGAGGCTTTGAGGGATTTGAGCATGAGACTTTCATGAATATTAATGTTTCAAAAAGATCCAATAGACAGATTGATGTGAGGATTAACTTTAGATGAATTTGGAGATAATGAGACCATTAAGAATTCTTACAACAATATTTTAGGTCAGAGGATGACAAATGTTTTCTGTGAGAGGCCAGATAGTAAACATTTTGGGCTTTGTGGGCCATATTGTCTTTATTACAACTACTCAACTGTATTGTTGAAGAGTAAAAGCACCATAGATGATATGCAAATGGACAAGCACGGCTGTGTACCAATAAAAAATTATTTATGAGACAGGTGGCAGGCCTGATTTTACTTGGCCATAATTTGTTAGGTGAAAGTTAATAAAAGTCTAAACTGGACTGATAGCAGTGAAAATGGAAAATAAGGGATATCTGTAAGAAAATCATAGAAGTGGAATATATAGCACTG